>NW_026712346.1:5443072-6748584 GCF_030504385.1 Musca domestica
TGACAAGAACTCGTGCGGATTTTCAGACCATTCCATTGGAAAATGTGGCTAACATCATAAAAATACCAGATATCGGGTAGAAAATGGGACTTGGGCAAGAAAAAGTAAACGCAATTGCCAAACACCTTTAATTTGTATTTACCCCAAATCCCGGACCATCGACAGTTGTTTAACCTCTAATTGACGATATGTTCCGAATCCAATACGATATTCTCTAAAGAAATCGAAAGTTCATAGCCTCGACGAAACTAAAAAAATCCCCGGGTAAAGATTGGATTTCTCCAAACATGTTCAGAAATTCCAACACCGGCCGTTAAACTATTGTTATTTAGATTTACAGCATTCTTCGAGTAGGGTACTTCCCGTCTGTATGGAAAGAATCTGAAATAGTAAGGATTCCAAAACCTGAAAAGATCCAACGCAGATCAAATCGTATAGACCCATCAGTCTTCTATATATCTCTAAAAAAAGCTGTTCGAAACACATTACTAAGAAAGTGAACCTCCCCATTTTACAAGTAGCAATATTATCCCCGACCACCAATTCGGCCTTCCATATGAACCAATGTACTATTGAGCAAGTACACCGCATAGTCACAAACATTAGAATGGCATTCGAAAGGAAGGAATATTGCTCCGCGTAATTTATAGACATTTCCCAAGCGTTTGACAGAGTCTGGCATCTTGGAATTCTATACAAAATTTGTGAAACTCTACCTAAAAACACTCATAAACTTTTTTGCAGTTATTTGTCAAATCGCACATTTGTTGTTAAATCGAAGGCGTACTATCAATTCGAGAAAAATATTGGCCGGTGTCCCACAGGGTTGTATCTTAGGACCAATTCTGTATGTGTTATTTACTGCCGATATGCCCACAACCAATGAAACTCTCACCTCAACGTTTGCTGATGATACTGCTTTCATTAGCATACACAAGGATCCTACGATAGCGTCGAAAGAACTACAAACCATGTAGATCTTCTCAAAAAAATCTTTAATACCCAAGTTCCACAGAAAGACACAGTAAAATATCTCTCAGCACCTGGACCGAAGTCTTACATGGAAGCAACACATCGAGTGCAAAAATCACGCAAATTAAAATAAAAAGGCCAACCTTGAGTGGTTAATTGGTTGGTATACTTTTTTCTATTAAATTAGAATACAAAGTTCTATTATATAAGACTGTAATAAAGCCAATATGGATTGGCATACAGCTCTGGGGCACAGCTAGTGCCTCTAGGTACAAAGTAAACAATCGAATATTCTTAGATCTATTACAGGTGCACCATGGTACATAAGAACGCCAAACATCCACAAGGACTTAAATATACTTACCGTTGAAGAAGAAATAAAGAAGCTTTGCCGAAAGTACTTAAGCAAACTATCCGAGCACCCAAATAGCTTGGCCCGCCAACACCTACTACTCGGAGGAAACGATAGACCTGCGTAGACGTGACACTCTTCCTATCACATAGTTTATGTTTTGTCTTACTCTCTCATTATTTTCAGCTCTTGTCTGGCCAATTGAACGTTGTTTTCATCGCCCACTGTTATGCTAACGGGAAGAAAATCGATAAGACTAAAGTCCATAAAAAATTCTGTTAAAATTTAAAAATATCGAATATAGCCGTTATATTGTGGTCTATACGATGTTTACCTACATAGGCCTTGTTTGTCATAAGCCACTACCCTATTCAAATTCGAAACTTGAAATAAACGGTGAATAATGTAATGTAATGAATAATAATGTAAAGTCATCAAATATCGTATCGTATTTTCAAAGGGAGGTACCGTTGCATCGGAGCTGTGCGAAGACCTAGGCCAGCATAGACAATTTTCTGTCACAGGCTATAGCATCGACTACGAACGTCAAATACGACATCTCAAAAGATTTCGGAGGGTATTGCACCTACCGAATATAAGGAGGTACTGATATATGGGACCTATACGAAGACCTGTACCTGCATAGACAATTTTCTGTCACAAACTGTAGTTTCCATTACGATACGTAATTTGAAACAATTCCGTTAAATAATGACGCTAAAATCATCAAAATACCGAATTTTGGGAGGTACCGTTATATGGCGGCTATACGAAGACGTGGACCTGCACAGACAATTTTTTGTCATAGGCTGTAGTATCCATTACGAATCTCAAATATAATTTGAAACAATTCCGGTGAATAATGTCGCTAAAATCATCAAAATACCGAATATCGGGAGGTACCGTTATATGGGGGCTATACGAAGACGTGGACCTGCACAGATCACTTTCTGTCATAGGCTGTAGTATCTATTTCGAACTGCAAATACCAAAGTTGAAACAATTCCGGTGAATAATGTCGCTAAAATCATGAAAATACCGAATATCGGGATGTTCTTATGTATGGTGGCTATATGAAAACGTGGACCTACATGGCCCATTTACGAACTTAACTTGCCTACTGGAAAAATAACACGTGTGCAAAATTTTAGCCTTCTATCTCAATTAGTTCGAAAGATAGCGTGATTACAACAGACAGACGGACATGGCTAAATCGATTTAAAATTTACGCTGATCAAGAATATATATACTTTTTTGGGTCTGACATGAGTATTTCGAGGAGTTACAAACAGAATGACAAAGTTAATATACCCTTCATAGTATGGTGGAGGGTATAAAAATTAACAATAATTAATAATTAAAGCATGAAAAAAATATAGTGTGATTGTATTGACAACCTCCCTATAAAAAATATTATTATATAAGATATGAAACCTTATTGTTATTTTCATTAAAATATATGAAAGATTCAATAAATTAAACAATTAAAAAAATGTGCGCTGGAAATGAAGCGAGGTACCGCATGCTTGGGTGGCACGTGCTGAGTGCGATGATGCTGAGTCCTGTTGGAATGTCCAAGGACTGTGGCCAAAACGTTTGCGTGCCCAAGGCTTTAATACACCCTCCAGAATATTTTCGCGATAATATAATATATGTCACTGTGGATTAATACGAGCAGGGAGCGACCATCGGCTGTTATGGCGGCCCACACCATCACCATGGCCGGCGTTTGAGTTCACCATTTTCGGCTAAGCGAAGCAACTCATTAGCTCTTTGAGTCTATTTTCTTTCTGTTGCTGTGTAAGTTCTTTCACTTTTTGAATTTCAATGGCTTTACCCCGAGCTCATTTTTAATATTTGCCGTATGGAATATTGCGATATGTCAGCTCACGAACCATTTTTTCGGCCACTGCGACGTGGGTTTCGATCAAGAGATATTGCTGATGTTGCTGTTTTCTTCCGTCCACTTCCTTGACGTCGGGCTACGCTACCACTATCCCGGTAACGAGCTATGGTACGAGACACAAAAGATTATTCACATTTAAATGTTGGAGTGCTCTAACAATAGCCACTTGTGGTTTTTCCAGCCAAATATAAAGGAATCACACTATCAAGCTTGAATTCCACCTCGAATAAATTTTTTTCTGGGAAATTCTCACAAAATTCTTTTGTACGCTTGTAATCAATATAGTGAACTGTTTTATTAAATGTGTGCTTAAGTGATCCATGCTCTATTTACTTCTTACTCAAGTAAGAACAATGAGGTCCGCGGCCCAAATCTCAACCAGTTTCAACATTTACACTACCACCAAAACAATAACAATGTCAAAAAATTGGTGGCAACAAATGCTTCCGCGAGGGAAATTGTGAAGTCCAAAATATCTTTATTGCAATTCCATAAACATTTTAGAATAGTGTTGGCTTCTTTGATCGGGATACCCTAGTATTTGTTGTAGCAAATGGTCGGGCTTAATCCCATTATTGGGAACAAGGGTACTGGTGAGAATTTGCCACTCTTTCCGAAACCTAGGTATTCCCTGCCTTACCCCCTGGTACACATTACCATCGTTCTCCACTTATAAACAAACGTTGTTTTTAGAAAAAAAAAAACAACAATAATGGATTAAGCCTAACTATTTTGCAACAACATAAACATTTTACTTTAACAATTAACTTCAATGCATTATAATTATTTTTATGAAAAAATTATAAGGCAAGACAACGTACATAATTTATAGTAATACTTCCAAGAGGTATTTATTAGTATTTCATTTATTACAGAAACTACATCATATTCTGGACATTTCGTCATTCTTTATAAACTAATTTTTTAGTTATCTAATTTAAATAGGGATACATTTTCTGTTTGATTGATAGGATTTATGTTCCCTTAGCTATCTATTGTAGTTAAATTTCAATAAAACAACAATAAACATTAATTACTTTATATTTGCAGACCGCGAGTGTCCTGAACTTGCGCAGCCTTCATTGGGCCAAGTCACATTAACAGGAAGACATTTTGGACAACGAGCTTCATATTCATGTCCTCATGGTTACCACGTTGTGGGACTACAAAGTCGTTTATGTCAAGCCGATGGAAATTGGGCTGGAGCTGAACCTGCATGCAAGCAAAACAGTAAATTATATCTAACTACTTATTAATACAAAATCGATCTTTGATATTTTTAAAATTATCTGCAGTATATTGCCTCAAGCCGCCTAAAATCGAACATGCCCGTAACTCGGCTCTTCCAGATCAAGAAACTTTCGATCTAGACTCCACTGTACAGTATCACTGCCACAATGGATATGTCACTAATGGATTCCCCAGGGCCAAATGCTTGGCCATCGATGGTCAGGCTAGCTGGTATGGCCCAGACATTCAGTGTGAACGTAAAATACAATTAAATACATATGAAAATACTCAATCGTACATAATAGTTTAAACTGTTACAGCTCGTTCATGTGGCCAACCACCGGATCCAGCAAATGGATGGCATTCAGGAGAATGTTATACTTTCGGCTGCAAAATAACATACAATTGCGGCACTGGATATGAATTAGTTGGAAAACATGAGCGCACTTGTCAATCAGATGGCTCATGGACCCCAAAGGAACTACCAACATGTGTCTGTAAGTATACTTGGAAATTCAACAAGCCATATATAACTACATATTTTAATAATAGTATATATGCTCTGCACATGATTGCTTCTAATGGTAATTTGTATTTATAATTTCTTTTATTTATGCATAAAAGCAAATAACGATACAAATTCTACCGACACAAAACTATCCTTATAAATGAATCCCACGCTTAGTGGCGAATGCTTCGAAAGGCGATCTTCATTGTGTGTCACTGTTCCTTTCTCTCCTTAAGTTGTTGTAGTTGAATCAGTTCGTTAAATTGTTTGGCGATACTATAAGGCGATATATATAATATGCATACCAAATATCCGCCGTTATTAAGATTTACTGTTAATAGTTGTTGTTAAACCTGTTGTGTATATCAATAAATAAAGTTACCGCAAATTATGAATTTGTTGTTTTATTAAAGTTCCATCAAAACAGAAAAATTAGCATTTTAAAATCTACATAATTGCGGTAACTTTCGAGAAGACTCAGCTAATGCAAATTCTCAAATCCGGGTACTTTGGAATTTAAATCGATACATCTAACAAATACGGGATTTATTTATGGATTGGGTGTAAGGAATCGAGAATTTAATCGTATATCATAATTCAGCATAAAATTAAGTAAACAAACACTATATGGTATAAAATATTAGGTGTGTCTGGTTACCCTAAAGTTTGTAACAATTGTTACAAATTGTTACTGGAAGTCGTCTGTTAACCCAAAAGTTCTGCAAAAGAGAGCGGTTGGGGAGAGAAATTTTGACAGTTCTTTCAGTGAGAGTTTGCAAATTCTTGCTGGAAAAATTTCTTCCTGCAATCTCTTGCAACTCTTATTCTTCTCATTCATCGACATTTAATCAGATGTTTTCTATTGTTTACTTATTTCTTTTTGTGCTTTTAATTTGAAAATATTGTTTTGGAATTAACAAGACTAAATGTTTTTGGAGAACAACTTTACAAAATGTGAAAAACATAAATATTAATATGTAATAAGAAAATAAAAGACTATTTCCAACATTTTTAGACAAATGCCATTAGCAACAGGTTTAAAGGATTCCGCGGAACACATCAAATCTATCTTCCTTTTATTGCTCATATTTTTATTTTATTGCCAATTTCCTTTTTATTTATAAAACTTGTGAAATTGGTGGTGGTTCCTTTCGTTTAATTCTTTTAAATGGGGAACAAATTGGTTTGTTTTGACAAATCAGCTGATTAGTTGCAAGCTTGTGCAGGAATACCGTCTGTTTACTTTTCGCAATTTCCTTGCAACATTTCTGCAGGGAAAGTAACCAGACACACCTATTGTTTACTTAATTCTATGCTGAATTATGAAATTGAATTAAATTCACAATTCCAATACGGCTTTGAGAAAAAGAAGTGAATAATGCAGAGGCGATGGTTCAACACCAAGAAAGATATAAAATATTCTCAGGAAAATATTTCTGATTTGTTCAGGACCGTTGATGGGCAAAAACATAGAATGTGGACTTGTTTTCTTTATGGGCATATTACGCCAATTAAAATTATAAACAGCTGGGAATTGTGTTAAAACCCAACAAAACTCTTTAAATATGTCGGTAAATAAAAATAAAAAACAAATAAATGCGGCACCGGTCATGATTATATGACATTATTTTAAAAGTGAAATGGACGAAAAACATATAAACGTATTTTTTACTATTTCCGTCATTCCGTTTGTAACTACTCGAAATACTCATATTCGTCCCTACAAGTACATGTATTTTTAATCAGCGTAAAATTCTAAGTCGTTTTAGCGATGTCGGTCTGTCCGTCTCTTGTAATCATGCTATCTTTCGATCGAAATGCGATAGGTGGCTCCAATTTTGAACCCTTTTTTATCATTTATTTAAGCCAGAAACAATAAAAAGGTCTAGTCTAGTAGTGATAAACTAGTAGCTTATTTATAACAAAAAAAAAAAAAATAATTTAGCTCAATAATGTTAATTAAGTGGATGTAGAAAAGCTATTTGGTTTTTCAGTTCTCAAGTCGGAGCAAATCAAAGGGCTTTTTACGTGAAAGTCTTCTAGGATGATTTGATACTTGCAATAAGTTTGTTGCTTTAATATTTGACAGTATTAATTTTAAGTCTTGCTGTAAATCACGGTTTCGAATGTGCAAAGTCGCTCTTTTTTCTTATATGTACTCTCCAAATGAGTTTAGTATCCAAAGATATTTCGGTATATAATTTATAGGTTTTAATGAGTTATCAAAGTGAATAGATTTATTGTTATTAAGTTTAAAAACCCGCTTTACGTTCCATTAATAAACACTGTTCAGAGCTGCTTGGAGTTTGCTTACAGACTCGGCTATATCCTGTCCTGTCGCCATGAGGATGGTGTCGTCTGCAAAAGTTTTTTCCATTTTCTTCCATAGGATTAATATATTTGGATTGTCTTTTTTGCAGTCTTCTGTGCTGACAATTTGGTTACTGGGATTACTGGAGAAAAGTCATTGTACATATTCAGCGAATGTTTGTGCCATGTCATAGGTTAGATTTTTCAGATAATTACGTACGAAAATACTGCCATTTGTGCTTCAATAGGCGTGATTTGGACTGATTTATTTATTTTTTTTTATTATCTAGTTTGATAGTCGTATATTAAATATATGGGAGAGTGGCCAGAGCTTAAAACATATCCATCCTCCACTGAAATCTTGTTTATATCAACATTCCATGTTATAAGGAACTCAATGAGATCCGGAGTTTTCCTTGTGTCAGTTGAAGCTACTTGGCATCCCTTTTTGATTAATTGCGTTTAATAATTCATTTCCTTTTGTCGTTGTTAATATTGATCCCCAATGCGTATATTTTGCATTGTAATCTCCACGCATAACGAATCTATGTTTTAGGTATCCCATTTGTTGCATGTACTGATCGCATTTTATTTTATGTCTTGGTGGACTATATGCCGATGTGACAGATAGTTTCTATTTACATTTATAGTAATTGTAGTTGCTTGAAACTGATCGAAACAAATTTCATTTTCCATCCAATGGCCAAGAGATTTTCCTATAATTTTAGAGCTGCTACCGAGCGTTATTGCTGGGGTAGATGGTGTGATATATATCATAGTTTTAGCGTACATGGATATAAGTTTAACAAAGTGCGTTTCACTTACAAGGCTTACATCAACTCGTTCTTCCTCTAAAATAAATCGAGTTCTTCCTTATGACGGAGCAGGCATAAGGCATTCCACTACCTAATTTTTAGAATATTACAGTTAATTTAGCGTACAAAAAGTTTTTTTCTAATATATTTAAACGGACATCTAATACTTTGTTAAATGATTCAATAGCATCCAGTTTGGATAAGATTTTTGTAAGATTTTGTAATTTTCATGTTGTCAATTCGATGTATTTAATTGTAAAATTGTGTTTCGTTTTGCAACTTCAGAATATCTTTGACCCATAGTACTAAGGGCAATATTCGCATTTAGTGTGTTTGATGGACCTTTCAATCTTAGGTTCTAACTAATTAATGTAATATATTTTATTCGTTGACAGCCATTTCCCTGGTTTGTGTCAGTTTCTTATCTCTCATATTCTGCTGTTTCAATTTGCTTTGTTTCAATACGTCCTCTATAGCTTGCGGTTACGGAGATCTTCGCATTCTACGTTTTCGGCGTGTAATTGTCAACAAATTGCATCCAATATTTAAACTCTTTATTAGAGCGAGATGTCATTCTTCTCTAGATCCTTGAAATTTGTTACTCTAATCAGGCTAATGAATTTTCTTGAGTGCTGGGCAGTGTGGCCATTTTAGCATTTTTGGAGCTAAATTAACATTAATTTTTTGTATTTAGCTGCAAAATTTTCATTTAGCATTTTTTAGCTTTTTGAAATTATGAGTTTAGCATTTTCTATGAGTTTAGCATTGTCCAAAAATTTTCTTACATTTTAGTACTTTCATATAAATCCAATTTTTCTTAAATCTAAAAAATTAAATTACATGAACCTTTATTTTATTTACTTTAAGATATGTGTATAAGAATTTTAAAATGCTTTAAATGAAAACCCGTTCAAGGAATTGTCTTCTTTTGTTATGAAGTGTCTAGTTTTACCATTTAGTAACGAAGAAGTTGGAAGAGTTTTCAGTGGCATGAACCTTATAAACGCAGAAATTAGAAACAGAATGATATTACACACTATGAATTCATTTTTTATACCCTCCACCATACTATGGAGGGTATATTAACTTTGTCATTCCGTTTGTAACTCCTCGAAATAATCATGTCAAACCAAAGAAAGTATATATATTCTTGATCAGCGTAAAATTCTAAGTCGATTTAGCGATGTCCTTCCGTCTGTCCGTATGTCTGTCTGTTGTAATCACGCTATCTTTCGAATGAAATGAGATAGATGGCTAAAATTTTGCACACATATTTATTTTTGCAGTAGGCAGGTTAAGTTCGTAAATGGGCCATGTAGGTCCACGTTTTCATATAGCCCCCATATAACGGTACCTCCCGATATTCGGTATTTTGATGATTTTAGCGACATTTTTCCCGGAATTGTTTCAAAATTAGTATTTGAAGTTCGTAATGAATACTACAGTCTAAGATAGAAAATTGTCTGTGCAAGTCCATGTCTTCGTATAGCCCCCATATAACGGTACCTCCCGATATTCGGTTTTTCGATGATTTTAACGACATTATTAACGGGAATTGTTTCAAATTTGGTACTTGAAGTTCAACATGGATACTACACCCTAAGACAGAAAATTGTCTGTGCAGGTCCACGTATTCGTATAGCCCCCATATAACGGTACCTCCCTATATTAGGTATTTTGATGATTTTAGCGACATTATTCACCGGAATTGTTTCAAAATTGGTATTTGAAGTTCGTTATAGAAACTACAGTCTGTGACAGAAAATTGTCTGTGCGGGTCCAGGTCTTCGTATAGGCCCCATATATCAGTACCTCCCTATATTCGGTATTTTGACGATTTTAGGTACAATACCCACCGAAATGGTTTGAGATGTGGAATTTGAAGTTAATAATGGATGCTACCCCCTGCGACAGGAAATTGTCTATGCTGGTCTAGGTCTTCGCACAGCTCCAATTTAACGTCACCTCCTTATAGAGTCAGTGTACCAGTAGTCGGCACTTTTAGGATTTTCGCGTTGTTAATTTATTCAGATTCGAAATTTTGTATAGTTTTTGCAATAATAAATAAAGTTTTAATAACTTTTTATTAAATTTCATAAATTTGTAGTTTTATTAAAACAATGTTTTTGCCAGTAGTCGGCACCACTTGCCAATTGTCGGTATGGCATGTTCCAACAGTCGGCATACCAATTTTTTGTAAGAATAATTAATAATAATAAATTAATTCATTAAAATATAATATTTTTGTTTAGATAAACTGATTCGACGTCTTTATTGTACTTTTCTTAAGAATATGGATTGTTGGGGACCTTAACAGACAAAAATTTAATATTTATTAGAATAAATCATCTTTTCTTAGCGAAATTGTACACAAAGATAGCTGACAATATATTTGAAGTAAACAAAATACATTTAGTTATAATAGTTTCATATTATATTTAAAAACAAATGTTGGACCCTATTGGTCCTCCTTCCGAATAACCTTCATGGATCTGGAACCAATTTTTTTTCCAAAAACCTTTCATCTCTAACAATTTTCACGGCAATGCATATTCTTATAGAATTTGCCCTATTTTAAAGCTTAAGAAAAGAGAGTCAGAACAATATTTGTAAATTAAGGTTTCTCTATATGAATTGTTGTAAAAGAGATCAGAAGTGCGCCATTCGTGTATTCTCAATTCGCATGAAATTCACTTTCAGCATTTCAGTAGAATAGACATTTTGGTATTTTTTTCCCACAAAAATTGGGACCCATTTTATCCGCTAACTGTTCTTCGATGCCAATCAAAATGCTTACCCCCACTTAAAATTTCCTAAGGATCGGCCGATAATTATGACGTGTCAGATAAACTTTAAGTTTTGGTCTATTTGAGCCCCTAAATATTTTGCGATCATCTCCAAAAACATAAGCTTCTATTCTGACACTAACCCCAACTCCATCCAAAATTTCATGAGGATCGGACCATCAATGTGCCCTGCATATAATATCCTAACTATATAGTCTTGTAAGGAGTAAAAATATTACAAAATATAAAATTCAATATTGTAGATCAAAATGTGAAAAAATGGAAAAATGTAAGAAAATATCACAAAATCAATACTCTCAACTTTATTGGGATCTTTTCACGCGTGTTTGTCTAGAATTTTTTCTTGCCTGTCAAGAGGGAATTCCGAATTGACAAGATTTGTAAAATCGGCCCAGCTATTTTTGAGATGATAGCATTCTAGCGAATAAATTTCACCATATATATCCGATATCTTCACTATCGACATCTGCGTAATGGTCAGAATTGAATTCATCTATTTGTAACTTCGCCGGGATTAAAGATATTTGCGGTTTAATGGGAAAATTATTTTTTTTTTTAAACACAAAACTATTTTTGAGATGTAAGCATTCTAGCGAATATATGACGCCATATATATCCGATATCTTAACTATCGACATCTAGGTAACGGTCAGAATTGAACCTTTCGTATATTTGTAATTTCACCGGGATTAAGAAAACTCGAGGTTTAATGGGAAAATTGTTTTTTTTTACACAAAACCTATGGTCTATTTCACCCGCTCAGTATTATCCAAAGACCATCCAAATTGGAAAGATTCTCCCCAGCCCTAAGCTCTAGCCCAATGCTAAATTCTGCGTCGATTGGTCTATAATTGTGACCTATAGCGTGATTGGGATACCAAAATTTCGAAGTGTTATATAATTTTTGGCCCCATCAAACTTATAATGCCCACAACACATAGTGTTGCAGCGTTTAAAAACGTATTTATATTTAGCATTATTTTTTGGGATTTTAATATTTTTGTTTGGCATTTTTAGCATCATTATACCCTCCACCATAGTATGGAGGGTATATTAAGTTTGTCATTCCGTTTGTAACACCTCGAAATATACATTTTAGACCCCACAAAGTATATATATTCTTGATCAGCATAAAATTCTATGTCGATTTCAATGTCCGTCCGCCTGTTCGTCTGTGGAAATCACTCTAGCTTCCGAACGAAATGAAGTTAGGTTTTACTCAAATGTGTATTATGTCTGCAGGACTTTTGGTATTGAAAATGGGCCATGTAGGTCTACGGTCAGACGGATAGACGGACAGACGGACGGGCATTTATAAATCGACATAGAATTTTATGCTGATCTAGAATATATATACTTTGTGGGGTCTAAGATGTATATTTCGAGGCGTTACAAACGGAATAACAAACTTAATATACCCTCCATACTATTGTGGAGGGTATAAAAAGGTATGGTAGAGCTACCAGGTGATTACAATTTTTTCTAGGTGTGCCCGGCTTCTGCCAATTTTATGTATGTATTTGTTGTTTTAAAAAATAGAAACTAAATATTTTTTTAAAAATCAATGATTGGATGAAACGTATATAGCGGGATGCATATTAAAGCGATTAACCACTTTTGCCTTGGAAATGAAAGATTTCACAGTTTATATTTTACTTTCGAAAGAAAATTCAGGTTTTTCCTTTATTTTTCTCTATATTTAACTCATTTAAATATGAGGAAAAATTCAAAATAAATAAAAGCAAGTTGTTGAATATCATTTTGAAAAATTGTGACAGAAGTGGGCATAGCCTGTATAGTATTTCTGTAGTTTTACAAAACTGTTCTATCTCCTCATTGTATCATGTCGGTTTCGTTAGAAACTTTTAGATACAAGTTAAGTTCGTTTAATCTAATATTTTAATCGTTGCACTAGTTCTTCCACTTATTGTGTCAGAGTCTTTCCCCTGTATAAAGAACGGTTTATTATAGGAAGAATAACATAGATTGAGAAAAACACGTATTCAAGAGCATATTAACAGGTAAAATGCTTTCCACCAATCTCGCATAAATCGATATTCCAGTAATTATGATTACGAGACAGAATCAGGTTGAGAATGCTGCGGTTTACTTTATTTTGAACACGTCGTATCTGTATGAAAGTAGATTTTATAAGGAGAAATCTATTTTTTTAGGTTTGGCGTAAAAGGAATGTATGACTGAAGTTTCTTGGAATAGTTTGATATAACTACATATTTTAGAATAGCCTGTCAAGAATTGTGGATTTATTAAGTGTTTGGGAATTAGGGGATTGTCAATAACCGTTACAATTGTTGTTTATTTGAACACAAACATTTTCGGCCCCCTAGAAATTAAAAACAAAAACTAAAAAACATCATACTCCTTGCGATTTGATAAATTCAGCAGATTTTTAAATAGTAAAATCCACTGAGGTATATTATTAAAGTTACAAATTCATTGCTTATTCAGAGTACAAATGTTTCTTAGTATATATTATTACATATGTTAAATAAAATAATTGATTCACATTATTGATTGTAACCCAGTTTTAACAAGTCGAGAGTTGAGCGATGGTTAATTAAATGAGTATATAATCCATATATAGTCCATCCGAAAATTGTGTTCTGTGCTGTTGGTTGGCCTGACCGGTTGAAAATGCTCTCACTTATTACATGAAAGTATATATCAACGCCAAGAATAATATCTATCGGACCAGATTTATAGAAGTCTTTGTCAGCTAACAAAAGATTGTCTAAAAATCTAATTATTTTTGACAACACACTTTAAAGTTTTTGAAATACTAATGTTCCCAAGCGTTGTTGCATCTACCTTTATTCTTCTACCTTTACTCTAACCTACCGTCATAAGATGCATTGACTAATAAATGGGGATGTTGAATAGTGTGTCATACAAATTGTTCTTTCAGAAAAAACAGGCATTCACATTATGAGGAGGGAAACCAAGGCTACCTGCTTTTATGATTGCGCTATGAATTCTTCGTAAAAAATAATAATGTTCTGAAACATTTCCTTAATAAAAAACCCATTTGATTTTTATACCCTCCATTAAATGATGGAACTTTGTAACTCCTCGAAATATTCATAACAGACCCTACAAAGTATATAAATTAATTCAATGTTAATTTATTTATTTTTTTAAAAATTTGTGATTGCTGCTTACTGCAAGCAATCACGTCTTTATTGGTTAAGGTTCCGGACTACAAAGTAAATAATGAAATAAAACTACCCTAACTTATACTTTGGATTCATGCACCCAGATGATACTGGACACCTGCTCGTGTTGGCGATGGAATGTTGCTGTCTGCCTGTTGGATGTTGTTGTCAGTGTTTCGGTGGGAACTGCAGTGTCAGCAAAATGACACGCTTATACTTTGGTTGATGAATTCTTTGGGTTGCTAATGTTGAATTTGAATATGTCTGGTGTTAACTCCTCCCCTCTTAAATACAATCGTCCCGATTGTTCAAAATGAATGAATATTGTAAATGCTGGATGTTTTAGTTTCTTTCGAAGTTGTAGGTAAATTTACTTCCGCAATCTCTATTTCATCTCCTGGGGCATCTTCGATTTTCAGATTATTATTTTCGGAGTTTTTTGCATATTTTCTTCTCAGTGATATTATTGTTATAGTTGTAAGGATTATTGCAGAAACACAACCGATGCCGACTGCTAAGGTACCTTTGGTTTCCATAGATCGTATTCGTTCGATGTTCTTTACGTTCAACTGTTTAAGCAGCTCCAATGATATTACTTCTTCTAATTTGTCTTTTGGACCTTTTGGTTGCAAAAAGGCGGGAAGAGGTTTATTGGCACTTATTCCTCTTGAACTGTAACTGTGGCCATCGATTCTTATAGTGACGTTGAAATGTTTGATGAGATAAGTCCCGTTTAAAAAAATCTGCTCGTTGTCTACACTGATAGCGCCTTGATATTGGTTCAGCAAGAGCAAGTCCGATCCGATCTCTTCAATTGTTGGTATGTGTTCGTTGTTTATTTGGGTGCATTTCCCTACTCTACTTTTGAACAAATTAGTTATACAATTATCATTTCTTAATGAAATAAGCTTATCTCTATTACAAATTGTTATGTCGTAATTACTTTTACATTCTGTTTTTATTCCAAATAATTCTTTATTACATTCCAAAATTTTTTCGTATTCAATTTTATCAATTACATCTCCAGTTTTTATAGGTTTTATGAAATATACTTTACAAACTTCTTCTTGAGTTACAGGGATACTAAGGATGTACAAAATTTCTCGTTTATTTGTAACAATTTTTACGGATCCAAAAGTTAATAGTTCATCTATCGAATAAGTAGGAATATTATATTTTTCAAAAACAGTGTTTATTTGATCGATTTCGATTTTAGAAAGCAGAAATGAATTGACGATATTAGCTTTAGCCCACTGTATTGCAAACTCTACGTTTTGTAACTCTTTTTCAATAAAATTAAGTTTTCTTTCGATTTTGAATACTACTTCATCGTTCCACCCTTCCCTTTTTATCATTTCATTCGTCTTATTAGTTATTTCGGTTATTCTTTCCGAAATTAATTGGTTTATTATCAGCTGTCTATTGTTATTTTCCAAAATATTGCCAATTTTCTGTTCTAGGATCTGAAAATCATTACTATCTGGACTGCCTGCAATCCACTTCCAAGCACTTCCTATGAAGTCTATCGATCTTTTCTCTCTGTGCGGCATCAGACGGTCTAATAGTCCATTGATGTCAATTAATTGTTGCTTCATAAATGGACGGAGAGGATGGTCTAGGTTCACGAATTTGTCCAGAATGTGTTCGGTTTCACGAGTGAGGTTTTCATACTGTTCAAGATCTATTGAATGAATTACTTTAAATGTCCCGTTCTGTTTCCTTGCTATTCCATTATGAATTGAAATGAGTCTTGCGTTCGAGTAGTCGAGGATGCTGAAGTCAGCCAGGGCGTTTCCAGGAAACAATCTGTAGAATTTAGGATTTTATTAATTTCTAATATGGCTTTTGTGAATAACCCTTCCGCTTTCGGTCAAAAAGGTGGTATTCCGGTTTTCCTTAACTATTTCCTCTTTGTAACGGTCGCTTAGTTTCGTTCCTAACCTTTTGTTGTTGCTTACATAAATTAATTGTCCGGGAATATAATCCTTAACTGGTCGTTTCTTTTTGTTATGATACGTCAAGTCGTTGGCCTGTTTCTGTCTGAGTTTGTCAACAATATTCCGTCTGGTAGTCTCTATGTCTTGTGGAGAAAAGTCAATTGTGCGTAAAAAATACAAATCAACAGGTCTTCTATTCACCGTGGAGTGAATCGAGTGATTGTATTCATTAACAGCCCTCTCCAGTAATTCCTCAAAATTCCTGGATGTTCCATCACCTTTCAAACATCTCATTATCTCAGCGAGGGTAGAATGAAAGCGTTCTATCTGTCCGTTAGCCTCGCTCCTGTAGGATGGGGTCGTAAAAATATTTATTCCTAATTCGTCCTTCATCATGAATAATATCGAACTGGAATTTAAAGACGGTTCGTTGTCCATTACCACATTCTTCGGAACTCCGTAAGAGAATAATAATTCCCTCAGTGGTCTTCTAATAGCCTCAGTAGATCTTCCGTCTAGTATTTTCACTTTAACGTACTTTGAGAATTTGTCAATGGAGGTCAGAACTAATTTCCTATCTGTAGAGAATATATCAATATGAATAGTATGACCTGGGTAATTTGGAATAGGCGTCTCACAAAGGTAAGGTTCATTGGGATGTCTCTCGTATTTGTTTTTCTTACACGTCGTGCACAGTTTTATAATTCGCTTTATTTTTCCCGACATCCCCGGAAAATAATAATTTTCCAAAATCTGTGTTTTGTTCTCTCTGTCGTTCCTATGGGCTCTATTGTGGGTATCAATAATTATTCTTTCCTGGTCATTTTCTGATAATATATCTTCTACTACCTTCTGAGTAAACCTGCATTTGTACTGGCTAAAATGGAGTGGATAAATGTTCTGAATTTTTCCCATTATTTGTTCGGGTGCCTTGATTCCGTTAATTACAGACGGGTTCAAATACCTCTTCAAGATTGTTTGAAGTTTTCGTTCGTCATAATGTGGTTCAGTAATTGTGTGTCGGTGGATGCTTGGGAAAACAACATTGAACTGGTACGTTGATGTGTCATCCACACTTATGAGAAGCTGGTTCTTGAAAACATTAATGGGTGACTCAACACTGGGTATAAGGGTCTCTGGTGAGCTCTCCGCACTATGCTGTGTGGGAGTCAGTGAATTAATCGGAGTAATAGCATTATTGTCCTTCTGTACCGTTCTAGACAGAGCATCTGCTACGACATTCTGTCTTCCGGGTTTGTACCGCAATTCGTAATTATATTCCTCCAGAGTACATTTCCAGCGTTTCATCTTCATATTGCTATTTTTGTTACTAATGGCGTAAGTGAGGGGTTGGTGGTCGGTATAAATTATAACTTTCTTCGATCCGTATAGATAATTCCTCAAGGTAGTGAGGGCCCATATGATGGCCAACATTTCCCTCTCATTTGTGGCGTAATGCTCCTCTGTTTCATCCAGAGTTCTTGAAATGAATGCAATTGGTCTTCCCTTTTGACTCAACACTGCTCCAAGAGCGACACTGGAGGCATCCGTCGTTAGGTCAAAATCTTCTCTGAAATCTGGATACGCAAGTATCACATCGTTTGAAACCAATGCATTTCTTAGCTCGTTGAAAGCTTCTACGGCGGAAACATCTAATGTCACCGGAATTTGACTGGAAGCTGTCTTTGGAATTCTGCCTTCCTCCCCTCTGAGGAGCGATGTCAGCGGCTTTGCTACATCGGCATATCCCCTTACGAACCTTCGATAGTAGCCCGAGAGGCCAAGGAAAGAACGAAGTTCCTTAAGTGTCTTAGGAATCGGGAAATTAAGAATGGCTTCCACTTTCTTTGGGTTGGTTTTTATACCATCCCTCGACACAATAAATCCCAAAAATTCCACTTCTTGTTTAAAGAATGAACACTTGTCCAACTGGATCTTCATATTAGCGGACTCTAGTGTTTGGAGAACTTTCTTTATGTTCTCGGCGTGTGACTTCTCGTCCTTGCCAAAGATGATAATATCATCGGTGTAAACAAAACAGATTTTTCCAATCAATTCTCTGAGTATATCGTCCAGCGTTCGCTGAAATATTGCTGGCGCGTTCCTCAGGCCAAATGGCAGTCTCGTGAACTCGTACTTGCCATTGTTGATTGAGAATGCGGTTTTCTGTCTATCCTCCTCCCGTAGGGGTATTTGATGGAAACCGCTTTTAAGATCAATGACCGTAAAATATTGATTCCCCCCTAGGTTAGATAGGACTTCCGTCACCTCGGGAATCGGATATTTATCCGGTATGGTGACGGCGTTGAGCTTTCTAAAGTCAACGACCAAACGATATTTTTTTCGACCGGAACTGTCCTCCTTTTTGGGCACTACCCAAATAGGGGAGTTGTACGGGGATCTGGATGGTCTTATGATGCCATCCCGAAGGAGACGACGAATCTCTTCCTCCACGACATCTTTTAATGCCATTGGGTAAGGATAACTTCGCGTATAGATTGGAGATTCGTTTACAGTTCGGATTTCTCCAACCACAACAGAGGTGTATGTTAATCTCTCATCCGGATCTGAGAACAGGTTCCGGTGCTGCCTTGCAATATTATTGAGAGAACTCCTCTGACTTAATGATAGATGATCAGCCTCCAGCTCCAGACTATTAACATTCTGGGATATTCTCTGTCTAATGGCAATTTTCTTGCCACCTCTTACTTGGAAATAATCTTCGGAAGTATGAATTACTGCCGATAATTCCTTCAAGCTGTCATTCCCCAAAATCCCGTCGAAAGATACCAAACCAGGTAGAAGGAAGAATTTTAGTGGGACGTCATTGACGCCGAACATGTTAAGAAGAGTGTGGTGTGAAACTTCCACATCGCCGCCTACAGATTTTACGCTAAACCTATTGTCATTCAACTTGGGTCTCAGGACCAAAGTTGGTCTTATATAATTTTTACTGCTTCCTGTATCCAATAAAAAGTCTAATGTCTTCCCGTCCCTCGTTTTGACTTGAAAGTATGGCAACGAGGAACAGTTTAATCTAAAAAATTCATATCTATGAAGTTGGCTGGAATGTCATCGGGGTTACGTTCCTGGTAATCGTCCGGTATTATATCCTGTTGTCCGTAATTCCCTGTGTCATTTTCGTCTACTGGCTGATAGTCACTGTTGTCTCGGTAATCGTCGATATTTGGGGATTGGTTCTCAATATCTGGGTATTGATTATCCACGTTTACATGAAAATTACGCTGAATCTTATTCATAGGAGTCTGTACCGAAAACTGGGCAGGTCTTTTAAAATTCTGGTTCTGTTGGGGTCTTACTTGTATTGACCTGTCAATATCCATGGGTTCTGGCTTACTCTGGTTATTGTAAAATTGTGAGGGAAATTGCCTAAATTGGTTCTGAGGAAAATTCTGGGTTCCCGTATAAGGACGAGTGATTTGGTGTCCTCCCATCTGATTTCGTTGAAAGAATTGCTGAGGACGATGAGCAAATGGTTGTCCCCCAAACTGAGGACGCTGATTCTGCATATTCAAATTGTTCGGAAATGGAAAAGCTGGGGATACTCTAGGCCTATGAGTCGGAATATTTGCCAATTCTGGGTAAAATTTCGAACCAGTTGACATCCTCAATGGTTCCTGTCTATGGCCTCCCTTCTGGGCATAATCTCTCCGAAATGCCATATTGTCTAGCTTCAAACAAAGATGTAGAGCCTCTGGTAGAGATGTAGGACCCTTGACACTGAGCAGCCTAGGAAGGTCGCCGTTCAGGCCTCTTATGAAGGTATCAAGTGCCTTCTCTCGATATGTATTCGTCATGGCTCTGAGACTACCGTCGTCCAATTCCAGGCAGGAAACCTTATCCAAAATTAGAGATAGTGTTTGATAGACGTCCTGATAGAACTCTGTGACACCTCTGTGCCCCTGACACAAAACATTCATTTGGTACTCTAGTGTACCTATATCTCGTTTATCCGCGTAGTGCACCATCAGACATTTGCGTATTTTGGCCCAATCCAATGGAGTCCTATAGGATTCTAAAGCAGTATCGGCCTCACCTATAATTTTCGTACGAATTGTATGCAAAATTGCGTAGTATTTCCCGGTACCACGAAGTGATGAGTATAAATCAATCACCCTTTCGACTGATTTCCTCCAAGAGCTGAATTCTCCGGGTTTTCCCGAAAATTCCCTCAAGGATTTCACTATATCTGGAACTTTGTCCAGTTCCTCCAGTCTCGAGGAGACTGTTCCTACCGGTATGTCACTACCATCGTCAAACGTTTCGTCTCGTCCGGCCAAAAGGTTTGTAATCATTCGTGTGATTTCATTTCTTTGTCTGTCCGTGAGTGCTGAACTACCTGATGTAAGGGTGTTTGCCCTTGTTTGAGTCTCCATGTTATTTGAAGATGGATTCATCGTAATTCTATTTAATTTTTCGGCAATATCATCCACTGATTCTAACATTTTTTTCTCTTTATCAAAAGGAAAGGTGGAGCTATCAAAGTTACGTTATTTATCAGTATTGGGAACAAAAAAAAAAAATTCATAGGTAACAAATAACTATAACTATAAAATGTTAGGAACTAAATTTGTTCTTAATTTGAATTCTTAAAGTTATTCTTACAATAGCAGCATCATTAGAGTCTGGAGTAGCATCCTTCTAGTACAGATGAGATGAGATGAGATGAGATGAGATGATCGTTTTTCTTAGTCCTTTCAAAGTTTTCAAAGTTTTGTTGTGTCCGATTTTTTTCACTTTTATTTATAAATTGTTAAAATATTTAATATTGTTCAAACAATTTTTTTTTATTTTAATTTTTATTTTTGTCTTAACTTTATTTTTATTTATATTCATTCAAACTTGTTTAAATTGCTTTATTTTTTATCTCTTTTTTTTATAATTTCTCACAATTGTTTCTCTTTTATTTCTCACTTCATTTAATTTACTTTGCATTTAAGTTTTCACAAGTTTTTTTTTTTTTTTTTTTTTTTTTTTTTTTTTTTTTCTAAGTTTTCATTTTGTAATTATCATTTTAATTTTGATATTTTTTTTTATTTTTTTTAAATTCTCACTTTTTATTTAATTTAATTTACTTTGTTTTTTAATTTTTCAGGAGTTTTTTTTTATTTTCTTTGATAGTTTTTCATTTTTCACAATTCTTGTATCAATGTTTTTATTTTACTTTCACTTTTTTAAAAATTTTTATTTGTAAACTACCGTAATCTAGTGATCCGCGTCGCGGGCTTTAGGGGCTGTAACATAACGTTACGTCCTTTTCACAATTAAGTTACTGGGGCGCCACCTGAAGGCTTGACTTTTGTCGGAAATCCTTTCTTCGGGTTTCGAGTACCTGTTTAAAAACAGGTCCCTGCTCTCGGGCGCCAATTAATTCAATCTTAATTTATTTATTTTTTTAAAAATTTGTGATTGCTGCTTACTGCAAGCAATCACGTCTTTATTGGTTAAGGTTCCGGACTACAAAGTAAATAATGAAATAAAACTACCCTAACTTATACTTTGGATTCATGCACCCAGATGATACTGGACACCTGCTCGTGTTGGCGATGGAATGTTGCTGTCTGCCTGTTGGATGTTGTTGTCAGTGTTTCGGTGGGAACTGCAGTGTCAGCAAAATGACACGCTTATACTTTGGTTGATGAATTCTTTGGGTTGCTAATGTTGAATTTGAATATGTCTGGTGTTAACTTATATATATATATATATATATATATATATATATATATATATATATATATATATATATATATATATATATATATATATATATATATATATATATATATATATATATATATATATATATATATATATATATATATATATATATATATATACTTTGTAGGGTCTGTTATGAATATTTCGAGGAGTTACAAAGTTCCATCATTTAATGGAGGGTATAAAAATCAAATGGGTTTTTTATTAAGGAAATGTTTCAGAACATTATTATTTTTTATATATATATAAGTTAACACCACAAATATTCAAATCTCACAAATGTATCATCATGGACAGCAACGACAACAACAACAGCAATAACTAAATCAAATGCGCGTGTTATAATGCTGACATGCAGTTTCCCACAGAATGACCAGAAGGTATTCCAGACGACACACGAGCCGGTGTCCAATAACAATACAGGTGTGGGAACATGCAAAGTGCAGTAGCAACGGTGCAGTGCGATGAGTATAAGTTTAGGGTAGTTTTAGTTATTATTCGCTTTGTAACTTTGAATCTCAAATAAAACGGATGTTGCTCAAAAGCGCTAGCTTGCGAGACAACATATTTTTTTTTAATAAAAACCTACAAATAAATTTTTAATTGGCGCCCGAGCAGGGACCAGCGTCAGACTGGTTTGAACCCGATTCGAGATTAAAGTATTAAGTCAAGCCTTCGGATGGGCCCCTCAGTACCTTCGGTGGAAACAGGAGCAACGTTATGTTGCAGCCCCTGAAGCCCGCGACGCGGAAAAATAATAAGTGATATAAATAAAGCCTCCGGAAGGGCCCCTTAGTACCTTAACTGTGAAAAAGGAGCAACGTTATGTTGCAGCCCCCGAAGCCCGTGACGTGGAAAATATAGAAGAACATAAATTGAATAAGAACATATAAAAATAAATATAAACGAAAAAGTGAAGAGTTTAAATAAAAAATAAAAAATATAAATATTAAAAAGTTGACAAGTGAAAAAAATAAATGAACAGTTAAACACTCCTTAGAAAAAAGAGAATAAAGTTTTTGAAAAAAAAAAATAATAAGAAAAACCATTTAATAAATAATCCTCGAAGGAAAAGTAACTAGAATATTAAAATAAGTGAACAGTAAAACACTCCTTAGAAAAAGAGAAGAAGTGAAAAAGTGAATAAATGAAAAAAATTAAATTAGAAAAGAACCATTTAACAAACGATACTTGAAGAAAAGTAAAAATAACTTAAATATAAAAATTACAAAATAAATGAACACTTCTAAAAAAGGAAAACTGGAACTGGTGAAAAAGTTAATAATTAAAAAAAAAAAAAAGAAAAATAAATAAATAAGTAAATAAACCAGTTGACAATCCATAATAAAAAGAAGAACAAATCCATAATAATAAGAGAAAAATCCATAATCAGAAGAAGAAATCCATAATAAGAGGAACAAATCCACAATAAGAAGAGCCAACCTGATAACACAACAACGGATTGGACGCACCATTAATCAACAAGATGCTGATTTTTTTGTAAGAATTAGATATTAAGCTATAAACTTAAAAATAATATTATTTTATCGTGTTTGAAAAAAAGAAAGCAAAGAAAATAATTGAGAATTTTGTTTGAAAGAAAAAAGATAAAAAGGAAAATCGTTTAAAATTTTTTTGTAATTCTCTATTATGAATGAAGAATTAGAAGAATTGACATTGAAACTAAATAATATTACCATGAATCCAACCAGTAGTTCAAGAAATTCCGGACTCAACGACAGTCAACGTGAGGAAATTGTTCGTATTGTTTCAGGCCTACTGTCAGGCCAAAATTCAGATTCAGATGAAGGTTCAGATGTTCCGATAGGTACTGTGTCTCCAAGATTGGAAGAATTAGATAAGGTCCCAGATCTTGTAAAATCTATTAGAGAATTCTCTGGAAAGCCAGGCGAATTTAGTTCATGGCGAAAGTCCGTAGATAGGGTGTTAGACCTTTATTCATCCCTCAAGGGAACCGGCAGACATTATGCCATTTTGCACACAATACGTACAAAGATTGTAGGCGAAGCAAATACTGCTTTAGAATCATATCGAACTCCGCTCGATTGGCAGCGGATACGCAAATGTTTGATGGTCCATTATTCCGATAAAAGGGACATCGGTACTTTAGAGTACCAGATGAACGTCCTGTGCCAAGGACATAAGAGCGTAACAGAGTTCTATCAACAAGTGTACCAAACACTTTCCCTTATTTTGGATAAAGTATCGTGTCTCGATTTGGAGGAAAAGAGTCTTAGAGCAATGACTGACACATATAGGGAAAAGGCATTAGACACGTTTATTAGGGGATTGAATGGAGACCTTCCTAAATTATTAAGTGTGAAAGAGCCAACTTCACTACCACAGGCCTTACACCTCTGCTTGAAATTGGATAATATGAGTTTTAGACGGGAATACGCCCACAAGGGAGCAATGAAACTGGACGCGAGACAGTCTCTGAATACAGGAATGAAATTTTATCCTGAATTAGCGACTATTCCTTCGAATAGAAGTAGGAATTTGCCAACAATCCAATACCGTTATCCAAGCGGCGTTAATAATCCACAATTTCAGCGGCCTCACTTTGGAGGACCCCAACACTCCCAATACAGCAATTTTTCCATAAAAATAATTTCGGAGGTCAAACTCCCAATTACAGTAATCAACGTCCAGAACCCATGGACGTCGACAGGTCCACACAAATGAGACCTCAACAAAAACAAATCCAACCTTATAAGAGACCAGCACAGTTTTCTATCCAGGCTCCAGTGAACGAAGTTCAACGAAACTTCCATGTGAATGTTGGATATCCTGAAAATGATTCACTTATTGACAGTGACAATACAGACTTACCTTACGAGACCAGGACCGAAAGTTGCGACGAGTATTTCATGCAGTGCCCAGATAACGTTACCACAGAGGACTACCAGGACCAAGGAACAGACGACGTCCCCGCTAATTTCATTGACATTCATTTTTTAGATTAGGGTGTTCCTCGTTGCCGTACTTCCAGGCTAAAACGAGGAACGGGAAAATTTTAGACTTCTTATTAGACACGGGAAGTAGTAAAAATTATATTAAACCCGGACTGGTGAATAATCCTAAATCAAACGCTGATAAATTTAAAGTAAAATCCGTGGGAGGAGATGTGTTGAAATTTCGCAACATACTCTCATAAATATGTTTGGTATCGATGATGTTCCGATTAAATTCTTCCTATTGCCCGGTTTAAAATCATTTGATGGTATCTTAGGCAATGACAGTATGAAAGAACTGTCAGTTGTAATTCATACTTCAAAGGATTATTTTGTGGTAAAGGGAGGTAAGAAAATTGCTGTTAAACAACGTATGTCTCAAAATGTGAACAATTTAGAGCTGAAGATGGACGATCTATCTGAGACACAGAAAAAATCCATTTACGAGATTGCAAGTCGGCACCGGAATCTATTTTCAGAACCGGACGAAAAATTGACGTACACTACCATGGTAGTGGGTGAGATCCGGACTAATAACGAGTCCCCAATTTATGCAAAGAGTTATCCTTATCCCTTGGCATTAAAAGATGTCGTAGAGGGAGAAATAAACCGTCTGCTACATGATGGCATAATAAGACCATCTAGATCTCCCTATAACTCACCGATTTGGGTTGTACCCAAAAAGGATGATAGTTCCGGAAACAAACAGTATCGACTAGTGGTCGATTTTCGGAAACTTAACTCCGTTACAATTTCGGACAAATATCCCATTCCCGAAATAACCGAGGTTTTATCAAATCTCGGCGGAAATAAGTTCTTTACCGTCGTAGACCTTAAAAGCGGATTTCATCAAATCCCGTTGAAAGAAGGAGACAAACAGAAAACCGCATTCTCCATTAATAATGGAAAATACGAGTTCAATAGATTGCCCTTCGGGTTAAAGAACGCACCGGCGATATTTCAGCGCACGCTGGATGATATTCTCAGAGAATTGATCGGAAATATATGTTTCGTATATGTCGACGATATTATTATTTTCAGCAAGGATGAGCAGTCTCACGTCGAACACATTGAAATGGTTTTCAGGACCCTAGAGTCGGCCAACATGAAGATCCAACTCGATAAATGCACATTTTTCAGAAGGGAAGTAGAATTTCTGGGATTCGTTGTGTCCAGGGAAGGTATCCGGACAAATCCCAAGAAAGTCGAGGCAATTCTTAATTCTCCAATACCTAGAACACTTAGGCAATTGCGTTCTTTTTTGGGCCTCTCAGGATATTATAGGAGATTTGTGAAAGGTTATGCAGATATTGCCAAACCATTGACCGAACTATTGAGAGGGGAGGAAGGAAGAATTTCTAAAGCATCCTCCAACCAAATTCCCGTAACTTTGGGTGAAAATGCTATAAGGGCATTCAACGAATTAAGAAATGCACTAGTATCACAGGAAGTATTATTGTCGTATCCTGATTTTCAGGAAGAATTCGAATTAACTACCGATGCTTCTAATGTGGCTTTGGGTGCAGTGCTTAGTCAGAAAGGCAAACCCATTGCATTTATTTCACGAACACTGAGTAAATCGGAAGAGAATTATGCCACAAATGAAAGGGAAATGCTGGCAATCATATGGGCTCTATCTTCTTTAAGAAATTACCTATACGGTACCAGGAAAGTGATCATTTATACCGATCACCAGCCGCTGACTTACGCGCTGAGCAGCAGGAATACTAATTCAAAGATGAAAAGATGGAAGTGTATTCTCGAAGAATATGACTATGAACTGAGATATAAACCAGGGAAACAGAACGTCGTGGCTGATGCCTTATCCAGATTACCACAGACTTCCCAGGTTAACACTTTGACACCTACTCAGCATAGCTCCGAGAGCTCTCCCGAGAACCTTATACCGAGCGTAGAGTCACCCATCAATGTATTCAAGAATCAGATACTTTTGAACATTGATGATTGTTCGACATACCAATTTAAGATTGTTTTCCCAGGCTTCCATCGTCATATTATTACAGAACCTTCTTATGACGAACAGAAAATGCTCTATATTCTCAAACGTTACTTGAATCCATCAGTTATCAATGGTATTAAAACACCAGAAAACGTGATGGGAAGAATTCAAAACGTCTATCCAAACCACTTCCTTCAGTACAAATGCCGATTCACTCAACGAATCGTGGACGACGTTATTTCAGAAGCGGACCAGGAAAGAATAATTATCGATACCCATAACAGAGCACATAGGAATGATAAAGAAAACAAGATTCAAATATTGGAAAAATATTATTTCCCCAGAATGTCCAGCAAAATAAGAAAGATTATTAAACTGTGTTCTACATGTAAGAAGAGCAAGTATGAGAGGCATCCCAATGAACCTTGTCTGGGTCAGACTCACATACCTCGATATCCGGGACATATTGTTCATCTTGATATTTTCTGCACCGACAAGAGACTAATTCTGACATCGCTTGACAAGTTTTCTAAATACGTCAAGGTGAAATTATTGGACAGTAGGTCAACAGAGGCCATAAGGAAACCTCTTAGGGAACTCTTATTCTCCTATGGTGTACCAAAGCATGTAGTGATGGATAATGAACCCGCACTGAATTCCAGCTCGATACTTTTCATGATGAGAGACGAAATGGGAATAGATGTTTTCACTATTCCACCGTATAAAAGTGAGGTAATCGGTCAGATAGAGCGTTTCCACTCGACTCTCGCAGAAATCATGCGCTGTCTGAAAAGCGATGGAACTTCTAGAAGTTTTGAAGAGCTATTGGAAAGGGCCGTCAACGAATACAATCACTCTGTTCACTCTACAGTGAATAGGAAACCCGTTGATTTGTATTTCGGACGAACGGTAGATTTTTCACCACAGGATATCGAAACCGTAAGGAGGAACACTATTGAGCGACTGGAATCGAAACAGGCTAAGGATTTAGAATATCATAATAGAAACAGACATCCAGCAAAGGAATATGTCCCTGGACAAGTAGTTTATGTGAAAAGGAATAAGCGATTAGGTACAAAATTGAGTGATCGGTTTGGAGAAGAAGTAGTGAAAGAAAACCGTAATACCACTATTTTGACCGAAAGCGGCAGGGTTATTCACAAATACCACATTAGGAACTAATACCACCAATAATTATTACAGACTACTACTTGGACGCGCCTTGGGCGACTTCAGCATTATGGACTATTCAAACGCAAGACTAATAACTATTCAGAACGGAATTGCTCGTAGACAAAATGGGACATTCAAGATCATCCATTCAATCGACATTACCCAGTACAAGAATCTTACCTTGGATATTGAATACCTGCTTGACAAAAACGTTACATATAATCATCCGCTCCGTCCGTTTATAAGGCAACAGATAAATGATATCAATGGGATCCTAAATCGCCTTAGTCCAAGCAGGAAGCAGCGGTCGACAGACTTTATCGGCAGTGCTTGGAAATGGATTGCGGGAACTCCCGATAGCCACGATTTCGAAGTCTTGGAGCAAAAGATCGGGAACATTTTGGAAAATAATAACAGGCAGTTAATTATAAATAGACTCGTATCAGAAAGAATATCAGAAATTACAAATGTCACAAATGAAATCATAAAAAGAAAAAAGGAAGGATGGAATGACGAAACTGCCAATAATCTTGAAAGAAAATTAATTTTGATAGAAAAAGAACTAAAAAATATTGAATTAGCTATTCAGTGGGCCAAGGCCGATATAATTAACACTTTTATCCTTTCGGAGATTGAAATAGAAGAAATTAATAACATTTTCAAAAATTATAATATCCCAGTTTATAATATAGAAGAACTACTAACTTTTGGAAGCGTAAAAATTGTAACAAATAAAAAAGAAATTTTATACATCTTAAGTATTCCAATAACTATGAAGGATGTTTGTAACGTTTATTTAGCAAAGGCAGTTAAGTCGAGAAATCTGATAGATAAAATAGAATACCAAAATATATTACAATGTAACAATTCAATATTTGCTATAAAGGATAAATGTAAAAAATACTATGATCTGACAATATGTCATAGAAATAACCTAATAGAATTATGAGATGATTTTTGTATAACTAGTTTGTTTAAAAATAGAATAGGGAATTGCACTCAAGTCAACAACGAGCATGTTCCTGCGGTCGAAGAAATCGGAACGGATCTAATACTCCTAAACCAATACCAAGGCACCATCAGCTTAAACAAAGAGATGACTTATTTGAACGGGACGTATCTCATCAAGCACTTCAACAGCACAATCGAAATAGATGGCAGACAATATTACTCAAAGGAAATTACTGGTAACAAACCCCTTCCTGCATTCCTACAACCAAAGAGTTTTGACGAAAGGGTGGAAGAAGTGATATCTCTGGAACTTCTCAAACAACTTAACACCAAAAAAAAAATAAAAAGATTGGATATCCTGGAAGTAAGAAATCTGTCAACAATTTGAATATGTGGCTTCGCTGTATCTGTTCTGATGATAATAACAATATTCCTGCTGAGAGGAAAACTTCATAAACCTACCAGAAAAACCATCGCTACCCCAGATGAGACCGAGATGACAGAAAATGGGGAAGGTCCTGAAGTAAAACAACCTACCACTTCTAAGGACTCCAAAGCTTCAAGCATCTACAACATACATTCGTTCGAGACAATCGGGACGATTGTATTTAAGAGGGGAGGAGTTAACACCACAAATATTCAAATCTCACAAATGTATCATCATGGACAGCAACGACAACAACAACAGCAATAACCAAATCAAATGCGCGTGTTATAATGCTGACATGCAGTTTCCCACAGAATGACCAGAAGGTATTCCAGACGACACACGAGCCGGTGTCCAATAACAATACAGGTGTGGGAACATGCAAAGTGCAGTAGCAACGGTGCAGTGCGATGAGTATAAGTTTAGGGTAGTTTTAGTTATTATTCTCTTTGTAACTTTGAATCTCAAATAAAACGGATGTTGCTCAAAAGCGCTAGCTTGCGAGACAACATATTTTTTTTTTAATAAAAACCTACAAATAAAGTTTTAATTTATATATATATATATATATATATATATATAATTCAATTGTTGTTCGTTGGTAATGTTGTGAACGGCTGAGCCGATTTGCATAATTTTTGTAGCAACGTTCGTCATACTCCGACATAGGTTTTTAAAGAACAAAATATTGACCATGCCTACTTTTACGTCCACTATTTCGATTTATCTAAAATATGGTTGCCAAATAATAGTAATTATTTATTTGGGGGCTGAGGAACTGACCACGCCTACTTTTTAATCTATATATAAACCAATTGTTGTTCGTTGGTAGTTGAATCAGTTGAGACCGGCTGGAACTAGGTGGATATTTTATTTTATTGTTCGTCCTACCCCGATTTAGGTTTTTATGCAAAGAGAAAGTGATCACGCCCGATTTTGCGTCGATTTTTCCGATTTATCGAAAATTCTAATATTTGCCAAAATCATGAAGATATCTGTTCCCAACCCTAGGTATCTGTTTGGGGTCAAAGAAACTGGCCACACCTACTCCTTTAAATTTATATGTAAAAAATTTGAAAAAGTATAGTAACACATCTGTTGAGAACGGCTGGGCCGATTTGACTCAATTTTTTGGGTTATTTGTAATTACAGTGGAAACGTTGTCATGAAAGAAAATTTTGAGAAAAATCGCGGAACTGAAAAAATTGACTGTTCTATTATGATATGGAATTTTGTGTAGAATTGTTCCAGAATTCCTTTTGGAATTGAAAATTCTTATTGAAAAAAAAAACCGAAAAAATCGAGAAAGTTTGCATATTTTCTATACATGTTGTTATATGGTTGCCATACCCAAATTTTCAATTTTGATTAGATATGGAAATAATTCATCCAATGAGAACTCAAAATGCAAAATTCATTTGGACTTCAATCAGTGAAATATCGAATATGAAGAGGCACTGTACTATGCGGACTACCCAAAATAGCGGAGTGAATTGCTAATATAGTAAGAAAAGGATTCATATACTCGGAAATTGCTTCCGAACGCTTAAAAGTAACCTTAAATCTTCCAAGAGCGTTCGTGTGGTCGTATATATTTATCGTTTTTTTTTTACCATACTCATTCAAAGTTTCGAGGTAATCCAAAACCTAATTGTTCGACAATATCACCCTTAGAGGTGCGAACTATTTAGGGAAATTAAGTACAATGGCACAGATGCAATGTATGGCTCTAGAAGTCAACAAAGAACCAGTTCAATTCTAAACCTAAATCCATTTCTTGATATTAGCGGAATCATTAGATGAGATTTTACTCCAATATAATTGTCAGTTCCCTCGATTATTAGTAGGACTTGTCCACCAAATATCTTTACACGGTGGAACCAACTAGTCCTTCGTCTTAAAAGAACACAATATGGGATTATTCGAGTGAAAAATCTTATTAAAATCCTTATAAAAAGATGCAAGCCGTGCTTGCTCTACAAATATAGATGCCAGAAACAAATAATGTCAGTTCTACCTCCTGAAAGGTCCAAACTCTCCAAACCATTGACACATACAGGTTTAGATTTCACAGGGCCGTTCCAGTCATTCCGGCAGATCATGTGTGTCGTTTCGACAGTGTGTTTTCATTTGCTTCTCCACAAAGACTATCCGCCTGTAGTACCACACATAGGTGTGCTCTGAGAAGCAGGGGTTAAGAGTTTTAAGTCCCACTTCCGTAAAATAGCTTACAATTTCAAACGCACTTACGAGGAGTTTCAAAGTCTACTCACTAGAATTTTTAAAAAAGTTACTACAGAAAGGGCATTATTAGATGCCCGTTACCAAACTGGTCGTACTTCTACATCTTCTACTTTCCCTACACTAATTGAGTGCGACAGATCGTCCTCAGACAGTTAATATATATGGATATTGCCGTATCTGTTTGGCTCACACACACTCAAAAGAATCATGTTTTACTACCGCTGGATGCAAGCATTGGAAAAAAGCACATCACACTTTGCTGCATGAACTAAAGGGTAGCACAATATTGTACGAACTGTGTTATTTTCGACACACTGACTTTTTCTACTCAATCATATGCTAAGTATTTGATCGACATTGGCACATAATAACAAACCCTATTATGATGCATGTCTGTCATTGTCAAAGGTTCGATCGTGGCATGATCGACTCGACAATTGGCATGGCGTTGTCAAAAAAACACTATGTAGACGAGACAGCGAACCATGTCATAGACATAATTGTGTGTCGTTTGTGTACGTGTGCCTTATTTGAGTTTATATGTGCATTGTTATTGTGAAGCAATAAACACATTTAGAAATATAAAATGAAGTACAGATTCATATTTTTCTTGTAAACTTGCATATTCTTGTACTTTTGGACAGATATCTGACAGTCTCTGAAGAAAGAGGTTTCAATTTTAAATTACGAAAATAAGCTGAAAATTCTATTATAAATTAAATTTCTGTGAGGTACATTTACATTTTGAGCAAAACTGTATAGTGTTTCTTAATAATCAACAAGTATAAAAGCAGCTAAGTTCAGCAGGACCGAACTTCAAATACGAAATTTGTTACATTTACTGTAAATAATGTCGCAAAAATCATGAAAATATGGAGTATCGGGAGGTACCGTCATATGGGGAATATGGAGAATTTTACGCTGAATATATATATATATATATATATATATATATACCGTCATATGGGGAATATGGAGAATTTTACGCTGAATATATATATATATATATATATATATATATTCAGCGTAAAATTCTCCATATTCCCCATATGACGGTACCTCCCGATACTCCATATTTTCATGATTTTTGTGACATTATTTACAGTAAATGTAACAAATTTCGTATTTGAAGTTCGTAACGGGCACTACCCATGACAAAAAATTTCGTATGCAGGTGGTACTTTTCGTTTTTTTTTTTTAATTTTTCAAGTTCCTTCGAGTTGGTGGGGGAATAAAAGTTCGGTCCTGCTGAACTTAGCTGCTTTTATACTTGTTGATTATTAAGAAACACTATACAGTTTTGCTCAAAATGTAAATGTACCTCACAGAAATTTAATTTATAATAGAATTTTCAGCCTATTTTCGTAATTTAAAATTGAAACCTCTTTCTTCAGAGACTGTCAGATATCTGTCCAAAAGTACAAGAATATGCAAGTTTACAAGAAAAATATGAATCTGTACTTCATTTTATATTTCTAAATGTGTTTATTGCTTCACAATAACAATGCACATATAAACTCAAATAAGGCACACGTACACAAACGACACACAATTATGTCTATGACATGGTTCGCTGTCTCGTCTACATAGTGTTTTTTTGACAACGCCATGCCAATTGTCGAGTCGATCATGCCACGATCGAACCTTTGACAATGACAGACATGCATCATAATAGGGTTTGTTATTATGTGCCAATGTCGATCAAATACTTAGCATATGATTGAGTAGAAAAAGTTAGTGTGTCGAAAATAACACAGTTCGTACAATATTGTGCTACCCTTTAGTTCATGCAGCAAAGTGTGATGTGCTTTTTTCCAATGCTTGCATCCAGCGGTAGTAAAACATGATCCTTTTGAGTGTGTGTGAGCCAAACAGATACGGCAATATCCATATATATTAACTGTCTGAGGACGATCTGTCGCACTCAATTAGTGTAGGGAAAGTAGAAGATGTAGAAGTACGACCAGTTTGGTAACGGGCATCTAATAATGCCCTTTCTGTAGTAACTTTTTTAAAAATTCTAGTGAGTAGACTTTGAAACTCCTCGTAAGTGCGTTTGAAATTGGAAGCTATTTTACGGAAGTGGGACTTAAAACTCTTAACCCCCGCTTCTCAGAGCACACCTATGTGTGGTACTAGAGGCGGATAGTCTTTGTGGAGAAGCAAATGAAAACACACTGTCGAAACGACACACATGATCTGCCGGAATGACTTTAAATATGGAACGGCCCTGTGAAATCTAAACCTGTATGTGTCAATGGTTTGGAGAGTTTGGACCTTTCAGGAGGTAGAACTGACATTATTTGTTTCTGGCATCTATATTTGTAGAGCAAGCACGGCTTGCATCTTTTTATAAGGATTTTAATAAGATTTTTCACTCGAATAATCCCATATTGTGTTCTTTTAAGACGAAGGACTAGTTGGTTCCACCGTGTAAAGATATTTGGTGGACAAGTCCTACTAATAATCGAGGGAACTGACAATTATATTGGAGTAAAATCTCATCTAATGATTCCGCTAATATCAAGAAATGGATTTAGGTTTAGAATTGAACTGGTTCTTTGTTGACTTCTAGAGCCATACATTGCATCTGTGCCATTGTACTTAATTTCCCTAAATAGTTCGCACCTCTAAGGGTGATATTGTCGAACAATTAGGTTTTGGATTACCTCGAAACTTTGAATGAGTATGGTAAAAAAAAAAAAACGATAAATATATACGACCACACGAACGCTCTTGGAAGAGAGGAGAAATTATCGAATATGTCGCCAAAATCCGAAAATTAAGGGAAGTGTACTTTAACTGTCTTCCTTTCCAATTCAATTTCAATCGGATTATATATATCCAGTTTTTCGGCATTCTGCAGCCATTTGGGTCCACAATGAGTTTCTTAATAACTCGTGATGACTAACGCCACGACTGGCAAAGTCTGCAAGATTATGTTTGGAAGGTATATGGTGCCAATTTGAGGGATTTATATATATTTATAGTTTTGATAGCCATGATAAGACAATAGTGAAGTCAGTCCAACATGACAATAAATACTCTGGGACGTGTAGTTGAGGAACGACATGGTCAATCATTTCAGCTAATAATAATAACAAAGGAGCAATTTTGGTCTTACAGCAAACTAAGTGAGTAGAAACACAATTATGGTTTCGTACGCGTATATAGAAAGCAGCACCATATGCCCTTTCGGATGCATCACTTAAACCGTGAAATTGAATTTCACAATCAGGAGAATAATGGAGCCATCTAGGAATTTGAATAGAATTTATTTCTGGATACAACGCTAAGAACGATTTCCACTGTAGTAGGGATCCTCATCCCATTCAAGGGTATATTTTTGACAGTAACAATGCATGGTTCCAGCCAGCCTGCTGGATTGATAAATTTAGAAATTTGTGACAAAACATTCCGTTTAGTATTAGCTACTTGTTTCAGGGAAATTTACAGCAGAAAAGAGTAAGGAATAGGATGCCGAATTCCAACGAATGTCCAATGTCTTAGCAGTACTTTTGGAGTCGAATTCAAGGAAATCATCATGGAGAAGTTGTTTGGGAGGAATATTGGCAAGAATTTCTCTTAAATTGTAAGTCTACTTCCTCATCGAGAATCCAGTTGAATTTAATGCAGTAGTAAGTTGATTCCTTGCCTATTTTGCAACCATATCGCTTATCATCTTCAAAGGATATTGGTATTCGACATTAACAGCTAGTTGCAGTATTGCTAAAAAGGGAGCGCAATTTAAACCGAACGTTACCGTTTTGAGTTCAAAATTGTGGATATATTCTTGAAGATTTCTACGACAAAGGATCCTCTGAAAATATGTATGCTCTGAATTGATGAGAATTTGTCTATACATTTTAGTTATATCTCCATTAAATACGTATTGAAAACCACTTCATCTGAGGATCAGGACAACTATGTCGTTTGGCAATGTTGGACCCGTATGGGGAAGATCATTTAGACTAAGCCCACTATAACTAGGAGCTGATGCGTCGAAAACAACACGAACTTTTGTTGTAGTGACAAGACAACGTGGTGTGGCAAATAGTAGCAACTGGAATGGTCATTATAATGGAGTAAAATTTTGAACATGTGATTTAAAGATACGTATTTTTCAAGGACATCATCATATTTGTTCTTGAAACCAGAACTTAAATAACCTATTTTTTAAAGAAGAACGATTTTGTGAGGTTTTTTAACCGACGATTTACATACGTCGTAATTCGGTCACGGACTCGAGTGTTCTATGACGATCGGCCAAAAATGAGTCGAGTTCTGACCATTTTGGTATAGTAGCATTGTCTGTTATAGTCTGCTTCCAGAGTGTGAGGGTGATATCAGGAAGACGATTATAGAAGATGAATATGAAAATTGGGTCCCAGCTCTGGACGTCAATTTCATAAAGCTGTAAAATAGATATGCATGAGTTGATATCACGGTGAAGATTCTTGATGGATGTGTTGGACTCGGACTGAATGCCAGGAAAACCGAGTATATTTTTAGCTGTATGTTAATTAGTACCCGTTTATTCTCATAACGGGAACATAAATTCTTCCAGGCCACTTCGAAGTTTTCATTGGTTTAAGGAACTTTCTGGACAATATCATTAGGTTCACCTTGTTTTTTTTGGTTTAAATAAAATAATTTCTCCACAGAGCTAAGTCTGGGATTTTTAATACAAACCGCGGTGAACGTGTCCCTAAAAGTCGGCCAAGAAGGATAATCACCACTAAAAACAGGAATTTCGCATGGTGGACATTTGAAACCCAGTTGTTGTTGGGGCTGGAATCGGAATGAAAGGGGACTGAGATAAAACCTGGGACACTTCACCCATGCGAGTTATACACCGGAAATATGTTGCATACGCGGTGCGGTATTTGGATTTTATTGTTTCTATTTTGGAAGTAGATTGGCTATCGTCCGTGTGATGTCATAAAACAACTGATCGATTCAATTACTGATTTGAGGTCAATGACTTCCTTTCCCTAAAATGTTATTGGAAGTCTCTCAGGAGTGATTGAAGAACTGGAAGATTTTAGAAATGCACTCAGGAGAACTAGAAATAAAGTTCCACAGTCTCACTTAAAGAGACCGTATCATATGGAAGTGTTTACAGGTAGACAACAAATATTATGGATATACCAATCCATATGCATAACAGTGCAGCAAGTATGAGTTCTTAAGTTAACCCTCAAATGGTCAACCTCTTTAAGATTAATGGATGGCAAATTAAATATAATTTTCTACTGGCCTTTTATTCATTTATTAGAAATATGTTGGATATTTCAAGGAATTTGCATGGAAGCAGTATGACCTATCACATACGATTCATTCATTTAATTTGTTAATGTTTACAAATCGATCACCTTAAAATTTTCAATTAGTACGATATAGTGTCCAAGGTGCATAACAGAGTTAAGTGAATTTAGTGAAGCTCATGTGAATTATGTTAGTGAGAATTGATTAATTTGATGTTGGATGTAAATGCATGGAAAGTAAAAGAAGGGAGATCAGGAATGAGCGAGTGAATTCTCAGAGGCTGATCCGCAACTGTTGCAATAGCCACTCAATTAATCCGGCTCGACTCGTGACTAAATGTTCCTGTGTATAAGTCCAAATGGAAAACTGGATGAGCCGCTGCAAAGTCAGGAGTAATTTGCATTAGAGTAGTTTCTGCCTTTGCTTTCCACCAATCTCGCATAAATCGATATTCCAGTTATTATGATGGAAAGAAAGAAAATACACAAAATACTAGACAGAATCAGGTTGAGAATGCTGGGGTTTACTTTATTTGAACACGTCTTACTGGTAAGTCGATTTTATAAGGAGGAATCTATATTTTTTAAGGTTTGACGGAAAAGGAAAGTATGACTGAAGTTGGCTTGGAATAGTTTGACATAACTACATATTTTAGAACAACTGGTGAAGTAATTGTGGATTTATTAAGTGTGGATTGTAAATAACCGTTACAATTGTTGTTTATTTGAACATAAACAATGGTAGTATTTGCGCTTTCAGTTGTAAGTAGTTAAGAAGGTTGTAATCCGTCCCAAATTTCGGGATGGATCACGGCCCAAACTTTGGGATATACTATTCTAAGAACATATTCATCCATTGTGGCATATAATGCCAATAGCTTTCTCGATACCCAGCAATACCATTTCTGTGGACCTTCTGTTGAGTTTACTCCGAAAAATTTTGTTTTTAATCCGTCAGTCTGGTGCAAAGTCACAACACTTAAATCTAAATTGCTCGTTAGGGGCAATATTGTTTTATCGTTTCATATTCATTCATCCAATATTTTACCCACATTACTACACAGAATTATGGGGCGATATCTGCAGGTGTCATTTTTCGGTTTGCTTGGTTTGTTTGCTTTATAATAAATAATATATTGTAGATTTGGCTCTTATACTACGATTAACTCTCTAGAAACTTTTATCCCCTGACATCATCCGCGTTAAATATTATTGAGACGTTCGTTCCTCTATTTATTTAGAAGCTATTTATTAATCTTCAAAAAAAAAAAAAAAAAATTTTGGCCACTGTACGTAAAAAGATTTTTGATATTCGCTATTTTGATGATTTTAGCGACATTATTCACCGAAATTGTTTCAAATTTGGTATTTGAAGTTCGTAATGGATACTAAGACTAAGACAGGCAATTGTCTGTGCAGGTCCACGTCTTCGTATAGGTGATTTTAGCGACGTTATCCACGATTTTTTTTCATTTCGCATTTGAATATTGTAATGGCTTATGACAAAAGTTACCTTTACAGGTCCATGTCGTCGTATAGACCCTAATATAATAGCTACATTCAGGATTTTAGAAGATTTTAACAGAATTTTTAACGGATGTTATTGTTTTTAAGAATTGCCAAATTCGTTCCAAATGGTGGAGGGCATTCAATGTTCGGCCCAGCCGAACTTACAGCTTTTTTACTTGATTAAGTTGTCTTAGCGAAAAAAACTCATATTTTAAAGTTAAAGATGAAGTGTTAATAAGCCAATTATATACACGTTATATCCTGCGGACATGCCAATAACATGCCAGTGACATTAGCTACGTACGCGGATAACACAGCTATCGTTGCTGCAAATGATTCTCCACAACATCGTCCTCAGCCATACAAATACAAAAAATTCAACGTTTTTATCATAACCTTTTCTCTAGAAAGAAGAGAAGAGAGAAATCAGTTAATAATAACAACGAGGTCACTCCAAAAAAAAACTGTGAAGTACTTGAGGATTTTATTAGATCGCTGGCTAACCTGACAACAACATATATATGGATACTAATTCGAAAGTAAAACTTGACAATTAAACCAATTTGGACTTACGGTAAGTCAAACATTAATATAATGAAATTCCTAGAGGTCTCAAACTATAGCAGCAATTATGCAGAAAGGCTGCAAGTCCATCCGAATTCTCCAGTAACCTCGCTATTGGTAAATAGTCAAATAAGAAAACTTAACAGCGCAGCAAAAACACCATCGAATTTGTGTCATTCATCTCCCATAGTTGCACCAGCATTGTGAGCTATCGAGTTTCCGCATTTCTTTGTGGTGTTAAGCTGTTGTAAACACAAAACAAAAACCAACACTAGTTCAGTCCTCATCTTGTATTCCCAATATATATATATATATATATATATATATATACGTTCGTCATACCCCGAGATAGGTTTTTAAAGAACAAAATATTGACCGCGCCTACTTTAACGCCCACTATTTCGATTTTTCTAAAATTCTTATATTTGCCAAATAATGAAGATATCGGTTTTAAAATTGTTTGTATTAGTTGACGTAACTGCTCATAGTTTGACTTCGAAACTTATAAGGATTTCTCGTTTTGAGTCATAAGTACGATTTTATTCCCAGTAGAGAATGGAACATTAATTTTGTTTGTAGGGTGGTGCTGGTCTATATTTATCCTCGGTTAAAAAATACCATAAAGTATTTGGTATATATACACAAATGAGACCCTCTGGTTTAGCTTTTTGCTAAACACCTTTTAATGCACGGCCATGCTTTTATATTTAAGATAAGAGCATATTTAGAAAATCTTTTTTAGATTGTTTTTTACTTCGACGGTATTGAACTCAACTTTATGAGAAGAATCAAGATCTAATAATTGACAGGATAACAAAATTAGGGACAGCTATAAGAACACCACCACCGTTGCTTCCACGGTCACGCCTAAAAATATTGTATTTATTTTACAGAATTTGTGAGTTTAAAAAAATAATTTTTCATGACTATGATATTATGTTCAAAAGTACAACTTTCGACATATAATTTCGATATTTTAGATCGAATACCACGAACATTTTGATAGGCAATAGATATCACTAATAGTACATAAGGTACGGTCCCATTGGGCAAATATTTGACGAAAAATGTCAAATATTTCTTTGTCACAATCTGACCACCAAATATTATTTGACGGCAAAAACAAAGAAACAGCTGATTTTGGGAAAATACAATTATTTGTCAGGAAACACTCGATTAAATAGAAATAAATATTTCTTTCAAAAAACCTGATCCTATTTTTCAGTAAGAGGTTTTACTTTGAGAGTTAAAGCCTAAATAATATAGCATATATATTAAAAAGTATACATTAACTGCTTATAATAGGCCCATGTAAGATGGTTCTCTACCCCCAAAGTAGCCTACACACACAAATCGTCAAAAAATCGATTCGAAAATATAATCAAAACCCTCGAAAAATGTAAAATCAGGAGGTACTTTTATATGAGCCCTACTTCGAAACATTGACATTGAAAAATTTCCGCGAAGAGGACTTCTACCAGAAGCTAGTTGCCAAATAAGGGCAAAAACAATTGAAAAATGTGACCAAGACCCTGGTAATAGCTAAAATTACCGGATAGCTTCACATAAGAGTTATAATGAAGCATAATTATTTGAAAGAATTTGTTTTTCTTTCTAAAATCTCAAATTACCAACATTTGAGGAATTTGATGGGGTCTATATCACAATGTAGACCAACTTGACACATATTTATATATGTACAAATGATTCCTCATGTAACCCCTAGGACTGCATCAAATTTAAAATATTTTGCGGTCCTTTGTGTATGGTTAAGCTATATAAAATGGACTCTAAAAAAGTTAGATCCGGGAACCCCTCTTTTGGGATTTTTATTTACCAACCGAAAAAATTCCTAAACCCAAGATTGTCTGCGGCGTAATGTAATTACTGATGATAGCGCATAGTGCCCGTATAATGTTACCTATGATTTAAGGTTACTTTTAAGGGTTCGAAAGAATTTTCCGAGTATATGAATCCTTTTCTTACTATATATTCAATTTACTCCACTATTTTGTATAGTCCGCATATTACATTCTCATTGAATGAATTATTTCCATATTTAATCAAAATTGAAAATTTGGTTATGGCAACCAAATAACAGCATGTATAGAAAATATGCAAACTTTCTCGATTTTTTCGGTTTTTTCAATAAGTATTTTCAATTCCAAAAGGAATTCTGAAATAATTCTACACAAAATTCCATATCATAATAGAACAGTCAATTTCATTCAACTACCAACGAACAACAATTGGTTTATATATAGAAAAAAGTAGGCGTGGTGTGGTCCTCAGCCCCCAAATAAATACTTAGGATTTGAGGGAAAGTCTAAAGTCTACATATATACATATATATTCGAAGTCAAACTATGAGCAGTTACGTCAACTAATAAAAACCCAATTTGGGTTCACTTTGTCTTCCACTTATTATTTCAATGGCGCTGTAGATATTTTTTGTAAAACAAGCACAAAAAAAAAAAACATTAAGTCCAGCCGACCCACATTATGACCCACAAATACTAACTTTTAGACATATTCTTGGGAAAATGTGGCAAAAATTATCAAAATATGGAATATCGGGAGGTACCGCTCTATGGGGCTATACCAAAACGTGGACCCACACATAAAACGTTTCGCCAACGGAGCTAGAACCCAATATGACCTATATATTTTTAGACAAATCCGCGGAGAAAATGTTGCGAAAATCATCAAAATACTGAATATTGGGAGGTTCCGCTATATGGCAGTTATACCAAAACGTGGACCGATATATCTCATTTTCAATACCAACCATCCTGGACACAATACAAATTGTTCTGCCAAACCCTCTACGTCAAATCGTGAAACCGACTTAGAATTTTTATGTTTTTATATTTAGTGATGTTACAAACAGAATGACAAAGATAATACACCATCCTTTCCAAGGTGGAGGGTATAAAAATATGTACGATTTTATCGATATGTGCGTCCCGAAACAATTAAATTAAAAATATTTGTGGACCACCATGGAAATCTATAGCTTTAACAAAAGCTAAATCTGTGGAAAATAAACAATATAAAAAAACCGGATCTGCTGACCATGAGAAAAGCAGGAACACACCAAATTTAGTCCGCATACACGAAGAGTTTGTTCTTGGGATTTATTAATTGTCATAGCAAATGCTAAGCGGACGGGAAACTGCTTTCTTTTATATGTTGCTTTCAGAAGGAATCCAAGTAGCAATGCAACTGAATCTACATACTTTCCCGTAATAATCGTAGCCTCAATTAAAATGTTGTGTTTATTTTTTTTTTTTTTGTACTGTTAGCCTAACATTTTTTCAAAGGCGTGGTGGGTCCTAATAAAATAATATCCAAATATGAGCCGATTTCAACATATTCCAAATTTCATTAAATTTTGACATACATAGCGAGTTTGGTGCCTCAAATACACGAAATCGGCCAACATTTTATTTAGGAGCTATGTAAATCTGAACTGGCTTCAATGTAATTTGACGAATTTATTTGTAGATCAAATTCAAGCACATATTCCACCGTTTGGTTAATCAAATACATGAAATCGAGCGGATATATATATGGGAGCTATATCCAAATACGGATTTTAAATTCTGATTATATTTATGGAGGTAAAGTTTATATAAATGTTTATCTATGTTATAAAAAGAAGATCTATAATATAATTTCTTTTTATACCCTCCACCATACATAGTATGGAGGGTATATTAAGTTCGTCATTCCGTTTGTAACTCATCGAAATAATTATTTTAGACCCAACAAAGGATATATATTCTTGATCAGCGTAAAATTCTAAGACGATTTTAGTATTTTGATGATTTTAGCCAAGGGGTCCCTTGTGAGCACTTTACCCTCTGAAAGGGAATTGTCTATATAGGTCCAAAATATCGTATAAACCCCATAAAACGGTATCCACCAATATTCGGTATTTTCATGATTTTAGCCGCATTTTTGGACGGAATTGTCTAAAATTCTACACAAGGGGTTCCTTGTGAGCACTTTACCCCCTGACAGGGATTTCTCTATATAGGTCCATGATATCGTATATCCCCCATATAAAAGTACACCCCGATATTCGGTATTTTGATGATTTTAGCCACATTTTTAAACGGAATTGTCTTAAATTCTATACAAGGAGTTATTTGTGAGTACTTGATCCCTAGACATAGATTTGTCTATATAGGTCCACAATATCGTTTATCCCCCCTCCCCCCATATATCGGCACCTTCCAAGATTTTAACAGAATTTTTAATGGATTTTATTTTTTGAAAATGTCCTAATTCGTTCCAAATGGTGGAGGGTATTCAAAGTTCTGCCCGGCCGAACTTACTGCTTTTTTACTTGCTTATTTTTAATTTTCTTTTCATTTGTATATGTTCCTTCCGGTCTATTCTAATCTCAAGATACCCAACGCAATTGGAAGTAGCAATTTCCACTCCATATAGAGATGGACAGATCTTCTTTCGGAGTCTTGAATAGATTAAGCAGGATTAACTTGTATGTTCCATTTGGTAAATCTTAACTGAAGTCATAAAGCTGTCTTTGGATTGATCTTGAAGCTTCGCTAGGGTTTGAGGCAGATCCCGAAATGGTAGTATCATCAGCATATCAGCGGTGTATATTGTATATAGAATAGGACCCATTCGCTTCCTTGGGGTACATCGGATTGAATATTTCCACCAGATTCATCGTTGTTAACAGAACACATACAAAATTCTTTCGCTTAGAATAGATTTAACCAGCAAGTGAGAGACCCTCCCTCTCTTTTTTTAGCTTATAGAGCAGACCGGTATGCCAGACTCTGGCAAACGCTTGCTTTATGCCCAAAAATTTGGAACCGCAATACAATTTCTTTTCTAGAGTTTCTCTTATTATCTTCATAACTCTGTGCCATAGCTCAGTTGTTCGGTGGTTATTTCTGAAGCCGAGCTTGTGATCTGGTAGAATATTTAGGTTTTTAATTATTTGACTCATACGCTTTTTGGAAAGTCTTTCAAACACCCTCGACATTATAGGCAGAAATCTTATAGGTCGATACGAGCTAGCATATTTTCAAGCTTCTTTGGTTTTGGAACCATTTTAATTTTGGCTTGTGTCCACTGAGATTGAAAGTGGGACAATCTCAATATAGAATTAAACAAGGTTTTAGATAGAATATTCCTGTTTTTGTCGGGCAACTACCTGCCGTTTAATTTTTTGGTTCCCTTGAAACTTCCTGAAACGTGAAAGGTTAAATTGGGAGAAACATTTGGTAAGATATGTCAGCAAAGTCGTTGTCCATCTTTATTATTGCATAAAGAGAATGGCTTAAGTGTATCTTCGAGAAATGTTTTATATGGTTCGGCCAAAGTATTGAAATGTTCAAGTTCGTAGTATTACTACAGTCTTCCTCTGGGGTAAAAGTCTACCCCTTTGATGCTTAATGGATAAGGCAAAAGGCTAAATAATTAGTTCGAACAAATCAGTTTTGTCGTTTTGGTAATTTCCGACCAAATTGAGCAACAAGAACAAAACCAAGTCGTTTTGTGTATTCTTGTTAAGTTTTGCATAACGCACAATCAACCACATATACTAATGGACTATTTGCCGGTATTGTCAATGGAATGTTACCAATATTCCGCAATTGCAAAACAAGCGCACTGTGGAAGGACAAAATCGACGCAAATTCCTGATTATATTTACAAGAAAGCATGAAGAAATATATCTACATTGCAAAATAGGAAATTTTCATTGATTGTGGATGAAGCAATGGACTTGTTCATAAAAAATGCATGGTCCTTGATGTACGCTATTTTGATCCCAATTTTTGCCAATTTATAATTTAATTAATTTTTTAGCAACAGATAGGGACAGGAACAGGCTGGACAGTTTAGCGAAGTGAAGGCAACGAATTGGACCTTTTGTACATAAAATGTACATGTTGTTCAAAACATATTTGTTGTAGCAACGCGTGTAAACATTTACAAAGATCAATTAAAACTCTTTCGAGATATATACATTTTTTTCTCCAACAGTCCAAAACGTCTTAACCAGATCAAAGAATGTTATTTCCAAACCAAATGTCATTCTTAATTACATTCTACCCGTTATTAATAATAATAAAAATTATGCAAAGCGTAAAACCATATAAACAGCAAAGAAAGTATAAAAACAAACTGCAAACAAGTTAAAAAGCCGTAAGTTCGGCCGGGATGACTTTGATTACCCTCCACGATTTGAACGAATTTGGAAATTTTCAAAAAATAAAATCCGTTAAGAATTCTGTTAAAATCTTAAAAAAACCGAATATAGCCATTATATTGGGGTCTGCACGACGTGGACCTACATAGGCATTGTTGTCATGAGCCATTACCATATTCAAATTTGAAACTTGAAATAAACGGTGAATAATGTAGCTTAACTTATTAAAATGCCGTATATATGGAGGTACCGTTATATCGGAGCTATAGGAAGACCTGGACCTGCACATACAATTTTCTGTCACAGGCTGTAGCATCCATTACGAACTTCAAATACGACATCTCAAACAATTTCTGTGAGTATTGTACCTAAAATAATCAAAATACCGAATATCGAAAGGTACCGTCATATGGGGGCTATATCAAAACATGGACCTTCACAGACAATTTTCTGCCATAGGCTGTAGTACGAACTTCTCAAACAATTTCTGTGAGTATTGTACCTAAAATAATCAAAATACCGAATATCGAGAGGTACCGTCATATGGGGGCTATATCAAAACATGGACCTTCACAGACAATTTTCTGCCATAGGCTGTAGTACGAACTTCAAATGCCAAAATTGAAACAATTCCGCTGAATAATGTCGCTAAAATCTTCAAAATACCGAATATCGGGAGGTACCTTTATATGGGGGCTATATCAAAACGTGGACCTGCACAGACAATTTTCTATCATAAGCTGTAGTATCCATTACTAACTTCAAATACCAAATTTGAAACAATTCCGGTGAGTAATGTCGCTAAAATCATTAAAATACCGAATTAGGGAAGGTACCATTATGTGGGGGCTATATGAAGTCGTGGACCTGCATATACATTTTTCTGTCACAGGCTGTAGTATCCATTTCGAACTTCAAATACCAAATTTGAAACAATTCCGGTGGATAATGTCGCTAAAATCATCAAAATACCGAATATAGAAAGGTACCGTTATATGGCGGCTATACGAAGACGTGCACAGACAATTTTCTGTCTTAGGCTGTAGTATCTATTTCAAATACCAAATTTCAAACAATTCCGGTGAATAATGTCGCTAAAATCATCAAAATACCGAATATCGAGAGGTACCGTTATATGGGGGCTATATGAAAAAATAAACATGTGTGCAAAATCCTAAGTATTTATTTGGGGGCTGAGGAACTGACCACGCCTACTTTTTTACTATATCACAATGTTGACCAACCTGATATAAATTTTGTACAAATGATTCCTCATGTAATCCCTAGCACTGTATTAAATTTAAAACTTTATCGTAACTTTTGCGGAGTATAGGGCAAAATATTTACGGCCCTTTGTGTACGGTTAAGCTATATAAAATGGACTCTAAAAAAGTTAGATCCGGGAACCCAAAAAAAAAATTATCAAAATACCGAATATTAGGAGGTACCGGTATATGTGGGCTATAAGAAAATGTGGACCTATGCATGTAATGTTCCGCCTGTGAAACTAGAACTCATTATGAACTACAAATACCAATTTTCAAACAAATCCATGCAAAAAATATGGCAAAAATGATCAAAATACCGAATATCGGGAGGTACCGTTATGTGGCAGATATACCAAAACGTGTACCGATATATCTCATTTTCAATACCAACCATCCCCTACTACTAAAGTGCTAAATAATGTGACCTGTATCGTGATTTTAACAGACAGACCTTAAATCAATATAGAATTGTATTCTGATTATGAAATTGTATACTTCATGGGGTGTATGCCAAATAAAATCCCATCATTGTTCTAATAATAACAAAGAAACAGTTTTTTGTTCCTGTTTTCCAAAACCAACTTACGTGGTTACGCTGATTTCGTTCAGGTTGTAAACGAACGCATAACAGTGGATAGAGCGAAAATATTTATAAGTGCGTTTGTAAGATGTGGAAGAAATGGCAAAAGAATTTTAGTTGAAGTGGGTTTCCCAAATAAAACGGATTTTTTTATTTTAAATAAAACACAGATATTTAAAAACAAGTAAAAAAGCAGTAAAAGTAATATATTAGGGCCTGTACGACGTGCACCTACATAGGCATTGTTTGTCAAAAGCCATTACCATATTCAAATTCGAAACTTGAAATAAACGGTGAATAATGTAGCCAAAATCATTAAAATACCGTACGTAGGGAGATACCGTTATATAGGAGTTATATAGTTTGTCACGGACTTTAGTTCCCATTACGAACTCTAAATACGTAATTTGGAACTAATCCGGTAAATAATGACGCTAAAATCATCAAAATAGTGAATATTGGTAGGTACCGTTATATGGGGACTATACGAAGACGTGGACCTGCATAAACAATTTTCTGCCTTAGGCTGCAGTATCCATTTCGAACTTCAAACACCAAATTTGTAACAATTCCGGTGAAAAATATCGCTAAAATCATCAAAATACCGAATATAGGGAGGTACCGTTATATGGGGACTATACGAAGACGTGGACTGCACAGACAACTTCCTGTCTCAGGCTGTAGTATCCATTTCGAACTTCAAATGCCAAATATGAAATAATTTCGGTGAATAATGGAGGTACCGTTATATGGGTGCTATATGAAAACGTGGACCTACATGACCCATTTACGAACTTAACCTGCCTACTGGCAAAATATACAAGTGTGCAAAATTTTTGCCTTCTATCTCAATTAGTTCGAAAGATAGCGTGATTACAACAGGCAGACGAGCAGACAGACAGATGGACATGGCCATGGCTTTGTTGGGTCTAAGATCATTATTTCGATGAGTTACAAACGAAATGACAAAATGAATATACCCTCCATAGTATGGTGGAGGGTATAAAAATGGTGAAACTTTATTAAACTTTATCGTAAAGTAGACAGAATGAGTTTATGTGTGGAACAAGATATCGTGCAGATGGTGGCTTTGCTGACACAAACGCGGCCTTTAAAGAAATTTTTCATTGGCCGTTTTACACAAATGCTACGATATTTCATTAAATGCTACGATATTTCCTTTCTAGTTGGGATACCCTTAATTTAATTCATTGGTACTCCTCCTATTGAGCTTGTGATATACGGTGAGAGCATTTCTTCGTCTATATTTTCGTTAGTCTATGCTTTAAAAAGAATATAATTTGACATTAAAACCCAGCATTGTAATTAGAAGAAGCATCAGTGCGAGAAAAAAGGCACTGTTTGCATTGAAGAACTTAATTTTAAATTTGTCTGTCCATTTTCGCAACCAATGAGAAATGTTCATTGGAACATTATTAATAAATTAATATTTAATAAGGAAAAAAATAGACTAATGGAAACATAGACGAAGAAATGCTCTCACGCTATATCTTCGAAAAAAATCAGATCAGCAGATGTCGTCTATATCGTTTTAGGGATTTGAGTAAGAATATTGAAGTCACTCAATAGTAAAATGTTAAAAATATTGTAAACTGTAGGGTATTTGTCATTTAAATTTGTTCCATAATAAAAGAAATGTGAAAAGTACAGGCTGGACAGTTTAGCGAAGTGAAGGCAACGAATTGGACCTTTTGTACATAAAATGTACATGTTGTTCAAAACATATTTGTTGTAGCAACGCGTGTAAACATTTACAAAGATCAATTAAAACTCTTTCGAGATATATACATTTTTTTCTCCAACAGTCCAAAACGTCTTAACCAGATCAAAGAATGTTATTTCCAAACCAAATGTCATTCTTAATTACATTCTACCCGTTATTAATAATAATAAAAAATTATGCAAAGCGTAAAACCATATAAACAGCAAAGAAAGTATAAAAACAAACTGCAAACAAGTTAAAAAGCCGTAAGTTCGGCCGGGATGACTTTGATTACCCTCCACCATTTGAACGAATTTGGAAATTTTCAAAAAATAAAATCCGTTAAGAATTCTGTTAAAATCTTAAAAAAACCGAATATAGCCATTATATTGGGGTCTGCACGACGTGGACCTACATAGGCATTGTTGTCATGAGCCATTACCATATTCAAATTTGAAACTTGAAATAAACGGTGAATAATGTAGCTTAACTTATTAAAATGCCGTATATATGGAGGTACCGTTATATCGGAGCTATAGGAAGACCTGGACCTGCACATACAATTTTCTGTCACAGGCTGTAGCATCCATTACGAACTTCAAATACGACATCTCAAACAATTTCTGTGAGTATTGTACCTAAAATAATCAAAATACCGAATATCGAGAGGTACCGTCATATGGGGGCTATATCAAAACATGGACCTTCACAGACAATTTTCTGCCATAGGCTGTAGTACGAACTTCAAATGCCAAAATTGAAACAATTCCGCTGAATAATGTCGGTAAAATCTTCAAAATACCGAATATCGGGAGGTACCTTTATATGGGGGCTATATCAAAACGTGGACCTGCACAGACAATTTTCTATCATAAGCTGTAGTATCCATTACTAACTTCAAATACCAAATTTGAAACAATTCCGGTGAGTAATGTCGCTAAAATCATTAAAATACCGAATTAGGGAAGGTACCATTATGTGGGGGCTATATGAAGTCGTGGACCTGCATATACATTTTTCTGTCACAGGCTGTAGTATCCATTTCGAACTTCAAATACCAAATTTGAAACAATTCCGGTGGATAATGTCGCTAAAATCATCAAAATACCGAATATAGAAAGGTACCGTTATATGGCGGCTATACGAAGACGTGCACAGACAATTTTCTGTCTTAGGCTGTAGTATCTATTTCAAATACCAAATTTCAAACAATTCCGGTGAATAATGTCGCTAAAATCATCAAAATACCGAATATCGAGAGGTACCGTTATATGGGGGCTATATGAAAAAATAAACATGTGTGCAAAATCCTAAGTATTTATTTGGGGGCTGAGGAACTGACCACGCCTACTTTTTTACTATATCACAATGTTTACCAACCTGATATAAATTTTGTACAAATGATTCCTCATGTAATCCCTAGCACTGTATTAAATTTAAAACTTTATCGTAACTTTTGCGGAGTATAGGGCAAAATATTTACGGCCCTTTGTGTACGGTTAAGCTATATAAAATGGACTCTAAAAAAGTTAGATCCGGGAACCCAAAAAAAAAATTATCAAAATACCGAATATTAGGAGGTACCGGTATATGTGGGCTATAAGAAAATGTGGACCTATGCATGTAATGTTCCGCCTGTGAAACTAGAACTCATTATGAACTACAAATACCAATTTTCAAACAAATCCATGCAAAAAATATGGCAAAAATGATCAAAATACCGAATATCGGGAGGTACCGTTATGTGGCAGATATACCAAAACGTGTACCGATATATCTCATTTTCAATACCAACCATCCCCTACTACTAAAGTGCTAAATAATGTGACCTGTATCGTGATTTTAACAGACAGACCTTAAATCAATATAGAATTGTATTCTGATTATGAAATTGTATACTTCATGGGGTGTATGCCAAATAAAATCCCATCATTGTTCTAATAATAACAAAGAAACAGTTTTTTGTTCCTGTTTTCCAAAACCAACTTACGTGGTTACGCTGATTTCGTTCAGGTTGTAAACGAACGCATAACAGTGGATAGAGCGAAAATATTTATAAGTGCGTTTGTAAGATGTGGAAGAAATGGCAAAAGAATTTTAGTTGAAGTGGGTTTCCCAAATAAAACGGATTTTTTTATTTTAAATAAAACACAGATATTTAAAAACAAGTAAAAAAGCAGTAAAAGTAATATATTAGGGCCTGTACGACGTGCACCTACATAGGCATTGTTTGTCAAAAGCCATTACCATATTCAAATTCGAAACTTGAAATAAACGGTGAATAATGTAGCCAAAATCATTAAAATACCGTACGTAGGGAGATACCGTTATATAGGAGTTATATAGTTTGTCACGGACTTTAGTTCCCATTACGAACTCTAAATACGTAATTTGGAACTAATCCGGTAAATAATGACGCTAAAATCATCAAAATAGTGAATATTGGTAGGTACCGTTATATGGGGACTATACGAAGACGTGGACCTGCATAAACAATTTTCTGCCTTAGGCTGCAGTATCCATTTCGAACTTCAAACACCAAATTTGAAACAATTCCGGTGAAAAATATCGCTAAAATCATCAAAATACCGAATATAGGGAGGTACCGTTATATGGGGACTATACGAAGACGTGGACTGCACAGACAACTTCCTGTCTCAGGCTGTAGTATCCATTTCGAACTTCAAATGCCAAATATGAAATAATTTCGGTGAATAATGGAGGTACCGTTATATGGGTGCTATATGAAAACGTGGACCTACATGACCCATTTACGAACTTAACCTGCCTACTGGCAAAATATACAAGTGTGCAAAATTTTTGCCTTCTATCTCAATTAGTTCGAAAGATAGCGTGATTACAACAGGCAGACGAGCAGACAGACAGATGGACATGGCCATGGCTTTGTTGGGTCTAAGATCATTATTTCGATGAGTTACAAACGAAATGACAAAATGAATATACCCTCCATAGTATGGTGGAGGGTATAAAAATGGTGAAACTTTATTAAACTTTATCGTAAAGTAGACAGAATGAGTTTATGTGTGGAACAAGATATCGTGCAGATGGTGGCTTTGCTGACACAAACGCGGCCTTTAAAGAAATTTTTCATTGGCCGTTTTACACAAATGCTACGATATTTCATTAAATGCTACGATATTTCCTTTCTAGTTGGGATACCCTTAATTTAATTCATTGGTACTCCTCCTATTGAGCTTGTGATATACGGTGAGAGCATTTCTTCGTCTATATTTTCGTTAGTCTATGCTTTAAAAAGAATATAATTTGACATTAAAACCCAGCATTGTAATTAGAAGAAGCATCAGTGCGAGAAAAAAGGCACTGTTTGCATTGAAGAACTTAATTTTAAATTTGTCTGTCCATTTTCGCAACCAATGAGAAATGTTCATTGGAACATTATTAATAAATTAATATTTAATAAGGAAAAAAATAGACTAATGGAAACATAGACGAAGAAATGCTCTCACGCTATATCTTCGAAAAAAATCAGATCAGCAGATGTCGTCTATATCGTTTTAGGGATTTGAGTAAGAATATTGAAGTCACTCAATAGTAAAATGTTAAAAATATTGTAAACTGTAGGGTATTTGTCATTTAAATTTGTTCCATAATAAAAGAAATGTGAAAAGTACAGTGACGCACATAAATATTGGCACACCGATAGTTTTCAAATTAACGTTTCCGGCGAACCTCTTGCTTGAGGTGATCGACACTGTGGTATTGCTTTCCAAAATACTCCAGACACAATAGTCCAATGGATTGGTGTCTGGAGATTTTGGTAGCCATTGTGCGGTGAAAATGAATCGAGGCATCACGGTAACGAGCGATGGTACGAGATACAAAAGATTTATTCACATTTAAATGCTGGAGTGCTCTAATAATACCCACTTGTGGTTTTCCAGCCAAATATAAAGAAATCACACTATCACACTTGAACATCAGGAATAACTTTTTTTCGGGAAAATTCTCACCAAAATGCTTTTATACGCTTTAAAACAATATAATGAGCTATCACTTGAATAATTTTAACAACTGTCGGACGAGTGGCTTTGAAATGACAGCAGTCTGAAGTTGGTTGCGGTAGTTTCATCTCACCCTGTATATGGAAGCTGCATCCCAAACTAAACCGATCTCGATAAAATTTGACAAAGGTACTTCTGAGCTGTATGAGATTTCTGGTTCCAAATGTCATTGTTTTATATTACATTTTAAGAATGTGAGGGATATAAACACCAAATTTGAAGTACGTTCTTCTAGGCTGAATTTAGTGGCAAATATCTCTCCATTTGGGTTGATATAAGCCATGTTTCGCACAATTTCAGGTGTAATCGGTCGAAGATATATATCGGAGTCATATCTAAATTTGGTACGAGATACAAAAGATTTATTCACATTTAAATGCTGGAGTGCTCTAACGATACCCACTTGTGGTTTTCCAGCCAAATATAAAGAAATCACAGTATCACACTTGAGCAACAAGAACAAAACCAAGTCGTTTTGTGTATTCTTGTTAAGTTTTGCATAACGCACAATCAACCACATATACTAATGGACTATTTGCCGGTATTGTCAATGGAATGTTACCAATATTCCGCAATTGCAAAACAAGCGCACTGTGGAAGGACAAAATCGACGCAAATTGCTGATTATATTTACAAGAAAGCATGAAGCAATATATCTACATTGCAAAATAGGAAATTTTCATTGATTGTGGATGAAGCAATGGACTTGTTCATAAAAAATGCATGGTCCTTGATGTACGTTATTTTGATCCCAATTTTTGCCAATTTATAATTTAATTAATTTTTTAGCAACAGATAGGAACAGGAACAGGCTGGACAGTTTAGCGAAGTGAAGGCAACGAATTGGACCTTTTGTACATAAAATGTACATGTTGTTCAAAACATATTTGTTGTAGCAACGCGTGTAAACATTTACAAAGATCAATTAAAACTCTTTCGAGATATATACATTTTTTTCTCCAACAGTCCAAAACGCCTTAACCAGATCAAAGAATGTTATTTCCAAACCAAATGTCATTCTTAATTACATTCTACCCGTTATTAAAAAAAAAAAAATATATGCAAAGCGTAAAACCATATAAACAGCAAAGAAAGTATAAAAACAAACTGCAAACTAGTTAAAAAGCCGTAAGTTCGGCCGGGATGACTTTGATTACCCTCCACCATTTGAACGAATTTGGAAATTTTCAAAAAATAAAATCCGTTAAGAATTCTGTTAAAATCTTAAAAATACCGAATATAGCTATTATATTGGGGTCTGCACGACGTGGACCTACATAGGCATTGTTGTCATGAGCCATTACCATATTCAAATTCGAAACTTGAAATAAACGGTGAATAATGTAGCTTAACTTATTAAAATGCCGTATATATGGAGGTACCGTTATATGGGGGCTATATCAAAACATGGACCTTCACAGACAATTTTCTGCCATAGGCTGTAGTACGAACTTCAAATGCCAAAATTGAAACAATTCCGCTGAATAATGTCGCTAAAAACTTCAAAATACCGAATATCGGGAGGTACCTTTATATGGGGGCTATATCAAAACGTGGACCTGCACAGACAATTTTCTATCATAAGCTGTAGTATCCATTACTAACTTCAAATACCAAATTTGAAACAATTCCGGTGAGTAATGTCGCTAAAATCATTAAAATACCGAATTAAGGGAGGTACCATTATGTGGGGGCTATATGAAGTCGTGGACCTGCATATACATTTTTCTGTCACAGGCTGTAGTATCCATTTCGAACTTCAAATACCAAATTTGAAACAATTCCGGTGGATAATGTCGCTAAAATCATCAAAATACCGAATATAGAAAGGTACCGTTATATGGCGGCTATACGAAGACGTGGACCTGCACAGACAATTTTTTGTCTTAGGCTGTAGTATCTATTTCAAATACCAAATTTCAAACAATTCCGGTGAATAATGTCGCTAAAATCATCAAAATACCGAATATCGAGAGGTACCGTTATATGGGGGCTATATGAAAAAATAAACATGTATGCAAAATCCTAAGTATTTATTTGGGGGCTGAGGAACTGACCACGCCTACTTTTTTACTATATCACAATGTAGACCAACCTGATATAAATTTTGTACAAATGATTCCTCATGTAATCCCTAGCACTGTATTAAATTTAAAACTTTATCGTAACTTTTGCGGAGTATAGGGCAAAATATTTACGGCCCTTTGTGTACGGTTAAACTATATAAAATGGACTCTAAAAAAGTTAGATCCGGGAACCCAAAAAAAAAATTATCAAAATACCGAATATTAGGAGGTACCGGTATATGTGGGCTATAAGAAAATGTGGACCTATGCATGTAATGTTCCGCCTGTGAAACTAGAACTCATTATGAACTACAAATACCAATTTTCAAACAAATCCATGCAAAAAATATGGCAAAAATGATCAAAATACCGAATATCGGGAGGTACCGTTATGTGGCAGATATACCAAAACGTGTACCGATATATCTCATTTTCAATACCAACCATCCTCTACTACTAAAGTGCTAAATAATGTGGCCTGTATCGTGATTTGAACAGACAGACGTTAAATCAACATAGAATTTTATTCTGATTATGAAATTGTATACTTCATGGGGTGTATGCCAAATAAAATCCCATCACTGTTCTAATAATAACAAAGAAACAGTTTTTTGTTCCTGTTTTCCAAAACCAACTTACGTGGTTACGCTGATTTCGTTCAGGTTGTAAACGAACGCATAACAGTGGATAGAGCGAAAATATTTATAAGTGCGTTTGTAAGATGTGGAAGAAATGGCAAAAGAATTTTAGTTGAAGTGGGTTTCCCAAATAAAACGGATTTTTTTATTTTAAATAAAACACAGATATTTAAAAACAAGTAAAAAAGCAGTAAAAGTAATATATTAGGGCCTGTACGACGTGCACCTACATAGGCATTGTTTGTCAAAAGCCATTACCATATTCAAATTCGAAACTTGAAATAAACGGTGAATAATGTAGCCAAAATCATCAAAATACCGTACGTAGGGAGATACCGTTATATAGGAGTTATATAGTTTGTCACGGACTTTAGTTCCCATTACGAACTCTAAATACGTAATTTGGAACTAATCCGGTAAATAATGTCGCTAAAATCATTAAAATACCGAATTAAGGGAGGTACCATTATGTGGGGGCTATATGAAGTCGTGGACCTGCATATACATTTTTCTGTCACAGGCTGTAGTATCCATTTCGAACTTCAAATACCAAATTTGAAACAATTCCGGTGAAAAATATCGCTAAAATCATCAAAATACCGAATATAGGGAGGTACCGTTATATGGGGACTATACGAAGACGTGGACTGCACAGACAACTTCCTGTCTCAGGCTGTAGTATCCATTTCGAACTTCAAATGTCAAATATGAAATAATTTCGGTGAATAATGGAGGTACCGTTATATGGGGGCTATATGAAAACGTGGACCTACATGACCCATTTACGAACTTAACCTGCCTACTGGCAAAATATACAAGTGTGCAAAATTTTTGCCTTCTATCTCAATTCGTTCGAAAGATAGCGTGATTACAACAGGCAGACGAACAGACAGACAGATGGACATGGCCATGGCTTTGTTGGGTCTAACATCATTATTTCGATGAGTTACAAACGAAATGACAAAATGAATATACCCTCCATAGTATGGTGGAGGGTATAAAAATGGTGAAACTTTATTAAACTTTATCGTAAAGTAGACAGAATGAGTTTATGTGTGGAACAAGATATCGTGCAGATGGTGGCTTTGCTGACACACACGCGGCCTTTAAAGAAATTTTTCATTGGCCGTTTTACACAAATGCTACGATATTTCATTAAATGCTACGATATTTCCTTTCTAGTTGGGATACCCTTAATTTAATTCATTGGTACTCCTCCTATTGAGCTTGTGATATACGGTGAGAGCATTTCTTCGTCTATATTTTCGTTAGTCTATGCTTTAAAAAGAATATAATTTGACATTAAAACCCAGCATTGTAATTAGAAGAAGCATCAGTGCGAGAAAAAAGGCACTGTTTGCATTGAAGAACTTAATTTTAAATTTGTCTGTCCATTTTCGCAACCAATGAGAAATGTTCATTGGAACATTATTAATAAATTAATATTTAATAAGGAAAAAAATAGACTAATGGAAACATAGACGAAGAAATGCTCTCACGCTATATCTTCGAAAAAAATCAGATCAGCAGATGTCGTCTATATCGTTTTAGGGATTTGAGTAAGAATATTGAAGTCACTCAATAGTAAAATGTTAAAAATATTGTAAACTGTAGGGTATTTGTCATTTAAATTTGTTCCATAATAAAAGAAATGTGAAAAGTACAGTGACGCACATAAATATTGGCACACCGATAGTTTTCAAATTAACGTTTCCGGCGAACCTCTTGCTTGAGGTGATCGACACTGTGGTATTGCTTTCCAAAATACTCCAGACACAATAGTCCAATGGATTGGTGTCTGGAGATTTTGGTAGCCATTGTGCGGTGAAAATGAATCGAGGCATCACGGTAACGAGCGATGGTACGAGATACAAAAGATTTATTCACATTTAAATGCTGGAGTGCTCTAATAATACCCACTTGTGGTTTTCCAGCCAAATATAAAGAAATCACACTATCACACTTGAACATCAGGAATAACTTTTTTTCGGGAAAATTCTCACCAAAATGCTTTTATACGCTTTAAAACAATATAATGAGCTATCACTAGAATAATTTTAACAACTGTCGGACGAGTGGCTTTGAAATGACAGCAGTCTGAAGTTGGTTGCGGTAGTTTCATCTCACCCTGTATATGGAAGCTGCATCCCAAACTAAACCGATCTCGATAAAATTTGACAAAGGTACTTCTGAGCTGTATGAGATTTCTGGTTCCAAATGTCATTGTTTTATATTACATTTTAAGAATGTGAGGGATATAAACACCAAATTTGAAGTACGTTCTTCTAGGCTGAATTTAGTGGCAAATATCTCTCCATTTGGGTTGATATAATCCATGTTTCGCACAATTTCAGGTGTAATCGGTCGAAGATATATATCGGAGTCATATCTAAATTTGGTACGAGATACAAAAGATTTATTCACATTTAAATGCTGGAGTGCTCTAACGATACCCACTTGTGGTTTTCCAGCCAAATATAAAGAAATCACAGTATCACACTTGAGCAACAAGAACAAAACCAAGTCGTTTTGTGTATTCTTGTTAAGTTTTGCATAACGCACAATCAACCACATATACTAATGGACTATTTGCCGGTATTGTCAATGGAATGTTACCAATATTCCGCAATTGCAAAACAAGCGCACTGTGGAAGGACAAAATCGACGCAAATTGCTGATTATATTTACAAGAAAGCATGAAGCAATATATCTACATTGCAAAATAGGAAATTTTCATTGATTGTGGATGAATCAATGGACTTGTTCATAAAAAATGCATGGTCCTTGATGTACGTTATTTTGATCCCAATTTTTGCCAATTTATAATTTAATTAATTTTTTAGCAACAGATAGGGACAGGAACAGGCTGGACAGTTTAGCGAAGTGAAGGCAACGAATTGGACCTTTTGTACATAAAATGTACATGTTATTCAAAACATATTTGTTGTAGCAACGCGTGTAAACATTTACAAAGATCAATTAAAACTCTTTCGAGATATATACATTTTTTTCTCCAACAGTCCAAAACGTCTTAACCAGATCAAAGAATGTTATTTCCAAACCAAATGTCATTCTTAATTACATTCTACCCGTTATTAATAATAATAAAAAATTATGCAAAGCGTAAAACCATAAACTGCAAACTAGTTAAAAAGCCGTAAGTTCGGCCGGGATGACTTTGATTACCCTCCACCATTTGAACGAATTTGGAAATTTTCAAAAAATGAAATCCGTTAAGAATTCTGTTAAAATCTTAAAAATACCGAATATAGCCATTATATTGGGGTCTGCACGACGTGGACCTACATAGGCATTGTTGTCATGAGCCATTACCATATTCAAATTCGAAACTTGAAATAAACGGTGAATAATGTAGCTTAACCGGTACCGTTATATCGGAGCTATAGGAAGACCTGGACCTGCACATACAATTTTCTGTCATAGGCTGTAGCATCCATAACGAACTTCAAATACGACATCTCAAACAATTTCTGTGAGTATTGTACCTAAAATAATCAAAATACCGAATTAAGGGAGGTACCGTTATATGGGGGCTATATCAAAACATGGACCTTCACAGACAATTTTCTGCCATAGGCTGTAGTACGAACTTCAAATGCCAAAATTGAAACAATTCCGCTGAATAATGTCGCTAAAATCTTCAAAATACCGAATATCGGGAGGTACCTTTATATGGGGGCTATATCAAAACGTGGACCTGCACAGACAATTTTCTATCATAAGCTGTAGTATCCATTACTAACTTCAAATACCAAATTTGAAACAATTCCGGTGAGTAATGTCGCTAAAATCATTAAAATACCGAATTAAGGGAGGTACCATTATGTGGGGGCTATATGAAGTCGTGGACCTGCATATACATTTTTCTGTCACAGGCTGTAGTATCCATTTCGAACTTCAAATACCAAATTTGAAACAATTCCGGTGAAAAATATCGCTAAAATCATCAAAATACCGAATATAGGGAGGTACCGTTATATGGGGACTATACGAAGACGTGGACTGCACAGACAACTTCCTGTCTCAGGCTGTAGTATCCATTTCGAACTTCAAATGCCAAATATGAAATAATTTCGGTGAATAATGGAGGTACCGTTATATGGGGGCTATATGAAAACGTGGACCTACATGACCCATTTACGAACTTAACCTGCCTACTGGCAAAATATACAAGTGTGCAAAATTTTTGCCTTCTATCTCAATTCGTTCGAAAGATAGCGTGATTACAACAGGCAGACGAACAGACAGACAGATGGACATGGCCATGGCTTTGTTGGGTCTAACATCATTATTTCGATGAGTTACAAACGAAATGACAAAATGAATATACCCTCCATAGTATGGTGGAGGGTATAAAAATGGTGAAACTTTATTAAACTTTATCGTAAAGTAGGCAGAATGAGTTTATGTGTGGAACAAGATATCGTGCAGATGGTGGCTTTGCTGACACACACGCGGCCTTTAAAGAAATTTTTCATTGGCCGTTTTACACAAATGCTACGATATTTCATTAAATGCTACGATATTTCCTTTCTAGTTGGGATACCCTTAATTTAATTCATTGGTACTCCTCCTATTGAGCTTGTGATATACGGTGAGAGCATTTCTTCGTCTATATTTTCGTTAGTCTATGCTTTAAAAAGAATATAAGTTGACATTAAAACCCAGCATTGTAATTAGAAGAAGCATCAGTGCGAGAAAAAAGGCACTGTTTGCATTGAAGAACTTAATTTTAAATTTGTCTGTCCATTTTCGCAACCAATGAGAAATGTTCATTGGAACATTATTAATAAATTAATATTTAATAAGGAAAAAATAGACTAATGGAAACATAGACGAAGAAATGCTCTCACGCTATATCTTCGAAAAAAATCAGATCAGCAGATGTCGTCTATATCGTTTTAGGGATTTGAGTAAGAATATTGAAGTCACTCAATAGTAAAATGTTAAAAATATTGTAAACTGTAGGGTATTTGTCATTTAAATTTGTTCCATAATAAAAGAAATGTGAAAAGTACAGTGACGCACATAAATATTGGCACACCGATAGTTTTCAAATTAACGTTTCCGGCGAACCTCTTGCTTGAGGTGATCGACACTGTGGTATTGCTTTCCAAAATACTCCAGACACAATAGTCCAATGGATTGGTGTCTGGAGATTTTGGTAGCCATTGTGCGGTGAAAATGAATCGAGGCATCACGGTAACGAGCGATGGTACGAGATACAAAAGATTTATTCACATTTAAATGCTGGAGTGCTCTAATAATACCCACTTGTGGTTTTCCAGCCAAATATAAAGAAATCACACTATCACACTTGAACATCAGGAATAACTTTTTTTCGGGAAAATTCTCACCAAAATGCTTTTATACGCTTTAAAACAATATAATGAGCTATCACTTGAATAATTTTAACAACTGTCGGACGAGTGGCTTTGAAATGACAGCAGTCTGAAGTTGGTTGCGGTAGTTTCATCTCACCCTGTATATGGAAGCTGCATCCCAAACTAAACCGATCTCGATAAAATTTGACAAAGGTACTTCTGAGCTGTATGAGATTTCTGGTTCCAAATGTCATTGTTTTATATTACATTTTAAGAATGTGAGGGATATAAACACCAAATTTGAAGTACGTTCTTCTAGGCTGAATTTAGTGGCAAATATCTCTCCATTTGGGTTGATATAAGCCATGTTTCGCACAATTTCAGGTATAATCGGTCGAAGATATATATCGGAGTCATATCTAAATTTGGACCACTAATTTTAATAGGGTCTTCGGGCCGAACAAATGTTGTTTGGAAAATTTCATCTCAATCAATTGTGCACAAAAATACATGGAGAGACGGATGAACGGACAGACGGACTGACATAAATCAGGATCCTCAAGAGTAACTGTGGGTCTATCTCGTTTCTTTCTCCATGTTACGAACAAATACACAAACACAAAATGACGCAGACTGTGAAAATCGATGTTTAAAGGTTTTTCATATTTTGACTTTTAAGATCCGCCTTTAGATATTTCATATGTTCTTGAAAGTTTTTTCCTAATGTGAATTTCCGTAGTAAGTAATTTTCTTAAATTTACTATGACAAACTTGTGTAGTTGCCTCTTTTTTAAATTTTGAGTTTTGGGTTAAGCTCAATGGACCAAAACTGAAGGAATAATTATTTAAGAAATTTGACCTACACGATTTTGACAATTGTTGTTCTTTATGACAAGAGCCACAGCCTTCTAGGCCTGAAAAATCTTTGCGGTTCGGTTTGACGAAAGGTTTTTTTCTGAAATTAAGGCCTCAAATCTGTGGGACACATAATCGCGAAAGTGGAAGTGATAGGGAATACGCTGAAACACATGTCCTACCTTTTTTCACAGTGGGTGTCTGAATCCTGAAAGGGATGTATCCTTATCTTCTGCAGGTTTGTTGTTAATGGAATTTCTAAAGATATAATATGCCAAATAAATACATATATTTTAAATTCTCATTATATCTATACATATATCGCCTTATATTCGGGGTGGAGAGAACTAAAAGATTAATGCGATTTTTCATATAACCGGCGAGTCTAATTTGATTTTCACCCTACGTCTCTTAAAGCAAAAAAAAAAAATTATAAAGGTTTTATCTTATTAGAAAAAAATTAAACGTGGAAGGTCATTTAAGAATAGCAAAAGATAGTAACTATATATACTTAAAACACTTCTAGATTTTTTGGCACAATATTTTCACTAGTGCCATTATAAATATACTGACGTTCATATGTAATTTTAATGGAATCTAGCTAACCCAGACCGCGTCGCTGATCTGTTTTCAGTCTTGAAAGATCTTGTCTCCAAGGGAACGTAAAAGCATAAGGTAAACGTTTTTAAATAACAATCAGGGGCTTGATTCTTGTTCTTTGCAAAAAAAGCAATGAAACAAGTAAAAAATCAGCTAATTAATAACTTCCACCATTTGGAAGGAACTTGAAAAATTTTAATAAATACCTCTTTAATAAAAACTATCATATATGGGAGCTATACGAAGTCGTGGATCTGCCATTTGAAGCGGTACCGCTTCAGAATAAAGATAGGTAGCCGAATAAAGGTAGGTACTCATTACAAACTTCAAATACGAAATTTGAAAGAATTCAGGTGAATAACGTTGGTATGATCTTCAAAATACCGAATAAAAAGAGGTACCCTTATATGTGGGCTGTTCGAAGACTTGGACCCTCATATACAAATTTTTGTTATAGGTTGTAATACCCATTACGAATTTCAAATACGAAATTTGAAACCATTCCGTTTAACAATATCGCTAAAATCATCCAAATACCAAATATCGAGAGTTGCAGATATATAGGGGCTATACGGAACCGTGGACGTACATGGCCCACTTACAAATTAATGTGTCTATTAGCAAAAACACACGTGTGCAAGTTTTGAGTCTTCTGTCTTATTTCATTCGAAAGATAGCGTGATGTTAAAAGGCAGATAGGCAGACGGACATTGGTGAATAGACATGGAATTTTACTCTGTTCAAGAATGTACATATATACTTTGTAGTGTCTAACATGAGTATTTCGAGGAATTATAAACGGAATGACAAAGTTAATTTACCCTCCATAGAATGGTAGAGGGTAAAACAATTTTCTTTGTAAGATTAACATTCATTTGGTATTCTTTTCCTTTACAAAAGTTTATATTTCACATTTTCATAGAACAAGCGTTGAATGATCTGTGAATATTTTAGGAAAATCGGTTTATCGGATCCTAGAAACATAATAGAACACACAATAGCAGAATAAACTATTTAGTACGAGGTATGCTCGCTTTTATCTTCGAGTTTTAAACGGTTGTGAAGTTTCTTAAATTTTCAGAAAATATTTCAGAAGCTTAAAAGTCATCATAATGACTTTTTTGAATATTAGACGGAAGCGGCGAGTTATTTATGAAAGACCGAAAAAGTAATCCTAAGATCAGAGGTTATGTTTCATGGCATGGCGAAAGCACAAGGTGTTCTTGGAAATTTTATAAACCATATGAAATTTCAAAATTTATTTACATTTTATTGGCTTCGTTTATCTTTTGTTCTGTGATTTCACAATAATACATTTTGATATTCAATTTGGTAGTCAGATGGCTTGGCAAGGCGACCTTATTTTTGGACCATGTTTCATGGCATAGCAGGTAGTAGCATCGACGCAGCTGCTGGGACAATGAACTGTCAACCGATTTTAGAATAAAAAATGTTGAATGAATGTTGAAAACTATTAAAATTTGTAAACATTTTTGAAATATTTATATTATAACAACATCCGATCTTTGTCGTATAAAAAAAAAAACATATAAAACCTTACTTATTTAAAAACCATTTTAAAATATTTGACATACCAATGTTCCCAAGCGTTGATGCATTTACCTGTATTCTTCTACCATGTGGAATAGCTTCTTAAGGTGCAACTCTACTTGAGAATATGGGTTTGAAATATAGACAGAAATAAAAAGATTTCGAGACAAGTAAAAATACATTAATTTCGGCCTAATTCTAATATGAGGATCGTATTAAAATGCGAGCCTATATAGACAATTTTATACTACAACGATTGTAATCTATTGCTAGTCTTAAATACTAAATCTGACATCATTTCGTAGGCAAATTTCACTAGGATTATCAAATTACCGAATATCGTTGAATATATACAATATAAAATAACGAACCATTGTATGGAAACCGTTGACCAATATAGACAATATTTTAACACCGGTTTTAGAACCCATTATGAAGTACAAATGTCATTTTTTATACAAATCTATTAGAAAATGGGCCTTGAATTGTCCAAATATATAGTAGATATTCAATGTTCTCCCACCGGACTCGTACTCATTACAAATACCAATTTTTAGACGAATTGGTGGAAAAATTTGGCTAATATGGGGGCTATGGGAAAACGTGCACCTACCACTGTTCTGCCTTTAGAGCTAGAACCGATTACGAACTATAAATACCAATTTTTAGATCAATCCGTGGAAAATGTGGCGAAGACCTTCAAAATATCGATTATCGGGGAATACCGTTTTATGGGGGTATTCCAAAACGTGGACCGATATATCTCACTCTCAATAATTGCCATGAAAAGCTCTACGTCAAATAATGTGGGCTATATCGTGGTTACAAAAGACTGACAGACGGACATCGTTAAAACGACTTTGAATTTGGTGCTGATCATGAATATATATACTAGGTGTTTCAAAAGGAATGATAAATTTTCATATACCCTCCTTCCAAGGTGTAGGGTATAAAAATAGAAAAAAATCTAAGAAAAGAGGGGACATTTTCGTTCCATCCGTTGATATAAAAGCTTTGGTAAGAAAAATTTTTGTCGGTCGGGGTAACGTGAACCGACATGGCCCATTTACCTGCCCACTAGCAAAATACACATGTGTAAAAAATTTTAGCCTTCTATCTCAATTTGTTCCAAAGATAGCGCGATAGATATACACATTTTATGCTGATCAAGAATGTATATACTTTGTTAGGTCTGAGAAGAGTATTTCAAGGAGTTTCAAACGGAATGTCAATGTTAATATACCCTCCATAGCATGGTCGAGGGTATAAAAATGCAAACTAAACAATAGATTTTCAACAAATTATTCCAATTTCAAATATGTATATTTTTGGAATTTTGTGTTATTTAATTCACAATGCAGATCAAATATTCCTAAGACGCTGATATTCTTGCCTTTATATACTTGCTCTCAATGTATAGTTGTTAGCTGCAGGTACAAATCCTACAAAACTTCAAGGAATCGCTAGAAAAGTCAACATGGCTTTCAAATTTGAACCAAAATACCCACATTAATAAGGTAAAACAACTTCTTTTTTCTATTATTATAACAAATCTCCACTAGTGTATTATCTCCTTTCTTCTTTTGTATTTATAAAAAAAAATTAATTAAAGTACGTTTTCATACAAAATCTCTACAAAAGGTTTACCCTGAAAATTCACCCGTCACAATAAAATTACTATAGAAGACATACATTCAACTTATTGTGATTGGACAATTATCAGGGTTAACCCGGGTAGAGATTTTGATTTTGCACTAGAAAACTAAAGGAAGTTTGCAAAGAAAATTAACTATCTCTAACCTGATGGGTTTGATTATTTTCGTCGATGTCATTTCGTACAAAATATCAAAAATAATAAACAAAGAAGAGGGTAATAACTAAAATACAGGGTCCGCAATCTAATGCTTTGTTTTTCAACTTATGCTCATTTCATGAATTTTAACATTTGGTCCATGTCTGATTTTATAGACAATTAGTTTTATCCTTCCACTGAATGAATATGGTTGTACAACGCTGGGATTTTTAAAAGAGAGGAGCGCCGTCAATTCCTTTGTTCGTTATCTTCTAAAAGTGAAATAAACTGTCATCCTCATCGATAAACCAATTCGAGAAAAGACAAATTCAGTGCGCAAATCCGAAAATCGGAGAGTGTGCGTGAGGCGCCATCAACATCAATTTACAGTTGTTCTCAACAAATGAACATTCCGTGACATAATTGAAACGAATTTTGCATAAAGAGCGTTCAAAAGTTGAATCCAATTGAGCAGCCTATGGGTGTTCGCTTCGCTAAAAAAAAAAACCGCACGCATATATCGAAAAACCGATGCACCCAAAAGGTGTAGCTGTTTGGTGCATAGTCGGGAGGTGCATTTTTTTATAAAACGATCAAGAAGTGACCGCTACAATGAATGTTATTGCTATGGTGTCATGTTGAACGATTTTTTTTTACAAAAATTTAAACGTGGATATTGAGAATATTTTGGACGGCGCTACGTCCAACACAGCTATCGGGCCATCTTGAAAAATATTTTGTTCAAAAATTGAAGGAGTGGATATTGGCAACATTTGGCGCATACGCCGCAAAAACAAATATTGTTATATTAATACATGAACTGTATTGTCCTCTCTTTTGTAAACGCTGAGTCACAAAGATGTAATAAACCATACAAATTCAACATTTTTCATTCATATCAAAAGACGCAGAAGTAGTTTAAGGCTTCTTGAATTCTATTTAGTTTTTTTCTTGGCGCTACTGAATCTATAGGAACATTCGATTTTTACAGCCCTAAATGTCTTTTCCTTTTCCCTGTCCAGAAAACATTGGTAACTCATTCCATAATTGTTGTTTTCCTTGTGATTAATTTAACTTTGCGGCACCGTACTACTTTGCTGCCGAACTTGCGACTTTTTGTAGTAAATCAACAGAAGTGCTTCTGAATTGTTCGAGAAAATTACAGTTTTATTGTTACATAAAAGTGTATTTTAACCGCTATTATTTTACCCATTCTATGGAGGGTATATTAACTTTGTCATTCCGCTTGTAACTCCTCGTAATATGCATAATGAGCCCTACAAGGTATATATATTCACGACGATCTAGCGATGTCCGTCTATCTGTTGTAGTTTACCGGTCATGTAGGTCCACGTTTTCTCATAGCCCCCATTAACGGTACCTCCCGATATTCGGTACTTTCACGTTTTTAGCGACAGTATTTACCGGAATTATTTCAAATTTCATAATTAAAGTTCGTAATGGATACTATAGCCTATGAAACAATTGTTGTATGCAGGTCCACGTCTTCGTATAGCCCCCATATAACGGTATCTCCTGATAATTTGTATTTTCATGATTTTATTTACCGAAATTATTTAAAATTTTGTATTTGAAGATCTTAATAGATACTTCTTCTTAATGTTTACTACGTCTTTGTATAGCCCCCATATGACGGTACTTCCCGAGATTCGGTATTTTTATGATTTGTGCGACATTATTCAGCGGAATTGTTTCAAATTTGGTATTTGAAATCCGTAATGGGTACAACAGCCTATGGCAAAAAATTTCATAAGCCGTTCCACGTTTTCCCATAGTCTCCATATAACAGTTTTCATTTAAGTGGTAGTTTCCGGAAGTTTTTTTTTTCGGTTGACGTTTTGGTGTGGACTATTCAAATAAAAAGATTTGACGCTATGGCATTTTAACAAAAATGGGAGTTGACGTGATCTCTGATTCAATGGAAAATATATTTTTTTTGAATGATGAAACGTGATATACATGTCAACGCTATCGTTTGTTTTCCATATTCAAATTGGTTGTTGTAGTATGTTTCGCTTTTTACTTGCTGGTTTATGTTTCGTTCTGCATTCAGTCACAATGAAGTAGTTTGACAGCTTGACTAATGAATACATATTCAATTGCTTTCTCACAATGAAGTTGAGAGTAACTCTCGCTCTCACTGTAAACTGTAGAAAATAGTGAGTGCTTCATAGACTAATGAAAATATCACCAAAACGAATTATTTACCGCTCACACAAAGTCACAATCATGGTAGAAGAATACAGGTAGTCGCATCGACACAGCTGCTGGGACAATTAACTGTCAAACCGATTTTGGAATTGAAAATGTTGAATGAAAAATTATTGAAATTTGTAAAAAATTTTGAAAAATGCACATTATAATAATTTCCGATTGACGTCGTATAAGAAAACATATAAAAATCTACTTATATTTCGTTCGTTCCCACGCCTATCACACCCGCCCCTGCCGACCCAGGGGGCCACCTCCCTATACGTAGAGAGCGCGTACACACCAAAGTCCGGACTAAGGCGGGTTAGCAATGGTTTCACACCGGCTACAGAAACTACATCAGCCAGTGAATAATATAATAAAAATAACAGACACACACAGATTAGTAAACATAAGTTAACAAGGTACAGATTTTTAGATTCGCTGCTCATTGGCTGTGTCTACTGTACCGCAAAGGGAAATGTAGATCAAGTGCCAGATGATCAAGCAGCTTAGTAATTTATACCAGAATTTCAATCTACTGTTTACAACTATTACTCAAAGGCGAGTTTTACTAGTTCCGTTTGGGGAGATGTAGATAAGATGCCGTAAAATGAGTTTGGAGAATTAAGAACAAAAACATGAAACAATTACCGAATACTCATTAAACAAACATAAAATTACATATGTAGAAAATAGTTCTTTATTGTATTTAACGGATTACTTAAGCAAATAGTGTTAAATAAACTGTTATAAATAACACAAAGTGACCTCATAGGGTTGTTAAGCTCATAGTTAATTCTCGCAAACGATAATTTTAAGGGTTTGAAATTACGAGTTCTGCGAGAAGGAACATTATGGTATATTTCATCTATAAGAAATGGAGAATCAATGAGACCGCGTACTAGTTTAATGATAAATAGTGTTCTTAACATAAAACGTCTTCTTTCAAGTGATGGAAGGTCAATTAACAATAACCGACTTTCATAAGGAGGTAGAGGTTCGGAAACGTTCCAGTTTAAATCACGTAAAGCGAAAATTAAAAACTGAATTTGTACTGATTCAATTTTATCAGAGTAAAATTTATAAAATGGACTCCACAATTTACAGCCATATTCTAATACTGGACGCACCAAGCTAACAAGTAATCTTTTAGTTACGTAAGGATCATCAAACTCTTTAGATCAGCGCTTGATGAATCCTAGTAAAGATTTAGCTGTATTAACGCAAGAATCAATATGCAAATGAAACCGAAGCTTAGGATCTAATATTATGCCCAAATCAACGAAAGACACAACATTATCCAATTTGTGGGAGCCAATAAAGTAATTAGATAATAAAGGTTGGGATCGAAAGAAAGACAAATGTTTGCATTTTTTTAGATTAAGGGTCATACCATTTGCACTACACCAGTTTACGAGTGAGTATAAATCATATTGTAAAGAGATTTGATCGCTAAGTGAATTTGTGTGAAGAAAAAGCTTCACATCATCAGCGTACATTAAAATTTTGGAAAAACGAACTACGTTCGGAAGGTCATTTAGGTAAAGAACAAACAGTAATGGGCCCAAGTGACTTCCCTGGGGTACACCAGATGAAACAAGAGAGAGAGTAGGAGGATATCCAGTTTAAAAGTGATGTTGGGAAACCCATTAAGTCTAGTTTTTGAAACAAGAGCTTATGAACTACTGTATCAAAAGCTTTGCTAAAATCAGTGTAAATAACGTCAGTCTGTTGCTTATTCACAAAACCTTTTTGAACTTGACAAACAAATTCTAATAGATTAGTAATTGTAGATCTACCTTTCATGAAACCATGTTGACAAGGTGAAATTATGCTTTTTATGTAGTGTAATATTCTTCGTGATACCAAAAGTTCGAAGAGTTTAGGAATGGCGCTTAATTTAGCGATACACCTATAATTATTGATGACACTCCTATTTCCTGATTTATGCAGGAGAATAACAAAGCTCGATCGCCAAAAGCATGGGAAATATCCTTTAGATAGGGAGAAATTAAAAATTTTAGTGAGAGATACAGAAATTTCACTAGCGCAAGATTTTAAAATGTACGTTGGAACGCCGTCAGGGCCTGGAGAGAATGAGGAGCGTAGTCTTCTTAACCCATAGAAAACTTCGTCATCTGTCAGGATAATACGGGGAAAATGATTTAATTTCTCAATATTATAGCTGCAAGAATCATTAAAAGTATTCTGGGTATAAGAAGATTGAAAAAACTCAGCAAATAAATTAGAAATCACTAAGTTGTCAGAAGATTCACTACTACCAAGTTTCATACTACTGGGAAATTTATGTGCCTTCCTTTTGGAATTTACAAATTTAAAAAAGTTTTTGGATTTATGTAGCAGGCTTTGTTTCATTTTTATTAAATATTGGGAATAACATTTGCAGTTTTCAGAGTTGTATCTACTCCTTGCGGAAGAATAATTTGAATAGTTCAGTGCAGTATTCGACATTTTAAATGAATAATCTGCTTTTCAAATTACGTAAACGTCTCAGTGAAGGGGTAAACCAAACAGGACCCTGATCTAAATTTTGTTTTACTAAAGGTGCAGAACAAGATAATGCAAAATGAAGGTGCTAATAAAATTTTGAGACACATAAGTCAATGTCATCACTTAGAAGCCATATAGTGTTAGATAAAATAGACCGCAGTTTAATAAGGTTTGTTTTTCCAAAGTTACGCCTATCAGTAGAAGCATTAACAGAATTAGAATTCAGGGAAGCGTTTCTTAATTCGAGGTTTATCGAATGTGTAGGGTGATAACTGTCTTCATGGAGTACATAGGGAGAGCATCTAGAAATCGAAATATTCAATGAAGACGAAAAAATTAAGTCTAACAACCTGTTTTTAACATTAAATCCAAGGCTTACTTGGTACAGACAAAGCTCAAATATCTTATCCCAAAAGTTATCAAAACCTGTTGGGTAAGTCAGAGGTATGTAATCAAGAATATTGTCACCTAAGGTCCAAGATACCCAAGTAAGGTTAAAATCCCCTAAACAAATTAATGCAGAATTATCTGTACGCAACGAAGACACTTTTGCAAATAAATCTGCATGGTTAAGATAAATTTCCAGTTCAGAATTAGGTGAAATATATGAACAAGTTAAGAAACAGAATAGTATCACCAATGATATTTAATATTGCGCTGATAAATTCGATATTAGGATCCGCCGAGACATCAATAATTTCTGAAGGAATCGAGTTATGAACTGCTATTAGAAATCCACCACCTTTTTTCGATAATCTATTTTTTCTGTATACTTGATAATTGTCATAGAATAACTCAGTGTCCAGGACATCAGGTTTTAACCACGTTTCAGTGAAAGCAATTATTTTATATTCAGAAAAGAAACTTTTAAAGAAAACATCTCTAAGCTTAGTGTTTAATCCTCTTACATTTTGATAAAGAATCGAACAGACGTCATTCAGTTTTTTTGGCGCAGTTACGATGTTTACAGACTTATCTACATTGGAGCGTTCTCTAAAAACAAATTCTTTTACCAATATATCATCGGGCCAAGACGAACTACTAACAACAGTGTTAAAAAGTCTATTAGGAACTGTTATTTTAAACGACGAAATGTCGCGCTCCTGAGACGAGTTTAATTTAAAGATGTTTAAATCATTATCGCTTACGTCACGTAACTTAGATTTCATATAATTACGGATATGAACGATAGAAGTTTCAGGATGAAGTCTGGATATAAAAACTGTTTTGCGACGTGCGACAACAACAAGCTGATTAGAAGTTGATGGATCATCAACGTTTACAGCAGCTGAAGGGTTTGGAGGAGCTTGCACCACAATTGCAGGTGGGTTAGAAAATGCTCTTTTGGAAGTCGTACCATTCGAGATTGAGGTTGTAGCGTTGGAAGTAACATCCGAGTCGTTACGATTATCATGAGAAACTAGTTTATTACTATTAGGAGGAGGATTTGGCGAAATCGGAGAATTTAAGGTGATTAAATTATCGAGACCTAAATTGTTTGTTTCGATATTGTTAACAACACCTGAAGCTTTTTTCCTCTTTGGAGAACCATCAGATAATTCAAACCTGTTAACCAATTTTTGAATTTTTTCAAATTTTTTAAAAGTTAAATTAAAACTTTTTTTAACTTATCGATTTCAGCCTTAGTTTATTTAAAAAGGCAATGATAATCAACATGAAGATCTCTACAATCAAAACAAGACCAACGTAACCCTTTAGTCTTGTCAGTAATAAAATCATACTGTCTACCATTAAAACCAGCACATTTAAGATGCATAAAATTATCGCAAATAAAACAAGAAATAAGACGCTCATCTCTAACTGAACAGTCTTTGAAAGAGCAAGCCATTTTTGTAAAATAGCAAATTAGATGAAAATAATAATAAATAGTTAATATTTTTTTATATGAAATAAATAAATAAAACTATGCTAAAAATCTATTATTACGTACAGAACTGCTAAATGGGAATAGGCTACAAACGTCAATACAAACAAAAACACGACGAAAATAAAACAAAAATGTAAGCACAAAATAAAACAAAACACTGATGTTTTATGCGGAAAATATTAAATAAACTTATTAAGCAAGAAAAAAACACTTTATTCACAAAAACTTCACACTTTTGGAAAAAAGATAAATAGTGTTAATTTAAATATCACAATTTAACACTTTTATTGACGCTTTAAACACACAAAAAAATGAATTTTTATTTCGTTAGACGGACACACAGAAAATAAACAATTTCAATCGAGCAGAGTTGCCAGACGTATTTTTAAATTATTGACATATCAATGTTCCCAAGCGTTGATGTATCTAATAAAGGGCTGCAAATGTGACAATTTTCTCTATTTATGCCATGGAGAGAAAACGCTCGTCATGTTGTGCCCTGCTTAATCAAACGCACAACAGTACGTGACATCCAACCAAATGCTCGATGTCTCGTCATGTCGGTAACACTCAAACCCATCGTCATAACATGTAATGACCAATAAAAGGGAATGTTGAATAGTGTGTCATACAAAAATGTTCTATCAAAAAACAACAACAGTTATGAAACAATTGCCAACCAAAAAGACACACACGTGATGAAGGCCAAGCGCAATCGCTACCTGCTTTTCCGATATGTGGAAAAATATTTTTTTTTTGTTATAAAGAATTTCTTGGCGATTACTAAAATATTAAAGGTACTTCTAATTGGTCCACACAAAATTTTCACATTTCGTGGTTATTGACGAAACAATCTAAAATGTTCCTTATTAGAAAACAATAATCCCCTGAAATTTTTTCTTATTTTGATTATAATTTCATAAATGTTTGCCTCCGGAATTGAGCTGTAAATGAAAATGAGTGCCACTGTAATTCACGTAACAACACTATATACTTCCATTGTTCAATTCTGTGCATATTCTGTTATTGAATAAGAGTCAAATCTCTGCCCACAAATTTTAATTTTAAAAGAACACTATATGTAGATAGAAAATACGCAATCAATATTTACCTATTTTTTATGACCAAAATTTTATAATAATCACTAATAAATTGGGATTGTTCAGTATATATTTCATATTTTCTATTCATTTGTTGATGTCTATGCACATTTTGTTATTGAACTCAATTTTATATTTACGCGGTGTTTGTTACTTCAAAATTACAGCACACACAAAAACACACCCTCACCGTCGAAAGTAACACACACTCTCTCAATTTTAGCACACGTACACAAATGACACACAATTTGACGATGACACGGTTCGATGTCATCGTTGACACCCTGCATTTATGGAGAACACCATGCAAATATTCGAGTCAGCCATGCCACGATCGAACCTTAGACAATGGCACACATGAATCAAAATGATTGAGTAGACAAAGTCAGTGTGTCGAAAAAAGCATAATTCATACAATTCGTCTTGTGCAGGCCTTTAGTATCTACCTATATTCTTCTACCATTGTCACAAGCTTAAAATTTTTTTTCAATCGTTTTGTATACAAAACATAATCACAAACATATCAGAATGCCGGAAGTACACAAACAATACGGTTACGTTCGCGAACGAATCGCTAGGAAACGTTTTTGTGTGAAATGATGAAGCTACATTTTCAGTTGTCATTTTAAAATTTTGTTTTTGCATTTTTTCCATTAAATGTTAGACCATGGTAGAAGCATATAGGTAGACGCATCAGCTCTTGAGACAATGAACTGTCAAATTAATTTTGGAATTGAAAATGTTGATGAAGATTTATTTAAATGTTTTAAAAATTGTTGAAAAACGCGAATTATAATAACCTTCGAATGACGTCGTATAAGAAAACGTGTAAAAATCTACTTATATTTTAAAGAACATTTGTTGACATATAAATGTTCCCAATCGTTGATGCATCTACCTGTATTCTTCTACCATGTGGTAGATTTAATAAATTAATAAAAAGGCATGAATTTGACTTAATATTGGTTTTTACTTTGGTTGTAGTGAGTTCATATTACCGGGAAATGTTTGTAATGAGAATTGTACTGTTTTGTTTCCAATGTTGCGACACCCGCAGAGTACATTTTAATCTTGTTTTTATTTACATTTATCTACGCAAATAGTACAAAATAAAAAACAAGAAAAAGATCAGTAAGTTCTGCCGAACACGTGTACCTGCATAAGCAATTTTTTGTCATAAGCTATAGCACCCATTACAAATTCCAACTACAAAATTTCAAACAACTCCGATGAATAACGTCCCTAAAGCCAAATATCGAATATCGGGGGGTACCGTTATATGTGGGCTATATGATATCGTGGACCTATATAGATATTCTCTTTCGGGGAGTAAAGTGCTTGGAAAGAACTTCTTGTATGGATTTTAGACATCCATAGAAATATTTTGCTAAAACCATCAAAATACCGAATATAGGGAGGTACCGTTATATTGGGTATATATGATGCCGTGGACCGAGATAGACAATAATCTTCCAGGGGATGAAGTACTCAGAAAGAAATCTTTATCCTTGTCCTACAAGGATTCTTGTCTGCATTCATAAAAATACCGAATATCGGGGGGTACCGTTGTATGGGGGCAATACGATATAAACAATTCTCTTCTAGAGGATGAAGTAAACAAAGAGAACTTCCTGTGTTTATTTTCAGACAATTTCATTTTTGAAATTTGAAACATTTCCGGTGAATAATGTCGCGTAAATCACTAAAATACAGGAAATAGGAAGGTACCATTATATGGGATTTTGCTTCGTTTCGTACTTCGATAATGTCGCAACAACATGTTTTGCGCGGTCAGGTGTGTGTTTTGCATGGTCGAGTCACTAGACTTCGCTCAACACTCAATTTAATTGAATTCGTCATGTATGGGACAGTTTTTCCATTCCAATGTACAATTTAAAGTTCATAAATCTCTTACAGTGGTCAACATTTTTAACATTTTAGGTTTGGGTGATTTCAATATTTTCACCCATACCCCTGAAACGACATCTGCTAAATCGAATTTTCGATAAGCGGTGAGAGCAATTCTTCGTCCATATTTTCATTAGTCTATGATGTCGGTTCACGTTATCGTATAGCTAATAACGGTACCTCCCGATATTCGGTATTTTGCTCATTTTAGCTACATTTTTTTCAGAAATTGACTGTGGCATTTACAGTCCGTAATAGGTTTACCTCCTATGGCAGATCATTGCATATTTAGGGCCACAATTTCATATTCGTATTTTTGGAGTTAAAGCCACATTTTCTAACGGAATTGTTTGATATTTGGTACTGAGAATTCGTAATCTAATAATGCACCTTCGGTACATTTTCTATCGGATTTGATTCATAATCAGTACGAAAAGTTTCTAACGGGTTCTACCTCAGATTGCAGAACAATATACATTATACAATTATCCCCATATAACGGTACCTGCAGATATTCAGTGTTTTTACGATTTAGGTCATATTTTACATCGAATTTTTTTCAAAATCGGTATTTGTAGTTCATAATTGGTGTCAAAACAAACACTAAACTGCAAGAGAAATAAGTCCATAATTCCTTACACAAATGCCATTTTTAATTAACAGATAAAAGTATTGAAAATTGTGACTCTTTGTGGCTGAGGTACCAGAAAGGGGTTCGCAAAGGGGTTCGGGACAGGTAGCAAAAGATATGGTCCGATCTCTGCCATATTTATAACAGATCTTGTGTTGATGGAAATATTAGGATGTACCAAGTCTGAAATGGAATCGGATGTTAATTTCGCTTTTTTTGAGCTTCATGGATATTCAAAATTTTGAACTTTTGCGGGGGAGGTACCAGAAGGACTAAACCGATATATCCCATCTTCACAACAGATCTTGTGTTAGTAGAAATAATGGGATGCGTGAATTATAAGGAGAAACTGATGCTTATTTCGGATTTTATAAACATTTTGGTTATTCAAAACGTTGACCCGTTGTGGGGAAGGTACCAGAAAGAGTGGACCGATATTAAAACCAGATCTTGGGGTTATAAAAATATTGGGATGTGAGAAATTTGAAGACAAGCGGACTCTTACATAACATTTTATAAGAGTTATAATTATTGAAAACTAGCTGTACCGGACCACGTTGCTGGTCCGTACTTTTAGTCTTTAATACATATTTTTTAATCACAATAAATCACAGATCTGACTAAAAGTCTAAATTTTTATAATATATATAATGACTCCATAGTAATTTCTGAATAGAAATAAGTATTCTAAATATAAATAAAATTATAATAGTTGTCCACCTATATTTTTAATAGCCTGGGTCAGCCATGGGCTATAATTTGAGTGTTAAAAACCTATATGAAAAACCTATCTATAATAGAATCTTTAATAGCAGAATGAATTCAGAATAGTCAAAGATAATTACTATTTTAAAACCATTTCCGTAAGATGGGAATTAAATTTTTTGCCAATTTTTCAATTTAAAGTCCATATCTATGTTCGTTTGTAATGGAATCAGTTGAGAACGGCTGAACCGATTTGTATAATTTTTTGTACAAACGTTCGTCATACCCCAAGTTAGGTTTTTAAAGAACAAAATATTGACCACGCCTACTTTTACGCCCACCATTTCGATGTATCTAAAATCCTTATATTTGCCAAATAGTGAAGATATCGGTTTTAAAATTATAACACGACATACTGTAGACTTTCCCTCCAATCCTAAGTATTTATTTGGGGGCTGAGGAACAGACCACGCCTACTTTTTAATCTATATAAACCAATTGTTGTTCGTTGGTAATTGAATCAGTTAGACCGGCTGGAACTATTTGAATATTTTTTTAAAATGTTCGTCCTGCCCCGATTTAGGTGTTATGCAAAAAAAGTGATCACGCCCAATTTTGCGCCAATTTTTTGAATTATCGATAATCCTAATATATGCCAAAATCATAAAAAAAATCAAAATCATCAGATATCTGTTCCACAGTTAGTAAACGTAATCTTGACTTTGATTAGACATGAAAATAATTCATTCAATGAGAACTCAAAATTCAAAATTCATTGGGACTTCAATCAGTGAAATACCGAATATGAAGAGGGACTGTAATATGCGGACTATACAAAATAATGAAGTGAATTGAAAATATAGTAAGAAAAGGATTCATATACTCGGAAAATTCTTCCGAACCCTTAAAAGTAACCTTAAATCATAGGTAACATTATACGGGTACTATGCGCTATCGTCAGTAATTACATTACGCCGCAGACAATCTTGGGTTTAGGAATTTTTTCGGTTGGTAAATAAAAATCCTAAAAGAGGGATTCCCCGAACCTAACTTTTTTAGAGTCCATTTTATATAGTTAAACAATACACAAAGGACCGCAAATATTTTCCCCTTTACTCCGCAAAAGTAACGATAAAATTTTAAATTTGATACAGTCCTAGGGGTTACATGAGGATTCATTTGTACAAAATATGTATGTGTCAGGTTGGTCTACATTGTGATATAGCCTATATCAAATTCCTGAAATGTAGGTAATTTGAGATTTTAGAAAGAAAAACAAATTCTTTCAAATAATTTTATGTATAGGACCATGCTTCATTATAACTCTTATGTGAAGGTGTCCGGTGATTTTAGCTATTACCAGGGTCTTGGTCACATTTTTCAATTGATTTTGCCCTTATTTGGCATTCTGGTAGAAGTTCTCTTCGCGGAAATTTTTCCATGTCAATGTTTCGAAGTAGGGCTCATATAAAAGTACATCCTGATTTTACATTTTTCTAGGGTTTTGATTACATTTTTGAATCGATTTGACTTAAAAAGTGGGCCTATTATAAACAGTTAATGTATACTTTTTAACATATATGCTATATTATTTAGGTTTTTAACTCTCAAACTAAAACCTCTTACAGAAAAATAGGATCGGGTTTTTTAAAAGACGTATTTATTTCTATTTAATCGAGTCATCATTTATGCAAAAAATTGTGCCGCTTTTGTGAGCCAGATTTGTGAATTATTATGCTTTAAAAATTATGCATTAAAGACTAAAACTACGGGCCAGCAACGCGGTCTTATCCAGCTAGTTTTTCATAAAAGTATAATTCAATGAAGATTTTTTCATGTTTCTGCCACAATTTCCGACTGAATGAGTGCCAGTTTGTCATTTCAGAGTCTATTACATATAGACATACATCCTAAATCTACGCTGCTAACCAATATTCTCTTGAGGGTACAAATTCAAGATAATACAAATTTTTCTTTTCTAACCACACAGTGGTTACGAAGGTGAATTTTGGGGGACATATAATGTGGGGACTATACTTAAATAAATGCCTGTGTGGACAATTACCTGTAAGACGGTTCTCTAACCCAGAAGAGCCTAAATGGTAATATAATGGTTATACCAAAACGTGAAATTTTTTGCAAGGATGGTTTCTGCTCAAATTAACAACATCTGCCGAAATTAGTATGAACAAGTAAAAAAGCATTAAGTTCGGCCGAACTTTGAATACCCTCCACCATTTGGAACGAATTAGAAAATTTCCAAAAAAAAAATATAATCCATTAAATTTTATTTTAAATCCTTACAATATCTAATATAGGAAGGAGCCGATATATGGGGGTATATATGATATTGTGGACCTATTAAGACAAATCTATGTCTGGGTGTAAAGTACTCACAAGGAACTCCTTGTGTGGATTTTCAGATAATTCCATTGGAAAAAGTGGCTAAAATCATCAAACTACTGAATATCGGGGGTATCGTTATATGGGGGATATACGATATTGTGGACCTATATAGATAATTCCCTTTCAGGGGGTAAAGTGCTCATAAAGAACTCCTTGTGTGGATTTTCAGACAATTCGATTTGAAAATGTGGCCAAAATCATCAAAATACCGAATATCGGGGGTACCGTTATATGGGTGCTATACGATATCATTAACCTATATAAAGAATTCTCTGTCGGGGGGTAAAGTGCTCACAAAAAACCCTTTGTGTACAATTTCCGTTGATAAATGTGGCTACAATCATCAAAATACCGAATATCGAAGGTACCTTTATATAGGGGCTATACGATATCGTGGACTTACATAGATAATTCTCTGCCGAGGTATGAAGTACCCACAAGGAAATCCTTGTGTGGATTTTCAGACAATTCCGTAGAAAAATGTGGGTAAAGCTAGCAAAATACCGAATATCGGGGGTACCGTTATATGGGGGCTATACGATATCGTGGACCTTTATAGATAATTCTCTGCCGAAGTATAAAGTACCCACAAGAAACTCCTTGTGTGGATTTTCATACAATTCCGTTGAAAAATGTGGGTAAAGTTATCAAAATACCGAATATCGGGGGTACCGTTATATGGGGGATTTACGATATCGTAGACCTATATAGACAATTCTCTCTCAGGGGGTAAAGTATTCACAAGGAACTACTTGTGTGAATTTTCAGACAATTTCATTGAAAAATGTGGCTAACATCTTCAAATACCGAAAATCATGAAAATACCGGATAAAGGGGGTACCTTTATATGGGAACTGGACCAGTCTGTAGACAAAAGAGAGATCTGGGCAAAATTTTAGCTTTCTATCTTAATTCGTTTAGCCTGTAGCGTGATTACAACAGACGGACGGACGGACAGGGCTAAATCGTCTTAGAATTTTACGCTGATCAAGAATATATATACTTTGTTGGGTCTAAAATGATTATTTCGAAGAGTTACAAACGGAATGACGAACTTAATATACCCTCCATACTATGTATGGTGGAGGGTATAAAAATAACGTTAACATGTAAAATATACTTGAAATCGCGTTGTACCCTTTTCCGTGGGCCCATATCGTGGCGTGCAAAAGCGAGTTAAGGTTGAAAGTTTAGGAAGAATAGAAATCCTTTTCTTACTAAATGTCCAATTCGTTCTACTATTTTGCAACTTAATATTCGGTATTACACTGATTGCAGTCTTAAAGATTTTAAAATATTGAGTTCTCATTGGACGGATTATTGTCATACGAAAGAAGTAGGTCCAGGTTTTGAAGTAAGCCCCATAACGTTTGCCCTCCACCATACTTAGTATGGAGGGTGTATTAAGTTCGTCATTCCGTTTGTAACTCATCAAAATAATCATTTTAGACCCAACAAAGTATATATATTCTTGATCAGCGTAAAATTGGCTGAGAATTATCTATATAGGTCCACGATATCGCATATCCCCCATATAACGGTACCCCCCAATATTCGGTATTTTGATGATTTTAGCCGCATTTTTCGACGGAATTGTCTAAAATTCTACACACGGGGTTTCTTGTGAGCACTTTACCCCCTGAAATGGAATTGTCTATATAGGTCCAAAATATCGTATAAACCCCATATAACGGTATCCACCGATATTCGGATTTTGATGATTTTAGCCACGTTTTCCAATGAAATGGTCTGAAAATCAACACAAGGGGTTTTTTGTGAACACTTTACCCGTTGACAGGGAGTTCTCTATATAGATCCATGATATCGTATATCCCCCATATAACGGTACCCCCCGACATTCGGTATTTTGATGATTTTAGCCACATTTTTAAACGGAATTGTCTTAAATTCTACACAAAGAGTTAGTTGTGAGTACTTTATTCCAAGAGATAGATTTGTCTATATAGGTCCACAATATCGTTTATCCCCCCATATATCGGCATCTTCCGAGATTTTAACAGAATTTCTAATGGATTTTATTTTTATAAATATTTTCTCTGGTTTTTCGACCTTTTGGATTGTTAATAAAAACAATTGTTTGAGCTTGAGGTCAAACTTTTTGGTTTTTAATTATTTATTTTTATTTTCCAATATTTCGAAGCTCTTTGAATTTCATCCTCAGGGTGATCTACAAATTAAATAACAAACATACAACATATTGACATTATCACAGCATATTAGGACATAAACACGTAAAAAAATCGCTTACTTGCAAATAAGTAAAATAATAAACTTAAACCTAGCGTAGTGTGACTACTACCGTCAAGTGTTACTATTGCACTGTTAAATTTTTGCTTATTGCATCTCTTTTCGTTAAATGCCTGTAGCAGTAGGCTGTGTTGTCCGTGTCTGCTTTGCTGTTTATTCTCTTTTTTTATACCCTCCACCAAAAAAGGTATGGAGGGTATATTAACTTTGTCATTCCGTTTGTAACTCACCGAAATAATCATTTTAGACCCAACAAAGTATATATATTCTTGATCAGCGTAAAATTCTAAGACGGTTTAGCCCTGTCCGTCCGTCTGTCCGTCTGTCCGTCTGTTGTAATCACGCTACAGTCTAAACGAATTAAGATAGGAAGCTAAAATTTTGCACAGATCTCTCTTTTGTCTGCAGGCAGGTCAAGTTCGAAGATGGGCTATATCGGTCCACGATATCGTATAGCCCCCATATAACGGTACCCCCCGATATTCGGTATTTTGATGATTTTACCCACATTTTTCAACGGAATTGTCTGAAAATCCACACAAGGAGTTCCTTGTGGGTACTTTATACTTCGGCAGAGAATTATCTATATAGGTCCACGATATCGTATAGCCCCCATGTAACGGTACCCCCCGATATTCGGTATTTTGATGATTTTACCCACATTTTTCAACGGAATTGTGTGAAAATCCACACAAGGAGTTCCTTGTGGGTACTTTATACCTCGGCAGAGAATTGTCCATATAGGTCCACGATATCGTATAGCCCCCATGTAACGGTACCCCCCGATATTCGGTATTTTGATGATTTTAGCCACATTTTTCAACGGAATTGTCTGAAAATCCACACAAGGAGTTCCTTGTGGGTACTTTATACCTCGGCAGAGAATTGTTTATATAGGTCCACAATATCGTATAGCCCCCATATAACGGTACCCCCCGATGTTCGGTATTTTGATGATTTTACCCACATTTTTGAACCGAATTGTCTGAAAATCCACACAAGGAGTTCATTGTGGGTACTTTATACCTCGGCAGAGAATTATCTATATAGGTCCACAATATCGTATAGCCCCCATATAACGGTACCCCCCGATATTCGGTATTTCGATGATTTTACCCACATTTTTCAACGGAATTGTGTGAAAATTCACACAAGGAGTTCCTTGTGGGTACTTTATACCTCGGCAGAGAATTGTCCATATAGGTCCACGATATCGTATAGCCCCCATGTAACGGTACCCCCCGAAATTCGGTATTTTGATGATTTTACTCACATTTTTCAACGGAATTGTCTGAAAATCCACACAAGGAGTTCCTTGTGGGTACTTTATACCTCGGCATAGAATTATCAATATAGGTCCACAATATCGTATAGCCCCCATATAACGGTACCCCCCGATATTCGGTATTTTGATGATTTTACCCACATTTTTCAACGGAATTGTCTGAAAATCCACACAAGGAGTTCCTTGTGGGTACTTTATACCTCGGCAGAGAATTGTTCATATAGGTCCACGATATCGTATGGCCCCCATGTAACGGTACCCCCCGATATTCGGTATTTTGATGATTTTACCCACATTTTTCAACGGAATTGTCTGAAAATCCACACAAGGAGTTCCTTGTGGGTACTTTATACCTCGCCAGAGAATTATTTATATAGGTCCACAATATCGTATAGCCCCCATAAAACGGTACCCCCCGCAATTCTGTATTTTGAAGATTTTACCCACATTTTTGAACGGAATTGTCTGAAAATGCACACAAGGAGTTACTTGTGGGTACTTTATACCTCGGCAGAGAATTATCTATATAGGTCCACAATATCGTATAGCCCCCATATAAAGGTACCCCCGATATTTGGTATTTTGATGATTTTACCCACATTTTTCAACGGAATTGTCTGAAAATCCACACACGGAGTTCCTTGTGAGTACTATACACGCAGACGTAGATTTGTTTTTATAGGTCCACAATATCGTATATCTCCCCATATATCGGCACCTTCCTATATTAGATATTTTAAAGATTTTAAAAGAATTTTTATTGGATTTTATTTTTTTGAAAATTTTCTAATTCGTTCCAAATGGTGGAGGGTATTCAAAGTTCGGCCCGGCCGAACTTACTGCTTTTTTACTTGTTGTTGATAAACTATTGATGTGAAGCATCTCTATCGTTAGTCTCTTGTTGTTGTGATGTTCCCTTTGTAACACTCTCACGTCATCGATCTTGGGCGTATGGTTGTTCTGTTTACAGTGTTCGGCTAACGCTGTTTTTTGTATTTAATTATTGTTTCTTAATTTGATGTCTGATTTGTGTGCTGACATCCTAGTTTTTAGTTTGTTTTTTGTTGTGCCAACGTAATGTTTTCCGCAACTTTCTTCCTTGTTACCACCACATTCTATTTTGTATACTACATATGTTTATCTAATTTAGGAATTTTACTTTTCATGTTTGTGAATAAAGATTTTGTTGTGTCATGTGAGCTACACAATAGTGTATTTATTTTTGTCATATATTTCTGACTTTTCCAATCTTTCTGATATATTCGGTAAATATATCAGGGATTTGTATATCTTCGGCGGGTCTGTTTTCTGCGAATCTCGGCTTGTATGTTTATTGTTATAATATTGTTATAATAATTTTCAATTGTTATATGTAATGGGTAGTTATTATTAATTAGAATGTCTTCGCTGTAGATGTTTTGATGCAATACAAGAAACGCTGACAGTATTAAATAGTTTCAACAAAAACATTAAATTTACTTTGGAAGAAGAATGCAATGGAAAAATGCCATATTTGGACACATTAGTAATACGAAATGCAGATAATATCATAAATATAAATTGGTATCAAAAACCTACAGCGCCAGGTAGAATAATTAATTACTATTCTAAACGGATAATTGTCCGTTTTGTGTGTCGAATTAAACCATTTTTTCATTATTATTAGCTGTCCTAATTCGATAAAAATGGTGGAGAGTTGTTTATTAAAATGTGCTTTTTGCTTTTTTACTTGTTGTTTATTAAAATGTGTTCCATCTTCCAGCTGAAGCACAATTGTAGGCCCTGGAGTTGAAAATTAGATGTCAATTTTAGACATGAAAGATGGCCATTTAACATCGTATTTCGCACTCATTTCATTATAATTATTATTTATTCAGAATTCAAAACAATAAAAAATTATAACTTTGATTTTTGATTTTTTAGCGATTTTGGAAAAGTAATTATCCTTTATGTTTGGTGTGACCGCTTTTAATTATTTCGAAATCATCTATTCATTTTCGCCACCACATAATTCGGTACTACACTTCAATGTAACCCGCCTGCAATTTCATTTCTCAAGAAATCGAGTCAATTACATAAAGTTAATCAAATTGAAAAAACCGTTCGTACACGATAAAATAGAATTTTTCTTTTGTTCATAGGGTATAGTACCACTTACCCAATAATTACATAAAATCTATAAATAAGAGTTTTGTCCGTTGTCGCTTTACACTCTCAAAAAGAATGGACATCATATAAGAATTCAAAATAAAAAAAATAAAAAAATGTACATTTGAAAAAAATGTCATGCAAAATAAAACACTACAATTGTGCATTTCAAAATTCTAAATGAAAATTTAAAATTTCAAACTTAACATTTTTACGCGATTTTCTTTTTCCTTCCTTCTGCCTAGAGACAATTCCGAATTTGTCTGAATCCTTAAAATCAAACTAGCGCTTCGTGAGTTATAAGCGTATATATATATATATATATATATATATATATATATATATATATATATATATATATATATATATATATATATATATATATGTATATATATATATATATATATATGTATATATATATATATATATATATATATATATATATATATATATATATATATATAAATATATATATATATATATATACGCTTATAACTCATATATATATATATACATATATATATATAGATGTTCACCCTTTGTAGGGGAGGCACTTTATGTAGTGGACCGATAATATCCGTTTTTGCACTTGACGTGCGACCTGCACCTTGGATCATAATTATTCAAAATTTTGTCGATATTGTCCGTTTTCGCACCTTGCCTACCACTGACGCAAATATTAGGATTTGCAAAGATCGAGCAAAATCGGATTATCGTTTATCTTTCTGTACAGAAAATATATCTATATATTCGACTATTTGGGGGGAGGTCCCAGAAGGAGTGGACAGGTATTGCCCATCTCCGACCGCGATCTAAGTTTGACAAAATATTACGATGTACCAAGTTTGGACCAAATCGGTTAGTCCCCTCTAGAGTTATAGTGTGCATCAGCCAGCCAGACAGACGGACATCGCTAGATTGACCACAAATGTCCTGAAACGGATTTGGTCCAAAGATCAAATGATATATACCCTCTCTAGCCATGTGGCAGAGGGTATTAATACTAATGTTAAATTCGATGCGACGTTTTGTGATTTAATTCCATTTCTTGATATACAATAGGTATTTTTGATATAAAATTTTACTCTGGGGCAATGTGAACATGTTTTTGCCTATTAGAAAAAATCACTGTTATACCTAACAAAACGCCAGTGAGTGGGGTGAGATCCTCAAAAGCGGAGATTAATTCAGGGAAGCATTATATTGCTTTGAAATGTTGCTTACATATTTATATTATCTCCTAGTATGTTTCGGTGTATTGACCACAATTTTAAACCAAATCATTTGTAACTTGACATTTAGAATTCTGAGTAGATATAGTCACTTCATACTAACAATTTTAAGATTACTCCAGTATTTTATATAGGCCCAATATTACTGAACCTACAAATTTTAAAACCAATAATGAGAATCTCTCTCTCTCCTAAATTTTGTGAAGATAGGTCCACTGTTGTAAATTGACCAAATATAGCGGCACTACCAAATTTTATATATTTTGAGAATCGGTGTTTGGCTTGCTTGTTTGGGATACCATAGTATTTTGTTGTTGCAAAATCGTCAGGCAAAATCCCATTATTGTTGTTTTTATAAAAACAACGTTTGTTTATGAGTGGAGAACGATGGTAATGTTTACCAGGGGGTAAGGCAGGGAACACCTAGGTTTCGGAAAGTGCCACCAATCCTCATCAGTTCCCTTGTTTCTTGTCTGGGATATTCTCCCCAGAAGTTATTTAAAAAAAATAACTTCTATGACAAAAACCATTTTTTACCCAAGTGACGAGATCGTAAGCTCAATAGAAGAGGAACAAAAGAATTACATAAAACTAAAATTCTTTTGGAAAATCTTCTAAATCTTACAACCGCACTTATAAACATTTACATCTTTCTCCACTTGTTATGCTTTCGTTCAACCTGAACGAAGTAACATAACCATGTAAGTTTGTTTTGTCTGTTACAACAAAAACCCCTTCGTCGACCGTGCCTGTGACTATTAATAGAACAGTGTTTGGCTTGCTTGTTTGGGATACCATTGTATTACATGGTTATGTTACTTCGTTCAGGTTGAACGAAAGCATAACAAGTGGAGAAAGATGTAAATGTTTATAAGTGCGGTTGTAAGATTTAGAAGATTTTCCAAAAGAATTTTAGTTTTATGTAATTCTTTTGTTCCTCTTCTATTGAGCTTACGATCTCGTCACTTGGGTAAAAATGGTTTTTGTCATAGAAGTTATTTTTTTTTAAATAACTTCTGGGGAGAATATCCCAGACAAGAAACAAGGGAACTGATGAGGATTGGTGGCTCTTTCCGAAACCTAGGTATTCCCTGCCTTACCCCCTGGTAAACATTACCATCGTTCTCCACTCATAAACAAACGTTGTTTTTATAAAAACAACAATAATGGGATTTTGCCTGACGATTTTGCAACAACAAAATATTTTGAGAATCTCTCCCTGCAAAAATCTGTGACGATAAGTCCACTATTATATATAGGCCCAATATAACGGCACTTATTTAAAGTATTTTGAGGGTTTTATAGAGAGTTTTTTTACAGGCGTATAATTTTGTATATAGTAAATTAAATTTTGTATCAGTAAATAAAAGCTACAAAAATTTCCAACATAGAACCACCGTTAAACGTAGGTCTTTGTAGATCCCAATAGGGTTGTATACCGAAAAACAGAGATAAATTCAAAGGAAGCATTTCCTTGCTCTCATTCATTGTTTTTTAATGTTCATATTTTAAATAGTAGAAACAAAAAATTTTTAGTTAAGAAGACAAAAAGACTACATATCTTTATGATAGAGAAATTATAATAATTAACTAAATTAAAATTTATAAAATAGGATATGTAACTGATGTTAAAAACGGTGTTCCTCACTTAAATTGGATCATCAGTCAAAATTAAGGGTGAAGCAAGTAACTTCACCACTAATTTTTGCAGTGACTGAAGCTTTGTTTATATACTTGAGATTTCCCACTAATATTTAAAAATAATAACAAAAACAAAACAGAGAACTAGATCAATGTACATATACCACAAAATCAGTTGACTACATTATACATTTTTTAAATAAAACAAAAACGGCACGAGTTTTTCGTTGATTATGAAAGATGACACTCTATGTTAAAATACAAACAAATATTTTAGGACCTTCTCGATGTTATTTTTTCTACTGTTTCGGATATGGCGTAAATATGAACATATTTTGAATTAATTTTTAAAATATTTTTACACACGGGTTTTAAAACTTTTTTCTTAAGCACTGAAAACTAACTGTAGTCAATATTTTCTTTTTTAAATAATCACTTTTGATGAGAAGACAACAAAATTATCACACTTAAAAACAAAAAATTAAGTTTTCCCAATTTTCTAGCGACTGCCTGAAGTGCCGGAACTACAGTTAACAGCTATACATTCAGAAGAATGATATGAAAGCAATAAAAGTAAATATTTTACTATTCTTCTTCATTTTTAATTTAATAGTCAAAATTCCAAAAACTTTTTAAATTATAATTTTTTATTGAAAATTCGGTGTTGTGTTTACATTCTTGGACATATAACTCTCGCACTTGTATTACGTACAAAAACAAATCTGTATGTGGTTATTGTACAACAACACTGAGTTCCAAAATACAAAAAGTTTACCATCACCGATTTGGCAAATGAGATTATCTCTTTACCTGCTAGAATCTACTGGTTATGCAATTTTTTCGATATCATAAAGAAACAAGTAAGAACACAGCTAAGTTCGGCCTGGTTGAATTTTTAATTCCCTCCACCATTTAGAAGTAACGTTAGCCTGCATGTGTAATTTTTTTGTTAGGCTGTAGTACTCATTATGCAATTTTTTTTCGATGTCATGAAGTAACAAGATTCAAACTACATATAGCGGTAAGATTAGTTGGAGAATGAGGTAAAGTTTCAAACAACAATAAAGTGGGTGTCGACGTTATATTTGGCCAATACCAAAACGATAACCTATATAGCCAATTTTATTCTACAAAGATATTTACCTGTACGCGGAATAATACACGCACCATTTGACTATTTTCAAAACACTGTTTTATTCATTTAAAATAATCCTTAAGTTCTAGTTATGATAATTTCCCTTAACCTTATCTAGCATAAAGTGTAAGGCAGTGAGAGAGAGCGAAATAGAGATATACAAATGTACACATGCCGCCAAATGTACACATATATATATATATATATATATATATATATATATATATATATATATATATATATATATATATATATATATATGTATAGATGTTCACCCTTTGTAGGGGAGGCACTTTATGTAGTGGACCGATAATATCCGTTTTTGCACTTGACGTGCGACCTGCACCTTGGATCATAATTATTCAAAATTTTGACGATATTGTCCGTTTTCGCACCTTGCCCAAATATTAGGATTTGCAAAGATCGAGCAAAATCGGATTATCGTTTATCTTTCTGTACAGAAAATATATCTATATATTCGACTATTTGGGGGGAGGTCCCAGAAGGAGTGGACAGGTATTGCCCATCTCCGACCGCGATCTAAGTTTGACAAAATATTACGATGTACCAAGTTTGGACCAAATCGGTTAGTCCCCTCTAGAGTTATAGTGTGCATCAGCCAGCCAGACAGACGGACATCGCTAGATTGACCAAAAATGTCCTGAAACGGATTTGGTCCAAAGATCAAGTGATATATACCCTCTCTAGCCATGTGGCAGAGGGTATAAATACTAATGTTAAATTCGATGCGACGTTTTGTGATTTAATTCCATTTCTTGATATACAATAGGTATTTTTGATATAAAATTTTACTCTGGGGCAATGTGAACATGTTTTTGCCTATTAGAAAAAATCACTGTTATACCTAACAAAACGCCAGTGAGTGGGGTGAGATCCTCAAAAGCGGAGATTAATTCAGGGAAGCATTATATTGCTTTGAAATGTTGCTTACATATTTATATTATCTCCTAGTATGTTTCGGTGTATTGACCACAATTTTAAACCAAATCATTTGTAACTTGACATTTAGAATTCTGAGTAGATATAGTCACTTCATACTAACAATTTTAAGATTGCTCCAGTATTTTATATAGGCCTAATATTACTGAACCTACAAATTTTAAAACCAATAATGAGAATCTCTCTCTCTCTCTCCTAATTTTTGTGAAGATAGGTCCACTGTTGTAAATTGACCAAATATAGCGGCACTACCAAATTTTATATATTTTGAGAATCTCTCCCTGCAAAAATCTGTGACGATAAGTCCACTATTATATATAGGCCCAATATAACGGCACTTATTTAAAGTATTTTGAGGGTTTTATAGAGAGTTTTTTTTTACAGGCGTATAATTTTGTATATAGCAAATTAAATTTTGTATCAGTAAATAAAAGCTACAAAAATTTCCAACATAGAACCACCGTTAAACGTAGGTCTTTGTAGATCCCAATGGGGTTGTATACCGAAAAACAGAGATAAATTCAAAGGAAGCATTTCCTTGCTCTCATTCATTGTTTTAAATATTCATATTTTAAATAGTAAAAACAAAAAATTTTGAGTTAAGAAGACAAAAAGACTACATATCTTTATGAGAGAGAAATTATAATAATTAACTAAATTAAAATTTATAAAATAGGATATGTAACTGATGTTAAAAACGGTGTTCCTCACTTAAATTGGATCATCAGTCAAAATTAAGGGTGAAGCAAGTAACTTCACCACTAATTTTTGCAGTGACTGAAGCTTTGTTTATATACTTGAGATTTCCCACTAATATTTAAAAATAATAACAAAAACAAAACAGAGAACTAGATCAATGTACATATACCACAAAATCAGTTGACTACATTATACATTTTTTAAATAAAACAAAAACGGCACGAGTTTTTCGTTGATTATGAAAGATGACACTCTATGTTAAAATACAAACAAATATTTTAGGACCTTCTCGATGTTATTTTTTCTACTGTTTCGGATATGGCGTAAATATGAACATATTTTGAATTAATTTTTAAAATATTTTTACACACGGGTTTTAAAACTTTTTTTTCTTAAGCACTGAAAACTAACTGTAGTCAATATTTTCTTTTTTAAATAATCACTTTTGATGAGAAGACAACAAAATTATCACACTTAAAAACAAAAAATTAAGTTTTCCCAATTTTCTAGCGACTGCCTGAAGTGCCGGAACTACAGTTAACAGCTATACATTCAGAAGAATGATATGAAAGCAATAAAAGTAAATATTTTTACTATTCTTCTTCATTTTTAATTTAATAGTCAAAATTCCAAAAACTTTTTAAATTATAATTTTTTATTGAAAATTCGGTGTTGTGTTTACATTCTTGGACATATAACTCTCGCACTTGTATTACGTACAAAAACAAATCTGTATGTGGTTATTGTACAACAACACTGAGTTCCAAAATACAAAAAGTTTACCATCACCGATTTGGCAAATGAGATTATCTCTTTACCTGCTAGAATCTACTAGTTATGCAATTTTTTCGATATCATAAAGAAACAAGTAAGAACACAGCTAAGTTCGGCCTGGTTGAATTTTTAATTCCCTCCACCATTTAGAAGTAACGTTAGCCTGCATGTGTAATTTTTTTGTTAGGCTGTAGTACTCATTATGCAATTTTTTTCGATGTCATGAAGTAACAAGATTCAAACTACATATAGCGGTAAGATTAGTTGGAGAATGAGGTAAAGTTTCAAACAACAATAAAGTGGGTGTGGACGTTATATTTGGCCAATACCAAAACGATAACCTATATAGCCAATTTTATTCTACAAAGATATTTACCTGTACGCGGAATAATACACGCACCATTTGACTATTCTCACTACGCTGTTTTATTCATTTAAAATAATCCTTAAGTTCTAGTTATGATAATTTCCCTTAACCTTATCTAGCATAAAGTGTAAGGCAGTGAGAGAGAGCGAAATAGAGATATACAAATGTACACATGCCGCCATAAATACTAGGGGGGTCATAAAACATGCGTAGCTATCTCACTTGTGGTAAGCAAACATGCTACACTCGCTTACCAGTCTCCCGTAATCTTACTCAAACCTACCACATGCAGTAATTGAAAATTCTATATTATTTATTTCTAACTAAAAGGTCTGTTCACCACATTTTCTTATATTATTTAATGTGGACTGTATTAAAAATATCCCTGTTTATCAAATCCCCCTCATCTACAGCAGGTAAATCTAAGGGAGCTGACATTTTAAGAGAAAAAAAAAATAAGTTATAGCACCCAGAAATGTTTTCCATTTTCCAGCCGGTCTATCTTGAACGTCCCACCTCCTTTGTCTGTCGGCTTTAATTTCCAGGCTGAATCCGTTTTATGAGCCGTCTTCTTTCTGTTGCGAAATATGTCATCGTTCCATGGCAGCGCCATCTTACAGTCCTTGGACAGTTTATCGTTCCAGCGTTTATAATTTATTGTCACTGCAGCCTGCCTTTTTCTACCTGCATCATTTTCACCAGGCATCTTCATGGCAACTTGCGCTTCCTTGAACACCTTATTGCCCCAACGACACAGATGGATATCCTTATTCTTCTTCATCTCGATGGCAAACATCTTATCGTCGACATCTGCCCTTTTCCGTTTCGATATGACATTTTGCTTCTTTTGACATTTGGATACTTCTACATGAGCCTCTTCAACTATCATTTCTTTGTTGATATTGACCGCTAATTTTGCAAGCAATTCATCTGCCTCGATTTTGGATGTTTTGAATGCCTTCTGCGATATGAGCAAATCATCTTTTTGTTTCAATACATCAGCCTTGATTTTTCTCTCCTCCGGTGTCGCCTCTTCATAAGTGTTATCCTGCGTCCTTAGATGTTATATTATATCACTGCCTCTCCTTGATGACGTTGTACGGCTGCTCCACCCTCTCTGTTATTTTTGGCTGAGCTTCTCTGATCGCTGCTAACATTTTTGATTTCTTCATTAACAGTCGTCTCTATTTAACAGGTTTCGATATCAAAATCTCGTGGTTTTTTATACCCTCCACCATACTATGGAGGGTATATTAATTTTGTCATTCCGTTTGTAACTCCTCGAAATACTCATGTCAGACCCAACAAAGTATATATATTCTTGATCAGCGTAAAATTCTAAGACGATTTAGCCATGTCCGTCTGTCTGTCTGTCTGTGTGTCTGTCTGTCTGTCCGTCTGTCTGTCTGTCTGTCTGTCCGTCTGTCTGTCTGTCTGTCTGTTGTAATCACGCTATCTTTCGAACAAATTGAGATAGAAGGCTAAAATTTTGCACACATGTATATTTTGCCAGTAGGCAGGTTAAGTTCGTAAATGGGCCATGTAGGTCCAAGTTATCATATAGCCCCCATATAACTGTACCTCCCGATATTCAGTATTTTTATGATTTTAGCGACATTATTCGCCGGAATTGTTTCAAATTTGGCATTTGAAGTTCGTAATGGATACTACATCGTAAGCCAAAAAATGAGCCATGTAGGTCCACGTATTGATATAGTCCCCATATAACGGTACCCGCCGATATTCGGGATTTTAATGATTTTAGCGACATTGTTTACCGGAATCGTTTCAAATTTGGTATTTGAAGTTTGTAATGGATAATAAATCCTAAGTCAAAAAATGAGCCATGTAGGTCCACGTCTTCGTATAGCCCCCATATAAGGGTACCCCCCGATTTTCGGTATTTTGATGATTTAAACGACATTATTTAGCGAAATCGTTCCAAATTTGGTATTTGAAGTTCGTAATGGATACTACGGCCTAAGACAGAAAATTTTCTGTGCAGGTCCACATCTTCATATAGCCCCATATACCGTACCCCCCGATATTCGGTATTTTGATGATTTTAGGGACATTATTTATTGTTTCAAATTTCGCATGTGAAGTTCGTAATGGATACTTCAGCCCATGCCAGAAAATTGTCTGTGCAGGTCCACGTTTTCGAATAGCCCCCATATAACGGTACCCCCCCCCTTACAGCTTTTTTACTTGTTTTTATTAGAAAATGCCAAATTTGTACCAAATGGTGGAGGGTATTAAAAGTTCGGCCCGGCCGAACTTACAGCTTTTTTACTTGTTTTTTATCAAAATGTCCCATTTTCCTCTAGCAGTTTTTCCATTACGGACGCTCTAATAGTGCGCATTTTATTATATATTTCATTTAATTTGTTGGTTCCTTTATTATTTTTTATGCTAAGGCTCGATGGACTAGATGTAAGAAAACATGCTACACTTGCTTATCAGTCTGAGTAAAGATTTCATCCCGTAATCTAACTCAAACATACCACATGCTGTAATTGAAAATTCTATATTATTTATTTCTAACTCAAAGGTCTGTTCACCACATTTTCTTATATTATTTAATGTGGACTGTATTAAAAAGATCCCTGTTTATCAAATCCCCCTCATCTACATCAGATAACCCCGCTATTCTCTTTTATTATAAAAACATGTTCACTTATCCGTGAACAGACCTTTTGCAAGCTGTAAATACTCAATTTGAAACGATCACGTGGGTAAATGTTACCAATGTGGACAATGTTTTGTAACCGGCTGTACAAATACCAAATTTTAAACAAATCAGTGGGGGAATGTTGGTAAAACCATTAAAATAGCGATTATCGGAAGGTACCGTTATATGAGGGATATATAAAAACCTGGGCTTATGCAGTCAATGTTCGGCCACCAGAAGTAGAACCCGTTACTAACTCTTAATATCAAATTTACCAAAATTCCGTGAAAAATAGCAAAGCTACTCTCTGCAAGAACGCACGCGATCTTTTACTGCAATTGTCAATGGCCGTTTTGCATAAATGCTGCGGTATTTAATTAATGGTGCGAATATTGCTTCTTTTGAGGTTTGAGCTTATTCACGTAAGAAAGCCAAACAAAACAATAGTTTGGGCGCTTTATAACAAGCTTAAGTTTCCAATAAAATATATAACCATATAATGTATAACCCTTTGAGGAATTCTTATCGACTATTTTGTTCACCAATTAATTTTGTAATGTATCATAAAGTTTTTTTGTTATATTGCAATTATTTTGGCGCTGCTAAGCAAATATTACGTTCGGATAAAATACCCTACACGCAAGGACTTGTTAGGCGTGCACATTAATAGTATAGACAACACCGACAACTGCACATATGATTCATTTCATCATTTTTCTATGCATTCTCATTCAAGTGGTCACATCCGTTGTTTGTCCTACACCAGAAAATCCTAAAAATGGCAAAGCCACATTTACCACATTGGCCTACAATTCAGTTGTGAGCTATGAATGTCGATATGGCTACACGCTTGTGGGTGAGAGTTCCAGCAGGTGTGGCGCAGATAGAAAATGGAGTGGCACACTGCCAGTGTGCAAGGGTGAGTAGTCATTCATTGGAAACAGAAGCAAATCAACGACTTCGTATTACAGAAATAAACTGCGGCCACCCTGGTGTTCTTTACAACGGTTGGATTGAAAACGTTGAAGCGGGAACTGGACTGGGAGCAAGTATAATTTTTCGCTGTCAACCAGACATGTTGATGAAAGGATCATCGTCCAGTGTATGCCAAATCGATGGTCGTTGGCGGAACCCATTGCCGGAGTGCTTGGCACCTTGCGTTGTCCCAGCTATATCACAAGGTTTTGTCGTACCCATTGAAATTATTACTGATGAAAATGGGACCACAATTATAACGCCTACTAATCAGTCTGCACAGCATCACCCATCTGGATCTGTTGACAAGGTGAAACACGACACAGCTCTAGATGTTAAATGTGAACACAATTATGAGTTTCCTGTTTCGCTATTGAGCCCACCCAAATGTCATAATGGCACTTGGAGTATTATACCACGCTGTGTTCCAGCGCGTTGTAAAAACATGCCAAAACCTCCTAAACATGGGATGGTGTTGGCTCCGAAAACGGAACACGGAATGAAGGCCAGATTTAAATGTAAAGATGGTTTTAAGCTGGTCAGCCCAGAAGGCAAAGACATCACCGATCCAAACGATTATGTTCTCACATGTTCCTTTGGCAATTGGACTGGGGAAGTTCCTCATTGTCAGGAAGTGTTCTGCTCCTTCCCCGGCTATATTCCAAATGGGAAAGTATTACTTGTCGGCAACATGGGTCTTTACGATTACAGGCCTTACGTAAAAAAGGTAACATAAATCTGAGAAATCCTCGATAAGAATCTCCAAAGCAAACATAAACGTTAACCCATTTCAGATAGTAAATAATAAACAGATTATGTACGACTGTGACAAAGGATATGTACTGGATGTGGGTCCACCCGGTGCAACTTGCGTTGGAGGAAAGTGGCGACCATTGGAACTGCCGCAGTGTTTGTTGGGACAGCATCCTCGACTTCGTTGGAACCGTAGACGACGTTCAATTGAAATACGACATTTACGATCAACATTCCTGTTAAAACACTCTCGTATGCTAGAAAAAAAATTAAGGGATGTCAAGTACAACTATTTTATTGGTTTAAATGAAAAGAAGGATCAGGGTGAGTTAAACATCTAGGAATCAAACCCATATACATTTTATATATATTTGCATGCAATAATCTCAAAAAATTGTAAAAAATGAAACAGTATTTGAAATTCCATTAAAAGTTAAGACAATTTAAAGGGTGTCCCCATAGGTAGTTTAATTAATTTTTTTTAGAAAGTGAAGGCTAATCTATTAATATGGCCAATATACCTATAACATTTAATAACCTTTACCTGAATGTCAAACTAACATTTTCAATACGTCTTTCGTTCGACATAACCTATAAATATGAACAACAGTTGTAATCAAAATTATAAACATAATTTATTTTACTTAATATCTGAAAGTGATTTCTTTGACAAAACACTCGCATCGAACAAACTACAAATGTTTTGCGACATCATTTTTGTTACATAAATTGACGTAAAAAGTAAAAATTAATGTATAAAGATGGAATAGGTTGGGCTAAATTAGAATATACAACACTGTAGTCATCATCAAATGTATTTATAAGAAATGTAACAAGTTGTTTTTTTTGAAATTTCACAGTCTTATAAAATTCGGAAAAAGGCGAAAATGATTGGAACTCCTTTTTTTGAAAACCTTAGAAAATACATCATCCAAATATCCAAAATTCAACAGTTACTTACACGAAAATGTGTGAAACGTCAAATTTTAATTGACGTTTGAAACAAAACATACAGAAGCTGTTCATGTGTTTTGACAGAATAGGAACAGCATACTCCAGATACAAAACTGGGAGGTTAAGCAATCTAACCAGCTATTAGAATTGAATTCTTTGAGAATTCATGTTTTCCATATTTCTTTCTCCTACTTTTCTAACATAAAAATCGAATGATTAAAGCAAGCATGAAATTATTTTGGTTAAGTACTGTGTTAACCATTACTGATTTTTCGGTATTTTGGAGATAAATAACACATTGGTATTGTATGTTGTGCAAAATGTCTGGTCGACTGGTGTCATGAGGAGGCATCCTACCGCAGTTCTCAGGGCAGTATTATGACAGGTTTGAATACTCTTCCACTGTGTAGCACTTGTATACGCAGGCCAAACTGGGCGTTACAATAAAGTCTCCTTTTCTGCACCATAAGTGCTTCCGGTTAAAGCCTTGAGGACCTTGTATCTATTTTCATTCTTTTTTGTCGTAGATAAATGTGGCTTGCGCGGTCTACTTGAAAATGCTGTCAACTGTGACCTCTAGGATCTTGGGGTAGTTCGTGGTCGGAATTAAATTTTCCTCGACCTGCACATTCAGCTGTGCTCACATCTCCGGAGTATTGTTCGTTGATTTAGTGGCGAATATCTTTATTTTCCTCGCGTGAAAGAAGTCGGAAAGCTCCACGAAATGGATGTTCAACCTTACCTATAGTTGACTATCCAACTTTTTAAACTTATCGGGAGGGTAGTTCTCTCTTGCGGGACAACCCGCCCCACTTCCAGATTTCAACGAGAAGTTGAGAACATTTGAGATTCCGTCTGAGGCCAACGCTATCGATGACTTAGGGTCCCGGATGACATTGCTACCCCCGCGGGAAGAGATTTGATACGAAGTAGTACTCTTCGCTTCTCCCCATCGCTCCTGGGGTGCTCGACAAATTATAGATTGAAATATAATGTGCGCACCTCTTAGGGATAATTACCGTTTACGTCGTTAAAGTGACTAAGGTCCTATTAGCCTTTTTTCCAGGGTTCGAAAGTGATTTCACCGTTAATCACAGCTTACTCATTTAGGTTCCAATGTTGCAACTCTTCAAATGTTATAGCCATTTTATACCCTCCACCATACTATGGAGGGTATATTAACTTTGTCATTCCGTTTGTAACTCCTCGAAATACTCATGTCAGAACCAACAAAGTAAATATATTCTTGATCAGCGTAAAATTTTAAATCGATTTAGCCATGACCGTCTTTCTGTCTATCTGTCCGTCTGTCGGTCTGTCTGTCTGTTGTAATCACGCTATCTTTCGAACGAATTGAGATAGAAGGCTAAAATTTTGCACATTTGTTTATTTTTCAAGTAGGAAGATTAAGTTCGTAAATGGGCCATGTAGGTCCACGTTTTCATATAGCCCATGGTAGAAAAATACAGGTAGATGCATCAACGCTTGGGAACATTGATATGTCAACATTTTTTAAATATTTCTTCAAAAATAAGCATACTTGTATATGTTTTCCTACACGACGCCAATCGGAGGTTGTTATAATATACATTTTTAACAATTTTTACAAATTTGAGTAATTTTTCATTCAAAACTGTCGATTCCAAAATTGGTTTGACAGTTTATTGTCCCAGCACCTGTGTCGAAGCGTCTACCTATATTCTTCTACCATGATATAGCCCCCATATAACGTGCCTCCCTATATTCGGTATTTTGATGATATTAGCGATATTATTCACCGGAATTGTTTCAAATCACGTATTTAGAGTTCGTAATGGGAACTACAGTCTGTGAGAGAAAAATGTCTATGCAGGTCCGGATCATCGTATAGGCCCCATATATCACCGTACCTGTATATACCGTTTATTTCAAGTTTCAAATTTGAATATGGTAATGGCTAATGACAAACAATGCCTATGTAGGTCCACGTCGTATAGACACCAATATAACGACAATATTCGATATTTTTAAAATTTAACAGAATTTTTTAAGGATTTTATTTTTTTTTTAATTTCCAAATTCGTTCCACATGGTAGAGGGTATTCAAAGTTTGGCCCGGCCGAACTTACTGTTTTTTAACTTTTTATACCCTCCACCATACTATGGAGGGTATATTAACTTTGTCATTCCGTTTGTAACTTCTCGAAATACTCATGTCAGACCCAACAAAGTGTATATATTCTTGATCAGCGTAACATTCTAAGTCGATTTAGCGATATCCGTCTCTCTGTCTGTCTGTTGTAATCACGCTTCTTTCTATCTTTCGAATGAATTGAGATAGATGGCTAAAATTTTTGCACACATATTTATTTTTCCAGTAGGCAGGTTAAGTTCGTAAATGAGCCATATAGGTCCACGTTTTCATATAGCCCCCATATAACGGTACCTCCCGATATTCGGTATTTTGATGATTTTAGCGACATTATTTGAAGTTCGAAATGGATACTACACCCTAACACAGAAAATTGTCTGTAATTCTTCGTATAGCCTCCATATAACGGTACCTCCCGATATTCGATATTTTGACGATTTTAGCGACATTATTCACCGGAATTATTTCAAAATTGGTATTTGAAGTTCGAAATGGATACTACACCTTAAGAAAGAAAATTGTTTGTGCAGGTTGACGTCTTCGTATAGCCCCCATATAATGGTACCTCCCTATATTCGGTATTTTGATGATTTTAGCGACATTATTCACCGGAATTATTTTAAACTTGGTATTTGAAGTTCGAAATGGATACTACACCTTAAGAAAGAAAATTGTTTGTGCAGGTTGACGTCTTCGTATAGCCCCCATATAATGGTACTTCCCAATATTCGGTATTTTGATGATTTTAGCGTCATTATCCACCACAATTGTTTCAAATTATGTATTAATTTTTCGTTATGGGAACTACAGGCTGTAACAGAAGATTGTCTATGCAGGTCCAGGTCTTCGCATAGGCCCCATATATCAGTACCTCCCTATATTCGGTATTTTGAAGATTTTAGGTGCAATACCCACCGAATTTGTTTGAGATGTGGTATTTGAAGTTCGTAATGGATGCTACAGCCTCTAAAAGAAAATTGTCTATGCAGGTCCAGGTCTTCGCACAGCTCCGATATGACGTTACCTCCCTATATACGATATTTTGATGATTTTAGCTACATATTCACCGTTTATTTCAAATTTCGAGTTTGAATATGGTAATGGCTTATGACGAACAATGCCAATGTAGGTCCTCGTCGTATAGACCCCAATATAACGGCTGTATTTGGTATTTTTAAAATTTTAATAGAATTTTTTAAGGATTTTATTTTTTGAAATTTTCCAAATTGTTCCAAATGGTGGAGGGTATTCAAAGTTCGGCCCGTCCGAACTTACTGTTTTTTAACTTGTTTCCTCTTATACCGGTTGAATTCCACTATCAATTCATTGATTATGGGATCAGTAGGGTTGAAACGACGGCGATCTCACGCTCTTTTGCTAGCCCTTCAACTTTCACTGAGAAATTTGGTTTTATATCGGGTATTTGATCAGCAGGTAAATAGGAAGCGGTTGCAGCTTTCGGAAAATCTTTCTACTACCCGAATACCGAAGGGTTGGGCAGTCTTTTGAAATGAAACGATTACACGGAGATGGTCTTAGCCAAGGAAATGACGGATTGCTAAGTCACGTCATATATCATACCGGGTGGCAATATGATTAAGTCTGACAAACTGTTACACTATCATTACATAGGACAGAATGCCACAACTCATTGTGGGCATTACACTTACCTAGTGCAGTGGGTTAATATGTGCAAATAACGAGATTCACAACTATTTATGGGCGTGATATAAAAACTAAAGGGTTTTTTTTGGACACGCTTACTTTGTACTCAACAACAACCCCTAGTTTGATCCCTGTATGTCGCTGCCAACGATTCGGTCGTGACATGGTCGACTCGACAAGTTGCATGGTGTTCTCCAAAAAAGCTGTATGTCGACAATGACAGCGAACCATGTCACATAATGTTTGCCATTTATGTTCGTGTGTTTAAATTGAGTACTACAACGGTTATGTAGAGTTAAAAAACAGTAAATTCTGCCGGGCCGAACTATGAATACCCTCCACCATTTGGAAAGAGTTTGGAAATTTTCCAAAAATAAAATCCGTTAAAAATTCTGTTAAAATTTTAAATATACCGAATACAGCCGTTATATGGGGATCTAAACGACATGGACCTACATAGGCTTTGCTTGTCATAAGCCATTACCATATTCAAATTCGAAAATTGAAATGAACGGTGAATAATGTTGCTGAAATAATCAAAATACCGTATATAGGGAGGTACCGTTATATCGGAGCTACACGAAGACCTGGACCAGCATAGAAAATTGTCTGTCACAGGCTGTAGCATCCATTACGAACTTCAAATACGGCATCTCAAATATTTTCGGTGAGTATAGCACCTAAAATAGTCAAAATCCCGAATACAGTGAGGTATTGATATATAAGGTCTATACGAAAACCTGGACCTGCATAGACAATTATCTTCCACAGACTGTAGTTCCCATTACAAGCTCTAAATACATAATTTGAAACTACTCTGGTGAGTAATGTAGCTAAAATCGTCAAAATACCGAACATAGGGAGTTACCATTATATGGAGGCTATATGAAGACGTGGACCTGCACAGACAACTTTCTGTCATAGGCTGTAGCTTTCATTACGAACTTCAAATACGACATCTCAAACAATTTCGGTGAATAATGTCGCTAAAAACATCAAAATACCGAATATCGGGAGGAACCGTTATATGAAGGCTATCCGAAGACGTAGACCTGCACAGACAATTTTCTGTCAGAGACTGTAGTATCCATTACGAACTTCAAATACTAAATTTTAAACAATTCCGGTTAATAATGTCGCTAAAATCAACAAAATACCGAATATCGGGAGGAACCGTTATATGGGGGCTATATGAAAACGTGGACCTATATGGCCCATTTACGAACTTAATCAGCCTACTGTGTGGGTAGTCAACCTACATGTGTGTAAAATTTTAGCTTTCTATCTCAATTCGTTCGAAATATAGTGTGATTACAACAAACAGACGGACAGACAGACATCGCTAGATCGTCTTGGAATTTTACGCTGATCCAGAATATATATTTTGTATGGTCTATTATAAATATTTCGAGGAGTTACAAACGGAATGACAAGGTTAATATACCCTCCATAGAATGGTGGAGGGTATAACATTATCTGCCAAATATTTTAATTTATGCACGAATTTTTTCAATATATTTGATTTTTATCTTCTAAGTACGTTGATACTTCACTTAACCTTTTTAACCAACGTATCTCAGTATGGAGAGGAAGAAGTGTATGAAAACTACCCTTTTCTTTATATAAATAAACGTGCTTGTACAGAACTTGTTTCGACAATATTTACAATTTTACAGCTATTTTTAGCTCAGTTTTTTCACCATAGGGTAATTCTTTTGAAACCAGTGCTTCTATGTGAAGACTATAATTAGTCTACAAAGTCAAACTCTTGTAACCGCACATTTTTTCACGCACAAACTTTCCATTCATAAAAGAATCCATTAAATTGAAATTGGTTTGAAATTGGAATATGAGTAAACTAGCTTTCCCTGTCCGCATCGCTGACACGTTGATCTTGTCTTCTGCGAACTTTTCTAAATAATAACTGGCTGTTTAGTTTTTGAACTAATTTAAGTGTGTGGAATATAGCGGCTCTTTCACGCACTAAACCCCGCTGGACATTGTTGTGTTCATCGTCGCCAATATATCCAATTGTTAATTATAAGGATTTTAAAATGTGAACGATGTTGGTTATTCTACTCATCAAGCCCATTAGGATTTTGTAGTGCATCATCGTAGATTTTTACACCAAAAAATATGAAATATCACCCGGGCTTATAATTGTACTTGGTTTTAAACACTGGACGTGTTCATTTATTAAACCCATCAAACTATATTAAGATTGATTAAACTATTGTTGATGTTATTCCTACCAAGATTCAAGACCATATCACCAATGGATTTCGGTCAATCCACACCCACAGTGAAAAATACTATCGATTTCCGAATTTGCATCGATACGTACATTCATGGTACAATGAAATAAAGGTAACCTCATTTCAAACTATCATTCCCAAATCTTTCATTTTCTGTAATTTACCTTGTCAATTTTCAATGCATAAAAAACAGTTTCCATCTCTGATTTTGTGTGTATACAATGGATTTATGAATGAAAATTTTGACAATGAGATGTTGTCAAAGGTATTATTTTAAAAAAAATTGTAAACATATGATTACATGACATTACCTTCTTAGTTCTACCATGCGTACATTAGTTTAAAAGACCAAGCATTTTCATTGAAGTGGTCGTGTGAGAGGTTCGAATTTCTAAAAAGAAATAATAGGCAACAGTAAATTATTCAATGTTCTGTGAAACATCAGAAAATCGGTGAATATTAGCACTTAGCTCATGTTTGATATAAACGACAATTTTATAAACAATGCTGGAAAATATTGCGACATTACTTTGAAAATTATGGTACTACGTGCCACACAGACAGACAAACAGACCTGATGTCGATTGGCCCCCTCATAGATCGTGGGATGCCGTCAAAGATAAATTTTACGCCGACAAGCCAGAGACAACTGATGGTTTGAAGCCATTGGTGAAACAACTGCACACAATCGATAATGCCTTTAAAAACCTTTCATTAGCAACACACAACCGGAATCGCAAATACTACCTCGGAATTTTTAAAATCTCTGTCCCCCAGACTCCAAAACGTCACTCCTGTCTGTCGGTCTGTGGATATCACACTAGCTTCCAAACGAAATGAACATATTTGACAAAATTTTACTCAGATGATTCGTTCAATGTGAAATTAAAACAGAGATTGATAAAATTCTTCTTTGACCCTTTCTGGTTGAAGGTCGGTAGAAGAACTATTGGTCAACAATAACAACAACATTGGCTTTGTTAACCAAAAGGAATGAATTTGGGTTTGTCTTTGGTATAACAAGCTATAACAAGTTGTCTTTTGTATTACCATTTCCATGAAGGATTTAAGTCGAAAGATCCGCATCTGTTGTTTTGATAACGTGAACGACAGACCTTTGCCAGTTTCACTATTTTATTTATTTACATTCAATACAAAGAAAGCCACTTAAGGCCAATTATACATGTATTGGAAGATTAACTTAAAAATAGTGCTAAACTATGATAGAATAGACTAATTAAAACAATAACAATAATAAGAATGAGAATGGCCCCCAGCCATATGAATATTGTAAAATTAAAATAAAGTAAGGGATCCCACAACAACAAGTTAATTTTATGCATGATATTCAACATTGAAATGCGATTTAAGTAACTTCTTATATGTGGAGTAAGAATAGCCAAATTTTCTCAGCGAACTTGGAAAACAGTTCCAGATTCGGTAAACACGAACTAGGAAAGAATGTTCAAAAGTCAAGTTCGTACTAATGAAGCATAAATTTGTATGTTACGTGCAGAATTTATAAATGCAAACCCTTGAATCAACACTCGAGGTTGTTGGGTTCTAACTATCTTGTAAAAATGAAGAACTGTACGCAGATTAATGTAATCCCTACAATTGCAACCTAGAAATACTGGTGTTAATTGAAGAGCACGTACATGCTCCTGGATACCTATATAAAAAATATCTCTAAAAATTTTTCGCAATATCTTTTCAATTCTATCAAGATCATAAGACCACGTTCCAAAAAAAAATTCAATGCCATAATTTACAATGGACATTAATTAAGAGGTAGCCAAGTGTATTCTAACATTTAAGGGAGTAAAAGCATTAAAACTATAAAGTCTTCTCAAAGTAAGGCACACTTTTCCATTAATATCATTAATATGATCGGTAAAACTAAGATGAGAATCAAGAATTAAGCCAAGACACTTCAAAGTATACACAAATTCAATAGGGGAACCATTTATTGCAATTTGGTTACACGGATGAAAATATAAAGCTTTAGTCTTTGAAGGGTTAATTTCCAACTTGTTAGATAACAATAAATTTGAAATAAATTAAAAATGATTATTCACGGATTCTACAGAAGAATACGATTGGAACAACAAAAAAAAATGTCATCTGCAAAAACGTAAGTATTACATATAGAACTTTGTAATGCTGAAACAATATCATTTATATAAATAAGAAATAGAATCAGCGAAGAAAGTCTTCAACGTTCATTTACATGTGCTTATTGTCGTATCTGTTTGATTCACTCAATTCGAAATCAAAACAGAAACTGACAAACTTCCTCTAAATATTTAATTATACATTTCTACTAACTATTAGTTAATTTTTTTACCCTCCACCAAAAATAGTATGGAGGGTATATTAACTTTGTCATTCCGTTTGTAACTCTTCGAAATACTCATGTCAGACCCATCAGAGTATATATATTCTTGATCAGCGTAAAATTCCAAGTCGAATTAGCGATGTCCGTACGCTTGTTTGACTGTCTGTTGTAATCACGCTATATTTGGAACGAATTGGGTTAGAAGGGCAAATTTTGGACACAGGATTTTAGCGACATTATTCATCGGAATTGTTTCAAACTTTGTATTTAATGTTCGTAATGGTTACAACAGCCTATAACAAAAAAATCGTGTATGCAGGCCCATGTCTTCCCATAGCCCCCATATTCGGTGTTTTGCAAATTTTAGGGACATTATTAACCGGAATTGTTTCAAATTTCGTGTTTAAAGTTTGGAATCAGCGTTTCAGCCTATGAAAAAAAAAAAAATTATAAAGTACCATGTCTCCGTATAGCCCCCATATAACAGTACCTCTCAATATTCGGTATTGTAATCATTTTAGCGACGTTATTTGAAGTGCGTATACAGGTCCACGTCTTAGTATAGTCCCCATACACCCAATATTGGATATTTTTAAAGTATAGACAGAATTTTTTTAAAACTTCGTGTTTGAAGTTCGTAATGGATACTTGAACCTATGAAAGAAAATTGTCTATGCAAGCCCAGGTCTTCCTATACACGGTAAAAGTACCTCCATTTTTTCAGTATTTTGATAATATTTGAAGGTTTCAATGTCTACAGTCTATGACAAAAATTTCCGTATGCGTATAAAATGTCATCTGTATAAAATTTCATTTTTCATTATATTTGAAAATGTATCTATTATTTTTCTAACACGAATGTTCTCTAAAATTGTTACTAAAGCTCATTTCAAACGAATTTAATGAATAATACATAGACATTTATTGGTTGGATGTTTAACCAAAACTAAGAGAAATTGGCTGCTTGCGCTGGAACACTTTCTAGCTCAGCATTGAGTTAGACCGTACAGAAGCTATTATATCGGCACTGGCTCTCCTGGTCCGGTCTAATACATTAATTTAACTTTGAAATTTTGATTGTTCCTCAATACGTGATACTATATTATTGTCACCATGTTTAACATTGGAAAGCCACAAATGAATAATTTATGCAATCCTTTTTCAATATGTGTTTTATAATTTAGTCCAGATAAAGTATTGAGAAATGTTAAAAAGATAAAAAATCTGCTATAGAATTCGAGTTTAGCTTAAGACCGCACTTACATTGTTTTATTTTATTATATTCGCAACAATACATTTAATACTGGTCCAGTAATTCATTATAATGTATTCTTAAGCAATCGCCCTGGCTATTCCACTTCTGATTATCTCCAACAAAGCATTACAATTGGGAGCAGATACTGTATAAACCTATACTGCGCATTATTTTCATCGAGTCAGTCCAAAACAGTTCGATAATGCGCCCAAATTGCGTTCTAGTAAAAGGGAGAAAAGCACAAACGTTTTAGTTTCATACTCAAATAGATTGATTCTATTTTAATATTCAAATCAATAGGTAACGAAATTTTATCTCAGTAATCACACACGAACGTGTAATGTTTATCATGCCGATTACGAACATTCTACTGGAATCACCAAGGGAGAATGAATAAAGGTGGCACCTTTAGAGTACATTTCTTAAATTCTGACATTGATACAAACTGCAACATGATTCCATTTCAAAAAAGTTAGACAATTCTTATTTAAACACAGTATAATTTTTACTTTTCGATGGAATCGGTGGGTTTTACCCTTGGACGAGTTAAGGTTTAAAACATAAAATCTCCAACATTGTAGGGATTAATTTTTTTGTTATTATATTTATACCCCCCAACGTACTATGGAGGGTATATTAATTTTGTCATTTGTAGGGTCTTAATTGAGTATTTAAGACCCTACAAGCTATCTTTCCCTAAGCAAGCTATCTTTCGAACGAATTGAGACAGAAGGCTAAAACTTTGTACTTATGTGTATTTTGTCAGTAGACATGCTAAGTTTGTAAATGTGCCAACGTAGACAAACGTTTTTATATAGCCTCCATATAAAAGTACATCCCAATTTTCGGTATATTCCCGGTTTAGGGCATATTTTTCAACAGAATTGTATTGGTACTTAGATTTTGTAATTGGTTTCAAATTCTGTTACAGAACAATGTTTATATAGGTCCACAGTATTTTCGATGATTTTAGCCACATAATTAAGAGGAATCGTTTAAAATTAAGTATGTAGTGGATTCTGTCTTCTTTGAGAGAAGACTGCTGGAATAGGCTCATAATTTCTCCTATCACTCTCAAGGCGGTAACTCCGAATATTCATTTAAAGAGATAATAGAGAGCAACAACTTAGCTGGAAAGCAGTATCGTCGACATTACGGCATTTTTAAGAACTTTTACCAACCGATATCACTGCCAAAAAAATGGCTGTGAATCCGATTCTTCAATTTTTAAAGGGTTTTTTACCTCATGGTGGAAAGCATTAAGAGTTCAGCCCAGCCGTTAACGCGTTCTTAATTGTTAATTGTTCACAATAATCAAATTTTGGTTCCTCTTTTTTAATTGCACCGAATCCCTTGAGTTGTACCTTGAATTGCTCGTAAAGTTATTTAAAATTTGTACCACACTTTTTCAACCTCTTCCTTGTCTTTGAGGAATTAATGTTTTAAATGCGGCAATAAGAGTTTGTAACTAGTACCACCACCATTGGCAGATCATTTTCTATTTAGGATCAAGTCCCATATAACTGTATATCCCATGATTCGGTATTTTGGCAAACATTAGAGAACATTTTCTAACAGAATTGTTTAAAATTCGGTAAATAGAGTTTTTAACAGGTTGTCCCACCTATGGCAGAACGTTGTCTATATAGACCCTAACCTGGAAAATTTTGCAAGTAAAGTGGCCTACATGTATGGATTGATTGTTCAGCAAGTTGTTTGTTATCAAATAAACAAAACAACTTTTGGCATCGATTTTGAATTTATAAAGAAAAAAGATTCTTCTCTAAAGATTTATTTCGCAACAAAAAGTAATTTTTGTCCATACATACGTGGAAATGTGCATTTTGATTACAACTGAATTTGAATATTTTCTCAACAATATTCATATGATTGAGAAGAACACACACATGCACAAATTAATTTGGAATGTCAAGCCAGACAAACAAAAAAAAAAATTATAATTGATTACATATATACATATATCCCGCATATAACAGTTCTTCTCTATAAAGGTGGTAATAATAATTATTTAATTCAAATTTGTAGTTTTTGATGGGTTTTACTTTCGGTCGCATACCATTGTCGACCTCTTTTCTGTGGTTCCCATATAATATTTCCGCCCACTTTATGGTATTTTGAAGATGTTGACTGCATTCAACCTTGTGGTGGAAGGTACTGAAAGTTCGTTCCGGCCGAACTTACCGTTTTTTTTTTCTTTAGTTAAAATATGGAATGGTAAGTGTTACCAAATTATAATTACAATTATGTTAGAAAAATGCAACTAAAATATCAAAATGAAAATATGGAATATCGGAGGTACTTCAAATACCAAAATTTCAAACCATTCCATGTCAACCATCATCAAAATACCGAATATCGGCAGGCATAAAATTTCACTATGGTTGAGAAAATATATAATTTTTTGGGTCTTAAATAATCTTTTTAATGAGAAAGACAAACCTAATGTACCGTTCATACTATGTGTAGTGGCATGGTAGAATAATACAGGTAGCAGTAAGTGTTGCTGTACAACGAATGTAACAGCACCAAATACATATTTGTTTTTGTACGTTATACAAGTACCAGAGTTATATGTCCAAAAATGTAAACAAAACAATTAATTTTCAATAAATTATTATAATTTCAAAAATATACATTTTTGGTATTTGTATTAATAAATTTAAAATGCTGAAGAATATTTTTTAAAATATATAATTTATCTTATCATTCGCTTGAATGTATAGTTGTTAGCTGCAGGCTGGTCTAAATCTCTCAACACAGCTATCAATCGCTACAAAATAGTGAAAAAATATATTTTTAAAATTGAAACCAAACTGCATATATACATAAAGTTTTCTACATTGTGCAATTTTAGGAAGTATGAAATAAACGAATATGTGGTTTTGCTATTCCTTAACAGTGAAAAGATTCCGCAAAAAAATTGTTTACATTGCCCAGCAGTGAAATTTTATGTTAAAAAAGTGTATACCTATTGTATATCAAGAAGTGGAGTTAAATCACAAAACGTCATATCAAATTTGACACTAGTATTACTATAGAGTCAAATCAGCTGGGGTTTTGCATTACGAAATATAAAATTAAAATTAGCATGTTTGATTGAAAAGATTATGGGGTGTAAAAAGTGATTATTCCGAATTGGTGGGAGTCGTCCGAATTAGTCCAGCAGTTTTTTTTTTTTTGAATTGTAAACGTAGCAATGGCACATGGCACAATAAAGACAAGGTAGGGCATAACAATCACCAGAATATATTTTTTTCTTTTGGTAGTCTATTAATGTCAAAACATGTATAACGTTTTTGTATTTGTATGTATTAGCTTCTTGGGATACAATACCTTTACTATTTGGGATGAAAAAGAATTGTGTTTATTGTATACCCAAAGTCTAGAGTTTTAATTTAATTCAGTTTATTTCATTAGAAAAGATTGTGATGTACAAGTTACAAGAGTAAACTATGAACTAACTACTAAAGAATACGGTATTGAGAATGTTAGTGAAAATAGGGTTGCCATCTGGCAGATAAAATAAAAGTGATGCCAATACCGAGTTTCCATATACAACATCTTTCGCCTCTAAGGAGGACATGGGCAAATTCCTCGTCAAGGACCAAGTATGAATACGCGTCAGTAATATTCAAATGGGCAAACACCGTTGAGCCTTTCATCCTGTTGAAAATATACTCCGCTTTCCGATTTGCCGATTTACGGTTGGTTTGTAGTTACCCGTAATACGTATACCTCCATTCTTCTTCGTCACTACATATGTAGTAGAAGTCCATTCTGAATACTTTACTCTTTCGTAAAATTCCGCCGCAATTTTAGCATCTATTTCTTTGGCATACGAATCCCGTAATGCGAATAGGATTTCTCGGGGTCTTGCAAATTTTGGCGTAGCATCTTGCTTTAATTGGACTTTAATAGGAGGACCTTTGAAATTACCGCTACATCACTGTATATATCTTTATGTTTGGCTAATAGCAGCTGTAGCCATTGCCGTTGATGTTCAGACAGTATGGGTTTTTACTGATATAGATGCTATCTTCTCTCCTGCCGCTGCTGGCAACTCCGTCCCCGCTGATGCTTTTATTGGGTCTTGGAACTATTCGGCAACATTTATTTCTCGAACAAAATGTGCGATCCACTCACAGTCAAAATCGACATCAACTACGTACAAGTTCAGCCTACGACTGGTTCTGCCCAAAGACACATTCACCACGGTACATCATATGCACGTAATCTTGTGCCCCGTATAACTTGACTGCTGGTGACTGCATTATGTTCTTTAAATTCTCCAAGCTAATAATACTACAAGGAGCACTAGTATCCAGTTCCATATCCACTTTCTTCCCGTCTATCTTCACTGTGACCATTTTCCGATCGAATGGCTCTTTTATTCTGACTGTTACAATCTGAGACGTATGTGCCTCCTCATCCTCATCTGACAACAACGACTTCTCTCTCTGCTTTGTATTTCACACTTGATTCCCTCTCTATTCGTTGTTTGACCATAGACAAATTAAGATATAGACAACGAAATGCTCTCACCGTTTATCTTCGAAAAAAATCGAATCAGCAGATGTCGTCTATATCGTTTCAGGGGTTTGAGTGGGAATATTGAAGTCACTCAATTCTAAAACGTTAAAAATAACAAAAACTGTAAGATATTTGTCAGTTAAAAATTGTTCCATAATAAAAGAAATGTGAAAAGTACGTGATGATATCAAAAAATTCCGGAATAATAAAGTGAAATTCTTGAAAAACGATAAAATGTGTTTTCGAAGTCGAGTGGGTTGAACGCGTAAATCAGCATGTTGACTATGCAAAACATGATGAGAGCCACCTGGATAAAAAGACAAAACTAACTTTTCGTTGTCTATATCTTAATTTGTCTATGGTTTGACCCTTAACTATGAAAAAACAACTTAATTCTTCACACAAAATTTTCTGAGCGAACATTCATATTTGTACCATAGACAAATAGAGGTATAGACTAAAAAGTTGTCTCATCTGTTATCTTCGAAAAAAGTGCTTCAATAGATGTCGTTCATGCTGTGAGATTAGTATAGTAGACTCACTCAATTCTCTCAAAATACAAAATATGGAATATTTGTATGATTCATTGTTATTTATCAATTAAAAACGAAAAAGTGACTTTGTTTACATTGACATTACCCAACTATGTCGTGAAATATAAAAATATATAACTTAAATAGCAGAAAAATGAATAAATTGTTTTCGAAGTCGAGTGACTTCACTAGCACTGAGTGACTTAACAGGCCCAAGATCAACCATAGTGACATCTGACGGAAGGGGTAAATTTTAAAATTTTTCAGTCTATACCTTTATTTGTCTATGTTTGTACATTGTTCAAATCAAATCACTCTCAGAACAACGAAAAAATATGTCCCATTCCTAACAAGTGAGAGCGTTTATTGAAAAAAATAAATTATGTAATTTAAAAATTAAAACTTGAAAAATTTTTGGGAAGACTGAAAATTATGAATGGAAACTACAATGCTGAATGGCGTATGTACTTTCAAACGAAAGTACATTTTTGAGTTTTGCCTTGTTAAGGCGAAGATCATATGTTTTATGATTTATGTGTTTGTTTTCTCTTTCGAGACGAGCTTAATGATCTGAAATTTGCAGTGAAAAGGAAAGCCAGATAGACACTATCACACACTCACCACTATGCGACGCGTTTCGCCGTTGGTTAAGCGGCTCATCAGGCATATTTGGTGTGGATGATGGCTTACAAGGGCCGTTCTCTGGAAAGTAGTATATATTTCGAACATATTGCAAATTAGCATATGCGAATTATACACTAGAAACTCTCCAGGTTCGACTCAAGTTCTATTGGCAGATCTTTTTCACAGCATGGATTTTTTGTCCACAACAACTACATTGCTTCCAATGCATACACTTGTTTTAGTGCTGCTTTAGGAAGACGGGTTAATGGCTCTGAACGTAGAGACGGCAACTTCTAGTTGGCTGCACACCGAGGTCCGCGGTTCAAATCCCACAGCCAGGCTCGGCTGAATTTTTGAGTTTTGCCTTGTTAAGGCGAAGATCATATGTTTTATGATTTATGTGTTTGTTTTCTCTTTCGAGACGAGCTTAATGATCTGAAATTTTCACTGCAAATTTCAGATCATTAAGCTCGTCTCGAAAGAGAAAACAAACACATAAATCATAAAACATAAAACATATGATCTTCGCCTTAACAAGGCAAAACTCAAAAATTCAGCCGAGCCTGGCTGTGGGATTTGAACCGCGGACCTCGGTGTGCAGCCAACTAGAAGTTGCCGTCTCTACGTTCAGAGCCATTAACCCGTCTTCCTAAAGCAGCACTAAAACAAGTGTATGCATTGGAAGCAATGTAGTTGTTGTGGACAAAAAATCCATCACTACAAAAACAAAAAAACTTTGCTGTGAAAAAGATCTGCCAATAGAACTTGAGTCGAACCTGGAGAGTCTCTAGTGTATAATTCGCATATGCTAATTTGCAATATGTTCGAAATATATACTACTTTCCAGAGAACGGCCCTTGTAAGCCATCATCCACACCAAATATGCCTGATGAGCCGCTTAACCAACGGCGAAACGCGTCGCATAGTGGTGAGTGTGTGATAGTGTCTATCTGGCTTTCCTTTTCACTGCAAATTTCAGATCATTAAGCTCGTCTCGAAAGAGAAAACAAACACAGAAAGTACATTTTGTTTTCTCTCTCATTCGAGGTACGCATTTGGTCCACGAGTTGAAATTTCCACAGAAAACTGCAAGCAAAAGAGGCATTATTTTCAAAATGTTTGTATCGGCAGAAAAAATGTTTGACATGTGTCTCTCCAGCAGAATTTAAAATTAGAAAAATATAAAAATATGTTCAAAATGTCAACATTTACACAAAAAGTTGAAAACATGAATGAAAATTGTAAAATTAATGATAGAAGAATACTTCGGAAGAAAAACAATAATTTCTTCTAGTCATATTAGTGAGAATTTCATGTATTTTTGAATAAATTCCCATTAAAATCAACAAAAAAAAAATGAAAAAAGAAATTATTTTACTATGAATTACGAATCGTGCCGTATGTACCTAATTCTGAGAGCGAACAACGTGATTGAAAGTGTAACGAGAACATAGCATAAGAAAGATTGTGATGTACAAGTTGCAAGACTAAACTATGAACTAACAACTAAAGAATACGGATTTGAGAATGTTAGTGAAAATAGGGTTGTCATCTAGCAGATAAAATAAAAGTGATATCAATATCGAGTTTACATATGCAACAGTGTTCGTATTAGAAACACGATATTGTGAAAAATCCTCGTCGCTTTCATTCATTTTTCACGAGTTTCTCTTAAATTGAGATATTGTGAGAAAAAGTCAAACATAAAAACAACTTGTTGCATTTGTTATTGATAAATTTGACTCTAGCTTCAGGGTTGTGTTATTCACATTTAATCATTCTGGCCTACCTTTTAATTACTGTACCATGTTGGAAACTAACATCTTTCTTATATATAAAGTCAGTTGTTATATATTTATTGTATTGTATTACAATATTTTTCTCCCATTGTGAATTCATGTTTTGGGAAAAAGAAAGAATATAAATATCAAAGGTTTGGCCGTAGAGAAACCATATGGGGACACCTTAACCTATAATGTGTAATCGTGCATGCATTTTATACTCTATGCCATTTTTAGATCGAGCTGAGGAAGGGAAAGTTTCAAGAATAAAACGTGGACACGTGGACTTGGAAGAAGCGTATTCGAAATATTATCAACGTATTAAGCAGAAATATCAGGACTTTGTAAAATATTTACTTGGATTTGATAATGGAGACCAACACAAGGATGTTCGCAATCCTTCGAAAAAAATTAAAATTCAAAATGGACGTTGGTATTACGCAACCAACAACACGGACCTTTTGCCGAGATACAAGACTACCCACAAGTCCAGGCAATTGATTAACGATATTAACGAATATGACGAATTGGAAAACAAGGCCCATGCATTAATACTACCTCAGCGCAAGATTATCAACGATTCCGCTAAATATACATCCACGACAAGAAACAATGATCCCTTTCTTTTAGGAAAAAATACTTACAATTATATCCTTGAGCCATCGTCGCTACGAAAGCCGAAATTGGGGAATATTTCAGATTACATTGAACAACTAAAATCACAGATGATTCGTAAAAGGGGAAAAAGGAATGCAAATGTGCCTATAGACTCCGAATCGGAATCAATCGATGAGTATAAAGAAGGGCGTAAAAGATTGCGTGGCCCTTGTGCAGATTTAGATTGGGACTCATTTGCAAATATCACAATAATTAGAGCTGGAAAGACATCTGGGAGAAACAGTATTGGGACAATATTAAGCTTGGAATGTAATGCGGGATTTCAGCTGAATATTAAAGGCCCGAATGCAACGGCAAGGTGTATACGTGGTTTTTGGAAGCCTGAAACACCGAAATGTATATCAGGTATTAAGGTCATATCGTATAATTTAGATGCATTTTTATTCCCCCCACCATAGTATGGAGAATATATTAAGTTTGTCATTCCGTTTGTAAAACTTCGAAATATACATTTTAGACCCCACAAAGTATATATATATTCTGATCAGCATAAAATTCTATGTGGATTTATCAATGTCCGTCCGTCTGTGGAAATCACTCTAGCTTCCGAACAAAATTAAGTAAGTTGATAAAAATTTACCCAAATGTGTATTATGTCTGTAACACTTTTGGTATTGAAATTTTGCTATTTAGGTCCACGTCTTCATAAAGCCCCCATATAACTGTACCCCCGATATTCGGTATTTTGATGATTTTAGCGACAATTTTTACCAGAATTGTTAAAAATTCGGTATTTGAAATTCGTAATAGATACTACAGCCTCAGAAAGGCTGCGAGCCATGTAGGTTCGTATAGCCCCCATATAACGGTACCCTCCGATACTCGGTATTTTAATGATTTAGCGACATTATTTACCGGAATTGTTTCAAATTTGGTATTTGAAGTTCGTAATGGATACTACACTCTCAGACAGGAAATGGGCCATGCAGATCCACATCTTCGTATAGCCCATAATATAACTGTACCCCCGATATTCGATATTTTGATGATTTTAGCGACATTATTTACCGGAATTGTTTCAAATTTGGTATTTGAAGTTCGTAATGGATACTACAGCCTAAGACAGAAAATGAGCCATGTGGGTCCACGTCTTCGTATAGCCTCCATATAACGGTACCACCGATATTCTGTATTTGGATGATTTTAGCGACATTATTTAGCTGAATTGTTTCAAATTTTGTATTTAAAGTTCGCAATGGATACTACTGCCTATGCCAGAAATTTGTCTGTGCAGGTCCACCTATGGTACCTCCCTATATTCGGTATTTTATTTATTTTAGCTACATTATAAACAGATTTTTTTCAGGTTTAGCATTTGAATATTATAATAGCTTATGACAAAAGTTGCCTATGCAGGTCCACGTCGTCGTATAGACCCTAGTATACGGCTACATTCGGAATCTTTAAAATTTTAATAGAATTTGTAATGGATTTTATTTATTTATTTTTTTTTTTTTTTGAAAATTGCCAAGTTTGTACCTAATGGTGGAGGGTATTCAAAGTTCGGCCCAGCCGAACTTAAAACTTTTTTACTTGTTATAATTGAACAACACGACAAATCTATACATTGACTATATAATTGACATCTGCATAATCATAGTGTTTTCAGGCACTGGTGAAAAATTCGTCAACTTGTACTTGATATCGATGTTTCTATTTTATACCCTCCACCATGGTATGGAGGGTATATTTAGTTTGTCATTCCGTTTGTAACACCTCTAAATATACACTATAGACCCCACAAAGCATATATATATTTTTAATCAGCATAAAATTCTATGTCGATTTAGCAATGTCCGTCCGTCTATTCATCTGTTAAAATCACTCTAGCTTCCGAACGAAATGAAGTAGGTGAATAAAATTTTACTCAAATGTGTATTATGTCTGCAGGACTTTTGGTATTGAAAATGGGCCATGTAGGTCCAGGTCTTCGTATAGCCCCCATATAACGGTAACTCCCGAAATGCGGTATTTTGATGATTTTAGCGACATATTTACCGGAATTGTTTCAAAATTGGTATTTGAAGTTCGTAACAGATACTCCGGTTTAAGACAGAAAATGGGCCATATCGGTCTACGTCTTCGAATACCCCCTATATAACAGTACCTCCCGATATTCGGTATTTTTGTGATTTTAGCGACATTATTTGCCGGAATTGTTGTAAATTTCGCATTTGATGTTCGTAATGAATACTACAGCCTATTACAGAAAATTGTCTGTGCAGGTCCACGTCTTCGAATAGCCCCCATATAACGGATACTCGATATTTGTATGATTTTAGCGGCATTATTTACCGGAATTATTTCACATTTTGCATTCGAAGTAATGAATTCTTCAGCCTATGCCAGAAAATTGTCTATGCAGGTCCACGTTTTATAACCTCCATGGTATATATTTTTGATGATTTTATATACATTATAAACAGATTTTTTTTCAAGTTTCTCATTTGAATATTGTAATAGCTTGTGACAAAAGTTGCCTATGCAGGGCCACGTTTTATATATATACGCCGTTCAACATTATACACTCCATTCATAATTTTAAATTCTCCTAAAAAATTTTTGAATTTCATTAAATTTTCTATTTTGCAGTTTGAAGTGCCATAATTGTGTTGTTAGGGATGGCATACATATTATCGGCGCTTAGAGAGTGATATAAATTGAAAATTTTTAAAAATAAGTGTTTGTTATGGCACTTTTGTGTGGGAAATTATGTGGTTATTCTATACTTATGCTCGAACAACGAATAGAGAGCAAACCAAGTGTAGGGAAAACGCCACATAACAAAATTTGTTCGTAATATCATGTTCTTATTGCAATTTTTTAATATGAGATACACAAAAAATTATTGCATCATTAATTTCACACATTTAATTCAGTTTTTAATTTTTTTCTGAAAAATTTGACATTAAAAATAAGTTGTTGTTCGCTCAGAAAATTTTGTATGGGGAATTAATAATTAAGGGTTGAACGATGAATCACCTTCCATTGGCAACACATATTTTACAGTAGTCGATAGTTTGTGTTTTATTTCATTTCACTGTATTACATCAATCTTTGCCTGCTTTATTACATAAAGTCCTCTGGCTGTTTTTATCACGTAACTACCGAAAAATTAGGTCTCATTGACAAAGTTTGGCACATACGTATTTTTCATCCATAACTCGAAACATCTCATGAATAAGAAACTGTAAGTACATGCGTAAATGGCCATGTCGGTCCAATATTCGGATTCCAATTTTTTTTTTTAAATTCACATTTAAAGTTCGTAATGGGTTTTAAAGCCTATGACGAAAAACTGCGTATGCAGGTCCTCGTCTTCGTTTCATTCATTTCATTTAAACGACATTTTTCGACGAGATTTTTTTTAAAGTTTTTTAAGTTCCTTCCAAATGGTGGATGGTATTAACAGTTCGTTCCAGCCGAACTTGGGTTCTTCTTTACTTGTTGGCATTTGGTTTTAAATGGAACTTCATCGATCACTAAATCTTGATACTCTTATTTTTAAAGGTTTGTTTGCTCGTGGTAAACTATAGTGCATTGATTATCAGCGAGACATTTCCTCTTTACTAAGACGCCCATAACATAAACAATTTAATTTCTTCAGTACTTGAAATAAGTCCAAAAAACGTTGTTTGAACCTCGATTTTCCGGGCTTCTATATACTGGTTATATCTTTTAACCGGTCTGCTGTTTTTTTACCTCTATTAACTGTGATTTACATCTAATAGCTGTGCTTCAATAATGCTCCTTCTGAAAACCATGCTCTATTAAAAATATATCCATTTGAAATGTTTATCTTATTAAGGCGATGGTAATTTGTTGATGGATGTTCGATTATATTCTCTTTTGAATTGAGCTTTTAGTGACCTAAGGATATGCAGGACGAGCCCAGCTGAGATTAGAATCCATGTTCTCGCCAACGGAAAGTGTTGCTGGCGTCTAAACGTTGTAATATACAACCGAATTTTAAAAACTTCCGAACTGGAAAAGTATGTACATGCATTAAATAAGCATTTGAAACTGGTTTCTACGGTCAGACTATATACGTACTTGGTATTTGTGTACGCATATATGGAACATTCCAAAATTTTCGTCTAGAAATTAAAATAGTATCTAGCAACGGCGAAATACGTCGCCTGATTGAAGCGTGGGACTTCGATAGTTTCCAATTTTCAATGTCATCTGCTTGGGTCATTAAAAACTCAACTCGAAAGAGAAAATTATAAAAATATTTCCGTACGTTTGCTATCAGCTTAATAAGAATGAAGGAAACAATATTTTGAAGTGAAAATTACTTTTAGAAGTGAAATTATGAAAACCCAAATTTGATTTCAAAGCATATGAGTCTGGTATATGAATAATTTCAGGTGAGTTGACTAAATTTAACGACTCTTTCGCTTCATATTACATCTGATTATGAATTTCAAGCGAAATTAAAACTGTAAAGGTGAATTTTAATAAAAAAAAAAAACTAAACATTAATTCGGAATTCGCCAGATTTACCGAGAGGGCGGAGGACTGCCATTAAGTGCCACCCCGACTTCAATGCCAAGAGTAAAAGACTAATGGGGATTCCAAATGATTTGACGGAGGAAAACTCCAAAGACCCTGAATCTCACCTTAGAAGCATGCAGTGTTCTATTGTTTTTTTTTTTTTTTCTTCAAAATAAGAGTAGTTCGGAATGAACGACATAAAATAAAGTTCTCGAACAAGGAATAAAGTGGAAATGCAACCCAAAAAATATATTTATTTAAAAGCTGTAATTTAACTTATTTAAATTAAAACACACAAACTATGTTTGGTATCAACAATTGGTATTAACAAAACACAATACAAATATCAAAATTAATGAACTTAAGAAACAATCTCAATCAACCGAGTTTTCGACATTCTATTTAACCTCTGTCCGGAGAGAACCCTTTCTAGAGTTTTAAACCACATTTTCACTCGGACGTAATATCCAATGTAAGAACTTCGGAAGGCAAGTTTCTTTTTATAGAATGGAAGATTTGTCAATATTTGTCGTAGATCCCATAATATATATAAAAAGTGTGATTTTTAAGAGCTATGGGGAAGTTTAAAAAAAAAAAAACAAACAAAAAATCAGAGCAAGTAAAAATACCCTCCACCTTTGGGTAAAGAAAACATTTTTATATAAAAGTATCTGAATTCAAACGTGTTTCACTTTAAACAACAAATACCAGTAAGACCGTTTGGATAATGTTGTTAAATTTTTCAAAAAACAATAATGTGGGTGAGACCGTTGTATGTGGATCAATGATTGTCATCTACGAAATCTTCTTAAATACCAAATTTGAAACAATTTCGTTGGTAAATTTGACTAGGATTATGAAAATACCAAATATCGGTGGGTATCGTTATATGTGCGCTATAGGAAAACGTGGACCTAAATATTCAATGTTCTGCCGCTGGAGCAAAACGCCCAGGGAGGTACTTGCGGTATGGGGGGCTATACAAAACCGTAAACCTATACACACATTCGCTTAGTCGGTATTCGATATTATGATTATTATATCCACATTTTGCATGGAATTGTTTCAAATTGTGTATCTCAAACTCACGAATGAAATACTATAACAGTATTCTGAGGGCTCAAAGGTTGTCTGCAACTCCCCTTGCCTTCCTAGTCTTAAGATTTTCCCTATAACTCTCCTTGGGGCCTACGTTCGCACAGCTCGTACCATAGGCAGCTTTTCCAAGTCATTTCTCTACAACTCTCTCAGTCCCAATTTCTGTTAGAGATTTCCTGGAAGCATCGGTGCTTTCAGCCACCTCGGTGCATTGCGACTTTGTTTTTATATTGTCACTCTCTTGCTAGCTACAGAACTAACCGCTGAAAAAAAGTAATCTGCCAACTCAGGTTGACAAACTCTCACAACATCCCAATAAACAGTAATTTATTCGTCGGAGTTGTAGGTGTACAACCTGTTTTTTTATTAAATATGTATATGTATAAATATGTATGTGAAATCATGTCATATATTTGGTATTTTTAAGATTTTAATATAACTTTTCAACGGATTTTATTTTTTTTTAATTTACATATTCGTTTCAAATGTTGGAGATTATTCAAAGTCCGAACTTTCTGCCTTTTTACTTGTTAACAGGTAATTTTTTCTAATTTTTTTCCACTCTATAACTTTAAATACAGATTTACCCTTTAAATGTCTTGGTTCCAATCTAATGCCCGCTTAAACAAAATATGGCATCAACATTATTTTGAGTGATGCCGCGTGCACTTCCTCTCGAATTGGTCTAACCAATGACGAGAAGCGACTTTCTGTTCCAAATCAATCCATATTTTGATCTGTAAAGAAACTAAAGGTAGTCAATACAATATTGCAGCCGATAATTGGGTTTCTTTGACACAATTTGTGAAGGAACTAAGAGAAAGACAGCTATCCTACTTTGGTGGTTTAAAAAAGGTTAGAAGCGAAATTCCATTTTGTTTTTGAATGATGTCATTTCATTATATTTTACATTCCATTTTTAACCCCTCTAAAAATGCATCGTCGGCCTCGTCTGTCTGTTGAAATCACGATACAGTCGACAATATTTGACGTAGAGCTTTGAAATTTGGCACAATAGTTTGTATTGTGTCTAGAATGAAAATGAGACACATCGTCCACGTTTTATGACAGCCCCCATATAACCTTATCTCCCAAAATTCTATATTTTGATAATAGTAGCCACGGAATTTGGAGATGATAACTCTTATGATATTCTTGAAGATATAAAACGCGGTGGTTATTTATTTTTTATACAGGTTTTATTAATAAGAGAACAAACTTGAAAAATGTACACGAAGGAGAATCAAATTTGAAGTATGTAAAAATATTTTCTACAAAAATAATTATTCAACAAAAAATGGAAACGTATCTGATTTAAACATTACAAAAATTACTGAGTTGTTTAAAAAAATTGAAATATTCATAGTGTCACAAAACTCCCTCTCAATCGTCTCGAAATTTTATGAATTTGCTTGTATTCAATGATTTTGTAAACATGTGTGCTACTTGCGACTCTGTTGATGTATGTTGAAGCTTTATGATTCCATTGGCTATGTAATTTCGTATATTGTGATGATCTTTTGCTGCCAGAATTTTGTGCTATGACGATACATCCTCTGTTATCCTCATAAATTATAACAGATTTATTCTCATTTAGAACGTTCAAATTTATAAGAATTCCTCTAATCCAAATATCTTCCTAAATAGCATAACTGAGGGCTATGTATTCCGCTTCGCTTGATGAGATTGCAACTTCAGTCTGTTTCTTACTTCTCCATAATACAGGGCAACAAAACCCCTTGAAAATAAACCAGCTTACAGAATTGCGGTCTATGCTATCTGAAGCCCAATCGACATCTACGAACCCAATAAGCTCTCCATCACTAATCTTCGTTCCCAAGTAATAATGTAGGGGTCCACAATCGGACATTTTGAATGATGCACGTAGATCCGATTTTACCTTCTCTATTGCCACATATCGTAGCAAGTACAAAACCGAATTTCTTTGAAACATTGTATAAACACACGGATCATGTAAAGATTTCTTAAAATCAAACTGGAGCAAGAAATCATTAAATTTTTCGTTCCAGCATCTTGGGGTTTATTAAGTCCATAAAGCGATTTTCGTAACTTATATACGTGACTCTTAGGAGCGTCAGGAACTTTCAAGTAAATATGTTCTTTTAAATTCCTGCATAGAAATGCAGCTTTTACATCAAGCTGGTGCAAATGTTTCTTAACGCTCACCGCTATTATTTTCCGAATTGCACTAAGTTTCGCGACCGGTGAATAGGTCTCTTCATAGTCAATTCCGGCTCTCTGAAGAAAACCTTTCGCTACTAGTCGGGGTTTGTATCGGACTGGATTAGCATTTGCATCCTCCTTGATGATTGGCTGGGCGTGGAACCAATTCCCAAACACGATTTTCTTCATTGGGATCAAGCTCTTCCTTCACAGCTGTCATCTAATCATCTTTAAAAAATACTTCATTATTTCGTCATATATTTTAGGCTCCACTATACAATGGGAAATTGCAAAATTGGCATTTTCTGTTATACAACCTATTAATCTCGCCCTTAATCTTCCGCTTCTTCTTGGCTCCAATGAAACAACTTCACAGTATGTTGGTTCGAATCGATATTGGTCCACATATATCACTGTAGATTCTTTCGAGAATGCGACTTGACTTTGGAGCACTATCTTTAAAACGACAACATTGCTTACTCTGAACACTTACATTCCATATGCCTACAGGCTTAACATTTTTCAAACCATCAACCATTTTATGTCGAACCGTTTCTTCCAGACAATTGTCACTAGGGTGACTCATTCTTGAGTGGCATAATTCTTCCAAATTAGCTGTACTTAAGCTTGCAGTTGCACTATCTTCAATTCTTATTTGCAATTCGTAAAAACTCCCTTTCTTGGGAGCTGTCATAATGACCTTTCCATCCCTTTTCCAAAGAGCAATAATTTTAGAAAATTCAAAGCATATTCCGCATGTGTTAGCTTTGGCATAGACAGCAAGTTATCCCGAAGTCCTTTAACATATAGGACACCTTTCATTGTGATTGGTGTATTTTTCCAAGATCCTTTGACTGTACCTTTCTTGTAAGCTAAAAGATTTTCGGTGTCTTTCGCAACATTTATGGTAATGAGTTCATTCAAAATGTGATCCATCGCTTCAGAATCTATTTTGAGTACTAAATCTTCAGACTTATGGGGACCGCTGACATGAAACAAATTGACTTTGAAGCTGACTGTATTACCTTTTTAATTTTACAAACGAACGCGGCAATTCTTTTGTTTATGGCCATTTTTCTTTCTGCGGAAACACACACCAAGAGATCCATAATTCCTTTTGATGATCTTCACAGAATGACATTCTGAGTCGATTTATTAAACGTTAATTTTGCAAACAAAGCACAGGTCGCATTTACTGTCTGATTAAGCGAAATTACCACAAATCACTTATTTGGTCTTAGACCAATTGTTACTGTAACAGGTAGTAGAACTGAATACAAAAATTTTTATAAGTTTCATTTTGTTATATTTTGTTTTCAGTTTCACATATAATAATTTACTACTTGTAAAAGAGTAGTAGTGTATTAAAGCAATTTGTCCTCATCTTCTAGTTTTGAATGTGTATGACTAAATAAGCGAGGAGAACAGAATATGTACATTTTTTTTGCCTCCATGGCTTATTTTTTTAGCATTATGGATGGAGTTTCTTACAACTTGTGGTGGTGGTCAGTTCTTTATTTTTCGAAAGGCCAATGTTTTGAGAATAGAATCCAATCTCTCTCTTCGATTGTCAACTCTATTTTCTATTCGGCTCGACTGGAGCAATGTTTAGTGAGAAAGGAATACAACAGCTTCGCATGAGTGTAGATTCAATTCTTTGTATTTGGCTCGAAGTACCAAATATAAAATATGAGAAAAGAAAGAACAACCTTATTCTTTGGATGTGGTTTCAATTCTAATTTTTTTTAAAAAAATATGTTCCTTAAGCACTACTGAAATTAATCTAACTTTACCTAATCGCAGCCACACATTTATTCTATCTATTCTAATATTGAGTGGAAAACATTGCAGTGCTGTTTGACAGTTCCGTCAAGTGGTCTTCTACATCTTTATAGCTGGATTTTTCCTAGCGCCTCAACCGCACTCAAAAGAAGGTACAAAGTATTTTGTACACACCACAAAGTATATATATTCTTGATCAGCATAAAATTCTATGTCGATTTAGCGATGACCGTCCGTCTGTGAAAATCACTCTAGCTTCCGAACGAAATGAAGTAGGTTACAAGATTGTTACTCAAATGTATATCTGCAGAACTTTTGGTATTAAAAATCGGCCACGTTATTCACCGGAAATGTTTCAAATGTGTTATTTGAAGTTCAAAATGGATACTATAGCCTATGACAGAAGACTGTCCGTGCAGTTACAAGCCTTCGCACAGCCCCCATATAACGCCACCTCCCGATATTCGTTTTTTTTTTTTTTTTTTGATAATTTTAGCGATATTAGTCACCGGACATATTTCAAATTTGGTATTTTATGTTCGTAGAGGATACTACAGCCTAAGACAGAAAATTGTTTATTGTAGACCCACATCTTTGTATAGCCACCATCTAACGGTACATCCCAATATTCGGTACTTTGATGATTTTAGCGACACAGATTTTTTTAATTGCCAAATTCGTTCCAAATGGTGGAGGGTATTCAAAGTTCGGCCCGGCCGAACTTATTGCTTTTTTTCTAGTTACAACTGATTTAATTTGAATATTTAATAAACAGTTTTAATATAATTGAAAGGAATACACGGACACAACACTATCCTACCATGATTTTATTATACTATGATTTGAATGAACATGCATACATACAAAAATTCCAAAAAATAATTCTGGCAAGCCACTTATTCCTCAACACCTGGTCTTTTGTTTCCCTTCTCTGAAAAAAATTATACTCGATACTACATTTCCTTTATGCATCTTTTTCCCTCTCTCTCTCTATTTCTCCCGGTTAAATAAACGTATGTTTCCCCACAGTTTGATCAAACAATTTCATGGGGAAAATATAATTCGCAAGTTTTCCATAGGAGTGTTTGACACGGTTTGAAAAAACTAGATTTATCAAATATTTGACTGTAATGCGAACATCAAATCAACTATGTATGAATTTTACATCTGTTTTACCATAAAAATTATATTATGTTGAAGAATTCTAGGCGCTATTATGTAATTCCACTTAATTTGAAAAGTCTTTAACTCAATTTCTGGATGAAACAGAGGCAATGCGTTGAAATTGACGACTTGCGAATCTTCAACTCTTTTCACTCCTGAATGTCATTAGCTTTGTCACCAGACCATAATAATAATACGCAAAATAAATAAAAATAGGTAAAAAACTTTTTAAGTTAAAAGATTTTATGTTAAACATACATTGCAATGTTTAAGATAAATGTACTAAAAACCAAAAAATAATAAAAAATAGAAACAGTCGGGGGAATTATAAACATATGCATAGACTTGACTAAAATAAAACCGTGGGGCACGTCAATTCTCTGCAATATGCATATGCAATTGAAGTGCCCCTCGGTTTTATTTTGATCAAGTCTATTCTTGTCATGCCCTTTTATTTGATACCCATATTGGTGGAATTGATAAAAACTTTTTATCAGCCATTTTGTAGCGGCCGCCATCTTGGATTTCAATTTTTTATATTATATTGCATTCAGCTTTTTGAGCCCTTTCATTTGATACTCATATTGATGGGATTGATAAAACCTGCATTATCCGCCATTTAGTAGCGGCCGCCATCTTGGATTTAAATGATAATGAACAAACATAATTGTATTGTCACCAAAATCCAAAGTGTATTCAAAATTTCAGATTAATCGGTTGTCAGGAAGATGGTGAAATTTGAATTACTAAATTTGACCCAAGAATAAATAATAAAACAAACAGGATGAGCTAAATAAAACCTTTTAAAAAGAGTCCATACATGAAGGAATTAGATTACTGGTGCTTATTTTGCATCTCGAGAGTTCGAACGAGAATTTAGACTATTTACTGAAATCCACAAAAACCTCCGTTACAAGTTTCAATATCAATAGCTCACTTGGAAGTTGAATCTAACGGGAGCTCCATACATGGGTGTTGTCTGTCGAAAGCTTAAAATATCATTGAAAAATTAATATGAATATTAAATTTATATTTATAGAATGCTATTTATATAAAGCTACCCCCAATATACAATTATTTTCTTTTGGTGCCCCTATTATGTCAAAACATATACACATTTGGCGTATGTGCGTGCATTTTTTGAATAAAAAATACAATAATTTGAAATTATTTCAAATTCGGTTGCAAAATAAATACATACTTTCGATTTTAATGGGCCACACATTGTACAATATTGGGATAAAACTGTATTATCCTACTATTTACTATTCAACCTTTTGGAATAACCCCGAAATTCCATTATTGTTTCGCGGGTTTTCCCCAAATAAAAACATTTTGTTATAAAATGAAAAATAAACAAAATCAACTGTTGCATATTTAAAGTCTATTTGACACTATAGGACTCCAGCACAGAGTTGCATTATTCTAGTTTCTTTGAAGTTGAGCAAACTTTCTTATTGAGCCATTATTCATAGAGTTTTAAACAATTCTGACAAGAAAGCTTGTTTAAATTCCCGTCTTCTCTGTTATGTGGAAGATAATATTGATAATACGGTTGCCGTTACGCCTGGACATTTTCTTGTAAAGTTTCCAATGCTTGGATATCTTGAACCGATATCGAAATTTGAGCGTGCTGTCTAAACAATTCTGCCATCGATATAACTGGAAATTTCTGCAAAGTGGTATTTAAAGGGATGATCATTTGGGGATACTCATTTATGTCGACCATAACCAATAATACTATTGAATTTTCGTTCAGTGTTGGCGATGACAAATTCTAACGAGTCAATCTGCGCAGATCCTGAAAATCAGATCACTTAATACTTTCATTCATTTGGTTCTAGAATCTTCGTTCAATAAAATTCATTGTAAGACTATTGTACAACAGAGATAAATTGAATTAATTTTTCGACTAAAGTAAAAACATAAATAAAACAGCCAATTTTTTATCTAAAAAAATTAATTTCTTAGTTTTCTATTTCTTATTCCTTTGGATATTTATATTGCAGTTGCGGTTTAGTAAGATTTGTATTTCCAAAAGTTAACTTTAGAGCGGTTTCAATTTGTAATCGAATGGATGCAACAAATGAAAGCTGTATCTTAATCAATTGCTACTAAATTTAACGAAGGTTCGAAACATCATCGCTATAGAGTTCATGTTACGTCTTTGAAAAGACTTTAATTAAAATCGGATGAAGCAATATATTAGAGCTATATTTATATACCTAACGACAAAAACTGAGATTTTCAAGTACCACATTCCACAAAAAGTCAAAGTGTTTAAAAATCATTATTCTCATTAAATATAGTGTTAAGTTGGAAAAATCTAGGTCTAATTTTTATGGTACATCCTTCAAAAAAGATAATCCAAATTTGTCGAAAGTCTGACTGAATTTTTTAACTCAAAACAGATGGGTGAAAAAATTCAATGTATTGAATGTTTTGAAAAAAGAATGGTAAAGAAAAACATGTAGAATTCTTATGAGCCCAAGGAGGGAAAAAGAATTTAGAATGGAGTGCGATTTGTGAAATCAATTTAAATCACAACTCCAAATCAGTTGTCATAATTTTAACCCGAAATGTATGATTGGTAAACGTTTCAAAAAATTCACAATTTCATAGCTTGTAAGATTATTTTGCCGACTTTTCGCTGTAGACTAGTAACCAATTGCCTTGCAGATGTTGTGGCCATTTCTTTCTACTACGTACCACCCATGGTGGAAGAATACAGGTAGATGCATCAACGCTTGGAAACATAGACATGTCAAAAATTTTAGCAAGTTCTTTTTTTAAATAAGTAGATTTTTTTTTATACGTCGTCAATCGGAGTTTGTTGTGATATGCATTTTTAACAAGTTTAACCATTTTGAATAATTTTTCATTCAAAATTGGTTTGGCAGTTCATTGTCCCAGCAGCTATGTCGATTCGACTACCTGTACACTTCTACCATTGTACCACCCATGGCAAAACAATAGAGGTGGACCCATTTGCTAAAACGAATATGGCAACCCTTTGTCCAATTTTAATCATTTCTGAAATTGTATTTATCTTGTCTTTAACTAAATCGTATAAAAATTGAGATTTTAAATACGTCATCTTACAAATTACAGATTATGTGGTCGGAAATAAGTGTAAATTCCTGCTAGGTGTACATTAACGTTTTTTATTTTTTTTATAAATTTTCATTCACCCTTAGGATGGAACAGGAACAAATTTCTTGCTTGGCTAAAACCAAGTTATAAAGGGAAACGGAGTCAGAATTTCTGAGGGGCTCTAACATTCCTTCCTAATTTGGCATTTGCAAGGCAATAAAATACAGCGAAGTGTTGACTGTGTTTTGACCTTTAATGCTTTCATATCCTCCTCTGAATGTGAAGTTGGCAGAAGTATGTATCAATCTTGTAACCGTTAGGAAAACGTAGAAACGTCAAAAATCAGGAGAACAATCTCTATATTCCATTCATGTTAAATTTGGTTAAAAAGGTAAACTGTCGAACAGTGGGGCGAAATCCTCAAATACGGAGATTTATTATGGGAAGTATTCTGTCACTTTGAAATTTTGCTCATACACTTATACTACCACTAACCCTCGTTTAGGTATGCCCCCTATATATAGCGTTACTTCCTGACTTTCGCTATTTTGCATGTTTTGACCACAATTTTAAACCAAATCATATAAGCTCACATTTTGAGTTTAGACTAAATAAAATCTATCCATACAACAATATATATCACTATTTGGTAGATGATCCATATTACTATACTTTTAAATTTTCGGTGTTTTGAATGTTTTGACCATCATTTCAAACCAAATTATGTGTAACAGACATTTTAAATTCTGAGCTCCTAAAAAAATCCATGAAGAATGATCAGCTGTTACATATAAGTCTTATATAACGGTACTTCCTAGTTTTAAGTATTTTGCATGGTAGAATAAAACGGGCAACAGCAAGTGTTTTTGTACAACAAACTTGACAACAATCACATACAGCGATCCAGGAAACGATGCTGAGCACCACCTGCAGGCTTAAAAGTTGTGATTAATACAAGGTATTGAGGAAGGATCGCACCCGAGGTTCCTATTGCCCCACTCTGTTCAGTACAGACTTATCTCGCATGAGCTTCTATCTAGTGACCCGTACATGAAATGTATGGGGGTAGCGGTCAAGTGTGGAACCGTCGAGGTAGACGTGCTTAACGTGTATATCCCGCAGTTAAATAGCTGTGCCCATATGCTCCATATCAGTTCAATTCTGGTAGGCAATAACCTTACGGTGCTAGGGGATTCCAATGCTCATCATAAATTATGGCATTTCGTACTGGGTAATGACCAGAGGGGCATGGCGCTGGCTGAGCAAATTGATTGCACAGTGAATGCGGACGCGCGCACCAGAATAAGGGGGACTGCCACAGCTCAACGGACATATCCATCGTGTCCCTAGGTCTGGGGAAATGACTTAACATGGCAATCATCGCTATCAATAGACCGCCCAATTTTATAGACTCTGAACGCTGCATTTTCCTTAACCAATTATCAAGAAATCAAAAATATATCAAACGCCGCTTCAAAGAAGTGCCACCCATCTGATGTTCAGGTAGCACATAGGTGTTTCCGTGCCATCATCAAAGAGCGTGTTATTTCAACCGGCAATTTATAAAGCACCCCGAGAGTGAGAGGGCTAAGAGAGGGATCCTACGCCGTGTACGATCTCTCCCAACCAAGGAGGTTGCAAGATGTTGCACAAATCATCACAAGCGCACAGCCATCCAAATTCCTCAGTCCTGACGGAATCTCTATTGTGATGTTGAAGCAACTGGATGAATCGGTCGAATCAGTACCTGGTGGTACGTAAGGAAAGATCTACATAATCTAGAGAGACAAATCTCAGAAGTCAAGGAAGAATATAGAGTGAGAATATATAGCTGAAAAGCAAGAGTTGCCCCGACAAACCCGAGTAGTTTTGACACAGTTAAGATCCGGATGGTGCAGCCTCCTGAATTCGTATTGGGCCCGGATTGACAGCGATGTGCAGAACATCTGCCCAGCTTGTTGCACATGCCCACATTACACGCTGCACCTATTTCGCTGCCCAGTAAAATCTACTCAACTAACTTCAGTAACGCTGTGGACACAACAGGTTGTGTTCTTTTTGAAACTGGACTTAGAAACTGAACCCGATTAAGAGGAGTCAGAACGAACACAGCAGTATGAGCTGCTATAACAACAACCACATATAAATTTGTTTTTGTGCGTAATGTTATATGACCAACAATGTAAACAAAACAATTATATTTCAATAAATTATTTTAATTTCAAAAATTAACATTTTTGGAATTTGAATTTTTATACTTAAAATGCAGAAGAAATTGTTCACATTGAACTGCAGTGACATTTTGTATCAAGAAATGTTTACTTTTTGTATGTCAAAAAATGGAATTATATCACAAAACGTCATTTCGAATTTAAAACTAGTTTTACTATGGAGTCAAATCATATGCCTGTACTTCCACGATAGAGTCCACATTCAATCCAAAAATGTTGCATTTATCTTAAAATAATTGGTATAGCCATAGATTGGTACCTCCCTATTTTCGGTATTTTGAAGGTTTCTGCCACAATTTCCAACAAAATTAGCTGAAACTTGGCAAAATTAGTTGTCCCCATAAAGATTTGTCTAACAATTGGTATTTGTATTTCGTTTGACGATTTAAGCAACACTATCTTACGAATTTGTGTGAAGCTTGATATTTGTAGTTCATAATGGGTTTCACAACCGTTGTTAGTCCGAGTTGGTGGATCCGGCTCGACAGGATCAGATATAAATGTGTTGAAATTGCACTCCGATAAAAAGGGAAAATAAATGGAAATAAAACACGATTGTTTAGCTTCTTATTGAAATAAATATATGGATTCTTTATTAATATTCAAATCAATAGTTAACCATATTTACTTTATTAATTACACACGAACGTGTAATGTTTAAAGTGTTGAGCACGAACACTCAACCGATAGCCAAGATGGAATCATCAAGCCATACTGAAGTAAAGGTGGTAGCTATAGCGCCAATTCGTTGAAATCTGACATTGACATATCAATGTTGCAATTAGAAGTAGTGAACAGATTTGAAGGAATATACAATACGATAAGTGTTGCAATAAACTGCACCATTTTCAAATAAATGGATACAATCCTTACTTAAACATTAGCCAGCCACTTACAGAAACCTGGGATGGTGTAACAATATAAATAAATTCGATAAATGGTATAAAGTGGTGGTACAGTGCAGATATGTGAGCAGTTTCGAAAGATACCGATAAACGAATTGATAGTCAAAGTCAACAAGAACCCACAGTTATTGATTCGGACTTGATTACAGAGTATTTTTAGATTCAAACAAACCCCACAGTTATTGGCTATTTTCACGATACAATAACGACATCTGCAGTTACGGATTTAAGTTCCACGAAATCTGCAGTTACGGATTTGCTACGAAAACCAAGTATGGGAAATCCGTAGTGACTAATTTGCTCCGAAAAACGAGTATTTTTGTGGCCAATTTAAAATACGAGATTTCTATTTCGAAAAAAATATGTATATAAATGACGACGAAAAGCTTTATGTAGTTTAGAGAGCGATTTTGTCGGTTCGGAATCTAACCAAATGTGGTAATTTGAGCAAGCAGAGAACCAGACGAAAAGCCAAAACTGTGGTCTTTAATAATTCTAGGGTACAATTCTGATGCTTTCAAAATATCAACTGGACTTGACTTAAACAATTATTAGAGAATACGAACCACCTTGATGAACAACTTTCCCCATGGCAGTGCCCAAAAATACCGACTGATTCTGCGGTATAAAAGGTGGGTATAAAAAGGTGGAGCCGAAACTGACAAACGCGAACTTGGAGATGTTGCCATTGGACTTGGACTATTTATTGAACCATCTCTATGTGCAATGTGTGATGACTTCGATTACAAATCAAACACCAAACGACAACTTTTATAATTTTGGACTTCATGTTTATGTAAGTAGTTTATACACAAACCATGACGCTTCTTATTTCTGAATTGAGGACATTCGAAAAGTTGATAGGATTTTGACCGACTAAACAAGCAACAATAACGATATGACTGCCGAGGAGATAACAAATAAGGACGAGAGCGACCAATGATCGGTAGGAATATCATATATGGACATCGCCGAAAGGCATCTATTAATGCTGAGTTGAATTACTTTCAGACCAAAGCTACTTTCTTTTTCGGGAATTGAGAGCGCAAAAAGAGTTTTCAAATTATTATGGACAAGTAAGTGAGGGTTGTCATATTCTTCTTTCAAGGCATTCCACGCTAGGCCGAAACTGCGGCTGGTCAGAGTTAATCTCGAGACGATTTCTCGAGTTTCTCCGCTGGTTTTGTGCACTAAATAACTAAGGCGCTCAATATCGCTCAAACGAGAGTTTTTTATATAGACCGCGCTAAATAAATCTCTAAACGTGGGCCAATTTTGAAAATTACCCTCGAAAACGACTATATCACAAAGAGGCAAAGCTAGGTTGTGGACACTATCTATTTGAGGTGAATCAACAAAACTCTTAACGACACCCAATATTGCGATATTGGGGAACTAGCTTAAACACCAACTTCACGAGAAGTATGAGTGGAAGAGTTCAAGTTTATTAAAGCAACGAACACTCAACCGATAGTCAAGATGGAATCACCAAGCAGGTAGCTTTAGCGCCAATCCGTTGAAATCTGACATTGACATATCAAGGATAAAGTTCACATTATGAGTTTTCACTATTACATCTTTCCGTTAAAATAATTGATTTTTTTACAGAGGTATGGCATCCTTTTTATAAAAGTCTGAATTTTTTTACAATGCCATCTTCATTTTATTTTAAAAATAATAAATAGAACGAATTTGTAATTAATTTCGTAAAATATATCAATAGTTCAGTTCTTCAGATAAGATAAACTATCAGCGTTATCTTTTTTTATTTAAATAAATGCTGTTATTGCCATATTATAAATATAAAATATGGCAACATGAATTCAATAAACTTTACATTAAAAGATAAAGGTAAGATGATCTGATATTTTGCTTATTCTTAAGTCATACTTGAATGAAATTTGTAATAATGAAAAACGATTTATGTGTCGGAGAAGATCATTTTTTTATCTATCGAAAAGATCTAATAACCAGCCTATGTAATACTGGCTACAATCCATGCAAAACAGCTGTTCAATGAATTAAATTATTCACTGCTTTTTAAGCTAAGCTGTACAAAATGGGCCTGGTATTGCCAAGTAGCGGATCATCTGAAAGAATATTTTAATGTGAGAGGCACTTTATTTGAGAAAAATGTTGTAATGTCTTTTTTATACCCTCCACCACACATAGTATGGAGGGTATATAAATTCTTCATTCCGTTTGTAACTCAGCATCATTATTTTAGTCCCCTATATATATATATATGTATATATATATATATATGTATATATATATATATATATATATATATATGTATATATATATATATATATATATATATATATATATATATATATATATATATATATATATATATACATATATATATATATATGTATATATATATATATATATATGTATATATATATATATATATATGTATATATATGTATATATATATATATATATATATATATATATATATATATATATATATATATATATATATATATATATATATTCTTGATCAGCGTAAATTTCTGTCCGTTAAGTCAAGTCGCAGATGGTTCCACGATATAACATATATATATACTGTTATATATATATATATATATATACTGTTATATATACTGTTATATGTATATATATATATATATATATATATATATATATATATATATATATATATATATATATATATATATATATATATATATAACAGTACCCCCCGATATTCGGTATTTTGATGATTTAAGCCTCATTTTTCAATTAAATTGCCTGAAATTCTACACAATGAGTTCTTCGTGACTACTTTACTCCCTGGAAGGGAATTGTTTATAAAGGTTCACAATATCGTATATCCCCCATATAAAGGCACATTCCGATATTCGGTATTTTTATGATTTTAGGCACAATTTTCAACGAAATTGTCTGAAAATTCACACAAAGAGTTCATTGTGAATACTTTATCCTCTAGAAGAGAATTGTCTATATAGGTCCACGATATCGTATGGCCCCCATATAACGGTACCCCTCGATATTTTTATGATTTGAGCCAAGTATTTCAATGAAATTGTGTTAAAATCCACACAATGGGTTTCTTCTGAGTACTTTACCCCTTAGAAAAGAATTGTCTAAATATGTCCACGTTTTAGTATAGCGACCATAAAACTATATCCCCAAACATTCGGTATTTTAACGACTCTTGCGACATTACTTACAGGAATTATTCCAAATTTCGTATATAAAGTTCGGACACTGACCAGCCGCATGATTTTTTATTGTGTGTTTTATTAAAATTAAATTAATATAAAAACAAGTAAAAAAGCTGTAACTTCGCCGAACTTTGAATACGCTCCAACATTTGGTAAAAATTTGGCAATTTTCAAAAATAAAAATGAAATCGTTAAAAATTCTGTTAAAATCTTAAAAATGCCGAATGTAGCCGTATATTAGGGTCTATAAGACGATGTGAACCTGTATAGGCAACTTTTGTCACAAGATATTACAATATTCCAATGCGAAACGTTTATAATGTAGCTAAAATCATCAAAATACCGAATATAGGGAGGTGTCATGGGGGTTATAAAACATGGACCTGCACAAACAATTTTCTGGGTATAGGCTTAGTATCCACTACGAACTTCAGTACAAAATGTGAAATTATTCCAGTAAATAATACCGAATGTAGCTATTAAATTAGGGTCTATATGACGACATGAACCTGCGTAGGTAACATTTGTCATAAGCCATTACAATATTCATGTGTGAAAAATCGGTTATAATGTCCTTAAAATCAAAATGCCGAACATCGGGAGGTACCGTTATATGGGGTTATACGAAGACGTGGACCTGCACAGACAATTTTCTGTCTTAGGCTGTAGTATCCATTACGAACTTTAAATACCAAATTTGAAACTATTCCGGTGAATAATGTCGCTAAAATCATAAAAATACCGAATATCGGAGGTTCCGTTATATGGTGGCTATACGAAGACGTAGAACCGCACAGATAATTTTCTGTCATAGGCTGTAGTCTCCATTACGGACTTCAAATACAAAATTTTAAATAGTTCCGGTAAATAATGTCTTTAAATTCATCTCAATACCCAATATCTGGGTATTGGGTCCACCGATGTTGGACGGAGTGGCCTTACCGTCCAACATCGGTGGAATTAATTGATCAAACTTGTGCTTACGTATGAACAGTACTAATTCACTATTTGCTCTCGCGATGATGTTACTGCTCACCTATTACTAGAACTTATAAAGTACGCGATACATAAACTCCTATACAGGAGACAGGAACTGCACCGTAATTAACAAGCAAACGATATAAACATAAGAAAGAACTTTCGTTCTTGTTTTCTGAAATTCCGTAGAATATTATTAGCAGCGGCGATAAAACTACTCCTTGCAGTATTCCCTTTGTTACTGATTTCCGAATGGAAGCTATGCTGGTTTATTTATTAATGTATCTAAGAGATGAATATCTAACTCCTTTCTGAGTGAGATTAAGTTGCCCTGATGCTCCGATGGTCTAAAGTGTCTGGACTTGAGTTTATTCAATCTCGTGGGGGCAAGTACTCTTCTCCGTCCTTGTCTACGGCGACCATTCTCCCCATGTGATTAAACTTATGATGGTCCAACCCCACTTCTGGAAGTGGAACCTAGGCCGACAGATCTTTTCTAACCAGAATTTTCGGAAATAAGTTCGCCGGAGTCATTAACTGCTTGTACAAGGAAGTTTTAAGATTTTCTGTTTAGCCGTTAATGACAAAAACTGCATGTCTCCCTGTTTTCCCGTGTCGGAAACAATGGCCTCCCTAGATTTCCTCCAAAAAGTAACAAATTACATTCAAATGTAATCAAATGTCTTAATTTTCAGCTCTTGGGGGGGTCACAGAACCGAGCTCTCGTAAGGTTTCTCTCTCTTTGGATCGGGGTAGTAGCCGTGGCTTGCGCAAAACTGGAATTTTCCTATCACTTTTTCAACGTGTTGCAGCGTAGGAGAAAAATAAGTGATGGGGTGAGAGACCAGTAACTTCTTGTAAAAGGGCTATATCTCCTCCATCATAGCAGACGTCGCCTGTGTATGAGAGTGGGCTCTCGAAGACGATGATCTTTTAACCAGCTCCTCCGGTCTACCAACTTGGCAGCGTGAAGAGTTACTATTCTGATCTGCTACTGAGTCTTCGTAAACAAGAACACATGACATAGATATAGCCGTATCTCCATGAGCTTTGGTACAAGCAGTCCCATGATCCCATTGGGTTATTGACTTCATAATTACTTCACAGCTTGAACAGCTTCAACGATTCGATATTATGAGTTCTACGAAAAGGAACATTCTAGTTTATAAAACCAGTGAGAAAAGAGGAATCAATCAGGCCAGAATTATTAATTTAATGATAAATAACACTCTTAACATAAATCGTCTTTTTTCAAGTGATAGAAGATCGATTAACATAAAACGGCTTTCGTGAGGCGGAAGAAGTTCAGAAGGGTTTCAATATAAGCCACGCAAAGCGAAACTTAAAAATTGAATTTATACTGATTCAATTTTATCCGAATAATACTTATAAAATGGACAACCACATTATGCAACCATATTCTAATATTGGACGAACCAGACTAACAAACAAAATTTTGGTTACGTAAGGAACATTAAACTCTTTGGACTATCACTTGATGAAGCCTAGTAAAGATTTATGTAGCTTTATTAACGCAAGAATCAATGTGTACATGATACCGTAGCTAAGATTACACACAAAACATCAGTAGTTCGTTTTTTTAATGGAATGACATCTTAAGTGAATTTATGTGAAGATTGAGTTTCACATCATCAGCATACATCAGAATTATAGAAAAAAGTTCGGAAGGCCGTTCAGAAAAATAACAAATAGCAATGGACCCAAGTGACTTCCCTGCGGTACACCAGATGAGACATTAATATTCTTCGAAGAATTATCATTAAACCATTATTTTGGTTTTTACCCTCACCCAACTTTAACATTGGTTGTTGGTTTATGGAAAACACCCCGATCCGTTTTGGTTGCGGAGTAAAGCAAATTCATCAGTGCCAGTCATTCGCCTCGTCACTCGGGATATCATTTACATTGAGACCCTAACGTCAGTCCAGTTGACTGTCCGCGACTTCTTATTTGTTAATCCATAGGGCGTTCCACAATCCGCATCCTACGGAAGCCCCGTTAGCAATCAGCTATACTCCTTGTAGGGGGATAATAAGCAGCAGGTTATGTGAATTTTGAAAAAAGAACATTACATTAGCTTCTACTCATATAACTCAAGAATGGCCGGTCTTATTTTGACAATTCTCACAAATTCAGAATGGACTATTGGCTGAAAGGAATAAGTTTCAAAATCGCGTAAAGCAATAGAAATATCTAGCGAGTAAAATGGACCACAAGTTATGTGTAAAATATTTGAATACCTATCAGCACGACAAAGTACATAAATATAGTGGCAATTCAACCGGCCAAAAACCAAAGATAACATATTTGTAGGACTGCTTGGCGTCATTAAAAAAACGAAATCGACCGAATTGAGTTTCGTCCTAAGGCGGGTTTCCAATAAATTATAGCATTTGCCTGATTGTTTATTAATATCCGTGATGTCAACACTATGACTATTTCATAACGCAATATTTGTCCCTTCATTCTCTGCATGGTCATCTGGTTCCAAATAAATTGCAATTTGTGAAATAAACGTTCTGAATTTTCAGCACCGTGTTTGGTTCCATCAGTGGAGAATGGAAAATATTACAAAGTAGAACCGCATACAATAGAGCTATCGGACAAGCCATCTTTAACACCTCTATCGACATATGAAGAGATACAGTCCAATGAGTTCATTACACTGGAGTGCGAGGAGGGATATAAAATTCAGGTTGATTCTATTGATTATTTATACATTTGTACAATTTATAATTTAATATAATTTCAATAGGGAGCCGGGCAATTAAGATGCGGTCATGGAAGTTGGTCAGTTAATGCTTTCTCTAAGTGTGTGTCAGTAGCATGTACATTGCCCAGTATACCTGGGCTGATATATGAGGTAAATTTGCAATGGATAATCAGTCTTCAAATGTCAAAAAATCAATTACACAGCATTGTCCTCTAGGGGGGTTATCGGGCTGGTTTAACTATCGGACAAGACAGTTCGGTTAATGCTCGCTGTAATTACTCAACGAATACTCTACCCATCGAAATGACTTGCAATAAAGGCACAATCAAACCTCAGAATATACAGTGTGAGTCCGGAATGAGAAAATCGAGGCAAGAAATTGTTAAAATAGTAGAAAAACCCAATGACTCTGTCGAAAAAATCAGTAACACCAATATTCTAGACACCTCCGAAATGGAAGAAAGTTTAAATTCCACAGATGACCAAAACGTCACTGAAGAAACGAAGATGTGTGGTCCCCCAACACTCACGGACGGTGCCTTAATATACAAGTAAGTTCAATTCGATCATACTTATGATTCAACGTAAATAAACATATTATCCTCCAGAAATGGTGACATAGACATCGAAGGGGTGTATGAAAGTGGCACTGAGATTTATTTTAACTGCATTCCGAGTGCCTCTGGAGAAAGAAACACTTGGAAAATCATTTGCGAAAATGGAGAATGGATAGGTCGGTCATATAATTGCGGTAAGTAGTGAAAACATTCCACAGTATGCAAAAACTTTTTGTACATTTTACGTTTTTATTTTAAAGCTAACGGAACCTGTTTATTCAAAAATAATGAGCCGAATGTTGTTAGTTTCTATAACGACCTGGAAATTCGGGAAGACGTTGTGGAATTCCCTCCCGGAGCGACGATTACATCAAGGTATACAATTTAGGGATATTTGTTCTGAGTTTTTAATTTAATAATTCTAATTCCAAAAATGTAGATTTTGAATGTGGTTACCTTATTATCTGTCATGGAAATGTATATAATACCCAATTGTGAAACGTGTTTTCATAAGTTGACGTAAAACGTTAACTGAGAGTTTATTATATTCGCTCGTCATTTTGGGTGTTGGAAATTCCGCATGATTGTGTAGATTAATCCGTTATAGCGCGTAATCATCATTAAATGGAAGATGTGCTCTATCCTATGTCCGGATCGTCAATTTTGCAAAAATTTGGGAACATATTCCCAATTTTGTTCCTTTATACCATTCACTTCAGTTTGGCTAAACGATAAAATTACCCAAGGCAAAATTACAGAAGGTAGAAAAAGCTATCTCCCAAGTACAATTTTTTTTCGTTTGGTGCCCTTATTGTGTAAAAACATATATACATTTTGTGCATGTGTGTGCATTATATTGAATTAAAAAATACAATAATTTTGCAAAATAAATGTATATTTTGGACTTAAATGGGCAACAAATTGTACAACTTTGGGATAAAATGTTATTGTACTTTTATTTTAGTTTCAATTTTGGGAATAACCCCAACATTCCATTTATGTTTTGTATCGCAATTGTATCGTAAGCATATTTTTGCAATACATGATATCCAGTAAAAGTGAAGATGCTATTTCTGGTGTTTTCATTATCATTCCCGTGTGGTTGACATAATTGGTGTCATTTATGGCAGCTGTATTTTCAAAGGTGATGAGATAAGTACACCTTATGCTTATTTCAGGGCTGTTTTAAGTCGCGCGGATTGTTCTTTGATTCAAATGACTAGGTTGGGTTTGACATTCGGCAGAACCTCCAGAATGAATTGCACGCGCACAAGTATCTTGCTTCATAACTCTGCAGAATGTTGCTTGGTTGGTCTTTGCACAATTGTTGACAGCTATGACCCTATCGTCTCATTCAGCAACGGTGTTATCTTCCAACTGCAATATAGTGTTGTTGTAGCTTACAGAAAATGTTATTAACTCCTGACAGCTGGGTATTCTATGAGTACATAAATCATACTATTTGACTGTAAAATCTTTACATTAGAAATTTGCATTAGGTTGGCAATAAATACTTCTTTGAGCTTTTCAACAAAATTAGACTTCAAATCAATATTATCAAAAATTTTATAATATTAGTTTTAACCAATGTGACAGTTAACATTAAATTCTGAATTTCTGTTATAACCATTCTATTTCTAGCCAAGAGTACATCGTATAAATGAGACGTGTCCGGCGTGTTCTTCTTAGTTTATTTTATGATTTTGTTAACCGCGTCTGTAAGACGATATATTTGTTTTTGAGTTTCTGTATTAATTAAGACTAGCCTATTATTTGATTCTATAATTTGTGACTCCGACATATTAAGTCTTTCAATGTCTGCTGCGTCCGGAGTTACTGCCACAACTTTCAATGCTGTTCTGGCTAATCTATGATGTCATTTTAATGTGGTAATTGTCCTTGTGGACAACCCTCGCCTGTATAATTTCCTCAGAATATAAGTGGGACAATTTGTTGTCTAATCTTTGGTTGTTTTTCAGATATACTTTCCCGCCAACTTCAAAAACTCTGTTCGGCCTTTTTAAGATAAACCTGTTTAATTGGGTTTCTTGAGTATGTGTAATTTTGTCTCTTACTTCTTACTAAGATCAAGACGACGAATGTATAATATGAATTGGTTTTAAACCTGTGACAGAATGTAATGTTCAATTATACGCCACTGTTGCTAGAATAATTAATTGACTTGTATCGCTATGGCTATAGATGGTATATATCATTTGATACGGCCAAAACGTGCCTAGTCGAAATAACGGTTTTAGACCCTAGGTCTCTTTTGATGAAATTCGTTTCAGGACATTTGGAGTCGATCTAGCTGGCTGGTGCGCACGATAACTCTCGAAGGCAGTATCCGATTTAAACCAAAGTTGGTATATCGTAATATTACTATCAAACTTAGATCGAGTCCGGAGATGGGCAATATCGGTCCACTCCTTCTTGTACCTCCCACACAAAATGTCAACATTTTCAAAGAAAATAATTTTTTGCACAGAAAGAGAAAGGCTATTCCGATTTTGCTCCAACTTTGCGAATCATAATATTTTCATAAGTGCTAGGTCAGGTGCGAAAATGGACAATATCGGTCCACTCCATCAAGTACTTCCCCCACTAAGGATCAACATTTTGAATCATTATAACTCTTATGAAATATGATGCAGGAGTCCGATTGGCTTCAAATTTCGCACATCCCACCAATTTTATTAACCCAAGGTCGAGTTCGGAGATGGGCAATATCGGTTCACTCTTTATGGTACCTCCCACACAAAATGTCAAAATTTTCAAAGAAAATAATTTATTGCACAGAAAGAGAAAGGATAATCCGATTTTGCTCCAACTTTGCGAATCCTAATTTTTTCAACAGTGCTAGATCAGGTGCAAAAATGGACAATATCGGTCCACTCCATCAAGTACATGGGGGAGGGTCAAAATTTTGAATAATTATAAGTCTTATAAAACGTGATGTAAGATATCGATTTTGTTCAAATTTCACACATCCCAACAATTTTATTAACCCAAGGTCGAGTTCGGAGATGGGAACTATCGACATTTTCTGCACAGAAAGAAAAGCAATAATCCGATTTTCTTCCAACTTGAAAAGTCCAAATATCTGCGTCAGGTGCAAAAATGGATAATATCGGTCCACTACAACAAGTGCCTCCCGCACAGAGGGTAAAATTTTTGAATAATTATAACTCTTAAAATCGGTAATGTAAGAATCTGATTGTCTTAAAATTTCACATATCCCAATATTTTTATAACCCCAAGATCTGGTGTTAAGATAGATATCAACACTGGATCTGTTATGAAAACGGTAGAGATTGGACCATTTCTTCTGGTACCTTCCCCACAAAGGGTCCAAGTTTTCAATAACCAAAATTTTTATAAAATCCGAAGTAAGCATTCTCTTTATATGTCACACATCCCATTTGTTTTCACAAACAACAGATCTGTTGTGAAGATGCAATCTATCGGTCCACTACTTCTGGTACCTCCCTCACAATGGCTGAAAATTTTAAATATCCATGAAGCTCATAAAAAGCGGTTTAACATCCGATACCATTCAAGACTTGGTATATCTCAATATTTCCATAAATATATATATAAATATATCTCTCTTTACCAGAAACCTGAGACGATTATGTATGATTTTCCATAAATTAGATATATGTTCGATTTTCTTGTAATTTTGTCCATACCAATGTTTTTATACCTATTAGATGAAGCATGAAAATTGATTACTTTGGTCGACTATATCTGTATCATATATGTCATGTAACGTGAAGAAAGTTACCAATATAGTCCAAACTTGGCACGTCGCAATATTTATATCATTATACCCTCAACCATATAGCTACAGATGGTATTTATCAGTTAACATGGCCAAATCGTGCCTCATCGAAATAACGGTTTTAGACCCTAGGTCTCTTTGGACCAAATCCGTTTCAGGACATTCGGAGTCTATCCAGCGATGTCCTTCTGACTGGCTGATGCGCACGATAACTCTCGAAGACAGTATCCGATTTACCCTCCCTCTGGTACCTCCCACAAAAAATATCAAAATTTTTAAAGAAAATAATTTATTGGACAGAAAGAGAAAGTATCATCCGATTTTGCTCTAACTTTGTGAATACTAATATTTTCATCAGTGCTAGGTCAGGTGCGAAAACGGACAATATCGATACAGTCCATCAGGTACCTCCCCCCTAAAGGGTCAAAATTTTTTTTGAATAATTACAACTATCATAAAATGTGATGTAAGAGTCCGATTATCTTCAAATTTCACACATCCCAATAATTTTATTAACACAAGATCTGGTGTTAAGATGGAATATATCGGTCTACTATTTCTGGTACAACCCCCACTAAAGGTCGAAATTTTCAAAAAAAAAAGATACATTTTCTGCACAGAAGGAGAAGCAATAATTCGATTTTGTTCCAACTTTGCAAACAAAAAATATCAAAATTTTCAAAGAAATTGCACAGAAAGAGAAAGTATAATCCGACTTTGCTCTAACTAATATTTGCGTCAGTTCTAGGTCAGGTGCAAAAATGGATAATATCGGTCGACTCCATCAAGTGCCTTCCCCACAAAGGATTTTTAATAATTATAACTCTTATGAAATGTGATGTAAGAGTCAGATTATCTTAAAATTTCACACATCCCAATATTTTTATAAACTCAAGATCTGGTGTTGAGGAATATATCGGTCTACTCCTTCTGGTACCTCCCCCACAAAAGGTCGAATTTTTGAATACTAAGCTTATAAAACGTAAGATTCTCTTGCTACCTACAAAACGCTTAAAGAATGCGTTGGCTAATATATGTGAACCCCTCTGGTACCTCACCCACAAAGGGACACAATTGTCAATACTTTTTTCTGTCATAACTTGCGAAACAAGTCGGCGATTCTTTACAACTTGCTATGTATAAATATTTCTCTCAACCAGAAACCTGAGATGAATATGGAATTTGTGATTTCCCATAAATTGTTCCATTTTCTTGTAGTTTTGCCCATAGCAATATTTGTATTAGATGAATCATGAAAATGGAATACTTCGGTCAACTATATTCTCTACATCACGCACGTTTAACATTTTCTAAAAATTATCGCGTATCCCGTATAAAATTAAGGAAATGGTCGATCTAGCCCAAACCTGATGCGTCGCAATATTTATATCATATTTATTTAGGTCTGATACGAAACAGACAATATTGGCCCATTCCGTTTAACCTACTCCAGAGAGGGTCAACACTTTGAATAATTATAACAGAAGTCAAAATATATTTATATAATCAAACATTGGCTGAGGGTATACATAAGTCGGCAAAACCGACTGATATGTTCTAACTTGTTATCCGTAGAAAAGATGATATGTAAAATGTCACCCGAGTAACCTGGTATTGGCGTTTAACCCAATTCCTGTATCTTATGGTGCCTATCGTACTTTGCCTTCGAGCATACTTTACAGTTTAATACAACTTACTTGTCATTTTTGGGAAATTTGCTTTACATTCTCTTGTGCGGCTCTATGTGCACGGTCGTGCTCAGTATTGACTATTTCCACCTGTTCAGATTTGTATAATACGTCTGTAACAAAACTTTTACAATACCAGAACTTCGTTCTTTTAATTTTTGCATTAGTGTTCATTTCGGAAACTGCAAACGCCGAAGGTTGATGATCAGTAAAAATATTCAACTCTTTAGTACCATACAAGTACGGTTGAAGTTTACGTAGGGTCCAAACAATAGCCAACATTTCCCTTTCATTGGTAGCATAATGCAACTCGTTGTCTTTCAATGTCCACGAGATCATAGTTATTGGTCTACCTTCTTGAGACAAAACCGTTACGTTAAATCGAAATGTTTTTTTAAAGTCCGGATACATAAGGATGACATCTTCAGAAGCCAAGCCTTAAATGTTCGAATGCAGTTCGTTGTTCATCATTAAAATGAATTAATATTTTCTTTGAAATATTTTTACTGACTATCGTTCCCTCCTTTTAATATATTTGTCAAATGTTTTGCTATCGAAGCGTAATCTTTGATATATATTCTGTAGTAGTTGGCCAGGCCAAGGAAGGACTTTAGAGCATAAAATGTATTTGGTTCGGAAAACTCTGTTATTGACTTTATCTTTTTCCTCCTTTGGCTACAATGAAACCTAAATATTCTAGACTCTCTTTAAAGAATTTGGTTTTCTCGCGTGCGACTCTCATATTGGCGTCTATCAATTATCGAAGTACCGTGTCGATGTGCCGGACATGGTCTGTTTTATTCTCCGAGAATATTAATACGCCGTCAACGTAGACATAACATATTTTCCCAATTTCTTCGCGCAATACATCATCGATTGCTCTCTGGAATATACTTCCTGCATTTTTCAAGCCGAAAGGCAACCTACAAATTTCGTATTTCTCGCCGTTTACAGAGAATGATGTTTTTCACGATCTTGTTTCGTGATATCCCGACTTTAAATTCAGAGTAGAGAAATATTTTGCCTTCCCTAAATTAGCAAGGAACCCCTAATTAGCAAGGATGCTTGACATTGGATAGCGATCGGGTATTGTATGTTCATTTAGTTTCCTAAAATCAATGACCAGGTGCTTATTTTTATTGTCATCTTTATCGATGCCTTTTTTGTCAAGGACCCATGCCGAGCTATTGTATGGGGACTTTGAAAGCCTTATTATTTTATTTTTTAAAATTTGTTCGATTTTTTTATTGACAAAATCTGCTGCCCCCATCGGATAATGGTATAATTTGGAATACATGGGGTTATTGCTTGTTGTACGTATTGTAGCAATGACTGAAGTATTAAAGGTTAGCGGCTCGATAGATGTCGAAAACGCCTTAAGTCTCTTCAGTATCATCTTCTTAAAAAGATCACGTATTATTTCGGGGACTTGTATGTCGTCTATATGTGTGAAATTTACGTTGTTACAGAGGTGGTACTGCAATGGTTCAGACACTCCAGAGTATGTCATGTTGTTATCACTTAAATTTAATGTTGCACCCGACTGCGTTAGCAGATCAAAGCCTATGATAGCATCAAATGTATTTAATGAATCCAACAAAAAAATGGAACAATTTCCCCAAAGTTTCCTGTTGTTTACTAACTTCCTGACTGATATTGTTTACCCGATGACGTCTTTCTCCAGTCATACGTTCTGAGGTATTCCGTTTTATTTATTTATTTATTTATTATTATTATTGTTGCAAAATGGTCAGGCTTTATCCCTTTATTGTTGTTTTTATAAAAACAACGTTTGTTTATTAGTGAAGAACGATGGTAATGTTTACCAGGGGGTAAGGCAGGGAATACCTAGGTTTCGGAAAGAGCCACCAATCCTCATCAGTTCCCTTGTTTTTGTCTGGGATATTCTCCCCAGAAGTTATTTTAAAAATAACTTCTATGACAAAAAAAACATTTTTTACCCAAGTGACCATTTGCAACAACAAAATACTACGGTATCCCAAACAAACAAGCCGCACTGTTCTATTAATAGACAAGGCACGGTCAACGAAGGGGTTTTTGTTGTAACAGACAAAACCAACTTACACGGTTATGCTACTTCGTTCAGGTTGAACGAAAGCATAACAAGTGGAGAAAGATGTAAATGTTTATAAGTGCGGTTGTAAGATTTAGAAGAGTTTCCAAAAGAATTTCAGTTTTATTTAATTCTTTGGTTCCTCTTCTATTGAGCTTACGATCATGGTACAATGAATTCAAGGTAGGGCAGAACTACCATATGATTTAATTTTTTTTTATTTTTCTGGCTTAATATGTCAACTTCATTTGCTTATGTGTGTGTCTTCTTTTCAATAATAAAAAATTGTTCAGAAAATATTCAAATTCGGGTGTTCTCAAAATGCTTATTGCAACGAATGCATAGACAAAATCTACAGTTTTTGTCGCGAAATAAACCATAAGAGATATATAGAATATGACATTGAAAAGAAATTTTGACCATTCATTCAGTTTTCGCGGTTTTAAATTATTTATTCAAATTCAATGCAACAAGTTGTTTGCTTTTTTATTGTTTTGATAGTAATTCTGACATTACAAGCCAAACAGGTAGACCTCTATATTTGCAATTTTTTCAAAGTTGACCTACCTTCTCTTCATTGTACCATGCTTACGATCTCGTCACTTGGGTAAAAAATGTTTTTTGTCATAGACGTTATTTTTAAAATAACTTATGGGGAGAATATCCCAGACAAAAACAAGGGAACTGATGAGGATTGGTGGCTCTTTCCGAAACCTAGGTATTCCCTGCCTTACCCCCTGGTAAACATTACCATCGTTCTCCACTAATAAACAAACGTTGTTTTTATAAAAACAACAATAAAGGGATAAAGCCTGACCCTTTTGCAACAATAAAATACTACGGTATCCCGAACAAACAAGCCACACTGTTCTATTATTATTTTTTTTATTATTATTAGTATTATTTTTATTTATTTATTTATTTTTTTTTTTTTTTTGAGGAAAAATTCCAGTATGTTGGGGTTTACAGAAGTTTGTTGGTTGTTTAAATTTAGATGAAGATGAATCGACAAGTTTTGGTTTTGAAATTCCTTTCCAAACTGATCATTTTGTCGGGGCATAATTTGTTGAGTTTTTCTTACAAAGTGAGGACTTTTTTCTGCTTCTTTCCGGTGTCTTGTATGCCATCGGTTACTTCCAGAGGGCTGATTTTTATCCTCAAGGGGTTTGGCGTATAAAGCAGCAAATTTGCTTCTTTCGATACTTGCCTCGGCTTCTTCGGCTAGGGCTAATGTTGTTGGTTAATCCCTGAATTGTGCAGGGAATACAACGAATCTCAGTGTGTTTTTGAGACATGAAATAAATGCATGTAAGGCGTCACATCTTACTTCTGAGTTGAGTAAGACGGCCCCTTCTGTATCATGGGTCATAATGATCTTGTTTGTGACAAGTGTAAGTTTTTTTCGACCTCGTCATAGTACTCCATCAAGTTTAAATTTTTTTGTCTAACCATTTCCAGTCCTGTCTTAGTGTTTGCAAGGAAGTCCTATCGGCATATGTGCAGTCTAACCTAGCTATTATAGCTTGAAAGTTGAGCACCGTGTTATGTGATACGAGTAATGCTCTAACCTTTCCCCTAATTTTGTTCCTAGTAATTGTCATCGCTCAAAACTTAAAAATTTCATATGCGTCCTGAGTTCCATCGAACTCTGGAACAGATTTTATGATGTCGAAACGTACATCACATTTTATGGCTGGATTGATTGTAAATTTTTCATACCTTTTGACATTTGGAACATCTACCCTCATGTTAGAAAGTTCTCGACTGGGCTACCTTTATCTTAATAAAGCTTCACGTACAAATTCAATGCTAATTGTCACAATATACTATAAAATTTTTAACTACTTACATACACATACGAAGTCTTTTTTATTGAAAAAATCACTTACATGGTATTCTTAATTTTTTTAGAAAATTGTCCGGCTGCTATGTTAATTGAAAAGTTAATTGGGTTGATTGATTGTTGATTGGTGATACACTTCTTGTAGCTTGTAGTTTCAGTGTATCCTATTAGTGTTTGGCGCCAATTATTTAATATCGTCTGTTATCGGATTTTCCATTTACATCGGCCTTTTGGTTCAATGAGAAAATAACATTCACGGTATTACTTTTTTAGAATACAATTCATTTATTGTCACAAGTGAAGTGCTCTCTTTAACTGTATAAATGTAATTAAACTTACGACTATAACTATAGCTAGTCATTTCCAATTGTATCGTAAGCATATTTTTGCAATACAGGTATTGACATCTCCTTGTTACAGTTAGGGCATTGACATCAGTGTCAATACCTTATTCCAAATATTAATCTTTATTTGTGGTATGGTATTATTATTAATAAAGTATTTCCTGTCAACTTACATACGTACAGTGACATGCACAATCATCACAACCCATTTTATAATCTACTGTGAAATTTCACGGTTGCGTTCTCTCAATTGTCTGCAAAATATACAACTACAAAATATACACTACTTTCCAAGGTGGAGGGTTTACCTTGGAAAGTAGTGTATATTAAATTTGTCATTCCGTATGCAACACCTCTAAATATTCATAATCAGAATACAATTTTAAGTCTGTTGAAGGATGTCCGTCGGTCTCTCTGTCTGTTGATATCACAATATATCCCAATTTTTTTGACGTATAAATTTGGCGCAGTAGTTTATATTGTATCTAGGATGACTTGAAAATGAGATATATTGGTCCACGTTTTAGTATAGCCTTCATATAACAGTACATCCCGATATTTAATGTTTTGGTAATTTCAGTTCCATGTTTTCCAATAGGGCACATGTAACGTTACTTTGCGATATTCGGTATTTTGTGTAAAATTTCGTATTTGTATTTCATAATGGGTTTTACAACCGATGTCAAAATATTATAAATATCGATCCACGGTTTCACTATAACGGCACTTAGGCACATTTTTTGCAGATTTTTTTTTTTCAAATTTGGTGTGGGTTTGATAAAATTGTCCATATATGTTTTGGTATGGCACCCATATAACGGATCTACCCACTTTATTTATTTTAGAAACTTTAACAACATTCTCCAATCGATCTCACTGGTATTTGTAGTTAAAAGTGGAACACATATGAATCCAGATACTTTTAAATCAGCATGTTTTCTTTGGCTAATGGTGGAGGATATTTATAGTTCGGCCCGGCCGAACTTAATGTTTTGTTACTTGTTTTTAACTATTTTAATTGATGTTGTTGTTGTAGCAGCTCATATAGCTGTGTTCGTTTTGTTTTCATTTTCTGACTCCATTCAATCTGGTTCTGCCTCTAAGTCCAATCTCAAAAAGAATGCAACCTGTATGGGTTGTGTACATAACGAGACTTATGTTAGGTGAGTAGGCTTGGCTGGACAGCGAAATAGGTGCAGCGTGTCAAGTGGGTCTGTGCCACACGCTGGGCAGATATTCTACACATCGCTGTTAATCCGGGCTTAGTAGGAATTTGGGTGGTTGCACCATCCGGATCGTAATTAAGCCAAAACTACTCGGGTTTGTTGGGGCAGCTCTCGTTTTTCAGCTGCCACGGGAGTTGGATGGTCTCCTAGTACTGTATTCACTCTATATCCTTCAAAGACTTCTAAGACCGCGTTAGAGTAAATACTATTCAGTCCCGCTTGGTAGGACTGTTGATCTAAAGGCTCTCTCTTATACCACTGCACCTCTCTCTCTAGATCATCAAGGTCTTTCCTTACGTGGTTGGGCGGAGTTTGCTTATCCACAAGATGGTGATCCGGATGGCTTTGTCTATAACACCCATGCAGGTATCGCATTGACAGCATTTTATTATGCTGTCGCACCGGTAAGACCTTCGCCTTCTCATGTTGGTGGTCGATAGGTATCATGAGAAGGCACCCTGTTGCGGTTCTAAGAGCGGCATTCTGGCAGGACTGAATAGTTTTCCACTGCGTAGCACTAACGTTGACGGACCACACCGGAGCCGCATAGTTTACCACAGACCGGCCTACGCATTATAAGAGGTCAATATAAGTGTTCCTTATCAGCTCGACAAGTACTGCCAGCCAGAGACTTGAGGACTTTGTTCCTACTTATAATCTTGTTCCTACTTCTAAAGAGGCTATCGAATGTCACCCTTAAGACCTAGGGGTAGTTGGTGGTCGGAATTACAGCACCATCGACCTGTACATTCAAAGATAGCCCCATCTCCGCAGTCCATGTGGTGAAAAGTGTGGAGTCGATTTAGTGGCGGATATCTTCATATTCCTCGCAGTGAAAAAGATGGTAAGATCAATAGGGTAAGCGTTTAACCGATCGCAAATGTCATCAATAATTGATCCGGATGCTACGAGCAATCATCTACGTACGTTATTATCTCTATGCCTTCTGGAGGGCGTGGAATGTCAAAAAGGTAGAGGTTAAATAGTTCCAGAGGTATCACCCCACCTTGGGGAACTCCCTGTTTAACTCTACGGTTGCTCAACTTCTTGTTTCTAAATTCCACGTACGACTGGCGTTCACGCATGTACTTTACTATCCAACATTTCAAACTTGGCCGGAGGGCGGAGCGCTCAATGTCCTCGAGCAGTGTGGCATGATTGACTGTATAAAAGGCTTTTGATAAATCAAGTGCCACCATAACTGTTTTATCGCACGGCCTGTTCTGTTTGACACCTCTGCTGACATGTGTGGAAATGGCGTGTAAAGCTCTTGTTGTGCTATGCAATTTCCAGAATCCGTGTTGATGATCATCTACTGGGAAACACTCTCTTATGCTGGGGAGGAGTAAAGCCTAGAGCGTCTTTGCTACTGGTGACAAAAGATTTTGCGCTTCTGATGACATATGCAACATCTTCCAACATAAATTGTGGTGGTACCTCCTCGGCTGGAAGAGATCGTACACGGCATAGGATCGTTCTCTTAGCCCTGATACTCTCGTGATGCTCTACAAACTGCCAGTTGAAATAACACGCGTACCTCTTCGGAGCTGTCACTTCTACGCCGTTAAATGAGACAGATGTCCGATCGACCTTTCTCCCAGGGTTCAAAGCGACTTAACCGTTGCCCACAATTTATTCCTTCCGGTACTGATGTTACAATGCTTCAGATGTTTTAGCCACTTTTTCCGCTTATGCTCACCTACTAACCTGTTTACCTCCAGAGTAAGTTCCCCGACTCTGGGGTTATTAGGGTTAGTACGGCAAAACTCATCTCGCTCGTTTGCTAATCCCGCTGCCTCTGCTTGGAAACTTAGTCTTATTTCAGGTATTTGACCAGCAGGTATATAGCGAGCGGCTACTGCTTTGATGATGTCCCAAAAACACCTAAACATCAGATGGGTTGGGCAGTTCTCTGAAGCGGCGATTGGTATATTCTCTGAATTCTTGCCAATTGGTTTTCCCGTTCTTAAGGAAAGTGCGGCGTTCAGAGTCTATGAAGTCGGGTGGTTTGTTGATGGCGACAATAATGGGGAGGTGGTCTGAGCCTAGAGAAATGACTGATTGCCAAGTTACGTAATTCGTCAGACCTGGGGACACGATGGATATTTCCGGTGAACTGAGGTAGTCTCCCCTTATTCTGGTGGTCGCGTTCTCCTTAACCGTGCCAGCGCCATGCCTCTCTGGTCATTACCCATGACGGAATGCCATAATTTATGATGGGCATTGAATTCCCCTAGAACAGACAGTTATTGCCTACTAGAAGTGAACTGATATAAGGCATATAACGTGGGCCACAGCTATTTAATGGCGGAATGTACACGTTGAGCGCTTCTACCTCGGCGGTACCAGATATCTGAACTGTATCTGATATCTGGTACCAAAAATCATTGTTGTCGAAAGCATATTACGAATGTTTGCGGCATAAACGCCAAATTGGATGAAACATATATATGGGAGCTATAACTATATCTGTACCGATTTGATTTACTTGCTTCTAGACAGAATTCGGTTAGATGTGCCAAAATTGTAATTATATTGGCCATTTTGTGCACAATTAACCCGAAATCGGTTGAAGATATATGGGAGCTATATCTAAATCTGATCCGATTATCACCAATTTCAATAGAGTTCGTCCCTGGGCCAATCAAATATTGTTTGCAAATCATTTTGTTCACCACAATTCTATGAATATGAATATCCTTAAACATAACTATGGGTCTATCTCGCTTCCTTCTCCCTTTTTCAAACAAATGCACAAAGACATAATACATTCGCCACTATGTGGTGTAAGGTATAAAGAGAGACATTAACAAATATTCCTTTGCGACCAACTAAAATTCCGTATCGATTAAATTTCATTTCTACGCCAAACCAATCCGAACACATTGTAAACATTCCGGTTTATTATAGAAAACTGGCAGATCCGGACCGCGTTGTTGGCCATATTTTTATTTCGACTAAAATTCTACGTCGATTAAATTATGTTCATGTGCCTCTCCGCCCACCATTTGTAATCACGATAGTGGTCGCCATATTTTAGATGTATCTTTGAAATTGTGCACAGAGTTTTTTATTATTCCCAGAATGATTGACATTCAAAATTGTATATATTGATACTCGTTTATGTATACTTCTTATATAATGTTATATCTTAATAATCTTTGAAATGAGCCTTAATTTGACATTTAAGGTTTTTAGTATAGTATATTGTATATAGTATATTGTTCACTATTTGCTTTATTCTGTATAGTAAGAAAAATGCCTTTATTGGTAAAATATGTGGTGATACAAGGATCTATGCAAAATTTCATTCATCGTAAATATTGTGCGCTTTAACGAAATGGGTTACTAAGATTACAGCAATAAACCACAAAAGAAGAAAAATGTAAATAATCGTAGACCACAATATATTAGACCAACATTTTTTGCAAACTTTAAGTAAATTTGTTGGGAAAATCTATCAAAATTAATTGTTGATGGTAAAATACAATGTTAAATACTTATTACCAAAAGTAGCTAATAATACCCGATATTTCTTACTGAAAGAAGTTTCCCTGTAAGAATTTTCTATCTCTAAGTAACACAACTGTCAAAATGGTTCGCTTGACTCGCTCCCAATTAATTTATGACATTTAGCAAAAATTTGTATAAATTATGTCTGCTTTTTGAGAAATGATTATTATTTTATAATAACGTGAACCTACGTAGTTATTTTAAACAATACCTTGGAAAAATATGCCTAAAATAATCAAAGTAGTGAAAATGGGGAAGTACGGTTATATGGATGCTATAGGAAAACGTGGACCTACACAGGCAATGTTGGCCCACCAAATCCAGAACCGAATTAAAAATATGGATTTTTAAACAAATCTGTTAGAAAAGGTGACTTAACTCGTCAATATACCGTTCTAAACACAATACAAACTATTATTACATATTTCTAAACCCCACGTCAAATATTGTGAACTATATCTTGCTTGTAACATAAAGAAGAATGCAAGGTAGACGCATAGGATCACATCCTCTAGTCTATTTGTGCATGTCCGCCCGTCTATGTGTCCGTCTGTCCATGTATTTTTGTAAACAAAGTACAGGTCGCATTTATATCCTTGGTTGGCCCAAGGAATAAAGCTATTGGCATTGGAAATAATCGGCCAAAACCTAGAAATAGCTCCCAGATATATCTTTGTCGGATTTGCTCTTTATTGTGCACCAAATGTGCGATATTACGACCAGATTGAACCTAGAAAAACCTATGTCAAATTTGATGGAAATCGGTTCAGATATAGCCGTATTATGCACTCCATATCAACGATATTTGGGGAAATGTATTAAATACAGCTCAGAAATACCTTTGGTTCATACGAACGAATTCAGCATGGAAGAAAGTGTATCAAATTTGGCGAGCATCGGTTAAGATATATGTTTCATCCGATTTTGTGTTTTAGTCCCTCACACCCGTACAAAGACATTTGGTCTCAGCTATCAGATACATCATAGGAATATCTCTTTAATTTACATATATTTGCTTTAAAGCCATAACACGCATTCAAAAACCATCATCAAATCCCCAAAAAACGTTTATTTGTTATGGGTAGCGGCCACGATCGACTTTGGGCCTTTCTTTGCTAGTTTTATTTGACACTTTTCACTAAATATTTTTGTATAAAAGAAAATCGCGAAAAATGATTTTACAACATTGAGTTCCTGCAGCATTTTCTTAAATGCTGTAGAATGAATTCAAATTTCAAAAGAATTTGAAAATTTTTTAAAATATTTTGTTTATTGTTCAAAACAATACATACACATACAAAAACTGTGTACATAGACATTACAAGGCTACCAAAAGAAATAATTGTATACAGGTGACTGCTGTGCCCTTTTCATACTTTCACATCAAAATTATTTCAAATAAGAAACACGCTTGTAAGAAAAAACGTTTTCTTAAAAACATATTTGGAAACCATATCTGAAAGTCACCCTCGGAATAGTTTTATTTAAGACCATTGGCGTAACTTCTTACTACTCTATATAAAAGAGAGCAATATGTATATTTGCTGAATAATAATACTCCTGGCCTAAATAAAATAATAACAGAATAATATATTACGCAAGTGCAAAAGAAACTCGAAGCTCTTGCAACTAGAAATTTTTTATCAATGAATTTCGTAAACGTTGGACACAGCAATCGGAGATTTTGATGGTCTTCAAAATCTAAATTCAGTCTCCTTAACCTAATAATGACAAATAAGGAGGAGAAATTCGACAAATTTCTGAAAGAAATCGCAAAACATAAACGAATCTGAAACCTTACCCGTCCAAAAACATATCTACCTGCGCTTTAAAAACCAATCAATAACCACACCCAACAATTCGTTTCAAGCTGAATGCCTAAAACCTCACTATTCATAAAACTAAGAGGGCTATTAGATCACTTCGATTTAGTTTTGCTTCCGTTTATTGCTAGAGCATTGTCTGCAACAATGGAAGATAAAAATTTCTGAGTAGTATTTGCCAAAGTTCTCACATAAGAAAGACACGATCCACAGAATTAGACATGGACATCATCGGCATATAAAAATTTAACATCATAATAAATAAGATGGAGCCCAGCACAGTTTGGGCACCCCAAACTGAACACTACGAACACCACACTCAAAACTTAAATGCATAAACTGAGAGCACTAACTAAATCAATAAACTAAACTACATTCAGAAGAAGAGAAACCAAACAAGAACTTAAATTTGTTTATAAGAAGCTAACAATAACAAAGTTAGACGTCTTAGTTAAATAAATCCCAACTGTCGAACCAATTTCGCCGCTAAGGAAAACCTTCCGTATATAACCAGCGAGACTTTTAAAAAAGGAAATGGGAAAGCATTTTAATACTTCAAACCAAGCTTGATCGTAAACAGAAATTTATCACTGATATCTGGTAAGCTCTGCAAATAACTGTCCATGTCAGTATTTCTCAAGTATGGGTCGCGAATATATTGACGGACTAGAACCCTCTTTGTGAGCAGAATTGTCTCTCTGTTGAAATCACGATTCAGCCCACATTATTTGGCGTAGACCTTCAAAATTTGGCAGAACAATTTGTATTGTGTCTAGGATGGTTGGTATTGAAAATGAGATATATTGGTCCACGTTTTGGTATAGTCCCCATATAACGGTACCTCCCGATATTCCGTTTTTTGATGATGTTCGACACATTTTTCACGGATTTGTCTAAAAATTGGTATATGTAAGTCATAATGGGTTCTGGTTTCACAGACGGAACGTTGCATGTATAGGTCCACGTTTTCGCCCACATATAACGGTACCTCCCGATATTCGAAATTTTGATGATTTCTGCCACATTTTTTACGGATTTGTCTAAAGCGCACATATAACTTTACCCACCGATATTCGGTATTTTGATAATCCTAGTCTCATTTACCTACATTCATTTTTGTTTTAAATTTGGTGTTTTAGAAGATTTGAAAGGTGACAATCCTTGAAGTATAAAATTGCCTATAGAGGTTCCCATTTAGTATGGTCCCAATAATAGCCTCACTCACTTTATGGTTTCTTGACAAATTTAACTGTGTAAAAGTAGAATAGAGTCCAATCTCCCTCTTCGATTGTCAACTCTATTCTGTTTTCGATGAGAAAAGAAACACGACCGATTAGTTTGGTTGCTATTTCAATTCTGATTTTATTTTTAAAATATGTTCCTTACGTACTACTAAAACTAATCTAACTTAACCTAATCGCAGCCACACAATTATTCTTATCTATTCTAATATTGAATGGAGAACATTGCAGGGCTGCTTGTAATTTCATTCAAGTGGTCTTGTGCATCTACTGAGCGCATCGATATCTGTACCTGTGGGTCATAGCCTTTATTATCTCACACATTATCGTATGCGTCAGCGCACAAGATCACTGAATTCTTCACATGTGATATTTTATGGCGGCTGGGAAATATTTAATTTTAGAACATTTATTTTTTATTGCTACATTTTCCCAGCGCCTCAATCGCACTCAAAAGTATGTACAAAGTATTTTGTGCATTCTCCCGGGCGGCTTAAATGCGTATGTTAATAGTGGACTGTATTTTTATAAAGTTGAATAAATGTATACTATAAAATATTTAAATATAAAAATATTAAAAGAAAACTAATTATATATGCTTAAACAATATAAATATTCAATTAAGTAACTGCTTCCAGGAAACGACTCCATTTCTTTGTATAATCCTTCTTGCCAATGCCACCACCTTTATCTGCCGGCTTCATTCTCCAAACCACATTCATAGTCCATCGATGCAGACCGCCATCATTCACGTCGGAAAGGATTACCATTGGATACATGGTACGCTCCGATTCGTTATCCTCCATTCTCACGGCCATTGTTGGTTTGCTCTGGATTTCTGCAAGGCAATACCCTTCAGGAGGCGGAACCAAAGAGCTTTGTTCTGCTTTTCCCACTTCTTCGATCCATTCTTTTCCTCTAGAAACGTTGTCGTACTCATCTTCCCCGCATCCGCTGAACATGTTGGGGCCTTCTGTACGTGAATCCATTCGTTCTTCCCCGAGTGCTTCATTGCTCAGGGCGGATTCTTCTTCTTCTTTCCGTTCCTCAAAATGAGGACTTGCCGGCGGGAACAATTTCACAATATCTACTTCTAAGCAGGGAATCTGCTTTAGTTGAACAGCATCATGTTCTACATCGAACAGCATCGTGTTCTATTCTTAAATGTTCCACTTTTTTAGACAGGTCATCTTTCTCAGCTTCCAAGATTTGCCGCGCTCTTTCCGAGCTAGCCAATTTTTCATTGACTTTCTCTAACTTCGTTTTCAGATGTCGCACTTGATCTTTCTGAACACGATGTTTTTCTTCGAATTGTTCATCTTTGTCCCGCAGGTTTTCTTCAGATTTGGCGAGCAGATATTTTTCGTGGGCCTTCGCATTTCTCAATATCATTTCACTTTTTTATACCCTCCACCAAAAAAGGTATGGAGGGTATATTAACTTTGTCATTCCGTTTGTAACTCATCGAAATAATCATTTTAGACCCAACAAAGTATATATATTCTTGATCAGCGTAAAATTCTAAGACGGTTTAGCCCTGTCCGTCCGTCTGTCCGTCTGTCCGTCTGTTGTAATCACGCTACAGTCTAAACGAATTAAGATAGGAAGCTAAAATTTTGCACAGATCTCTCTTTTGTCTGCAGGCAGGTCAAGTTCGAAGATGGGCTATATCGGTCCACGATATCGTATAGCCCCCATATAACGGTACCCCCCCGATATTCGGTATTTTGATGATTTTACCCACATTTTCAACGGAATTGTCTGAAAATCCACACAAGGAGTTCCTTGTGGGTACTTTATACTTCGGCAGGAGAATTATCTATATAGGTCCACGATATCGTATAGCCCCCATATAACGGTACCCCCCGATATTCGGTATTTTGATGATTTTACCCACATTTTTCAACGGAATTGTCTGAAAATCCACACAAGGAGTTCCTTGTGGGTACTTTATACTTCGGCAGGAGAATTATCTATATAGGTCCACGATATCGTATAGCCCCCATGTAACGGTACCCCCCGATATTCGGTATTTTGATGATTTTACCCACATTTTTCAACGGAATTGTCTGAAAATCCACACAAGGAGTTCCTTGTGGGTACTTTATACCTCGGCAGAGAATTGTCCATATAGGTCCACGATATCGTATAGCCCCCATGTAACGGTACCCCCCGATATTCGGTATTTTGATGATTTTAGCCACATTTTTCAACGGAATTGTCTGAAAATGCACACAAGGAGTTCCTTGTGGGTACTTTATACCTCGGCAGAGAATTGTTTATATAGGTCCACAATATCGTATAGCCCCCATATAACGGTACCCCCCGATGTTCGGTATTTTGATGATTTTACCCACATTTTTGAACCGAATTGTCTGAAAATCCACACAAGGAGTTCATTGTGGGTACTTTATACCTCGGCAGAGAATTATCTATATAGGTCCACAATATCGTATAGCCCCCATATAACGGTACCCCCCGATATTCGGTATTTCGATGATTTTACCCACATTTTTCAACGGAATTGTGTGAAAATTCACACAAGGAGTTCCTTGTGGGTACTTTATACCTCGGCAGAGAATTGTCCATATAGGTCCACGATATCGTATAGCCCCCATATAACGGTACCCCCCGATATGCGGTATTTTGATGATTTTACCCACATTTTTCAACGGAATTGTCTGAAAATCCACACAAGGAGTTCCTTGTGGGTACTTTATACTTCGGCAGAGAATTATCTATATAGGTCCACGATATCGTATAGCCCCCATGTAACGGTACCCCCCGATATTCGGTATTTTGATGATTTTACCCACATTTTTCAACGGAATTGTCTGAAAATCCACACAAGGAGTTCCTTGTGGGTACTTTATACTTCGGCAGGAGAATTATCTATATAGGTCCACGATATCGTATAGCCCCCATGTAACGGTACCCCCCGATATTCGGTATTTTGATGATTTTACCCACATTTTTCAACGGAATTGTCTGAAAATCCACACAAGGAGTTCCTTGTGGGTACTTTATACCTCGGCAGAGAATTATCTATATAGGTTTACAATATCGTATAGCCCCCATATAACGGTACCCCCCGATATTCGGTATTTTGATGATTTTAGCCACATTTTTCAACGGAATTGTCTGAAAATCCACACAAGGAGTTCCTTTTTGGTACTTTATACCTCGGCAGAGAATTGTCCATATAGGTCCACGATATCGTATAGCCCCCATGTAACGGTACCCCCCGATGTTCGGTATTTTGATGATTTTACCCACATTTTTGAACGGAATTGTCTGAAAATCCACACAAGGAGTACCTTGTGGGTACTTTATACCTCAGTAGAGAATTATCTATATAGGTCCACAATATCGTATAGCCCCCATATAACGGTACCCCCCGATATTCGGTATTTTGATGATTTTACCCACATTTTTCAACGGAATTGTGTGAAAATCCACACAAGGAGTTCCTTGTGGGTACTTTATACCTCGGCAGAGAATTGTCCATATAGGTCCACGATATCGTATAGCCCCCATGTAACGGTACCCCCCGATATTCGGTATTTTGATGATTTTAGCCACATTTTTCAACGGAATTGTCTGAAAATCCACACAAGGAGTTCCTTGTGGGTACTTTATACCTCGGCAGAGAATTGTTTATATAGGTCCACAATATCGTATAGCCCCCATATAACGGTACCCCCCGATGTTCGGTATTTTGATGATTTTACCCACATTTTTGAACCGAATTGTCTGAAAATCCACACAAGGAGTTCATTGTGGGTACTTTATACCTCGGCAGAGAATTATCTATATAGGTCCACAATATCGTATAGCCCCCATATAACGGTACCCCCCGATATTCGGTATTTCGATGATTTTACCCACATTTTTCAACGGAATTGTGTGAAAATTCACACAAGGAGTTCCTTGTGGGTACTTTATACCTCGGCAGAGAATTGTCCATATAGGTCCACGATATCGTATAGCCCCCATGTAACGGTACCCCCCGATATTCGGTATTTTGATGATTTTACTCACATTTTTCAACGGAATTGTCTGAAAATCCACACAAGGAGTTCCTTGTGGGTACTTTATACCTCGGCATAGAATTATCAATATAGGTCCACAATATCGTATAGCCCCCATATAACGGTACCCCCCGATATTCGGTATTTTGATGATTTTACCCACATTTTTCAACGGAATTGTCTGAAAATCCACACAAGGAGTTCCTTGTGGGTACTTTATACCTCGGCAGAGAATTGTTCATATAGGTCCACGATATCGTATGGCCCCCATGTAACGGTACCCCCCGATATTCGGTATTTTGATGATTTTACCCACATTTTTCAACGGAATTGTCTGAAAATCCACACAAGGAGTTCCTTGTGGGTACTTTATACCTCGCCAGAGAATTATTTATATAGGTCCACAATATCGTATAGCCCCCATAAAACGGTACCCCCCGCAATTCTGTATTTTGAAGATTTTACCCACATTTTTGAACGGAATTGTCTGAAAATGCACACAAGGAGTTCCTTGTGGGTACTTTATACCTCGGCAGAGAATTATCTATATAGGTCCACAATATCGTATAGCCCCCATATAAAGGTACCCCCGATATTTGGTATTTTGATGATTTTACCCACATTTTTCAACGGAATTGTCTGAAAATCCACACACGGAGTTCCTTGTGAGTACTATACACGCAGACATAGATTTGTTTTTATAGGTCCACAATATCGTATATCTCCCCATATATCGGCACCTTCCTATATTAGATATTTTAAAGATTTTAAAAGAATTTTTATTGGATTTTATTTTTTTGAAAATTTTCTAATTCGTTCCAAATGGTGGAGGGTATTCAAAGTTCGGCCCGGCCGAACTTACTGCTTTTTTACTTGTTCCACTTCGGTTGTTAGTTGAGAACGCAATTGGATTGCTTGTCCCTGTAGAGATTGTAAATTATTTTCATAGGCTTGCATTTGTTCGTGTACACCATCTTGCAATTCTCTGTCGTAATCATCCTTTGTTTCGACATAGTTAAGTTGTCTGTTTTCTTCCACTTGCTCTTCCCAAGTTAAATATTTATATTTCGGCGAGAGTATCCATCGTAATGGAGGTTTCATCGAATCTTCGATTTCTTCATCGATGTCCAAGTCTGTGTAATTGCGACTGCGGGTTGCTAAAAGCTTCATTGCCGATAACATACACATATCCACATCACAGGGTAATGTCTTCATATGGGTTGGAAGATATTTGTGGTGTACCCTCAAGTACCGTCGTAACTGGTAATATGTATTTTCTACCAGTACCTTCCATGCCGCGACGTGTTTCACCTTTTCAAAGGCTGATGTCGACGTTAATAACTGGAAATAGTCTACCAAAGTGGTAATATCTTCTTCCATTTCTTTATTCATTTTTAATTTAAATGTTTTAGATGGGACTATTTGTCCTCTTTTCAAAACTTTTTATATTGCCTTCTTGGCTTTTTTCGATTTTTTTATACCCTCCACCAAAAAAGGTATGGAGGGTATATTAACTTTGTCATTCCGTTTGTAACTCATCGAAATAATCATTTTAGACCCAACAAAGTATATATATTCTTGATCAGCGTAAAATTCTAAGACGGTTTAGCCCTGTCCGTCCGTCTGTCCGTCTGTCCGTCTGTTGTAATCACGCTACAGTCTAAACGAATTAAGATAGGAAGCTAAAATTTTGCACAGATCTCTCTTTTGTCTGCAGGCAGGTCAAGTTCGAAGATGGGCTATATCGGTCCACGATATCGTATAGCCCCCATATAACGGTACCCCCCCGATATTCGGTATTTTGATGATTTTACCCACATTTTCAACGGAATTGTCTGAAAATCCACACAAGGAGTTCCTTGTGGGTACTTTATACTTCGGCAGGAGAATTATCTATATAGGTCCACGATATCGTATAGCCCCCATATAACGGTACCCCCCGATATTCGGTATTTTGATGATTTTACCCACATTTTTCAACGGAATTGTCTGAAAATCCACACAAGGAGTTCCTTGTGGGTACTTTATACCTCGGCAGAGAATTGTTCATATAGGTCCACGATATCGTATGGCCCCCATGTAACGGTACCCCCCGATATTCGGTATTTTGATGATTTTACCCACATTTTTCAACTGAATTGTCTGAAAATCCACACAAGGAGTTCCTTGTGGGTACTTTATACCTCGCCAGAGAATTATTTATATAGGTCCACAATATCGTATAGCCCCCATAAAACGGTACCCCCCGCAATTCTGTATTTTGAAGATTTTACCCACATTTTTGAACGGAATTGTCTGAAAATGCACACAAGGAGTTCCTTGTGGGTACTTTATACCTCGGCAGAGAATTATCTATATAGGTCCACAATATCGTATAGCCCCCATATAAAGGTACCCCCGATATTTGGTATTTTGATGATTTTACCCACATTTTTCAACGGAATTGTCTGAAAATCCACACACGGAGTTCCTTGTGAGTACTATACACGCAGACATAGATTTGTTTTTATAGGTCCACAATATCGTATATCTCCCCATATATCGGCACCTTCCTATATTAGATATTTTAAAGATTTTAAAAGAATTTTTATTGGATTTTATTTTTTTGAAAATTTTCTAATTCGTTCCAAATGGTGGAGGGTATTCAAAGTTCGGCCCGGCCGAACTTACTGCTTTTTTACTTGTTATTTTTTCAGTTGGGACTTTGATGTCCTCTTTTCGTTATGTTTTTTTTTTTTTTAATTTGCCTCGTGGGTCTTTTTTTTTAATATATATGTTTAAATTTTGCCCTTATGGCTCTTTATAATTTTATCTCTCAACGGATTTTTATTGGTAGCTATTATCCTCTTTTTTGAAGAATAGCTACTTCTGCTTGTAGTGAGTCTCTTACCACTGGTGGGGGAAAACTCCTACTATTTTCGTTTTGTGGTCGCTAATTCGTTTCACTTTATAAAAAAGTGAAGGCTCGATTGACCAAATATAAAGTAGAATAGAGTCCAATCTCCCTCTTCGATTGTCAACTCTATCCCTTTTTCTGTGAGAAAAGAAACACGACCGCTTCGTTATGGTGTTATTTCAATTCTGATTTTATTATACCCTCCACCATACTATGGAGGGTATATTAACTTTGTCATTCCGTTTGTAACTCCTCGAAATACTCATGTCAGACCCAACAAAGTATATATATTCTTGATCAGCGTAAAATTCTAAGTCGATTTAGCGATGTCCGTCTGTCTGTCTGTCTGTCCGTCTGTCTGCCCGTCTGTCTGTCTGTTGTAATCACGCTATCTTTCGAATGAATTGAGATAGATGGCTAAAATTTTGCACACATGTTTATTTTTCCAGTAGGCAGGTTAAGTTCGTAAATGGGAAATGTAGGTCCACGTTTTCATATAGCTCCCATATAACGGTAACCCCCTTTATTCGGTATTTTGATGATTTTAGCGACGTTATTCACCGGTATTGTTTCAAATTTGGTATTTGAAGTTCCAAATGGATACTACACCCTAAGGTAGAAAATTGTCTGTGCAAGTCTATGTCTTCGTATACCCCCATATAACGGTACCTCCCGATATTCGGTATTTTGATGATTTTAGCGACATTATTCACCGGACCTGTTTCAAATTTGGTATTTGAGATTCGTAATGGATGCTAGAGCCTATGACAGAAAATTGTCTGCGCAGGTCCACGTCTTCGTATGGCCCCCATATAACATTACCTCCCAAAATTCGGTATTTTGATGATTTTAGCGCCATTATTCACCGGAATTGCTTCAAATTACGTATTTAGAGTTCGTGATGGGAACTACAGTCTGTGATAGAAAAATGTCTATGCAGGTCCAGGTCTTCGTATAGGCCCCATATATCAGTACCTCCCTATATTCGGTATTTTGAAGAGTTTAGGTACAATACCCACCGAAATTGTTTGAGATGTGGTATTTGAAGTTCGTAATGGATGCTACAGCCTGTGACAGAAAATTGTCTATGCTGGTCCAGGTCTTCGCACAGCTCCAATTTAACGGCACCTCCTTATATACGATATTTTGATGATTTTAGCTACATTATTCACCCTTTATTTCAAGTTTCGAATTTGAATATGGTAATGGCTAATGACAAACAATGCCTATGTAGGTTCACGTCGTATAGGCCCCAATATAACGGCAATATTCGGTGATTTCAAAATTTAACAGAATTTTTTAAGGATTTAATTTTTTTTTTTAAATTTCCAAATTCGTTCCAAATGGTGGAGGGTATTCAAAGTTTGGCCCGGCCGAACTTACTGCTTTTAAACTTGTTTTTAAAATATGTTCCGTACGTACTACTAAAACTAATCTAACTTAACCTAATCGCAGCCACACAATTATTCTTATCTATTCTAATATTGAATGGAGAACATTGCAGGGCTGCTTGTAATTTCATTCAAGTGGTCTTGTGCATCTACTGAGCGCATCGATATCTGTGCCTGTAGGTCATAACCTTTATTATCTCACACATTATCGTATGCGTCAGCGCACAAGATCACTGAATTCTTCACATGTGATATTTTATGGCGGCTGGGAAATATTTAATTTTAGAACATTTATTTTTTATTGCTACATTTTCCCAGCGCCTCAATCGCACTCAAAAGTATGTACAAAGTATTTTGTACAAACTGCATTATGCAAACGGTCTCATTGGTATATGAAGTTTAAAGTGAATTCTGATACTTTTATATAAAAATGTTTCCATTACCCTAAGGTGGAGGGTGTTGAAAGTTCGGCTCGGCCGAACTTAATGTTTTTTAATTGTTATTTTATACTTATACCGTACCTTAAAAAGCCGAATACTTTTATTAAAAATTCTGTGGAAGAATGGTTCTGGAAAATAAAATTTAGAAAGTAAATCGAATCCATAGCGCATCATAATATTGATGAACTTAAAACCAATTTATCGAGATCCATTGTAATCTTAAATTTATATACATGAAAAATAGTATGTTGTTTTTGTCTTGGTTGGAAAACTTTTATGGGCTAAAAAACGGGTCCAACAATAACCCTTCTTACGACAGAAGAGACAATTTTTTTCGTATCGGGCTTGACTTTGAAAAATGCAGTACGATTAATTTAAAACGCCTTCATACAAAATGAATTACTATAGAAAATTAAAAATAATATTCGCTATGTACAATTTGTATTACATCGGTACTTATCTTATATTAGTAAAAATCCCATGTTTATTGTTAACCATATTTGTTGTTCAGAGTATTTTTTGATACACACGTCCAAATTAATGTGTGATTTTGATATATTGAACTTTTCCCTTTTCCGGTGCATAATGTCGCTAAAATCATCAAAATACCGAATATTGAGGTGTCGTTATATGAGGGCTATACAAAGGCGTGGACCTGCACAAACAATTTTCTGTCATGTGCTGTAGTATTCATTGTACATTAAAATCTTCTCATCCGGAAGTTGAATCAATTCCGATCTACTAGTATATAAAATCATCAAAATACCGAATATTGAAAGGAATCGTTTTATGGACACAGTATATATGTGTGCAAAATTTTAGCCTTCTATCCATGGCAGAAGAATATAGGTAGAGGCATCGACACAGCTGCTGGGACAATGAACTGTAAAACTAATTTTGGAATTGAAAATGTTGAATGGAAAATTGCTCAAATTTATAAAAATTGTTATAAACACGAATTATAATAACCTCAAAATGACGTCGTATAAGAAAACATATAAAAATTTACTTATATTTGAAAAAAAAAAATAAAATTTTTTGACACATCCATGTCCCAGGCGTTGATGGATCTACCTGCATTCTTCTACCATGATTCTATCACAATCTTTTTTCGAAACATAGCGTGATTTTAACAGACAGACATCGTTAAATTGACTTTTACGCGGATCTGGGTCTGATATAAGTATTTTGAGGAGTTACAAACGGAATAAAACAGTTAATATAACCACCATTGTGTGATGGAGGGTGCAAAAAGTACTAAATGACACTAAATTTTGTATTTGAGGAAGGTATAGAATTGAAGATCTAATATTAAGATATCTTAAGCTTTTTCATATATACCTGTGTGTTTTTCTAAGAGCTTGCTGATTTGAAATTTGAATAAAACATATACCAAATTATGAAACGAGTAAAGAATGTTTTATTTGCAATATAATTTCGGGCATATGGTCAACTCGATTATTTTGCACAAATGTCATTCTGGCCCATTTATCGTTGTCTTTGAAATGTTCTTGCAATAAGCCTTTTTTTTCGCATGTAGTATGGCAAGTGGCACCATCATGTTGAAACCACATTTCGTTTACATCCCATTATCTTTAGTTTTGGCACAAAAATCATTTATCACGATTTTGCATCGATTACCATTCACGGAAGGAAACCCATCTCCATCCTCATGTTTAAAGAAATAAGGTTCGATGAATCCGCCATTCCACAGACCACACCAAACAGTACATTTATTGGGATGCTTTGGTAACACTTAAACGGCGTGTGGATTATCTTTGCTCCAAATACGACAATTTAGCGATTTGACATATTCATTCAACAACAAATGCGCCTCGTGACTGAAGAGAGTTTTGCGTTAAAAAACTCAACAAACATTTTTATGTAAACAATGTTTTTAAAAATAAAAGTCCATGATTTAGAAAGCGTTGTTGTAGAGACGTTGCTTCATCTGTCAAAACAACTATCAGACAACGGAGTTTTTCAAACCAAAAAACATCTAATAAAAATACCTATATATACCTGTCGGTACCGCTATATATTGATTGAAATTCGATGATACAAAATTCGTAGTGGGAATTCCAAAAAAGGTTAATCGACGTAGAATTTCATTCAAATAAAAATAAAACTGGCTTTTACAATTTGGATAGCAAAATTTATGTACCCCTATCGTATGAGGTAACAACCCTAATTACCTCGGTCGATGGTATTCTAACAGTTAAGGTGGGAATACATAAAATGCTCTTTTGGCTAGTTTAAGTAATCGGCTGGCTTCTTCGTAGAGTAACAAAGGAGTTTCTGTTTGACTTATGTTTGACAAATGTCTATTTCATTATCGTGAATATTGTGCATTTGGGAGAAAAGAATGGAAAATTTACAATTGTTAGATTTACTTTAGTGGCTGTCAATAATTTCTTGACAAAGTATAAGTCTTCCAAAATTATAAATAAGGTTGTAACAAAAAGTGAGTGTAACGAGTATATCGTTAGAGTATATTCCAAATTAAAACTATGTATAATAAATAAGGCAGTAATAAGGAAAGTGTATATTAACAATTCAAAACTATTTCACTTTATTTCATTTTCCTTTTTCATTTTATGCTTCAAATATATATTTTAATTACAACAACCTCAAGATAATACCCATTTAAATAAGGTATAAAGGGGCTACAAGCAGATATGTTACCACTTTCATTCGATTATAAACGATTCTGGCATACACGTCGGGACATGATGTATGAAGACCCCCTAGGAATCTAACACTGCCCGAATAGGAATTGATGGAGTTACATCCAGTAGTCGAAAAATAACCCTGAGTGATATAGAGACAATTTGAAGTGCCATTCCGAGTGCGGTTCCGACGTTTGTACTATTTTTATACGTTTGTGAACTGTTGTAGTCAGAAACTCTTTACACGTACTAATAGAGTACTGGTGATTACTAATGCCAACGGCGGAACAAGTCAAACCCACAGTTACGACATTCAAGGCGGACTTAACTTTCAAAATAAAGATTGAACAACAGGGAGCGATGTCGAGAAAAAACTCATAGTTATGGGTTCGATCCTGACATGCACATCTTTTATATCTTTCAATAGGAATGTCGATAACACCATTGACTCCGCAATACGGATTCAATTTCGGATTTCTCAGTTTTAGGGCAGCAATGAGCTTTATCAGGTCGTCAACAACTTCCGATTCTTTGTTCCCTCTTAAAAACGATCGTTTTTATACCCTCCACCTTGGAAAGGAGGGTATATTAACTTTGTCATTCCGTTTATAACATCCCTAAACATTCGTCGTAGACCCAATAATGTATATATTCATAATCAGCATAAAATTCTAAATCGATTTAACGATGTCCATCTGTCTATCCGTCTGTCTGTTGAAATCACGATACAGGCAACATTATTTGATGTATAGCGTCTAAATTTAGCAGAATAATTTGTATTGTGTCTAGGATGGTTGGTATAGTATAGTCCCCATATAATGGTACCTCCCGATTTCGGTATTTTGACGATTTTTGCCACACTTTTTCATGGATTTGTCAGAAAATTGGTATTTGTAGGTCATAATGGGTTCTATCTCCGGTGGCGAAACTTTGCACGTTTTGGTATAGCCCCATATAATGATACCTCCCGATATTCGGTATTTTTATGATTTTTGCCTAATTTTTTCACGGATCTGTCTGAGAATTGGTATTTGTAGGACATAATGGGTCCTAGTTCGTGTGGCGAAACATTGTATGTATAGGTCCACGCTTTGGTATAGCCCCATATAGCGGTATCTCCCGATATTCGGTATTTTTATGGTTTTTTTCACATTTTTTCACAGATTTGCCTAAAAATTGGCATTTGTGGATCATAATAGGTTCTAGCTCCGTTGTATAGGTCCACGTTTTATATAGCGTTACCTCCCAATATTTGGTATTTTGATGATTTTTGCCACATTTTCCCACGAATATGTCTAAAAAGTGGCATTTTTGGGTCATAATTGGTTCTAATGTTTTCTTTACCCTAAGGTGGGGGGTATTAAAAGTTCGGCCCGACCTCAAACTTGTATCTGGCCTCATACCACTAAAAAGGGAATCATCTTAATATTCTTCATCTTGGATTGGTCGAGCATAAGAAATACGATCTAAATTCCACAAATTCGGAAGACGATTTTCGAACAAAGCCAAATCATTCTATTCGGCTTCTCTTTCCGGAAGTCCCCATTTGCCCCAACTATGCAAAGTTTTCTTCTATTTTTTACAAAACAAATGTGTAAGCGCCTTGACTCTTCTGTACCGCTTCACGTGTGACATAGGTTTCTCAGAAATTAAAGATTCAAGAGCAGCAAGTAACGGTGCGCCTATTAAGAAGGAATCGGGTGTTAAAGAAACCTATTTCAGAAGATTTTCCGAGATTAAACAAAGTGGTTTTTAAATACCCCCGCCCCTTTTCTAAACGCTACACAGTCAGTAGAATGGAGAGTATATTAAGTATATCAATCCGTTTGCGGAAAAATGTAAATTTACATTTACTCTACAAAGTATATATATTATTGATCACAAAATTATATATGTTCTATGAGTCTGTCCGTCTGTGGAAATTACCCTAGCTTTCAAACGAAATGAATGAAGTTGACACAATTTTACTCGAATGCTATATGGCGTGATTACAGAGGGATATCGGTTAATCGACTTAGAATTTTACGTTGATCAAGATTATATATACTTTATTTTGTATGACATGAGTATTTCGAGGAGTTACAATTGGAATGAAAAATTAATATACTAATTAATATACATCAACGCTTAGGAGCATTGATATGTCAAAAATTTTGAAATTTATTTTCAAATAAAAATAGATTTTTATATGTTTTCTTATACGACGTCATTCGGGGGTTATTATAATATGCCTTTTTCGACAATTTTTACAAATTTTAATAATTTTTCATTTAACATTTTCAATTCCAAAATTGGTTTGACAGTTCATTGTCTCAGTAGCTGCGTCGATGCGTCTACCTATATTCTTCTACCATGTACTCTCCATAGTATGGTGGCGGGTATAAAAATGCAACCCTGCATCCAGAGTCTTGTAACCTCAAATTTATTTTTTTATTATACACTTTTCCCCTATAATTTCATACATAAGAAAATCGGGAAAATGGCATGGAACGACGTGGACAACATCGAGTTCCTAATACAATTGAAATTGCTTTTCATCCCAAACCGGTGACACTTGTTCCTTGCAAAAAATGTGAATTTAAATTTGAACACAATTTTAAAAATTGTTAAATTATTTTGTTTATTATTGAAAACAATACATACACATACAAAAACTGTGTACATGTTACGACATTACAAAGCTACCAAAGAAAAAAATTAAATTCATTGTACCATGCTCAAATAAATGTTACGCTATATATTTGCACATTCAAGTTTTTTTTTGCACATTTCAAGTTTTTCGCCGGAAACGTTTCAAAATTGGAATGTAAAGTTCCTAAACAGTTACTCAAACAGGCCCTCGTCTCCGTATAGCCCACATATAACGGTACTTTCCTATATTGGGAACATTGATTGTTTTAGCGACATTACTCAGCGGAGTTGTTTTAAATTTAGTATTATATGTTTGTAAAGCTGTGACCGAAAATTGCCTTTATCTTTTGTTCGTTTATTTCTTTGTTTACTTTAGTTCGTAGTTTTAACCCAGATTTCACACTCATAGTAAATGTATTGTCGGGAGCAAGGAATTTTTATAAAAATTACGATTTAATTATTTAGTTTCCTAATACAGAAAAAGCAAGATACTGCATACCTTTATTGCAAATTGTGATCATTGGCGTGATACCGATGCAAACCAGAAAAAAGAAACTATAAAACAAAGGATTTTAGATAGATATAAATTTAAAAATATGGTTTAAACGTTATTGGTAAAGAGGTGGGTTTTTACGAAACAATGCTTTACCTTGCAAACGTGTGTTATCAACGAGAGGGTTTTAACAAGTAAGTTATCGATTGGCGACGCAAGCGCAAGTAAGTTATCGATTGGCGACGCAAGCGACAGCAAAGATGCGATCATCAACAACGACCACAGCATTGGAAAGTTCCTCTCCCCATCTGAACAGTGCTAATATGGCTTCCAGGAGATGTAGTATAGTAAATCGAACCATTACAGTGATCATACATTACAATCAGAAATTTTACATAATACCATTGAATGCCTGTTCTATTACAACCTTCCTATAGGACTCATAAAGCGGCACCCCTCCATAATTGATATTTTGATGATTTAAGCGACATTATTCACCGAAATTGCATCTAATTTCTTATTTGAAGTTGCTAAGGGGTATTATAGCATATGCAGGTCCAGGCATTCGTATAACCCTTATATAACGGTGCCCCTTATATTCGAGATTTTGATTTTTTTAGCGGCGTTATTGTACGGAATTGTTTCAAGTTTCATATTTGAATATCGTAATGGCCTATGACAAATTTCATATAGAGGTCTACATTTTCGTATAGGCTCCAAGCAGTATTTTTCGATGATTTTTTTATACCCTCCACCAAAAAAGGTATGGAGGGTATATTAACTTTGTCATTCCGTTTGTAACTCATCGAAATAATCATTTTAGACCCAACAAAGTATATATATTCTTGATCAGCGTAAAATTCTAAGACGGTTTAGCCCTGTCCGTCCGCCTGTCCGTCTGTTGTAATCACGCTACAGTCTAAACGAATTAAGATAGGAAGCTAAAATTTTGCACAGATCTCTCTTTTGTCTGCAGGCAGGTCAAGTTCGAAGATGGGCTATATCGGTCCACGATATCGTATAGCCCCCATATAACGGTACCCCCCGATATTCGGTATTTTGATGATTTTACCCACATTTTTCAACGGAATTGTCTGAAAATCCACACAAGGAGTTCCTTGTGGGTACTTTATACTTCGGCAGAGAATTATCTATATAGGTCCACGATATCGTATAGCCCCCATGTAACGGTACCCCCCGATATTCGGTATTTTGATGATTTTACCCACATTTTTAAACGGAATTGTCTGAAAATCCACACAAGGAGTTCCTTGTGGGTACTTTATACTTCGGCAGGAGAATTATCTATATAGGTCCACGATATCGTATAGCCCCCATGTAACGGTACCCCCCGATATTCGGTATTTTGATGATTTTACCCACATTTTTCAACGGAATTGTCTGAAAATCCACACAAGGAGTTCCTTGTGGGTACTTTATACCTCGGCAGAGAATTATCTATATAGGTTTACAATATCGTATAGCCCCCATATAACGGTACCCCCCGATATTCGGTATTTTGATGATTTTAGCCACATTTTTCAACGGAATTGTCTGAAAATCCACACAAGGAGTTCCTTTTTGGTACTTTATACCTCGGCAGAGAATTGTCCATATAGGTCCACGATATCGTATAGCCCCCATGTAACGGTACCCCCCGATGTTCGGTATTTTGATGATTTTACCCACATTTTTGAACGGAATTGTCTGAAAATCCACACAAGGAGTACCTTGTGGGTACTTTATACCTCAGTAGAGAATTATCTATATAGGTCCACAATATCGTATAGCCCCCATATAACGGTACCCCCCGATATTCGGTATTTTGATGATTTTACCCACATTTTTCAACGGAATTGTGTGAAAATCCACACAAGGAGTTCCTTGTGGGTACTTTATACCTCGGCAGAGAATTGTCCATATAGGTCCACGATATCGTATAGCCCCCATGTAACGGTACCCCCCGATATTCGGTATTTTGATGATTTTAGCCACATTTTTCAACGGAATTGTCTGAAAATCCACACAAGGAGTTCCTTGTGGGTACTTTATACCTCGGCAGAGAATTGTTTATATAAGTCCACAATATCGTATAGCCCCCATATAACGGTACCCCCCGATGTTCGGTATTTTGATGATTTTACCCACATTTTTGAACCGAATTGTCTGAAAATCCACACAAGGAGTTCATTGTGGGTACTTTATACCTCGGCAGAGAATTATCTATATAGGTCCACAATATCGTATAGCCCCCATATAACGGTACCCCCCGATATTCGGTATTTCGATGATTTTACCCACATTTTTCAACGGAATTGTGTGAAAATTCACACAAGGAGTTCCTTGTGGGTACTTTATACCTCGGCAGAGAATTGTCCATATAGGTCCACGATATCGTATAGCCCCCATGTAACGGTACCCCCCGATATTCGGTATTTTGATGATTTTACTCACATTTTTCAACGGAATTGTCTGAAAATCCACACAAGGAGTTCCTTGTGGGTACTTTATACCTCGGCATAGAATTATCAATATAGGTCCACAATATCGTATAGCCCCCATATAACGGTACCCCCCGATATTCGGTATTTTGATGATTTTACCCACATTTTTCAACGGAATTGTCTGAAAATCCACACAAGGAGTTCCTTGTGGGTACTTTATACCTCGGCAGAGAATTGTTCATATAGGTCCACGATATCGTATGGCCCCCATGTAACGGTACCCCCCGATATTCGGTATTTTGATGATTTTACCCACATTTTTCAACGGAATTGTCTGAAAATCCACACAAGGAGTTCCTTGTGGGTACTTTATACCTCGCCAGAGAATTATTTATATAGGTCCACAATATCGTATAGCCCCCATAAAACGGTACCCCCCGCAATTCTGTATTTTGAAGATTTTACCCACATTTTTGAACGGAATTGTCTGAAAATGCACACAAGGAGTTCCTTGTGGGTACTTTATACCTCGGCAGAGAATTATCTATATAGGTCCACAATATCGTATAGCCCCCATATAAAGGTACCCCCGATATTTGGTATTTTGATGATTTTACCCACATTTTTCAACGGAATTGTCTGAAAATCCACACACGGAGTTCCTTGGGAGTACTATACACGCAGACATAGATTTGTTTTTATAGGTCCACAATATCGTATATCTCCCCATATATCGGCACCTTCCTATATTAGATATTTTAAAGATTTTAAAAGAATTTTTATTGGATTTTATTTTTTTGAAAATTTTCTAATTCGTTCCAAATGGTGGAGGGTATTCAAAGTTCGGCCCGGCCGAACTTACTGCTTTTTTACTTGTTATTTTTGAAAATTGGCAAATTCCTTCCATATGGTGGAAGGTATTCAAAGTTGCTGTTAAAACTTTCTGTTCTGTTCTTTAAGATACAGTTAAAGTTTAGTACCGTTCAATAGATATTTTTCGTACACGCTACAGTAGGAATTTCCCAATTCGACTCTTTATCTAACCGCATCGCATTTACAGATATTCAATACCAAAATTCATAAAAAACGTGGAACTAAATAGTCTATACCAAAATGTGGACCTATACATACAATGTTTGGCTACCGGAGCAAGAACCCACTATGACCTACAAAGATCAATTTTTAGACAAATCCGTGAAAAAGTGGCAAAAATCATCAAAATACCGAATATCGGAATTTACCGTTATATGGGAGCTATACCAAAACCTGAACCGATACATCTCATTTTCAACAAAAACCATCCTAGGCACAATACAAATTGTTCTGCCAAATTTTGAAGGTCTAGTTAGAATCTGTATGCAGCAAGTATTTTCATAAATACCTCTTTTTATAATTTCAGATGTACAGATATTGGCAAATTCGAACTGGTTGGAAGCATTGAACGTACTTGCATCCATTCAGAGTGGACGGGAGTGAAACCCCAGTGTTTCGGTCTTAACCAAGAAAATGACTATGCAAGTAAGTACCAAAAATAAGAAGCTTTAGGAAATAATTCTTATACATTTATAGTGGAAAAGGCTCCTACAATTCTGTTTAGACGACATAATGGTCCCATTGCACAGAGTAACGACGGTAAACTGATTGTGTACCCCGGAACAACGTTGCATATGGAGTGCCTATGGATGCGTCGTTTCGGTAATCCCAAATGGTCGGTTAGCCACGATTTTAAGTAAGTTAACTACCAAAAAATAGCGCTGAATACGTTTGTTTGTAAATATATTTTCCGTTTTAAGGAATTACTCTGAGGGCTGGGTTACAGAAGAGGGTCGGGATCCTACACTGGAATACCGTCTTACAATAGCAGACGCTCAAATCGATGATTCCGGCATTTATTCATGTGAAACACCAGCCAGACATAAACATTCTGTCGAAGTGGTGGTTAAGAGCATAAATTGTCCTGAAATACCAACACGACGTGGCCTTATTGTAAGCACGAATGAAACCAAACTCAGTGTGCGAGTTCTGCTCTCCTGTTCCAATGGTAATTCTCTGATAGGATCGTCAGAACTCTTTTGTCTCCCCAGTGGAAATTGGAGCGCTCCTTTGCCTGTATGTGAAAGCGTAGAATGTGGTGACATTCCATTGCCAAATAATATAACTTCGCCACGAGTATCGGTCCTATCACGTGAAGTGGGAGGTCGCGCCGCATTTTCTTGTCCGTCGGGTTACGGGCTAAGAGGCCCATCAGAGTCAATATGCATGCCATCTGGTGAATGGGCAACCCCTTTCCCCACATGTGTTGAAGTCCAGTGCGAAAATCCTGGAGCTCCACCAAATGGTTACGCTCAAGGCACTCCTCCATATCGAGCTGGAGATGTTGTTCAATTTAATTGCAATCCGGAATACATGATGCAGGGCCAACCAATTATAGCATGTCAAGACAATGGTCGATGGTCTGGAGGTCTTCCAAAATGCGTTCAAGCCTGTTCATATCCTGGAACGGCTATTAGCGGTCACATGTCGTCTGTCCAGTTTTACTATGCAATTGGTGAAAGCATCACATTTACGTGTGATGCTGGTCTGGAGCTGCGCGGTCCTAAAATGGTAAAATGTTTAAAAAATGGCAAATGGTCTGGTGCTATTCCACAGTGCGTAGCACTTGATTAGATACCTTTTTGTATCAAAACATCCCAATTGAATAAAAATATGAAAGGCTAAATGTACATTAAAATATAAGTGTAATTTTATTCTGAACTTGAAGCATATGGTAGACGTATCGATTAAATCAATGATGACAATTCGAAAAACTACATTGGGCTTCATAAAAAAAGTCCATATTCGGAGAAAAAACAAGTAAAAAAGCTGTAAGTTCGGCCGGGCCGAACTTTTAATACCCTCCACCATTTGGTACAAATTTGGCAATTTCCAAAAAAAAACGTTAAAAATTCTGTTAAAATCTTAAAAATACCGAATGCTTATACAACGACGTGGGCCTGCATAGGCAACTTTTGTCATAAATTATTACAATATTTAAATGCGAAACTTGAAGAAAAATCTGTTTATAATGTAGCTAAAATCGTCAAAATACCGAATATGGGGGGTACCGTTATATGGGGGCTATACGAAGACGTGGACCTGCACAGACAATTTTCTGGCATGGGCTGAAGTATCCATTACGAACTTCACATGCGAAATTTGAAAGAATCCCTGTAAATAATGTCGCTAAAATCATTAAAATACCGAATATCGGGGGGTACCGTTATATGGGGGCTATATGAAGACGTGGATCTACATGGCTCATTTTTTGACTTTGGATGAAGTATCCATTACGAACTTCAAATACCAAATTTGAAACGATTCGGTAAACAATGTCGCTAAAATCATCAAAATACCGAATATCGGGGGGTACCGTTATATGGGGGCTATATGAAGACGTGGACCTTCACAGATAATTTTCTGTCTTAGGCTGTAGTATCCATTACGAACTTCAAATACCAAATTTGAAATAATTCCGGTGAATAATGTCGCTAAAATCATCAAAATACCGAATATCGGGAGGTACCGTTATATGGGGGCTATATGATAACTTGGACCTACATGGCCCATGTACGAACTTAACCTGCCTACTGGCAAAATATACATGTGTGCAAAATTTTAGCCTTCTATCTCAATTTGTTCGAAAGATAGCGTGATTACAACAGACAGACAGACGGACATGGCTAAATCGTCTTAGAATTTTACGCTGATCAAGAATATATGTACTTTGTTGGGTCTGACATGAATATTTCGAGGAGTTACAAACGGAATGACAAAATTAATATACCCTCCATAGTATGGTGGAGGGTATAAAACCTTATAAAAATATAATGTGTTGCATAATTCAGATCTTACTGATACCTCTAAAATGCTAACATTTTTCACAGCAGGTCGAAGAACTGAGGACTAAGAATACGCTGATGAACATCCAAAAGGTTTGCTGCACAGTCAGAATTTAAAAAACTTTTAACAACCCATCTACTAAACATTCCTTCAATGCTCTTTTATTTTCTGGGTCTTTGGGCTATTGAACGACATCGAAATTATTGGACTATTAATATAAGGATAAATAATTAATGAAGGCATATAGGCAGGCGGAACAAAATAACTAGCTGTTGTAGTTGTTCTTTGGGCACTCTTAGGGGAAACATCACGTGTACATTTTTATAATTTTAGAATATATGGGAGATTATTTTTAGATTGTGAAAATTGAAATGGTTTTGATTCTGAAAACGTAACCCTTTCAATCGAATGAATGCAATTAGTTTTTAAAGTTCTTAATCATGACCGAATAAGGAATGTAAAATCGTGCTTACGTCTAATTATAATTTTTTCAAATTTTGAATTTGAAGAACATTAATGGCCAAACGTTTTTTGACAATGTACAGGGTAAGACGAAACAAGTTAAGTAAAGTAAGTAAGTTCGGCCGCGCCGAGCTTTAAATACCCTCCACCATTTGGAAAAAAATTTGGAAATTTTCAAAAAATAAAATCCATTAAAAATTCTGTTAAAATCTTAAATATACCGAATAAAGCCGCTATATTAGGGTCTATATGACGTGAATCTACATAGGTTTTGTTTGTCAAAAGTCATTATCATATTCAAATTCGAAACTTGAAATAAACGGTGAATAATGTAGCTACAATCATTAAAATACCGTATAAAGGGAGGTACCGTTATATCGGAGCTATTCGAAGACGTGGACCTGCACAGACAATTTCTGTCTTTCACAGGCTGTAGCATCCATTACGAACTTCAAATACGACATCTCCAACAATTTCGGTGAGTATTGTACCTAAAATCGTCAAAATACCGAGTATAGGGAGGTACTGTTATATAGGGCTATACGAAGACGTGGACCTGCACAGACAATTATCTTTCTTAGGCTCTAGTATCCATTTCGAACTTCAAATACCAAATTTGAAAATTTTTTCGGTAATGTCGCTAAAATCATCAAAATACCGAATGTCGGGAAGTATCGTTATATGCGGCTACATGGCCCAATTACAAACTTAACATTTGTAAAAATTCGTTCGGAAGATAGCGTGATTACAACAGACAGACATACGGACAGACAGATAGACGGATTTTATGCTGATCAAGGATATATATACTTTGTTGGGTCTGACATTAGTATTTCGAGGAGTTACAAACGGAATTACAAAGTTAATATACCCTCCATACTATGGTGGAGGGTATAAAAACTGCATTCAATTTAAGACTGCTGTCATTTCTAAGCCTCTCATCCGACAGCTGTAAAATTATTTCAGTTACAGCTCATTATATGGTTTACACGCGTACAAAAGCATTTTGGTGAGAATTTTAAAGAAAAAATAAGTTATTCGTGATGGAATTCAAGCGTGATAGTGTGATTTCTTTATATTTGGCTGGAAAACCACAATAGGCTATCGTTAGAGCACTCCAGCATTTAAATGTGAATAAATCTTTTGTGTCTCGTACCATTGCTCGTTACCGTCAAGGAAGTGGATGGAAGAAAACAGCAACATCAGCAGAAATGATTCGAAAAATAAAGAAGCGACTTGATCGAAACACGCGCCGCAGTGCGCGAAAATGGCTGAACATATCGCAGTATTCCATTCGGCAAGTTTTAAAAAATTAACTCGGGGTAAAGCCATTGGGATTCCAAAAAATGCAAGAACTTACACCGCAACAGAAAGAAAATATACTCAAAAGAGCTAATAAGTTGCTTCGCTTAGCCGAACAAACAAAATGATCGTGTTTATTTGCCAAAGAGGTCAGTTGAAAATGTGCACCTTCGGTTGGCCACCAGAACTCAAGCGCCTGCCATGATGATGGTGGGGCCGTCATAATAACCAAAGTGTCGATCACCTCAAGCAAGTACTTCACGGAAATGGGCCAAAATGCCACAGACAACATTCGGCAGCGTGTGACGGTTGGCCGTTTGAATGCCTTAATTGGTGCCAAAGGTGACCAATTCGAACAAATCAAAACTTATTCTAAAATTTGTTGCTATTTCCGAAATTTTTTGCTTTCATTCATAAAAATTTACAAAAAAAGTAAAAGTTATGGCCTTTGGCTTCTTTACTTTTTATAATTTTTTATCTTACCCTGTATTTGCGGCAGTTGAAATTCATTTATTTGTGTCAGTTGAAATTCAAATAAATATATGACCATTATATAAAGTTGCATTGAAAAGAAATAAAATAGGTAAACAAATGTTTAAATTAAAAAAAAATGGTACGTTAAAAATTCTGTTTAAATCTTGAAAATACCTAATGTAGCCGTATATTAGAGTCTATACGACAACGTGGATCTGCATAGGCAATTTTTGTCACAAGATATTACAATATTCAAATGCTAAACTTGAAAAAAAAATTGTTTATAATGTAGCTAAAAGCATCCAAATACCGAATATCGGGGGGTACCATTATATGGGGGCTATACGAAGGCGTGGACCTGCACAGACAATTTTATGTCATAAGCTATAGCATTCCTGTAGACATAGTACACATTTGAGTAAAATGTCATCAACCTACTTCATTTCGTTCGGAAGCTAGAGTGATTTCCACAGACGGACGGACATTGATAAATCGACATATAATTTTATGCTGATCAAAAATATATGCCCTTTATGGGGTCTAAAATGTATATTTCGAAGTGTTACAAACGGAGTGACAAACTTAATATACCCTCCATACTATGGTGGAGGGTATAAAAATAGATACAGTCGTGGGAATTATAAACATATGCATAGACTTGACTAAAATAAAACCGTGGGGCACGTCAATTCTCTACAATATGCATATGCAATTGAAGTGCCCCTCGGTGTTAGTTTCCTCAAGTCTATGCATATGTTTATAATTCCCACGACTGTATCTATTTTTTTATTATTTTTTGGTTTTTAGTACACTTTTCTAAAACATTGCAATGTATGTTTAACATAAAACCTTTTAACTTAAAAAGTTTTCTACCTATTTTTAATTTTCTAGTTTTTAGTTTTTATTTCGCATTTTGTTTAATTCATATTTTATATTTTTGTACCATTTTGTTCCCACGAGTAATGGACATTTAAACGGTTGACAATTTTAGCCACCCTGTGGTATTAGTGGTATCCTTAACACGATACAAAATCGTGACTTGAGGGGTGGAATCAGGCTGGATTAATCAGATACCAGAATTACAGATGCAATTTCTAAATTTAAATCTTATTATTATACGCCATTTATTGGCTGCGCCATCTTAAATATTGAACTTGTATAGTATAATGTATTTTTCTAGTCATGCCCTTTTATTTGATACCCATAGTGGCAAAATTGATAAAAAATTGTTATCAGCCATTTGGTAGCGGCCGCCATCTTGGATTTCAATCTTTATAGTATATTTTATTCTGCTTGTTGAGCCCTTTCATTTAATGCCCATATTGATGGGATTGATAAAACCTACGTTGTCCGCCAATTTGGTAGCGGCCGCAATCTTGAATTTCAATTTTTATACCCTCCACCATAGTATGGAGGGTATATTAAGTTTGTCATTCCGTTTGTAACACCCCGAAATATACATTTTAGACCCCACAAAGTACATATATTCTTGATCAGCATAAAATTCTATGTCGATTTATCAATGTCCGTCCGTCTGTGGAAATCACTCTAGCTTTCGAACGAAATGAAGTAGGTTGATGAAATTTTATTCAAATGTGTACTATGTCTGCAGGACTTTTCGTATTTAAAATGGGGTATGTAGGTCCACGTCTTCGTATAGCCCCCATATAACGGTACCTCCCGATATGCGGTATTTTGATGATTCTAGCGACATTTTTTACCGGAATTGTTGCAAAATTAAAGTTCGTAATAGATACTACAGCATAAAATAGAAAATGGGCCATGTAGATCCACGTCTTCGTATAGCCCCCTTGTAACGGTACCCCCCGATATTCGGTATTTTGATGATTTTAGCGACGGGAATTGTTTCAATTTTGGTTTTTGAAGTTCGTAATGGATACTACATCCTAAGGCAGGAAATGAGTCATGAGGTTCACGTCTTCGTATAGCCCCCATATAACGGTACCCCCCGATATTCGGTATTTTGATGATTTTAGCGACATTATTTACCGGAACTATTTCAAATTCGGCATTTGAAGTTCGTAATGAATACTATAGCCTATGACAGAAAGTTTTCTGGGCAGGTCCACGTCTTCGTATAGCCCCCATATAACGGTACCCCCGATATTCGGTATTTGGATGATTTTAGCTACATTATAAACAAATTTTTTTCAAGTTTCGCATTTGAATATTGTAAAATCTTGTGACAAAAGTTGCCTATGCAGGTCCACGTCGTCGTAACAGAATTTTTAACGGATTTTGTTTTTATACCCTGCATCACAAGGTGGTCAGGGTATTATGTCTTTGTGCATTTCTTTGTAACAGGCAAAAGGAAACGAGATAGACCCATAGTTCCTTTTGATGATCTGCATAGAATCACTTTCTGAGTTGATTTATGCATGTCAGTCAGTCTGTCCGTCCGTCCGTCTGTCCATGTATTCTTGTGAACAAAATGCAGGTCGCATTTATTATCCGATTGAGATGAAATTTTGCAAACAACATTTGTTTGGCCCAAGGACGAATCCTATTGAAATTGGAGATAATCGGTCAAAATTTAGATATAGCTCCCATATATATCTTCGTCCGATTTGCCTTTTATTGTGCACCAAACGTGTAATATCAGCCCGAACAGTATGGAATTTTGCACATACAACCAAATTAGGCCTGAAAATAAGTATGCCAAATTTTATCGAAATCGGTTCAGATATAGCTATAGCTCCCATATGTATTGTTCATCCGATTTGTTATTTTTTCCTCCGCAGCCGTAATATGCACTCTGTAACAACAATATTTGGGGAAATATATCAAATGCAGCTCAGAAATACTTTTGCTAAATTTTATCGAGATCGGTTCAGATTTGGATATAGCTCCCATATATAACTTCGTCCGATTTTCCATTTATTGTGCACCAAACGTCTAATATTTGTCCAAATGGGATGGAATTTGGCACATACGACCGAATTTAGTCTAGAAGGTAGTATGCCAAATTTGTTGAAGATCGGTTCAGATATAGCTATAGCTTCCATATATATTGTTCATCCGATTTATTGTATTTGTTACCCACAGCCGTAATATGCAATCCGTAACAACGATATTCAGGGAAATATATCAAATACAGCTCAGAAATATCTTTGCCAAATTTTATCGAGATCGGTTCAGATTTGGATATAGTTCCCATATATATTTTTATCCGATTTCAAATTAATTTCGCACCAAATGGGCAATACTAGTCCGAATTTAAAAGATACAAATGCTTCGGCATATTTAGTCCTTTGAATTTTAAATTATAATTATAATCATAGCGTGTATGATTGAATTCTCCCATAAAAACTTTTAATTATTAAGTGGAGCTCAACTAAATTAGCAAAGTGGTGTAGGGTATCATAAAATCGGCCCCGCCCGACTTTAGGACTTTCTTTACTGGTTTAAATTGATAAATTTGTGGTGGAGGGTTGTAGTGGCGCATATAGATTTTCAGTTGAAAAATATTAATGTTTTCTTTGGCACCCTCACAACTAGGGATTGGACAGCTCTGGTACAGCATTGCAGTGTAACGCAATGTTAATTAACATTTAGTTACATATCACTACACATAATTACTAGATCGTACTTTTCGATCCACATGATCGCCTCTTCAACCGTTTGATCTCGTTGTTGTGAGATTCTAGTCTATAGTTTTTTTTTGTTTTGTTTGTTTGCTTTGTTACGTTTCTATTGGTTCATTACATTGATGTAATGCCATTTTTCCCTTAATGCATTCCATTAAATCTATAATGCTGTTCGCGATCGCATGTTGGTCTTACTTAGCTGAACCGACTTCGAGATGTGTTATAGCTCAGTGGAAGAGCTTCTGCCTATGGACCGGGAGAACCAGGTTCAAATCCCAGCCCCGACATTATTATTTTTTTTTTTTGTCTTTTTAATTTTTTTTTATTTTCTTAATGGTAATTAAATTCATTTTGAAACATAACATTTAATTTCAACAAATCATAGCAGATTGAAGTTCACCTTCACTTCTGAACGCTATAATATGCCATAAGGGGAAATGCTATAATTTTTTTTGATGATAGTGGTGAAACTTTCTTTAACCTTTTTTGTTAGTATGTTCTTATTTCATACATTTGTACATGCACAATACATCAATTGAGTGCTTTTACCATGTCTTTGTGCTAGAAAAGTCGCCATAATGGTTTTTTGAAATTTAAGATAGTATTGGTTATTCAGCCGTTTTTGATTGGTTTTAGCCGAGGATACAAAAGGGGGTAACTGAGGAGAGATTTTGATCATTTTATCTTAACCTTGAAGCCGTTCATTTGTAAAGTTATTTTGAAGTTAGAAAATAAAAGTTGAATTCTTTGCCAATTATAACCCACAATTTTTATCAAAAAAAAAAAAACAACTTTGAAGTTTTTCTTAATTTGCGAAAAAAAGGACAATTTTCCGAACGTGGTTGTAAATTTTGGGCGAAATCATTTTTTCTGCCTGTTTCCACGATTTTTGGAATAAATTCTTGCTGGAGCAAGAAACTCTAAACAACTTGCGAATCTGGAACTTATCAAGTGGCGCAGATACACTTTTTTATTGGATCCCTTAGAGCTCCTGTTTTTCTTTTCTACTTTGTGGAAATACCACATATGTTCTATGTCGTCGTTTTCACTTGGTAAGATCCTCTGTAGGAGATGTCTCTCTTTTGCCATAGTTCTAATTTTGTCATTCCTCTTTGGTTTAAGGATTCCCCCTCATTTCCCTGCCTTGATACACCGATGCCGTCCACAAGCTGTTATGTCTGCCAAACTTCTTGAACAACATTCAGTGTTTAGTGGTTTCGTATGCTTTAAAGCGATCGGTAGTTTTGTTGGAAATCGTTTAATTATTAATATTTGAGTGCGGGTATTCCAAGTGAAGAAAAAAAAACCAAAAGTTTAAATATTACGCTATATTGGTAGTTTATCCTATCAAAATTATTTTTAATACCCATATATTTTTTATTGGTTGCATTAGTTTTCTAAAAAAAAAGAAAGAAAAAATGTAAAAAAAATCAGAAACATTCGGCATTGAAACGAAAGTGAGTGTTTGTGTGGTTAACCAAATTGAAGGCCAGAGAACAAAATAAGAAAAGTACAGATCAAAGTGAAGATCATTCTCTGTTAAAAGTTCATATGATAAGTGTTTTGTTTGAGAAGAGAGAACAGATCCAACGACTGTTAAATTGGTTAATTTGCTGAAGTTTGCTGTTGTAAATATCAACCAACCCATTCTGGAAGGCCTTTCAACGTGGGAGCTCCGACATATTCAAAGTAAGTTAACTCTCTTTAACTTCCATCAAACCACCATCAACCAACCAATCGATCTATTGTACAGAGAGTAAGCGGGTGAACCGTTATTGCTCTCACGTTCCACAAAATACTTGCATTGATATTTTTAAATTTGCAAATATTTTGCTGATATTATAAAATGATCATAAAAATTTTTAAATGGCTTTAAAATTACTTGTTTTGCAATTAAAATATTTCTAAAGGATACGGATGTTGATGGTAGTTTGAATTTTACTCGCTATGCAAAAAAATGTACAAGTGTTGGATGTGTTAATGTTAAGTATTGGGTTAACAGGCAGCACGCTGTTGCGAACAATTGGCGCTGTTAACTATGTTGTTGAGAGAACATAGTTTGAAAAGCACTGCTTTGATGTATTCTTTGCTAATGATTTTCTTTCTTATTTTTTTAAATTAATTTTATTTTGTTTTGCTTTCAATAACAAATCCAACATTGTATATTTATTGAAACCCATTTGCTTTACATATGAATTTATTTTTGGGGAATGATCTTCAAATAATTTAACTTGAAATGTAAATATAAAAAAATCTCCGATTGCAATAATTTGTGCTTGTGTTGATGATGGCTGTAAAAGGTCAATGTACTTAACAGCTATTCACATGAAGGAAACAGAAACACACAAACATATACAGAACTGATTAAAGATTCTTTTTTTTGCAATTTAACATCTAACGTTCAAGCCCGAATTTTGTTTCTGAATTTTGAAATTCTACTTTTCTGAAAAATTTAAAATTTTTAACTTATGTTTTTCAATAATATAATTTTATAGAGATACATTTAGTATAATTTTGATACGTAATTATTTAGCTATTTTTATTTTTTTCTGATTTTTTTGTGGAAATTATTAGTAATTGGTCAAGTATTTGATATCGGTGATAAATATGATAGTTTCAAAAATATTGAATTTTAAAATCTTTATAAATTTTGGATTTTCAACATTTATCTGAATTGTTTCTTTTTGGGTAGTTATAATGAATTTTATTTTCAATAAATTTTTGGTATTGTTAACCATGTGCTAAACGAATGTTCTAAGTTTAATTTGAAACAGGGGTCAGAAAAGTAACATAGGGTAAACAAATATGGGTTTGCCATATGTGTTAAACAATTTATTTTTGTTTTTGGATTTTCATGGCAAACAGGATGGGAGGGCTAACCATGCATTTACAGCTAAGCATGGCCTTATCAAATTATGAAGGAAATAGACTCCTCTTTTCTATATTTTGCTTTGGACTATAGATATCCTTCTTCATATATCTCTTTCCTTCTTGTACTTTTTTTCTATCATTTATGCACGCATTATCATTAAATAGACTGGTAGTTGGCATAATCTATTGATGAATTTTGGCAAGATCCCACACCCAACGACGAGCAATAAGGCTGGTGAACTATGCGTGCCAGGCCATATGATTCATCTGAAAATATCTACAGGAAAATTGTAATCGATTTAACCCATGCATGCTACAGTTAATTTTGGCGCCTAACGTGGGGCCCGAGTGATGAGTATATTTTAGATTTGTAGACACAAAACGACTTGATATAGTTTATATCATAGTTTTATCACTCAGGTCCTTTCTTCTTTTAATCCTTTCATTTCCCTTCTTCCTTTTTCATACGTCTTGTTAACAAACTTTCTTTGGAATTTATAAATTTGATATGCAGTTGTGCTTAAGTTTATAACCAGAAGTTCTGTTGACTTGTTCTCTTTATATTCTTTGTAGAAGGTTCTTTCTGGTATTAGGTTTGAATGAATGCAGATTTTGAACATTGGTTTAATTCTGAGTTCAATTCTAAGGCCTTATAGGAAGCTTCTACTTCTATCAATTTTTGCGACTTGGAATTTAAAAACGTTAAAGATTATGTTTTTAACCATCGAAAACGAAAGTCTATAGTCCTTTCTATTTCTATATCTTTCTTGCTTCTTTCTCTTTCCTGCTATTTCCTCAAATTTTGATTATTTATTTTTTTATTCATTACCCTATGTAACTACTGATCTCCTGAACAAATTAAACTTGTAAAAAAATAATTATTTTCCTATTTAGTATTTTTCATTTTGCTTAATAATTTAATTATTAAATTTAGGATATTTCTTCATTTGTTACCATTCACTTGTTGTCCTTTTGATTTTGAGATTTTTTGTTAATAATGCCTCTTGAAAGGAGTTCTGATGATATGGCTTCTGGTGGTCCAGTCGTAGTGGATAATTGTCTAATATGCAAAATATGCAGTTCTACAATTCAGAGTCCCTCAGTTTTGTCTGAGACTATATGCAAGCATTCGTTTCATAAGATTTGTATTAACAGTTACATAAAAACTCATTCGGATTGCCCGGTTTGTGGTGTTAAAATTATTAAGGATATTAAATCGTCCAATCCTTCAGCTTCTCAGAAATCAACTTCCACAATTACAACAAGATCATAATCTAAAGCCAGTAATTTTGATGCAAGCAGGACAGAAGAAATTCCTCAACAGGATATAGCTTCTACCTCGAATCCTTCAGCGGGAACATCAACCTCTCAGTCAAATTTAAATTTAGATGGCGTCAGAGAAATAGTAACTTCACTCATGAGTAGTCAACAGGCAACAATAATTGAATGTATTTCAAGTCAGATTTCTTCTTTAGTAGAGAAAAGTGTTGAAGCGAGTCTGGCTCGTTTAAATATCAACGCTACCCCTCAAATTTATAATGCTTCCTCTCCTATGGAGATTAGGAATAATCAAGGTATACAAAACGTTTGTGAGGTCGAACAGAGAACCTTGGAGCAACTTTTGGGATTGCCTTCCAACAATGTTATCAATGGTGGATTTGGCCAAGCTAATAACGAGGTAAATTTGAATAGGTCTCGTTTAAGCTTTCCTACCTCTAGTCGCGATCTGTCCTCAAGACCTGATAAAGTTAGCCAGATTATCATTAACTGGAAAATCAAATTTAATGGCAGTTCTACTAGTTTACCCGTCGATAACTTTATTTATCGTGTTGAAGCCATTACAAAGCAGACGCTCAACGGCGATTTTGATATTTTATGTCGTAGTGCCAGTTCGTTGTTTGAAGGAAAGGCAAGTGACTGGTATTGGAGGTTTCATCGCACGGTACCAGTTGTCATATGGAGAGATCTTTGTAAAGCTTTACGCCAGCAATACCGAGATTCTAGAACAGATATCGACTTTAGAGAATTGATTAGAGATAGAAAGCAAAAGCCAAACGAACCATTTGACACCTTTTATGATTCGGTTATTGATTTAGTCGATAGGTTAGATAAACCGTTAGATGATAAAACCCTGGTAGAAATCTTGCGCCGTAATTTGCAACCAGATATACAGCACGAGATTTTGAATATGTCCATAAATTCTGTTGGTCAGCTTCGGGAAATTTGTCGTAGACGGGAATTCATGCAAGATATCAGTCGAAAACAAGGTTTTGGTGGCAATAGACAAAATAAGTTTGCAAGCAGAGTTACTGAATTAGATTACAATGATGGTACAGATCCAGAGTTGCTGGAATTCGAAGAATTATCTGAAGTTTCATTGGTATGTTGGAACTGTAGAAAATCTGGCCACAGATACCAGGAGTGCTTAGCTGATCGAACAATATTTTGTTATGGTTGTGGTACGCCACAAGTATATAAGCCCAACAGTAGAAAATGCAACAATTCAAAAAACTTGCGTATTCCTGCACTGAAAAGTGCACACAAACCGACAACATGTCAGCAGTCCTCGCAGACGATGTGAAAAATATTCCTTATTCCACTTTTTGTCCAGATACCATTAAAAATCAATCATTTCAGGAAGTGATACACAAAGAACCTTTGAGTGTGTCAAACCAAGACCCAAATCACGTTACAATTTTATCTCGGAGTTCTTTTTCTTCTTCTCAGATAGGTCCTAGACCGATTATTCCTTTTCATGTCAGGTTAAGTAATTATAATAAAATCAGAGAACGTATCTTCAATGAAGACCCTAAAATTACTCGGTCCAATGCGAGAATGCGAAATTTTTGGAAAAATGTTAAATTATTCAGGAAGAATTTTAATATCTCTATATTAGAGCGGCCAGGAGATGTTAGACCATATGCCGAGGTTCGTCTATTAGGCAAGAGTATGATGGGGTTGTTAGATACTGGAGCCTCTGTGACCTGTTTGGGTTCTCAAGCTGCTATCGACTTTCTGTCCTCTCAAACACCATACAAAAAATTAAATACCAAGGTTAATACGGCTGATGGTAAGCCTCAAAACATAGTTGGAGTTTTCACAACCGAAATAGTTTTTAGAGAGAAAAGTCTGCCTATAACGATTTATATTGTTCCTAGCTTATATCAGAATTTAATATTGGGTATAGATTTTTGGAGGTTATACAATCATTAAACAAAGGCATTTCCCTGTCTCTCCGGCAATTGAGAAATTAATCTATGAAGAGCTTGATAGAATGCTAGCTATGGGGGTTATAGAAGAATCATCCAGTGCGTGGTCTTCTCCCATTGTTCTACATAGGAAACCAGGGAAGAATAGCCTATGCTTAGATAGCAGAAAACTTAATTCCGTAACAGAAGGGGACGCTTATCCGCTTCCTCACATCGAAGGAATTTTGAGCCGTCTGCCTAAGGCAGAGTACATATCGAGTATTGACCTCAAAGACGCTTTTTGGTAGATACCTCTTGATGATTCGTCGAAAGGTAAGACTGCCTTCACGGTTCCTGGGAGACCACTCTACCATTTTAAGGTTATGCCATTCGGCTTATGCAACGCCCCTCAAACGATGTGTAGGTTGATGGATAGAGTAGTACCAGCGTCTCTCAGAACTGAAGTGTTGGTCTACCTGGACGATCTTCTGGTGGTATCTCCTAACTTTGAGAGGCATATCGAAGTGCTCAGGGAAGTGGCTAAGTGCATTCGACAGGCAGGGTTAACGATTAATGTGGGAAAAAGTAAATTTTGTATTAGCGAAGTTCGGTATTTGGGTCATGTTATCGGTAATGGCACCATTCGAACGGATCCTAACAAAATTTCGGCTATCATTGAATTTCCTAAGCCCAGATCTGTCAAACAGGTGCGTCGATTTCTGGGAATGTCTGGTTGGTATCGAAAGTTCATTAGGAACTATGCTGCGATTTCGAGTCCCTTAACTGACTTATTAAAAACTAATAGAAGGTTTATTTGGACCGATGAAGCCCAGTTATCCTTTGAGAAATTAAAGTCCATTCTTTGCACAGCCCCTGTTTTGCACAGTCCTGACTTCTCACAGCCGTTCTTCATACACTGTGATACAAGCAAAACAGGAATAGGAGGAGTTTTGGTGCAAAAGAATGCAGAGGGTGATGAGTTTCCAATCGCATTTATGTCGAAGAAACTAAACCAAGCCCAACGCAACTATAGTGTCACCGAACAAGAGTGCTTGGCAGCAATGCTATGCATTAAAAAATTTAGGGCTTATGTCGAGGGACATGAGTTTACGGTGATAACAGACCACGCTTCTCTTAAATGGCTCATGTCCCAATCCGACTTAAGTTCACGGCTGGCAAGGTGGGCTTTAAAACTTCAGCGATACAGCTTCAAAACAGAGCATAGAAAGGGGTCTCAAAACATAGTTCCTGATGCGCTCTCGCGTACCAACACTGATGATTTGTCGGGGATCTGCTGTTTATCTGGCATTGATAATGAACGTGGAGTATTCGTGGATTTAGCGTCCAGTCATTTTTTTTTTCGGACGAATACAAGGATCTTTTGAAGAAGGTTGAGAGAAATTTAGATTCGACTCCAGATTTAAAGATTATAGATGGTTATCTCTATAGAAGAACGGAGCATTCTGTAGGAGAACAGGTTACTGACGATATGTCATGAAAGTTATGGATCCCTAAAGCAATGGTACCAGAACTTCTTCAAAAACATCACGAAGATCCATTGTCTTCTCACAGTGGTATTAACAAAACATTAGAAAGACTTCGTAGATATTATTACTGGCCAAATCTAGTTTGCGATGTTAAAAATTACATTAACTCGTGTGAAGTATGTAAAAGTACCAAACATCCAAACGTTATCATGAGACCACCTATACAGGTATAACACAGAGATTTTTCCAGCGTCTGTATGTGGACTTTATTGGACCCTACCCGAGGTCCAGGTCAGGAAATATAGGGATTTTTATAGTTTTAGATCATTTTTCTAAATTTTCATTTCTCCGACCAGTAAAAAAATTCACGGCTGATGTTGTAATCAGATACATGGAAGAGGAGTTATTCCACATTTTCGGGATACCAGAATGTGTCATCTCAGATAATGGGACACAATTTAAAGCAAAAAAGTTTAACGATCTCTTGACTTCCTACAAAATTAGACATATTTATACTGCAGTGCACTCGCCACAGGCGAATGCATCTGAAAGAGTTAACAGATCAGTCATTTCAGCAATCAAGGCTTATGTAAAACCAGACCAAAAAGATTGGGACGAAAAGCTAAGTCACATAGCTTGCGCTTTACGTTCAACTGTCCATAGTGCAATAGGAACTTCTCCTTACTTTATGGCGTTTGGCCAACATATGGTCACAAACGGTTCCACTTACCAAATATTGAGGAACTTGAACCTTTTAGAAGATAGATCAATTAATTTCAATAGATCAGACACATTCGACATCGTTAGGTCAAAAGCGGTAAGAGTAATGCAAAAACAACAACAACGTAATGAAAAACATTATAATCTAAGATCACGACAAGTCTCCTATGAGGTTGGACAAGAGATATATAGGCGAAACTTCAGTCAAAGTAATTTTGAGAAAGGGTATAATGCGAAACTAGCGCCAACATTTATTAAAAGCAGAGTTCGTCGGAAGCTTGGTAATAGTTATTATGAACTGGAGGACCTTCAAGGTAAATTACTTGGTACATATCATGCGAAAGATTTGAGGCAGTAGTGAAAATCTACATGCGGGATCATCCTTGTTGTCCATTTTAATCCCACAAGTCTGATTTTGGCGGGGGGTATTTGTAGTGGCGCATATAGATTTTCAGTTGAAAAATATTAATGTTTTCTTTGGCACCCTCACAACTAGGGATTGGACAGCTCTGGTAAAGCATTGCAGTGTAACGCAATCACTACACATAATTACTAGATCGTACTTTTCGATCCACATGATCGCCTCTTCAACCGTTTGATCTCGTTGTTGTGAGATTCTAGTCTATAGTTTTTTTTTTTGTTTTGTTTGTTTGCTTTGTTACGTTTCTATTGATTCATTACATTGATGTAATGCCATTTTTCCCTTAATGCATTCCATTAAATCTATAATGCTGTTCGCGATCGCATGTTGGTCTTACTTAGCTGAACCGACTTCGAGATGTGTTATAGCTCAGTGGAAGAGCTTCTGCCTATGGACCGGGAGAACCAGGTTCAAATCCCAGCCCCGACATTATTAATATTTTTTTTTTGTCTTTTTAATTTTTTTTTATTTTCTTAATGGTAATTAAATTCATTTTGAAACATAAAATTTAATTTCAACAAATTATAGCAGATTGAAGTTCACCTTCACTTCTGAACGCTATAATATGCCATAAGGGGAAATGCTATAATTTTTTTTGATGATAGTGGTGAAACTTTCTTTAACCTTTTTTGTTAGTATGTTCTTATTTCATACATTTGTACATGCACAATACATCAATTGAGTGCTTTTACCATGTCTTTGTGCTAGAAAAGTCGCCATAATGGTTTTTTGAAATTTAAGATAGTATTGGTTATTCAGCCGTTTTTGATTGGTTTTAGCCGAGGATACAAAAGGGGGTAACTGAGGAGAGATTTTGATCATTTTATCTTAACCTTGAAGCCGTTCATTTGGAATAAATTCTTGCTGTAGCAAGAAACTCTAAACAACTTGCGAATCTGGAACTTATCAAGTGGCGCAGATACACTTTTTTATTGGATCCCTTAGAGCTCCTGTTTTTCTTTTCTACTTTGTGGAAATACCACATATGTTCTATGTCGTCGTTTTCACTTGGTAAGATCCTCTGTAGGAGATGTCTCTCTTTTGCCATAGTTCTAATTTTGTCATTCCTCTTTGGTTTAAGGATTCCCCCTCATTTCCCTGCCTTGATACACCGATGCCGTCCACAAGCTGTTATGTCTGCCAAACTTCTTGAACAACATTCAGTGTTTAGTGGTTTCGTATGCTTTAAAGCGATCGGTAGTTTTGTTGGAAATCGTTTAATTATTAATATTTGAGTGCGGGTATTCCAAGTGAAGAAAAAAAACCAAAAGTTTAAATATTACGCTATATTGGTAGTTTATCCTATCAAAATTATTTTTAATACCCATATATTTTTTATTGGTTGCATTAGTTTTCTAAAAAAAAAGAAAGAAAAAATGTAAAAAAAATCAGAAACATTCGGCATTGAAACGAAAGTGAGTGTTTGTGTGGTTAACCAAATTGAAGGCCAGAGAACAAAATAAGAAAAGTACAGATCAAAGTGAAGATCATTCTCTGTTAAAAGTTCATATGATAAGTGTTTTGTTTGAGAAGAGAGAACAGATCCAACGACTGTTAAATTGGTTAATTTGCTGGAGTTTGCTGTTGTAAATATCAACCAACCCATTCTGGAAGGCCTTTCAACGTGGGAGCTCCGACATATTCAAAGTAAGTTAACTCTCTTTAACTTCCATCAAACCACCATCAACCAACCAATCGATCTATTGTACAGAGAGTAAGCGGGTGAACCGTTATTGCTCTCACGTTCCACAAAATACTTGCATTGATATTTTTAAATTTGCAAATATTTTGCTGATATTATAAAATGATCATAAAAATTTTTAAATGGCTTTAAAATTACTTGTTTTGCAATTAAAATATTTCTAAAGGATACGGATGTTGATGGTAGTTTGAATTTTACTCGCTATGCAAAAAAATGTACAAGTGTTGGATGTGTTAATGTTAAGTATTGGGTTAACAGGCAGCACGCTGTTGCGAACAATTGGCGCTGTTAACTATGTTGTTGAGAGAACATAGTTTGAAAAGCACTGCTTTTATGTATTCTTTGCTAATGATTTTCTTTCTTATTTTTTTAAATTAATTTTATTTTGTTTTGCTTTCAATAACAAATCCAACATTGTATATTTATTGAAACCCATTTGCTTTACATATGAATTTATTTTTGGGGAATGATCTTCAAATAATTTAACTTGAAATGTAAATATAAAAAAATCTCCGATTGCAATAATTTGTGCTTGTGTTGATGATGGCTGTAAAAGGTCAATGTACTTAACAGCTATTCACATGAAGGAAACAGAAACACACAAACATATAGAGAACTGATTAAAGATTCTTTTTTTTGCAATTTAACATCTAACGTTCAAGCCCGAATTTTGTTTCTGAATTTTGAAATTCTACTTTTCTGAAAAATTTAAAATTTTTAACTTATGTTTTTCAATAATATAATTTTATAGAGATACATTTAGTATAATTTTGATACGTAATTATTTAGCTATTTTTATTTTTTTCTGATTTTTTTGTGGAAATTATTAGTAATTGGTCAAGTATTTGATATCGGTGATAAATATGATAGTTTCAAAAATATTGAATTTTAAAATCTTTATAAATTTTGGATTTTCAACATTTATCTGAATTGTTTCTTTTTGGGTAGTTATAATGAATTTTATTTTCAATAAATTTTTGGTATTGTTAACCATGTGCTAAACGAATGTTCTAAGTTTAATTTGAAACAGGGGTCAGAAAAGTAACATAGGGTAAACAAATATGGGTTTGCCATATGTGTTAAACAATTTATTTTTGTTTTTGGATTTTCATGGCAAACAGGATGGGAGGGCTAACCATGCATTTACAGCTAAGCATGGCCTTATCAAATTATGAAGGAAATAGACTCCTCTTTTCTATATTTTGCTTTGGACTATAGATATCCTTCTTCATATATCTCTTTCCTTCTTGTATTTGAATAGGTCATTAAATAGACTGGTAGTTGGCATAATCTATTGATGAATTTTGGCAAGATCCCACACCCAACGACGAGCAATAAGGCTGGTGAACTATGCGTGCCAGGCCATATGATTCATCTGAAAATATCTACAGGAAAATTGTAATCGATTTAACCCATGCATGCTACAGTTAATTTTGGCGCCTAACGTGGGGCCCGAGTGATGAGTATATTTTAGATTTGTAGACACAAAACGACTTGATATAGTTTATATCATAGTTTTATCACTCAGGTCCTTTCTTCTTTTAATCCTTTCATTTCCCTTCTTCCTTTTTCATACGTCTTGTTAAGTTTATAACCAGAAGTTCTGTTGACTTGTTCTCTTTATATTCTTTGTAGAAGGTTCTTTCTGGTATTAGGTTTGAATGAATGCAGATTTTGAACATTGGTTTAATTCTGAGTTCAATTCTAAGGCCTTATAGGAAGCTTCTACTTCTATCAATTTTTGCGACTTGGAATTTAAAAACGTTAAAGATTATGTTTTTAACCATCGAAAACGAAAGTCTATAGTCCTTTCTATTTCTATATCTTTCTTGCTTCTTTCTCTTTCCTGCTATTTCCTCAAATTTTGATTATTTATTTTTTATTCATTACCCTATGTAACTACTGATCTCCTGAACAAATTAAACTTGTAAAAAAATAATTATTTTCCTATTTAGTATTTTTCATTTTGCTTAATATTTTAATTATTAAATTTAGGATATTTCTTCATTTGTTACCATTCACTTGTTGTCCTTTTGATTTTGAGATTTTTTGTTAATAATGCCTCTTGAAAGGAGTTCTGATGATATGGCTTCTGGTGGTCCAGTCGTAGTGGATAATTGTCTAATATGCAAAATATGCAGTTCTACAATTCAGAGTCCCTCAGTTTTGTCTGAGACTATATGCAAGCATTCGTTTCATAAGATTTGTATTAACAGTTACATAAAAACTCATTCGGATTGCCCGGTTTGTGGTGTTAAAATTATTAAGGATATTAAATCGTCCAATCCTTCAGCTTCTCAGAAATCAACTTCCACAATTACAACAAGATCATAATCTAAAGCCAGGAATTTTGATGCAAGCAGGACAGAAGAAATTCCTCAACAGGATATAGCTTCTACCTCGAATCCTTCAGCGGGAACATCAACCTCTCAGTCAAATTTAAATTTAGATGGCGTCAGAGAAATAGTAACTTCACTCATGAGTAGTCAACAGGCAACAATAATTGAATGTATTTCAAGTCAGATTTCTTCTTTAGTAGAGAAAAGTGTTGAAGCGAGTCTGGCTCGTTTAAATATCAACGCTACCCCTCAAATTTATAATGCTTCCTCTCCTATGGAGATTAGGAATAATCAAGGTATACAAAACGTTTGTGAGGTCGAACAGAGAACCTTGGAGCAACTTTTGGGATTGCCTTCCAACAATGTTATCAATGGTGGATTTGGCCAAGCTAATAACGAGGTAAATTTGAATAGGTCTCGTTTAAGCTTTCCTACCTCTAGTCTCGATCTGTCCTCAAGACCTGATAAAGTTAGCCAGATTATCACTAACTGGAAAATCAAATTTAATGGCAGTTCTACTAGTTTACCCGTCGATAACTTTATTTATCGTGTTGAAGCCATTACAAAGCAGACGCTCAACGGCGATTTTGATATTTTATGTCGTAGTGCCAGTTCGTTGTTTGAAGGAAAGGCAAGTGACTGGTATTGGAGGTTTCATCGCACGGTACCAGTTGTCATATGGAGAGATCTTTGTAAAGCTTTACGCCAGCAATACCGAGATTCTAGAACAGATATCGACTTTAGAGAATTGATTAGAGATAGAAAGCAAAAGCCAAACGAACCATTTGACACCTTTTATGATTCGGTTATTGATTTAGTCGATAGGTTAGATAAACCGTTAGATGATAAAACCCTGGTAGAAATCTTGCGCCGTAATTTGCAACCAGATATACAGCACGAGATTTTGAATATGTCCATAAATTCTGTTGGTCAGCTTCGGGAAATTTGTCGTAGACGGGAATTCATGCAAGATATCAGTCGAAAACAAGGTTTTGGTGGCAATAGACAAAATAAGTTTGCAAGCAGAGTTACTGAATTAGATTACAATGATGGTACAGATCCAGAGTTGCTGGAATTCGAAGAATTATCTGAAGTTTCATTGGTATGTTGGAACTGTAGAAAATCTGGCCACAGATACCAGGAGTGCTTAGCTCATCGAACAATATTTTGTTATGGTTGTGGTACGCCACAAGTATATAAGCCCAACAGTAGAAAATGCAACAATTCAAAAAACTTGCGTATTCCTGCACTGAAAAGTGCACACAAACCGACAACATGTCAGCAGTCCTCGCAGACGATGTGAAAAATATTCCTTATTCCACTTTTTGTCCAGATACCATTAAAAATCAATCATTTCAGGAAGTGATACACAAAGAACCTTTGAGTGTGTCAAACCAAGACCCAAATCACGTTACAATTTTATCTCGGAGTTCTTTTTCTTCTTCTCAGATAGGTCCTAGACCGATTATTCCTTTTCATGTCAGGTTAAGTAATTATAATAAAATCAGAGAACGTATCTTCAATGAAGACCCTAAAATTACTCGGTCCAATGCGAGAATGCGAAATTTTTGGAAAAATGTTAAATTATTCAGGAAGAATTTTAATATCTCTATATTAGAGCGGCCAGGAGATGTTAGACCATATGCCGAGGTTCGTCTATTAGGCAAGAGTATGATGGGGTTGTTAGATACTGGAGCCTCTGTGACCTGTTTGGGTTCTCAAGCTGCTATCGACTTTCTGTCCTCTCAAACACCATACAAAAAATTAAATACCAAGGTTAATACGGCTGATGGTAAGCCTCAAAACATAGTTGGAGTTTTCACAACCGAAATAGTTTTTAGAGAGAAAAGTCTGCCTATAACGATTTATATTGTTCCTAGCTTATATCAGAATTTAATATTGGGTATAGATTTTTGGAGGTTATACAATCTTCTTCCATTGTCCTTAATAAATAATGTTTCGAGCCTTGGAATGTCCTTTAACATCGATAATCTCTTAGATCAGAAAAATCTGACATTAGAACAAAAATTTCAACTACAAAGCGTCATAGATATATTTCCATCATTTGCGAAAGAGGGCCTGGGAAAAACCAACCTTATATGCCACACAATAAATACAGGTGATGCAACACCAATTAAACAAAGGCATTTCCCTGTCTCTCCGGCAATTGAGAAATTAATCTATGAAGAGCTTGATAGAATGCTAGCTATGGGGGTTATAGAAGAATCATCCAGTGCGTGGTCTTCTCCCATTGTTCTACATAGGAAACCAGGGAAGAATAGCCTATGCTTAGATAGCAGAAAACTTAATTCCGTAACAGAAGGGGACGCTTATCCGCTTCCTCACATCGAAGGAATTTTGAGCCGTCTGCCTAAGGCAGAGTACATATCGAGTATTGACCTCAAAGACGCTTTTTGGTAGATACCTCTTGATGATTCGTCGAAAGGTAAGACTGCCTTCACGGTTCCTGGGAGACCACTCTACCATTTTAAGGTTATGCCATTCGGCTTATGCAACGCCCCTCAAACGATGTGTAGGTTGATGGATAGAGTAGTACCAGCGTCTCTCAGAACTGAAGTGTTGGTCTACCTGGACGATCTTCTGGTGGTATCTCCTAACTTTGAGAGGCATATCGAAGTGCTCAGGGAAGTGGCTAAGTGCATTCGACAGGCAGGGTTAACGATTAATGTGGGAAAAAGTAAATTTTGTATTAGCGAAGTTCGGTATTTGGGTCATGTTATCGGTAATGGCACCATTCGAACGGATCCTAACAAAATTTCGGCTATCATTGAATTTCCTAAGCCCAGATCTGTCAAACAGGTGCGTCGATTTCTGGGAATGTCTGGTTGGTATCGAAAGTTCATTAGGAACTATGCTGCGATTTCGAGTCCCTTAACTGACTTATTAAAAACTAATAGAAGGTTTATTTGGACCGATGAAGCCCAGTTATCCTTTGAGAAATTAAAGTCCATTCTTTGCACAGCCCCTGTTTTGCACAGTCCTGACTTCTCACAGCCGTTCTTCATACACTGTGATACAAGCAAAACAGGAATAGGAGGAGTTTTGGTGCAAAAGAATGCAGAGGGTGATGAGTTTCCAATCGCATTTATGTCGAAGAAACTAAACCAAGCCCAACGCAACTATAGTGTCACCGAACAAGAGTGCTTGGCAGCAATGCTATGCATTAAAAAATTTAGGGCTTATGTCGAGGGACATGAGTTTACGGTGATAACAGACCACGCTTCTCTTAAATGGCTCATGTCCCAATCCGACTTAAGTTCACGGCTGGCAAGGTGGGCTTTAAAACTTCAGCGATACAGCTTCAAAACAGAGCATAGAAAGGGGTCTCAAAACATAGTTCCTGATGCGCTCTCGCGTACCAACACTGATGATTTGTCGGGGATCTGCTGTTTATCTGGCATTGATAATGAACGTGGAGTATTCGTGGATTTAGCGTCCAGTCATTTTTTTTTTCGGACGAATACAAGGATCTTTTGAAGAAGGTTGAGAGAAATTTAGATTCGACTCCAGATTTAAAGATTATAGATGGTTATCTCTATAGAAGAACGGAGCATTCTGTAGGAGAACAGGTTACTGACGATATGTCATGAAAGTTATGGATCCCTAAAGCAATGGTACCAGAACTTCTTCAAAAACATCACGAAGATCCATTGTCTTCTCACAGTGGTATTAACAAAACATTAGAAAGACTTCGTAGATATTATTACTGGCCAAATCTAGTTTGCGATGTTAAAAATTACATTAACTCGTGTGAAGTATGTAAAAGTACCAAACATCCAAACGTTATCATGAGACCACCTATACAGGTATAACACAGAGATTTTTCCAGCGTCTGTATGTGGACTTTATTGGACCCTACCCGAGGTCCAGGTCAGGAAATATAGGGATTTTTATAGTTTTAGATCATTTTTCTAAATTTTCATTTCTCCGACCAGTAAAAAAATTCACGGCTGATGTTGTAATCAGATACATGGAAGAGGAGTTATTCCACATTTTCGGGATACCAGAATGTGTCATCTCAGATAATGGGACACAATTTAAAGCAAAAAAGTTTAACGATCTCTTGAATTCCTACAAAATTAGACATATTTATACTGCAGTGCACTCGCCACAGGCGAATGCATCTGAAAGAGTTAACAGATCAGTCATTTCAGCAATCAAGGCTTATGTAAAACCAGACCAAAAAGATTGGGACGAAAAGCTAAGTCACATAGCTTGCGCTTTACGTTCAACTGTCCATAGTGCAATAGGAACTTCTCCTTACTTTATGGCGTTTGGCCAACATATGGTCACAAACGGTTCCACTTACCAAATATTGAGGAACTTGAACCTTTTAGAAGATAGATCAATCAATTTCAATAGATCAGACACATTCGACATCGTTAGGTCAAAAGCGGTAAGAGTAATGCAAAAACAACAACAACGTAATGAAAAACATTATAATCTAAGATCACGACAAGTCTCCTATGAGGTTGGCCAAGAGATATATAGGCGAAACTTCAGTCAAAGTAATTTTGAGAAAGGGTATAATGCGAAACTAGCGCCAACATTTATTAAAAGCAGAGTTCGTCGGAAGCTTGGTAATAGTTATTATGAACTGGAGGACCTTCAAGGTAAATTACTTGGTACATATCATGCGAAAGATTTGAGGCAGTAGTGAAAATCTACATGCGGGATCATCCTTGTTGTCCATTTTAATCCCACAAGTCTGATTTTGGCGGGGGGTATTTGTAGTGGCGCATATAGATTTTCAGTTGAAAAATATTAATGTTTTCTTTGGCACCCTCACAATTAGGGATTGGACAGCTCTGGTAAAGCATTGCAGTGTAACGCAATCACTACACATAATTACTAGATCGTACTTTTCGATCCACATGATCGCCTCTTCAACCGTTTGATCTCGTTGTTGTGAGATTCTAGTCTATAGTTTTTTTTGTTTTGTTTGTTTGCTTTGTTACGTTTCTATTGATTCATTACATTGATGTAATGCCATTTTTCCATAATGCTGTTCGCGATCGCATGTTGGTCTTACTTAGCTGAACCGACTTCGAGATGTGTTATAGCTCAGTGGAAGAGCTTCTGCCTATGGACCGGGAGAACCAGGTTCAAATCCCAGCCCCGACATTATTAATATTTTTTTTTTGTCTTTTTAATTTTTTTTATTTTCTTAATGGTAATTAAATTCATTTTGAAACATAAAATTTAATTTCAACAAATTATAGCAGATTGAAGTTCACCTTCACTTCTGAACGCTATAATATGCCATAAGGGGAAATGCTATAATTTTTTTTGATGATAGTGGTGAAACTTTCTTTAACCTTTTTTGTTAGTATGTTCTTATTTCATACATTTGTACATGCACAATACATCAATTGAGTGCTTTTACCATGTCTTTGTGCTAGAAAAGTCGCCATAATGGTTTTTTGAAATTTAAGATAGTATTGGTTATTCAGCCGTTTTTGATTGGTTTTAGCCGAGGATACAAAAGGGGGTAACTGAGGAGAGATTTTGATCATTTTATCTTAACCTTGAAGCCGTTCATTTGTAAAGTTATTTTGAAGTTAGAAAATAAAAGTTGAATTCTTTGCCAATTATAACCCACAATTTTTATAAAAAAAAAAAAAACAACTTTGAAGTTTTTCTTAATTTGCGGAAAAAAGCACAATTTTCCGAACGTGGTTGTAAATTTTGGGCGAAATCATTTTTTCTGCCTGTTTCCACGATTTTTGGAATAAATTCTTGCTGGAGCAAGAAACTCTAAACAACTTGCGAATCTGGAACTTATCAAGTGGCGCAGATACACTTTTTTATTGGATCCCTTAGAGCTCCTGTTTTTCTTTTCTACTTTGTGGAAATACCACATATGTTCTATGTCGTCGTTTTCACTTGGTAAGATCCTCTGTAGGAGATGTCTCTCTTTTGCCATAGTTCTAATTTTGTCATTCCTCTTTGGTTTAAGGATTCCCCCTCATTTCCCTGCCTTGATACACCGATGCCGTCCACAAGCTGCTATGTCTGCCAAACTTCTTGAACAACATTCAGTGTTTAGTGGTTTCGTATGCTTTAAAGCGATCGGTAGTTTTGTTGGAAATCGTTTAATTATTAATATTTGAGTGCGGGTATTCCAAGTGAAGAAAAAAAAACCAAAAGTTTAAATATTACGCTATATTGGTAGTTTATCCTATCAAAATTATTTTTAATACCCATATATTTTTTATTGGTTGCATTAGTTTTCTAAAAAAAAAGAAAGAAAAAATGTAAAAAAAATCAGAAACATTCGGCATTGAAACGAAAGTGAGTGTTTGTGTGGTTAACCAAATTGAAGGCCAGAGAACAAAATAAGAAAAGTACAGATCAAAGTGAAGATCATTCTCTGTTAAAAGTTCATATGATAAGTGTTTTGTTTGAGAAGAGAGAACAGATCCAACGACTGTTAAATTGGTTAATTTGCTGAAGTTTGCTGTTGTAAATATCAACCAACCCATTCTGGAAGGCCTTTCAACGTGGGAGCTCCGACATATTCAAAGTAAGTTAACTCTCTTTAACTTCCATCAAACCACCATCAACCAACCAATCGATCTATTGTACAGAGAGTAAGCGGGTGAACCGTTATTGCTCTCACGTTCCACAAAATACTTGCATTGATATTTTTAAATTTGCAAATATTTTGCTGATATTATAAAATGATCATAAAAATTTTTAAATGGCTTTAAAATTACTTGTTTTGCAATTAAAATATTTCTAAAGGATACGGATGTTGATGGTAGTTTGAATTTTACTCGCTATGCAAAAAAATGTACAAGTGTTGGATGTGTTAATGTTAAGTATTGGGTTAACAGGCAGCACACTGTTGCGAACAATTGGCGCTGTTAACTATGTTGTTGAGAGAACATAGTTTGAAAAGCACTGCTTTGATGTATTCTTTGCTAATGATTTTCTTTCTTATTTTTTTAAATTAATTTTATTTTGTTTTGCTTTCAATAACAAATCCAACATTGTATATTTATTGAAACCCATTTGCTTTACATATGAATTTATTTTTGGGGAATGATCTTCAAATAATTTAACTTGAAATGTAAATATAAAAAATCTCCGATTGCAATAATTTGTGCTTGTGTTGATGATGGCTGTAAAAGGTCAATGTACTTAACAGCTATTCACATGAAGGAAACAGAAACACACAAACATATACAGAACTGATTAAAGATTCTTTTTTTTGCAATTTAACATCTAACGTTCAAGCCCGAATTTTGTTTCTGAATTTTGAAATTCTACTTTTCTGAAAAATTTAAAATTTTTAACTTATGTTTTTCAATAATATAATTTTATAGAGATACATTTAGTATAATTTTGATACGTAATTATTTAGCTATTTTTATTTTTTTCTGATTTTTTTGTGGAAATTATTAGTAATTGGTCAAGTATTTGATATCGGTGATAAATATGATAGTTTCAAAAATATTGAATTTTAAAATCTTTATAAATTTTGGATTTTCAACATTTATCTGAATTGTTTCTTTTTGGGTAGTTATAATGAATTTTATTTTCAATAAATTTTTGGTATTGTTAACCATGTGCTAAACGAATGTTCTAAGTTTAATTTGAAACAGGGGTCAGAAAAGTAACATAGGGTAAACAAATATGGGTTTGCCATATGTGTTAAACAATTTATTTTTGTTTTTGGATTTTCATGGCAAACAGGATGGGAGGGCTAACCATGCATTTACAGCTAAGCATGGCCTTATCAAATTATGAAGGAAATAGACTCCTCTTTTCTATATTTTGCTTTGGACTATAGATATCCTTCTTCATATATCTCTTTCCTTCTTGTACTTTTTTTCTATCATTTATGCACGCATTATCATTAAATAGACTGGTAGTTGGCATAATCTATTGATGAATTTTGGCAAGATCCCACACCCAACGACGAGCAATAAGGCTGGTGAACTATGCGTGCCAGGCCATATGATTCATCTGAAAATATCTACAGGAAAATTGTAATCGATTTAACCCATGCATGCTACAGTTAATTTTGGCGCCTAACGTGGGGCCCGAGTGATGAGTATATTTTAGATTTGTAGACACAAAACGACTTGATATAGTTTATATCATAGTTTTATCACTCAGGTCCTTTCTTCTTTTAATCCTTTCATTTCCCTTCTTCCTTTTTCATACGTCTTGTTAACAAACTTTCTTTGGAATTTATAAATTTGATATGCAGTTGTGCTTAAGCTTATAACCAGAAGTTCTGTTGACTTGTTCTCTTTATATTCTTTGTAGAAGGTTCTTTCTGGTATTAGGTTTGAATGAATGCAGATTTTGAACATTGGTTTAATTCTGAGTTCAATTCTAAAGCCTTATAGGAAGCTTCTACTTCTATCAATTTTTGCGACTTGGAATTTAAAAACGTTAAAGATTATGTTTTTAACCATCGAAAACGAAAGTCTATAGTCCTTTCTATTTCTATATCTTTCTTGCTTCTTTCTCTTTCCTGCTATTTCCTCAAATTTTGATTATTTATTTTTTTATTCATTACCCTATGTAACTACTGATCTCCTGAACAAATTAAACTTGTAAAAAAATAATTATTTTCCTATTTAGTATTTTTCATTTTGCTTAATAATTTAATTATTAAATTTAGGATATTTCTTCATTTGTTACCATTCACTTGTTGTCCTTTTGATTTTGAGATTTTTTGTTAATAATGCCTCTTGAAAGGAGTTCTGATGATATGGCTTCTGGTGGTCCAGTCGTAGTGGATAATTGTCTAATATGCAAAATATGCAGTTCTACAATTCAGAGTCCCTCAGTTTTGTCTGAGACTATATGCAAGCATTCGTTTCATAAGATTTGTATTAACAGTTACATAAAAACTCATTCGGATTGCCCGGTTTGTGGTGTTAAAATTATTAAGGATATTAAATCGTCCAATCCTTCAGCTTCTCAGAAATCAACTTCCACAATTACAACAAGATCATAATCTAAAGCCAGGAATTTTGATGCAAGCAGGACAGAAGAAATTCCTCAACAGGATATAGCTTCTACCTCGAATCCTTCAGCGGGAACATCAACCTCTCAGTCAAATTTAAATTTAGATGGCGTCAGAGAAATAGTAACTTCACTCATGAGTAGTCAACAGGCAACAATAATTGAATGTATTTCAAGTCAGATTTCTTCTTTAGTAGAGAAAAGTGTTGAAGCGAGTCTGGCTCGTTTAAATATCAACGCTACCCCTCAAATTTATAATGCTTCCTCTCCTATGGAGATTAGGAATAATCAAGGTATACAAAACGTTTGTGAGGTCGAACAGAGAACCTTGGAGCAACTTTTGGGATTGCCTTCCAACAATGTTATCAATGGTGGATTTGGCCAAGCTAATAACGAGGTAAATTTGAATAGGTCTCGTTTAAGCTTTCCTACCTCTAGTCGCGATCTGTCCTCAAGACCTGATAAAGTTAGCCAGATTATCATTAACTGGAAAATCAAATTTAATGGCAGTTCTACTAGTTTACCCGTCGATAACTTTATTTATCGTGTTGAAGCCATTACAAAGCAGACGCTCAACGGCGATTTTGATATTTTATGTCGTAGTGCCAGTTCGTTGTTTGAAGGAAAGGCAAGTGACTGGTATTGGAGGTTTCATCGCACGGTACCAGTTGTCATATGGAGAGATCTTTGTAAAGCTTTACGCCAGCAATACCGAGATTCTAGAACAGATATCGACTTTAGAGAATTGATTAGAGATAGAAAGCAAAAGCCAAACGAACCATTTGACACCTTTTATGATTCGGTTATTGATTTAGTCGATAGGTTAGATAAACCGTTAGATGATAAAACCCTGGTAGAAATCTTGCGCCGTAATTTGCAACCAGATATACAGCACGAGATTTTGAATATGTCCATAAATTCTGTTGGTCAGCTTCGGGAAATTTGTCGTAGACGGGAATTCATGCAAGATATCAGTCGAAAACAAGGTTTTGGTGGCAATAGACAAAATAAGTTTGCAAGCAGAGTTACTGAATTAGATTACAATGATGGTACAGATCCAGAGTTGCTGGAATTCGAAGAATTATCTGAAGTTTCATTGGTATGTTGGAACTGTAGAAAATCTGGCCACAGATACCAGGAGTGCTTAGCTGATCGAACAATATTTTGTTATGGTTGTGGTACGCCACAAGTATATAAGCCCAACAGTAGAAAATGCAACAATTCAAAAAACTTGCGTATTCCTGCACTGAAAAGTGCACACAAACCGACAACATGTCAGCAGTCCTCGCAGACGATGTGAAAAATATTCCTTATTCCACTTTTTGTCCAGATACCATTAAAAATCAATCATTTCAGGAAGTGATACACAAAGAACCTTTGAGTGTGTCAAACCAAGACCCAAATCACGTTACAATTTTATCTCGGAGTTCTTTTTCTTCTTCTCAGATAGGTCCTAGACCGATTATTCCTTTTCATGTCAGGTTAAGTAATTATAATAAAATCAGAGAACGTATCTTCAATGAAGACCCTAAAATTACTCGGTCCAATGCGAGAATGCGAAATTTTTGGAAAAATGTTAAATTATTCAGGAAGAATTTTAATATCTCTATATTAGAGCGGCCAGGAGATGTTAGACCATATGCCGAGGTTCGTCTATTAGGCAAGAGTATGATGGGGTTGTTAGATACTGGAGCCTCTGTGACCTGTTTGGGTTCTCAAGCTGCTATCGACTTTCTGTCCTCTCAAACACCATACAAAAAATTAAATACCAAGGTTAATACGACTGATGGTAAGCCTCAAAACATAGTTGGAGTTTTCACAACCGAAATAGTTTTTAGAGAGAAAAGTCTGCCTATAACGATTTATATTGTTCCTAGCTTATATCAGAATTTAATATTGGGTATAGATTTTTGGAGGTTATACAATCTTCTTCCATTGTCCTTAATAAATAATGTTTCGAGCCTTGGAATGTCATCGATAATCTCTTAGATCAGAAAAATCTGACATTAGAACAAAAATTTCAACTACAAAGCGTCATAGATATATTTCCATCATTTGCGAAAGAGGGCCTGGGAAAAACCAACCTTATATGCCACACAATAAATACAGGTGATGCAACACCAATTAAACAAAGGCATTTCCCTGTCTCTCCGGCAATTGAGAAATTAATCTATGAAGAGCTTGATAGAATGCTAGCTATGGGGGTTATAGAAGAATCATCCAGTGCGTGGTCTTCTCCCATTGTTCTACATAGGAAACCAGGGAAGAATAGCCTATGCTTAGATAGCAGAAAACTTAATTCCGTAACAGAAGGGGACGCTTATCCGCTTCCTCACATCGAAGGAATTTTGAGCCGTCTGCCTAAGGCAGAGTACATATCGAGTATTGACCTCAAAGACGCTTTTTGGTACATACCTCTTGATGATTCGTCGAAAGGTAAGACTGCCTTCACGGTTCCTGGGAGACCACTCTACCATTTTAAGGTTATGCCATTCGGCTTATGCAACGCCCCTCAAACGATGTGTAGGTTGATGGATAGAGTAGTACCAGCGTCTCTCAGAACTGAAGTGTTGGTCTACCTGGACGATCTTCTGGTGGTATCTCCTAACTTTGAGAGGCATATCGAAGTGCTCAGGGAAGTGGCTAAGTGCATTCGACAGGCAGGGTTAACGATTAATGTGGGAAAAAGTAAATTTTGTATTAGCGAAGTTCGGTATTTGGGTCATGTTATCGGTAATGGCACCATTCGAACGGATCCTAACAAAATTTCGGCTATCATTGAATTTCCTAAGCCCAGATCTGTCAAACAGGTGCGTCGATTTCTGGGAATGTCTGGTTGGTATCGAAAGTTCATTAGGAACTATGCTGCGATTTCGAGTCCCTTAACTGACTTATTAAAAACTAATAGAAGGTTTATTTGGACCGATGAAGCCCAGTTATCCTTTGAGAAATTAAAGTCCATTCTTTGCACAGCCCCTGTTTTGCACAGTCCTGACTTCTCACAGCCGTTCTTCATACACTGTGATACAAGCAAAACAGGAATAGGAGGAGTTTTGGTGCAAAAGAATGCAGAGGGTGATGAGTTTCCAATCGCATTTATGTCGAAGAAACTAAACCATGCCCAACGCAACTATAGTGTCACCGAACAAGAGTGCTTGGCAGCAATGCTATGCATTAAAAAATTTAGGGCTTATGTCGAGGGACATGAGTTTACGGTGATAACAGACCACGCTTCTCTTAAATGGCTCATGTCCCAATCCGACTTAAGTTCACGGCTGGCAAGGTGGGCTTTAAAACTTCAGCGATACAGCTTCAAAACAGAGCATAGAAAGGGGTCTCAAAACATAGTTCCTGATGCGCTCTCGCGTACCAACACTGATGATTTGTCGGGGATCTGCTGTTTATCTGGCATTGATAATGAACGTGGAGTATTCGTGGATTTAGCGTCCAGTCATTTTTTTTTTTTTTCGGACGAATACAAGGATCTTTTGAAGAAGGTTGAGAGAAATTTAGATTCGACTCCAGATTTAAAGATTATAGATGGTTATCTCTATAGAAGAACGGAGCATTCTGTAGGAGAACAGGTTACTGACGATATGTCATGAAAGTTATGGATCCCTAAAGCAATGGTACCAGAACTTCTTCAAAAACATCACGAAGATCCATTGTCTTCTCACAGTGGTATTAACAAAACATTAGAAAGACTTCGTAGATATTATTACTGGCCAAATCTAGTTTGCGATGTTAAAAATTACATTAACTCGTGTGAAGTATGTAAAAGTACCAAACATCCAAACGTTATCATGAGACCACCTATACAGGTATAACACAGAGATTTTTCCAGCGTCTGTATGTGGACTTTATTGGACCCTACCCGAGGTCCAGGTCAGGAAATATAGGGATTTTTATAGTTTTAGATCATTTTTCTAAATTTTCATTTCTCCGACCAGTAAAAAAATTCACGGCTGATGTTGTAATCAGATACATGGAAGAGGAGTTATTCCACATTTTCGGGATACCAGAATGTGTCATCTCAGATAATGGGACACAATTTAAAGCAAAAAAGTTTAACGATCTCTTGAATTCCTACAAAATTAGACATATTTATACTGCAGTGCACTCGCCACAGGCGAATACATCTGAAAGAGTTAACAGATCAGTCATTTCAGCAATCAAGGCTTATGTAAAACCAGACCAAAAAGATTGGGACGAAAAGCTAAGTCACATAGCTTGCGCTTTACGTTCAACTGTCCATAGTGCAATAGGAACTTCTCCTTACTTTATGGCGTTTGGCCAACATATGGTCACAAACGGTTCCACTTACCAAATATTGAGGAACTTGAACCTTTTAGAAGATAGATCAATCAATTTCAATAGATCAGACACATTCGACATCGTTAGGTCAAAAGCGGTAAGAGTAATGCAAAAACAACAACAACGTAATGAAAAACATTATAATCTAAGATCACGACAAGTCTCCTATGAGGTTGGCCAAGAGATATATAGGCGAAACTTCAGTCAAAGTAATTTTGAGAAAGGGTATAATGCGAAACTAGCGCCAACATTTATTAAAAGCAGAGTTCGTCGGAAGCTTGGTAATAGTTATTATGAACTGGAGGACCTTCAAGGTAAATTACTTGGTACATATCATGCGAAAGATTTGAGGCAGTAGTGAAAATCTACATGCGGGATCATCCTTGTTGTCCATTTTAATCCCACAAGTCTGATTTTGGCGGGGGGTATTTGTAGTGGCGCATATAGATTTTCAGTTGAAAAATATTAATGTTTTCTTTGGCACCCTCACAACTAGGGATTGGACAGCTCTGGTAAAGCATTGCAGTGTAACGCAATCACTACACATAATTACTAGATCGTACTTTTCGATCCACATGATCGCCTCTTCAACCGTTTGATCTCGTTGTTGTGAGATTCTAGTCTATAGTTTTTTTTGTTTTGTTTGTTTGCTTTGTTACGTTTCTATTGATTCATTACATTGATGTAATGCCATTTTTCCCTTAATGCATTCCATTAAATCTATAATGCTGTTCGCGATCGCATGTTGGTCTTACTTAGCTGAACCGACTTCGAGATGTGTTATAGCTCAGTGGAAGAGCTTCTGCCTATGGACCGGGAGAACCAGGTTCAAATCCCAGCCCCGACATTATTAATATTTTTTTTTTTTGTCTTTTTAATTTTTTTTTATTTTCTTAATGGTAATTAAATTCATTTTGAAACATAAAATTTAATTTCAACAAATTATAGCAGATTGAAGTTCACCTTCACTTCTGAACGCTATAATATGCCATAAGGGGAAATGCTATAATTTTTTTTGATGATAGTGGTGAAACTTTCTTTAACCTTTTTTGTTAGTATGTTCTTATTTCATACATTTGTACATGCACAATACATCAATTGAGTGCTTTTACCATGTCTTTGTGCTAGAAAAGTCGCCATAATGGTTTTTTGAAATTTAAGATAGTATTGGTTATTCAGCCGTTTTTGATTGGTTTTAGCCGAGGATACAAAAGGGGGTAACTGAGGAGAGATTTTGATCATTTTATCTTAACCTTGAAGCCGTTCATTTGTAAAGTTATTTTGAAGTTAGAAAATAAAAGTTGAATTCTTTGCCAATTATAACCCACAATTTTTATCAAAAAAAAAAAAAACAACTTTGAAGTTTTTCTTAATTTGCGGAAAAAAGCACAATTTTCCGAACGTGGTTGTAAATTTTGGGCGAAATCATTTTTTCTGCCTGTTTCCACGATTTTTGGAATAAATTCTTGCTGGAGCAAGAAACTCTAAACAACTTGCGAATCTGGAACTTATCAAGTGGCGCAGATACACTTTTTTATTGGATCCCTTAGAGCTCCTGTTTTTCTTTTCTACTTTGTGGAAATACCACATATGTTCTATGTCGTCGTTTTCACTTGGTAAGATCCTCTGTAGGAGATGTCTCTCTTTTGCCATAGTTCTAATTTTGTCATTCCTCTTTGGTTTAAGGATTCCCCCTCATTTCCCTGCCTTGATACACCGATGCCGTCCACAAGCTGTTATGTCTGCCAAACTTCTTGAACAACATTCAGTGTTTAGTGGTTTCGTATGCTTTAAAGCGATCGGTAGTTTTGTTGGAAATCGTTTAATTATTAATATTTGAGTGCGGGTATTCCAAGTGAAGAAAAAAAAACCAAAAGTTTAAATATTACGCTATATTGGTAGTTTATCCTATCAAAATTATTTTTAATACCCATATATTTTTTATTGGTTGCATTAGTTTTCTAAAAAAAAAGAAAGAAAAAATTTAAAAAAAATCAGAAACATTCGGCATTGAAACGAAAGTGAGTGTTTGTGTGGTTAACCAAATTGAAAGCCAGAGAACAAAATAAGAAAAGTACAGATCAAAGTGAAGATCATTCTCTGTTAAAAGTTCATATGATAAGTGTTTTGTTTGAGAAGAGAGAACAGATCCAACGACTGTTAAATTGGTTAATTTGCTGGAGTTTGCTGTTGTAAATATCAACCAACCCATTCTGGAAGGCCTTTCAACGTGGGAGCTCCGACATATTCAAAGTAAGTTAACTCTCTTTAACTTCCATCAAACCACCATCAACCAACCAATCGATCTATTGTACAGAGAGTAAGCGGGTGAACCGTTATTGCTCTCACGTTCCACAAAATACTTGCATTGATATTTTTAAATTTGCAAATATTTTGCTGATATTATAAAATGATCATAAAAATTTTTAAATGGCTTTAAAATTACTTGTTTTGCAATTAAAATATTTCTAAAGGATACGGATGTTGATGGTGGTTTGAATTTTACTCGCTATGCAAAAAAATGTACAAGTGTTGGATGTGTTAATGTTAAATATTGGGTTAACAGGCAGCACGCTGTTGCGAACAATTGGCGCTGTTAACTATGTTGTTGAGAGAACATAGTTTGAAAAGCACTGCTTTAATGTATTCTTTGCTAATGATTTTCTTTCTTATTTTAAATTAATTTTATTTTGTTTTGCTTTCAATAACAAATCCAACATTGTATATTTATTGAAACCCATTTGCTTTACATATGAATTTATTTTTGGGGAATGATCTTCAAATAATTTAACTTGAAATGTAAATATAAAAAAATCTCCGATTGCAATAATTTGTGCTTGTGTTGATGATGGCTGTAAAAGGTCAATGTACTTAACAGCTGTTCACATGAAGGAAACAGAAACACACAAACATATACAGAACTGATTAAAGATTCTTTTTTTTTTTGCAATTTAACATCTAACGTTCAAGCCCGAATTTTGTTTCTGAATTTTGAAATTCTACTTTTTTGAAAAATTTAAAATTTTTAACTTATGTTTTTCAATAATATAATTTTATAGAGATACATTTAGTATAATTTTGATACGTAATTATTTAGCTATTTTTATTTTTTTCTGATTTTTTTTTTGTGGAAATTATTAGCAATTGGTCAAGTATTTGATATCGGTTATAAATATGATAGTTTCAAAAATATTGAATTTTAAAATCTTTATAAATTTTGGATTTTCAACATTTATCTGAATTGTTTCTTTTTGGGTAGTTATAATGAGTTTTATTTTCAAAAAATTTTTGGTATTGTTAACCATGTGCTAAACGAATGTTCTAAGTTTAATTTGAAACAGGGGTCAGAAAAGTAACATAGGGTAAACAAATATGGGTTTGCCATATGTGTTAAACAATTTATTTTTGTTTTTGGATTTTCATGGCAAACAGGATGGGAGGGCTAACCATGCATTTACAGCTAAGCATGGCCTTATCAAATTATGAAGGAAATAGACTCCTCTTTTCTATATTTTGCTTTGGACTATAGATATCCTTCTTCATATACCTCTTTCCTTCTTGTACTTTTTTTCTATCATTTATGCACGCATTATAATTAAATAGACTGGTAGTTGGCATCAATCACGGATGCTGATTGGCGCACAGGCATCTCCTCTACAACTCCCCTGGCGGAGACCGTAGTGAGCGGATCGCCGCTGGGTATTGGTTGTGGCGGTAGGCTCACCTTGCTCTCATTGGAAGTAGTTGTAGTTGTAATAATACACAGACATGGGACCCTCAGCGGTCACTCAGAACCTCTGCGTTCACTTGTCTGTATTTGCGTATGTATTAGAAATAGACAAGGGATCCTCTGCGATCACTTAGAACCTCTGCGTTCACTTGTCTTTGAGAAACGAAAGAATAAACACACGGCCTCTGTCGCCACTATCACATACCAAAAGGCCTCTGTCGCCACCCCAATTACTAAAGGTAATTTATTGTTTAGAAAAGAAAGATACAATAAAGCATGAATTTAATTTAGAATATACTAATTATTCTTGTGTTTTATTTCTTATTATATTTTCTTTCTTTAAACCACACGCGCGAATCATCCTCATCTCTCACCTACACATCACCTCACATCATAATAACTCTGGGGAGTTTTTGTTGTCTTGACGCTATCGAAGCCTTCTCCCCACTCCCCTGAGTTAAACATTTGGTCGCATCGAGCCGAATAGAAGCCTGTTGCCTTGCGTTTGTCGTTGCTCCCTTTTATTTGCATGGAGATTACTTGGATCATCTCTCATCATCATAATCATCAACATACATAAGACTAAAAACCAGGTACGTAAATTCAGATCTCTATTTGAAGTGAGCTACCCGCGTTTGTTAGTGCGTATGTTAATTGTTTTTATTCGAAACTACATAATATTGGTCGTTTTTCAATCACCCTTCGCGTGTGTCATTGTAATTCAAATACAGTCCACTATTGTTGCATTAAATTGCATTCGTTGTACTGATCATCCTTCGTCGCGGTGATCATACATTTACCTTTCGTTTAAGAACAAGTCAGTTGGTCGACTTATATTAACACTTCTTGTGTTTATTAAGTGCATTCCCCTACAACAAGTAGTTCTGTCGTTGTGAAAATAATTAGCTTTCTTTGTACTGATCATCCTTCGTCGCGTTGATCATACAAAAATATTTGATGCTCTTGCTCTGTTTCGTTCATTTTTTCCATTACTAACTCTCATTTCAAATGTGAACCCTTTGTGAGAATAGAAAGTGTCCCCCTCGTTGTTGCTCTACTCCCTCGCCTTAGTTGAAGAAAAATTTGCATCACCACATTGGTACATCATCACAGCATACATTCACATTCTTTTATATTTGGTCGTTTGGTTTATTTGTTGTTCAATTTCTCACCAACCAAACGTTCGCTGTTGTTATCCCCCTTTACGTTTCAAAGGTTGAGCCCTTTAACTAGAATTGTTTGTTTCTAATTAACAATAACAACACTCTTGTAATAACAGTGCATCTATCTGTCGGTTGAGTACTTTGTCGTCGTCGCCAACGCGCATTTATTGTTGTTGCAATTCTTCTTCGTTTGTTTCTAACCGTCGATCAATTCTCACTTGAGAATTTACATTGCCAAAAATTGCAACAACAATATCTCATCATTCCACGCGCCCTTTTTAGCGTCGGTTTGATATTCAGTAAAAATAACAACAAAGTGTTTTGATATCCAACACTCACTGTTGGATCGTTTGTGGCGTCGCTTGTTGTGTGGGTGCGTAGCTGCTTACGCATAGTCATTTCTCTGCCGACGTCGCTTGTGTTTTATTCCTCTTTGTGCGATATCCATTGTTGGTTCGGCACAGTGGGATAAAACAGCACAAATTGTGAATTTTTGTAATTTATTTTAGAAATTATTTTTCGATAATTTTCTGAAATATTTTTGATTAGTAGTAGGGTTTTTGGAATTTTTGGACAAATTCACCCTACATTCGGCATTTATTGCAGAAACATTTAGCAACAAATATTAGTGAAAATTTATCGTTTTTTGGCTAGTTTTGCAAAATTTGTAAATATTATTTAACGTTTGCAACTCTGCGTAGGGTTTTTGGAATTTTTGGACAAATTCACCCTACATTCGGCATTTATTCCACATATTCCAGCAAAATATTTTCGTTGAAACTTTTAGTTTGTGGCTATTTTCTTCAATTCTTTTGGCAATTTATTAATAGTTGTTAGTACTATTTGTGAATCTCTGTAGGGTTTGGGTATTTTTTGGAAAAATACACCCTATTTTCGGCATAATCTTGTAAAAAATTGCCAAAATTTGCATTTAATTTTCTGTAGAGCTACTCAATTTGCAGCACATTTCGACTATCTTTGTATAAATATCGTACTGATGTAAATTTTTGAAAATTTGTCATACATTTTGAAAAATCACCCTATCATTGGCATAACCAAAGCATTCATTTTCTTAATTTATTGATATTGGAGCAATTTTAGTAATATTTGTCACATAGGAAAAGATTTTCTTAATTTCTCTCCTATTGAACAATATTTATAACTTTCTTGAAGTATTTGGAGGTTTTTAGTTTTGCAAAATTTCTCTTTTCCTTTCAACAATAGCAACCCTTGTTCGAATTTTCTTTGTTTTGCATACCGTTTGTGTTGTTTTTGTTATAAATTTAGCAACACAATGTCGATCACTCCGCTCACACGTTTCATGAGAGCCGCTGACATTGTTCTTAAAAGCGTAGCACATTTCGAACAAATAGAAGAATCAACACTCACAATATTCAATCTGAAGATTCGCAATACAGAGATTAAAGAATTGTGGGATAAGGTTTTGTGCACTTATGATGAGTGCAAAATCTACCTTAAGACATCTGAGAGTGCACAGGCTAATAGTATTGATGCCGTTGAGGGAAAATATAGCACGGCTTGCCTTGCATATCTTCGGTGTTTATCCACCATTAACAGGCATCTTGATCGACTCAATTCATCTACAAATGAAAATGTCTCACCTACTACAGCTTCTCGGTTCTCACATCCTCCTGAACATTCACGTGCGCTTTCCATTAATTTGTCTCACAATTCTAATATAACACCATCTTCAGGATTTCCGCCAAAGGAATCTAATTTGCCGGTGTCTGTGCAGAACACTACTCCACCCGTTCATGGTTCCGTCGAATCTTTTGACAATAACAGTTGCTCCAATTCACCCTTCGATAATCATTGTTTCATGTTGCCACCTGTTGATATCGAAGTCTTTGCTGGTGATTTTGTGTCTTGGCCCACCTTTCGTGACCTGTTTACCACACTATTTAGACATGTGCTGCATCTCTGCCCCAAGTTTATTAAACTATCGTTTGAGGACAAATTCTCGATTGTTAAGAAGAATAAGTGTTGCATAAACTGTCTTTCACGTGGTCATGCAGTAAAAAACTGCCGCAGTACCAATAGTTGCAAATCTTGCAAACAAAGGCACCACAGCCTTCTCCACCGGCCACAAACTCGTAGAGTTGTTGCAGCATTTTGCTCAAAACCATCTCTGGTTTCCAACACTATTGAAAGTCGAAAATCTTCGCTGTTCTGCCAGTCTGCTCAAAATCTGGTTTTGAAATCTAAGAAACTACCTCCGGCCTTTACCAAAGTCAAAAGTCGAGGTTCAAAGTCCCCTCCTACTTTTACGAAGGTCAAAAGTCGAGGACCTAAGCCTTCTAAAACGCACCCACCCTCTGCTAAAAATAATTGTAACAGTCAGTCTCCCAACACCATTGAGGAAAATGTGCTTTTGGGAACTGCACTAGTAAACATTGTTCATAATGGTAAATCTTACACTACTCGTGCAATTGTAGACCCTTCTTCTAAGGCATCAATCGTTAGTAAAAGACTTAAAAATAAACTTGGCATTTTAACTCGCTCTGAGGTTACTCGCTCCAAAACTGTTGCACCAAGAGAAGTTTGTTCTCTTCAGTTGTCTTCTCCAAAAAATTCATCTAGAATAGTCGAAACTAGAGTTTTAGTCAAGCCTAATGTCACCGGGAAATTGTTTTCTCTCCCACCCATGACAAATTTAAAGACTCGAATTCCTAATCTTGATTTAGCGGATTCTTTCGATAATAGCCCAATAGATTTGCTACTTGGCGCTGACTTGTATCCTAAAATTTTAGAAGCTGAACCTCCAAAAATAGTTTTGGATTCTTTGCTAGCCCAAAAGTCTATTTTCGGGTATATTCTCACCGGTTCAGTACCTCCCTCGACTGTAACTTAATCTTGAACCAAAAAAAAAATTAATTGCGCTAAAGATTGAAATTGTAGACCGAATCTATCGGTAATTCGTCATATTGCTTTGATAATTTGAAAATCTGCAACTATAGCTCACTTAGGAATCTGAATTTACGTTCCTTCCTAATTTATGATAACTTTATATAGATTGCTACACAACTTTCCAATACTCGTCAATCACGGATGCTGATTGGCACACAGGCATCTCCTCTACAATTCCCTTAGCGGATACCGTAGTGAGCGGATCGCCGCTGGGTATTGGTTGTTGGCGGTAGGCTCACCTTGCTGTTGTAGTTGTAGTTGTAATAACACACAGACATGGGACCCTCAGCGGTCACTCAGAACCTCTGCGTTCACTTGTCTGTATTTGCGTATGTATTAGAAATAGACAAGGGATCCTCTGCGATCACTTAGAACCTCTGCGTTCACTTGTCTTTGAGAAACGAAAGAATAAACACACGGCCTCTGTCGCCACTATCACATACCAAAAGGCCTCTGTCGCCACCCCAATTACTAAAGGTAATTTATTGTTTAGAAAAGAAAGATACAATAAAGCATGAATTTAATTTAGAATATACTAATTATTCTTGTGTTTTATTTCTTATTATATTTTCTTTCTTTAAACCACACGCGCGAATCATCCTCATCTCTCACCTACACATCACCTCACATCATAATAACTCTGGGGAGTTTTTGTTGTCTTGACGCTATCGAAGCCTTCTCCCCACTCCCCTGAGTTAAACATTTGGTCGCATCGAGCCGAATAGAAGCCTGTTGCCTTGCGTTTGTCGTTGCTCCCTTTTATTTGCATGGAGATTACTTGGATCATCTCTCATCATCATAATCATCAACATACATAAGACTAAAAACCAGGTACGTAAATTCAGATCTCTATTTGAAGTGAGCTACCCGCGTTTGTTAGTGCGTATGTTAATTGTTTTTATTCGAAACTACATAATATTGGTCGTTTTTCAATCACCCTTCGCGTGTGTCATTGTAATTCAAATACAGTCCACTATTGTTGCATTAAATTGCATTCGTTGTACTGATCATCCTTCGTCGCGGTGATCATACATTTGCCTTTCGTTTAAGAACAAGTCAGTTGGTCGACTTATATTAACACTTCTTGTGTTTATTAAGTGCATTCCCCTACAACAAGTAGTTCTGTCGTTGTGAAAATAATTAGCTTTCTTTGTACTGATCATCCTTCGTCGCGTTGATCATACAAAAATATTTGATGCTCTTGCTCTGTTTCGTTCATTTTTTCCATTACTAACTCTCATTTCAAATGTGAACCCTTTGTGAGAATAGAAAGTGTCCCCCTCGTTGTTGCTCTACTCCCTCGCCTTAGTTGAAGAAAAATTTGCATCACCACATTGGTACATCATCACAGCATACATTCACATTCTTTTATATTTGGTCGTTTGGTTTATTTGTTGTTCAATTTCTCACCAACCAAACGTTCGCTTTTGTTATCCCCCTTTACGTTTCAAAGGTTGAGCCCTTTAACTAGAATTGTTTGTTTCTAATTAACAATAACAACACTCTTGTAATAACAGTGCATCTATCTGTCGGTTGAGTACTTTGTCGTCGTCGCCAACGCGCATTTATTGTTGTTGCAATTCTTCTTCGTTTGTTTCTAACCGTCGATCAATTCTCACTTGAGAATTTACATTGCCAAAAATTGCAACAACAATATCTCATCATTCCACGCGCCCTTTTTAGCGTCGGTTTGATATTCAGTAAAAATAACAACAAAGTGTTTTGATATCCAACACTCACTGTTGGATCGTTTGTGGCGTCGCTTGTTGTGTGGGTGCGTAGCTGCTTACGCATAGTCATTTCTCTGCCGACGTCGCTTGTGTTTTATTCCTCTTTGTGCGATATCCGTTGTTGGTTCGGCACAGTGGGATAAAACAGCACAAATTGTGAATTTTTGTAATTTATTTTAGAAATTATTTTTCGATAATTTTCTGAAATATTTTTGATTAGTAGTAGGGTTTTTGGAATTTTTGGACAAATTCACCCTACATTCGGCATTTATTGCAGAAACATTTAGCAACAAATATTAGTGAAAATTTATCGTTTTTTGGCTAGTTTTGCAAAATTTGTAAATATTATTTAACGTTTGCAACTCTGCGTAGGGTTTTTGGAATTTTTGGACAAATTCACCCTACATTCGGCATTTATTCCACATATTCCAGCAAAATATTTTCGTTGAAACTTTTAGTTTGTGGCTATTTTCTTCAATTCTTTGGGCAATTTATTAATAGTTGTTAGTACTATTTGTGAATCTCTGTAGGGTTTGGGTATTTTTTGGAAAAATACACCCTATTTTCGGCATAATCTTGTAAAAAATTGCCAAAATTTGCATTTAATTTTCTGTAGAGCTACTCAATTTGCAGCACATTTCGACTATCTTTGTATAAATATCGTACTGATGTAAATTTTTGAAAATTTGTCATACATTTTGAAAAATCACCCTATCATTGGCATAACCAAAGCATTCATTTTCTTAATTTATTGATATTGGAGCAATTTTAGTAATATTTGTCACATAGGAAAAGATTTTCTTAATTTCTCTCCTATTGAACAATATTTATAACTTTCTTGAAGTATTTGGAGGTTTTTAGTTTTGCAAAATTTCTCTTTTCCTTTCAACAATAGCAACCCTTGTTCGAATTTTCTTTGTTTTGCATACCGTTTGTGTTGTTTTTGTTATAAATTTAGCAACACAATGTCGATCACTCCGCTTACACGTTTCATGAGAGCCGCTGACATTGTTCTTAAAAGCGTAGCACATTTCGAACAAATAGAAGAATCAACACTCACAATATTCAATCTGAAGATTCGCAATACAGAGATTAAAGAATTGTGGGATAAGGTTTTGTGCACTTATGATGAGTGCAAAATCTACCTTAAGACATCTGAGAGTGCACAGGCTAATAGTATTGATGCCGTTGAGGGAAAATATAGCACGGCTTGCCTTGCATATCTTCGGTGTTTATCCACCATTAACAGGCATCTTGATCGACTCAATTCATCTACAAATGAAAATGTCTCACCTACTACAGCTTCTCGGTTCTCACATCCTCCTGAACATTCACGTGCGCTTTCCATTAATTTGTCTCACAATTCTAATATAACACCATCTTCAGGATTTCCGCCAAAGGAATCTAATTTGCCGGTGTCTGTGCAGAACACTACTCCACCCGTTCATGGTTCCGTCGAATCTTTTGACAATAACAGTTGCTCCAATTCACCCTTCGATAATCATTGTTTCATGTTGCCACCTGTTGATATCGAAGTCTTTGCTGGTGATTTTGTGTCTTGGCCCACCTTTCGTGACCTGTTTACCACACTATTTATAAATAATGTTCGGCTCTCAAATATAGAACGTCTCTGTCATCTTAGGCAGAAGACTATCGGTGAGGCTCAAGAAATCGTGGACAAATTTCCCCTAACCAATAGTAGTTTCCATTTAGCGTGGAAAGCATTGTCGGATACCTACGACAATAAGCGTATCCTAGTAAATAGTCACATTAGACGTTTATTCGAAATTCCCTCTTTTAAAAAAGAAACTAGTCATTCTTTGAAAACAATTCAACGTGAAATAAATAGTTGTCTCGCTGCAATGACCGTCTATGACGTCGCCACGGATCAGTGGGATCCGATTATTGTGTATATGTGTTTGCAGCGCTTGCCAAAATTGACTTTAATTCTGTGGGAGCAAAGCATCAAAAATAAGTCGTTGTTGCCTTCTTGGCCAGACTTAGATGCTTTCCTTATAGAGAGAATAAAAACTTTGCAGTGTATTCAGAGTATACACCAAAATCCGCCCACAGAAAAGTCAAAAATATTCACTTTTCCTAGTCTCTCGATTAAATCGTTGTCGCCAAAGAATGTTACTCCTTCCAGACCTGCAAAGAAATCGTTAACATCACAGCATGTTTCACCTCATTGCCCCTCCACTAGATCGTTGGCATCCAAGCATGTTTCTTTATCTAGTTCCGTCATTAAAAAGTCGTTGGTACATGAGCCAAAATGTGTTGATCCTTTTCCGCGGCCAAATACTTATTGCCCCATTTGTCCTAACCAGAGACATGTGCTGCATCTCTGCCCCAAGTTTATTAAACTATCGTTTGAGGACAAATTCTCGATTGTTAAGAAGAATAAGTGTTGCATAAACTGTCTTTCACGTGGTCATGCAGTAAAAAACTGCCGCAGTACCAATAGTTGCAAATCTTGCAAACAAAGGCACCACAGCCTTCTCCACCGGCCACAAACTCGTAGAGTTGTTGCAGCATTTTGCTCAAAACCATCTCTGGTTTCCAACACTATTGAAAGTCGAAAATCTTCGCTGTTCTGCCAGTCTGCTCAAAATCTGGTTTTGAAATCTAAGAAACTACCTCCGGCCTTTACCAAAGTCAAAAGTCGAGGTTCAAAGTCCCCTCCTACTTTTACGAAGGTCAAAAGTCGAGGACCTAAGCCTTCTAAAACGCACCCACCCTCTGCTAAAAATAATTGTAACAGTCAGTCTCCCAACACCATTGAGGAAAATGTGCTTTTGGGAACTGCACTAGTAAACATTGTTCATAATGGTAAATCTTACACTACTCGTGCAATTGTAGACCCTTCTTCTAAGGCATCAATCGTTAGTAAAAGACTTAAAAATAAACTTGGCATTTTAACTCGCTCTGAGGTTACTCGCTCCAAAACTGTTGCACCAAGAGAAGTTTGTTCTCTTCAGTTGTCTTCTCCAAAAAATTCATCTAGAATAGTCGAAACTAGAGTTTTAGTCAAGCCTAATGTCACCGGGAAATTGTTTTCTCTCCCACCCATGACAAATTTAAAGACTCGAATTCCTAATCTTGATTTAGCGGATTCTTTCGATAATAGCCCAATAGATTTGCTACTTGGCGCTGACTTGTATCCTAAAATTTTAGAAGCTGAACCTCCAAAAATAGTTTTGGATTCTTTGCTAGCCCAAAAGTCTATTTTCGGGTATATTCTCACCGGTTCAGTACCTCCCTCGACTGTAACTTAATCTTGAACCAAGAATTGAAATCGACCAATTTAGTAAAAAAAAATCGTATCATAACGGAAATTTGCTAAAAAAAATTAATTGCGCTAAAGATTGAAATTGTAGACCGAATCTATCGGTAATTCGTCATATTGCTTTGATAATTTGAAAATCTGCAACTATAGCTCACTTAGGAATCTGAATTTACGTTCCTTCCTAATTTATGATAACTTTATATAGATTGCTAGACTCGTAGTTCTAGCAAGGGGGCCGGAATGTATAAGTTCGATACGTTCCACCACAACTTTCCAATACTCGTCAATCACGGATGCTGATTGGCACACAGGCATCTCCTCTACAATTCCCTTAGCGGATACCGTAGTGAGCGGATCGCCGCTGGGTATTGGTTGTTGGCGGTAGGCTCACCTTGCTCTCATTGGAAGTAGTTGTAGTTGTAATAATACACAGACATGGGACCCTCAGCGGTCACTCAGAACCTCTGCGTTCACTTGTCTGTATTTGCGTATGTATTAAAAATAGACAAGGGATCCTCTGCGATCACTTAGAACCTCTGCGTTCACTTGTCTTTGAGAAACGAAAGAATAAACACACGGCCTCTGTCGCCACTATCACATACCAAAAGGCCTCTGTCGCCACCCCAATTACTAAAGGTAATTTATTGTTTAGAAAAGAAAGATACAATAAAGCATGAATTTAATTTAGAATATACTAATTATTATTGTGTTTTATTTCTTATTACATTTTCTTTCTTTAAACCACACGCGCGAATCATCCTCATCTCTCACCTACACATCACCTCACATCATAATAACTCTGGGGAGTTTTTGTTGTCTTGACGCTATCGAAGCCTTCTCCCCACTCCCCTGAGTTAAACACCTACGTTATCCGCCATTTTGTTGCGGCCGCCACCTTGGATTTATAATGATAATGAATAAACATAATTGTATTGTCACCAAAATCCAAAGTGTATACAAAATTTCAGATTAATCGGTTGTCAGGAAGATCGTGAAATTTGAATTACTAAATTTGACCCAAGAATAAATAACAAATAATAAAACAAACGATTCTCCCGTGGGGCACGTCAATTCTCCACAATATGCATATGCAATTGAAGTGCCCCTCGGTTTTATTTTAGTCAAGTCTTTGCATATGTTTATAATTCCCACGACTGTATCTATTTTTATACCCTCCACCATACTATGGAGGGTATATTAACTTTGTCATTCCGTTTGTAACTCCTCGAAATACTCATGTTAGACCCAACAAAGTATATATTTTTGATCAGCGTAAAATTCTAAGTCGATTTAGCGATGTCCGTCTGTCTGTCCGTCTGTCTGTTGTAATCACGCTATCTTTCGAACGAATTGAGATAGAAGGCTAAAATTTTGCACACCTGTTTATTTTTCCAGTAGGCAGGTTAAGTTCGTAAATGGGAAATGTAGGTCCACGTTTTCATATAGCCCCCATATAACGGTACCTCCCGATATTCGGTATTTTGATGATTTTAGCGACATTATTCACCGGAATTGTTTCAATTTTGGTATTTGAAGTTCGATATGGATACTACAGCCTATGGCAGAAAATTATCTTAGCAGGTCTACGTCTTCGTATAGCCCCCATATAACGGTATCTCCCTATATTCGGTATTTTGATGATTTTAGCGACATAATTCACCGAAATTGTTTCATATTTGGTGTTTGAGATTCGTAATGAATACTACAGCCTATGACAGAAAATTGTCTGTGCAGGTCCAGGTCTTCGTATAGCTCACATATAACGGTACCTCCCAAAATTCGGTATTTTGATGATTTTAACGCCATTATTCACCGGAATTGTTTCAAATTACGTATTTAGAGTTCGTAATGGGAACTACAGTCTGTGACAGAAAAATGTATATGCAGGTGCAGGTATTCGTATAGCCCCCATATAACGGTACCTCCCTATATTCGGTATTTTGAAGAGTTTAGGTACAATACCCACCGAAATTGTTTTAGATGTGGTATTTGTTCGTAATGGATGCTACAGCCTGTGACAGAAAATTATCTATGCTGGTCCAGGTCTTCGCACAGCTCCAATTTGACGGCACCTCCTTATATACGATATTTTGATGATTTTAGCTACATTATTCACCCTTTATTTCAAGTTTCGAATTTGAATATGGTAATGGCTAATGACAAACAATGCCTATGTAGGTTCACGTCGTATAGACCCCAATATAACGGCAATATTCGGTGATTTTAAAATTTAACAGAATTTTTTAAGGATTTAATTTTTTTTAAATTTCCAAATTCGTTCCAAATGTTGGAGGGTATTCAAAGTTTGGCCCGGCCGAACTTACTGCTTTTAAATTTGTTATTATTTTTTTTGTTTTTAGTACACTCATCTTAAACATTGCAATGTATGTTTAATATAAAACCTTTTAACTTAAAAAGTTTTTTACCTATTTTTTATTTTCTAGTTTTTATTTCGCATTCTGTTTAATTCATATTTTATATTTTTGTACCATTTTGTTCCCACGAGTAATGGACATATAAACGGTTGACAATTGTAGCCACCCTAACGCCACACCTTCCTTAACACTATACAAAATCTTGACTTGAGTGGTGGAATCAGTCTGGATTAATCAGATACCAGAATTACAGATGCAAAAAATAAATAAATCTTGCTTTTATTATCATAATATTGAATTGTATTAATAAATTTGCAATATCAAAAACATCAAACATCTAATTTTTCTCACAAATCGTAAATATCACATATGTGGTACATTATTTTTTTAATGTTCCGCCATGTGGTACACTAGTGCTCCGACTGCGGTACAGTATGTGCTCCGACTGCGGTACAGTATGATTCTCATTGTGCTCCGGTACAATCATGGTAGAAGAATACAGGTAGATGCATTAACGCTTGGGAACATAGATATGTAAAAAAATTGTAAATGTTCTTTTAAATATAAGTAGATTTTTACACGTTTTCTTATACGACGTCATTCGGAGGTTATTACATTTCGCGTTTTTCAACAATTTTAAAATTTTTAAATAAATTTTCATTCACCATTTTCAATTCCAAAATAAGTTAGACAGTTCATTATCCCAGCAGCTGTGTCGATGAGTCTACCTATATATAATATGTTTCTAAATAAAATATTATTTAAGGGTTGTGTTCCGGTACGGTACATTATCTTAGTGCACCACTCCACCTTGGAACGATACAGAACACTACGGTACAGCATCATACTATTTATTTTCGAACGCTTCTTTGTAGGGCCTTACATGATTATTTCGAAGAGTTACAAATGGAATGACAAAGTTAATATACCCTCCATAGAATGGTGGAGGGTATAAAATACAGAAATACAGCAGTGAGGCTATATCGGCTTTAGAATTATTCAATATTATATCAACAATTTCTTTTCATTTGTTTGCCCTCGTTGCCGGCCCGTTCTTTTAGTCTTTAATGCGTAATTTTTAACGCATAATAAATCACAGATCTTACTTATGTAAGCAGCACAATTTTTATTATTAGTAATTACTTCATAGTCATTTCTAAATGGAAACAAATATTCATCGCAAAAATATATGTTCACCTACCGTCGGTTTTTCATATTTTGAATAGCTATAGGCTTTAATTTCAGTGTAAAAACTTTAACTCTTGTGAAAACTCAGCTCAAGTTTTGGTACTGTAAAGAGCTTAGCAATATTTTCCATTCAAATGAGATGTAATTTGTATTTCCAACGTTTAGAATAGTATAATTCAATGACGATTAAACAAATGTTCGGTCCCGTGTTACTTTCTAATAGTCGTAATTTTTAATGTTTCTGCCACAATTTCCAACTGTATGAGTCCCAGTTTGACTTTTTGGAGTTTATTTCACGTAGACGTTCATCCCAAATCTACGTTCCCAACCAATAATCTCTTGGGTCAAGACCAAGATGGGCCCTTCTCCGAAAATTGAAAATTTTATGCAAAGAGGGTTTCTACCCCCTTAGAAACTAAGATGCTAAATAAGGGCCAAAAAAAAAAGAAAAAAGTGACCAAGGGCCCGAAAATAGCATAAACCATATGATGGTGAAACCATAAAAGATCGCCATTTAACATAGTATTGCGAACTGATTTCATTTGATATTATTCACATTCACATCATATTAGAATTCAAAAATTCATATTACAAATAAAAAAAAAAACAAGTAAAAAAGCACCATTTGGAACAAATTTGAAAATTTTCATTCGCCAAAAATTCTGTTAAAATTTTCAAAATACCGATTATAGCTGTTACCTTGGGGTCTATATGAAAACGTGGATCTGCATAGGCAAATATCGAATATAAGGATGTACCGTTATATTTATTATTATTACCGTTATGTTGAGTTATTATTATACCGTTATATTGAGGATAAACGATATCGGGGACCTATATACACAATAATAATCCAGGGTATGAAGTACTCAGAAGGAAATCCTTATGCGGATTTTCAGACACTTTTATTGAAAAATTTGGCTACAATCATCAAAATACCGAATATTGAGGGTACCGTTGTAAGGTAGACGCTATCATAGACTTACATAGACAATTTCCTTCCAGTTGGTAGAGTACTCAAAAGGAACTCATTGTGTGGATTTTCAGACAATTCCACTGGAAAATGTGGCTAAAATAATCAAAATACCGAATATGGGGGGTACGGTTGTATGGGGGCTATACGATATCGTGGACCTATATTAAAAAAAAAATCTCTTGCAGAGGGTAAAATACTCAGAAAGGGCGGATTTTCAGACAATAATATTGGAAAATGTAGCTAAAATCATCAAAATACCGAATATGGGGGGTACCGTTGTATGGGGCTATACGATATCGTGGACCTATATAAACAATTCTCTTGCAAAGGGTAAAGTTCTCAGAAATAACTCCTTGTGTGGATTTCCAGACAATTATATTGGAAAATGTAGCTAAAATCATGAAAATACCGAATATCGGGGGGTGCCGTTGTATGGGGCTATACGATATCATTGACCTATATAAACAATTCTCTTCCTTACCCTCTGAGTACTCCCTCTAAGTACTCAGAAATAACTCTTTGTGTGGATTTTCAGGCAATTATATTGGAAAATGTAGCTAAAATCATCAAAATACCGAATGTTGGGGGGTACCGTTGTATGGGGATATACGATATTGTGAACCTATATAAACAATTCTCTTGCAGAGGGTAAATTACTCAGAAAGAATTCCTTGTGTTTATTTTCAGACAATTCCATTGGAAAATGTGGCTAAAATAATCAAAATACCGAATATTGGGGGTACGGTTGTATGGGGGCTATACGATATCGTGGACCGATATAGCCCACCTTCGCACTTGATTTGCCTGCAGATAGAAGACTGATCTGTGCAAAATTTTAGCTTCCCGTCTTTATTTATTTGGTCTCCAGTGTGATTAAAACAGACGGACGGACGCTGATCAAGAACATATATACTTTGTTATGTCTAAAATGATTATTTCGATGAGTTACAAACGGAATGACGAAATTAATACACCCTCCATACTATGTATGGTGGGTACACCACAAATGTATATTCGAAAATAATAATGCAAATGCAAAAAAATCATGCAATATAAAACATTACTATTGTACATTTTAAAAGTCAAAATAAAAATGTTAAATTTTCACATTTTTTCGCGAATTTTTCTGAATCGTTAAAATAAGACCAGCGGTTCTTTCTTTTTTATATATATAGATTTTTCCTCATTTTTATACCCTGCATCATACATAGTAAGGAGGGTATATCAAGTTCGTCATTCCGTTTGTAATATATCTAAGTCAGATCCAGCTTGAAGATGAATGATGCATGGCTCAATAACAAAGGTTGCTCAATTTCAAAGCAACTAGAAAAATTCAACTCTGTGCTGGAGTCATATAGTGTCAAATAGAAGTTTAAATATGCAACAGTTGGGATTGTTCATTTTGAATTTTTAACGACACTCTTTTATTGGGAAAACCCGCGAAGTAAGAATGGAACTTTGTGGTTATTCTACAGATTGAATCTAAAATAGTAGGACAATACAATTTTATCCCAATATAGTACAATGTGCTGCCCATTAATATCGAAAATATGCATTTATTTGATGATATTAGCGACATTATTCCCCGAAATTGTTTCAAATGTTATTATATTAGCGACATTATTCGCCTGAATAGTTTTTACGATTTTATACGATTAATTTTTTATGTAGCTTAATTGTCAAATTTCTATGTTGTAGTTTTCTTTAAACATAGGCGAACAGGTGAAAAGAATTTTGCTCTTTGTTGAGGTTCCTGGTGCAAACCGATAAGCCAACAATCGATACCTCACTATTGTCATCGGAGAAGAACGGCCACTAAGAAAGAAGAAGAAAGAAGCTAAGCTTTGCCACAACAAAAAGAATTGTTTTGAGAAATAAATACATAAATTCAGACCGTCAGAGTCTTTAAATTAAAACAAGTGTTTTATTGAAGCCGTAACCACCTGTGCCTTATTAGCAACACGTAAGTATCGCCTGTATACTTGTTGTGTTGTCTAATATTCATAGCTTTGTTGTTCGTCTTGCAACAAAAAATACACTTTCGGCTCTAAATCTACTCTGTAGATACAAGTCTATACTCCTGTATCGGAACTTCTACATGGTCCTTCGAAGCCTTTATAATAGAATCGGGTGATTTGCAAGAAAAATTTAACAAAACATTGTTCAAAACAGTTCAGTTTACATTTTTATTCATTTTATTCATTTATTTCTAAATTCATTAATAAATTGAAAGTTGAAGTGTTTGTATATTCAAAAATAATATAATTCATAAATAATAAAAATAATTTTAAAAATATCAATAAATATCAATATTATATAAAAACTATTAAAATAAATTAAATAACTAATATAAATTAATATTACAAAATGGTTTCTAAACTGTATGCTAGATTTGAATACGAGACCGAAAACCTTATGCAAACTTGCATTAAAATAGGAAGCACAGCAGAGAATGAGCTGTCTGATTCTTTAATAGAAACAAAATTAGAATCAATGGATGATGATTGGCACAATGTACGCAGTGCATTTGACAGTGTCTATTTTAATGAGGGAGATGAAGATTACAAATTGAGAGCTAGAGATATGTTTGCGTCCGCCAGAAACACTTATCAAAGAACAAAGATTTGTAGATTTGTATTAATGTGCCACCTTCTGACACTCAAGACTTCTACGGAAATTATGAAGAATGACCAATATTTAGAGATATATATACGGCTATTTATGGAAATCATCCCAGACTCACACCAGCGCAAAAGCTTTGTCATTTGCGCAATAAAACTAAAGGTGAGGCTGGTAGAGCTGTAGATCGGTACCCTTTATCTGATCAAAATTTTTCGTTAGCATGGGAAGCATTATCGGTGCGATACGAAAATGTTAGAGTACTAGTTGATATATATATTATTCAATCTTTATGAAGCAACGGTTGAATCTAGCAAAGATATTAAAGGAATTCAATCGACAGTTAGTGACTGCTTGGCTATATTGAGAGCCCATAGTGTAAAGGTGGATCAATGGGATCCAATTTTAATATATTTATGTTCAACTAAGCTTCCGGTTGATACACTGACCCTATGGGAACAATCGCTCGAATCACATTCAAATCTACCAAAATGGTCAAAAATGGAAGATTTTCTTAAGAACAGACATCGGGTTCTAGAGCGAATAGATGGTCTCAGAAGTCAAACAGCTTCAAATTCATTTAGAAATGATCATATATCGCATCAAAATGCTCATTCGACACAATCAAATAGATGTGTCATGTGTTATAAGAATCATATACTCAAAAATTGTTCAAGATTTAATAGTATGAGTGTAAGTGAGAGAATTGAATTCATAAGGAACAACGTTTATGTAATAACTGCTTAAAGAGTGGAGATAACACAAGGGAATGTTTCAGTGCGCACCGATGTTTATATTGCAAGAAAAAACATCACACAAAGTTGCACATAGAAAACGCTGAAACCTTACAAAGTGGTCCTACATCACCAACTACATCACATAGAACTTCAGATGTAAATGTTCAAAGAATAAATCATGTCACGACAGATAACATGCCCTGTATTTCGAACTGTACCCCACAAAGTTCTTACACACAAACGAATTTATCAATTAGTGATGATGATGTTTTGTTACCAACTGCGCTTGTAAAAATCGAGTGCAATGGTAAAATGTTCACATCAAGAGCTTTATTAGATACTGGATCTAAACGATCATTTATAACAAGCAACGTGGTAAATAGAATTGGGAGTGGAGCAAGTGAATCTAATTTTAATATTAGCGGAATAAATGGTTCAGTAGTTGCATGCACGAATAAAATGTGCAACCCAACTTTGGGTGGAAATGAAAACAATATGGTAGAAATACACGCTTTAGTAATTGAAAATATAACAAAAAAGAATCTCACTGAATCTATTCCCATGTCAAAGCTAAATGAAATCCGCGATCTAAAACTTGCAGATCCTTTTTTCCAACAATTAAATGTGATTGATATTTTAATAGGCAGTGATGTATTACCATCCATCCTATTGAATGGTACTAAAACAAAAAAAAAAAAAAAGATTGTTATGAAATTAATTTGGAAATAATAGCGAATATTAATAATTGATCTAATTCCATATTAGGTATGGTGCAATTTTTTTGCTTTAAAGTATTTCTTTACAGCAACAAGTGATAACAATTAAAAAAAAAAAAATTGGCCTAAACACTTATTTAGCTTGCTGAGGATGATTACCATAGAAATAATTATTTGAGAATACACTTCAAGATGTTGCACCAGTGCAAGGGGTCCGGCATGTTGAGGTTCCTGGTACATAAAACCGAAAAGCCAACAATCGATACCTCAACAATTAACTATTGTCATCAGAGAAGAACGGCCACTAAGAAAGAAGCTAGCTTTGCCACAACAAAAAGAATTGTTTTGACAAATAAATACATAAATTCGGACGGTCAGAGTCTTTAAATTAAAACAAGTGTTTTATTGAAGCCGTAACCACATGTGCCTTATTAGCAACACGTAAGTATCGCATGTATACTTGTTGTGTTGTCTAATATTCATAGCTTTGTTGTTCGTCTTTGTGCAACAAATAATTCTACTCTGTAGATCTAGAACCCCTACAAGTCCATACTCCTGTATCGGAACTTGTACACACTTATTTCTAACTGTTTAAGTTGGCCTTCAACTTCCCGAGTCCGGTCAATCACGGATGCTGATTGATACCACGGACATCTCCTCGGCAACTTCCCTCGGCGTATACCAAAAAGCGCAGATGACACCGTGCGTTGGTTGTTGTTGGTTAGCACATTTTTTATACATACGAGACTCTGCTCTTATTGGAAAAAGTTGTAGTAACCGACAAAGATCGTCAGCGATCACCGCGATCCTTTGCGATTGCAAGTACCTCGGCGTTCACTTGTCGTTTAGAAGTTGTAACGAAAACACTAAGATCTCTGCGCCAGCCCAAATTACACAAGGTAATATTGCTTGTTTGCTCGAAAAGAAGAACTCAATAAAGTACCAAACTTATTTTGAACTTAAAATTAATTGCTGTTGTGTTTTATTTTCTTTCTTTCGCCTCCTCACAATTCCCCACATAAACATTTGGTCGTATCGAGTCGGAATTGTGACCAACACATTCCACCTCATATCGTTCACTACCGCATCAATACATCTCCTCATATTGCATTATCATCAAGAATAATTTTTGCAATTTTGCTATTGTGAGCTTCACCTAAGAGAGAGAGAGAGAGAGAAAAAAAAGAAGTGCAAAAGAGCTGTTTAAAATTGTTTCGTGTACTGGGTCTTGTTACACCCTATTTCGCGGTTTCATATCTTTTACAGTCCACTCGTTCTCGAAATCGCGAATTAAGTTTGGTTTGAAACTGTGTTGTTAACTATCTGTTTTTCATTTGGCACTAGACCATAAAATTCCCCAATTAACTTCATTAATATCTACCTTATTAGTTGAAATATTGATTTTGCCGACATAGTGCTTTAATTTGTGTTTACCTTTTGCCATATTCCCCACACTCAATTCGCTCCGTTGAGACATTATATTCCTACTTTGTCTTCATTTTGCTCTCAACAAGAATACATCAATATTCCAATTAGTGTTTCCACCATCGGCTTAACACATAAACGGAACAATAATTTGATCTCCCCAACTCTTAAGTTTGCTTGGTGGTTGTTTATTCGTCAACAACAATTACCCAATATTTTACGAGCCTTATTAGCGTCGGTTTACTAATACACAATCACACCAACAATTATTTAGCTCTCTCACCAATCACTGTTGGTTCATTGTCAGTGATCTGTTCGTAGTGTGGTAGTCAACCCCCTTCCCGTTACGTCCTTTCCACAAACACTGCTTGTGTTTTATTCCCTTTTGTGTGATATCCTTAATAATCATTGTCATCATGGTCTGTTCGCAGTGTGGTAGTCAACACCGTCCCATCCACAAACACTGTTTGTGTTTTATTTTCTTTTGCCCGGTATTCTTTATTCAAAACTACACAGTGTGAATTTTAAAAAATAGAATCTTAAAATATATTTTTTTAATTTTTGAAAATATAATTGATTTTTAGCAGTTTTTGTAATTTTGTTGAAAAATACACCCTACTTCTGGCATTTGTATAATATTAAACGGATTCTTCCCTTTATAAAATTACTCTTTTTTAACTTTTTTGGAGATACATTTTGATATTTGCCCCATTTTGCAAAATGTCGGTTACACATTTTTCTCAATTTATCCGTGCGTCTGATAACGTGGTCAAGTTTATTGCGTCATTTCACCTACTTGATTCTGAAAGTCATACAGTTTTTTTAACCTTGAACTTCGGCGTTCGGAACTTCAAGACTTATGGGGCAAAGTCAAGAACACTTATGACCACTGTCAACTTTGTTATGGCCTTAGAAACTGCTATAGGTGAAATATCCTCTGCCGATGCGAAATTTCAAACTTCGAGTCAGTGCTATATTGATTGTTTTACAGAAATAATTGAGGAGTAGCAAAATCTAAAATTCGTGAAGTCTCCTCTCCACCACTGTAGTTCTTTTAGTACACAAAGGCAAATCCTACCCTGTCCGAGCCATTGTTAACCCTGCGTCTGAGCGCCTACAAAATAGGCTGAAATTGACCTCCCGCATTTCTCCTGCTAGAATATCTGGTGTAAATGCTTCATCCACAGTTACATCCAAGAAAAATTGCGTCATTAATATTAGCTCTGACCTACATACCTCAACTTTATTAAAACTTGAAGCATTTGTCCTTCTCAAGATCTCTGGAAATCTCCCCTCCTTTTCTGTAGATATTTCTGCTTCAATGACTCTTTCTAATATCCGTCTACATGACCCAAATATTTTCGATTCTCGTCATGTGTTCTCAAATTGTGTTGCCAGGTGTCCAACAGAACATACTCGGTTCATTGCTGGCTCCAAATATTGTCGTTGGATGGATTATATCTGGTCCAATTCCTTGTTCAACCGTGAAGGTCTTTACGCCCACCATAAAATCATGTAACGGAGCTAACTCCAAAAAATCTATTCCCCAATTCCCTAGACTGGAGGTTCCTAACCACCAATTGCTTTCGTCGTCTGCAGGCTCCCAGCCAGTCCCTATCGGATCTTCATCCAGAACACCCCCTTTCATTCTCCTTATTCACCAAATCATCATTCCTCGCTAACGGAATCTTCCCAAAAAATGCTTATTCGCAATTTCCTTCGACTTCTACTTAAATTTCCCGCTCTTGACAATCTCATAGTACACCTAGTTCAATATCTCTTCACACAAATTCAAATATTTACTTTCAGCTGTCAACTATTCATCTCCAAATTACTCCGCTTCCTCCTGAAATGTTCACCTTCGTTTCCAAAGCACCGATATATTCAGAGTCCTCACCATATTATTAACGATTGCCTCAAAATACTATTAGAACACCACTATATTTGCTACTCTCACCTAAATATTCGCCATTCGTCAAAAATATGGAATTGTCCTCCATCAACTTTACCCGTAAATGTTTTCCTTTCGGTTGGGTAATTAAGAATATTTATACGGCAACTATCACCTACATCTCATCTTTCGAATTCAGTATTGCTTCTGGTATAGTTATGTGATCAGTCGTCATATTTATGCATTAATCTTTGTTCATTGTTTGGTCACAAGTGTTCTGGACCAAACAATGAACAAAGATTAACAAATTAAATTTATTTGCATAAAAATGAACTGTAGTAAAATTACTAAAACGCTCACGTAAACCTGAAGTTACGATCCTTTCTATACTCTGTTATTGTAAAAAATCTAATACTTTGAAATGTATCAAGGTGGGCGGCAATGTTTAAGTTGGCCTTCAACTTCCCAAGTCCAGTCAATCTCGGATTTGAATCTCCTCGGCAGAGACCGTAGAGCGCAGATGCCACCGGGCGGTGGTTGTTGTTGGTTAGCTCACTTTGATACAGCACTCATTGGAAACAATTGTAGTAATCGACAAAGATCATCGGCGATTACAGTGATCCTCTGCGATTGCAAGAACCTCGGCGTTCACTTGTCATTTAGAAGTTGTAACGAAAATATTTTAAATGTTAAAGTAGATTTTATTTGAAAAATTACAAGGTCGACATTGTCAGATATTAATTGCAAATGAGTTTGCCTCTATTGTGTTGCAGTATTTTTTTACTTTTTTTTACATTTTTCAAGTTCCTTCCAAATGGTGGCCGGTAGTAAAATTTAGTTCCGGTTGAGCTTAGCTGCTTTTTTACTTATTTTGGCTATTTTTGTACCCAGCATGTAAGCAACATCCTTCCATAGAAATGTTTATATAGTTCCGATTTTGGTATAGTTCTATATAACTCTCCACCATTTGGAACAAACTTGAAAATTTTCAAAAAAAAATCTTTTAAAAATGCCGCTTGATTGAAAACCGTTATATGGGGACTATGCGAAGACGTGCATAAGTAATTTGTTGTCATCGATATATTATCAATTATTTATCGATATATCCCATACCTGATATAAGTCCGATATAAATATTTGAAGTTTCAACTAAATGCTCCATTCTTGCTGCTATACTAAATTCGGCCGGATGTGCCAAAATTCACATAATTTGGACTGATATTGGCCATTTGGTGCACAATTAACCCGAAATCGGTTGAAGGTATATATGAGGGCTATATCCAAATCTGAACGTTCGTCCTTGGGACAAACAAATATTATTAGCAAAATTTCATCTCAATCGGATAATAAATGGGACATGCATTTTGTTCACAAGAATACATGGGCGGACGGACAGACTGAGTGACATGCATGAATCGATTCTGAAGGTGATTCTATGAAGATCCTCAAAAGTAACAATCTCGCTTCCTTCTCCATGTTACAAACAAATGCACAAAGACATGATACCCTTACTATGTGGTGTAAGGTATAAAAATTAGGCATGGAATCAGAGGATGTAAAAATTAAATTTTAAAATTCAAACAAAGTAGTCCAATGTATGCAATCCATATTTACTGTAGGACAGTTTAAATTTTTTACTTTATATAATGTCATTTGCCTACTTGCCGTAGGCCAAGGGGCATATAATCATTTATATACACTGAAAGAAAAATGCTTCGTTGTATCAATGAACCGGTTTCTTAAATTTTATTCATTGATGCAATGAAAAGCTAAGATAATATAATAAATGTTTTGTTCATGCAATGAAAACATGCGTTGCTTTTAAAATCAATAATTTTTGGTTTCATTGAATATATGAAACGTAACATTAATGTTACAAAACTACTTATTTTTACAAAATTCAGTAAAAAATGTGAACATAGAAATGATACATAATAGAGCTGTCTTATACAACAAATAGGCAACCAAAGTATTTACAAATTGTTATATTTAAATTTGTGCTCCAATTTAATGAAGCAGTTTCATGAAATGAATGAAACGTTACGTTATGGAGTTCGTTCTTACACAATTAGACAATAAAGGCGATCTGCTGTATGTCTTTTGAAATCACTCTATCTTTCGAACGAATTGAGATAGAAGGCTAAAATTCGTAAATAGGCTATGTCGGTCCACGTCTTCGTATAGCCCCCACGTGACGGTACCTCCCGATATTCAGTATTTTCATGATTCTAGCGACATTATTTACCGGAATTATTTCAAATTTCGTATTTGAAGTTCGAATGGGTGCAAAAATGGGACACAATTTTTTGTATGCAGATCCACGTCTTCGTACATTCCCCATATAACAGTACATCCTAATATTCGGTATTTTGATCATTTTGGTGAATAATGTCACCGGTTTTTTTTTCAAATTTGATATTTGAAGTTCGTAATAGATACTACAGCCCACGACAAAAAATTTCGTAAGCAGGTCCACGTCTTCGTATTGTCTCTATATATATCAGTTTTCATTTAAATGGTAGTTTCCGGAAGTTTTTTGAAATTTTTCATGTTCCTTACAAATGGTGTAGTGTATTAAAAGTTCGGCCCGGCCGAACTTAGCTGCTTTTTTACTTGTTATTGTACTTTCATAATCAACAATCTAAATTAATTTGACTTTACTTCTGCATATACTTTGTATATTAATATCGAATGGTGAAATCGGCAAACAATGAGATCGTTACTTTCGTCAGTTAAAAGGTGATGTGAATGTTTCTTTAGCTTTTTTGAATCAACGTATTGGCGATCAGCAGATGTAATCTTTTTAAACAAATTAAACTTTGACACTTTATGTATTTGGTAAAGCTAATATTTGTTAACCAAAAGTTTTACGGTTATTGTTTAGAAAAAGTAAAAAAGCTGTAAGTTCGACCGAGTCGAACTTTGAGTACCCTCCACCATTTGGTTCGAAATTCGGTTAAAATCTTAAAAATTTCGAATGTAGCCGTTGTATTAAGTTTTATACAATATTCAAATGCGAAACTTGAAAAAAATGGGTGTATAATGTAGTTAAAATCATCAAAACACCGAATATAGAGAGGTACCATTATATGGGGGCTAACCAAAACATGGACCTGCACAGAGAACCTTCTGCCATAGGCTGTACTTCAAATTTGAAACAATTCCGGTGAATAATGTCGCTAAAATCATTAAAACACCGAATATCGGGAGGTATGGTGGTTATATGGTGGTTATACGAATACGTAGACCTGCACAGACAATTTTCTGTGACAGGCTGCAGTATCCAGTACGAACTTCAAATACCAAATTTGAAACAATTTCGGTGAATAATGTCGCTAACCAAAATACCGTATATCGGGAAGTGCCGCTAAATGGGGGCTATAAGAAGACGTGGACCTGCACAGACAACTTTCTGTCATAGGCTTTAGTATCCAGTACGAACTTCAAATACCAATTTGGGAAAATTTCGGTGAATAATGTCGCTAAAATCATTAAAACACCGAATATCGGGAGGTACCTTTATATGGTGGCTATACGAATACGTAGACCTGCACAGACAATTTTCTGTGACAGGCTGCTGTATCCAGTACGAACTTCAAATACCAAATTTAAAATATTTCCGGTGAATAATGTCGCTTAAATCACCAAAATACCGAAAATAGAGAGGTACCATAATATGGGGGGCTATACCAAAACGTGGACCTACATGACCCATTTTCAATACCAAAAGTCTATAGATTTGGGTAAAATTTTATCAAATTTATCACTTTGTTCGGAAGCTAGAGGAATTTCCATAGACGAACGGACATCGCTAAATCGACATAGGGGGTATAAAATATTTATTTCGAGGTGTTACAAACGGAATGACAAGCTTAATATACCTTCCATACTATGGTAGAGGGTAGAAAAAAGTCCTTTTATACAGGAAACACGATATACGATACCTGACTTCCATAAACCTTATCCATACCCTAAATTAAGTATTTTGCCAAACATTAAGGTAAAAAGTGACAATAATTAGTGAATTACCTTGAGTTGAGAACTTGAGTTGGTTTTCCCACTCTGGCGAAGTATTTAGTATTTATTAAGTAAAATGTTGATTTCCCAGAAGGACGGATATCGCTAAATCGATATAGAGTTTTATGCCGATCAAGAATATATATACTTTGTGTAGTCTAAAATGTAAATTTCGAGAAATAAGAAAAAGTTTTAAATTTGGCATTTGAAGTTCGTAATGGGTACTACAGCCTATGACAAAAAATTGTCTGTGCATGTTCACGTCTTCGTATAGCCCCCATATAACGGTACCTCCCGATATTCGGTATTTTGATTATTTAGTGACATTATTCGCCGAAATTGTTTCAAATTTGGTGTTTGAAGTTCGTAATGGATACTACAGCCTATGACAGAAAAGTATTTTGTTGATTTTAGCTACATTATTCATCTATTTTTTTATTCATGTTTCGCATTTGAATATTGTAATGGTTTATGACAAAAGTTGGCTATGCAGGTCCATGTCGTCGTCAGCGTGACCGTTGTGCCACTAAAGTATCAATTTTGCCACCTTTTTTGGTCTTTGATACCTTTGTGCCACTTTTTTATTTTGATCCTAAATGAACCACTTTTTTGAATCTTTGTGCCACTTTTTTATACATTGTGCCAACAAAGTATATATATTCTTGATCAGCGTAAAATTCTAAGTCGATTTAGCGATGTCCGTCTGTCTGTCCGTCTGTCTGTCTGTTGTAATCACGCTATCTTTCGAATGAATTGTTTATGTTTATTTTTCCAGTAGGCAGGTTATGTTCGTAAATGGGCCATGTAGGTCCACGTTTTCATATAGCCCCCATATAACGGTACCTCCCTATATTCGATATTTTGATGATTTTAGCGACATTATTCACGGGAATTGTTTCAAATTTGGTATTTGAAGTTCAAAATGGTTACTACACCCTAAGACGGAAAATTATCCGTGCAGGTCCACGTCTTCGTGTAGCCCCCATGTAACGGTACCTGCCGATATTCGGTATTTTGATGATTTTAGCGACATTATTCACCGGAATTGTTTCAAATTTGGTATTTGAAGTTCAAAATGGATACTACACCCTAAGACAGAAAATTGTCTGTGCAGGTCCACGTCTTCATATAGCCCCCATATAACGGTACCTCCCTATATTCGGTATTTTGATGATTTTAGCTACATCATTCACCGTTTATTTCAAGTTTCGAATTTGAATATGGTAATGGCTTATGACAAACAATGCCTATGTATGTCCACGTCGTATAGACCCCAAAATAACGGCTATATTCGGTATTTTTAAAATTTTAACAGAATTTTTTAAGGATTTTGTTTTTTGAAAATTTCCAAATTCGTTGCAAATGGTGGAGGGTATTAAAAGTTCGGCCCGGCCGACCTTACTGCTTTTTAACTTGTTTACTTGTTATACCCTACACCACAAGGTGGTCAGGGTATTATGTCTTTGTGCATTTGTTTGTAACAGGTAAAAGAAAACTAGATAGACCCATAGTTCCTTTTGATGATCTGCATAGAATCACATTCTGAGTCGATTTATGCATGTCCGCCCGTCCGTCCGTCTGTCTGTCTGTCCATGTATTTTTGAAAACAAAGTACAGTTCGCATTTATTACCCTATCCGGATGAAATTTTGCACCAATCATTTGTTTGGCCCAAGGAGGAGCCCTATTGAAATTGGAGATAATCGGTCAAAATTTAGATATAGCTCCCATATATTTCTTCGTCCGATTTGCCTTTTATTGTGCACCAAACGTGTAATATCGGCCCGAATAGTATCAAATTTTGCACATACAGCCAAATTAAGCCTGAAAATAAGTATGCCAAATTTTATCGAAATCGGTTCAGATATAGCTATAGCTCCCATATATATTGTTCATCCGATTTGTTATTTTGTCCTCCGCAGCCGTAATATGCACTCTGTAACAACGATATTCAGGGAAATATATCAAATACAGCTCAGAAATATCTTTGCCAAATTTTATCGAGATCGGTTCAGATTTGGATATAGCTCCCATATATATCTTTATCCGATTTCAAACTAATTGTGCACCAAATGGGCAATACAAGTCCGAATTTAAAAGATACAAATGCTTTGGCATATGTAGTCCTTTGAACTTTAAATTATCATTATAATCATGGCGTGTATGATTGAGTTCTCCCATAAAAACTTTTAATTGTTATGCGGAGTGCTACTAAATTAGCAAAGTGGTGTAGGGTATCATAAAATCGGCCCCGCCCGACTTTAAGGCTTTCTTTACTGGTTAAATATGCAATATGTATGTATAGATGAATTTGCAGTTTTGTTCTAAACTGTTATTTTTTAAATAAAATGTTAAAATGACATGTGCCACTTTTTTCAAGAAATGATACTTTTTGTGATACTTTTTGAAAATTTCCAGCGGTCACACTGGTCGTCGTATAGATTCTAATATAACGGCTACATTCGGTATTTTTAAGATTTTAACAGAATTTTTAACGGATTTTATTTATTTATTTATTTATTTATTTTTTTTTTTTTGAAAATTGCCAAAACCGTTCTGAATGGTATTCAAAGATCGGCTCGGTCGAACTTACAGCTTTTTTACTTGTTTATTTTCTTTATTTTATCCCACAGCATGGTTGGACATAATCGAATCGTTTTTGCTCGTCAAACCTCTGCAACTTTTGGGCAAATAAAAAAGTTTTCTTTGATCTTGTTGATTGAATGGTATCGACCCGAAATTTTTATATCCTCCACCATCAAAGATATACAGGGTGAGATGAAAAAACTGTAACTAATTTCAGACTGCTGTCATTTCTAAGCCACTCGTCCGACAGCTGTGAAAAATAATTCCAGTGACAGCGCATTATATTGCATTTTGGTAAGAATTTTCCAGAAAAAAGTTACTCGTAATGGATTTTAAGCGTAATAGTGTGGTTTCTTTATATTTGGCTGTGGCTATCGTTAGAGCACTCCAGCATTTAATTGTGAATAAATCTTTTGTGTCTCGCACAATCGCTCGTTAGGATGATACTAGTTGTTGTTGTTGTTGTAGCAGTTTTACACGTTCTGTTGTTTTTTTCCGACTAATCCGGTTCTTCCTCAATGTCCAGGTTTAGGAATTCTGCTACCTTTATGGGCTGTAGCCATAGATCCTCTGGACGGAGTTGGGTAGGTTTGGCAGGACAATTAAACAAGTGCAGCGTGTTGTGCGGGCCTGTATCGCACACTGGGCAGGCGTTCCGCACATCCTCATCAATTCGTGCCCAATACGAATTGAGACGGCTGCACCATCCTGAACGTAGTTGGGCCAAAACTACCCTGGTTGGCCAAGGCAGCCGACGTTCTTCAGCTGCAATGGATGGGGGGTGGACTCCGAGTATGGCATTCATACTGTAATTATTAACTACCTCTGCGACTGCATCAGTATGAATGCTATTCAGACCCGCTTGATAGGCTTCATGATCTAGAGGCTCTCTCTTATATCGCTGGACCTCTCTCTCTAGATCGTGCAGGTCCTTCCTGACACGCCTGGGTGGGGGAGTTCTATCCACCATATGGTGGTTAGGGTGACTCCCGCGATAACACCCAAGCAGGTACTGCAACGAAAGCATATGATTATGCTGACGTAAGGGAAGAACCTTTGTCTCCTCATGTAAATGGTCCACAGGCGTCATGAGGAGGCACCCTGTTGCAGTTCTCAGGGCGGCATTCTGGCAGGTCTGAATACATTTCCACTGCGTTGCACTTGTATTCGCCGACCACACTGGAGCCGCATAGCTAACCACAGACCGACCTATCGCTTTATAAGAGGTCAACAAGGTTTCCTTATCCGCACCCCAAGTGCTGCCGGCTAGCGCCTTGAGGACCTTGTTCCTACTTTTCATTTTATCGCAAATAGCTGTGGCTTGCGCGGAAGACTTGAACATGCTATCGAATGTGACCCCAAGGATTTTGGGGTAGTTGGTGGTCGGAATTGTATGCCCCTCGACCTGCACATTCAGCTGTGTTCTCATCTCCGCAGTCCATGTGGTAAATAGTGTGGCCGTCGATTTAGTGGCGGATATTTTCATATTCCTCGCGTGGAAGAAGGCGGCAAGCTCCGCGAGATAGTTATTCACCCTGACACATATGTCATCAACTACAGGACCCGACGCCATGATCGTACAATCATCCGCATAAGTTACGATCTCGATGCCGTCTGGAGAGGTTAAACAGTTTCGGAGATATCACCCCACCTTGGGGAACTCCCTGTTTCACTCTACGAGGCTTGGAGTTCTTATTCCGGAATTCCACGTTCGACTGGCGTCCACACATATAGTTGACTATCCAACGTTTCAAACTTGGCCGGAGGGTAGTGTTCTCAACGTCCTCGAACAGCGTGGCATGGTTGACCGTATCAAAGGCCTTTGATAGGTCGAGAGCCACCACTACTGTTCTGTGGCACGGCCTGTTCTGGTTGAGTCCTCGACTGATATGTGTGGATATGGCGTGCAATGCTGTTGTAGTGCTATGTAGTGGACAGAAACCGTGTTGATGGTTAGCAACTGAATAGCTTCCTCTGATACTGGGGAGGAGTAAGGCCTCGAGAGTCTTTGCTACTGGCGACAAAAGCGAAATTGGCCTGTATGATTCACCTTTGCTGGCATCCTTGCCAGGCTTCAGTAGCGGGACCACCCTGCCCATTTTCCAGGCTTCGGGAACTATGTGGGTGGCTAACGACAAGTTAAAGACTTTGGTTAAATACTCAACTCCCGGCGTATCCAGTTGCTTCAACATTACCATTGATATTCCGTCCGGGCCCAACGCTTTAGATGACTTAGCGTTTCGGATGACATTCGCAACATCACCCATCGTAAACTGTGGAGGTACATCCTCGGCGGGAAGAGCTCTTATACGACGTAGTACTCTTCGCCTCGCCCTATCATTCTCGGGGTGCTCGACAAATTGGCGGTTAAAACAGCCACCGCACCTCTTCGGATCAGTCACAGTTACGTCGTTAAATGTGACTGCTGTCCTATCATCTTTTTCCAGGGTTCGAGAGTGACTTTACCGTTACCCACAGTTTACTCAAATCGGTCCCAATGTTGCAACACTTCAGATGGTCTAGCCACTTTTTCCGCTTATGCTCCTGTACCAACCGGTTGACTTCCACTGTCAGTTCACTGACTCTGGGATCAGTAGGGTTGGTACGTCGGAGCTCATCACGCTCATTCGCTAATCCCGCTGCCTCTGCTGGGAAATTTGGTCTTACTTCGGGTATTCGACCAGCAGGTATATAGCGAGCGGCTTCAGCTTTGATGATGTCCCGGAAAATCCTTTCAGCTACCCGAACATCAGAAGGGTTGGGCAGTTCTCTGAAGCGGCGGTTGGTGAACTCTCTGAACTCGGGCCAGTGGGCTTTCCCATGGTTAAGGAAAGTACGGCGTTCAGAGGTTATGAAATCGGGCGATCTGCTGATGGAGACGATTATCGGGAGATGGTCTGAGCCAATAGAAATGACGGGTTGCCAAGTCACGTCATTTATCAGACCTGGTGACACGATGGTTAAATCCGGCGAACTGTGACGCATCCTCGTTTACCATGCAAAATGTGGAGCAGTCAATCTGCTCTGCCAACGCTGATCCCCTCTGGTCATTACCTAGGACGGAATGCCACAACTCATGGTGGGCATTGAAGTCCCCTAGTACCAGGCGGTTATTGCCTTCCAAAAGTGGGCTTATATTAGGCAAGTAACGCGGTTCACAGCTATTAACCGGCGGGATATACACATTAAGCACCTCTACCTCGGCAGTACCACACTTGACTGCTACCCCCATACACTCCATGTACGGGTCACTAGAGACTAGCTCAAGCGAGATAGGTCTGTATTGAACAGAATGGTGTATCAGGAACGCTAATCCAACACCTCCACTTCTGGTGCGATCTTTCCTCAATACGTTGTAACCATTGCAACGTTGTAAGCTACAATTTTCATTGAGCTTGGTTTCCTGCACCGCTGCGATCTTAATATTCCTCCGATTCATAAAATCCACTATCTCATCAATTTTACCTCGGAGTCCGTTGCAATTGAACTGCAAGAATGATGCATTGTCCGGAATTGGAACAGCAACATGTGGCGTTAAGTGCTGCGGTAAAGGTTGCTGTTCTGGAGACTGCGGGGGAGTTCCATACTCCGACGACGACTCGGAAGTTGACGACTCACTGGGGACTACGTTTGTGCAGCACGAAGCAACATAGTCCCTATCGCTATAGTCTCGCAACCGGGTTAAACCGAAACAGTTTCTAAAATGCACCCATCCTCTGCATCCATTACATCGCACCGAGACTGATTTATGGTGGATGGTGGACCAAAAGAATCCGGAGCAAGCATTCCGGGATGTGCTGCTCCCAAAACAGAAAAATAAGCAAACACGAACATGTATACACTGGATTGGCAGCCGCTGGCCGAAACTGGAGCGTTGTTGTTTCGGGTCAATCCGGTGTCGTAGAACCCGCTGCCGTGGGATTAGGATGATACTAGTAGCGTAGCCTGGCGTCAAGGAAGTAGATGGAAGAAAACAACAACATCAGCAGAAATGGTTCGAAAAGTAAAGGAGCGACTTGATCGAAACCCACGTCGCCGTGGCCGAAAAACGGCATGTGAGCTGAACATATCGCAATATTCCATTCGGCAAATATTGAAAAATGAGCTCGGGGTAAAGCCACTGAAATTCCAAAAAGTGCAAGAACTTACACCCAGGATAAAAATAGACTCAGAAGAGCTAAAGAGTTGCTTCGCTTGGCTGAAAGTTGTGAACTGCCGAATTTGGTTTTCTCTGATGAGAAAAAATTCGTTGTCCAGCATTTTGTAAATAAAAAAAAATGGTATAAATTTCAATAAAAAAATGTGGCTAAAATCATCAACATACTGGCTATCGGAAGGTAACAATATAGGCGTAGCATGCCTTAATGTGGATTTAAATAGTTTATACGACTCAATATAGCCCATTTCAATACCATAAAACTTTCAGGTATTGCATGAATATGACCAAAATATTAGCTATCTAATCAACAAAAATTGTAAGTTTCTTCATTCGAGAGGTGAGGTGATTTACACATGTGGACGGACGGTTAGACTTTCATTCTATAAAATTAAAAAAAGTGTAAAAATTATGGCGTTTGGTTTGATGCAGTTTTTTATCTCACCCTGTAAAACTTATGAAAATACCTCTGAAAGTGCAGAGACTTAAGATTGGAATGGTATGAATTTCAATAAAAAATGTGGCTAAAATCATCAACGTACTGGTTATCGGACGGTAACAATACAGGCGTAGCATGCCTTAATGTGGATTTAAATAGTGTATGCGACTCGTTTTGTCATAGAACGATTAATTATTTCTTTCTTCTTTCTTTCATTGACATTTTTATTACGTACTAGCTGGCCCGGTCCGCGTTGTCGGCCCCTAGTTTTTGTCTATTATGCATAGTTGTCAACGCATAATCATAGTGTTTAAAAATACCTGTACCCATGGTACAATGATATCAAGGTAGGGCTATGATACCATATGATTTTAATTTTTTTATTTTCTTGGCTTAATATGTCATCTTTATTTGTTTATGTATGTGTTTTCTTTTCAATAACAAAAAAATTGTCCAGAAAATATTCAAATTCGGGTTTTTTCAAAATGTTTATTTCAACGTATGCATCGACAAAATCTAGAGTTTTTGTAGCGAAATAATCCTTTAGAGATATATAGTACATGATTTTGAAAATAAGTGTTGACCTTTCATCCAGTTATCGCGGTTTTCAATTATTTATTCAAAATAAATGCAACAAGTTGTTTGATTTGTTATTGTTTTGATACTAATTCTGACATTACAAGCCAAACAGGTAGACTTCTATACTTGCAATTTTTTCAAAGTATACCTACCTTCTCTTCATTGTACCATGCCTGTACCCATATTTAAGCCGTGGGCTTCAACATTAAAATCTTGGGCTTCAAATGTGTCGATGTGCTATACAAATCTATTAGAAAGTATATATCAATCTTATCCCCATGTAAGGGATCAAATTAATTTTTAGTATGCTAAAAATCATAGCAGAATTTTCCTGTCAAATGAGCAGTAACTTGGAATTGACAGTATTTTGTACACCGCATAATTGAGGGCTGAATGATTTAAGAATAGCCAAAGTTAATTACTTTTTTAAACCCATTAGCAAATCAGATTGTGCATTAGAGTCCTCATAAGTCCCCCTTACCATGTCGTTCTGTTTGTCCGCCAAAAGGTGGACTTACAGGGGTGGTATTACATGGAAAAAGTTCTAAAATTTGTAGATATGTTGAAATTTTTGTGTAAGATTTTCACCCCCCAAATACACACATTAGCCAAATCCTTTGAAATATGGTAAAATCAGGAGGTACCTTTATATGGGTACTACTCCGAAACACCGACCTACATTGAAAACTTTCTTCTACCCCTTATAATCCAAGATGACATAGAATAGAGCCCAAATCAAAAATAAAGCGGAACAACATAGCATGTCAAACAAAAAAAATTGGCGTGATTTAAATAAGTAAAATAGTTTTATCCACCTCATAATTGAGGGCAGAATGATTTCAGAATAGTCAAATATAATTGCTATTTTACACCCATTACCGTAAGATGGGAATTAATTTTATTTGCCATTTAAATTGTAAGTTGGAGACCCCATAAAGTCCATATTTTACATCATAGTATAATTTAATGACGATTCAACAAATATTCGGTCCCGTGCTACTTTCTTATATTTGTAATTTTTTCATGTTTTCACAATTTATTTCATATAGATGTACATCCCAAATCTACGTTTCCAACCAATATTCTCTTGGGGGTTACAAATTCAACAGAATACAAAATTTTCTTTTCTGACCACACATTCGATGTGAAAGTGGACTTGGGGATACTCCAATGTGGGGACTTTACTTAAATAAATTCCTATGGTTCCCTAACCCAGGGTAGCATAAATAAATTTTTTTAGCCAAATCAATTGATGAATGTGGTCAAGACCAATATGGGCCCTACCCCGAAAATGTGTTCACATCTTCCAGCTGAATCACGATGTAGGCCCTTGAATTAAAAGGTAGATGTCAGTTAACATCGTATTTCGCACTTATTTCATTTTTTTTTGGTGAAAAATTGTATAAAGTGAAAAATACTTTATTTTGTTCACAAAAAATCCACTGAATTCAAAATGATAATACAAAATTGAAAAAAATTTACAAAAGAAGAACAACAAATTGAAAAAATCTTCAACTTGTCGCTGATTTTTTACAGCTAATGTTTAAAGATCCTTACAAAGTTTGTCAATATGTCGATATCATCTATTCCGTTTCGCCACCATCAATTTCAGTTCTCAAGAAATCAAGTCAATTAAATAAATTGGTATTAATATTCGAATTCAAAAATAAAATATAAAAAACACTGCAAATGTACAATAGAAAAAAGTAAGTCAAAATGGAAAAAATCATGCCAAATAAAACATTACTATTGCACATTTCAAAAGTCAAAATGAAAATGTTAATATATCACATTTTACGCTATTTTTTGGATATTATCTTTTTTGGACAGGAGACAATTCCGCTTTTGTATGAATCGTTAAAATCAGTCCAGCTATTCTTAAGTTATAAGCGTAGTAACTAACCGTTCAAGGGGGGCTATATCAAATACTGGACCGATATATCCTATTTCAATACCATAAAACTTAAAGGCATTGCATGAATATGTGGACGGACGGATAGACGGATATATATAAAACGTTTTAGCATTTTATGCCGATTAATTAATTAATTTTACATATTATAATAATATGGAATCCCATCCATGTGAATTATTTAAAGTTTAAGTGTGTGTGAAAGATATTTCTTGTGATATTAAATTAATTACTATAAATATTGGTAAGGAGATGATAAAGCTAAACCTAAACGAGGACCAATATATACCATATTTAATTTCAAAGCAAAGCTTCAAAGGGACATCTTAAGTATTGCGACCTCTACGTGATTTCAGATTGCAGGCAGAGAAGCACAAGGACGTTATTTAATCGACATAAAAATTTACTCTGACCAAGAATACACACTTTACGGGGTCCTCAACCAACATTTTGAGGTGTACAAAGTACATTTGAGGTAGACAAAACTAAATCCATGAAAACCAAACGAAAATTCCAAATAACAGCTTATTTGACTGGAACATTTTTCTCTTCAATTTTCTAGTAATGTGCTTATACTATACTAATAATTGGGCTGAGCTGTTACATGGGAGCTTTTTATACCCTTCACCATAGTATGGAGGGTGTATTAACTGTGTCATTCCGTTTGTAACACCTCGAAACATACAATTTAGACCCCACAATGTATATATATTCTTGATCACCATAAAATTCTATGCCGATTTAACGATGACCGTCCGTCTGTTGTAATCACGCTACAGGATAAACGTATTAAGATAGAAAGCTAAAATTTTGCCCAGATCTCTCTTTTGTCTGCAGGCAGGTCAAGTTCGATTATGGGCTATATCGGTCCACGATATCGTATAGGCCCCATATAACGGTACCTCCGATATCCGGTATTTTGATGATTTTAGCCACCTTTTTCAATTGAATTGTATGAAAATCCACACAAGCAGTTCTCTATGAGCACTTTATCCCTTGGCTGAGAATTATCGATATGGTATATCCCCCATATAACGGTACCCCCGATATTCGGTATTTTGAAAATCTACACAAGGTGTTCTTTGTGAACACTTCACCCCCTGACAGGGAGTTCTCTATATAGGTCCATGATATCTTATAGCCCCCATAACGGTACCCCCCGATATTCGTATTTTGATGATTTTAGTCACATTTTTAAACGGAATTGTCTTAAATTCTATACAAGGAGTTATTAGTGAGTACTTTATCCCTAGACATAGATTTGTCTATATAGGTCCACAAAATCGTTTATCCCCCCTATATATCGGCACTTTCCGAGATTTTAACAGAACTTTTAATGGATTTTATTTTTTGAAAATGCCCTAATTCGTTCCGAACTTTCTGCTTTTTTACTTGTTATACCCTTCACCATTGTATGGATGGTATACTAAGTTTATCATTCCGTTTGTAACACCTCGAAACATACAATTTAGACCCCACAAAGTATATACATTCTTGATCAGCATAAAATTCTTTATCGATTTAACGATGACCGTCCGTCTGTCTGGCTCATTCCAGCTTCCGAACGGTACCTCCCTATATTCGGCATTTTTATGATATTAGCTACATTATTCTTCGATTTTTTTCAAATTTCGTAGTTGTCGTCGATATAGGACTACAGCCTGTGACAGAAAACTGTCAATGCGGGTCCAAGTCCTCGTATGGGCCCCGAAATGACGGTTACTCCCTATATTCGACATATTTAAGATTTTAACAGAATTTTAAAGGATTCTATTTTTTTATTTATTTAGTTTTTTTAATTTCCATATTCGTTCCAGTTATTTTTTTTCCAGTCCCTTTATTAATCTTCACGTAAATTTCTTCTCCTTCTGAGTACGTTTTGAATTTACTCCTTTTACGATCATTGTAAGCAAGATCTTTTGTCTGGTACTCCTGCAATTTCTAAAGTCTCATTTCTTAAATTTTCGAAATGTTCTGGGTCACTGCTAATCCTTCTTCCAAGTAGTACCTCGACAGGTTTTCTTCCTCTTGTAGAGTGCACGGTTAAAATATATTTCTTTACTAATTTTTCCTACAATTGTTCAAAAGCATTATGAGCCATTTCAGATTTTAAACAGCGCATTATTTCTTATAATGTCGTATGGAAACGTTTCACTTTACCATTTTAAGTGCTTGTATAGGGAGGTATTCTATAAATTTCGATGCCAAGTCGTTCGTTTCAATCATGTGATTTATTGAGGCAGAGTTAAAGCATTTATCGTTATCAATAATTATGCTTTCAGGGATAAGAAAGAATAAAATATCGCTTTACGGTTGCCTATTGTCTTCAGCAAATTTCGAAACGTGATGATTATCAGTAATAAAAATGTCTAAATGGACAATTTTTCCCGGAAATTTAGGAATTGCAGTTGGATAAATTATTGGCCGGGTGACGATCATATTTATTTTCTCTACATACTACACAATTGTTTATCAGTTTTACGATTTTATGATTCATTGATGGAAAATAATATTTGTCAGTATTGTGCATTTTGTTCTCCCGAGCTTTCCTGTGTGCTTGGTAATGCGTTCGCAAAATTATGTCCTTTTGTTGTTTTGTATGAATTGTAATATTGTTCGGAAATTATGTGTCAGATTCATTTATTTCAAAGGGAATTTGATTTTTGAATACGTTAATTGGGACATAGGTGGAGGGTATTAGATTGTGTGAATAACTCCCGTCACTATGCACACTGAGGTTTTAACTGTTCTCAGGAACTTGAGCAATTTGTGCCATAGCATCCGCAACGACGTTTGCTTAGTCTGGTTTATTGTGCAACTCGTAGTTGTACCCTTACAGGATAGACTTCCACCTTTCAATTTTACTGTTATTATTCTTATGGCTAAAATCATTCACCTTGGCTGTACCGTACAGTTAGTTCCTAAGTGTATTTAATGTCCATAAAATTGACAACATTTCTTTTTCGTTCGCAGCATAGTTCCCTTCGGTTTTGCTTAATGTTCTGGAAATTAACATTATTGGCATGTCTTCTTGTGAAAGAACTGCACCATTGACAAAATTCGATGCGTCGGTGTTCAAATCAAAGTCTTTGGTGAAATTTGGTCAAGTCAATATTATGTCTTTCGAAACAAGGGGAGATTTAATTTTTTTTATATATTAATTTATTTTTTTGTTTGTTCGTTGGGTCCCAACGCCACTCTTACCCGCCCTGCCGACCTAGGGTAGGTACAGTTAAACATCAGCCGGTATTAGGAAAAGGATTAGTATAACAAAGCACACAACAACGAGCAAAAATACAAATCTGGCAGCTCTTATTACTATTATTACAAATTAAGAATTGTTTTTTTATACCCTCCACCATAGTATGGAGGGTATATTAACTTTATCATTCCGTTTGTAACTCCTCGAAATACTCATGTCAGACCCAACAAAGTATATTTATTCTTGATCAGCGTAAAATTATAAGTCGATTTAGCCATGTCCGTCTGTCTGTCTGTCTGTTGTAATCACGCTATCTTTCGAACGAATTGAGATAGAAGGCTAAAATTTTGCACACGTGTTTATTTTTCCAGTAGGCAGGTTAAAGTTAATAAGTTAATGGGTCATGTAGGTCCACGTTTTCATATAGCCCCCATATAACGGTACCTCCCGATATTCGGTATTTTGTTAATTTTAGCGACATTATTCACCGGAATTGTTTCAACTTTGGAATTTTGAAGTTCGCAATGGATACTACAGCCTATGACATAAAATTATCTGGGCAGGTCCACGTCTTCGTATAGCCCCCATATAACTGTACCTCCCTATATTCGGTATTTTGATAATTTTAGCGCCATTATTCACCGGAATTGTTTCAAAATACGTATTTAGAGTTCGTAATGGGAACTACAGTCTGTGACAGAAAAATATCTATGCAGGTCCAGGTCTTCGTATAGGCCCCATATATCAGTACCTCCCTATATTCGGTATTTTGATGAGTTTAGGTACAATACGTTCGTTAATGGGTCATGTAGGTCCACGTTTTCATATAGCCCCCATATAACGGTACCTCCCGATATTCGGTATTTTGATTATTTTAGCGACATTATTCACCGGAATTGTTTCAACTTTGGAATTTTGAAGTTCGCAATGGATACTACAGCCTATGACATAAAATTATCTGGGCAGGTCCACGTCTTCGTATAGCCCCCATATAACTGTACCTCCCTATATTCGGTATTTTGATAATTTTAGTGCCATTATTCACCGGAATTGTTTCAAAATACGTATTTAGAGTTCGTAATGGGAACTACAGTCTGTGACAGAAAAATATCTATGCAGGTCCAAGTCTTCGTATAGGCCCCATATATCAGTACCTCCCTATATTCGGTATATTGATGAGTTTAGGTACAATACCCACCGAAATTGTTTGAGATATCGTATTTGATGTTAGTAATGGATGCTATAGCCTGTGACAGAAAATTGTCTATGATATGACAATGGTACATCCCTATATACGATATTTTGATGATTTTAGTTACATTATTCACCGTTTATTTCAAGTTTCGAATTTGAATATGGTAATGGCAAATGGCAAACAATGCCTATGTAGGTCCACGTCATATAGACCCCAATATAACGGCAATATTCGGTATTTTTAAAATTTAACAGAATTTTTTAAGGATTTCATTTTTTTAAAATTTCCAAATTTGTTCCATATGGTGGAGGGTATTCAAAGTTTGGCCCGGCCGAACTTACTGCTTTTTAACTTGTTAAGTTTCGCATTTGAATATTGTAATGGCTTATGACAAAAGTTACCTATGCAGGTCAATGTCGTCGTATATATCCTAATATAACAGTTACATTCGGTATTTTTAATATTTTAAGAGAATTTTTAATGGATTTTATTCTTTTGAGAATTGCCAAATTCGTTCCAAATGGTGGAGGGTATTCAAAGTTCGGCCCGGCCGAACTTACAGCTTTTTAACTTGTTTATTTATGCAAATGTTCAGATAGTGGTAAATTATTATAGAGGTTGTTATATATGTCACATAAAGATCTAAGGGGGTTGCTTAGTTCGTAGTTAGATCTCGCCAAGGAAAGATTTAGCAGTATATGATTACGATTTATTCTAGACATTAAATTTTATTTCGCTAATTAAAAATTTTAAATCAGTTTGACCACGCAAAAGTCGTATTAAAAATATTGCTCCAAGCATTAAACGCCTTCTTTATAACGATGGAAAATCTATAAGTTTTAATCGATTTGCATATGGGGGGAGTGCTTCAGCCGGATTCCAGGGTAGACCTTTGAGAGCGAATATTATGAATGGATTTTTAACTGTTTCTATTGAATTAGACTAACATTTATAAAATGGACTCCACAGCACGCAACCATACTCTATGTAGGTCGAACTAGACCAGTAAACAAGCGTTTAGTTACGTAAGGGTCTTTAAACTCTTTAGACCAGCGCTTAATGAAACCTAGAAGAGACTTTGCTTTGTTAACTCTAGATTCAATGAATAACTTAAAACGAAGTTTATTGTCCAAAATAACACCAAGATCAATAATTGAGTCTACATTCTACGAAGTAATCAGATAGAATATGTCTAGATATAGAGAGAATCGAGAAACATTAGAATTTTGGAAAACCTTACAACTGATGAAGATCATTGAGATAGAGAACGAAAAGTAATGACCCTAAATGGCTTCCCTGGGGAACACCAGAGTGCGGTTTTCAAGGTATGATGAAATCCAGTCTAACATTAATGTAGGGAAACCCATTATATCGAGCTTGTGGAATAATAAACTATGTCAAAAGCTTTACTAAAATCGGTATAAATTACATCAGTTAGAAATTTATAAGCAAAATCATTATGAACATAAAACGTTAATTCCATAAGATTAGTCAAAGTTGACCTATCTCTGAGGGAACCTGGTTGACACGGTGAAAAAATTGGTGCCACAAAGTGTGTTAACCTACGCAAAACCAAAAATTCAAAAAGTTTAGGTATTGTGCTAAAGGTGCAAGTTCATAAAAAGCTTGAAGTCATGGCTATGCATATTTTGTAACATTTCATAAAGGAATTACAGAGCCGCACTAAAATCCTGCCGTCGTTTTCCATTATAATTTGACACTAATATGCCTAGCCATGACTTCTAGCTTTTTATGTACTTGCCCCTTAAGCTTAGCAATAACGACTACCAGTTTTGTGGAAAGGAATTATATAACTAGATCTCCAAAAATAAGGAAAGTATCCCATAATAAAATAAGGAGTAATTGACTAATTTCGTAAGTGGTATGTATAATTCAATTGCACATAATTTAAGAACGTTTGCCGGTACTCCGTCTGGACCTGGGGAGATCGAACTTTTTAAAGTTTTTAAACCATTTAAAACCTCTTCTTCCGTAAGCAAAATTTGGGGCAAAAAATTCAGTCTATTAATGTTAAAGCTGTAATTGCTAGTGGATGCAAATGTTGAATAGCTATTCTGAAAAAAATCTGCGAACATGTTAGCAATATCAGAATCATCAGTAGCCTCTGTGCTGCCGAATTTCATAAAGCTAGGGAATTCCTGAACTTTTCTTTTAGAATTCACGAAATTATAGACGTTTTTTTGGGTTGCGTTGAAAACTATTTCTAATTCTTTGTAGATATGCCGAATAACATTTTAAATTTTCAGTATTATACTTATTTCGAACTTTGGAGTATACTCAAAGAAAAAGCTTCACACCATAAGCGAAATCCTACGTTCCGTCAATGAAGTTTGTTATTGATTTTGAACCAACGTAGAGGTTCATTGAATAAATGAAAAAAGTTTCATTGAGTTTCATTAATGTAAAATTAACGAAATTGTTCATTAATATAATGAAAATTCTTTCTTGATTCAGTGAAATGAAAATGGTGAAGGGTATTAAAAGTTCGGCCCGATCGAACTTTGCTGTTTTTACTTCTTAATACCTGCACCACACTGTGGTAAATGGTTATTTTGTCGTTCTTCATTTGTTTGTAACAGGTAGAAATACGCGAGACAAGTCCTACTTTTCGTGGATGATCTTTATAAAATCACGTTCTGACTCGGTTTATGGATGTCAATAAGTCTGACCGTCTGTCTATGTATTTTTATTTTTTTTATCGCCTTTATTGTCCAATTGAGATGAAATGTTCCATGTCTCATTTGTTTGGCCTAAGAACGAACTCCATAACGTAACGTTTCATCCATTTCATGAAACTGCTTCATAAAAATTTTTACTGAATTTTGTAAAATTAAGTAGTTTCGTAACATTAATGAGATCCGTGTCATATTTTCAATGAAACCAAAAATCATTGAATTTAAAAGCTACGTAAGTTTTCATTGCATGAACAAAACATTTATTATATTAATATAGATTTTCATTGCAACAATAAAAAAAATCAACGAGAGCGGTTCGTTGATACAACGAATCTTTTTTCTTTCAATGTAATTGAAAAAGTTTATGGATGAGTTAAATTTTTTAAATTTCTTAGAAAGTTTACTTTTGTTATTACGTAAACGTATATATTGAGTAAACCATGGCGAGCCTCCATTTGAACTAGGGACTGTTAGTTTAAAGCAGCCATGCTCAAAACTAAAAATGAATGTGTAATGGTGCGAGAGAGTGAACATCCACTCAAAGAGATTTCTGTTAGCATTCATGAGTTGTTGGCAGGGATGGAAAATCAAAAATTTCAAAAGGTACTAAAATGGTACTTTTTTTAAATAAAATGGTACTTTTTTATAATTTTTTAGAGTTACAAAAAACAGTTTTATTCAGTAAACAAAACAAAACAAACATAACAAATTCATTCACCTATGTATTTAGGTACATATGTATGTATATAGCTTCCAGGAACATAAAATGTGAGATCATTTTTTCCTATATAATATTCTGAAGTTTGTAAATTTATTTTTATGATTGATTTCTTATTTCGTAAGGAAATTGTCTGGAATTTGATAATCAAAACAGCAAGAATTAATCGATTTAAGAAGACTTTCGATCTTATGAGACTAGAAAGTCTTTCTAGCTGTAGACGATTTCTTTCTTTAGTCTTAGTGGCATTTTGAATTGAAAATATTCGTTCAACATTCGCTGAAGAATGGGGAATTGACAATATACTAAGGCAATTCTTGATATATCTGGGAACATTAATTCCCCCAATTCTTTTTTATTAACACTAACATTAAGCCAAAAATCACTAATATTATCATCTTTACATTTTTTAAGTTCAGGATAATCAGATAAAGCTCTAAATTGGGAGTTAATGTTTTAAAAATTTTGTTCTTCCTTGGGAAACAATTTCATTAAAAGTGGAACTATACTGTTTGTCTTTCCATCTATAATATTTTCAGGTGAAAAATTATTAAACATCATATACAAACTATCGTTATTAAAATCCACAAAAAATATTATGCAAAGGAATATGATTTTCGTTAATGTCGAATTCTAAAATATCGTCACTAAGTCCATCTTTCAGAATAAAATTTCTTTCAATTTGCATATATAAAAATTTAATTCTTGGAAGTAAAATATGAATTCTCGCTTCTTCTGTTTGCTTTTCAAGATTAATATTATTAATTAATTTTAAAACATAAGACAAAATTAAGTAGAACATTTTCATTATGGGATTAGTTAGTTCATCGCTAATGAATTTCAACTTTTCTGTTTGATATTCATTTTCAAAGTTTTTGATATTAAAAAAGTATGTGAGAGGTTCCCATTGTTCTAAAATGCGGTCTACTACCTCTTTCCTCGAAAGCCATTGTGTTGCAGCGTATCCCAGAATAACATGCATGTCAGTTCCAAAGTGTTCTTGAAACGTTGCAAAGTCATCGCGGCGACTAGGACTGTTGCAAAAATAAAAGTTAATTTCTTTCATCAATCTGTCTACCTTGTTAGGTAGCGCACAAAAAGCCACACATGACCCCAAATTCAATATATGACGAACGCATCCAGTTACAAAAAGATTTGGAACTGACAATTTTAATATTGCTTGCACACCTTTATAATTTCCCATCATCACTGAGCAATTATCAGCCGTAAACCCGATCATTTTCTACAGTTGTATTGCATTCATTTAAAACTTCAATTATTTTGTCAGTAATGCCTTTGCCGGTTGCCTCCACAATATGTTCCAGTGATTGGAATCTATCTTGACACTTTCCATCAAAAGTTCTTACAATAATAGCCAAATGTTTGGACACAGAACAGTCAGTGCTCTCGTCGATAACAATTGAGTAATAATTTACATTGCAAAATTTGCTTATAGCTTTAGTATTTTCTGGTCCTGTAACACTATTAATTACTTGTTGGCCCTTGTGTCTATAAGTGAAATGGGAGTACTTAGGTACTTTTTTTAGTGAAATGGTACTAAAAAAGTACCATTGTACTGAATTTTCCATCCCTGGTTGTTGGCGTCAATTAATGCTATTATTATTACAGTGTACTAGCATATTATGGGGGAAATGTTTTGTTTTGTATAAATACAAATATATAAATTTAATTCAACAAAAAAACATAAATAAAAAATTATATTAAATGTAAAAAACAATTCACTGCTTAATTTAAAAATAATCGATATAAAAGTAGTTTAAATAAAAAATGGGGATTTAAGCCTTTTGAAGCAAGGAACATATTTCCACATAATAAAAATATTAATAATCACTTTTAAAAAAATTGTTAAAATGACGTCCCAATGCGTCATACCTTTTATGCATAAATGTTTTGCCACATAAAATGCATTTAATATTATCAAAAGCATTTTTAACCATAAAATATGATTGTAGCATTCTGCCAGGTAGTTAGGCTGAACTGAAAGAATGCAATTGAAACGATTGTTTCACTAAGCGAATCAACGGTAGCAAGACGTAAAGCCGCACACGTCTTCATTCGTCGGTGTCTGATTAACGACTGATTCTTATTCTCATTGCGAGTTCGTGTTGGTTTGTTTATACTTTTTCGTTCGAGGCTGCCCATAGCCGGTTCTATTTACGCTATAATTTCTACAAACTTCAAATCGGTCAGAAAAGATTCCCGTGTCGTAGATTTCAGGTTTAAGCCAAGTTTCAGTAAATATAAAGACTTTAAAATCAGAACCAAAAAATTTTAAATAAGTTTGACGAAGTTTTGAGTTAAGACCTCTGACAACTCTTTTACTAAAATGTCATCGGGCCAAAATGAACTATTAATAATATTATCAAATATGTTTTTGGAAACAACAAGCTTAAGCGATGAAATTTCAAAAGCGGCGGAGGAATTAAACTTAAAAATTAGATTTAACATAATTACATATATTATTTATGCAATAGTACTAGGATGCAATCTAGATATAAATAAGCTTTTTCTAGGAGGAAGTACAATTAGACTACTAGAAGGAAGAGAATCACATTGCATTGGTGGATGTGCTGTAGGACTTCACGTATAATCAATTACAAAAATAGGGGGGACACTATGGAAATGATGGATTTTTCTGGACATTAGATGGAGCTTCAGAAGATAAGGTTTCGATCTGAGTACTCTGACTTTCACTTGTATTGGAAACAGTAGGTGATGACCTGCTGGATGGCGAAGATAAGAATTGCAACGGAGGCGCCAGATGGTTGTCTGAAGATACCTTTTCAGTATTATTTTGTATGGGGGCAACAACTGGTGAATTTAGCGATATTAAGTTATTACCAGAAATAATAGCTGAAGATTTTTTTCTTTTGGGTGAACCATCAGGATACTCAAATTTATCATACATGTTTTCAAAATAGTTTAAGCGAGAGTAAACAGAATCAAAATATTTCTTCATATTTACAATTTCGACTTTAGACTCCTTAAATACCGTTACGCATTGACATAGAATTTTCTTTCAAATTCATGACTGCTCCAAGTTGTTTGAGGCTATCGTATCTTAATATTCCGTGAAAGGACGTCAACGTTGGTAAAATATAAAAGTTGAGAATAATGTCTCGAACGTTAAAGAGATTAATAAAAGTATGATGAGTTATTCCCATTCGTCTTGCAACTGATTACGCAAAAATTATTCTTGCTTCGGTGTGACTTTCGATGGCAATTATGCCTGAATATAATTTTTGGTTGAACCGGTGTATATTAAGCTGTTAATTAGTTCTCCACTTTTCGATTTGCATTTAACGTAGGACAATGATAAGTCAGTTAGCCTAAAAATGTAAATCGCTAAAATCATTTGGTTGGTCTTTTTGATTTGCTAGAGCAAAAGTTTTATGCGGTATCTGCTGGAAGTATTCTTGGACATCGTATGGATTGTTGTACTCAGATTGGGAACTAAATTCGGCATTATTTGGTGGAATTGAGGAAAACCCCGGACCTTGGTTCTGCTCGGTTTGTCAGAACGTCATCCACCACAGATCTGTTTCGGTGCGATGTAATGAATGTAGAGAATGGTTCCACTTCAAGAACTGGACCGGACTAAGGCGTTTGCGAGACTACAGCGAAAGGAATTATATTGCGACGTCCTCATCAGATGCGCGATCGGAGTATGGAACTCCACCGCAGTCTCCAGAACAGAAACCAACATCGCAGCATCTAACGCCTCATGTTACTGTTCCAAGTCCGGATTGTGCATCGTCCTTACAATTCAATTACAACGGACTTCGAGGTAAAAAAGATGGGATAGTGTAATTTGGTCTGATAAATGACGTGACCCGTCATATCTCTTGGCTCGTCTTCATAAGCAGGTTGCCCGATTTTTTAACCTCTGAATGCCGCACTTTCCTTAACCATGGGAAAGTTCACTGGCCAGAGTTCAGAGAACTCACCAACCCTCGCTTTAGAGTACTGCCCAACCCTTCTGATGTTTGGGTAGCAGAATGATATTCCGAAACATCATCAAAGCTGCAGCCGCTCGCTATATACCTGCTGGTCGAATACCCGAGATAAGACCAAACTTCCCAGCAGAGGTAGCGATGTTAGCAAATGAGCATGATGATCTCCTTCGTACCAACACTACTGATCCTAGAATGAGTGATTTGACAGTGGAAGTCAACCGGTTGGTACAGGAGCAAAGAGGAAAAAAGACCATCTGAAGTGTTGTAACATTGGAACAGATATGATTAAGTTGCGGGTAACGGTTAAGTCGCTCTCGAACCTTGCAAAGAAGGATGATAGGACCTCAGTCACTTTTAACAACGTTACGAAGACTGATCCGAAGAGGTGCGCTGAGTATTTTAACCGATTCATCTAGCACATCGAGAGCAACAAGGCGAAGCGAAGAGTACTACGTCGTACCAGATCTGTTTCCGCCGAGGAGGAACCACCACAATTTACGATAGGTGATGTTGCAAATGTCATCCGGAGCACTAAGTAATCTAAAGCGTTGGACCAAGACGGAATCTCAATAGTAATGCTGAAACAGCTGGATACGCCGGGAGTCGAGTACCTCACGGAAATTCTCAACCTGTCGCTAGCCAACCACATAGTGCCGAGGCCTGGAAATGGGCCGCTGGTTCTGCTACTGAAGCCAAGGAAGCCAGCAAAGGCGAATCGTAATGGCCGACTCCTCCCCAGCATTAGAGGAAGCTAACTAGTTGCCAACCATTAGCACGGATTCCGTCCACAACATAGTACCACAACAGCATTACACGTCATTTCCACACCGACCTATGGCAGGGATGCTGCCGGCACCTACATCGATGACGTCTTGCCGATGGAGGCTTGAGGCATCGGAAACGGCCGACGAAGATCCTTTCTCTTCTAGAGACTTTGCACAAGTCTCTTGGGGAGTGTTCTCTATGTCATTTTGAAGTGCCTCACCTCTTTCAGACGAGGTAATGATAATGATATCAAGTTCCTCTTCAGAAAGGGTTGAGTCATTTCCAAAGCCAGAGGGAACACTCTTCTGACTGAGTCTCAGCGTCTTAGTCTTCTCCAGAAGAGCGGGAAATTGTTCACTCTGCTGGTGAATACGGTCATGGATAACGTCACTGTAAGTCAGTTTTATTTACATTTTTCTTATACATATTAATCTCGGACTTTGGAGGAGGCGAGGTCCGCCATGGAATAGCCTCTCTACCATGGTAAGGACTTGACATCTACCCTGACTGCAAAACGAGAAATACTGATGGGCACGGTTTACGTTTCACCCCAGCGTTATGGAGTCTTTTATCTCTGTAGACCAAAACCTATCAGTGGTTTTAAGATGCGCCAGCTATTCGCCCCGTCAAGCCAAGGATCACGGGCACTCGGGTATTTGTTCCTCTTCCACTGGTGCCGCCGAGCTTTCGGCGACTGCTTATTTAATTCACATCTGCCCAATATATATATTGGGCGTTCCACTATCCGCAACCTGTGAACGCGTCCATCAGCATCCAGCTATGCCTCTGCGAACGGTTGAAGGATAAAACTCCCCCATCCAGGCGTGTCAGGAAGGACGTACACGATCTAGAGAGTAAGGTGCAACGCAATAAGAGAGAATCTCTAGATCAAGAAGCCTATCAGGCAGGTCAGAGTGACATTTATACCGATGTAGTCACGGATGCTATCAGCTGTTACAAGGTGAATGCCGTCCCCGGAGTCCACCCCCAATCCTTTGCAATTGAAGAACGCCAGCTGCCTAGACAAACCAGGGTAGTTTTGGTGCAATTACGTTCAGGATGGTGTAGTCGTCTCAATTCGTATTGGGCCCGAATTGACTATGATGTGCGTCACGTCTGCCCGGCTTGTGATACAGGCCCGCACAGTACGCTACACCTCTTTAATTGCACAGCCAAACTAACCAACTTACTCCAGAAGATCGCTGGCTACGGTCCGTTAAAGTAGCCAACATTTTAAACCTGGAACTTGAATCAGAATAGCAGAATGCAAACACTCATATGTACTACTGCTACAACAACAACAACAGGATTTGGTTTCAACCTAGTCATATCATTTGGTTTCGGCCTTTTCATATAGTTAGTCATATTCGAGTGTAAGCTTGTATCTGTTTCCATTGCCTCAGGTCGTGCTTGCGTTTTAGGCGCAAATTACACGGGGTACAAATTGAGTTCGTTGATTTATATTTTGGTATCTGAAATAAGAATTTCTAACTGACCTGTGAGAAAAATTATGGTTATGAACTAGTCCGTGAGGAATTTTTTATTTTTATAAACGCCTTTTTGTGGCTGTGGAATGTGAGCTAGTTGAGGGAAAAAAGTTCGGGGACCTGGATGGTCTATGAACTGAACATTTCCTTGACACATATCGCGTTTCGTGTGGAATTTTATTTGCATAATAAGAGCCAAAGTTCTGATTTTCTGATATTAGGCATAAATTAAGGTTTATATAAGTTTAATTTTATAATTATCATGTCTCACTTACATAAAATCTTTTTTTTTTTTAAGTTTATGCGGATATTTGTTTGTAATTATAATTCCTTCACTATAATTTATAAGATGTTAATCTTGTTATGAAGGAACGAACATAACAATAAATAAATAAATAAAATAAGAGTCAAATCTGCCGGCTTTTTCGTCCCTATGAGTCGTGCTAGATCTCTCTTGAGGCCTCGTACATATATATCGAGTGCCTTGTCTCTATAAGTCTGGGTTAGAAACTGTAATGGCTCATCGGCTAAGTCCATGGAACCAATTTTATTTAAAACCAAATATAAGATTGTATAAACCTTTTGATAGAACTCTTGTCCTTGAAGCAAGGAGATCATTTCAGATTCTAATGTGCGAATATCCCTTTTATCTCCAAATTGCAGAGCAAGGCCTGTGAAGTAATTTATATGGTCATGATCAATGGCTTGATCCGAAAATCTCGAAAAGTCCGTGTTTGATTTGGTCTGAAATATATTTTTAGAACCCTGTTTCTAGAACTATTTGTCCTATTTCTGTAATTGACGAGCTTAAATGAAAACTTTTCAAGAATTTTCTTAGATTTTTAGATGATGAAAACAAGTAAAAAAATTAAGTTCGACTGGGCCAAACTTTTAATACCCTCCACCTTAGGGTAAAGGAAACATTAGAAGAAATGTGGCAAAAACCATTAAAATGCCGAATATCGGGAGGTACCGTTATATGGGGACTATACCAAATCGTGGACCACCACATGCAATGTTTCGCCAAAGAAGCTAGAACCCATTATGACCAACAAATACCAATTTTCAGACAAATCCCTGAAAAAATGATGCAAAAATCATCAAATTACCGAACATCGGGAGGTACCGTTATATGGGGCTGTACCAAAACGTGGACCTATAATTACAATGACTCGCCACACGAACTGGGACCCATTATAATCTACAACTACCAATTTTCAGAGAAATTCTTGAAGAAATGTGTCAAAAATCATAAAAATACCGAATATTCGGAGGTACCGCTCTATGGGGCTATACAAAAACGTGGACCTGTACATACAATGTTTCGCCACACGAACTAGGACCCATTATGACCCACAAATAAAAATTTTTATACAAATCAGAGAAAAAATATGTGGCAATAACCATGAAAATACCGAATATCTCGAGGTACCGTTATATGGGGGCTATACCAAATCATGGACCCATACATGCAATGTTTCGCCAAAGAAGCTAGAACCCATTATGACCAACAAATACCAATTTTCAGACAAATCCGTGAAAAAATTATGCAAAAATCATCAAATTACCGAACATCGGGAGGTACCGTTATATGGGGGCTGTACCAAAACGTGGACCTATAATTACAATGACTCGCCACACGAACTGGGACCCATTATAATCTACAACTACCAATTTTCAGAGAAATTCTTCAAGAAATGTGTCAAAAATCATCAAAATACCGAATATTCGGAGGTACCGCTCTATGGGGCTATACAAAAACGTGGACCTGTACATACAATGTTTCGCCACACGAACTAGGACCCATTATGACCCACATATAAAAATTTTTATACAAATCAGAGAAAAAATATGTGGCAATAACCATGAAAATACCGAATATCTCGAGGTACCGTTATATGGGGGCTATACCAAATCATGGACCCATACATGCAATGTTTCGCCATCGAAGCTGGAACCAATTATGACCCACAAATACCAATTTTCAGACAAATCCGTAAAAAAATGTGGCATAAATCATCAAAATACCGAATATGGGGAGGTACCGTTATATGGGGACTATACCAGAACGTGGACCGATATATGTCATTTTCAATACCAACCATCCTAGACACAATACAAATTGCTCTGCTAAATTTTGGCGCTATACGTCAAATAATGTGGGCTGTATCGTGATTTCAACAAATAGGCAGACAGACGGACAACGTTAAATAGACTTAGAATTTTATGCTGATTATGAATATGTATACTTTATTGGGTCTACGACGAATATTTAAGGATGTTACAAACGGAATGACAAAGTTAATATACCCTCCTTTTCAAGGTGGAGGGTATAACAAGGCTTACAACTGTTTGCTTCAGATTTTGCGGTTGTGTTTTTGGATTTCGCTGTTATTGTTTTGTTGGTTTTCTTTTTACTTGCAGGTCTCGGAGTTTTTTAAAGCTTAATTTTTACTCTTAGTTTTTCTTTTACCTTGATTTTTTTATTTTCAGTAAAAGATTACTAATTTTAAGAGTTTAGATTTAATTTTAAAAAATAAGCTCAAAAAACACAACAACAAAACAATAGCAGCGAAGTCCGTAAAAACAACAGTAGTGCGAATCACCAAAATCTGAAACAAACAACAGAAGCTGCACGAAGTAGCAAATTCTGGAACATATTGTAAGCCTTATTTTTATTATTATTACTATTATTATTATTACTCTTTTTATATAACAAGTAAAAACACAGTAAGTTCGGCCGGGCCAAACTTTTAATACTCTCCACCTTAGGGTAAAAGAAACATTAGAAGAAATGTGGCAAAAACCATTAAGATGCCGAATATCGGGAGGTACCGTTATATGGGGCTATACCAAAACGTGGACCTATAATTACAATGTTTTGCCACACGAACTAGGACGCAAATTTAGACAAATCGGTGAATAAATGTGGCAAAAACCATCAAAATACCGAATATCGGAAGGTACTGTTATATGGGGGCTATACCAAATCATGGACCCATACATGCAATGTTTCGCCACCAGAGCTGGAACCCATTATGACCAACAAATACCTATTTTCAGACAAATCCGTGAAAAAAGGTTGCAAAAATCATCAAATTACCGAATATCGGGAGGTACCTTTATATGCGGGCTATACCACAACTTGGACCGCTATATCTCATTTTCAATACCAACCATCCTAGACACAATGTAAATAGCTCTGCTAAATTTTGGCGCTCTCATCAAATAACGTGGGCTGTATCGTGATTTTAACAGACAGACAGACGGACATCGTTAAATCGACTTAGAATTTTATGCTGACTATGAATATATATACTTTATGGGGTCTAAGACGAATATTTAAGGAAGTTACAAACGGAATGACAAAGTTAATATACCCTCCTTTCCAAGGTGGAGGGTATAAAAATCTAAGAAAATTCGCGTAAAGTCTTCATTTAACTTCGACAATTACAGAAATAGTACAAACAAGCTTGTACTCGAATAGGATAAACTACATGAATAGGCCGAAACCAAATCCTGTTAGTAAAGTATAGGAAGTTAGTAAAGTATTTGGAAGCCACTTATACACCAGAGGATATGAGTTATTATGGTCATCCACCGAATAATGCGAAATTTAGTTGCAAATCTGAGTAAGATAATCCACACGATGTCCAAGAATACTTCCAGCAGATTTCACAGGAAACTGTTGCTCTACCAAAAGATCGACCAAATTATTTTATCCATTTAATTTTTTTAGCTAATTGACTCCTCATTGCCCTACGTTAAATGTAAATCGAGGAATGGAGAACTACTTAACATCTTAATAGATACCGGTTCAACAAAAAATTATATTCAGGCATAATTGCCATCGAAAATTACAACGAAGCTAGAATAATTTTTTGCGTAATCAGTTGCAAGACGAATAGAAATAACTCCCCATACTTTAATTAATCTCTTTAACGTTCGAGACGTTAATCCCAACTTTTATATTTTACCAACGTTGACGTCCTTTCACGGAATATTAAGATACGATAGCCTTAAACAACTTGGAGTATCATGAATTTGGAAGAAAATTATATGACAATTGGTAACGGTACAAAGATAAAATTGTTTCAAAAGACAACGCAAGCAGTAAACGCGATTGATGCAAAGACGAACATATGTCGAAGAATCAGAAGGAAAAAATTGCCAAGTTAATATCGAAAGTACCAAACATTTTCGCTGAATTAACGTACACGACTAAGGTCATAGGCGAAATTAGCACAGAGTTTATACACCATATTTGTCATACTCAATGTCACTCAAATCAGAAGTAGAAAGGCAGATGCATTAAATGCTTAAGGATGGTATCATTAGACCATCTCGATCTCCATATAATGCACCTGTCTGGATTGTTCTAAAAAAATTGATTTACAAGGTAAGAAACTGCACAGGCTGCTTACAGATTATAGAAAGCTTAATGCAGAATCTGTTAAAGAATAAAAATAGGTAAAAAAGACTTTTTAAGTTTTATGTTTTATGTTAAGCATACATTGCAATGTTTAAGATAAATGTACTAAAAACCAAAAAAAAAAAAATAAATAAATAGGAAGTTGTGCAACCGACAACGATGGACGTTTGATAAGTAGGGCTAGAATGTGGTAACAAGCTAGCCAGCTTAATTATGAGTGAGTTTTAGTGTTTAATAGTGGTGAGCGAGTAGTACTTTTATCATCGATTAAAGACAAACTACAAACTACAAGCCAGCCAACAGTGTGAACGATAAATTAGTTGAAACATCTCCTTTATTTACATGGAGTGTATAACTATTGGAAAATCCATGAGCAAGAAAATAGTGAGTAATTTCCTCACCGTCTGCGGGGAAACTGCCTAACGACGAATTAAACGATATCGAACATTAAGTCGATAATTTGTAGGCAATTGACGTGCCCCGCGGTTTTATTTTAGTCTCGTCTATACATATGTTTATAATTCCCACGACTGTGTCTATTTTATTATTTTTTGGTTTTTAGTACATTTATCTTAAACATTGTATGTTTATTGTATGTTCAACATAAAACCGTTTAACTTAAAAAGTTGTTTACCTATTTTTATTTTCTAGTTTTAGTTTTTATTTCGCATTCTGTTTAATTCATTTAAAGCTTCTTTATTGCAAGGTTTCCTGCCCGTTAGTTTAATGCAGTCTAACTCCTCTATACGTAGTCCCTGCAAAGATCTTAAGCTGCAAGTACATAAGAAGCTTGAAGTCATGGCTAGGCATATTTTGTATTTCATAAAGGAAGTACAGAGCCGCACTAAAATCCTGCCGTCATTATCCATTATAACTTGACATTAATATGCCTAGCCTTGACTTCAAGCCTTTTATGTACTTGCACCCTTACTCTACCAAAAGCCACGTAGGCTTGACCTTCTTCAAGCCGTTTCGCACCTAAGTATACGATTGCGTGTTCCAAAGTGCTGCCCTGCATTTTATGTATTGTAGACGCCCATGATAGTATTAAAGGCAGCATTCTTCTTTCAGCCGTCCCGGAATTGTACTTAGCTGGAAACTGTATGGCTTTTGGGGTGTATAAGATGTACTCCGTCTCTTGCGAAATCAATTCGGGCGGAAGATACATCTGGGGTATACCCTTAACGCTTTGTCTATTGCAAACTCATCAATCGTGTCTTGAAGAAGTCTTCCCATTAAAATACTAAAATGTTGGGTTGTTAGCTCACCGATTTTCAAATCATTCAAAATATCAATAAAAGTTTACTCACAATGCTGACGCATATTTTCATTTAATTCACACAGCGTGAATAAACGCCAGAGATGTGTAACTGTTCATTTCCAGAACAATAAGCAAAAGCATAGTTCTCTTCATGTCGCGAACGAAAAAGAAATGTCAATTATATAGGCGTTAAATACACTTAGGAACTGACTACACAGTACAGCAAAGGTGAATATTTTTAGCATTAAGAATAATACGAGTAAAATGGAAAGATGGAACTCTATCCTGGAAGAGAACAAGTACGAGTTGCACAATAAACCAGACAAAGTAAACGTCATTGCGGATCCAATGTCACGAATTCTTCAAGTTCATGTGGACAGTTAAAACTCCAGTGTGCATAGTGACGAGAGTTATAAACACAATCCTCATATCAATTTAAGATTATTTTTCCAACCTATACATAATTACCGAACAATATTATAAATCAAACAATCTGGTAAGAGTGATTTTTAATCCCATCTGTTATAATTGCATCAAACCACTAAAAAAATAATGGATGATATACATGAAATTTATCGATTTCATTTTAACATGCATGTGATTCCATTTTTATACCCTCCACCATAGTACGGAGGGCATATTAAGTTTGTCATTCCATTTGTAACACCTAGAAATATACACTTTAGACCCTACAAAGTATATATATATTCTTGATCAGCTTAAAATTCTATTTCGATTTAGTGATGTCCGTCCGTCTGTGGAAATCACTCTAGCTTCCGAACGAAATGAAGTTGGTTGATAAAATTTTACTCAAATGTATATTATGTCTGCCAGACTTTTGGTATTGAAAATGGACCATGTAGGTCCACGTTTTGGTATAGCCCCCATATCATGGTACCTCCTAATTTTCTGTATTTTGGTGATTTAAGCGACATTATTCGCCGGAAATGTGTCAAATTTGGTATTTGAAGTTCAAAACGGATACTACAGCCTATGACTTAAATTGATCATTCGGGTCCACGTCTTCGTATACCCCCCATATAACGGTACCCCCCGATCTTCGGTATTTTGATGATTTTAGCGACATTATTTTCCGGAATTATTTCAAATTTGGTATTTGAGGTTCGTAAAGGATACTACAGCCTATGACAGAAAATTTTCTGTGCAGGTCCACGTTTTGGTGTGGCCCCCATAGTACCTCCCTATATTCGGTATTTTGATGATTTTAGCTACATAATTCACCATTCTTTTCAAAGTTTCGCATTTAAATATTGCAAAGGCTTATGACAAAAGTTGCCTATGCAGGTCCACGTCGTCGTATAGACCCTAATATAACGGCTACATTCGCTATTTTGAAGATTTTAACAGACTTTTTAATGGATTTTGTTTCTTTTTTTTCAAAATTGCCAAATTCGTTATTATTCCAACATGAATGACTAACTTAAAACTACTGTATACATACTTAAAGCTAATCTGCACTTGTAGCGACGTCAGCATCTGCATTATTTTTTGCATCCCAGAATTGGAGGGAAATGCGCTTTTTATTTATTAAAACCCCAAGTTGATGGGAAATGCATAACTAGCTGTATCTTTATGCAGATTTTTTATGACATGAGTTAACTTATACATTATAATCTTTGCAGGCTATCTTTATTCTTTTGTACCATACCAAGGATCTGCAGACTATGTAATGTAATAAATAAAACCCGGTAAGAATTTATCAAGTGGTTATCTATATATAAAGTAAATGTTGTTCGTTGGCAATGGAATCAGTTGAGAAAGTCTGGACCGATATGCATCATTTTTGCACAAACGTTCGTCATACCCCGAGTTAGGTTTTTTAAGAAAACAATATAGACCACGACTACTTTCACGCCCATTATTACGATTTAGCTAAAATCCTTATATTTGCCAAAATAATAAAGATATCGTTTTCAAAATTATTACACGAGATATTGTTGACTTTCCATCCAACCCTAAGTATTCATTTGGGGCAGAGGAACTGGCCACGACTACTGTAAACCGGGATCAATTGTTAAAAGACGCAAAGTCTTTTCCTTTTGAGCGTTTGTAGGACACGAAATTTATTTATTAAATATATTTCTTAAGAACTACTTATAATAATATGACTTAACCTAAATTATCATTAAGTGAAAATGAAAGAGAAAAAGAGATATATACCAACTGTACACATGCCTATGCACCATGTCATCATAAACCTTAGGGGGAGGTCATAAACACGCATAGCTATCTCACATATGGCAAGCAAACATGCTGCACTTGCTTATCAGTCTGAGTAAATATTACATCCCGTAATCTAACTCGACCATAACACATGCAGCAATTAAACATTCAATATTATTTATTTCTAACTCGAAAGTCTGCTCGCTACATTTTCTTATCTTATTTAATGTGAACTGTATTAAGAAGATCCCTGTTTAACAAATCCCTCTCATCTACACTAGGTAGCCCCGCTATTCTCTTTTATTATAAAACAGGTTCACTTATTGGTGAACATTCTTGGCAGGGACAAAAATACATATAAAATATAAAAATTACAAATATGAACACTTAAATAGATTTCAGAGGATTGACATTTTAAGCGAAAAGAAGTTAAGTTATAGCACCCTAGTAACTCCTCCATCTTTTCAGCCGGTTTCTCTTGAATGTCCCATCTCCCTTTGTCTGTGTACTGAAATCATAAAATGCCACATTAGAGCACATTTTGTCGAAGAATATAGATAGGAAATAATACTATCTGAGGGCTATATCTAAATGAGAACAAATATATACCTATTGTAACATCAATAATCCCAAAAATAATGAGTGCCAAGTTTAAAGGACGCATATTAAATTTTGTGACCGTAATTGCAAATGGAGAACGGAGAGGCTCAAGGATATAATTTAATCGACAAAGATTTGTATTCTTTAACATATTTTATGGGGTCCATAACTTTAATTAAACAATGAAACCTTATTTATGATAGTTAAATGCAATTTAGAAATTATTATCAATTCTGACGACGAAAACTCCAACAAATTGAAAACCTATATACAAGTTTATATGTAACGTGCCCTTCATTCACCATAAATATGTATTGTGCACTCTAAATAAATAATTGAAACGAATTCAACAATAGACCACAAAACAAGGAAAACAGCAATAAGCATGAACACCGCCAAATTTGTAGATTGACGATTGTTGCAAGCCAACATTGTTTATCAATGTTTAGGCTTTTTAAAGAGAAAAGCAAACCATTTACAACTTAAATTAGGTGCTTAAAAATATGCATTACACGCTAAACTATGGGCCAGCAACGCGGTCCGGGTTAGCTTGTTTATAAATGTTATATTACTTAGGTGTATCGACATATTTGTGTACATCCTAAACATTTCTCTCTCCGGCACATAGTTTTTCGGGATCAGCCATCAGACCCTATTCAAGAATATGAGTTACAAACGGTAATATTTGACGTCTATGGTGCCTCTTTCTTCGCATTTGTCGAATCAAACTTAGCTCTCGCATTTGTGGTTCAGACAATATAAATACGGCCATAAAATAGATCATATTTTTTCTGCGTAAGCTATAACAAAAAATGAGACTCTTGGCTTTCTGCTGAAGAGCTTGTTGACTTTGAAATTCTTTCTTTCGTTGAATCCAGCAGCCCTAAACCACTAGGTATACGGAGGAACACCAACTTAGACTAGTTTAATTTTTGCATTCGACCGATAACGAAAAAAGTTTTCTTCAATATGGTAGCATAGCCCGGCTATTGTTAGATTCTTCAAAATATGATAAATCATCAGACATTGGAATCAGATTTAAATATGTTGGTATTCGATCACTATTTACTTTCTTCTCCGATTACAATTAAAAACTTGAAGCATTATTTTCGGATACTTTCATTCAATTTATTTTGCTTCTCACCATCTTCTTTGTGAAAACCGGAAGATTATTACCAAGACGAATACAGGTATTTTATGCAAAAACATCCATTGGATAGAGACGGTAGGATAATTCGGTTTAGCGCTAAACAACTATCACCTTTATTCTCATCAACAACTGCTTCAAACTAAATGAAGAAATTATCCGAAAAATTACTCAACTGAATTTACATACTTTACCATTATACTAGCGAATGTTTAAGTTAAAAACACTCTGTAGGTATTTTCACTGCAAATCTCGAGGGAGCTATTGTTTGCTTTGTGGAGATAATAGAGAAATCTCCTTTTTCTTGAATAATCTTCACACATTTTCCGAGAAATTGTGTTCGCTTATGGAAATGTTCACCAATAAGAAGTGATTGCTATAGTTTTGCATATCTTTCGCAAACTCCCCATAATTTATTAATCGTTACAATCGCAATCGGCAAGCACATGTCTCACCCCTACTGGTGTTTATATACCATCCATCTTGAAAAGGAGGGTATATTAACTTTGTCATTACTTTTGTAACATCCCTAAAGTATATATATATATTCATTATCAACATAAAACTCTAAGTCGATATAACGATGTCCGTCTGTCTGTCTGTTGAAATCACGATACAGCCCACATTATTTGACATAAAGCTTCAGAATTTGGCACAACAATTTGTATTATGTCTTGGATGGTTGGTATTGAAAATGTTTTGGTATAGCCACCACATAACGGTACATCACTATTTTCAGCGTTTTGATGATTTTTGCCACATTTTTTCACGGATTTGTCTAAAAATTAGTATTTTTTTTGCATTATTATCAGTATTTTTTTCGGTTCGCGTAGCTGGCCCATAGTATTAGCGTGTAATGCATATTTTCAAGAACCTAATTTAAGTTGTAAATGGTTAGCTTTTCTCTTTAAAAAGCCTAAACATTGATAAACAATGTTGGCTTGCAACTATCGTCAATCTACAAATTTGGCGGTGTTCATGCTTATTGCTGTTTTCCTTGTGTTGTGGTCTATTATTGTATTCTTTTCAATTATTTATTTAGAGTGCACAATACATATTTATGGTGAATGAAGGACACGTTGCACATAAACTTGTATTTAGGTTTTCAATTTGTTGGAGTTTTGTTAAGTCTAGCCCTTTAATACTTACTTCCCATATAACTTGCTGATTTCAGGTATTTTAAAGCCCTCAAAATAGCTTTTAAATAATTTGTTAAAAAAATACGAAAAAGTCCACTTTGTGATTCATTTTCTATTCATCAGTACCTCCATATATTCGTTATATCATCGTATTTAATTACAATTTCAAACCTCAATTGTCAAACCTCAATATGATGGCTAAAGAGGTTAATATAAAAGATCCCATTACTGAAGTTGGAGTACTTGAGAAGGAACAGAAACAAGCCCTAGGGACTTAAATAGGCAAGTATCTACCAATGAAAAATCGAAGTGGAAAAGAAAACAAGATGACTTATCTACATGGAAACGGAACACGGCAGAAGGTAAACATGAACTGTTCGTCAGCGTGATGAAGCCTAAGAAGGATATAATGCTGCGTCGCTGGTATAATAAGATGCTGAAGGCAGCTCAAGTTGTGGAGGAGATGCCTAGTTCAGAGAATGATGACGACTTTCGCCACCGAAAGGAAACAACACATAAAATGAATTCAGCCTGGAAATTTAAGCCAACAGACAAAGGGAGATGGGACGTTCAAGAGAAACCGGCTGAAAAGATAGAGGAGTTACTGGGGTGCTATAACTTAACTTCTTTTCTCTTAAAATGTCAATCCTCTGAAATCTATTTAAGTGTTCATATTTGTAATTTTTATATTTTATATGTATTTTTGTCCCTGCCAAGAATGTTCACCAATAAGTGAACATGTTTTTATAATAAAAGAGAATAGCGGGGCTACCTAGTGTAGATGAGAGGGATTTGTTAAACAGGGATGTTTTTAATACAGTTCACATTAAATAAAATAAGACAAGTAAAAAAGGAGTAACTTCGGCCGGGACGAACTTTGAATACCCTCCACCATTTGGAACGAATTTTCAAAAAAATTAAAATCCAATAATTTTTTTTAAATCTTTACAACATCTAATATAGGAAGGTGCCGATATATGGGGGTATATATGATATTGTGGACCTATTAAGACAAATCTATGTCTGGGTGTAAAGTACTCACAAGGAACTCCTTGTGTGGATTTTCAGATAATTCCGTTGAAAATGTGGGTAAAATCATCAAAATACCGAATATCGGGTGGTACAGTTATATGGGGGATATACGATATCGTGGACCTAGATAGATAATTCTGTGCTGAGGTATAAAGTGCCCACATGGAATTCATTGTGTGGATTTTCAGACAATTCCGTTGAAAAATGTTGGTAAAGTTATCAAAATACCGAATATCGGGTGGTACAGTTATATGGGGGATATACGATATCGTGGACCGATATAGATAATTCTCTTTCGAGGTATAAAGTACCCATAAGAAACTCCATGTATGGATTTTCAGACAATTCCGTTGAAAAATGTGGCTAAATCATCAAAACACCGAATATCGGGGGATATATCTATATGGGGGATATATGATATCGTGGACTTATATAGACAATTCTTTTTCAGAAGGTAGAATACTCACGAGGGACTCCTTTTGTGGAATTTCAGACACTTCCATTGTAAAATGTGACTAAAATCGTCAAAATACCGAATAGCGGGGGTACCGTTATATGGGGGCTGTACGATAGCGTGGACATATATAGATAACTCTCTGCCGAGGTATAAAGTACCCACAAGGAACTCCTTGTGTGGAACTCCATGTTTGCTTGCCACATGTGAGATAGCTATGCGTGTTTATGACCTCCCCCTAAGGTTGGCATGGTGCATAGGCATTTGTACAGTTGGTATATATATCTTTTTCTCTTTCATTGTCACTTAATGATAATTTAGGTTAAGTCATATTATTATAAGTAGTTCTTAAGAAATATATTTAATAAATAAATTTCGTGTCCTACAAACGCTCAAAAGGAAAAGACTTTGCGTCTTTTAACAATTGATCCCGGTTTACAGTAGTCGTGGCCAGTTCCTCTGCCCCAAATAAATACTTAGGGTTGGATGAAAAGTCAACAATATCTCGAGTAATAATTTTCAAAACGATATCTTTTTTATTTTGGGAAATATAAGGATTTTAGCTAAATCGTAATAATGGGAGTGAAAGTAGTCGTGGTCTATATTGTTTTCTTAAAAAACCTAACTCGGGGTATGACGAACGTTTGTGCAAAAAAATAATTCATATCGAACAACAATTACTATATATATAGATAACCTCTTGATAAATTGTTACAGGGTTATATTTATTACATTACATAGTCTGCAGATCCTTGGTATGGAACAAAAGAATAAAGATAGCCTGCAAAAATTATAATGTATAAGTTAACTCATGTCATAAAAAATCTACATTAAGATACAGTTAGTTATGCATTTCCCATCAACTTGGGGTTTTAATAAATAAAAAGCGCATCTCCCTCCTATTCTGGAATGCAAAAAATAATACAGATGCTGATGTCGCTACAAGTGCAGAGTAACTTTAAGTATGGAAACAGTAGTTTTAAGTCGGTCATTCATATTGGAATAATAACGAATTTGGAAATTTTGAAAAAAAAACCAAATCCGTTAAAAAGTCTGTTAAAATCTTCAAAATAGCGAATGTAGCTATTATATTAGGGTCTATACGACGACGTGGACCTGCATAGGCAACTTTTGTAATAAGCCATTACAATATTTAAATGCGAAACTCGAAAAATATCGGTGAATTATGTAAATAAAATCATCAAAGTAGCGAATATAGGGTGGTACTGTTATATGGGGGATATGCGAAGACGTGGGCCCGCGCGATCAATTTTAAGTCATAGGCTGTAGTATCCGTTTTGAACTTGAAATACCAAATTCGACACATTTCCGGTGAATAATGTCGCTTAAATCACCAAAATACAGAAAATTAGGAGGCACCATGATATGGGGGCTATACCAAAACGTGGACCAACATGGTGCATTTTCAACACTAAAAGTCCTGCAGACATATATATATATATATATATATATATATATATATATATATATATATATATATATATATATATATATAGATATATATATATATATATATATATATATATATATATATATATATATATATATATATATATATATATATATATATATGTATATATATATATATATATATATATATATATATATATATATATATATATATCGGGTACAATATATTTCGGGGGTATAGTACCTGAAATTACTTAATGTGCAGAATTTCAAACTATTCCATCGAAAAATGTGGATATTTTCATCAAACCATAGAATATCGGTAGATATCGTTATATCGTGGTGGATATCGTGGATCTATATAGTCCATCTTCAAACTTGACCTGCCTGAAAGCAAAAGACTGATATGTGCAAAATTTTAGTTTCCTATCCTATCTCTACTCTAGAGTGATTACAGCAGACGAATTGACAGGGCTAAATCGCCTCAGAAGTATAGGCCGATAAAGGATATATGTACTTGTTAGGGTATAAAATCATTATTTCGATGTGTTGCAAATGGAATGGCAATCTAAATATACCCTCCTTAATATACTACTCCACCAGTCTTATCTTTCAGAAGGCAGAGCCCATTACAAACTCTACATATCGAATTTTATACGAATCCCTGAAAATTTTTTCTTTATTCATCAGAATACAAAATTTGCGGAAATACTGAAACATGGTATGCTATAGCAAAATGTGAACTTATACATCCTATGATCTGCCATAGGAGTTGGATGGTATAAGACAATGGTGGATGATATGGGTAACAAGATGGAAACAATAGGAGAGACTTTAAGACTTCTGATAGCTACGAAACTTTAAGACTTCTGGTAGCTACGAAAGAGCTTGTCCGCTAACCTTCCCGGGAAAAAGGCACCAGCCTGTATGGTGGTCAAAAGACCTAGCCCAGCTCAGGAAGACAAGCAGACGTTTCTACAACAGGGCCAACAAGACCAAACTGAGTACGGACTGGGAAGCTTATAAATCAGCCTTCAACAAGTACAACAGTGAGATCAAGAAGGCAAAAAGACGGTCTTGGGTGTGTTTTACCGAGTCCATAGATGATGTCAATGCGGCCTCCAGATTCCGTAGAGTACTTTCAAAGGATCCAAAATCCATTGGAAGCATAAAGCGGGCTGATGGGAGCTGGAGAATGTGGAGAATGTAAGTAATCAGGCTATAGCTAGCGACTATATATTCCCTAGGCACAGCTTTGAATTACTCGATATCTGCATACCAAACAGGGATATCTGGTCCCGTGGCACTCCACCTTTTAACGGTATAGCTGTCTATACTGATGGTTCAAAGATGGAAAGTGAAACGGGGGCTGGAGTCTACTGTGAAAGTTTAGGTATCCAACGATCCTTCAGACTAAACAGCGATTGTAGTGTTTTTCAGGCAGAGATTTTTGCTGTCAGATTGGCCATAGAGCTGTTGGAAAACAGAATCGATGAGCGGAACGGACCGGTGACTATATATGTCGATAGTCAAGCGGCCCTAAAAGCTCTAAATTCTTTTATAATCAAATCTAAGGCTGTTCTGGAGTGCAAAATTGCCCTGGAAAAGGTAAAGTCGTTTGTTAAGCTCTGTTGGGTTCCTGGACACTGCAACATTTCTGGCAATGAATCTGCCGATGAATTGGCCAGACGCGGATCTGAGTCAGTATATCTAGATATTGAGACCTCAGTGAAGCCACCTCTATGCCACTTCTTTCAAGTACTTCATAATCACTATCTTGGGAGATTTCAACAAAACTGGCTATCTGGAAGGGGATGTAACATCTCCAAAAAGATTTGGCCAGTGAACTCAGAAAAGAGATCACGGTCACTCACATCCATGACGAAGTTGGACCTGAAGCTTGTGGTGGGTCTAATTACAGGTCACTGCAACATAAAGGCAATGACTTCAAAATGGGGAAGTGACGACACTGAATACTGCAGGCTTTGCCAAGATGAGGAAGAAACAAAAACGGTGGAACACTTACTCTGTCACTGTCCTACCCTGATCGGGGTAAGACATAGGCTTTTAGGTAAGCAAATTCTGCCGGATTTGTCATGCCTCTCCGAAACCGTGCCAGTAGTTATTCTTCAGCTAGCCAGAAGACTAAAATGGCTAAGGACGACACGCTGACTATAGCGTGGATGCAAATCCATTAACTCTTCTATTTCATATCTATTCTACTCTAACCTCCTAACTTCTTTCACATTCACTTCTATTCTAAATTAGGATGATCACAATGGACCACTAGGTCTCCGAGTGGAGTGGTTGTTCTTATGCAACCACACATCCTTTAATCTAACCTAACCTAAGACTTCTGATGAATACACACTTCCCGCCGAGCATCACGACACACGTGGATGTATCGGAAGATAGAAGGAATGTGACTGAGGAAGCACCAAAAATTTATGAATCGATGGTAAAGGAAGCCATCAAAAGTTTCAAAACGATCAAGGCAGCGGGACCAGATATGGTCTTCCCGGTTCTGCTCCAAAAGGAAGTGGACTTTATTTCGTCCAACTTAGCCGGAATTTTCAACGCGTGCCTAAAGTTTGCGTATACCCCAAAAGCCTGACAGGAATCGAGGGTAGTTTTTATACCCAAACCTGGGAAGGCAAGTTACGCAATACCCAAGTCTAATCGACCGATAAGTCCAACATCATTCTTACTCATAACCATGGAACGTACAATCGACACCATGATTAAGAGCAGAATTGCAAACGATGTACTCAAATACAAACAGCATGCATACGATCAAGGACGTTCCGTGGAAACCGCATTACATGGGGTTGTACACCACATCGAGAGCACCTTCGATAAGAAGATGTATACACTAGCAGTATGCATTGATATCGAAGGTGCGTTCAACAACGTCAGCACAGATACACCCATCCAATCCTTAGATAATTTCCAGGTCGACCGGGCCCTAAGGGACTGGATTACCCATATGCTAAGGAATAGATGGATAAGCTGTGGGCTATATGACGGTAACATAAGGGACAAAGTTAGTCAGAGAACTCCACAGGGAGATATATTATCACCCACGCCAAGTGGGCTCTGAAACTTGCATACAACTGGGTCAGACCGAGAGGTTTTAACGTTAACCCGGAAAAAAACTGAGATATATCTAGGAAAATAAAACTGGGACAATTCGATGAACCGGTCTTCCTGAACAGGACAATCAATATTTCCAATAAGGTTAAATATCTGGGTGTGATCCTAGATAGGAAACTTAATTGGAGGGACCACATCCAAGAAAGAGCAAACAAAGCTCGTAGATGTTAGGCAACTTGTATAAGGGCTATGGGCTCTAAATGGGGTTTCAAACCAAATATGACACACTGGCTATTTAAAAGCGTAATTAGACCCGTTTTAACATCGGCATTAATAGTATGGTGGACAGCTATAGATGAAACATGCAATACCAAATACTACAGAAAGTCCAATGAATGTCGATTGCTTAAGCATCTGCGGCGCACTAGAGCACTGGAGACAATTATATTTGTGCACCCAAAAAATCTTACAGGTAACAACGGGAGAATCAATAGAAAACTTTCTTTCGGACCAGATATCTGAAACAATTGCAGTTGCCTCTTGTGAAACATTAATCCCTACCAGAGACTCGTGGATCGACGGATTCCTACCACAAATGCCGACTAAAAGTGTTATTATACAGACGGCTCAGTGCTAGGGGAGAGAGCGGGACTGGGACTTTTTATTGAAGAATCAAATACCGAAATCTCTTTTCGCTTGCCCGATTACGGCTTAGTACGCATTATATGACTACCAGTCATACGGGAGTTAGAGGTAACGAGATTGCAAACTCTCTTGCTAAAACAGGCAGGGAATTAGCAACAATAAACGTAGACAATCCAGTGTCGCTACATGCGTCATGTCTGGTGTTAAAGACATGGGGAAAAAACTCCCATATATCCCAATGGAACAATGAGGGCGTAGGGAAGACCATCAAATTCCTATGGGGCGATCCCAATGAAGTAACAAAGAATAACCTTTTATTACTAAGTAAGAAGGAGATCAGTGAGGTAACAGACATCCTTACGTTGCAACTGGGCCTACGAGCTCATCTGTACAAGATAGGATGTGCTGATAGCACGCGGGGAAGATGTTGGCGCAGGTGCTGGAATGCTAGATGTCAATTCTAGTCACTTTTTACCACCATTTCGGATAGAATTCAAACTTACCTTCATATTATGCCCTAATTTAATTTACTACAGAATAAAAAAAGTACAAAATGAATAGAATATTAATAATATAGTATATATTAGTTAAAAAATCATGCAATTTTAACAAGTAAAAAAACAGTTAAGTTTTTTTTTATTTGATATTTTTATTGAGCAAAATCAAGAAAATTCCGAATAACTAGTGGTAATTCTATATGGAGCCTATATCCAATCGTAGGCCTATTTACAATTACTCAGAGTCATAAGTACCTATTAAGAATACATTTGGATACCAAACAAATCAATTGAAAATATGGCTAAAATCATCAAAATACCTAATATCGGAAGGTATCTTTATATGGCGGTTATACAATATCGTGTACCTGTAAGGACCATTCTTTTGGGGGGGTATAATACAATGTGGCCATTGAAAATGTGGCTATTTTAATCAAACCACTGAATATCGGGGTATCGTTATATCGTGGATCTATATAGTCCATCTTCAAACTTGACCTGCCTGCAAGAAAAAGACTGATATGTGCAAAATTTTAGCTTCCTATCCTATTTCTACTCTAGAGTGATTACAGCAGACGAATTGACAGGGCTAAATCGCCTCAGAAGTATAGGCTGATATAGGATATATGTACTTGTTAGGGTCTAAAATCATTATTTCGATGAGTTGCAAACGGAATGGCAATCTAAATATACCCTCCTTACTAAACTACTCCACCAGTCTTATCTCTCAGAAGGCAGAGCCCATCACAAACTCTACATATCGAATTTTATACGAATCCCTGAAAAAATTTTGTTTATTCATCAGAATACAAAATTTGGGGAAATACTGAAACATGGGATGCTATGGCAAAATGTGAACTTATACAGGCAATGATCTACCACAGGAGGTAGAATACATCGAACCCTTAGTACCGAATTTCGGTGGGAGGTACGGTTATATGGGGCTATAAAAACGTGGAGGAATATAGGCAAGGTTTTGCTACAGAAGGAAGAATCCATTACAAACTCTAAGTACCGAATTTTAAACAATTCTGTTAGAAATGTGATCTAAATCATCAACTATGTATGCGGAGCTATGCGAAAACGTGGTCCGACATGGGCCATTTACGAACTTAATAAATTACCAACTGTTCTATGCCAATACAGGGTCTCGGCCGATAACTTGTATAATATGTTACAAAACTTATGTTTTCTTTTCTCCCTGAGTTATCATCATCGGATGCGACAGTACTGAGGCAGGGGAATGGCAACATATACCTAGCGTCAGCATACCTACCGTTCGAAGCGTCGGCATTACCACCCACGTCAGAACTGCAGCGGCTGGTGAGTTTTGTTCAGGAAATCTTATAAACGAAATTCAGAATTGGAGGGTTTCGGAAGAACGCTCTTTCTCGGATCATAGGTATATAAGATTTGAAATAACACGGCCGCCGCCGAACCCAATACGTTTCCGAAACAAATCCAAGACTGGATGAAGTATGGGAGACTAATAAAGGAAAGACTAGGACAGAGAAACATTGATTGCCTAAGCATAGATGACATAGGCAGAGATGTCAATAGGTTGACGGAGACCCTAGTAAAGTCATTCGAGGAATGCTGTCCACTTCGAGAGAGGAAATCTGCCTACGAAAAACCCTGGATGAAGGGGAAATCAGTAACAAAGGAAAAGAAGTCCGAAGGCTTTACAACAGAGCTCGACGAAAAAAACTAGCAATATTCTGGGACAGCTACCATAACAAACTTAAAGAACACAACAAAATAGTAAGAACAGCTAAACGAAACTCCTGGAAGCTTTTCTGCGAACAGGTTGACAGTGTGAATGATGTTTCAAAAATAAAAAGTTCTTTCAAAAACCCATACACAAGCCGAGACAATGGTGGATGATATGGGTAACAAGATGGAAACAATAGAAGAAACCCTAGGGCTACTGATGAAAACACACTTCCCACCGAGCGCCACGACAAACGTGGATACATCGGAAGATAGAAGGAATGTGACGGAGGAAGCACCAAAAATTGACGAATCGATGGTAAAAGAAGCCATCAAAAGTTTCAAACCGTTTAAGACAGTGGGACCAGATATGGTCTTTCCGGCTCTGCTTCAAAAGGAAGTGGACTTTATTTCGTCCAACTTAGCCGGAATTTTCAACGCGTGCCTAAAGTTTGCGTATGTTAAAGGACGTTCAGTGGAAACCGCATTACATGAGGTTGTACACCACATCGAGAGCACCTTCGATAAGAAGATGTATACACTAGCAGTATGCATTGATATCGAAGTTGCGTTCAACAACGTCAGCACAGATACACCCATCCAATCCTTAGATAATTTACAGGTCGACCGGGCCCTAAGGGACTGGATTACCCATATGCAAAGGAATATATGGATAAGCTGTTGGCTATATGACGTTAACATAAGGGACAAAGTTGGTCAGTGAACTCCACAGGGAGGGATATTATCACCCCTTCTGTGGGTTGCCACCATAAACAGTCTTTTAAGGACTTTAACCAAAAGGTTTTCAACCAGTCTGCTATTCAGACGACGTTCAAATACTTCTGAGGGGAAAGAACACTAACTTACTGTGCAGAAGAGCCAAGTGGGCTCTGAAACTTGCATACAACTGGGCCAGACCGAGAGGTTTTAACGTTAACCCGGAAAAAACTGAGATATATCTATTCACTAGGACAATAAGACTGGGAAAATTCGATGAACCGGTCTTCCTGAATAGGACAATCAATATTTCCAATAAATTAAATATCTGGATGTGATTATAGATAGGAAACTTAATTGGAGGGACCACATCCAAGAAAGAGCAAACAAAGCTCATAGATGTTGGTCAACTTGTAAAAGGGCTATAGGCTCTAAATGGGGTTTCAATCCAAATATGACACACTGGCTATTTAAAAGCGTAATTAGACCCGATCTAACATCGGCATTAATAGTCTGGTGGACAGCTATGGAAAAAAATACATTCTAAATACTACAGAAAATCCAATGAATGTGGATTACTTAAGCATCTGCGGCGCAATGAGGACAACACGAACTAGGGCACTGAATACAATTCTATTTGTGCACCCAATAGATATTCAGATATGGTATGAAGCGGCCGTCGCAACCTTAAGGTTCAGGGCGACGGACGAGTGGATAAGCAAAGGCCACGCTACATACCATCCAAAAATTTTACAGGTAACAACGGGAGATTCAATAGAAAATTTTGTTTCGGACCAGATATCTGAAACAATTGAAGTTGCATCTTGTGAAACATTAATCCCTACCAGAGACTCGTGGATCGACGGATTCCTACCACAAATGCCGACTAAAACTGTTGTTGTACAGACGGCTCAGTGCTAGGGGAGAGAGCGGGACTGGGACTTTTTATTGAAGAACCAAATACCGAAATCTCTTTCCGCTTGCCCGATCACGGCATAGTACGCATTATATGGCTACCAGGTCATACGGGAGTTAGAGGTAACGAGATTGCAAACTCTCTTGCTAAAACAGGCAGGGAATTAGCAACCATAAACGTACGTACTGGATTGTCCAGTGCCACTAAATGCGTCACGTCTGGTGTTAAAGACATGATGGAAAAAACGCCCACATAACCCTATGGAACAATGAGGGCGTAGGGAAAACCATCAAATTCCTATGGGGCGATCCCAACGAAGTAACAACGAAGAACCTTTTATTACTAAGTAAGAGGGAGATCAGTGAGGTAACAGGCATCCTTACGTTGCACCTGGGCATACGAGCTCATCTGTACAAGATAGGATGTGCAGATAGAATGCGGGGAATGTGTTGGCGCAGGTGCTGGATTGCTAGATGCCAATTCTAGTCACTTTTACCACCATTTCGGATAGAATTCAAACTTACCTTCATATTATGCCCTAATTTAATTTACTACGATCTTTCAATCAGAATAAAAAAGTACAAAATGAATAGAGTATTAATAATATAGTATATTATATTAATTAAAAAAATCATGCAATTTTAACAAGTAAAAAACAGTTAAGCTCTTTGATTTGATATTTTATATTTTTCGGAATTCCGAATAACTTGTGGTAATTTTATATGGAGCCTGTATCCAATCGTGGGCCTATTTACACTTACTCAGAGTCATAAGTACCTATTAAGAACTTCACTCATTTGGATTCCAGATAAATAATTTGAAAAATATGGCTAAAATCATCAAAATACCGAATATCGGAAGGTACCTTTATATGGCGGCTATACAATATCGTGTACCTGTAAGGACCATTCTCTTCGGGGGGGTATAGACCCGAAATTACTTAATGTGCAGAATTTCAAACAATTCCATTGAAAAATGTGGCTATTTTCATCAAACCACTGAATATCGGAAGATATCGTTATATCGTGGTGGATATCGTGGATCTATATAGTCCATCTTCAAACTTGCCCTGCCTGAAGGAAAAAGACTGATATGTGCAAAATTTTAGCTTCCTAAGAGTCTTATCTCTCAGAAGGCAGAGCCCATTACAAACTCTACAAATCGAATTTTAAACGAATCCCTGAAAAAATTTCCTTTATTCATCAGAATACAAAATTTGGGGAAATACTGAAACATGGGATGCTATAGCAAAATGTGAACTTATACAGGCAATGATCTGCCACAGGAGGTAGAATCCGTCGAACCCTTAGTACGGAATTTCGAATACCTAGCGTCAGTATACATACCGTTCTAGCGTCAGTATACATGCCACCCACGTCGGAACTGTAGCGGCTGGTGAGCAAAACAAAACAAACAGGTAACATTGCTTGGGGCAGTGCTAACACTAATAACACTCACACTATATTATCTAAATACTAACGACATAATAATTCTTAAGGTTGGGAATAAAGCGACCTTAATAAACAAAATTAGGGAGGAGGTTTTGGACATTAATTTTTGTTCAGGAAATCTTATAAACGAAATTCAGAATTGGAGGGTTTCGGAAGAACGCTCTTTCTCGGATTATAGGTATATAAGATTTGAAATAACACGACCGCCGCCGAACCCAATACGTTTCCGAAACAAATCCAAGACTGGATGAAGTATGGGAGACTAATAAAGGAAAGACTAGGACAGAGAAACATTAATTGCCTAAGCATAGATGACATAGGCAGAGATGTCAATAGGTTGACGGAGACCCTAGTAAAGTCATTCGAGGAATGCTGTCCACTTCGAGAGAGGAAATCTGCCTACGAAAAACCCTGGATGAAGGGGAAATCAGTAACAAAGGAAAAAAGGTCCGAAGGCTTTACAACAGAGCTCGACGAAAAAAACTAGCAATATTCTGGAACAGCTACCATAACAAACTTAAAGAACACAACAAAATAGTAAGAACAGCTAAACGAAACTCCTGGAAGCTTTTCTGCGAACAGGTTGACAGTGTGAATGATGTTTCAAAAATGAAAAGTTTCTTTCAAAAACCCATACACAAGCCGAGACAATGGTGGATGATATGGGTAACTAGATGGAAACAAGAGGAGAGACCTTAGGACTTCTGATGAATACCCACTTCCCGCCGAGCATCACGACACACGTGGATATATCGGAAAATAAAAGGAATGTGACTGAGGAAGCACCAAAAATTGACGAATCGATGGTAAAAGAAGCCATCAAAAGTTTCAAACCGTTTAAGGCAGTGGAACCAGATATGGTCTTTCCGGCTCTGCTTCAAAAGGAAGTGGACTTTATTTCGTCCAACTTAGCCGGAATTTTCAACGCGTGCCTAAAGTTTGCGTATACCCCAAAAGCCTGACAGGAATCGAGGGTAGTTTTTATACCCAAACCTGGGAAGGCAAGTTACGCAATACCCAAGTCTAATCGACCGATAAGTCCAACATCGTTCTTACTCATAACAATGGAACGTACAATCGACCCCATGATTAAGAGCAGAATTGCAAACGATGTGCTCAAATACAAACAGCATGCCTACGTTAAAGGACGTTCCGTGGAAACCGCATTACATGAGGTTGTACACCACATCGAGAGCACATTCTATAAGAAGAATTATACACTAGCAGTATGCATTGTAACGAAGTTGCGTTCAACAACGTCAGCACAGATACACCCATCCAATCCTTAGATAATTTACAGGTCGACCGGGCCCTAAGGGACTGGATTACCCATATGCAAAGGAATATATGGATAAGCTGTTGGCTATATGACGTTAACATAAGGGACAAAGTTAGTCAGTGAACTCTACAGAGAGGGATATTATCACCCCTTCTGTGGGTTACCACCATAAACAGTCTTCTAAGGACTTTAACCAACGAAGGTTTTCATCCAGTCTGCTATTCAGACGACGTTCAAATACTTCTGAGGGGAAAGAACCCTAACTTACTGTGCAGAAGAGCCAAGTGGGCTTTGAAACTTGCATACAACTGGGCCAGACCGAGAGGTTTTAACGTTAACCCGGAAAAAACTGAGATATATTTATTCCCTAGGACAATAAAACTGGGAAAATTCGATGAAACGGTCTTCCTGAACAGGACAATCAATATTTCCAATAAGGTGAAATATCTGGATGTGATTATAGATAGGAAACTTAATTGGAGGGACCACATCCAAGAAAGAGCAAACAAAGCTCATAGATGTTGGTCAACTTGTAAATGGGCTATAGGCTCTAAATGGGGTTTCAATCCAATCCATGGCACTGAAGACATATATATATACTATGTTGAGTATTTCGAGGAGTTACAACGGAATGACAATATGGATATGCCCTCCATAGTATGATGGAGGGTATAAAAATAAAGTCCATCCATTATCGAGTTATAAGCGAAGTAACTAAGATATATATATTATAGATTTCATAAAGATACGTAATATATATATATATATATATATATATATATATATATACTATGTTGAGTATTTCGAGGAGTTACAACGGAATGACAATATGGATATGCCCTCCATAGTATGATGGAGGGTATAAAAATAAAGTCCATCCATTATCGAGTTATAAGCGAAGTAACTAAGATATATATATTATAGATTTCATAAAGATACGTAATTTGCCAAGTTTCAAAATGACTTTGCCAACTTTTCATTGATTAAAATCAAATCAAGTGATAAAATGCAAAATTTTGAGTTTCGCGTTGTTTTTTAATTATTGATTTGATTGCTTTTTCACGATTCGATATTAACCAATAATTTATGTAATCCATTGGCGGCTTTTTAATTATGAACGACATCAAATTATCGGGGGCACTGTGGTTATTCATCGCGTATTTTTGTTGCATAACAGTACACTTTTCAGCATTGACGAAGACAAACATATAAATAAAGTCTTCCCTTTAAAGGTATAACGTCAGGGAATACTCTTTGAAGTCTTCAATTTTTGGGGATAAACTGTTGACTTTTGACATTTTTTGGGGAATTTTTTTATTTTAGTTTTATATATCTATGCCGGTTTAAAATGCCAACACTTATTGAAATTAGCCTTATTATTACAGTGCAATTGCTGTTTAATATTCGCATAACCCACAATGAAACAAAAAATTTAACACACAATTTTTTTTTCTGATTTGACTGCTGCTACACAAAAAACAAAATGTCGGACATCCGACGCGTCTACTTAAAGCCTGAAGTTTTGTCCGACGTATTTAAACGAAGTATGTCCGACGTGCTTAAAGGAAGTATGTCCGAATTCTGTGCAATTTGCGTGAGGAAATTCTTTATATATATCCAACAGAGATGCTGTGTGTGAAACACCAATTTGATATGGTTTAATACTGACGCAAGACAAGACGACCATACAGTGGTTATTCAAAATGATCCCTCAGAATCATTGGGGAAAATGCAAAGTAATTAGCAGCGCCTTTAAATGTAACGCTATGTATGTCATGTTTCAATGAAATTTGGAATGTGTGACGGAATTTTATCTAAAAATAATTTTAGTGGAATTATGTTGAAATCGGTTCAGATTTGGATATTTTATAAAAAAAAAACATGCGCCTTTCAAATTATATTATACAACTGTAAAAAAACTACACAATAATGTAATTTGGGGCTAGGATTATTGCGGCGAAATATATACATTCAGTTGCATTGCTACCTTGAATCCATCTAATAGCAACAGAAATGCAGTTCATCTTTAAATGAAAGTAATTTCCTGTGAATTTGACATTTGCTATGACAATTAATAAATCAAAAGGACAAACTCGTCGTGTATGTGGATTGAATTTGGCATGTTATTGCTTTTCTCATAGTCAGCTGTACCCGGCATTTTCCCGCGTTGGTAGACCGAACGTTTTGTTTGTTTATGCTCCTGAAGATAAAGCAAAAACATTGTACATCCTAACACATTACAATATACACGTTGTTTATATTCATGAATTTGATTTATTTTTATTTAAAACCTGCAAAATATTCGAAGTATCAAATGGTATTTCTTCCCATTAACTTGATATTGAGTAAATGATATTGTTAAAGTAAATTAACATACCTACTGATACGCATGGTATAATAAGGACGTAAAACAGCTTTGTAAAATTACAGAAATACAGCCCTGGGGCTATGTCCGCTTCCTGTTAGAATTATTTAATATTATGCTCAACAAGTTGTTTTCATTTATTGCATATTTTTTCTAATTTTTAAATGAGTTAAAATGTGTGAAAAATGCATGAGATGTCTGAATTTTCTTAAAAAAATGTTATCCAAACTGTTCAATCTTTCAATGCGCGCCCTATATTTTGTTTTTATTTTTTTAAAACAGTAAATACATACACAAAATTGGCAGGAGTTGGGTATACTTAGAAAAAAAATGTAATCAGCTGCGAACTCTACCTTACCTTTTTATTGTACCATGCTGATACGCATGTCGAATTTTGATAGGTTTGAAAGGTGTGTACGAAAACCCAATATTTTGTACAAATTATTACAAAAGTTTTTCGATAACCAAAAACTCCAGTGATTAAGAGTAGTGAATAAGTAAAGGGAGCAATTTTGACAGTACTAAATAATAGCTGTATTGTGGCCGATGCAAAAACGTTATTGTTCCAAGTAGTTGTTGTTCGATAACTTTTCCCATAATTGTATGTGAGAGAGAAAGTTATCTCACTTTATCGTACTTTCAGAATTTGCTTTGAAAGTTATAATAACACTCCCAACATATAGCGAGTGGCATATGCCCTTAAAATATTCGCAAAATAGCACAGTAATAGTTTTCGTTACTGTGACTACCAGCTGTGCTGTGTCGATATCACTGCTACAGCAAAATCAAACTTGTGTAATGTTGTAATAATCGCACCACAGAACAGCAACAGTTTTATGGTATGTTCTCATTCAATTTTGATCATGTTGTTCGCTCTCAGTATTAGGTACACCAATTAACCCGTTCATATGACACGATACGTAATTCATAGTACCATAATTCCTTTTTTCAAAAATTTTATACCCTCCACCAAACCAAAGGGTATATTAACTTTGTCATTCCGTTTGTAACTCCTCGAAATACTCATGTCAGACCCAACAAAGTATATTTATTCTTGATCAGCGTAAAATTCTAAGTCGATTTAGCCATGTCCGTCTGTCTGTCTGTCTGTCCGTCTGTCTGTCTGTTGTAATCACGCTATCTTTCGAACGAATTGAGATAGAAGGCTAAAATTTTGTACACGTGTTTATTTTTCCAGTAGGCAGGTTAAGTTCGTAAATGGGCCATGTAGGTCCACGTTTTCATATAGCCCCCATATAACGGTACCTCCCGATATTCGGTATTTTGATGATTTTAGCGACATTATTCACCTGAATTGTTTCAACTTTCGTATTTGAAATTCGAAATGGATACTACAGCCTATGCCATTATTCACCGGAATTGTTTCAAATTACGTATTTAGAGTTCGTGATGGGAACTACAGTCTGTGACAGAAAACTGTCTATGCAGGTCCAGGTCTTCGTATAGGCCCCATATATCAGTACCTCCCTATATTCGGTATTTTGAAGAGTTTAGGTACAATACCCACCGAAATTGTTTGAGATGTGGTATTTGAAGTTCGTAATGGATGCTACAGCCTGTGACAGAAAATTGTCTATGCTGGTCCAGGTCTTCGCACAGCTCCAATTTAACGGCACCTCCTTATATACGATATTTTGATGATTTTAGCTACATTATTCACCCTTTATTTCAAGTTTCGAATTTGAATATGGTAATGGCTAATGACAAACAATGCCTATGTAGGTTCACGTCGTATAGACCCCAATATAACGGCAATATTCGGTGATTTTAAAATTTAACAGAATTTTTTAAGGATTTAATTTTTTTTTAAATTTCCAAATTCGTTCCAAATGGTGGAGGGTATTCAAAGTTTGGCCCGGCCGAACTTACTGCTTTTAAACTTGTTGTTTGTTGATTTTTATTGGAATTCGATGAAAGTACAATAAATTAGCATTAATAATAATATAAAAAATTACTGTTTTTACTCCAATGATTTATTTTATCTTTCATTTAACAATTTTCATTCATGTGTTTGATTTCTCTTTCGAGACGAGCTTAATGATCTGAAATTTGCAGTGAAAAGGAAAGCCAGATAGACACTATCACACACTCACCACTATGCGACGCGTTTCGCCGTTGGTTAAGCGGCTCATCAGGCATATTTGGTGTGGATGATGGCATACAAGGGCCGTTCTCTGGAAAGTAGTATATATTTCGAACTTATTGCAAATTAGCATATGCGAATTATACACTAGAAACTCTCCTGGTTCGACTCAAGTTCTATTGGCAGATCTTTTTCACAGCAAAGTTTTTTTTTTGTAATGATGGATTTTTTGTCCACAACAACTACATTGCTTCCAATGCATACACTTGTTTTAGTGCTGCTTTAGGAAGTCGGGTTAATGGCTCTGAACGTAGAGACGGCAACTTCTAGTTGGCTGCACACCGAGGTCTGCGGTTCAAATCCCACAGCCAGGCTCGGCTGATTACAACAGACAGACAGACGGACATGGCTAAATCGACTTAGAATTTTACGCTGATCAAGAATATATATATTTTGTTGGGTCTGACATGAGTATTTCGAGGAGTTACAAACGGAATGACAAAGTTAATATATCCTCCATAGTATGGTGGGGGGTATAAAAATGCGGATGGAAGTTCATATGGGTGAAAAGTGGAAACATGTATGCCTGAAGAAATGTCAACGATCGCTTTGTAGTTATGAATAACACATCTGGTCTGGAATTTATAACATCAACAAACTTAGCTCAATCACAAATATAAACAATTTTCTTTTTTAACATCGAAATATTGAATCCCAAGAGTAAGATAGTGACTTTTAGTGACAGTGACTTGCGAAACGAATATATCAAATGAAGAGAATCAATTCTACGGCATACATGATTTCGATGAATAGAGATGGTAAAGGTGGTGGCATTGCTTTTTATTTTAGGAAGAACTTACTATATAACCAATTTGAATTGAAATCGGTGGAAGTTACCAAATTGGAAATTAAAATATCTGATAAGTCGAATGTTGTTATCATACAAAATTTCTACAAGAAATTAATATAAAGAAATACTTTAAAAGCGATACACTGAAAGAAATAAGTGAACATTTCTCTATAAACTTTAATGAAAATGTATTAAAAATCGTGCATTCTTGCTCAATCGTAACTCCTAACAAACACGTAGAAAGGTTAATACAAAACTCGATGTTTATGGAATATGCTACTGAGCAAGAAATTAATAAAATTCTATTAACCACTAATACGAAAAAGTGCCGGAATTGATTAAAAATGAGCAATAGACCTTAGCAATAATGCTAATACTCTCACTCCAATCATTACTGAACTTATAAACCGTAATATCCATGAAACGTCAGTTCCAGATATAATGAAACAGTCATTTATAATACCAATATATACAGGTGGATGCGAAACTGCCAATAATTATAGACCCATGTCAATTCTTCCAGTTATAGAAAAAAGTTCTGGGAGAAGTTGTTGCAAGAAGATTAAACGGATTTCATGCAAATTTTAAAATTATAACAAAGCAGCAATTTGGATTTCAAAAGTGTAGGAAGTCAAAAATAAAACCTTGTTCATTGACTTTAGTAAAGCCTTCGATACCTTACCACACAAATTACTAATAGAAATACTAGCAAAAAATAGCATACGAGAACACATATTTAAAAGGTTCACAGATTACCTGCAGTGTAGGTCTTTCAGCGTGCGATTAGAGACAGCAAGCAGTAGCAACATACAGGAAAAATACGGTATACCAACTATTCAAATGAAATGGTACAATTAAAAAACTGCAAAGTTTTCGCATATTTAGATGACACTGCTTCGATTGTCTGTGATAAATCATTGTACACTGATGTAAATGCTATGCAAAATGATGTAAATTCTATAGGAAAATGGCGTCATGACAATGGGTAAATTATCAACTCGAAAAAAACTAAAATGTTGATTTTAAAATAAGAAATGATAACGAATGTCATGATAACGAATGTCTACACAACTCCAATACACAACACAACCAACCAATAAACGACAAATGTTCAACACAACTAGAAGTTGTCCAACCTTATAAATATCTAGCTGTTTACTCAGACTCACACTTCAAATGGAAAACGCATATTCAAAACTTACAGAAAAACATACAGACTACAAGAAGAATATCTGAAGGAGGATACACAGTGCCGACTTTTAGAAACGATAACGGTAAAAACTCATTAAAAAAATCAGATATAATCTTATTAAGAAATAATACTTAAATAACCAAATTAAAATTATTTCATTTTTTATGAAGTCTACAGTGCTGAAAAATAATATAAAGTCAATTCATATATATTTACTTACTATCCACATATAAATATAGCTTCGTGGAATTGTATGAACATAAAATGTATTGAAATTTTGAATGAAAAATAAAGAATGATTAAAAGTCTTGTAGAAGAACTTTTAAAGGTCTTTAACGTATGAAAGAAAATAAGTAAAAAAAGCTGTAAGTTCGGCCGGGCCGAACTTTTAATACCCTCCACCAATTGGTACAAATTTGGCAAATTCAAAAAAAAATCAATAAATTAAATCCGTTAAAAATTCTGTTAAAATCTTAAAAATACCGAATGCCTATACGACGACGTGGACCTGCATCGGCAACTTTTGTCATAAGTTACTACAATATTTATATGCGAAACTTGAAGAAAAATCTGTTTATAATGTAGCTAAAATCATCAAAATAAAGAATATAGGGGGTACTGTTATATGGGGGCTATATGAAGACGTGGACCTGCACAGACAATGGGCTGAAGTATCCATTACGAACTTCATATGCAAATTTGAAACAATCCCGGTAAATAATATCGCTAAAATCATCAAAATACCGAATATCGGGGGGTACGGTACATGGGGGCTATACGAAGACGTGGACCTGCATGACCCATTTTCTGCTTTATGCTGCAGTATCTATTACGAACTTCAAATACCGAATTTGGAACGATTCCGTTAAATAATGTCGCTAATATCATCAAAATACCGAATATAGGGATGTACAGTTATATGGGGGCTATACGAAGACGTGGACCTGCCCAGATAATTTTATGTCATAGGCTGTAGTATCCATTTCGAACTTCAAATACCAAAGTTGAAGCAATTCCGGTGAATAATGTCGCTAAAATAATCAAAATACCGAATATTGGGAGGTACCATTATATGGGGGCTATACGAAGACCTGGACCTGCCCAGATAATTTTATGTCATAGGTTGTAGTATCCATTTCGAACTTCAAATACCAAAATTGAAACTATTCCGGTGAATAATGTCGCTAAAATAATCAAAATACCGAATATCGGGAGGTACCGTTATATGGGGGCTATATGATAACTTGGACCTACATGGCCCATTTACGAACTTAACCTACCTACTGGCAAAATATATATGTGTGCAAAATTTTAGCAATTTGGATTTCAAAAGTGTAGGAAGTCAAAAATTAAGCCTTGTTCATTGACTTTAGTAAAGCTTTCGATACCTTACCACACAAATTACTAATAGAAGTTCTAGCAAAAAATGGCATAAGAGAGCACATATTTAAAAGGTTCACAGATTACCTGCAGTGTTGGTCTTTCAGCGTGCGATTAGAGACAGCAAGCAGTAGCAACATACAGGAAAAATACGGTGTACCAACTAGGACCAATCTTATATATCGTCTATTCAAATGAAATGGTACAAAATAAAAAACATTGTACACTGATGTAAATACTATGCAAAATGATGTAAATGTTATAGGAAAATGGCGTCATGACAATGGGTAAATTATCAACTCGAAAAAAACTAAGTTGATGTTTTTAAAATAAGAAATATACCAAAAGTCAACATCGACATCAGGTTCCATGATAACGAATGTCTACTCAACTCCAATACACAACACAACCAACCAATAAGCAACAAATGTTCAACACAACTAGAAGTTGTCCAACCTTATAAATATCTAGCTGTTTACTTAGACTCACACTTCAAATGGAAAACGCATATTCAAAACTTACAGAAAAACATACAGACTACAAGAAGAATATCTGAAGGAGGATACACAGTGCCGACTTTTAGAAACGATAACGGTAAAAACTTATTTAAAAAATCAGATATAATCTTATTAAGAAATAATACTTAAATAACCAAATTAAAATTATTTCATTTTTTATGAAGTCTACAGTGCTGAAAAATAATATAAAGTCAATTCATATATATTTATTTACTATCCACATATAAATATAGCTTCGTGGAATTGTATGAACATAAAATGTATTGAAATTTTGAATGAAAAATAAAGAATGATTAAAAGTCTTGTAGAAGAACTTTTAAATGTCTTTAACGTATGAAAGAAAATAAGTAAAAAAAGCTGTAATTTCGGCCGGGCCGAACTTTTAATACCCTCCACCAATTGGTACAAATTTGGCAATTTCAAAAAAAAAAATAATAAATAAAATCCGTTAAAAATTCTGTTAAAATCTTAAAAATACCAAATGCCTATACGACGACGTGGACCTGCATCGGCAACTTTTGTCATAAGTTACTGCAATATTTATATGCGAAACTTGAAGAAAAATCTGTTTATAATGTAGCTAAAATCATGAAAATAAAAAATATAGGGGGTACTGTTATATGGGGGCTATACGAAGACGTGTACCTGCACAGACAATGGGCTGAAGTATCCATTACGAACTTCATATGCGAAATTTGAAACAATCCCGGTAAATAATATCGCTAAAATCATCAAAATACCGAATATCGGGGGGTACGGTATATGGGGGCTATACGAAGACGTGGACCTGCATGACCCATTTTCTGCCTTATCCTGCAGTATCTATTACGAACTTCAAATACCGAATTTGGAACGATTCCGTTAAATAATGTCGCTAAAATCATCAAAATACCGAATATCGGAGGGTACCGTTATATGGGGGCTATATGAAGACGTGGACCTACATGGCTCATTTTTTGGCTTAGGATGTAGTATCCATTACGAACTTCAAATACCAAATTTTAAACCATTTTGGTTAATAATGTCGCTAAAATCATCAAAATACCGAATATAGGGAGGTACTGATATATGGGGCCTATACGAAGACCTGGACCTGCATTGACATTTTTCTGTCACAGAGTAGTTCCCATTACGAACTCCAAATACGTAATTTGAAACAATTCCGGTGAATAATGTCGCTAAAATTATCAAAATACCGAATTTTGGGAGGTACCGTTATATGGGGGCTATACGAAGACCTGGACCTGCATAGACATTTTTCTCTCACAGCCTGTAGTTCCCATTACGAACTCTAAATACGTAATTTGAAAAAATTCCGGTGAATAATGGCGATAAAATTATCAAAATACCGAATTTTTGGAGGTACCGTTGTATGGGGGGCTATACGAAGACGTGGACCTGCACAGACAATGGGCTGAAGTATCCATTACGAACTTCATATGCGAAATTTGAAACAATCCCGGTAAATAATATCGCTAAAATCATCAAAATACCGAATATAGGGATGTACAGTAATATGGGGGCTATACGAAGACGTGGACCTGCCCAGATAATTTTATGTCATAGGCTGTCGTATCCATTTCGAACTTCAAATACCATAGTTGAAACAATTCCGGTGAATAATGTCGCTAAAATAATCAAAATACCGAATATCGGGAGGTACCGTTATATGGGGGCTTTATGATAACTTGGACCTACATGGCCCAATTACGAACTTAACCTACCTACTGGCAAAATATATATGTGTGCAAACTTTTAGCCTTCTATCTCAATTTGTTCGAATGATAGCTTGATTACAACAGACAGACAGACACACAGACGGACATGGCCAAATCGTCTTAGAATTTTACGCTGATCAAGAATATATATACTTTGTTGGGTCTGACATGAGTATTTCGAGGAGTTACAAACGGAATGACAAAATTAATATACTCTCCATGGTATGGTGGAGGGTATAACAAGTTAAAAAGCAGTAAGTTCGGCCGGGCCAAACTTTGAATACCCTCCAATATTTGGAACGAATTTAGAAATTTAAAAAAATGAAATCCTTAAAAAATTCTGTTAAGTTTTAAAAATACCGAATATTGCCGTTATATTGGGGCGGCTAAATCGCCTTAGAATTTTACGCTGATCAAGAATATATATACTTTGTTGGGTCTGGCATGAGTATTTCGAGGAGTTACAAACGGAATGACAAAATGAATATACCCTCCATAGTATGGTGGAGGGTATAACAAGTTAAAAAGCAGTAAGTTCGGCCTGGCCGAACTTTTAATGCCCTCCACCATTTGCAACGAATTTGGAAATTTTCAAAAAATAAAATCCTTAAAAAATTCTGTTAAAATTTTAAAAATACCGAATACAGCCGTTATATTGGGGTCTATACGACGTGGACATACCTATGCATTGTTTGTCATAAGCCATTACCATGTTCAAATTCGAAACTGGACCCGCACCGACAATTTTCTGTCACAGACTGTAGTTCCCATAACGAACTTCAAATACCAAATTTTAAACAATTCCGGTTAATAATGTCGCTAAAATCATCAAAATACCGAACATAGCGAGGTGCCGTTATATGGGGGCTATACGAAGACGTGGACCTGCACAGACAATTTTCAGTCTTAGGGTGTAGTATCCATTTGGAACTTGAAATACCAAATTTGAAACAATTCCCGTGAATAATGTCGCTAAAATCATCAAAATACCGAATATCGGGAGGTACCGTTATATGGGGGCTATACGAAGACATAGACTTGCACAGACAATTTTCTATCTTAGGGTGTAGTATCCATTTGGAACTTCAAATACCAAATTTGAAACAATTCCGGTGAATAACGTCGCTAAAATCATCAAAATACCGAATATAGGGGGGTTACCGTTATATGGGAGCTATATGAAAACGTCGACCTACATGGCCCATTTACGAACTTAACTTGCCTACTGGAAAAATAAACATGTGTGCAAAATTTTAGCCATCTATCTCAATTCATTCGAAAGATAGCGTGATTACAACAGACAGACAGACGGACAGACAGACAGACGGACATCGCTAAATCGACTTAGAATTTTACGCTGATCAAGAATATATATACTTTGTTGGGTCTGACATGAGTATTTCGAGGAGTTACAAACGGAATGACAAAGTTAATATACCCTCCATAGTATGATGGAGGGTATAATAAACGGTGAATAATGTAGCTAAAATCATCAAAATATCGTATATAGGGAGGTACCATTGTCATATCATAGACAATTTTCTGTCACAGGCTATAGCATCCATTACTAACGTCAAATACAATATCTCAAACAATTTCGGTGGGTATTGTACCTAAACTCGTCAAAATACCGAATATAGGGAGGTACTGATATATGGGGCCTATACGAAGACCTGGACCTGCATAGACATTTTTTTCTCACAGACTGTAGTTCCCATTACGAACTCTAAATACGTAATTTGAAACAATTCCGGTGAATAATGGCGCTAAAATCATCAAAATACCGAATTTTGGGAGGTACCGTTATATGGGGCTATACGAAAACCTTGACCTGCATAGACATGTTTCTCTCACAGGCTGTAGTTCCCATTACGAACTCTAAACACGTATTATGAAACAATTCCGGTGAATAACGGTGCTAAAATCATCAAAATACCGAATTTTGGGAGGTACCGTTATATGGGGGCTATACGAAGACGTGGACCTTAGCAGACAATTTTCTGTCATAGGCTGTAGCATCCATTACGAATCTCAAATACCAAATTTGAAACAATCCCGGTGAATAATGCCGCTAAAATCATCAAAATACCGAATATCGAGAGGTACCGTTATATGGGGGCTATATGAAAACGTGGACCTACATGGCCCATTTACGAACTTAACCTGCCTACTAAACACGTGTGCAAAATTTTAGCCTTCTATCGAAAGATAGCGTGATTACAACAGACAGACAAACGGACATACAGACGGACATGGCTAAATCGACTTAGAATTTTACGCTGATCAAGAATATATATACTTTGTTGGGTCTGACATGAGTATTTCGAGGAGTTACAAACGGAATGACAAAGTTAATATATCCTCCATAGTATGGTGGGGGGTATAAAAATGCGGATGGAAGTTCATATGGGTGAAAAGTGGAAACATGTATGCCTGAAGAAATGTCAACGATCGCTTTGTAGTTATGAATAACACATCTGGTCTGGAATTTATAACATCAACAAACTTAGCTCAATCACAAATATAAACAATTTTCTTTTTTAACATCGAAATATTGAATCCCAAGAGTAAGATAGTGACTTTTAGTGACAGTGACTTGCGAAACGAATATATCAAATGAAGAGAATCAATTCTACGGCATACATGATTTCGATGAATAGAGATGGTAAAGGTGGTGGCATTGCTTTTTATTTTAGGAAGAACTTACTATATAACCAATTTGAATTGAAATCGGTGGAAGTTACCAAATTGGAAATTAAAATATCTGATAAGTCGAATGTTGTTATCATACAAAATTTCTACAAGAAATTAATATAAAGAAATACTTTAAAAGCGATACACTGAAAGAAATAAGTGAACATTTCTCTATAAACTTTAATGAAAATGTATTAAAAATCGTGCATTCTTGCTCAATCGTAACTCCTAACAAACACGTAGAAAGGTTAATACAAAACTCGATGTTTATGGAATATGCTACTGAGCAAGAAATTAATAAAATTCTATTAACCACTAATACGAAAAAGTGCCGGAATTGATTAAATATGAGCAATACACCTTAGCAATAATGCTAATACGCTCACTCCAATCAATACTGAACTTATAAACCGTAATATCCATTAAACATCAGTTCCAGATATAATGAAACAATCATTTATAATACCAATATATACAGGTGGATGCGAAACTGCCAATAATTATAGACCCATGTCAATTCTTCCTGTTATGGAAAAAGTTCTGGGAGAAGTTGTTGCAAGAAGATTAAACGGATTTCATGCAAAATTTAAAATTATAACAAAGCAGCAATTTGAATTTCAAAAGTGTAGGAAGTCAAAAATTAAACCTTGTTCATTAACTTAGTAAAGCTTTCGATACCTTACCACACAAATTGCTAATAGAAATACTAGCAAAAATGGCATAAGAGAGCACATATTTAAAAGGTTCACAGATTACCTGCAGTGTAGGTCTTTCAGCGTGCGATTAGAGACAGCAAGCAGTAGCAACATACAGGAAAAATATGGTGTACCAACTAGGACCAATCTTATATATCGTCTATTCAATATCAGGTTCCATGATAACGAATGTCTACTCAACTCCAATACACAACACAACCAACTAATAAACGACAAATGTTCAACACAACTAGAAGTTGTTCAACCTTATAAATATCTAGCTGTTTACTTAGACTCACACTTCAAATGGAAAACGCATATTAAAAACTTACAGAAAAACATACAGACTACAAGAAGAATATCTGAAGGAGGATACACAGTGCCGACTTTTAGAAAAGATTACGGTAAAAACTCATTAAAAAATCAGATATAATCTTATTAAGAAATAATACTTAAATAACCAAATTAAAATTATTTAATTTTTTATGAAGTCTACAGTGCTGAAAAATAATATAAAGTCAATTCATATATATTTATTTACTATCCACATATAAATATAGCTTCGTGGAATTATATGAACATAAAATGTATTGAAATTTTGAATGGAAAATAAAGAATGATTAAAAGTCTTGTAGAAGAACTTTTAAAGGTCTTTAACGTATGAAAGAAAGTAAGTAAAAAAAGCTGTAAGTTCGGCCGGGCGAACTTTTAATACCCTCCACCAATTGGTACAAATTTGGCAATTTCAAAAAAAAAAAAATCAAGAAATAAAATCCGTTAAAAATTCTGTTAAAATCTTAAAAATACCAAATGCCTATACGACGACGTGGACCTGCATAGGCAACTTTTGTCATAAGTTACTACAATATTCATATGCGAAACTTGAAGAAAAATCTGTTTATAATGTAGCTAAATAATGAAATAAGAGGTACTGTTATATGGGGGCTATACGAAGACGTGGACCTGCACAGACAATGGGCTGAAGTAGCCATTATGAACTTCATATGCGAAATTTGAAACAATCCCGGTAAATAATATCGCTAAAATCATCAAAATACCGAATATCGGGGGGTACGGTACATGGGGGCTATACGAAGACGTGGACCTGTATGACCCATTTTCTGCTTATGCTGCAGTATCTATTACGAACTTCAAATACCGAATTTGGAACGATTCCGTTAAATAATGTCGCTAAAATAATCAAAATACCGAATATCGGGAGGTACCGTTATATGGGGGCTATATGAAAACGTAGACCTACATGACCCATTAACGAACTTAACCTGCCTACTGGAAAAATAAACACGTGTGCAAAATTTTAGCCTTCTATCTTAAGTCGTTCGAAAGATAGCGTGATTACAACAGACAGACGGACGGACAGACAGACAGTCAGACGGACATGGCTAAATTGACTTAGAATTTTACGCTGATCAAGAATATATATACTTTGTTGGGTCTGACATGAGTATTTCGAGGAGTTACAAACGGAATGACAAAGTTAATATACCCTCCATATTATTGTGGAGGGTATAAAAATATTCATGTTTTTGTGTAAATCAATTTGTGTGCAAGGAGCTTTTGCATTTGTCACACAAATAAATTGAAAAAAAAAAACCTTTATTTGACAACGAGGATGTTTCCCGTTGTCGATATTTCTTATCTTATCATCTACTTCAACAGTGCAATTGTATGCAATTCAATATAGACAAATTCAAAGTACTGCAGAAATTCCAAGGCCAAATATATACTTTGTGGAGTCTAAAATGTATATTTCGAGGTGTTACAAACGGTATGGCAAACTTAATATAGCCTCCATACTATGGTGGAGGCAAATAATGCAAATAGGTCCAGCCGTTCTCAACTGATTGCAGTACCAACGAACAATAATTGATATTTAAAAATTTATAGAAAATATATATTAACATAAGCCAACGAAAGGTTATTAAAAACGAATATGGCGTAGGCTCTACCCATATCATTAAGACATACCCTCATTTGAAGTCTTATTGGCCACGTTGAAAACTACACGCAACTTAGAATTAGGTCCATCCAGATTAATAACACAACTGATGTGGTCGTATAATAAATATTCATGTGGTCGTATAATAAATATTATCCAATAACATCGTCATACGCAAAGTTAATTGTCTTGACTGTAAAAGGGAATATGTACAGTGGAATGAGTTTCTCCCAAGTGTACCGAAATAGGATACTGACTTTTCAAGGGAAGTGTGACCACATATCGGCTGTCGAGATGTTGTTGCATGATAAATCGCTGCACTTATCTTAACTTATCCGAAGGAGACAGGATTTTCTTTTTCGGAGTATTCTTTAACTCCCAAAATCCGAGTAGATTTTGTTTGGGATTTTAGACCTTGACGAAGAAAAATAACTTGTGAAGACATGCAACGGGAAATTGGGAATGAGACCAGTTATGACCCAACAGATAATAGCATTTTGGGATACAAATCTGCACCAAGTAATACAGCAACTGTCCAACAATTGAATAGTTTTAGGGTCTGCTAAGCGAAAGTCAGTTAGCCTACAAATACAATTATGAAGCAAAGAAAATTAAGGTAAATTGCCCAATATTTGTGGAAAAACAAAACCTACTGTCTCTAAGAAAACGGGAGAATAAAGGGGAGTGCTGATTCGAAAAGAACAATTCCTTTTAAAAGTGGCCGACTGATAAGCAAGTGCAGCACGTTTGCTGTGAGATAGGTATGAGTGTTTATGGCCTCCCCCAATGGCAGAATGGTACATGGACCCGTGTACATTTGGTATCTATCACTCTTTTACTCTTAATGCTAAGTTAGATTAAGTCATATTTTCACAAGTAGTTCTTGAAAAATATTTTAATTAATAAACGTATTGTTTATAAAATTATTTAACCTAGATTTCATTGGTCCTTCGAAGCGGAATCGTTCCCATACAGAAGAAATATATCAGACAAAAAAATGATGCTGAGTCAGAAAGAGATTTCAGCAAAGAATATGGTGGTAATAGATTTAGTGTCTTACAAACACTCAAAAAGGAATGGCGGCGTGTCCTTTATAAAATTATTTAGAGTCTCTCAGAAAGAGACTTCATACGGGGGTGGGTTTCATATCTAAAATATTCAGACAGAAGCGGGGACTCTATATTAAGTCCATATCCCAGGGAGGACGAATCGGCGAAAGGAATCAACGATATATACAGGAGTCGTGCAATGCCTGCAATGAAGTTCGTCATAAGATGACGGAGAATGGAATTTTTTTCTATGTACAAGTGGATAGAAAGTTCAGAGTTAACAATTGAGAATTTGTTGCTTCCGTCTACAACACTATGCAGACAACAGATGTCTCAGCAACAACAGGTGCCAAATATGCAGTTTAAGGGATCATACCATGGTAGAAGAATATAGGTAGACGCATCGACACAGCTGCTGGGACAATGAACTGTCAAACTAATTTTGAAATTTAAAATGTTAAATGAAAAATTTATTAAATTTGAAGAAATTATTAAAAAACGCATATTATAATAACCTGCGAAAGACGTCGTATAAGAAAACATATAAAAATCTATTTATATTTGAAAAGACATTTAAAATTTTTTGACATATCAATGTTCCCAAGTGTTGATGCATCTACCTGTATTTTTCTATGGATCATACGCTACTGCACGTGGACGAAGGAGAATAACGATGTTTTGAGTTATGAATGGATGACGGTTGCAGATGTTATAAAGGATGTAGAAAATTTAAACGTGGCTTTAGCTTAAAAAATAGCTGTTTGTAATAAATGCTAATGTGGGCGTATTTATTAGATAAAGCTATATTTAGAGAAAGCAAAGCGTGAAATGGCGGAGTGACGCAGGAGAAAAGACAACGCAGGAGAAAAGAGAAAATTTAAATTTAAGTAAGTGGTTATTTATGTGTTCTTAATCGGTTTGAACGATATTCCCCAATTCTTTTTCCTTAAGCCAATTCTTCCATTCTTTCAGGTAAATCAGTATTACCTAAATAAATAACATGAAGATAAGGTAGACAACCATAGTTTCGAAAAGATGTTGCTAAATTAAATCGGTGTGGAAATAGACCCAACCGATCTCGATAATTAAAACCACACTCTCTTCTTCTTGAAGTTTAAGAAAGTGGATCGCCAGATCATACAAAAAAATTGTGAATTTTTTATATAAAAAAAATTTGACCGACTGAGTCATCTTTTAATTTGAAGTTTGTGCTTTTTCTTTTGTGCGGACAACAAACGTAAGTATCGCCAGAATACTTTTGTGTTTGTTGTAGCTTGCTAAATTATATTGTTGTTCGTCTTTGTGCAACAATAATTTTCGGCTCAAAATCAACTCAGTAGAATTTGAACCACAACAAGTCCATACGACGGTACTGGAATTTGTACAATATATGTAAAACAAAATAAATATAGTATTATTAGCAGCAGTTTCAAAAAATATAGCGCGTAATTGGAATTAGGTGTAGATTGTTTGTTACAGTCCTCAGACGTTTTCATACAAAACTGAATAATTGTGTTGTTGGAAATTACAACTTCATTTGTTCTTAATTAGGGAGTTACCCCTAAAATGAATTGTATTATATGAATTGTATATAAAAACAAAACATTTTTAAAATCAATGAGTGGAAGAAACATGTATTACGGCCATGCATTAAAGATATTAACCTGTTTTGCGCTGGAATTGAAAGATGGAATAGTATGGATCATATTTTGAATGAAAATGCTGGCATTTCATTCATTTTTCGCGCTATTTAACTCTTATTGAAATGTGGAACAAATTCAAATAAATTAAAACAACTTGTTGCATATAATTTTTAATATTTCTGACAGGAAGCGGGCTTAGCCTCAGGACTCTTTTTTGTGTAGTTTTACAAAGTTTTTTTATCTCCTTATTGTACCATGGCTTTCAGTAAATATTTATACCTATTAATATTTTCATGGATATAATTTACTTCGGCACTGTCAAGTAATATAGTTTATAACTCTTTTTTATTCCTGGAAAGTAGTGTCACTAATTATTTGTCCAAAATTTTCTTGCAATTATCGATGTGCATGATTGTGTTCAGAAGTTATTATATCCTATTGATCGTCCCCACGTATGATATCCGTAACCATTTTTTCTGTACGAATAAACTTTAATGATGGGAAGTTTGTCTGAATACAATTTCAGATAGAATTTATCCGTCTAGGGACTTATTATTTCCGAGAGAGATTTCAACATAATCTTCTTAAATTTTGAGGTTGATATATCCCTGGATATAAATATTTAAGTTTTAAGTTGGTGTATTGGATACTAAATTATCTTTATAAATTGAGTCAAAGAAATTAAGAAATATGGTCAGTCACAAAGAGAAAATATTTTCTTTCCGAGGACTGTAAAAAATGTTTGAGGAGAATTCTTCAATAAACGATCTATTCATATTCGAGTTCGGATTTTTATCTAACATAGAAATTGTACAAAGTATTCTTCTTAGGCATTTCTGACAAACTCTAAGGTAAAAAGAATCACATCTTCTGAACATAATATTCACTTCACTAATTTTTTTTTAATTTTTTTTGAATATCTTTAATTGCTCTAACTTTTTGGACATGTCTTTACCATCTCTTACCAATGTAACCAAGATATTCTACTGTTGATCCACAAAACTTTGAATTTAAAGCATATATCTTCATTCCTGATAATGTCGTTCATATAAATTTGGCGGATCCTTCCAATTAATTCCAGCAGATTGTCATCATATTGTACGTTTGAAAGTACTCTGCGCATTTCGATTTTTCAAAATTTTCAGTGATCTTTCATCAACAATGGTACATACATTAATTTTATTTTATAATAATTGTCCATCTGTCCGACTCTTTTCCTCTGGGACATACATACTTAGGTTAGATAAAATATGTCCCCTTTTCTATTTAAAAGCATTATGCCTTTTTGGCCTTTAAAACTGTATTGCAATATTCTTTATTGTATTTGTTACATTTTTCTACCTTCTAAAAATTCTGCAATAGTGGGGACCATTATTCACATTTCCAACAGCATACGGCCCCAGTTATAAAAATCTTATTACCAGGTGGTAAATCAGGGAATACCATGGTTTCGGAAAGAGCCACATATCTTCATCAGTTTCCCGGGTTTTAGTCTACGTATTTTCTTTGCAACTACTGTACCTACTTTCATCGTTTTTGATTAAGTGGAGAACTGATTGTGTAACCAGCATTGCAACTGTGTGGTGGTGGTAATGTCTGTGAGTCGAGCGGTAAATATACCGAGACCGTGTATATTTTTCTATGCATGTTTCAGTAGGAAGGAGAAAAGAGAAAATTTAAATTTAAGTAAGTGGTTATGTATGTGTTCTTAATCGGTTTGAACGATATTCCCCAATTATTTTTCCTTGAAATCAATTCTTCCAATGTTTCAGATAACTCAGAATTACCTAAATAAATTCCATGAAGATAAGGTAGACAACCATAGTTTCGAAAAGATGTTGCTAAATTAAATCGGATTGACGATATATGTTGGAAATAGACCCAACCCGATAGACGCCATCGACATGGACCTTATCGAATCGATAATTAAAACCAATCGATGTCGTCACTTCTATAAGACCCGCACTCTTCTTCTTGAAGTTTAAGAAAATTGTGAATTTTTATATAAAATAAATTTGACCGACTGTGTCAATTTTTAATTTGAAGTAATAATTTGCTTGTGCTTTTTTCTTTTGTGCGGACAACAAACATAAGTATAGCCAGAACACTTTTGCGTTTGTTGTAGTTTGCTAAATTTTATTGTTGTTCGTCTTTGTGCAACAATAAATTTCGGCTCAAAATCTACTCAGTAGGATTTGAACCACAACAAGTCCATACGACGGTACTGGAACTTGTACACGGTCTGTCGATTCCAAAAAAGAAGAATCGGCTTATTTGCCAAAGAATATTCTCCAAGAAAAGCACTAATTTTAATTTGAAATTAATTTCAAAGTAGTAAGAAGTGTTGTTGTGTTTTCATCTGTGTTCGAAGGTGGCGGCTTTTGTGTTGTTTGTCGTAGACACACATACATTCAACAAATCAGCACTGCCATTTCCAAAAGAAATCGTTTGTGTGAAGTGAGAAGAAAAAGAGATATTTGTTTGTGTTTATTGTTTATTAACACTATAAAAACACATACACTAACACCATTATAAAACACCACAATAACTTTCATATTCTCCATCATTATTTTTGACATTAATTTTGTTTTGTGTTACATTTGTCGCATTCATCATTTGTGCCATTTGTAATAAACAATCTTTTTGACATATGTTTGTTGTGCCAGATCGATCCGTCTGTTGTGCTTACCGTATCGAATACCGATCAGCTGCTGGGTCACAAAAGTTGTCCAATTACTCGCTATCGTAACGCAAGTTTCTGACTTAACGTGTAAAACATTACATAAATTATTAAATCAATAAAAAATAATAATACACATAAATAATTTTGAAAAAAAAAAATAATTAGATAATAACAGTTAAAGAAAAAAAAATCATAAAAATATATTAAAAACTTTTTCAATAAGTTGAAAAAAAAAATAAACTTTTACTGAGAAAGATAAAATTATACGGCAAAAAAAAACAAATACAGAAATAATTTTATTTTACTTATTAAAAATAAATAAAGTGATAATTATAATTTGTTTGTATAATAATAAATGATAATAATAATAACCCAAAAAAATAATAAATAACAATGATAAATCTCATATAAATACAAATAAAAATAAATAGAAAAATAAAATGGATTTAACAATTTGTGCTAAGTTTGAATAGGATTCTTTAATAGAAATCAAATTAGAATCCATTGATGAAGATTGGCAAAATGCACGCAGTGTGTGTGTATATTTAGCAATGTGTATATTTAGCAGAAATATAGGAGGAAGAAGAATATAAATTAGAAGTCTCTCAGGGACAAATACCAAACTACAAAAGCTAAATTATTACAAATTTTAAAGAAAACAAAGTCAAAATAATACCGCTAGAGGCGATGTTACAAATCCGTCACTGTTTCACAGCTCAGCTGTGTATCCTCCGGGTACAACCTTTGACATGACGGGAATTGGTATTAAAGTGCCACCTTGTGACATCCAAAACTTCTACGGAAGTTATGAACAATGTCCAACTTTTAGAGACATATATGTAAATCATCCCAGACTCACGCCTGCGCAAAAAAGCTATCGTTTGCTTAACAAAGCAAAGGGTGATGCTGGTAGAATGGTTGATCGGTACCCGTTATCTGATCAGAATTTTTCGTTGGCATGGGAATGGGAAGCATTATCAGTGCGATACGAAAATGTGAGGGTACTGGTAGATAATCAATTAACGATTTTATTCAAGACTGAATCTAGCAGAGACATAAAAAGAATTCAATCAACAGTTAGCGACTGTCTAGGTATATTAAAAGCACATAAGGTGCAAGTAGATCAATTGGATCCTATTTAAAATCAGTAAATCAGAGAATTGAATTTGCAAGAGAAAAAAGGTTGTGTAACAATTGTCTTATATATGGACACATTTCTCAGGAATGCGTTAGTGTACATACATAGGTGTATGTTCTGCAAAAAGAAACACTACACTTAACTGCATTTACCAAATAACGTTCAAGAGAGATCTACACAGCCAAGATTTGTAGCAAGAGAACATCAAAACACTTACCGTTCTGAAAATGGACGCCAAACAAACGAACATTCGTTCGAAACGAACATTCGTTACTCAAAAAATAATTAAACGAATTGGCATATTAACTGAAAAAGCTAGTTTCAAGATTAGTGGACTGAATAGAACAGTCGTGGCTAATTCTAATAAAAAATGTGTTCTGACGCTATGTTCAGAAAAACCTTCAGTTGTGCAAAATTTGACAAGTTTATTGCCGACACAAACATTTAAAATTTCAGATTTGGGAAGCATTAAGGATTTGAAGTTAGCAGATCCAGGCTTTATGATTTCTGCTCAAATTGATATGCCTATATGAAGCGATGTTATACCACATATAATCCTAGAGGGAGTTAAAAAGAATATATTGGCCAACATGATAGCTCAACATTCGATATACGGTTGGTATATCTATGGGCCAATAACAGCCAATGAAATTTGTTTAGCGTCTATAGAAATAAAAAATAAATCTGAAAATGAAGTTAGTTCATTATTGAGAAGGTTTTGGGAACAAGAAGAAATAAGTGATGTGCAATTTCCACGAAATCTGACGAATTTTGTGTATTGTGGAGGATTCTTTGTAAAATTACCTTTCAAAGAATTTTCCCAAAAAATGTACCTAGATTCGTCCAGATTCAAGGCAAAGAAACAATGTGAACATAAATCTTCCAAAGAAATTTCAGAAAAAATATTGTTAACGGCTTCGAGTGGAAGTTTATTTCACCTAGCGCTCCACATATGGGAGGATTATGGGAAGCAGGAGTTAAAAGTTTTAAGACACACTTCAAAAAGGTTATGTCTGAAAGGAAATTCAATTTTATTTAAGAATGGAGAGTGTTTTAAATTCTAGGCCCTAACACCACTGTCAAAGGATCCAAAACCTGTTTAACCTGTTTTGCGCTGGAAATGAAAGATGGAATAGTATGGATCATATTTTGAATGAAAATGCTGGCATTTCATTCATTTTTCGCGCTATTTAACTCTTATTGAAAATGTGGAAAAAATTCAAATAAATTAAAACAACTTATTGCATATAATTTTTAATATTTCTGACAGGAAGCGGGCTTAGCCTCAGGACTATTTTTTGTGTAGTTTTACAAAGTTTTTTTATCTCCTTATTGTACCATGGCTTTCAGTAAATATTTATACCTATTAATATTTTTATGGATATAATTTACTTCGGCACTGTTAAGTAATATAGTTTATAACTCTTTTTTATTCCTGGAAAGTAGTGTCACTAATTATTTGTCCAAAATTTTCTTGCAATTATCGATGTGCATGATAGTGTTCAGAAGTTATTATATCCTATTGATCGTCCCCATGTATGATATCCGTAACCATTTTTTCTGTACGAATAAACTTTAATGATGGGAAGTTTGTCTGAATACAATTTCAGATAGAATTTATCCGTCTAGGGACTTATTATTTCCGAGAGAGATTTCAACATAATCTTCTTAAATTTTGAGGTTGATATATCCCTGGATATAAATATTTAAGTTTTAAGTTGTTGTATTGGATACTAAATTATCTTTATAAATTGAGTCAAAGAAATTAAGAAATATGGTCAGTCACAAGGAGAAAATATTTTCTTTCCGAGGACTGTAGAAAATGTTTGAGGAGAATTCTTCAATAAACGATCTATTCATATTCGAGCTCGGATTTTTATCTAACATAGAAATTGTACAAAGTATTCTTCTTAGGCATTTCTGACAGACTCTAAGGTAAAAAGAATCACATCTTCTGAACATAATATTCGCTTTACTGATTTTTCTTTTTAATTTTTTTCTGAATATCTTTAATTGCTCTAACTTTTTGGACATGTCTTTACCATCTCTTACCAATGTAACCAAGATATTCTACTGTTGATCCCCAAAACTTTGAATTTAAAGCATATATCTTCATTCCTGATAATGTCGTTCATATAAATTTGGCGGGGACATACATACTTAGGTTAGATAAAATATGTCCCCTTTTCTATTTAAAAGCATTATGCCTTTTTGGCCTTTAAAACTGTATTGCAATATTCTTTACTGTATTTGTTACATTTTTCTACCTTCTAAAAATTCTGCAATAGTGGGGACCATTATTCACATTTGCAACAGCATACGGCCCCAGTTATAAAAATCTTATTACCAGGTGGTAAATCAGGGAATATCATGGTTTCGGAAAGAGCCACATATCTTCATCAGTTTCCTGGGTTTTAGTCTGCGTATTTTCTCTGCAACTACTGTACCTACTTTCATCGTTTTTGATTAAGTGGGAAACTGATTGTGTAACCAGCATTGCAACTGTGGTGGTGGTAATGTCTGTGAGTCGAGCGGTAAATATACCGAGAGCATGTATATTTTTCTATGCATGTTTCAGTATCGTCGCTTCCGACGTGGATAACTCAGGAGAAAAGAGAAAATTTAAATTTAAGTAAGTGGTTATGTATGTGTTCTTAATCGGTTTGAACGATATTCCCCAATTATTTTTCCTTAAAACCAATTCTTCCATTGTTTCAGGTAAATCAGTATTACCTAAATAAATTCCATGAAGATAAGGTAGACAACCATAGTTTCGAAAAGATGTTGCTAAATTAAATCGGATTGACGATATATGTTGGAAATAGACCCAAACCGATAGACGCCATCGACATGGACCTTATCGATCTCGATAATTAAAACCAATCGATGTCGTCACTTCTATAAGACCCACAATCTTCTTCTTGAAGTTTAAGAAAATTGTGAATTTTTATATAAAATAAATTTGACCGACTGTGTCAATTTTTAATTTGAAGTAATAATTTGCTAGTGCTTTTTTCTTTTGTGCGGACAACAAACATAAGTATCGCCAGAACACTTTTGCGTTTGTTGTAGTTTGCTAAATTTTATTGTTGTTCGTCTTTGTGCAACAATAAATTTCGGCTCAAAATCTACTCAGTAGGATTTGAACCACAACAAGTCCATACGACGGTACTGGAACTTGTACACGGTCTGTCGATTCCAAAAAAAGAAGAATCGGCTTATTTGCCAAAGAATATTCTCCAAGAAAAGCACTAATTTTAATTTGAAATTAATTTCAAAGTAGTAAGAAGTGTTGTTGTGTTTTCATCTGTGTTCGAAGGTGGCGGCTTTTGTGTTGTTTGTCGTAGACACACATACATTCAACAAATCAGCACTGCCATTTCCAAAAGAAATCGTTTGTGTGAAGTGAGAAGAAAAAGAGATATTTGTTTGTGTTTATTAACACTATCAAAAACACATACACCACAATCACTTTCATATTCTCCATCACTATTTTTAACATTTATTTTGTTTTGTGTTACATTTGTCGCATTCGTCATTTGTGCCATTTGTAATAAACAATCTTTTTGACATATGTTTGTTGTGCCAGATCGATCTGTCTGTTGTGCTTACCGTATCGAATACCGATCAGCTGCTGGGTAACGCAAGTTTCTGACTTAACGTGTAAAACTTTGCATAAATTATTAAATCAATAAAAAATAATAACACATAAATAATTTTGAAAAAAAAATTTAGATAATAACAGTTAAAGAAAAAAATCATAAAAATATATTAAAAACTTTTTCAATAAGTTAAAAAAAAATAAACTTTTACTGAGAAAGATAAAATTATACGGCAAATAAAAAACATTTACAGAAATAATTTTATTTTACTTATTAAAAATAATAATAATAATAATAAGAGTCCCTCTCCAGCCCATTTTTAGCCATGAGGTCCTCGTCAGAAAAAGTTTCTATGTGATAAAGTTTTGCCTGTTTATGCCCTGTTCTTTCTTCATATGCGCCTCTTTTTTCAGCTGTCCTAGGATGGTTAATGTAATTTACCCGACGAGATTGTATTGTCCTATCAATATCCATTGGTTCGTGTTTTATGGCCGGATACCGTGGAGGTAACGCTGGCTTATTATAATTCGCATGTTCATTTACCCGAAAGTTAGAATTATTGTTATTATGCTCCCAATTTCTAGGCTGAGAATTTTTATTCAGCCATCCCGATCGCTTAGGGAATGATTTTGGAGGTCTTGAAGGCCCAGGACGATAAGTCGTTTCTGTGGAGATTGAATCATAAGCTTTCGTCTTCGAATAAATTATGTTATTTCGCATGGTCAGATTTTGTAACTCCAAACAAGCGGAATACGCTTCAGGCAACGTTCCTGGCCGCTGTATTATAATCATACGGGAAAGCTCTGGTTTTAATCCGCGTATGAATATGTCTAACGCTCTATTCCTGTATGTTCCTACTAAGGCTTTGATCGTTTCCTCACTGTGGGACTCTGTTTTTAATTTATTAATGATGAGTGAAAGTTGATGGTTGACTGTCGAATAAAACTCATCTACGCTTGAGGATCCCTGAGACAGCTGGTTGAGCTGATGTTCCAGAGTTTGAATATCCCGTTTATCAGCGTAGTGCAAGGAAAGTATTCTTTTTATTTCCGTCCAATCACTGTCAAATACATTGTAGGATACCAGGGCTGTGTCGGCAGCGCCCGTAACTTTTTGACGGACACTTTGTATAATTGCTCGATAAATAGGTTTGTCCCTAACTATTTCAAAGTCCTTCAGTATAGTTTCCACTGAATGAACCCAGGAAATATACTGAGTGGGATTGCCTTCAAAGATTCTTAACTCTTTCACACTGTCGGGGAGGCGACTTATATCTTTCAACTCTGTTTCAGTCCGCGGTCGTTGAAGAGATCCTTCGTCGGTGACCAGTGGTGGTATCGCGGCCACCTGCCTATTTTCTAGACGCTCTATTCTATCCAAGACATTTTCTAAAGCATTGTTGCTCAAACTAGCTTCTATCGTCCCTATCCTGTTTTCTATCGACTTCATCTGTTCCATAAACCGATTTATTGCTCCAGTCATGGTCGTTACCGTGGCCCTAAGTTCCTCCATTTCTAATTGTTGACAAGGGGGAGAAATAAAAATATTCACGTACCTGTTATGTCCTTTATGAAGAAGGTCCTTCTTGTTTTCACTTCAATTTACTTTTTTTTAAAAAAATTCTTCTTTATATTTATCCTTTTTTAGTTTTCAATTTATTTCTGTATTCAACTTCTTCTTTTCTTTTTAAATAAAAAACTTCTTTATATGTCAATTTTATTATTTTTTAATTTTCAATTCTTTTTCTGAAGATCCTTTTTGTTTTCACTTCACTTTACTTTTTTTTATAAAAAAATTCTTCTTTATATTTATTCTTTCTTAATTTTCCATTTATTTTTGTATAAAACACTTTCTCTTTTTTTATATATAAAAAAACTTCTTTATTTCTCAATTTTATTATTTTTTGAATTTTCAATTCTTTTTTGGATTTTATTCTTCTTTAATTTTCAATTCTATTTTTGAATTTTTATATTTTGGTGAGCCTTGGCTAGGCAACGCGACGCGACCGTTTAAAACCCTTTTACTCCTCACGAAAGGACCGTATTTCTCCGGTTTGGAGATCCACTTTTATGATCGTGGATACCTACTGAGGTACGGTTTACTTCACTTCCGCCTCGGTAACCTACGGTTATATGTTTCGGTTGGATAACTATCAGGAATAACGGGTTAGCGAAGGAGGAGTTAGATTTTAATTTATAACTCACAGGACCACTAAGCACTTAAGTCAGGTCCCTGCTCGGGCGCCAGTTAAAGGATTTTACACGATCGCGAATAAAAAAAAAAATTAATTCCAAGGCGCTTCCAACAGCGCCTGATTAAATAAAACACGGATATTTAATTTTTTAACAATTATAACGATTCACACTTTAATGATACTCAAAATAATTAATTACATAGAAGATATTAATATTCAATGAACTATACTCGAAATAGCCAAAGCCAAGACTGCCGGTTGCCTTCCAACTTTGTTGGCTCAATGGTTCTATTGATTCCGTTCGACCAACACGCGCCAGTATGCAGGTGCTGATACTGCAGAAAGAATTTCTCATCGCTTGCAATAACGAAATTGGATCGGAAGCGCGTGTTGCAATCAAAATGAAATGAGCTTAAGTTGCAGAAGCGACAGTGTCGCCAATGTCGTAAACTATAATAATAATAATAATAATAACCCAAAAAAAATAATAAATAACAATGATAAATCTCATATAAATACAAATAAAAATAAATAGAAAAATAAAATGGATTTAACAATTTGTGCTAAGTTTGAATAGGATTCTTTAATAGAAATCAAATTAGAATCCATTGATGAAGATTGGCAAAATGCACGCAGTGTGTGTGTGTATATTTAGCAATGTGTATATTTAGCAGAAATATAGGAGGAAGAAGAATATAAATTAGAAGTCTCTCAGGGACAAATACCAAACTACAAAAGCTAAATTATTACAAATTTTAAAGAAAAGAAAACAAAGTCAAAATAATACCGCTAGAGGCGATGTTACAAATCCGTCGCTGTTTCACAGCTCAGCTGTGTATCCTCCGGGTACAACCTTTGACATGACGGGAATTTGTATTAAAGTGCCACCTTGTGACACCCAAAACTTCTACGTAAGTTATGAACAATGGCCAACTTTTAGAGACATGTTTACGGCGATATACTTAAATCATCCCAGACTCACGCCTACGCAAAAAAGCTATCGTTTGCTTAAAAAAGCAAATGGTGATGCTGGTAGAATGGTTGATCGGTACCCGTTATCTGATCAGAATTTTTCGTTGGCATGGGAATGGGAAGCATTATCAGTGCGATACGAAAATGTAAGGGTACTGGTAGATAATCAATTAACGATTTTATTCAAGACTGAATCTAGCAGAGATATAAAAAGAATTCAATCAACAGTTAGCGACTGTCTAGGTATATTAAAAGCATATAAGGTGCAAGTAGATCAATTGGATGCTATTTAAAATCAGTAAATCAGAGAATTGAATTTTCAAGAGAAAAAAGGTTGTGTAACAATTGTCTTATATATGGACACATTTCTCAGGAATGCGTTAGTGTACATAGGTGTATGTTCTGCAAAAAGAAACACCACACTTAACTGCATTTACCAAATAACGTTCAAGAGAGATCTACACAGCCAAGATTTGTAGCAAGAGAACATCAAAACACTTACCGTTCTGAAAATGGACGCCAAACAAACGAACATTCGTTCGAAACGAACATTCGTTACTCAAAAAATAATTAAACGAATTGGCATATTAACTGAAAAAGCTAGTTTCAAGATTAGTGGACTGAATAGAACAGTCGTGGCTGGTATTTAATTTCGCGCTATTTAACTCTTATTGAAAATGTGGAAAAATTTCAAATAAATTAAAACAACTTGTTGCATATAATTTTTAATATTTCTGACAGGAAGCGGGCTTAGCCTCAGGACTATTTTTTGCGTAGTTTTACAAAGTTTTTTTTATCTCCTTATTGTACCATGGCTTTCAGTAAATATTTATACCTATTAATATTTTCATGGATATAATTTACTTCAGCACTGTCAAGTAATATAGTTTATAACTCTTTTTTATTCCTGGAAAGTAGAGTCACTAATTATTTGTCCAAAATTTTCTTGCAATTATCGATGAGCATGATAGTGTTTAGAAGTCATTATATCCTATTGATCGTCCCCACGTATGATATCCGTAACCATTTTTTCTGTACGAATAAACTTTAATGATGGGAAGTTTGTCTGAATACAATTTCAGATAGAATTTATCCGTCTAGGGACTTATTATTTCCGAGAGAGATTTCAACATAATCTTCTTAAATTTTGAGGTTGATATATCCCTGGATATAAATATTTAAGTTTTAAGTTGGTGTATTGGATACTAAATTATCTTTATAAAGTGAGTCAAAGAAATTAAGAAATATGGTCAGTCACAAAGAGAAAATATTTTCTTTCCGAGGACTGTAAAAAATGTTTGAGGAGAATTCTTCAATAAACGATCTATTCATATTCGAGCTCGGATTTTTATCTAACATAGAAATTGTACATTTAGGCATTTCTGACAAACTCTAAGGTAAAAAGAATCACATCTTCTGAACATAATATTCGCTGATTTTTCTTTTTAATTTTTTTCTGAATATCTTTAATTGCTCTAACTTTTTGGACATGTCTTTACCATCTCTTACCAATGTAACCAAGATATTCTACTGTTGATCCACAAAACTTTGAATTTAAAGCATATATCTTCATTCCTGCTAATGTCGTTCATATAAATTTGGCGGATCCTTCCAATTAATTCCAGCAGATTGTCATCATATTGTACGTTTGAAAGTACTCTGCGCATTTCGATTTTTCAAAATTTTCAGTGATCTCTCATCAACAATGGTACATACATTAATTTAATTTTATAATAATTGTCCATCTGTCCGATTCTTTTCCTCTGGGATATACATACTTAGGTTAGATAAAATATGTCCCCTTTTCTATTTAAAAGCATTATGCCTTTTTGGCCTTTAAAACTGTATTGCAATATTCTTTATTGTATTTGTTACATTTGTCTACCTTCTAAAAATTCTGCAATAGTGGGGACCATTATTCACATTTCCAACAGCCAGTTATAAAAATCTTGTTACCAGGTGGTAAATCAGGGAATATCATGGTTTCGGAAAGAGCCACATATCTTCATCAGTTTCCTGGGTTTTAGTCTGCGTATTTTCTCTGCAACTACTGTACCTACTTTCATCGTTTTTGATTAAGTGGAAAACTGATTGTGTAACCAGCATTGCAACTGTGTGGTGGTGGTAATGTCTGTGAGTCGAGCGGTAAATATACCGAGAGCGTGTATATTTTTCTATACATGTTTCAGTATCGTCGCTTCCGACGTGGATAACTCAGGAGAAAAGAGAAAATTTAAATTTAAGTAAGTGGTTATGTATCTGTTCTTAATCGGTTTGAATGATATTCCCCAATTATTTTTCCTTAAAACCAATTCTTCCATTGTTTCAGGTAAATCAGTCTTACCTAAATAAATTTCATGAAGATAAGGTAGACAACCATAGTTTCGAAAAGATGTTGCTAAATTAAATCGGATTGACGATATATGTTGGAAATAGACCCAACCCGATAGACGCTATCGACATGGACCTTATCGATCTCGATAATTAAAACCAATCGATGTCGTCACTTCTATAAGACCCGCACTCTTCTTCTTGAAGTTTAAGAAAATTGTGAATTTTTATATAAAATAAATTTGACCGACTGTGTCAATTTTTAATTTGAAGTAATAATTTGCTTGTGCTTTTTTCTTTTGTGCGGACAACAAACATAAGTATCGCCAGAACACTTTTGCGTTTGTTGTAGTTTGCTAAATTTTATTGTTGTTCGTCTTTGTGCAACAATAAATTTCGGCTCAAAATCTACTCAGTAGGATTTGAACCACAACAAGTCCATACGACGGTACTGGAACTTGTACACGGTCTGTCGATTCCAAAAAAGAAGAATCGGCTTATTTGCCAAAGAATATTCTCCAAGAAAAGCACTAATTTTAATTTGAAATTAATTTCAAAGTAGTAAGAAGTGTTGTTGTGTTTTCATCTGTGTTCGAAGGTGGCGGCTTTTGTGTTGTTTGTCGTAGACGCACATACATTCAACAAATCAGCACTGCCATTTCCAAAAGAAATCGTTTGTGTGAAGTGAGAAGAAAAAGAGATATTTGTTTGTGTTTATTGTTTATTAACACTATCAAAAACACATACACTAACACCATTATAAAACACCACAATCACTTTCATATTCTCCATCACTATTTTTGACATTTATTTTGTTTTGTGTTACATTTGTCGCATTCGTCATTTGTGCCATTTGTAATAAACAATCTTTTTGACATATGTTTGTTGTGCCAGATCGATCCGTCTGTTGTGCTTACCGTATCGAATACCGATCAGCTGCTGGGTCACAAAAGTTGTCCAATTACTCGCTATCGTAACGCAAGTTTCTGACTTAACGTGTAAAACTTTGCATAAATTATTAAATCAATAAAAAATAATAATACACATAAATAATTTTGAAAAAAAAAAATAATTAGATAATAACAATTAAAGAAAAAAATCATAAAAACATATTAAAAACTTTTTCAATAAGTTGAAAAAAATAAACTTTTACTGAGAAAGATAAAATTATACGGCAAATAAAAAACATTTACAGAAATAATTTTATTTTACTTATTAAAAATAAATAAAGTGATAGTTATAATTTGTTTGTATAATAATAAATGATAATAATAATAATAATAATAATAATAATAATAATAATAATAATAATAATAATAATAACCCAAAAAAATAATAAATAACAATGATAAATCTCATATAAATACAAATAAAAATAAATAGAAAAATAAAATGGATTTAACAATTTGTGCTAAGTTTGAATAGGATTCTTTAATAGAAATCAAATTAGAATCCATTGATGAAGATTGGCAAAATGCACGCAGTGTGTGTGTGTATATTTAGCAGAAATATAGGAGGAAGAAGAAAAGACTTATAAATTAGAAGTCTCTCAGGGACAAATACCAAACTACAAAAGCTAAATTATTACAAATTTTAAAGAAATGAAAACAAAGTCAAAATAATGACGCTAGAGGCGATGTTACAAATCCGTCACTGTTTCACAGCTCAGCTGTGTATCCTCCGGGTACAACCTTTGACTTGACGGGAATTTGTATTAAAGTGCCACCTTGTGACACCCAAAACTTCTACGGAAGTTATGAACAATGGCCAACTTTTAGAGACATGTTTACGGCCATATATGTAAATCATCCCAGACTCACGCCTGCGCAAAAAAGATATCGTTTGCTTAACAAAGCAAAGGGTGATGCTGGTAGAATGGTTGATCGGTACCCGTTATCTGATCAGAATTTTTCGTTGGCATGGGAATGGGAAGCATTATCAGTGCGATACGAAAATGTAAGGGTACTGGTAGATAATCAATTAACGATTTTATTCAAGACTGAATCTAGCAGAGATATAAAAAGAATTCAATCATAAGTTAGCGACTGTCTAGGTATATTAAAAGCACATAAGGTGCAAGTAGATCAATTGGATGCTATTTAAAATCAGTAAATCAGAGAATTGAATTTTCAAGAGAAAAAAGGTTGTGTAACAATTGTCTTATATATGGACACATTTCTCAGGAATGCGTTAGTGTACATAGGTGTATGTTCTGCAAAAAGAAACACCACACTTAACTGCATTTACCAAATAACGTTCAAGAGAGCAAGAGAACATCAAAACACTTACCGTTCTGAAAATGGAGGCCAAACAAACGAACATTCGTTCGAAACGAACATTCGTTACTCAAAAAATAATTAAACGAATTCGCATATTAACTGAAAAAGCTAGTTTCAAGATTAGTGGACTGAATAGAACAGTCGTGGCTGGTATTTCATTTCGCGCTTTTTAACTCTTATTGAAAATGTGGAAAAATTCAAATAAATTAAAACAACTGGTTGCATATAATTTTTAATATTTCTGACAGGAAGCGGGCTTAGCCTCAGGACTATTTTTTGTGTAGTTTTACAAAGTTTTTTCATCTCCTTATTGTACCATGGCTTTCAGTAAATATTTATACCTATTAATATTTTCATGGATATAATTTACTTCGGCACTGTCAAGTAATATAGTTTATGACTCTTTTTTATTCCTGGAAAGTAGTGTCACTAATTATTTGTCCAAAATTTTCTTGCAATTATCGATGTGCATGATAGTGTTCAGAAGTTATTATATCCTATTGATCGTCCCCACGTATGATATCCGTAACCATTTTTTCTGTACGAATAAACTTTAATGATGGGAAGTTTGTCTGAATACAACTTCAGATAGAATTTATCCGTCTAGGGACTTATTATTTCCGAGAGAGATTTCAACATAATCTTCTTAAATTTTGAGGTTGATATATCCCTGGATATAAATATTTAAGTTTTAAGTTGGTGTATTGGATACTAAATAATCTTTATAAATTGAGTCAAAGAAATTAAGAAATATGGTCAGTCACAAAGAGAAAATATTTTCTTTCCGAGGACTGTAAAAAAATGTTTGAGGAGAATTCTTCAATAAACGATCTATTCATATTCGAGCTCGGATTTTTATCTAACATAGAAATTGTACAAAGTATTCTTCTTCTTAGGCATTTCTGACAAACTCTAAGGTAAAAAGAATCACATCTTCTGAACATAATATTCGCTTTACTGATTTTTCTTTTTAATTTTTTTCTGAATATCTTTAATTGCTCTAACTTTTTGGACATGTCTTTACCATGTAACCAAGATATTCTACTGTTGATCCACAAAACTTTGAATTTAAAGCATATATCTTCATTCCTGATAATGTCGTTCATATAAATTTGGCGGATCCTTCCAATTAATTCCAGCAGATTGTCATCATATTGTACGTTTGAAAGTACTCTGCGCATTTCGATTTTTCAAAATTTTCAGTGATCTCTCATCAACAATGGTACATACATTTATTTAATTTTATAATAATTGTCCATCTGTCCGACTCTTTTCCTCTGGGATATACATACTTAGGTTAGATAAAATATGTCCCCTTTTCTATTTAAAAGCATTATGCCTTTTTGGCCTTTAAAACTGTATTGCAATATTCTTTATTGAATTTGTTACATTTGTCTACCTTCTAAAAATTCTGCAATAGTGGGGACCATTATTCACATTTCCAACAGCATACGGCCCAGCTATAAAAATCTTATTACCAGGTGGTAAATAAAGAATATCATGGTTTCGGAAAGAGCCACATATCTTCATCAGTTTCCTGGGTTTTAGTATGCGTATTTTCTCTGCAACTACTGTACCTACTTTCATGGTTTTTATTAAGTGGAAAACTGATTGTGTAACCAGCATTGCAACTGTGTGGTGGTGGTAATGTCTGTGAGTCGAGCGGTAAATATACCGAGAGCGTGTATATTTTTCTATGCATGTTTCAGTATCGTCGCTTCCGACGTGGATAACTCAGGAGAAAAGAGAAAATTTAAATTTAAGTAAGTGGTTATGTATGTGTTCTTAATCGGTTTGAATGATATTCCCCAATTATTTTTCCTTAGAACCAATTCTTCCATTGTTTCAGGTAAATCAGTCTTACCTAAATAAATTTCATGAAGATAAGGTAGACAACCATAGTTTCGAAAAGATGTTGCTAAATTAAATCGGATTGACGATATATGTTGGAAATAGACACAACCCGATAGACGCCATCGACATGGACCTTATCGATCTCGATAATTAAAACCAATCGATGTCGTCACTTCTATAAGACCCGCACTCTTCTTCTTGAAGTTTAAGAAAATTGTGAATTTTTATATAAAATAAATTTGACCGACTGTGTCAATTTTTAATTTGAAGTAATAATTTGCTTGTGCTTTTTTCTTTTGTGCGGACAACAAACATAAGTATCGCCAGAACACTTTTGCGTTTGTTGTAGTTTGCTAAATTTTATTGTTGTTCGTCTTTGTGCAATAATAAATTTCGGCTCAAAATCTACTCAGTAGGATTTGAACCACAACAAGTCCATACGACGGTACTGGAACTTGTACACGGTCTGTCGATTCCAAAAAAAGAAGAATCGGCTTATTTGCCAAAGAATATTCTCCAAGAAAAGCACTAATTTTAATTTGAAATTAATTTCAAAGTAGTAAGAAGTGTTGTTGTGTTTTCATCTGTGTTCGAAGGTGGCGGCTTTTGTGTTGTTTGTCGTAGACACACATACATTCAACAAATCAGCACTGCCATTTCCAAAAGAAATCGTTTGTGTGAAGTGAGAAGAAAAAGAGATATTTGTTTGTGTTTATTGTTTATTAACACTATCAAAAACACATACACTAACACCATTATAAAACACCACAATTACTTTCATATTCTCCATCACTATTTTTGACATTTATTTTGTTTTGTGTTACATTTGTCGCATTCGTCATTTGTGCCATTTGTAATAAACAATCTTTTTGACATATGTTTGTTGTGCCAGATCGATCCGTCTGTTGTGCTTACCGTATCGAATACCGATCAGCTGCTGGGTCACAAAAGTTGTCCAATTACTCGCTATCGTAACGCAAGTTTCTGACTTAACGTGTAAAACTTTGCATAAATTATTAAATCAATAAAAAATAATAATACACATAAATAATTTTGAAAAAAAAAAAATAATTAGATAATAACAGTTAAAGAAAAAAAAAATCATAAAAATATATTAAAAACTTTTTCAATAAGTTGAAAAAAATAAACTTTTACTGAGAAAGATAAAATTATACGGCAAATAAAAAACATTTACAGAAATAATTTTATTTTACTTATTAAAAATAAATAAAGTGATAATTATAATTTGTTTGTATAATAATAAATGATAATAATAATAATAATAATAATAATAAGAATAATAATAATAACAATAATAATAATAATAATAACCCAAAAAAATAATAAATAACAATGATAAATCTCATATAAATACAAATAAAAATAAATAGAAAAATAAAATGGATTTAACAATTTGTGCTAAGTTTGAATAGGATTCTTTAATAGAAATCAAATTAGAATCCATTGATGAAGATTGGCAAAATGCACGCAGTGTGTGTGTGTATATTTAGCAGAAATATAGGAGGAAGAAGAAAAGGCTTATAAATTAGAAGTCTCTCAGGGACAAATACCAAACTACAAAAGCTAAATTGTTACAAATTTTAAAGAAAAGAAAACAAAGTCAAAATAATACCGCTAGAGGCGATGTTACAAATCCGTCACTGTTTCACAGCTCAGCTGTGTATCCTCCGGGTACAACCTTTGACATGACGGGAATTTGTATTAAAGTGCCACCTTGTGACACCCAAAACTTCTACGGAATTATGAACAATGGCCAACTTTTAGAGACATGTTTACGGCCATATATGTAAATCATCCCAGACTCACGCCTGCGCAAAAAACCTATCGTTTGCTTAACAAAGCAAAGGGTGATGCTGGTAGAATGTTTGATCGGTACCCGTTATCTGATCAGAATTTTTCGTTGGCATGGGAATGGGAAGCATTATCAGTGCGATACGAAAATGTAAGGGTACTGGTAGATAATCAATTAACGATTTTATTCAAGACTGAATCTAGCAGAGATATAAAAAGAATTCAATCAACAGTTAGCGACTGTCTAGGTATATTAAAAGCACATAAGGTGCAAGTAGATCAATTGGATGCTATTTAAAATCAGTAAATCAGAGAATTGAATTTTCAAGAGAAAAAAGGTTGTGTAACAATTGTCTTATATATGGACACATTTCTCAGGAATGCGTAAGTGTACATAGGTGTATGTTCTGCAAAAAGAAACACCACACTTAACTGCATTTACCAAATAACGTTCAAGAGAGCAAGAGAACATCAAAACACTTACCGTTCTGAAAATGGAGGCCAAACAAACGAACATTCGTTCGAAACGAACATTCGTTCGAAACGAACATTCGTTCGAAACGAACATTCGTTACTCAAAAAATAATTAAACGAATTCGCATATTAACTAAAAAAGCTAGTTTCAAGATTAGTGGACTGAATAGAACAGTCGTGGCTGGTATTTCATTTCGCGCTTTTTAACTCTTATTGAAAATGTGGAAAAATTCAAATAAATTAAAACAACTGGTTGCATATAATTTTTAATATTTCTGACAGGAAGCGGGCTTAGCCTCAGGACTATTTTTTGTGTAGTTTTACAAAGTTTTTTCATCTCCTTATTGTACCATGGCTTTCAGTAAATATTTATACCTATTAATATTTTCATGGATATAATTTACTTCGGCACTGTCAAGTAATATAGTTTATGACTCTTTTTTATTCCTGGAAAGTAGTGTCACTAATTATTTGTCCAAAATTTTCTTGCAATTATCGATGTGCATGATAGTGTTCAGAAGTTATTATATCCTATTGATCGTCCCCACGTATGATATCCGTAACCATTTTTTCTGTACGAATAAACTTTAATGATGGGAAGTTTGTCTGAATACAACTTCAGATAGAATTTATCCGTCTAGGGACTTATTATTTCCGAGAGAGATTTCAACATAATCTTCTTAAATTTTGAGGTTGATATATCCCTGGATATAAATATTTAAGTTTTAAGTTGGTGTATTGGATACTAAATTATCTTTATAAATTGAGTCAAAGAAATTAAGAAATATGGTCAGTCACAAATAGAAAATATTTTCTTTCCGAGGACTGTAAAAAATGTTTGAGGAGAATTCTTCAATAAACGATCTATTCATATTCGAGCTCGGATTTTTATCTAACATAGAAATTGTACAAAGTATTCTTCTTCTTAGGCATTTCTGACAAACTCTAAGGTAAAAAGAATCACACATTCTGAACATAATATTCGCTTTACTGATTTTTCTTTTTAATTTTTTTCTGAATATCTTTAATTGCTCTAACTTTTTGGACATGTCTTTACCATCTCTTACCAATGTAACCAAGATATTCTACTGTTGATCCACAAAACTTTGAATTTAAAGCATATATCTTCATTCCTGATAATGTCGTTCATATAAATTTGGCGGATCCTTCCAATTAATTCCAGCAGATTGTCATCATATTGTACGTTTGAAAGTACTCTGCGCATTTCGATTTTTCAAAATTTTCAGTGATCTCTCATCAACAATGGTACATACATTTATTTAATTTTATAATAATTGTCCATCTGTCCGACTCTTTTCCTCTGGGATATACATACTTAGGTTAGATAAAATATGTCCCCTTTTCTATTTAAAATCATTATGCCTTTTTGGCCTTTAAAACTGTATTGCAATATTCTTTATTGAATTTGTTGCATTTGTCTACCTTCTAAAAATTCTGCAATAGTGGGGACCATTATTCACATTTCCAACAGCATACGGCCCAGCTATAAAAATCTTATTACCAGGTGGTAAATAAAGAATATCATGGTTTCGGAAAGAGCCACATATCTTCATCAGTTTCCTGGGTTTTAGTATGCGTATTTTCTCTGCAACTACTGTACCTACTTTCATGGTTTTTATTAAGTGGAAAACTGATTGTGTAACCAGCATTGCAACTGTGTGGTGGTGGTAATGTCTGTGAGTCGAGCGGTAAATATATGATATTCCCCAATTATTTTTCCTTAAAACCAATTCTTCCATTGTTTCAGGTAAATCAGTCTTACCTAAATAAATTTCATGAAGATAAGGTAGACAACCATAGTTTCGAAAAGATGTTGCTAAATTAAATCGGATTGACGATATATGTTGGAAATAGACACAACCCGATAGACGCCATCGACATGGACCTTATCGATCTCGATAATTAAAACCAATCGATGTCGTCACTTCTATAAGACCCGCACTCTTCTTCTTGAAGTTTAAGAAAATTGTGAATTTTTATATAAAATAAATTTGACCGACTGTGTCAATTTTTAATTTGAAGTAATAATTTGCTTGTGCTTTTTTCTTTTGTGCGGACAACAAACATAAGTATCGCCAGAACACTTTTGCGTTTGTTGTAGTTTGCTAAATTTTATTTATTATAATAATAAATTTCGGCTCAAAATCTACTCAGTAGGATTTGAACCACAACAAGTCCATACGACGGTACTGGAACTTGTACACGGTCTGTCGATTCCAAAAAAAGAAGAATCGGCTTATTTGCCAAAGAATATTCTCCAAGAAAAGCACTAATTTTAATTTGAAATTAATTTCAAAGTAGTAAGAAGTGTTGTTGTGTTTTCATCTGTGTTCGAAGGTGGCGGCTTTTGTGTTGTTTGTCGTAGACACACATACATTCAACAAATCAGCACTGCCATTTCCAAAAGAAATCGTTTGTGTGAAGTGAGAAGAAAAAGAGATATTTGTTTGTGTTTATTGTTTATTAACACTATCAAAAACACATACACTAACACCATTATAAAACACCACAATTACTTTCATATTCTCCATCACTATTTTTGACATTTATTTTGTTTTGTGTTACATTTGTCGCATTCGTCATTTGTGCCATTTGTAATAAACAATCTTTTTGACATATGTTTGTTGTGCCAGATCGATCCGTCTGTTGTGCTTACCGTATCGAATACCGATCAGCTGCTGGGTCACAAAAGTTGTCCAATTACTCGCTATCGTAACGCAAGTTTCTGACTTAACGTGTAAAACTTTGCATAAATTATTAAATCAATAAAAAATAATAATACACATAAATAATTTTGAAAAAAAAAATAATTAGATAATAACAGTTAAAGAAAAAAAAATCATAAAAATATATTAAAAACTTTTTCAATAAGTTGAAAAAAAATAAACTTTTACTGAGAAAGATAAAATTATACGGCAAATAAAAAACATTTACAGAAATAATTTTATTTTACTTATTAAAAATAAATAAAGTGATAATTATAATTTGTTTGTATAATAATAAATGATAATAATAATAATAATAATAATAATAATAATAATAATAATAATAATAATAATAATAATAATAATAATAATAATAATAATAATAATAATAATAATAATAATAATAATAATAATAATAATAATAATAATAATAATAATAATAATAACAATAATAATAATAATAATAATAATAATAATAACCCAAAAAAATAATAAATAACAATGATAAATCTCATATAAATACAAATAAAAATAAATAGAAAAATAAAATGGATTTAACAATTTGTGCTAAGTTTGAATAGGATTCTTTAATAGAAATCAAATTAGAATCCATTGATGAAGATTGGCAAAATGCACGCAGTGTGTGTGTGTATATTTAGCAGAAATATAGGAGGAAGAAGAAAAGGCTTATAAATTAGAAGTCTCTCAGGGACAAATACCAAACTACAAAAGCTAAATTGTTACAAATTTTAAAGAAAAGGAAACAAAGTCAAAATAATACCGCTAGAGGCGATGTTACAAATCCGTCACTGTTTCACAGCTCAGCTGTGTATCCTCCGGGTACAACCTTTGACATGACGGGAATTTGTATTAAAGTGCCACCTTGTGACACCCAAAACTTCTACGGAATTATGAACAATGGCCAACTTTTAGAGACATGTTTACGGCCATATATGTAAATCATCCCAGACTCACGCCTGCGCAAAAAAGCTATCGTTTGCTTAACAAAGCAAAGGGTGATGCTGGTAGAATGTTTGATCGGTACCCGTTATCTGATCAGAATTTTTCGTTGGCATGGGAATGGGAAGCATTATCAGTGCGATACGAAAATGTAAGGGTACTGGTAGATAATCAATTAACGATTTTAAAGCACATAAGGTGCAAGTGGATCAATTGGATGCTATTTAAAATCAGTAAATCAGAGAATTGAATTTTCAAGAGAAAAAAGGTTGTGTAACAATTGTCTTATATATGGACACATTTCTCAGGAATGCGTTAGTGTACATAGGTGTATGTTCTGCAAAAAGAAACACCACACTTAACTGCATTTACCAAATAACGTTCAAGAGAGATCTGCACAGCCAAGATTTGTAGCAAGAGAACATCAAAACTCTTACCGTTCTGAAAATGGACGCCAAACAAACGAACATTCGTTCGAAACGAACATTCGTTACTCAAAAAATAATTAAACGAATTGGCATATTAACTGAAAAAGCTAGTTTCAAGATTAGTGGACTGAATAGAACAGTCGTGGCTGGTATTTAATTTCGCGCTATTTAACTCTTATTGAAAATGTGGAAAAAATTCAAATAAATTAAAACAACTTGTTGCATATAATTTTTAATATTTCTGACAGGAAGCGGGCTTAGCCTCAGGACTATTTTTTGTGTAGTTTTACAAAGTTTTTTTTATCTCCTTATTGTACCATGGCTTTCAGTAAATATTTATACCTATTAATATTTTCATGGATATAATTTACTTCGGCACTGTCAAGTAATATAGTTTATGACTCTTTTTTATTCCTGGAAAGTAGTGTCACTAATTATTTGTCCAAAATTTTCTTGCAATTATCGATGTGCATGATAGTGTTCAGAAGTTATTATATACTATTGATCGCCCCCACGTATGATATCCGTAACCATTTTTTCTGTACGAATAAACTTTAATGATGGGAAGTTTGTCTGAATACAATTTCAGATAGAATTTATCCGTCTAGGGACCTATTATTTCCGAGAGAGATTTCAACATAATCTTCTTAAATTTTGAGGTTGATATATCCCTGGATATAAATATTTAAGTTTTAAGTTGGTGTATTGGATACTAAATTATCTTTATAAATTGAGTCAAAGAAATTAAGAAATATGGTCAGTCACAAATAGAAAATATTTTCTTTCCGAGGACTGTAAAAAATGTTTGAGGAGAATTCTTCAATAAACGATCTATTCATATTCGAGCTCGGATTTTTATCTAACATAGAAATTGTACAAAGTATTCTTCTTCTTAGGCATTTCTGACAAACTCTAAGGTAAAAAGAATCACACATTCTGAACATAATATTCGCTTTACTGATTTTTCTTTTTAATTTTTTTCTGAATATCTTTAATTGCTCTAACTTTTTGGACATGTCTTTACCATCTCTTACCAATGTAACCAAGATATTCTACTGTTGATCCACAAAACTTTGAATTTAAAGCATATATCTTCATTCCTGATAATGTCGTTCATATAAATTTGGCGGATCCTTCCAATTAATTCCAGCAGATTGTCATCATATTGTACGTTTGAAAGTACTCTGCGCATTTCGATTTTTCAAAATTTTGTAGTGATCTCTCATCAACAATGGTACATACATTGATTTAATTTTATAATAATTGTCCATCTGTCCGATTCTTTTCCTCTGGGATATACATACTTAGGTTAGATAAAATATGTCCCCTTTTCTATTTAAAAGCATTATGCCTTTTTGGCCTTTAAAACTGTATTGCAATATTCTTTATTGTATTTGTTACATTTGTCTACCTTCTAAAAATTCTGCAATAGTGGGGACCATTATTCACATTTCCAACAGCATACGGCCCCAGTTATAAAAATCTTATTACCAGGTGGTAAATCAGGGAATACCATGGTTTCGGAAAGAGCCACATATCTTCATCAGTTTTCTGGGTTTTAGTCTGCGTATTTTCTCTGCAACTACTGTACCTACTTTCATGGTTTTTATTAAGTGGAAAACTGATTGTGTAACCAGCATTGCAACTGTGTGGTGGTGGTAATGTCTGTGAGTCGAGCGGTAAATATACCGAGAGCGTGTATATTTTTCTATGCATGTTTCAGTATCGTCGCTTCCGACGTGGATAACTCAGGAGAAAAGAGAAAATTTAAATTTAAGTAAGTGGTTATGTATGTGTTCTTAATCGGTTTGAACGATATTCCCCAATTATTTTTCCTTAAAACCAATTCTTCCATTGTTTCAGGTAAATCAGTATTACCTAAATAAATTTCATGAAGATAAGGTAGACAACCATAGTTTCGAAAAGATGTTGCTAAATTAAATCGGATTGACGATATATGTTGGAAATAGACCCAACCCGATAGACGCTATCGACATGGACCTTATCGATCTCGATAATTAAAACCAATCGATGTCGTCACTTCTAAAAGACCAGCACTCTTCTTCTTGAAGTTTAAGAAAATTGTGAATTTTTATATAAAATAAATTTGACCGACTGTGTCAATTTTTAATTTGAAGTAATAATTTGCTTGTGCTTTTTTCTTTTGTGCGGACAACAAACATAAGTATCGCCAGAACACTTTTGCGTTTGTTGTAGTTTGCTAAATTTTATTGTTGTTCGTCTTTGTGCAATAATAAATTTCGATTCCAAAAAAAGAAGAATCGGCTTATTTGCCAAAGAATATTTTCCAAGAAAAGCACTAATTTTAATTTGAAATTAATTTCAAAGTAGTAAGAAGTGTTGTTGTGTTTTCATCTGTGTTCGAAGGTGGCGGCTTTGGTGTTGTTTGTCGTAGACACACATACATTCAACAAATCAGCACTGCCATTTCCAAAAGAAATCGTTTGTGTGAAGTGAGAAGAAAAAGAGATATTTGTTTGTGTTTATTGTTTATTAACACTATCAAAAACACATACACTAACACCATTATAAAACACCACAATCACTTTCATATTCTCCATCATTATTTTTGACATTTATTTTGTTTTGTGTTACATTTGTCGAATTCGTCATTTGTGCCATTTGTAATAAACAATCTTTTTGACATATGTTTGTTGTGCCAGATCGATCCGTCTGTTGTGCTTACCGTATCGAATACCGATCAGCTGCTGGGTCACAAAAGTTGTCCAATTACTCGCTATCATAACGCAAGTTTCTGACTTAACGTGTAAAACTTTGCATAAATTATTAAATCAATAAAAAATAATGTTGTTATTTATTGTTGACCTGGTAGATTTTAATATTTTTGATGATAGTTCGGCTGAAGGTCAGTAAAACAATTTAATTTAGTTATCTCCTTTTTTCTCTTTATTTATCCAATATTTCGATTGTCATCGACAATCATAAAGATACTAAATACATTCGACAAAAACATCCAGTTTACTCATGAAGTAGAGGAAGATGGTAAGCTACCATATCTAGACTCAATAATCATAAGTCACGACAACAACCTCAAGTTAGATTGGTACCAAAAACCAACAGCATCTGGACGATTGATAAACTTTTTTTCAAAAAATTCCCCGACGAGTGAAGATAAATACAGCGACAAACTTTATACATAGAATTTTCAATATAAGTGACCAGCAATTCCACCAAAATAATGAATTAAAAATAAGAAATATATTAACAAAGAATGATTTCCCACAAAAAACAATCGACGGTTTAATAAAACGTGTAAAGGAGAATACAAATGTTAAAATTAGAGAAGAAAAGGAAATATCATACAAATCTTTGACGTATATACCTGGATTTTCGGAGAGATTTTGCAGATCGAACGCGTATAATAAGGACAAATACCAATTAGCTTTAAAAACCAATTACTGTGTCAACAATATGTTCAGTAGAACTAAAACGAAGACAAAAAAGGAGGAAAGAGCAATGTCGTTTATAAGATAGCATGCAACGGCGACGAAACCAATATATGCCAAAAAGTATATATTGGCACGACAAAAACAAAATTAAAAACTAGACTTTCCGGACATAAATCGGATCAAAAATCAGACAAACCTTTAGAACAAAAGACAGCTCTAGCAGCACATTGCACATTAACAGGACATAGACCGAACTTTAAGGATATTAATATAATGGCACAAGAAAACAACTACAAAAGACGATTCACATCAGAAATGTTACATATCATAAATGTACCACCGGAAAAAAGATTGAACTTTAAAACTGATACGGACTACTGTGCACATATTTACAGAAATTTAGTACATAAACACAGATGGAAAAAGACTTAGTTCGAATTTGACGTTAAATTAGAGCAGACGTTTTCCTCTAAAACAAAGTTAATGTAAGAATTGTGTGTTGTGTAATTTGTCTTATTAATTTGTAATAATTTGTGTTATTTGTAACAGGTCCCTGAAGATGATTGTCGATGACAATCGAAATATTGGATAAATAAAGAGAAAAAAGGAGATAACTAAATAAAATTGTTTTGTTGTAGAAGACTTTCCAAAAGAATTTTAGTTTTATTAATTCTTTGGTTCCTCTTCTATTGTGCTTACGATCTCGTCACATGGGTAAAAAATGTTTTTGTCATAGAAGTTATTTTTAAAATAACTTCTGGGGAGAATATCCCAGACAAAAAACAAGGGAACTGATGAGGATTGGTGGCTCTTTCCGAAACCTAGGTATTCCCTGCCTTACCCCCTGGTAAACATTACCATCGTTCTCCACTAATAAACAAACGTTGTTTTTATAAAAACAACAATAAAGGGATAAGCCTGACCATTTTGCAACAACAAAATACTACGGTATCCCGAACAAACAAGTCACACTGTTCTACTTATAGACAAGGCACGGTCGACGAAGGGGTTTTTGTTGTAACAGACAAAACCAACTTACATAGTTATGCTACTTCGTTTAGGTTGAACGAAAGCATAACAAGTGGAGAAAGATGAAAATGTTTATAAGTGCGGTTGTAAGATTTTTAAGACTTTCCAAAAGAATTTTAGTTTTATTTAATTCTTTGGTTCCTCTTCTATTGAGCTTACGATCTCGTCACTTGGGTAAAAAATGTTTTTTGTCATAGAAGTTATTTTTAAAATAACTTCTGGGGAGAATATCCCAGACAAAAAACAAGGGAACTGATGAGGATTGGTGGCTCTTTCCGAAACCTAGGTATTCCCTGCCTTACCCCCTGGTAAACATTACCATCGTTCTCCACTAATAAACAAACGTTGTTTTTATAAAAACAACAATAAAGGGATAAGCCTGACCATTTTGCAACAACAAAATACTACGGTATCCCGAACAAACAAGCCACACTGTTCTAATAAATAACAATGATAAATCTCATATAAATACAAATAAAAATAAATAGAAAAATAAAATGGATTTAACAATTTGTGCTAAGTTTGAATAGGATTCTTTAATAGAAATTAAATTAGAATCCATTGATGAAGATTGGCAAAATGCACGCAGTGTGTGTGTGTGTATATTTAGCAGAAATATAGGAGGAAGAAGATAAGACATAAATTAGAAGTCTCTCAGGGACAAATACCAAACTACAAAAGCTAAATTATTACAAATTTTAAAGAAAAGAAAACAAAGTCAAAATAGTACCGCTAGAGGCGATGTTACAAATCCGTCACTGTTTCACAGCTCAGCTGTGTATCCTCCGGATACAACCTTTGACATGACGGGAATTTGTATTAAAGTGCCACCTTGTGACACCCAAAACTTCTACGGAAGTTATGAACAATGGCCAACTTTTAGAGACATGTTTACGGCCATATATGCAAAAAAGCTATCGTTTGCTTAACAAAGCAAAGGGTGATGCTGGTAGAATGGTTGATCGGTACCCGTTATCTGATCAGAATTTTTCGTTGGCATGGGAATGGGAAGCATTATCAGTGCGATACGAAAATGTAAGGGTACTGGTAGATAATCAATTAACGATTTTATTCAAGACTGAATCTAGCAGAGATATAAAAAGAATTCAATCAACAGTTAGCGACTGTCTAGGTATATTAAAAACACATAAGGTGCAAGTAGATCAATGGGATCCTATTTAAAATCAGTAAATCAGAGAATTGAATTTTCAAGAGAAAAAAGGTTGTGTAACAATTGTCTTATATATGGACACATTTCTCAGGAATGCGTTAGTGTACATAGGTGAATGTTCTACAAAAAAGAAACACCACACTTAACTGCATTTACCAAATAACGTTCAAGAGAGATCTACACAGCCAAGATTTGTAGCAAGAGAACATCAAAACACTTACCGTTCTGAAAATGGACGCCAAACAAACAAACATTCGTTCGAAACGAACATTCGTTACTCAAAAAATAATTAAACGAATTGGCATATTAACTTAAAAAGCTAGTTTCAAGATTAGTGGACTGAATAGAACAGTCGTGGCTAATTCTAATAAAAAATGTGTTCTGACGCTATGTTCAGAAAAACCTTTAGTTGTGCAAAATTTGACAAGTTTATTGCCGACACAAACATTTAAAATTTCAGATTTGGGAAGCATTAAGGATTTGAAGTTAGCAGATCCAGGCTTTATGATTTCTGCTCAAATTGATATGCCTATATGAAGCGATGTTATCCCATATATAATCCTAGAGGGAGTTAAAAAGAATATATTGGCCGACATGATAGCTCAAAATTCGATATACGGTTGGTATATCTATGGGCAAATAACAGCCAATGAAATTTGTTTAGCGTCTATAGAAATAAAAAATAATTCTGAAGATGAAGTTAGTTCATTATTGAGAAGGTTTTGGGAACAAGAAGAAATAAGTGAAGTGCCATTTCCACGAAATCTGACGAATTTTGTGTATTGTGGAAGATTCTTTGTAAAATTACCTTTCAAAGAAGAATTTTCCCAAAAAATGTACCTAGATTCGTCCAGATTCAAGGCAAAGAAACAATGTGAACATAAATCTTCCAAAGAAATTTCAGAAAAAATATTGTTAACGGCTTCGAGTGGAAGTTTATTTCACCTAGCGCTCCACATATGGGACGATTATGGGAAGCAGGAGTTAAAAGTTTTAAGACACACTTCAAAAAGGTTATGTCTGAAAGGAAATTCAATTTTATTTAAGAATGGAGAGTGTTTTAAACTCTAGGCCCTAACACCACTGTCAAAGGATCCAAAACCTGTTTAACCTGTTTTGCGCTGGAATTGAAAGATGGAATAGTATGGATCATATTTTGAATGAAAATGCTGGTATTTCATTTCGCGCTATTTACCTCTTATTGAAAATGTGGAAAAAATTCAAATAAATTAAAACAACTTGTTGCATATAATTTTTAATATTTCTGACAGGAAGCGGGCTTAGCCTCAGGACTATTTTTTGTGTAGTTTTACAAAGTTTTTTTATCTCCTTACTGTACCATGGCTTTCAGTAAATATTTATACCTATTAATATTTTCATGGATATATTTTACTTCGGCACTGTCAAGTAATACAGTTTATAACTGTTTTTTATTCCTGGAAAGTAGTGTCACTAATTATTTGTCCAAAATTTTCTTGCAATTATCGATGTGCATGATTGTGTTCAGAAGTTATTATATCCTATTGATCGTCCCCACGTATGATATCCGTAACCATTTTTTCTGTACGAATAAACTTTAATGATGGGAAGTTTGTCTGAATACAATTTCAGATAGAATTTATCCGTCAAGGACTTATTATTTCCGAGAGAGATTTCAACATAATCTTCTTAAATTTTGAGGTTGATATATCCCTGGATATAAATATTTAAGTTTTAAGTTGGTGTATTGGATACTAAATTATCTTTATAAATTGAGTCAAAGAAATTAAGAAATATGGTCAGTCACAAATAGAAAATATTTTCTTTCCGAGGACTGTAAAAAATGTTTGAGGAGAATTCTTCAATAAACGATCTATTCATATTCGAGCTCGGATTTTTATCTAACATAGAAATTGTACATTTAGGCATTTCTGACAAACTCTAAGGTAAAAAGAATCACATCTTCTGAACATAATATTCGCTGATTTTTCTTTTTAATTTTTTTCTGAATATCTTTAATTGCTCTAACTTTTTGGACATGTCTTTACCATCTCTTACCAATGTAACCAAGATATTCTACTGTTGATCCACAAAACTTTGAATTTAAAGCATATATCTTCATTCCTGATAATGTCGTTCATATAAATTTGGCGGATCCTTCCAATTAATTCCAGCAGATTGTCATCATATTGTGCGTTTGAAAGTACTCTGCGCATTTCGATTTTTCAAAATTTTGCAGTGATCTCTCATCAACAATGGTACATACATTAATTTAATTTTATAATAATTGTCCATCTGTCCGACTCTTTTCCTCTGGGACGTACATACTTAGGTTAGATAAAATATGTTCCCTTTTCTATTTAAAAGCATTATGCCTTTTTGGCCTTTAAAACTGTATTGCAATATTCTTTATTGTATTTGTTACATTTGTCTACCTTCTAAAAATTCTGCAATAGTGGGGACCATTATTCACATTTCCAACAGCATACGGCCCCAGTTATAAAAATCTTATTACCAGGTGGTAAATCAGGGAATACCATGGTTTCGGAAAGAGCCACATATCATTTCATTTCATTTATTTCATACAATTCAATATAAATAAGCCAACATGGCCAAAATCTTATATTAACATACAACAGTATAAAAACAGTCTATAACCAAATTAATCTAAAAAAAAAATAAATAAATAAATAACAAAAATTATAAACGAATAGTAAAATATATACAAAAACAAGTAAAAAATCAGTAAGTTCGGCTGGGCCGAACTTTGAATAGCCTCCACCATTTGGAACGAATTAGAAAATTTTCAAAAAAATAAAACCAATAAAAATTCTTTTAAAATCTTTAAAATAGAGTTTTGCCTTGTTAAGGCGAAGATCATATGTTTTATGATTTAAGTGTTTGTTTTCTCTTTCGAGACGAGCTTAATGATCTGAAATTTGCAGTGAAAAGGAAAGCCAGATAGACACTATCACACACTCACCACTATGCGACGCGTTTCGCCGTTGGTTAAGCGGCTCATCAGGCATATTTGATGTGGATGATGGCTTACAAGGGCCGTTCTCTGGAAAGTAGTATATATTTCGAACTTATTGCAAATTAGCATATGCGAATTATACACTAGAAACTCTCCAGGTTCGACTCAAGTTCTATTGGCAGATCTTTTTCACAGCAACGTTTTGTTTTTGTAGTGATGGATTTTTTGTCCACAACAACTACATTGCTTCCAATGCATACACTTGTTTTAGTGCTGCTTTAGGAAGACGGGTTAATGGCTCTGAACGTAGAGACGGCAACTTCTAGTTGGCTGCACACAGAGGTCCGCGGTTCAAATCCCACAGCCAGGCTCGGCTGAATTTTTGAGTTTTGCCTTGTTAAGGCGAAGATCATATGTTTTATGATTTAAGTGTTTGTTTTCTCTTTCGAGACGAGCTTAATGATCTGAAATTTGCAGTGAAAAGGAAAGCCAGATAGACACTATCACACACTCACCACTATGCGACGCGTTTCGCCGTTGGTTAAGCGGCTCATCAGGCATATTTGATGTGGATGATGGCTTACAAGGGCCGTTCTCTGGAAAGTAGTATATATTTCGAACTTATTGCAAATTAGCATATGCGAATTATACACTAGAAACTCTCCAGGTTCGACTCAAGTTCTATTGGCAGATCTTTTTCACAGCAACGTTTTGTTTTTGTAGTGATGGATTTTTTGTCCACAACAACTACATTGCTTCCAATGCATACACTTGTTTTAGTGCTGCTTTAGGAAGACGGGTTAATGGCTCTGAACGTAGAGACGGCAACTTCTAGTTGGCTGCACACAGAGGTCCGCGGTTCAAATCCCACAGCCAGGCTCGGCTGAATTTTTGAGTTTTGCCTTGTTAAGGCGAAGATCATATGTTTTATGATTTAAGTGTTTGTTTTCTCTTTCGAGACGAGCTTAATGATCTGAAATTTGCAGTGAAAAGGAAAGCCAGATAGACACTATCACACACTCACCACTATGCGACGCGTTTCGCCGTTGGTTAAGCGGCTCATCAGGCATATTTGATGTGGATGATGGCTTACAAGGGCCGTTCTCTGGAAAGTAGTATATATTTCGAACTTATTGCAAATTAGCATATGCGAATTATACACTAGAAACTCTCCAGGTTCGACTCAAGTTCTATTGGCAGATCTTTTTCACAGCAACGTTTTGTTTTTGTAGTGATGGATTTTTTTGTCCACAACAACTACATTGCTTCCAATGCATACACTTGTTTTAGTGCTGCTTTAGGAAGACGGGTTAATGGCTCTGAACGTAGAGACGGCAACTTCTAGTTGGCTGCACACAGAGGTCCGCGGTTCAAATCCCACAGCCAGGCTCGGCTGAATTTTTGAGTTTTGCCTTGTTAAGGCGAAGATCATATGTTTTATGATTTAAGTGTTTGTTTTCTCTTTCGAGACGAGCTTAATGATCTGAAATTTGCAGTGAAAAGGAAAGCCAGATAGACACTATCACACACTCACCACTATGCTGTGAAAAAAGATCTGCCAATAGAACTTGAGTCGAACCTGGAGAGTTTCTAGTGTATAATTCGCATATGCTAATTTGCAATAAGTTCGAAATATATACTACTTTCCAGAGAACGGCCCTTGTAAGCCATCATCCACATCAAATATGCCTGATGAGCCGCTTAACCAACGGCGAAACGCGTCGCATAGTGGTGAGTGTGTGATAGTGTCTATCTGGCTTTCCTTTTCACTGCAAATTTCAGATCATTAAGCTCGTCTCGAAAGAGAAAACAAACACTTAAATCATAAAACATATGATCTTCGCCTTAACAAGGCAAAACTCAAAAATTCAGCCGAGCCTGGCTGTGGGATTTGAACCGCGGACCTCTGTGTGCAGCCAACTAGAAGTTGCCGTCTCTACGTTCAGAGCCATTAACCCGTCTTCCTAAAGCAGCACTAAAACAAGTGTATGCATTGGAAGCAATGTAGTTGTTGTGGACAAAAAATCCATCACTACAAAAACAAAACGTTGCTGTGAAAAAGATCTGCCAATAGAACTTGAGTCGAACCTGGAGAGTTTCTAGTGTATAATTCGCATATGCTAATTTGCAATAAGTTCGAAATATATACTACTTTCCAGAGAACGGCCCTTGTAAGCCATCATCCACATCAAATATGCCTGATGAGCCGCTTAACCAACGGCGAAACGCGTCGCATAGTGGTGAGTGTGTGATAGTGTCTATCTGGCTTTCCTTTTCACTGCAAATTTCAGATCATTAAGCTCGTCTCGAAAGAGAAAACAAACACTTAAATCATAAAACATATGATCTTCGCCTTAACAAGGCAAAACTCAAAAATTCAGCCGAGCCTGGCTGTGGGATTTGAACCGCGGACCTCTGTGTGCAGCCAACTAGAAGTTGCCGTCTCTACGTTCAGAGCCATTAACCCGTCTTCCTAAAGCAGCACTAAAACAAGTGTATGCATTGGAAGCAATGTAGTTGTTGTGGACAAAAAATCCATCACTACAAAAACAAAACGTTGCTGTGAAAAAGATCTGCCAATAGAACTTGAGTCGAACCTGGAGAGTTTCTAGTGTATAATTCGCATATGCTAATTTGCAATAAGTTCGAAATATATACTACTTTCCAGAGAACGGCCCTTGTAAGCCATCATCCACATCAAATATGCCTGATGAGCCGCTTAACCAACGGCGAAACGCGTCGCATAGTGGTGAGTGTGTGATAGTGTCTATCTGGCTTTCCTTTTCACTGCAAATTTCAGATCATTAAGCTCGTCTCGAAAGAGAAAACAAACACTTAAATCATAAAACATATGATCTTCGCCTTAACAAGGCAAAACTCAAAAATTCAGCCGAGCCTGGCTGTGGGATTTGAACCGCGGACCTCTGTGTGCAGCCAACTAGAAGTTGCCGTCTCTACGTTCAGAGCCATTAACCCGTCTTCCTAAAGCAGCACTAAAACAAGTGTATGCATTGGAAGCAATGTAGTTGTTGTGGACAAAAAATCCATCACTACAAAAACAAAACGTTGCTGTGAAAAAGATCTGCCAATAGAACTTGAGTCGAACCTGGAGAGTTTCTAGTGTATAATTCGCATATGCTAATTTGCAATAAGTTCGAAATATATACTACTTTCCAGAGAACGGCCCTTGTAAGCCATCATCCACATCAAATATGCCTGATGAGCCGCTTAACCAACGGCGAAACGCGTCGCATAGTGGTGAGTGTGTGATAGTGTCTATCTGGCTTTCCTTTTCACTGCAAATTTCAGATCATTAAGCTCGTCTCGAAAGAGAAAACAAACACTTAAATCTTTAAAATATCTAATATAGGAAGGTGCCGATATATGGGGGAATATACGATATTGTGGACCTATAAAACAAATCTATGTCTGCGTGTAAAGTACTCACAAGGAACTCCTTGTATGGATTTTCAGATAATTCCATTGGAAAAATGGCTAAAATCATCAAAATACCGAATATAGGGGAGTACCGTTATACGGGGGATATACGATATTGTGGACCTATATAGATAATTCCGTTTCAGGGGTAAAGTGCTCACAAAGAACTCCGTGTGTGGATTTTCAGACAATACGATTGGAAAATGTGGCTAAAATCATCAAAATGCCGAATATCGCGGGGTACCGTTATATGGGAGCTATACGTTATCGTTAACCTATATAGAGAATTCTCTGTCGGGGGGTAAAGTGCTCACAAAGAACCCCTTGTGTACAAAGAACCCCATTCCGTTGAAAAATATGGCTAAAAACATCAAAATACCGAATATCGGGGGTACCGTTATATAAAGGCCATACGATATCCTGGATCTATATAGATAATTCTCTGTCGAGGTATAAAGTACCCACAAGGAACTCCTTGTGTGGATTTTCAGACAATTCCGATGAAAAATGTGGGTCAAATCATAAAATACCGAATATCGGGAGGTACCGTTATATGGGGATATACGATATCGTGGACCTGTATAGACAATTCTCTCTCAGGGGGTGAAGTACTCACAAGGAACTACTTGTGTTGATTTTAAGACAATTCCATTGAAAAGCGTGGCTAACATCATCAAAATACCGAATATCAGGGTTACAGTTATATGGGGGATATACGATATCGTGGACCTATATAGACAATTCTTTTTGAGAAGGTAAAATGCCCACAAGGGACTCCTTTTGTGGAATTTCAGACAATTCCATTGAAAAATGTGGCTAAAATCATCAAAATACCGAATATCGGGGGTACCGTTACATGGGGGCTATACGATATTGTGGATCTATATAGATAATTCTCTGCCGAGGTATAAAGTACCCACAAGGAACTCCTTGTGTGGATTTTCAGACAATTCCGTTGAAAAATGTGGGTAAAATCATCAAAATACCGAATATCGGGGGGTACCGTTATATGGGGGCTATACGATATTGTGGACCTATATAGATAATTCTCTGCCGAGGTATAAAGTACCCACAGGGAACTCCTTGTGTGGATTTTCAGACAATTCCGTTGAAAATGTGTGTAAAATCATCAAAATACCGAATATCGGGGGGTACCGTTATATGGGGGATATACGATATCGTGGACCTATATAGACAATTCTTTTTGAGGAGGTAAAATGCCCACAAGGGACTTCTCTTGTGGAATTTCAGACAATTCCATTGAAAAATGTGTGTAAAATCATCAAAATATCGAATACCGTGGGGGTACCGTTACATGGGGGCTATACGATATCGTGGACCTGTATGGACAATTCTCTGCCGAGGTATAAAGTACCCACAAGGAACTACTTGTGTTGATTTTCAGACAATTTTATTGAAAAATGTGGCTAACATCATCAAAATACCGAATATCGGGGGTACCATTATGGGGGCTATACGATATCGTGGACCGATATAGCCCATCTTCGAACTTGACCTGCCTGCAGACAAAAGAGAGAAAAATCCTTAAAAAAGAAAAAACAATAAAATTATGTACTACATGGAAAATAAACAACCATAAAAATGGCCCCCAGCCAATAACTAAAAAGAAATAACAAAGTATAAGCCGCAACCAGAAACTCAATGAACAGACAAATATTCAAAACCCCTCTTCTTGTACATATCAAAAGAACAGGTAAAATTACGCAGGGCCAGAGGGAGCTGATTCGAAAATCTCGCAACTCTCACAACAAACGCCTTCTCACCAACTACAGACGAAAATCTTGGAAACAGCAATTGCGGATTTCGAGATGATCTACAAAACACAAACTTATTATACAAAGGAGAATTAACATTCCTCATAATTCTGTAATGACACAAAAGAAGGCGATATTCAACATATCTGTCAAATGACAGTCCAAGAAACTTAATAACATACTGTGTTACACGATCACTACGGCGCAACGCAAACACATATCTAACAATAGAGTTAACAAGTTTGCTTACGCGCAGAATTAAGGAAGCATTCGCCCCAGAGATGACTTCCAAACAATAGTTGACATGAGACATTAATAAAGACCTGGCAGCCGTCATCCTAACACTAAGAGGCAAATGAGCTTGAAGACTATATAGCCTCCGCATCTGAAAACGCACACGAGACAGCAACGAATCAGCATACGCTGAAAAATTAAGTTTGGTGAAATCTTCATCAGTTTCCTGGGTTTTAGTCTGCGTATTTTCTCTGCAACTGCTGTACCTACTTTCATCGTTTTTGATTAAGTGGAAAACTGATTGTGTAACCAGCATTGCAACTGTGTGGTGGTGGTAATGTCTGTGAATCGAGCGGTAAATATTCCGAGACCGTGTATATTTTTCTATGCATGTTTCAGTATCGTCGCTTCCGACGTGGATAACTCAGGAGAAAAGAGAAAATTTAAATTTAAGTAAGTGGTTATGTATGTGTTCTTAATCGGTTTGAACAATATTCCCCAATAATTTTTTTTAAACCCAATTCTTCCATTGTTTCAGGTAAATCAGTATTACCAAAATAAATTCCATGAAGATAAGGTAGACAACCATAGTTTCGAAAAGATGTTGCTAAATTAAATCGGATTGACGATATATGTTGGAAATAGACCCAACCCGATAGACGACATCGACATGGACCTTATCGATCTTTGTAGTTTGCTAAATTTTATTGTTGTTCGTCTTTGTGCAACAATAAATGTCGGCTCAAAATCTACTCAGTAGGATTTGAACCACAACAAGTCCATACGACGGTACTGGAACTTGTACACGGTCTGTCGATTCCAAAAAAAGAAGAATCGGCTTATTTGCCAAAGAATATTCTCCAAGAAAAGCACTAATTTTAATTTGAAATTAATTTCAAAGTAGTAAGAAGTGTTGTTGTGTTTTCATCTGTGTTCGAAGGTGGCGGCTTTTGTGTTGTTTGTCGTAGACACACATACATTCAACAAATCAGCACTGCCATTTCCAAAAGAAATCGTTTGTGTGAAGTGAGAAGAAAAAGAGATATTTGTTTGTGTTTATTGTTTATTAACACTATCAAAAACACATACACTAACACCATTATAAAACACCACAATCACTTTCATATTCTCCATCATTATTTTTGACATTAATTATGTTTTGTGTTACATTTGTCGCATTCGTCATTTGTGCCATTTGTAATAAACAATCTTTTTGACATATGTTTGTTGTGCCAGATCGATCCGTCTGTTATGCTTACCGTATCGAATACCGATCAGCTGCTGGGTCACGAAAGTTGTCCAATTACTCGCTATCATAACGCAAGTTTCTGACTTAACGTGTAAAACTTTGCATAAATTATTAAATCAATAAAAAATAATGTTGTTATTTATTGTTGACCTGGTAGATTTTAATATTTTTGATGATAGTTCGGCTGAAGGTCAGTAAAACAATTTAATTTAGTTATCTCCTTTTTTCTCTTTATTTATCCAATATTTCGATTGTCATCGACAATCATAAAGATACTAAATACATTCGACAAAAACATCCAGTTTACTCATGAAGTAGAGGAAGATGGTAAGCTACCATATCTAGACTCAATAATCATAAGTCACGACAACAACCTCAAGTTAGATTGGTACCAAAAACCAACAGCATCTGGACGATTGATAAACTTTTTTTCAAAACATCCCCGACGAGTGAAGATAAATACAGCGACAAACTTTATACATAGAATTTTCAATATAAGTGACCAGCAATTCCACCAAAATAATGAATTAAAAATAAGAAATATATTAACAAAGAATGATTTCCCACAAAAAACAATCGACGGTTTAATAAAACGTGTAAAGGAGAATACAAATGTAAAAATTAGAGAAGAAAAGGAAATATCATACAAATCTTTGACGTATATACCTGGATTTTCGGAGAGATTTTGCAGATCGAACGCGTATAATAAGGACAAATACCAATTAGCTTTAAAAACCAATTACAGTGTCAACAATATGTTCAGTAGAACTAAAACGAAGACAAAAAAGGAGGAAAGAGCAATGTCGTTTATAAAATAGCATGCAACGGCGACGAAACCAATATATGCCAAAAAGTATATATTGGCACGACAAAAACAAAATTAAAAACTAGACTTTCCGGACATAAATCGGATCAAAAATCAGACAAACCTTTAGAACAAAAGACAGCTCTAGCAGCACATTGCACATTAACAGGACATAGACCGAACTTTAAGGATATTAATATAATGGCACAAGAAAACAACTACAAAAGACGATTCACATTAGAAATGTTACATATCATAAATGTACCACCGGAAAAAAGATTGAACTTTAAAACTGATACGGACTACTGTGCACATATTTACAGAAATTTAGCACATAAACACAGATGGAAAAAGACTTAGTTCGAATTTGACGTTAAATTAGAGCAGACGTTTTCCTCTAAAACAAAGTTAATGTAAGAATTGTGTGTTGTGTAATTTGTCTTATTAATTTGTAATAATTTGTGTTATTTGTAACAGATCCCTGAAGATGATTGTCGATGATAATCGAAATATTGGATAAATAAAGAGAAAAAAGGAGATAACTAAATAAAATTGTTTTGTTGTATAAGACTTTCCAAAAGAATTTTAGTTTTATTTAATTCTTTGGTTCCTCTTCTATTGTGCTTACAATCTCGTCACAAGAGTAAAAAATGTTTTTTGTCATAGAAGTTATTTTTAAAATAACTTCTGGGGAGAATATCCCAGACAAAAAACAAGGGAACTGATGAGGATTGGTGGCTCTTTCCGAAACCTAGGTATTCCCTGCCTTACCCCCTGGTAAACATTACCATCGTTCTCCACTAATAAACAAACGTTGTTTTTATAAAAACAACAACAAAATACTACGGTATCCCGAACAAACAAGCCACACTGTTCTACTTATAGACAAGGCACGGTCGACGAAGGGGTTTTTGTTGTAACAGACAAAACCAACTTACACAGTTATGCTACTTCGTACAGGTTGAACGAAAGCATAACAAGTGGAGAAAAATGAAAATGTTTATAAGTGCGGTTGTAAGATTTTTAAGACTTTTCAAAAGAATTTTAGTTTTATTTAATTCTTTGGTTCCTCTTCTATTAAGTTTACGATCTCGTCACTTGGGTAAAAAATGTTTTTTGTCATAGAAGTTATTTTTAAAATAACTTCTGCGGAGAATATCCCAGACAAAAAAAAAAACAAGGGAGCTGATGAGGTTTGGTGGCTCTTTCCGAAACCTAGGTATTCCCTGCCTTACCCCCTGGTAAACATTACCATCGTTCTCCATTAATAAACAAACGTTGTTTTTATAAAAACAACAACAAAATACTACGGTATCCCGAACAAACAAGCCACACTGTTCTAATAAATAACAATGATAAATCTCATATAAATACAAATAAAAATAAATAGAAAAATAAAATGGATTTAACAATTTGTGCTAAGTTTAAATAGGATTCTTTAATAGAAATCAAATTAGAATCCATTGATGAAGATTGGCAAAATGCACGCAGTGTGTGTGTGTATATTTAGCAATGTGTATATTTAGCAGAAATATAGGAGAAAGAAGAAAATACATAAATTAGAAGTCTCTCAGGGACAAATACCAAACTACAAAAGCTAAATTATTACAAATTTTAAAGAAAAGAAAACAAAGTCAAAATAATACCGCTAGAGGCGATGTTACAAATCCGTCACTGTTTCACAGCTCAGCTGTGTATCCTCCGGGTACAACCTTTGACATGACGGGAATTTGTATTAAAGTGCCACCTTGTGACACCCAAAACTTCTACGGAAGTTATGAACAATGGCCAACTTTTAGAGACATGTTTACGGCCATATATGCAAAAAAGCTATCGTTTGCTTAACAAAGCAAAGGGTGATGCTGGTTGAATGGTTGATCGGTACCCGTTATCTGATCAGAATTTTTCGTTGGCATGGGAATGGGAAGCATTATCAGTGCGATACGAAAATGTGAGGGTACTGGTAGATAATCAATTAACGATTTTATTCAAGACTGAATCTAGCAGAGATATAAAAAGAATTCAATCAACAGTTAGCGACTGTCTAGGTATATTAAAAGCACATAAGGTGCAAGTAGATCAATGGGATCCTATTTAAAATCAGTAAATCAGAGAATTGAATTTGCAAGAGAAAAAAGGTTGTGTAACAATTGTCTTATATATGGACACATTTCTCAGGAATGCGTTAGTGTACATAGGTGAATGTTCTGCAAAAAGAAACACCACACTTAACTACATTTACCAAATAACGTTCAAGAGAGATCTACACAGCCAAGATTTGTAGCAAGAGAACATCAAAACACTTACCGTTCTGAAAATGGACGCTAAACAAACAAACATTCGTTCGAAACGAACATTCGTTACTCAAAAAATAATTAAACGAATGGTCATATTAACTGAAAAAGCTAGTTTCAAGATTAGTGGACTGAATAGAACAGTCGTGGCTAATTCTAATAAAAAATGTGTTCTGACGCTATGTTCAGAAAAACCTTTAGTTGTGCAAAATTTGACAAGTTTATTGCCGACACAAACATTTAAAATTTCAGATTTGGGAAGCATTAAGGATTTGAAGTTAGCAGATCCAGGCTTTATGATTTCTGCTCAAATTGATATGCCTATATGAAGCGATGTTATCCCATATATAATCCTAGAGGGAGTTAAAAAGAACATATTGGCCAACAGGATAGCTCAAAATTCGATATACGGTTGGTATATCTATGGGCCAATAACAGCCAATGAAATTTGTTTAGCGTCTATAGAAATAAAAAATAATTCTGAAGATGAAGTTAGTTCATTATTGAGAAGGTTTTGAGAACAAGAAGAAATAAGTGCCATTTCCACGAAATCTGACGAATTTTGTGTATTGTGGAAGATTCTTTGTAAAATTACCTTTCAAAGAAGAATTTTCCCAAAAAATGTACCTAGATTCGTCCAGATTCAAGGCAAAGAAACAATGTGAACATAAATCTTCCAAAGAAATTTCAGAAAAAATATTGTTAACGGCTTCGAGTGGAAGTTTATTTCACCTAGCGCTCCACATATGGGAGGATTATGGGAAGCAGGAGTTAAAAGTTTTAAGACACACTTTAAAATGGTTATGTCTGAAAAGAAATTCAATTTTATTTAAGAATGGAGAGTGTTTTAAACTCTAGGCACTAACACCACTGTCAAAGGATCCAAAAGATTTAGAGGCTTTAACCCCGGCACATTTCCTAAGAGGTGGACCATTATTATTCGCTCCGGAAATGCCTATTGGCGATTTATCGCTGATAAATTGTTGGGAAAAATAAAAGCCCTACATCATACCTTTTTCTAAGAGATGGAAAACAGAATATATCCAGGAACTCCATAAAAGATACAAATGGAAATATCCTAAACAAAATATTCAAGAGAATGACTTGGAACTAGTCAATGATGAACTGCTACCTCCGAATGACTGGAGAATGGGACGTGCGGTAAAAGAGCATGAAGGGCACGTAAGAGTAGTTGATGTAAAAACTACAACAGGTATCATATCTCGTCCAATTGTGAAGTTATGTGTACTCCAACTCAGTGGTTGTCAGTAGAAATGTAATATATGTGTATGTGTGTCAAAATCATGATTAAATGTCTAACATACAATGCCTTGAATGTCACTATTTTTTTTTTTTTTTTTTTGATATCTTTTCTTCCAATATATTTCTTGCAGTTACATAATCATGAATATGGGCCAAGATAGAGTCTGTCAGGTTTGATACGGCATTCATCACCTGAGGAACTGTCCCGCATTTAAAATGATGACAGTGGAGCAAAGGGAGAGTGTGGTATTGGCCCGGAGGTACCTCAAGAACTTTCTCGGACGAAATCACGTAGCTATATTTTGTTCCTGGCCAGGGACATGTCGTTGGTGTGGTTCTCGCCACAATACGATGCTGCATCGTCCTGTAGTGGCAGGTCACACTGATAGCAACATAGGGTTTGCCAGAATTCACCCGTATGCAAACCAAAGAGCGCAGCAAAACCAGCAGCAACAATAAATTCTAGCACAGCTTCAAATAAGGAACGCGCAGACTATCACAGGGACTACACTAAGGCAAAACAACGAAAGCAAAAACAAACTAAACAACAGATTGGTGTGCAGAAAACACAATCTAACAACAAACAGCAGCGACTAAAGACAAAGCAAAATAAAGAACAAACCCGACATGCCGTCCAACAGCCCGTAGAAAACCCCGAAGAAAAGCCTTTAATGCAGCAGCCAGAGATGATGGACAGATTTCAGATTTAACTGTTGCACTAGTACAAGGGGCCCGGCATGTTGGTAATAGACCCAACCCGATGGACGACGACATCGACATCTCGATAATTAAAACCAATCGATGTCGTCACATCATACAAAAAAATTGTGAATTTTTATATAAAATAAATGAGTAATTTTTTAATTTGAAGTAATAATTTACTTGTGCTTTTTTCTTTTGTGCGGACAACAAACGTAAGTATCGCCAGAATACTTTTGTGTTTGTTGTAGTTTGCTAAATTATATTGTTGTTCGTCTTTGTGCAACAATAAATTTCGGCTCAAAATCAACTCAAGTCCATACGACGGTTTTGGAACTTGTACAATATATAAAGTCCCTTTCTTTTGGCAAACACGTTAGTTCGGATCAGCAGTTTCAAAAAACATAGCGCGTAATTGGAATTCTATTAGGTGTAGATTGTTTATTACAGTCCGCAGACGTTTTCCTACAAAATTGAATAATTGTGTTGTTGGAAATTACAACTTCATTTGTTCTTAATTTGGGGTATCTCAATAATATAATGAATTGTATCATATTTTTTAAAAATAAAAACAAAATATTTTTTAAAATCAATGAGTGGAAGAAACATGTATTACGGGACACGCATTAAAGATATTAACCTGTTTTGCGCTGGAATTGAAAGATGGAATAGTTTGGATCATATTTTGAATGAAAATGCTGGCATTTCATTCATTTCGGTTTTGGCCTTTAAAACTGTATTGTAATGTGGCGTTTCCACTGCACTTGATTCGCTCTCTATTCGTTGTTTGACACTTAATTATGAAAAAACTACTTAATTCTTCACACAAAATTTCCTGAGCGAACACTCATATTTGTACATTGTTCAAATGAAATCACTCTCAGAACAACGAAAAAATGTGTCTCATCCCTAACAAATGACAGCATTTATCGAAAAAATAAATTATGACATTTAAAAATTAAAAATAGGAAAATTTAATGAAATTTAAAAAATTTTTGGGAAGCCTGAAAATTATGAATGAAAACTACAATGTTGAATGGCCTATGTACATTCAAACGAAAGTTCATTTTGAGTTTTGCCTTGTTAAGGAGAAGATCATATGTTTTATGATTTATGTGTTTGTTTTCTCTTTCGAGACGAGCTTAATGATCTGAAATTTGCAGTGAAAAGGAAAGCTAGATAGACACTATCACACACTCACCACTATGCGACTCGTTTCGCCGTTGGTTAAGCGGCTCATCAGGCATATTTGGTGTGGATGATGGCTTACAAGGGCCGTTCTCTGGAAAGTAGTATATATTTCGAACTTATTGCAAATTAGCATATGCGAATTATACACTAGAAACTCTCCAGGTTCGACTCAAGTTCTATTGGAAGATCTTTTTCACAGCAAAGTTTTTTTTGTTTTTGTAGTGATGGATTTTTTGTCCACAACAACTACATTGCTTCCAATGCATACACTTGTTTTAGTGCTGCTTTAGGAAGACGGGTTAATGGCTCATTTTGTTTTCTATCTCATTCGAGGTACGCATTTTGTCCACGACTTAAAATTTCCACAGAAAACCGGAAACAAAAGAGGCAATATTTTCAAAATGTTTGTATCGGCGGAAAAATGCTTTACAAGTGTCTCTCCAGCAGAATTTAAAAATAGAAAAGTACAAAAATATGTTCAAAATGTCAACATTTACACAAAAAGTTGAAAACGTGAATGAAAACTATAAAATTAATGATATAATAAATCTTTGGGAGAAAAACAATCATTTCTTCTATTCATATTAGTGAGAATTTAATGAATTTTAGTATAAATTCCCATTAAAATCAACAAACAAAGTTTTTGAAAAAAGGAATTATTTTACTATGAATTACGAATCGTTCCGTATTAACGGGTTAATTCGTGTACCTAATTCTGAGAGCGAACAATGTTGTTCGGTTTCCAATGGAAACATGCTATAATATTCTTTATTGTATTTGTTACATTTTTTTCTTCTACCTTCTAAAAATTCTGAAATAGTGGGGACCATTATTCACATTTCCAACAGCATACGGCCCCAGTTGTAAAAATCTTATTACCAGGTGGTAAATCGGGGAATTCCATGGTTTCGGAAAGAGCCACATATCTTCATCAGTTTCCTGGGTTTTAGTCTGCGTATTTTCTCCCAAGATTTTTTAAAACAAGACAAGGACTTTTTCACCCAATGGGAACGGCAGTGGGTATCGCGAGGAACTTCTTCTCGCTTCGTCGCGTTGTTGCGCCACATCTTCCTGGGGAGCCCACCTTTTAATAGAAAGGCAAACCTTTTAATATAAAGATTATTTGTGAACCGCCTGAGGCGTGAATCAAACGAAAACGGCAATATACAGATTGGTAAGTGGTCTTTCGCATACCTTCTGTGTAATATCGACGGTCCTGTTTATTAAGAAAGGATGTAAAGCTCATACTCTATCAGTGGGTATATATCCCATTAGGTTATTAGCTTTGGCTTATATTGATAGCAATGGATACATTTTCGAACAATTTTATTATATTTGCACTCAGAAATCGTAAAAAACAGCGTCGACTATTAAAGACTGACATTTAACAAATGTTTTTCTTATATTCAGAAATCTCATCTGAAAAACTAGAATTTTTTACAACTTCGACCGTTTTCAGCAAAGCCCAATTTAATTCACGAGATGTAAGATAGAAACGAAATTGTACAGAGTGGAAGGATGTGTTTTTCTGAATCGCACCAGAAGTATATATTTTGAACTTCAAAGTTAATTATTGTCCTAATTCGTAACCGCGTTTTCGCTATAAGCTGCCGCTGAGAGCTCAAACCTTTAGTTTTAGCTTTTAATAGACAGCATGTCACAAAACGAAGGAATAGAAAACAGCATCCATAAACATGAATTGATGCGTTATGAAAATGCATGCACTTGAATTTCAGATGAAGTCGTTGTGTTTACGTATCTCAGGATTTGAATCGTATCTACCCGTGGCAAATTAAATTTGAAATATTCACATGCTGAATTCAAACGTAAATCGATTCATCTCAGTCTTATTTATTAATCCATAGTTCTTTCAAATAAGCGTTTCCAGCTCTGCAATCTCTGACTTTGTGTGTATACAATGGATTAATGAAAATAGATTTTGACAATAAGATGTTGCCAAATGTACAAATTTGAAAAAATTTTAAACATATGATTACATGGCTTTACTTTTTTAATTCTACCATAGGTACATTTCATAATTTGTTTCGTAATTCATTCATAATTTGTTTGTAATATCAGCATTTTCAGGCTGTGACGACTCCTCTTGTTGTCTTCAATTGGAATTATTTGATCGATTCTTCTTCTCTGGGATGTGGCGCTAGAATTATGACTTTATTTCATCTTGTTAGGGTTTCAAACACACACATAAATATGTTTTTATTTTTATTACACATTGTGGTTTTGGCCTTTTTGTTTTTTGTTTTTGCATGCCCAAACAACAATTGAACAGTTGAAATATTTTTAAAACTGCTTGATTTGTTTCTACATTCTAAGAATAGTGGGACCATTATTCACATTTGTAACAGCATACGGCCCCAATTCGTGCTTATTACTCCGTGGTGTAGGTTACTCAAATTATGATAACAGGTTTCTGTTTTAATATTTTTGCGCCATAAAGTTACATAGCTCAAATTTCATCAATTTGTTGGATTGCTGAAGATTTTGTGAACAACCGTTTCAGGTAGATTGCAAATAATGCAGATATGTATATGGCAAAACATTTAGATCCAGAATATCAATGCGCCTTCTCCCTGAAATTTTTGAAAAGTATGTACGTTTTGCTATTTATATTTCTATGAAAATATTGATCTATAGAATTACAGCTCTATGCATTTGAACGTCCATTACCGGTTGAAAAGGATTTATCGAGATGTTATAATATAGACTCTGATTTGAGCAGTTGAGGCTTTATTAGGTTGGTCACGCTACTGCATAATAGTTTTGAAGTAGCGTTTAAAAGCCAGCAGCTATTAATGATAGCCTTAGCTTCACAGTGCAACTGCTCTTAAATATTGACAGCCATGGTTCATATTGCACAGAGTGTTGCTATTTGCTTCGATGTTTATATGCTATAAATTAGCGGTTCGGAAACTTTTCAGCCATCAATAAAGAGAATAGTTTTTCAAAAATATTTTTATTTTTCAAAATAATCTCCTGAAACTTCAATACACTTAGTCCAATGCTTTTCTAGCAATTTTTCCGCTTGATTAAAAATTGTTAAAACACTATTTTGCGCTGGCGTGTTGTCTTGATGAAAAATTATTTTTTGTGTTATTAGGCATGACGTTTTTCTCGAATTTGTACATTTAATTGATCCAAAAGGTGGTTAGTATTCTGAATTTATTGTTTTACCCTTTTGAAGATAGTCAATCAATAAAATACCTATGAAGTCCCTTCTCTGGGGCCTTCCTCCAGGTTCAGTCCATTGTTTGGATTGTTCTTTTGTCTCTGGAGGATAGTGGTGGATCCATGTCTCGTCAACAGTTATGAAACGACGCTGAAAATCTATTTTATTTCGCTTAAAACGATCGAAACAAGCTTGAGAAATGTTCACTCTTATGGGTTTTTAATCGACTACTTTTCTGACATTCTACTCCCTCCAGGCGGCATAGAGATAAGAACATACGCAGATGATTGCACGCTCGAAGCGTCCGGACCCATTATTGATGACATTTGCGATCGGTTAAACGCTTACCTTGTTGATATTGCCGCCTTTTCACTGCGAGGAATATGAAGATATCCGCCACTAAATCGACGGCCACACTTTTTAGCACATGGACTGCGGAGATGGGGCTATCTTTGAATGTATAGGTAAATGGTGCTGTAATTCCGACCACCAACTACCCCAAGGTCCAGGGGTCATATTCATCCGCAACAGGGTGCCTCCTCATGACCTACATGAGGAAGCGAATATCTTACCGGTGCGACAGCATAACAAAATGCTGTCAATGCAATACCTGCTTAGGTGTTATAGACAAAGCCATCCGAATCACCATCTTGTGGATAGGCAAACTCCGCCCAGGCACGTAAGGAAAGACCTTCATGATCTAGAGAGAGAGGTGCAGAGGTATAAGAGAGAGCCTCTGATCAACAGGCCTATCAAGCGAGACTGAATAGTACTCACTCTAACGCGGTCTCAGAAGTCATTGAAGGATATAGAGTGAATACTGTACTAGGAGACCATCCCCCTCCCGTGGCAGCTAAAAAAACGAGAGCTGCCCCCACAAACCCGAGTAGTTTTGCTACAACAACCATATCATTTTGAATTTCTTATCCTGACAAACCTTTTTTATGTAAATATTTAATGACAGCACGCATTTCTAATTTTTTCATTGCAAAAAATTGCGGATTCGTCTTTTTGAACGCCTGTTTCAATATGTAAGTGTTGCCAGAAACTAAATTGAACATGTGTTCATAAAATAGATGGAAGTTTCCAAAAAATTTACTTATTTTGTTTATAACGCGCTTTTTGTGCTAAGCTAAAAAGTTTCGGAACTGCCCTCATATTTATTTCAGCTCGTCGTCTAATCGAATTTTATTTTTGAATTGTTCTGTACCTTAGATAAAATCCTTAGCTAACATTCAACGTTTACCCTTTTTTAATTAAGCTTCAGTATAGTACCTTTCTCCAAATACTGGCATCTTCTGTTAACAATAGCTGGACAATGCCAGTGCAAGTCTAATAGCAGTTCAACTATACGTAAGGATGTTTATTGTTGCTGATCCTTGTAAGCGCTATACCAGTTCAGGGATCCTGTAATTGCTCGGATCTCCGCTAAAGTACCGTATTATGAACCGGCAGACGTAAAGAGATCTCGGTTTCCGGTTATTTTATGAAGAATCTAAGCCCTAGCATTTCTGCTCGATTTCCATCGATCCACGTGACTTCCATTAGCATTCAACGCACAGAAGATATATTTATTTCGGGTATCCGGTCCGATACAATATAATTTTTTGAATCTCACGTTGATAACCGTAGTATTGTTTCACGGTATGTTGCGTGCCCATTTCTGTTCCACTCGTCTATTGCCTTCAGCGTTACAGTAAGATGGCTGCTTCACACCTTTTCTAAATTTCTATTGGATGGATAAACAGAATTGTCTTTTATACCCCAGTTGATGTAATCTTCATTGACCTTTTGCAATATTTTAATATTGCATTCCTTAGCCATATCTGTCCACCAAACTATGTATATCTGTTCACCAAACTATATATATCTGTCCACCAGACATGTATACCCCGAGGTATACCCCGATTGCAAATACTTGTTTACATTTTAGACATATATTCCACAATAATTTCGGCAAATGTAGGTAAAAAAACAAGTAAAAAACATCAAGTTCGGCCGGGCCAAACTTTTAATAAACTCCACCTTCGGGTAAAGGAAACATTAGAGCCCATTATGACCCACATATACCAATTTTTATTTAGATTCATGGGAAAATGTGCCAAAATCATCAAAATTCCGAATATCGGGAAATACGTCTACATGAGGCTTTACAAAAACTTGGACCTATACATACAGTGTTTCGCCAAAAGAGCTAGAACCCATCAAGACCAACAAATACCAATTTCTAGACAAATCCGGGAAAAAATGTGGCACAAACCATTAAAATGCCGAATATCGAGAGGTACCGTTATATGGGGCTATAACAAATCGTGGACCTATACATGCAATGTTTCGCCAAAGGAGCTAGAACCCATTATGACCTACAAATGACAATTTTCAGACAAATCCGTGAAAAAATGTGGCAAAAATCAGCAAAATACCGAATATCGGAAGGTACCGTTATATGGGGACTATACCAAAACGTGGACCTATAATTACAATGATTCGCCACACGAACTGGGACCCATTATGACTTACAACTACCAATTTTCCGAGAAATTCGTAAAAAAAATCAGTTAATAATCATTAAAATACTGAATATCGGGAGGTACCGTTATATGGGGACTATACCAAAACGTGGACCTATACATACAATGTTTCGCCATACGAACTAGGACCAACAAATACCAATTTTTAGAAAAATCAGTGAAAAAATGTGGCAAAATACAAATTTTCAGACAAATCCGTGAAAAAATTTGGCATAAATCATCAAAATACCGAATATCGGGAGTTACCGTTATATGGGGACTATACCAAAGCGTGAACCGATATATCTCATTTTCAATGCCAACCACACACAATACAAATTGCTCTGTAACATTTTGGAGCTCTATGTCAAATAATGAGGGCTGTATCGTGATTTCAACAGACAGAGGGACACCGTTAAATCGACTTAGAATTTTATGCTGATTATGAATATATATACTTTATGGGGTTTACGATGAATATTTAAGGATGTTACAAACGGAATGAGAAAGTTAATATACGCAAAAAATTATCAATATAGGCACACGTGTTGGTATAACCCCCATACAAATGTATAGCTAATTTCAGCTATTTCTGGGGTCGTATCCACATTTTTCAATTGCTTGCCCTTATCCTGGTTTCTAAGGGGCAAATCTTTCATTGTAAATCTACCATGTTTTATTCTAATACAAACCAATAACAAATGAATATTTTATTACAAAATATAATAAAATTTAGCAAAACGGCATTGTAGAGCCTGGCTGCTGTATAACTAAAATGTGTGTAAGATCTTCTACAGATTGCATGTCCTCTTCATTACTAATTCTTAGTTCATAGACGTATTATTAAAATAGATATAAATGTATACAATGAATTTCTAAATATTTATAGCCTGTTCAACAAACATACTTTTCTTCCAATTGCAAGGCAAATGGCAGACAAATAGATTTTTGGTTTCCGCACGTAAATAAACAAAAAGAGCTTTTTTCTGTAGGCAAATTTGGGTTCACCTAACTCAAACACAAACAAAACGAAGTGCCAAAGTAGACAATCAAAAAATATCAATCGTTCATTCACAAAATTTAAATAAAGTAAAATATTGTGTTTGAAAATAAATATTTCACACAAAATGTATGGTCCATTTCAACCGCTGTGCTGCATCGATCCCAACAGGTGCGCTTCTTCGCTATTCACTACTATAACCCCTCGCAAAATTAAGCACAATTTGGTATATATTTATGACCTGAGAGACTACAAAATCAGAAAAAATTTTATGTAGGCCCATTTCAAGCCCTATAGATTTCTATTCTGACCCTATCCCTGACTCAATGCAAAATTTCGTGAGGTTTGAATCATAATTGTGGCGTGATTTCAGATGACAATGGACACTCATAGCTCGGCGAGATAGGAAGATAAATATGTAAAATCGTTGAACCAATATTTCGAGGTTTGTGGCATCACCTAACCTTTGGTGGATTAGGTTGATATTTCACCCACCACCCACCATTTACACTTTTATTTAAACGAAAAACCGAAGCTCGGACATGATTTCCGCGGTCATAATCTCCATTGTAATTATGGAGATTACGACCTTTTTTCGGTCATAATCCCCATAATAAAGTGGGGACTACTTACAAAAGTTATTAAACGTAGTAAATTTGTGTTCGCATAGTCCGGTGCCGGACATACACAGAAGAGAAAATCTTTGGACATACAAAAGTTATTAAACGTAGTAAATTTGTGTTCGCATAGTCCGGTGCCGGACATACACAGAAGAGAAAGTCTTTGGACATACGCATTAGTATGGGGGTTATGCCCGCTTCTTTCTGGGGTTTATGACCGTTTTCCTATTCCATTATGGGGGTTCCGTCACAATCCCCAGAAAGTTGCGGAAATAATTCCTATAATAATGGGTATGCCCAAAACGATTGGGTGTGAGAACAAATTTAAATTCTCTGCTCTCCTGCCGGGCATCGAGTGTTTTTCCTCTGAGAATATCCCGCTCCGGCTACCGTGAATCAAATATTTCTAAAATTAATTATTTTTGTAAGTAGTCCACACAGCAAGCATTCATATTCCCCATGGGAATTGTATCTCTTTTCAATGGACGCAACCATTTTTAAAAAAATAAACAAATTTTCTTTTCGGAAACATAAAAAAATTTTTGACAGTAGGACAATAGGTGAAATGAGCATTTACTCCCAGACGAAAAAAAAATGAATTGAAATAAAAACTTGATCGTCTTCTGTGAACAGGCTATCAGTCTTTTTTTGCATTAAAAAATGACTAACAGGAAATTTTAATAGTTTAGCTCTAGTTTTACATACACAAAAGAATCGCCTTTTTTGTATGCCAAGCAAGCCACATTTTCTTGCTTTTCCAAATCTGAGAAAAATAAACATTTTTATTTTGTACAACAAGCGTATCAATATTCAAGACAATTTGTACCGTGCAAACTCCATTTTAAGTAGCTCTACTATGTCAATCCATTTCACATTACAATAACTGTGTGTTTTTACTCGATATCTAGTAAAAATTGTTACCAAAAGTGCGACAGCATAACAAAATGCTGTCAATGCAATACCTGCTTGGGTGTTATAGACAAAGCCATCCGAATCACCATCTTGTGGATTGGCAAACTCCGCCCAGGCACGTAAGGAAAGACCTTCATGATCTAGAGAGAGAGGTGCAGAGGTATAAAAGAGAGCCTCTGATCAACAGGCCTATCAAGCGAGACTGAATAGTACTCACTCTAACGCGGTCTCAGAAGTCATTGAAGGATATAGAGTGAATACTGTACTAGGAGACCATCCCCCTCCCGTGGCAGCTAAAAAAAACGAGAGCTGCCCCCACAAACCCGAGTAGTTTTGCTACAACAACCATATCATTTTGAATTTCTTGTCCTGACAAACCTTTTTTATGTAAATATTTAATGACAGCACGCATTTCTAATTTTTTCATTGCAGAAAATTGCGGATTCGTCTTTTTGAACGCCTAAATTGAACCTTTGTTCATAAAATAGATGGAAGTTTCCAAATAATTTACTTTTTTTGTTTATAACGCGCTTTTTGTGCTAAGCTAAAAAGTTACGAACTGCCCTCATATTTATTTCTAGCTCGTCGTCTAATCGAAGTTTATTTTTGAATTGTTCTGTACCTTTGACAAAATCCTTAGCTAACATTCAACATTTACCCTTTTTTAATTAAGCTTCGGTATAGTACCTTTCCCCAAATACTGGCATCTTCTGTTAACAATAGCTGGACAACGCCAGTGCAAGTCTAATAGCAGTTCAACTATACGTAAGGATGTTTATTGTTGCTGATCCTTGTAAGCGCTATACCAGTTCAGGGATCCTGTAATTGCTCGGATCTCCGCTAAAGTACCGTATTATGACCCGGCAGACGTAAAGAGATCTCGGTTTCCGTTTATTTTATGAAAAATCTAAGCCCTAGCATTTCTGCTCGATTTCCATCGATCCACGTGACTTGCATTAGCATTCAACGCACAGAAGTTATATTTATTTCGGGTATCCGGTCCGATACAATATAATTTTTTGAATCTCACGTTGATAACCGTAGTATTGTTTCACGGTATGTTGCGTGCCCATTTCTGTTCCACTCGTCTATTGCCTTCAGCGTTACAGTAAGATGGCTGCTTCACACCTTTTCTAAATTTCTATTGGATGGATAAACAGAATTGTCTTTTATACCCCAGTTGGTGTAATCTTCATTGACCTTTTGCAATATTTTAATATTGCATTCCTTAGCCATATCTGTCCACCAAACTTTGTATATCTGTTCACCAAACTATATATATCTGTCCACCAGACATGTATACCCCAAAGTATACCCCGATTGCAAATACTTGTTTACATTTTAGACATATATTCCACAATAATTTCGGCAAATGTAGGTAAAAAAACAAGTAAAAAACATTAAGTTCGGCCGGGCCAAACTTTTAATAAACTCCACCTTCGGGTAAAGGAAACATTAGAGCCCATTATGACCCACATATACCAATTTTTAGACATATTCATGGGAAAATGTACCAAAATCATCAAAATTCCGAATATCGGGAAATACGTCTACATGAGGCTTTACAAAAACTTGGACCTATACAAACAGTGTATCGCCAAAAGAGCTTGAACCCATCAAGACCAACAAATACCAATTTCTACATAAATCCGCGAAAAAATTTGGCACAAACCATTAAAATGCCGAATATCAAGAGGTACCGTTATATGGGGCTATAACAAATCGTGGACCTATACATGCAATGTTTCGCCAAAGGAGCTAGAACCCATTATGACCTACAAATGACAATTTTCAGACAAATCCGTGAAAAAATGTGGCAAAAATCAACAAAATACCGAATATCGGGAGGTACCGTTATATGGGTACTATACTAAAACGTGGACCTATAATTACAATGATTCACCACACGAACTGGGACCCATTATGACTTACAACTACCAATTTTCCGAGAAATTCGTAAAAAAAATCAGTTAATAATCATTAAAATACTGAATATCGGGAGGTACCGTTATATGGGGACTATACCAAAACGTGGACCTATATATACAATGTTTCGCCACACGAACTAGGACCAACAAATACCAATTTTTAGAAAAATCAGTGAAAAAATGTGGCAAAATACAAATTTTCAGACAAATCCGTGAAAAAATTTGGCATAAATCATCAAAATACCGAATATCGGGAGTTACCGTTATATGGGGACTATACCAAAGCGTGAACCGATATATCTAATTTTCAATGCCAACCACACACAATACAAATTGCTCTGTAACATTTTGGAGCTCTATGTCAAATAATGAGGGCTGTATCGTGATTTCAACAGACAGAGGGACACCGTTAAATCGACTTAGAATTTTATGCTGATTATGAATATATATACTTTATGGGGTTTACGATGAATATTTAAGGATGTTACAAACGGAATGAGAAAGTTAATATACGCAAAAAATTATCAGTATAGGCACACGTGTTGGTATAACCCCCATACAAATGTATAGCTAATTTCAGCTATTTCTGGGCTCGTATCCACATTTTTCAATTGCTTGCCCTTATCCTGGTTTCTAAGGGGCAAATCTTTCATTGTAAATCTACCATGTTTTATTCTAATACAAACCAATAACAAATGAATATTTTATTACAAAATATAATAAAATTTAGCAAAACGGCATTGTAGAGCCTGGCTGCTGTATAACTAAAATGTGTGTAAGATCTTCTACAGATTGCATGTCCTCTTCATTACTAATTCTTAGTTCATAGACGTATTATTAAAATACATATAAATGTATACAATGAATTTCTAAATATTTATAGTTTGTTCAACAAACATATTTTTCTTCCAATTGCAAGGCAAATGGCAGACAAATAGATTTTTGGTTTCCGCACGTAAATAAAAAAAGAGCTTTTTTCTGTAGGCAAATTTGGGTTCACCTAACTCAAACACAAACAAAACGAAGTGCCAAAGTAGACAATCAAAAAATATCAATCGTTCATTCACAAAATTTAAATAAAGTAAAATATTGTGTTTGAAAATAAATATTTCACACATAATGTATGGTCCATTTCAACCGCTGTGCTGCATCGATCCCAACAGGTGCGCTTCTTCGCTATTCACTACTATAACCCCTCGCAAAATTAGGCACAATTTGGTATACACCTTAGTCTGTTTTTACACGGTCTTTTTGTACACGGTTTTGATATAACACGGTTTGAAAATTGAATATTTTTAATTTATTTACACGATTTTATTCCATTTAGCACGATTTGAAATTTTATGTACTTAAATTTTTTTGTCAAATTTAATTTTTGCGAAGTATGTTCATATCACAAACAAGTATTTGTGAAAGAAAAAAGTCTGAAACCATCGATAGTATCGATAATTTGCGAACACTAGCTTAAAGATTTAAGTGAATTCCCCTTTAGCGCGTACAAACAATTTTTACTGGTCAAAGCAAATGTGAATAGCACTATGTGCATACAATAAAATTTACTGGTCAGAGCAATTGAAACGTGTTAATATTTTGTGAACTGTTAATGCAATAAGACGTGTTTGGTAAAGAAAAACATAAAAATTTTTGTTTTTTACTAATTTTAATAGGTTTTAGAGATTAGGAACAAATCACCCATTTTTGTATAAGATCAATGTCTTTTTTACACGGCTTCTTCTGGAACCAATCTACCGTGTAAAAACAGACTTAGGTGTATATTTATGACCTGAGAGACTACAAAATCAGAAAAAATTTTATGTTGGCCCATTTCAAGCCCTATAGATTTCTATTCTGACCCTATCCCTGACTCAATGCAAAATTTCGTGAGGTTTGAATCATAATTGTGGCGTGATTTCAGATGACAATGGACACTCATAGCTCGGCGAGATAGGAAGATAAATATGTAAAATCGTTGAACCAATATTTCGAGGTTTGTGGCATCACCTAACCTTTGATGGATTAGGTTGATATTTCACCCACCACCCACCATTTACACTTTTATTTAAACGAAAAACCGAAGCTCGGACATGATTCCCGCGGTCATAATCTCCATTGCAATTATGGAGATTACGACCTTTTTTCGGTCATAATCCCCATAATAAAGTGGGGACTACTTACAAAAGTTATTAAACGTAGTAAATTTGTGTTCGCATAGTCCGGTGCCGGACATACACAGAAGAGAAAGTCTTTGGACATACGCATTAGTATGGGGGTTATGCCCGCTTCTTTCTGGGGTTTATGACCGTTTTCCTATTCCATTATGGGGGTTCCGTCACAATCCCCAGAAAGTTGCGGAAATAATTCCTATAATAATGGGTATGCCCAAAACGATTGGGTGTGAGAACAAATTTAAATTCTCTGCTCTCCTGCCGGGCATCGAGTGTTTTTCCTCTGAGAATGTCCCGCTCCGGCTACCGTGAATCAAATATTTCTAAAATTAATTATTTTTGTAAGTAGTCCACACAGCAAGCATTCATATTCCCCATGGGAATTGTATCTCTTTTCAATGGACGCAACCATTTTTAAAAAAATAAACAAATTTTCTTTTCGGAAACATAAAAAAAAATTTTGACAGTAGGACAATAGGTGAAATGAGCATTTACTCCCAGACGAAAAAAATAAATGAATTGAAATAAAAACTTGATCGTCTTCTGTGAACAGGCTATCAGTCTTTTTTGCATTAAAAAATGACTAACAGGAAATTTTAATAGTTTAGCTCTAGTTTTACACACACAAAAGAATCGCCTTTTTTGTATGCCAAGCAAGCCACATTTTCTTGCTTTTCCAAATCTGAGAAAAATAAACATTTTTATTTTGTACAACAAGCGTATCAATATTCAAGACAATTTGTACCGTGCAAACTCCATTTTAAGTAGCTCTTCTATGTCAATCCATTTCACATTACAATAACTGTGTGGTTTTACTCGATATCTAGTAAAAATTGTTACCAAAAGTGCGACAGCATAACAAAATGCTGTCAATGCAATACCTGCTTGGGTGTTATAGACAAAACCATCCGAATCACCATCTTGTGGATAGGCAAACTCCGCCCAGGCACGTAAGGAAAGACCTTCATGATCTAGAGAGAGAGGTGCAGAGGTATGTATAAAAGAGAGCCTCTGATCAACAGGCCTATCAAGCGAGACTGAATAGTACTCACTCTAACGCGGTCTCAGAAGTCATTGAAGGATATAGAGTGAATACTGTACTAGGAGACCATCCCCCTCCCGTGGCAGCTAAAAAAACGAGAGCTGCCCCACAAACCCGAGTAGTTTTGCTACAACAACCATATCATTTTGAATTTCTTGTCCTGACAAACCTTTTTTATGTAAATATTTAATGACAGCACGCATTTCTAATTTTTTCATTGCAAAAATTTGCGGATTCGTTTTTTTGAACGCCTGTTTCAATATGTAAGAGTTGCCAGATCGAAACTAAATTGAACATGTGTTCATAAAATAGATGGAAGTTTCCAAATAATTTACTTTTTTTGTTTATAACGCACTTTTTGTGCTAAGCTAAAAAGTTTCGGAACTGCCCTCATATTTATTTCAGCTAGTCGTCTAATCGAAGTTTATTTTTGAATTGTTCTGTACCTTTGACAAAATCCTTAGCTAACATTCAACATTTACCCTTTTTTAATTAAGCTTCGGTATAGTACCTTTCCCCAAATACTGGCATCTTCTGTTAACAATAGCTGGACAATGCCAGTGCAAGTCTAATAGCAGTTCAACTATACGTAAGGATGTTTATTGTTGCTGATCCTTGTAAGCGCTATACCAGTTCAGGGATCCTGTAATTGCTCGGATCTCCGCTAAAGTACCGTATTATGATCCGGCAGACGTAAAGAGATCTCGGTTTCCGGTTATTTTATGAAGAATCTAAGCCCTAGCATTTCTGCTCGATTTCCATCGATCCACGTGACTTCCATTAGCATTCAACGCACAGAAGATATATTTATTTCGGGTATCCGGTCCGATACAATATAATTTTTTGAATCTCACGTTGATAACCGTAGTATTGTTTCACGGTATGTTGCGTGCCCATTTCTGTTCCACTCGTCTATTGCCTTCAGCGTTACAGTAAGATGGCTGCTTCACACCTTTTCTAAATTTCTATTGGATGGATAAACAGAATTGTCTTTTATACCCCAGTTGGTGTAATCTTCATTGACCTTTTGCAATATTTTAATATTGCATTCCTTAGCCATATCTGTCCACCAAACTATGTATATCTGTTCACCAAACTATATATATCTGTCCACCAGACATGTATACCCCGAGGTATACCCCGATTGCAAATACTTGTTTACATTTTAGACATATATTCCACAATAATTTCGGCAAATGTAGGTAAAAAAACATACAGTTCGGCCGGGCCAAACTTTTAATACCCTCCACCTTCGGGTAAAGGAAACTTAGAGCCCATTATGACCCACATACACCAATTTTTAGACATATTCATGGGAAAATGTGCCAAAATCATCAAAATTCCGAATATCGGGAAATACGTCTACATGAGGCTTTACAAAAACTTGGACCTATACAAACAGTGTATCGCCAAAAGAGCTAGAACCCATCAAGACCAACAAATACCAATTTCTAGACAAATCCGCGAAAAAATGTGGCACAAACCATTAAAATGCCGAATATCGAGAGGTACCGTTATATGGGGCTATAACAAATCGTGGACCTATACATGCAATGTTTCGCCAAAGGAGCTAGAACCCATTATGACCTACAAATGACAATTTTCAGACAAATCCGTGAAAAAATGTGGCAAAAATCAACAAAATACCGAATATCGGAAGGTACCGTTATATGGGGACTATACCAAAACGTGGACCTATAATTACAATGATTCGCCACACGAACTGGGACCCATTATGACTTACAACTACCAATTTTCCGAGAAATTCGTAAAAAAAATCAGTTAATAATCATTAAAATACTGAATATCGGGAGGTACCGTTATATGGGGACTATACCAAAACGTGGACCTATACATACAATGTTTCGCCATGCGAACTAGGACCAACAAATACCAATTTTTAGAAAAATCAGTGAAAAAATGTGGCAAAATACAAATTTTCAGACAAATCCGTGAAAAAATTTGGCATAAATCATCAAAATACCGAATATCGGGAGTTACCGTTATATGGGGACTATACCAAAGCGTGAACCGATATATCTCATTTTCAATGCCAACCACACACAATACAAATTGCTCTGTAACATTTTGGAGCTCTATGTCAAATAATGAGGGCTGTATCGTGATTTCAACAGACAGAGGGACACCGTTAAATCGACTTAGAATTTTATGCTGATTATGAATATATATACTTTATGGGGTTTACGATGAATATTTAAGGATGTTACAAACGGAATGAGAAAGTTAATATACGCAAAAAATTATAAATATAGGCACACGTGTTGGTATAACCCCCATACAAATGTATAGCTAATTTCAGCTATTTCTGGGGTCGTATCCACATTTTTCAATTGCTTGCCCTTATCCTGGTTTCTAAGGGGCAAATCTTTCATTGTAAATCTACCATGTTTTATTCTAATACAAACCAATAACAAATGAATATTTTATTACAAAATATAATAAAATTTAGCAAAACGGCATTGTAGAGCCTGGCTGCTGTATAACTAAAATGTGTGTAAGATCTTCTACAGATTGCATGTCCTCTTCATTACTAATTCTTAGTTCATAGACGTATTATTAAAATAGATATAAATGTATACAATGAATTTCTAAATATTTATAGCCTGTTCAACAAACATACTTTTCTTCCAATTGCAAGGCAAATGGCAGACAAATAGATTTTTGGTTTCCGCACGTAAATAAACAAAAAGAGCTTTTTTCTGTAGGCAAATTTGGGTTCACCTAACTCAAACACAAACAAAACGAAGTGCCAAAGTAGACAATCAAAAAATATCAATCGTTCATTCACAAAATTTAAATAAAGTAAAATATTGTGTTTGAAAATAAATATTTCACACAAAATGTATGGTCCATTTCAACCGCTGTGCTGCATCGATCCCAACAGGTGCGCTTCTTCGCTATTCACTACTATAACCCCTCGCAAAATTAGGCACAATTTGGTATATATTTATGACCTGAGAGACTACAAAATCAGAAAAAATTTTATGTAGGCCCATTTCAAGCCCTATAGATTTCTATTCTGACCCTATCCCTGACTCAATGCAAAATTTCGTGAGGTTTGAATCATAATTGTGGCGTGATTTCAGATGACAATGGACACTCATAGCTCGGCGAGATAGGAAGATAAATATGTAAAATCGTTGAACCAATATTTCGAGGTTTGTGGCATCACCTAACCTTTGGTGGATTAGGTTGATATTTCACCCACCACCCACCATTTACACTTTTATTTAAACGAAAAACCGAAGCTCGGACATGATTCCCGCGGTCATAATCTCCATTGCAATTATGGAGATTACGACCTTTTTTCGGTCATAATCCCCATAATAAAGTGGGGACTACTTACAAAAGTTATTAAACGTAGTAAATTTGTGTTCGCATAGTCCGGTGCCGGACATACACAGAAGAGAAAGTCTTTGGACATACGCATTAGTATGGGGGTTATGCCCGCTTCTTTCTGGGGTTTATGACCGTTTTCCTATTCCATTATGGGGGTTCCGTCACAATCCCCAGAAAGTTGCGGAAATAATTCCTATAATAATGGGTATGCCCAAAACGATTGGGTGTGAGAACAAATTTAAATTCTCTGCTCTCCTGCCGGGCATCGAGTGTTTTTCCTCTGAGAATGTCCCGCTCCGGCTACCGTGAATCAAATATTTCTAAAATTAATTATTTTTGTAAGTAGTCCACACAGCAAGCATTCATATTCCCCATGGGAATTGTATCTCTTTTCAATGGACGCAACCATTTTTAAAAAAATAAACAAATTTTCTTTTCGGAAACATAAAAAAAAATTTTGACAGTAGGACAATAGGTGAAATGAGCATTTACTCCCAGACGAAAAAAATAAATGAATTGAAATAAAAACTTGATCGTCTTCTGTGAACAGGCTATCAGTCTTTTTTGCATTAAAAAATGACTAACAGGAAATTTTAATAGTTTAGCTCTAGTTTTACACACACAAAAGAATCGCCTTTTTTGTATGCCAAGCAAGCCACATTTTCTTGCTTTTCCAAATCTGAGAAAAATAAACATTTTTATTTTGTACAACAAGCGTATCAATATTCAAGACAATTTGTACCGTGCAAACTCCATTTTAAGTAGCTCTTCTATGTCAATCCATTTCACATTACAATAACTGTGTGGTTTTACTCGATATCTAGTAAAAATTGTTACCAAAAGTGCGACAGCATAACAAAATGCTGTCAATGCAATACCTGCTTGGGTGTTATAGACAAAACCATCCGAATCACCATCTTGTGGATAGGCAAACTCCGCCCAGGCACGTAAGGAAAGACCTTCATGATCTAGAGAGAGAGGTGCAGAGGTATGTATAAAAGAGAGCCTCTGATCAACAGGCCTATCAAGCGAGACTGAATAGTACTCACTCTAACGCGGTCTCAGAAGTCATTGAAGGATATAGAGTGAATACTGTACTAGGAGACCATCCCTCTCCCGTGGCAGCTAAAAAAAACGAGAGCTGCCCCCACAAACCCGAGTAGTTTTGCTACAACAACCATATCATTTTGAATTTCTTGTCCTGACAAACCTTTTTTATGTAAATATTTAATGACAGCACGCATTTCTAATTTTTTCATTGCAAAAAATTGCGGATTCGTTTTTTTGAACGCCTGTTTCAATATGTAAGAGTTGCCAGATCGAAACTCAATTGAACATGTGTTCATAAAATAGATGGAAGTTTCCAAATAATTTACTTTTTTGTTTATAACGCGCTTTTTGTGCTAAGCTAAAAAGTTTCGGAACTGCCCTCATATTTATTTCTAGCTCGGCGTCTAATCGAAGTTTATTTTTGAATTGTTCTGTACCTTTGACAAAATCCTTAGCTAACATTCAACATTTACCCTTTTTTAATTAAGCTTCGGTATAGTACCTTTCCCCAAATACTGGCATCTTCTGTTAACAATAGCTGGACAACGCCAGTGCAAGTCTAATAGCAGTTCAACTATACGTAAGGATGTTTATTGTTGCTGATCCTAGTAAGCGCTATACCAGTTCAGGGATCCTGTAATTGCTCGGATCTCCGCTAAAGTACCGTATTATGACCCGGCAGACGTAAAGAGATCTCGGTTTCCGGTTATTTTATGAAGAATCTAAGCCCTAGCATTTCTGCTCGATTTCCATCGATCCACGTGACTTGCATTAGCATTCAACGCACAGAAGTTATATTTATTTCGGGTATCCGGTCCGATACAATATAATTTTTTTGAATCTCACGTTGATAACCGTAGTATTGTTTCACGGTATGTTGCGTGCCCATTTCTGTTCCACTCGTCTATTGCCTTCAGCGTTACAGTAAGATGGCTGCTTCACACCTTTTCTAAATTTCTATTGGATGGATAAACAGAATTGTCTTTTATACCCCAGTTGGTGTAATCTTCATTGACCTTTTGCAATGTTTTAATATTGCATTCCTTAGCCATATCTGCCCACCAAACTATGTATATCTGTTCACCAAACTATATATATCTGTCCACCAGACATGTATACCCCGAGGTATACCCCGATTGCAAATACTTGTTACATTTTAGATATATATTCCACAATAATTTCGGCAAATGTAGGTAAAAAAAAAACAAGTAAAAAACATTAAGTTCGGCCGGGCCAAACATTTAATACCCTCCACCTTCGGGTAAAGGGAACATTAGAGCCCATTATGACCCACATTTACCAATTTTTAGACATATTCATGGGAAAATGTGCCAAAATCATCAAAATTCCGAATATCGGGAAATACGTCTACATGAGGCTTTACAAAAACTTGGACCTATACATACAGTGTTTCGCCAAAAGAGCTAGAACCCATCAAGACCAACAAATACCAATTTCTAGATAAATCCACGAAAAAATGTGGCACAAACCATTAAAATGCCGAATATCGGGAGGTACCGTTATATGGGGCTATAACAAATCGTGGACCTATACATGCAATGTTTCGCCAAAGGAGCTAGAACCCATTATGACCTACAAATGATAATTTTCAGACAAATCCGTGAAAAAATGTGGCAAAAATCAACAAAATACCGAATATCGGGAGGTACCGTTATATGGGGACTATACCAAAACGTGGACCTATAATTACAATGATTCGCCACACGAACTGGGACCCATTATGACTTACAACTACCAATTTTCCGAGAAATTCGTAAAAAATCAGTTAATAATCATTAAAATACTGAATATCTGGAGGTACCGTTATATGGGGGCTATACGAAGACGTCAACCTGCACAAACAATTTTCTGTCTTAAGGTGTAGTATCCATTTCGAACTTCAAATACCAAATTTGAAATAATTCCTGTGAATATATTGCTAAAATTATCAAAATACCGAATATAGGGAGGTACCGTTATATGGGGGCTATACGACGAAGTGGACCTGCAAAGACAATTTTCTGTATTAAGGTGTAGCATCTATTTCGAAGTTTAAATACAACATTTGAAACAATTCCGGTAAATAATGTCGCTAAAATCATCAAAATACCGAATATCGGGAGGTACCGTTATATGGGGGCTATATGAAAACGTGGACCTACATGCCCATTTACGAACTTAACCTGCCTACTGGAAAAATAAATATGTGTGCAAAAATTTTAGACAGACAGACAGACAGAGGGCAGACAGACAGGGCTATATGAGAACGTGGACCTACATGGCCCATTTACGAACTTAACCTGCCGACTGCAAAAATAAATATGTGTGCAAAAATTTTAGACAGACAGACAGAGGGCAGACAGACGGATAGACAGACAGAGGGCAGACAGACGGACATCGTTAAATCGACTTAGAATTTTATGCTGATTATGAATATATATATATATATATATATATATATATATATATATATATATATACTTTATGGGTTATACGACGAATATTTAAGGATCAGTCTGGCAACTCTGCTCGCTTACAAGCGTTTTTCTGTGTGTCGAATATCATTTTTAATTATAAATTAATTTTTCGGTGTTTTTTTGTGTCTCTCAAGTGCTAAATAGTGATATTTCAAATAATTGAATTTATTAAAATTCCATTTGTGCGAAGTTTTCGCGTTTCATTCAGTGTTTTCCTATTTTTTTGTTTGTTATAATTAATTTTTTTTTGCGCCTTGTTTACATTGGTGTTTATATTCTTCTTTTTGGTTTCTATCCTTTGTTGCTTCCTTTGTGTTATTCTGTGTTTTGACGTTTGTGGCTAATTCCCCTTAATATCTTTGTTCGTAAATAATTAGCTTTTCTTAGCATACTTTTAGGCAGTTACATTAAATTACTTACCACACTATTTCCAAAATTACACTTTTAAATTAAAAAAAAATAACTCTTTTTTACTTGAATCATTTTCCCTATTGTTTGATATTTAATACTCTCATAATGGCTTTCTCAAATAAAGATTGTGCTGTTAGAGACATCAGTGAACGGTTAATATCTTGCTTTATTTGCGATAAATTTTGGCATCTTAAATGTGCTGGTTTCAACGGTTGACAGTTTGACTTTATTACAGACAAGGCTAAAGGTCTGCGTTAGTCTTGTTTTGAATGTAGAGATTTACAAGTTGATTATCATTGCCTATTTAAAGAAACTAAGGCTGAAATTGAAAGGTTAAAAAAAGCTTTAATTTAACTTTTAAAAAATTTGAAAAAAGTTGAAAAATTAGTATTGAATTTTCTGATGACTCTCCTAAGAGAAAAAAGGCTTTAGTTGAATCTAACAATCTTGGCCAAAATAAATTGGGTCTCGATAACTTAATAAGTATAAATTCTCCAATTTCGCCAATTCCCCCTCCAAATGCTAATAATCCATCCAACGAAAGCCGCAAAGACATAGACCTAACTTCCAATGCTTCCACTTCGATCGGAAAAAGGTGTAAAAGCTAACCCACCTGCAGTAGTCGTGCAGGCTCCAACTATAACTCCTACAAACTCTTCCGCGGTTGTCAATGGCATTGATCCCATCGTTGTAGAACGGCGTAAAACAGTATTTGTATCTAGACTTCACTCTGATACTTCTACTGACAACATTCACAGCTATATAAAATCTAATCTAAATGGTGAAACTGATCAAGATTTAAACATCTTTAAATTTCGTTCCTCTCAGCAGCGTGATATTTCGTCATTCAAAATAACTGTTCCTCCCAGATTGTTTAACATTATTGTTAGTAGTTCATTTTAGCCCGAAGATACCTTTGTAAAAGAATTTATATTCCGAGAACGCTCTAATTTCATTAGACCTGTGAATATCTTGCCAGCTTCAAAAAACTAATTGATGTTTGCGGGATCCTCTACCAAAATGTTAGAGGATTAAATACTAAACTGAGAAGTGTATTCCTTAAAAGCTTCTTTTGTGAATTTAAAATAATTGCTTTTACGGAAACATGGTTAAAATCTGATGTTCTTGACAATGAGGTTTTCTCTCACAATTATCAAGTTTACAGAAAGGATCGAGTAATGGAAAAAGGAGGCGGCGTTTTGATAGCAGTTCATAACTCGATTCCTTCTGAAATAATTGATGTCTCAGCTGATCCCTTTAGTGAATTTGTCTGTGCTAAACTAAATATCACAGGTAACACTGTATTCTTAACTTGTTCTTATATTGCTCCTAATTCTGGACTTGAAATTTATATAAATCATGCCAATCTAATTGATAAAGTGTCTTCTTTTCTTAAGGATAATTCTTCGTTATTGTATTTTATTTATATTATAGATTATGTTCCCTCGTCATACCCAATTGGTTTTACTGCCTTTTGGGATATTATATTTGAATCCTGCTGTACGAAGTGAATGGCATTTTAAATATTAAAGACAGATTATTGGATTTAGTCTTCTCTTCTTCGTTGAACATTTCGATTTCCAGATCCTCTCCCTTTGTACTTCCTGAGGACAGCTATCATCCCACGCTGTTGATAAATCTCGAATTGAGAGCCTCTTCTCCTAATATAATATCTACTAATGCCTTAAGTAAAAGGCGTAACTTTGGAAAAACAAACCTTATCGATCTTCGCACTCTTCTATCGAACACTATATGGCGTATAAGTGACGACATTGACTCCAGTGTCTCAGCATTCTATAATCAACTTAATTCTGCTTTATCTTATTCGGTACCTACTGTTAAGCAAATTATAGACCAGGGTCCTGCTTGGTTTACGCCTGCACTGGGACGTTTACGCAATTTAAAAAGTAGATTATTTAAAAAATTCAAGAAATCGAATACGGCATTGAACTATTCAAAGTATTCTTCTGCAAGGTATAAATACAACTCTGAAAATTCCAAATGTTATTCTCAACATTTAATAAAGATGAGACAGAACTTGTTGCATAATCCCAAAAACTTTTTCAAATTTGTAAATTCTAAAAGGAAAGCACAAAAATTTCCAAGTCGTCCATAACTTGGTAGTATTAAATCTAGTGATAACTTAGATATTGCTAATTTAATTGCCCACTTTTTTCAATCATCTTATACGTCGGACACTTTTAACGCTATTTATAACTACAATATCGTAAAAATAAACTATTTTCCTAGTATCTTAACAGAAGATGAAGTTTTTTCTGAGTTAAGAACATTACGTTCTTCGTTCTCCCCTGGTCCTGATGGCGTTCTAACGTATATTCTAAAATCTTGTGCTAGCGAACTTTACGTGACACTCACTAAAATTTTTAATTATTCCCTAATAAAAGGTTATTTTTCATGTTACTGGAGGTCGAGCCTTGTCTTTCCTCTTCATAAATCAGGAAATAGGTGTTCAGTCGATAATTATAGATGAATCGCTAAATTAAGAGCTATTCCCAAACTCTTCGAACTTTTAGTTTCGCGTAGGATATCACATTACCTTAAAACTATAATTTCACCTTTTCAACATGGATTCATGAAAGGTAGATCTTCAATCACTAATCTCTTAGAATTTGTTTGTCATGTACATAACGGTTTTGTTAGTAAACAGCAGACTGATGTAATTTAGACCGATTTTAGCAAAGCTTTTGATACGGTAGTGCACAAGCTTTTGCTCCTTAAATTAGATTTAATGGGTTTCCCAACATCCCTGCTAAACTGGATATCCTCCTATTTAGATTGTCGCGCCCAATCTTCTTTTTATATACATCTTCATAAAAAATATTTATGTTTCATCTGGTGTACCGCAGGGAAGTCACTTGGCTCTTACAAATTGGATAATGTTGAGTATTTTGTTGATTTGGACGTAATCTTAGATCCTAAGCTACGGTTTCAATTACACATTGACTCTTCTGTTAATAAAAATCTTTACTAGGCTTCATCAAGCGTTGGTCCAAAGAGTTTAATGATCCTTACGTAACCAAAAGATTGTTTGTTAGTCTAGTTCGACCAGTATTAGAATATGGTTGTATATTATGGAGTCCATTTTATAAATATTATACTGAAAAAATTGTCCATTGCAAGAAGAAATTATGAACTTAACATCCCAATGAGATATTTTTGTGTAATTTATAACAGCTTAGATAATACTATTTGCTTAAATAGTCCTTTGAACACAATTAAAAATATATTCTACATATGTAATTTATGTCGTGAAATGTCTATGTTAATGTTATGTTTATGTTACCTTTTATTTTTGTTTTTTCTTAACTCTATAAGCTCATTTTTACGGCATATTATGTACAAATCCCTCCGCGGAACCAGTAGAACTTGCCTTTGAGCAGCAGTTGTACATGTTATAATTAAGGTTTGTTTTACTTCATCAAGCTGCTTGATCATCTGGCATTTGATCTACAATCCCCTATGCGGAACAGTAGACGTGGCCAATGAGCCGTGCTTTTAGATTGTTGCTTTGTAAATTTATGTTTACCAATTTGTGTGTAACTTTTAAAATGACTTGTATTTTATTCACTGGCTGATGTATTATCTGTAGCCGGTGTGAAACCATCGCTAACCCGCCTTGGTCCGGATTTTGGTGTGTACACGCTCCCTACGTTATAGAGAGGTTGCCCCCACGGTCGGCAGGGGCGGGTGTGAGAGGCGTGGGACCGAACGAAGAAAAAAAGTTAAAAACGGAATGATAAAGTTAATATACCCTCCTTTCCAAAGTGGAGGGTATAAAAAATTAATAAAATTTTCGAATAGCAAAATAATTTATTTTACTTTTTACTCTTTTGTCACAACTACAATTATAAATGTAAAAAAATTGATAAACTGTTTTACAATTCTGCAAATATTTTCTAAGAATGATATAGAAGAACAATTTCATTAATAAGAATTTTATGACTAGTTCTATAATTATTTATAAATTCTTGCACTTTTCAAAGTGCATTTCCTGTAAGTAACAAAGAAACCCCTGTAAATTTAAAATTGAAGTTGACATTATTGCATGGCACTTATTCTTGCTAAATCAAGTTGCGAATTATGGAGCGGTAGAAGATTTGCTGTCAAGATTATTCCAACGGTATCTTAATATCCAGTTTTTTTGATACACGGAACATTCTATGTCAGTGTAGTTACTGTGTAATAAATATATATTTTTTTTCGAATTCAAAAATAAATTTTCATTTCAATTAAGTCAACTATTCTGACGGAGGAGTGGAATGAGAAATAATCAGATGGATTTACATTACAAAAATAGTTCAGGGTAGCCCGAGTTAGTACATCACCGAGAGACATAAAGCAAACTAATATTATATTAAAATTAAAAACTAGGCAACAGCAAGTTTCGGCAAACGCAAAAATCGATCAACAATACGATTTTTTCGGGTGTACCAATGCTTGATGATTTATCTGAATTCATGAATAAGATTATTTACAAGTAATATAATCGTTTTTTACATAACGATAATCAGAATATACATTATCATACAAATATTATACTATGCCATATTTGTGCCCAGCAGCTCAAAATTAAGTATAGTTTTTCAAATTGGCCAGAACTTTTATTCAATATTCTCATCAGATGAAACCTCTTTAGATTTATGTTTGTTAATAAGTGGCATAAAACTCCAAAGACTTGCACCAGCAAGTAGAATAAGTCCAAGAGTGTGAAAGAGAGGATTGTATTTCCCGACAGATTCGAACCAAAGACCGCAAATAGGGGGACCAACTAGCTGTAAAATGCCATTGACAAATAAACTGATGCCGTAGGATGATGTTAAACGTTCGGTTCCAAGCATATCTGCCATTATAACAGCTGTTATACCCACATAAACCCCTGAGGCTAGACCAAAAACTGCGCACCAAAAGCCAACCATTCCATAGCTCGTTGAAAATGGGAGTATTGAAAGACTTATTCCCGATATAGCTAAGCCACCTATAAAATACCAAGTCTTCGGAATGAATCCCATATCTGAAAGTGCTGAACCGCCAATACGCCCAATTAGATCTGTGGTAGAAACAATAGATATGAGGTAAGCGGCAAGTGATTTATCAAAACCTAATGCCACACCGAATGCTGGTAAAAGTATTATGAAATTCGTGTAACCTATTGCGTTGGTGGAATTAGATATTAATATAACTAAGTACGTTGGATCTCTCAATAGACTTAAGTCAAAGAATTTTGTGCGTTTTTCTTGTTCTGACTCTTGTTGCATATTTGTCTCCAATATAGAATCGGAACCAGCAACAGCACTTAAAGCTGCTCCACTAGCAACTGACCTCAATGATAGATGTGATGAAAATTCTTTAGGTTGGAACGAAAGAGTACTCCCGTGATAAGGGGTGCTTATATACTGAAAACTACTTGTAGATGGGGAAAGACGTGACAGCCTATTCTTTGAGTTATTGCGCAAGGCATTGACGCGCTCCAATTTATTACTTGATCGTCCCATTTCTTGTACAGCATAGAGGGAAGATTGTGAATTCATTTGACCAGGTGTAGCAAAAGTTTGGTTACGTTGCGGCAGGCGAACTGGAGTACTGACTTTGCGAATACGCGAAGAGGATGATGAATGAAAATCATCATGATTTTTTCCCAGATGCTGCACAACGGCTGCCGAAGCACTTCTAATAAATTGAGAGTCATTTTCAACTAAATTGTAATCATGAGGAAGTGTTGGTGGGGAGTTATAAGGCAATCCTGGATTATTGGCCACATATTTTCCATCTTCGTGTGACTCGTCTACTGATTCAAATTTCAATACTATGCCAATGTCCTCTTCTTCGATGTCTTCCAGCATTTTCTTCACTATAGGAACACGTACCATATGTCTTTCCACTGGCTCATAAAATATTGCAGCTACAAACACGTTTAACGTTATTCCTCCCATGATGAGAACCGCACCCCTGTAACATAAAATAATATTTCTTAAATAAATTGCATAGAAGATATTTTAAAGTCAAATTAATTAAATCAAGGCCTATATAAGGGCGGCCAGAAAGCACATGTGTCAATTAAGTTTGCCGCCAAAAATCATAATTGGGATTTGAAATTCAAATCCCAACAGCATGAAAACCCAAAGTGTATGGCCAAATTACTGTGAGTGGTAGTCTGATTGTCCTACCTTACATGGGCCCTGGAAATTAATAGCAGTATTCGGTATTCTGATGGTTTTTATAACATTCGTAATGGGTTCTACCTCCTTTGTCAGAACGTCATGTTTATAGGTTAATGTTTTCCTATAGCCCCCAAGTAAATGAATAATTTTAGCAGAAATTGTCCGCGGAGCCGTTTAAAATTTGATATGTATAGTGTGAAATGAGTTCTGTCTTCTAAGACATTAGACTGCTGCATTAGGTTCACGATTTCTTATATCGCCCATGTAGTGTACCTGCCAATATTTGATATATTAGCCACATATTCAAAAACATTTTTTCCCGCTTTGCATCTGATATTAAACACTTTAACAAGAAATTGCCTATGTAGTTTATCGTTTTGGCGTTACCCCTATTTTTATGGGTTTTATTTTACTGTAATCTGTAACCGACCCACTGGCCAAAATTAAACTAGATGGGAATATTTTTATTGAATACGTTATGAAAATCAAAAAAAAAAAATTCTGAACACATATATATAAATATGAGGAGTGCTATATTATGAATCCACTATATAGTAGTAGATATTAATTTGTCAAACACACATTTCAACACTTTCCTTTGTTTAATTAATTTATAAGTAAACGATTATATAAGCAATACAATCGAGGCTTCTGTAGGGGTTTGGTCGTTAGATCTGCACGTTTATATTCAGATGAAACTTGACATGTTGACAATAACATTTTCTGTAACATTTTCACGTATGAAAAAATGCTTGAGATCGTTGTACTTCGTTTGCTTATAATATTCTGGAATCTTTTGAAGTTTTTTTTAATCATATTACTTCTCTTGCGGTTGTTGATGCAGTTGGTTGCCCTTGACTCATCCAAGATATAGCTGTGCCTACATAGGTTACTACAACACCTGTCAAGATTATTCCAACGGTATCTTAATATCCAGTTTTTTTGATACACGGAACATTCTATGTCAGTGTAGTTATTGTGTAATAAATATATTTGTAACATAAAATAATATTTCTTAAATAAATTGCATAGAAGATATTTTAAAGTCAAATTAATTAAATCAAGGCCTATATAAGGGCGGCCAGAAAGCACATGTGTCAATTAAGTTTGCCGCCAAAAATCATAATTGGGATTTGAAATTCAAATCCCAACAGCATGAAAACCACAAAGTGTATGGCCAAATTACTGTCAGTGGTAGTCTGATTGTCCTACCTTACATAGGCCCTGGAAATTAATAGCAGTATTCGGTATTCTGATGGTTTTTATAACATTCGTAATGGGTTCTACCTCCTTTGTCAGAACGTCATGTTTATAGGTTAATGTTTTCCTATAGCCCCCAAGTAAATGAATAATTTTAGCAAAAATTGTCCGCGGAGCCGTTTAAAATTTGATATGTATAGTGTGAAATGAGTTCTGTCTTCTAAGACATTAGACTGCTGGATTAGGTCCACGATTTCTTATATCGCCCATGTAGTGTACCTGCCAATATTTGATATATTAGCCACATATTCAAAAACATTTTTTCCCGCTTTGCATCTGATATTAAACACTTTAACAAGAAATGGCCTATGTAGTTTATCGTTTTGGCGTTACCCCTATTTTTATGGATTTTATTTTACTGTAATCTGTAACCGACCCACTGGCCAAAATTAAACTAGATGGGAATATTTTTATTGAATACGTTATGAAAATCAAAAAAAAAAAATCTGAACACATATATATAAATATGAGGAGTGCTATATTATGAATCCACTATATAGTAGTAGATATTAATTTGTCAAACACACATTTCAACACTTTCCTTTGTTTAATTAATTTATAAGTAAACGATTATATAAGCATTACAATCGAGGCTTCTGTAGGGGTTTGGTCGTTAGATCTGCACGTTTATATTCAGATGAAACTTGACATGTTAACAATAACATTTTCTGTAACATTTTCACGTATGAAAAAATGCTTGAGATCGTTGTACTTCGTTTGCTTATAATATTCTGGAATCTTTTGAATAGTTTTTTTTAATCATATTACTTCTCTTGCGGTTGTTGATGCAGTTGGTTGCCCTTGACTCATCCAAGATATAGCTGTGCCTACATAGGTTACTACAACACCTGTCAAGATTATTCCAACGGTATCTTAATATCCAGTTTTTTTGATACACGGAACATTCTATGTCAGTGTAGTTACTGTGTAATAAATATATATTTTTTTCGAATTCAAAAATAAATTTTCATTTCAATTAAGTCAACTATTCTGACGGAGGAATGGAATGAGAAATAATCAGATGGATTTACATTACAAAAATAGTTCATAGTAGCCCGAGTTAGTACATCACCGAGAGACATAAAGCAAACTAATATTATATTTAAATTAAAAACTAGGCAACAGCAAGTTTCGGCAAACGAAAAAATCGATCAACAATACGATTTTTTCGGGTGTACCAATGCTTGATGATTTATCTGAATTCATGAATAAGATTATTTACAAGTAATATAATCGTTTTTTACATAACGATAGTCAGAATATACATTATCATACAAATATTATACTATGCCATATTTGTGCCCAGCAGCTCAAAATTAAGTATAGTTTTTCGCTATAACATTCCAATATCTTGAGTCCTTCTTTCTTATACGTGGTTCCAATATCTAGGATCCAGCAATATATATGAAAACTCGGTTTAGTCTCTGAATATCATCTTGGGTATAGTTATCAAGGTATCTTGAGAGGAAGCCATCGCTGTATGCCAGATCTGGCATTGTTCCCAGCATCAATCACACATCACATCAGAGCACCTACTGCTTGTCTATAAGGAAATTAACTTCTTGATTTTTCTGCTTTTGAAACACTGTGTTTTCCATCGGTGTTGAAACTGGAGGACACTCCAAGAAATTAAATCTCTCCAAAATCTTCTTGGAATATGTTTTCTGGAAAATTTTAATTTAATCATAACTGTTTTTAACTTTAGAAACTATTTTGAACTCTGATTTTAAACTGCTTAGAAAATCCTTAAGATCATCTTTGTCTGATGCAGCTACCAATCCATCATCAGCATGGAGAGCAAGGATTAGCTTTCTACCATCTTTCTCTCTTATAAACAAACAAGTTCTGCAGCCATCATTAAAACCAGTTTACCACATAAAAATGCAGCTTCTGAATAGTTTACTGGAGACTCTGTTTGGTTAACGAAATCGTGTGACATCATTTCAATATTATCGCTGATACAATTTGATAATATAACTGTTCGATTTCTTCACCGTTTTATATTGCTATTATCACATGTGTCATCTAATTCGTGTTCTCTCCGACGTTTCCCATTTTGAATTTTTCAAAATCTTCTAAGTCGCTTATTTAATTTTTGTCTTTTTTTAATCGAACGTTCCCACGCCTCACGTTCCCAGCCCAGCCAACGGAGGGGGCGACCTCCCTTTACGCAGGGATCTCGTACTCATCATGATCCGCATCATAATGAGAATTTAGTAGGAAATTGAAAACCTACTACAGAATCTAATTCATTAGCTAGTTTGTCAAATAATAAAACATGTATTTTAATTGTTTAAAATAAAATTATTCTAGATTTAATAAATTCTAAACTCATACCAAAATCTGCATTACAGTACACAGAATTAAAGTCAATACACATTTTACTAAGAGGTTCGCCCATTGAATACTTCGTGCGGTGAAAATCGGTACACAATTTTTGGTAGTATCTACTAGACCTAAACGGAACATTAATTCTAATAGATGAGATTAGGAAATCTGAAGGTATATTACCATATACTATTTTTAGTACAAAAATGGAGTTCAACATAATACGTCTGATTTTAAGTGTAGGCAATCTAATTAATTTTAGCCTGCTAGCATAAGAAAGCAAAACAAAATTACTATACCAATGTAAACCCCGTAAGGCAAATAGCAGAAATTGTTTTTGCACGGATTATATTTTATCTGAGTATATTGCATATTGAGGATCCCATACAACAGAACCGTATTCTAATATAGTCTAACAAAAGACGTAAATAGCTGTTTTGTTATATATGGATCAGAAAATTCTCCATTCACAATTTGCTTTATTTACTATTATTACATGGCCATTAAAATTTAATTTTGGATCCATCAAGAGGCCAAGATCGACAAATAACTCTACAGTTGATAATGAATGACCTTCAATATTATATTGCAATATCAAAGAAGAAGATCTGGAGAAGCACATATGCTTACAACATTTGCTTAAATTTCCAGCCGAGTACATTTCAGTTCCGTTTTTGTTTTCACTTATCTACACAAACAGTACAAAACAAGAAACAAGTCCCATTATCTTCTAATATCGGTTTTGATTCGTTTCGTACATCGAGAAAAAAACAGAACGAAACGATTGCAAACGTTTCCAATAGTTTATATTCGTTAGCTGCTCAAAATATCACATTATCTCTTTAATGTAGACACGATATCATATCTAATATATCTGCCTTTTTCTCCATATCCTTCCGGTGTTGACTAGGAACATGAACATAGCATTTTGATCCGATAATTCTGGGTTGTTTAAATCTTGGTTTATTCTCAATTTTTTAACATGCCGTTTATCTTGATGCCCAATCAACTGTGCATAACGTTTCATTCGGCAACCGGTGTCCAGATAAAATCGTTTCACCTTACACTCTTTAATTGTAGAATAAAACTTACTTGAGGGGTTTCTGTAATGTAAAGACAACATAGAATTATTTATCGATGAATCATACACACCATACATTCCCAAGTGTCACCGTCTTCTCGGCATTGTTTACTTTTAATAAAACTTGAATCACCGCTTTGTCCATTGAATTTAAGGCCTCTTTAACGGCAGCTTGTATAGAGTGTGGTATTTTAAATTCGTCGTAATCAGTAAAGAATTCCTTTGAATTTGTTACGTGCCAATACACCAATCACTGGTAGGTATGCTCAAAATAACTTCATTCGACACAGAGTGATAGGCTACATTTGAATGAGATTTGTCCGATGGTTTTGGTTTTCCTTCTGCTATCTATTTTCTGCAATCTTTAATCCAATGCCCCATTTTCTTGCAGTAGTGACAAGTTTCTTTCAATATTAAGATTCATCTTATTTTTTAACTTCTTTTCATTTAGCACTACAGGGTGAAATGAAAAAACTGCAACCAACTTCAGACAGCTGTCATTTCTAAGCCACTCGTCCGACAGCTGTTAAAATTATTCCAGTGACAGCTCATTATATTGTTTACATACGTACAAATGCATATTTGTGAGAATTTTCCAGGAAAAATGTTATTCGTGATGGAATTCAAGGGTAATAGTGTGATTTCTATGTATTTGGCTGGAAAATCACAAGTCGCTATCGTTAGAGCATTCCAGCATTTAAATGTAAATAAATCTTTTGTGTCTCGCACCATCGCTCGTTACCGGTAGCGTCATTTTATGCTATCCATTTAATAGAAAATAAATTCATGCTCATTTTGTATAATTGATCTTTGGAAGTTTCTTCCAAATTGCTGATGCAGAGCTTTCCAAATATTAGCTTTTCTATAATAATTACTATACTTGTTGTATTCTCTTGCTTGAGCTTCTGATGCTGCTTCCGCCAAGGGCTTTGTAAGTCTTTTCTCAACTACATTCAGAGCTTCCTCATAGAAATCCAAAAGATCCTTGACCTTCCGCTGCCATATTGGTCAATCTGACTCACCTCACAACGGCTTTATGTTTTGGCAAAATTCCATGGTAAAATCTTTATATAACCTTTCTTATATCTTAGCTGGATTTATATTTTATTATGCAAGCCATACACGATACAACTGGTTGTATAACTCGGACAGGTTGTACTCTTTTTTTAATGACTGTTTTAAAAGTTTAATGACTGCTAGTATAAGCAATCTATCCTCCGAAGAGACGTTGGCTCGTGTTTAATAATACCGCCAGGGCATGGAAACGGCCAACTGCTTAAAGATGAACTTGAATTTTATACAAAAAGGTAGTGATGATCTGAATTTTATTATGGTCATAATAGGTGATGAAATCTTCCGTAGATCTTGCTCTAATGAGCTCGTTAATAGAGCTCCTACTGGATTCATGTTTTCGACATTCATATATAATTTGATTTGCGGTTTCCTCAACATTACAAAGATAGCAAATAACTGAAGGTTCCACACCAAAACTGTTAGGGTTATACTGTAAACATTCAAAAACTAGGCATCATTGTTATTATGAAGGCACACATACACACACACTACCCTCAGCTACACTCTTTCTCACTCACTCAGTCTCTTTCAGTCATTCAGACAACTCAGTCACTACACAACACAATTATCTTACAATCCAAGTAGCAACGCGCTACATCATATTTGCTACGCATTGAAGTGCTGCATTGCTACGAGTCCCAGCACTTCAAAAGCAGCATTAATGGAATCTCTTTCGCATTCCATGACAGACTTCGTATATGAACCGGAGAGCGGATTAATTTTCCAAGCGTGGTATAACCGCTACCAACACGTTTTAGAGAAAGAAGCCCAATCCTTGGACGATCATGACAAAGTTGCGTCACTCTGCAGAAAGATGTCAAACAGTGTTCACAAAAGATTCAGGAACTACGTTCTTCCAAAGAATCCAACAGAAATGAGTCTCAAGGACACCATAGAGAAACTTAACAAATTATTTGGTAAGGTACAAACTCAAGTGTCTCAACACTACAAGTGTTTACAAATGAAAAAACTTGATGGAGAAGACTATAAGGAATACGCCGGTAGAGTCAACTTACAGTGCGAACTCTTCAAGCTAAATGAAATGCAAGTGGATCAATTCAAGTGTCTAATTTAAGTCTTAGGTTTACAATCAAGCAAAGACAAAGACATTCGCTTACGTTTACTCAAATTGGTAGACGAAGCAAAGGACTCCACAACTCTAGACATTCTTGTAGATGAAACTCAACGACTCATGGATTTGAAAACAGACAAAACATTGATCGAGCATCAATCGTAATCAATTTGCGCAGTTAAGAAATTCGCCAAGAACAACAACAAGCATTTTCATAAAATTCCTGAAACGCCCTGCTGGTTATGCGGAGATATGGCAATCTAATTAATTTTAGCCTGCTAGCATAAGAAAGCAAAACAAAATTACTATACCAATGTAAACCCCGTAAGGCAAATAGCAGAAATTGTTTTTGCACGGATTATATTTTATCTGAGTATATTGCATATTGAGGATCCCATACAACAGAACCGTATTCTAATATAGTCTAACAAAAGACGTAAATAGCTGTTTTGTTATATATGGATCAGAAAATTCTCCATTCACAATTTGCTTTATTTACTATTATTACATGGCCATTAAAATTTAATTTTGGATCCATCAAGAGGCCAAGATCGACAAATAACTCTACAGTTGATAATGAATGACCTTCAATATTATATTGCAATATCAAAGAAGAAGATCTGGAGAAGCACATATGCTTACAACATTTGCTTAAATTTCCAGCCGAGTACATTTCAGTTCCGTTTTTGTTTTCACTTATCTACACAAACAGTACAAAACAAGAAACAAGTCCCATTATCTTCTAATATCGGTTTTGATTCGTTTCGTACATCGAGAAAAAAAAACAGAACGAAACGATTGCAAACGTTTCCAATAGTTTATATTCGTTAGCTGCTCAAAATATCACATTATCTCTTTAATGTAGACACGATATCATATCTAATATATCTGCCTTTTTCTCCATATCCTTCCGGTGTTGACTAGGAACATGAACATAGCATTTTGATCCGATAATTCTGGGTTGTTTAAATCTTGGTTTATTCTCAATTTTTTTAACATGCCGTTTATCTTGATGCCCAATCAACTGTGCATAACGTTTCATTCGGCAACCGGTGTCCAGATAAAATCGTTTCACCTTACACTCTTTAATTGTAGAATAAAACTTACTTGAGGGGTTTCTGTAATGTAAAGACAACATAGAATTATTTATCGATGAATCATACACACCATACATTCCCAAGTGTCACCGTCTTCTCGGCATTGTTTACTTTTAATAAAACTTGAATCACCGCTTTGTCCATTGAATTTAAGGCCTCTTTAACGGCAGCTTGTATAGAGTGTGGTATTTTAAATTCGTCGTAATCAGTAAAGAATTCCTTTGAATTTGTTACGTGCCAATACACCAATCACTGGTAGGTATGCTCAAAATAACTTCATTCGACACAGAGTGATGGGCTACATTTGAATGAGATTTGTCCGATGGTATTGGTTTTCCTTCTGCTATCCATTTTCTGCAATCTTTAATCCAATGCCCCATTTTCTTGCAGTAGTGACAAGTTTCTTTCAATATTAAGATTCATCTTATTTTTTAACTTCTTTTCAAAAAAAAAAAAAACTGCAACCAACTTCAGACAGCTGTCATTTCTAAGCCACTCGTCCGACAGCTGTTAAAATTATTCCAGTGACAGCTCATTATATTGTTTACATACGTACAAATGCATATTTGTGAGAATTTTCCAGGAAAAATGTTATTCGTGATGGAATTCAAGGGTGATAGTGTGATTTCTATGTATTTGGCTGGAAAATCACAAGTCGCTATCGTTAGATGATGAAATCTTCCGTAGATCTTGCTCTAATGAGCTCGTTAATAGAGCTCCTACTGGATTCATGTTTTCGACATTCATATATAATTTGATTTGCGGTTTCCTCAACATTACAAAGATAGCAAATAACTGAAGGTTCCACACCAAAACTGTTAGGGTTATACTGTAAACATTCAAAAACTAGGCATCATTGTTATTATGAAGGCACACATACACACACACTACCCTCAGCTACACTCTTTCTCACTCACTCAGTCTCTTTCAGTCATTCAGACAACTCAGTCACTACACAACACAATTATCTTACAATCCAAGTAGCAACGCGCTACATCATATTTGCTACGCATTGAAGTGCTGCATTGCTACGAGTCCCAGCACTTCAAAAGCAGCATTAATGGAATCTCTTTCACATTCCATGACAGACTTCGTATATGAACCGGAGAGCGGATTAATTTTCCAAGCGTGGTATAACCGCTACCAACACGTTTTAGAGAAAGAAGCCCAATCCTTGGACGATCATGACAAAGTTGCGTCACTCTGCAGAAAGATGTCAAACAGTGTTCACAAAAGATTCAGGAACTACGTTCTTCCAAAGAATCCAACAGAAATGAGTCTCAAGGACACCATAGAGAAACTTAACAAATTATTTGGTAAGGTACAAACTCAAGTGTCTCAACACTACAAGTGTTTACAAATGAAAAAACTTGATGGAGAAGACTATAAGGAATACGCCGGTAGAGTCAACTTACAGTGCGAACTCTTCAAGCTAAATGAAATGCAAGTGGATCAATTCAAGTGTCTAATTTAAGTCTTAGGTTTACAATCAAGCAAAGACAAAGACATTCGCTTACGTTTACTCAAATTGGTAGACGAAGCAAAGGACTCCACAACTCTAGACATTCTTGTAGATGAAACTCAACGACTCATGGATTTGAAAACAGACAAAACATTGATCGAGCATCAATCGTAATCAATTTGCGCAGTTAAGAAATTCGCCAAGAACAACAACAAGCATTTTCATAAAATTCCTGAAACGCCCTGCTGGTTATGCGGAGATATGGCAATCTAATTAATTTTAGCCTGCTAGCATAAGAAAGCAAAACAAAATTACTATACCAATGTAAACCCCGTAAGGCAAATAGCAGAAATTGTTTTTGCACGGATTATATTTTATCTGAGTATATTGCATATTGAGGATCCCATACAACAGAACCGTATTCTAATATAGTCTAACAAAAGACGTAAATAGCTGTTTTGTTATATATGGATCAGAAAATTCTCCATTCACAATTTGCTTTATTTACTATTATTACATGGCTATTAAAATTTAATTTTGGATCCATCAAGAGGCCAAGATCGACAAATAACTCTACAGTTGATAATGAATGACCTTCAATATTATATTGCAATATCAAAGAAGAAGATCTGGAGAAGCACATATGCTTACAACATTTGCTTAAATTTCCAGCCGAGTACATTTCAGTTCCGTTTTTGTTTTCACTTATCTACACAAACAGTACAAAACAAGAAACAAGTCCCATTATCTTCTAATATCGGTTTTGATTCGTTTCGTACATCGAGAAAAAAAAACAGAACGAAACGATTGCAAACGTTTCCAATAGTTTATATTCGTTAGCTGCTCAAAATATCACATTATCTCTTTAATGTAGACACGATATCATATCTAATATATCTGCCTTTTTCTCCATATCCTTCCGGTGTTGACTAGGAACATGAACATAGCATTTTGATCCGATAATTCTGGGTTGTTTAAATCTTGGTTTATTCTCAATTTTTTTAACATGCCGTTTATCTTGATGCCCAATCAACTGTGCATAACGTTTCATTCGGCAACCGGTGTCCAGATAAAATCATTTCACCTTACACTCTTTAATTGTAGAATAAAACTTACTTGAGGGGTTTCTGTAATGTAAAGACAACATAGAATTATTTATCGATGAATCATACACACCATACATTCCCAAGTGTCACCGTCTTCTCGGCATTGTTTACTTTTAATAAAACTTGAATCACCGCTTTGTCCATTGAATTTAAGGCCTCTTTAACGGCAGCTTGTATAGAGTGTGGTATTTTAAATTCGTCGTAATCAGTAAAGAATTCCTTTGAATTTGTTACGTGCCAATACACCAATCACTGGTAGGTATGCTCAAAATAACTTCATTCGACACAGAGTGATGGGCTACATTTGAATGAGATTTGTCCGATGGTATTGGTTTTCCTTCTGCTATCCATTTTCTGCAATCTTTAATCCAATGCCCCATTTTCTTGCAGTAGTGACAAGTTTCTTTCAATATTAAGATTCATCTTATTTTTTAACTTATTTTCAAAAAAAAAAAAAAAACTGCAACCAACTTCAGACAGCTGTCATTTCTAAGCCACTCGTCCGACAGCTGTTAAAATTATTCCAGTGACAGCTCATTATATTGTTTACATACGTACAAATGCATATTTGTGAGAATTTTCCAGAAAAAATGTTATTCGTGATGGAATTCAAGGGTGATAGTGTGATTTCTATGTATTTGGCTGGAAAATCACAAGTCGCTATCGTTAGAGCATTCCAGCATTTAAATGTAAATAAATCTTTTGTGTCTCGCACCATCGCACGTTACCGGTAGCGTCATTTTATGCTATCCATTTAATAGAAAATAAATTCATGCTCATTTTGTATAATTGATCTTTGGAAGTTTCTTCCAAATTGCTGATGCAGAGCTTTCCAAATATTAGCTTTTCTATAATAATTACTATACTTGTTGTATTCTCTTGCTTGAGCTTCTGATGCTGCTTCCGCCAAGGGCTTTGTAAGTCTTTTCTCAACTACATTCAGAGCTTCCTCATAGAAATCCAAAAGATCCTTGACCTTCCGCTGCCATATTGGTCAATCTGACTCACCTCACAACGGCTTTATGTTTTGGCAAAATTCCATGGTAAAATCTTTATATAACCTTTCTTATATCTTAGCTGGATTCATATTTTATTATGCAAGCCATACACGATACAACTGGTTGTATAACTCGGACAGGTTGTACTATTTTTTTAATGACTGTTTTAAAAGTTTAATGACTGCTAGTATAAGCAATCTATCCTCCGAAGAGACGTTTGCTCGTGTTTAATAATACCGCCAGGGCATTGAAACGGCCAACTGCTTAAAGATGAACTTGAATTTTATACAAAAAGGTAGTGATGATCTGAATTTTATTATGGTCATAATAGGTGATGAAATCTTCCGTAGATCTTGCTCTAATGAGCTCGTTAATAGAGCTCCTACTGGATTCATGTTTTCGACATTCATATATAATTTGATTTGCGGTTCCCTAAACATTACAAAGATAGCAAATAACTGAAGGTTCCACACCAAAACTGTTAGGGTTATACTGTAAACATTCAAAAACTAGGCATCATTGTTATTATGAAGGCACACATACACACACACTACCCTCAGCTACACTCTTTCTCACTCACTCAGTCTCTTTCAGTCATTCAGACAACTCAGTCACTACGCAACACAATTATCTTACAATCCAAGTAGCAACGCGCTACATCATATTTGCTACGCATTGAAGTGCTGCATTGCTACGAGTCCCAGCACTTCAAAAGCAGCATTAATGGAATCTCTTTCGCATTCCATGACAGACTTCGTATATGAACCGGACAGCGGATTAATTTTCCAAGCGTGGTATAACCGCTACCAACACGTTTTAGAGAAAGAAGCCCAATCCTTGGACGATCATGACAAAGTTGCGTCACTCTGCAGAAAGATGTCAAACAGTGTTCACAAAAGATTCAGGAACTACGTTCTTCCAAAGAATCCAACAGAAATGAGTCTCAAGGACACCATAGAGAAACTTAACAAATTATTTGGTAAGGTACAAACTCAAGTGTCTCAACACTACAAGTGTTTACAAATGAAAAAACTTGATGGAGAAGACTATAAGGAATACGCCGGTAGAGTCAACTTACAGTGCGAACTCTTCAAGCTAAATGAAATGCAAGTGGATCAATTCAAGTGTCTAATTTAAGTCTTAGGTTTACAATCAAGCAAAGACAAAGACATTCGCTTACGTTTACTCAAATTGGTAGACGAAGCAAAGGACTCCACAACTCTAGACACTCTTGTAGATGAAAATCAACGACTCATGGATTTGAAAACAGACAAAACATTGATCGAGCATCAATCGTAATCAATTTGCGCAGTTAAGAAATTCGCCAAGAACAACAACAAGCATTTTCATAAAATTCCTGAAACGCCCTGCTGGTTATGCGGAGATATGCATTACTCAAAATACTGTACATTTAAAAATCATAAATGTTCACAGTGTCAGCAGACAGGTCACAAGGATAACTTTTGCAAAAGTGCAAACGAGGCAAGTCCACTACAGACAAAGCCAAAGTCAACTCGGACAAAACAAAATACAACGCCAACGCAGTTTTCTCATCGAAACAACTCCAATTCCAACAGACATAGAAACAGAGCTAGATAGACTTGAAAAAGAAAACAACAATCACACCAGTCAATTCTTCAAAATTTGCAGCGCCAATAGTCACGAGTAGAAGGAACGGTAAAATTAGAAATTCAATTGAACCAAATCAGTATCCTTTGCCTACTCCTGAAGAAATTCTATCAGACTGTCACGATTGCACGATATTTAGTCATTTGGATCTCTCTGACGTATATCTTCAAGTAGAAGTCGACGACCAAAACAAAGACTTGCGAACTATTAATACTCACAAAGGGTTATACAGATATAATCGCTTCACTCCAGGTATCAAATCAGCACCAGGATCCCTCCCGCGAATCATGGATGAGCTATGTACAGGCATCCAAGGAGCTCGAGTGTACATGATCATGATCACAAAACTAATCTAAATTTGTTATTACAGAAAATTCAAGATTACGGTTTCAAACTCAAATTCGAAAAATGTCAATTTTTCAAACCATCAATCAAATATCTAGGTCAAATCATAGACAAAAACGGCATACGCCCTGATCCAGACAAAATTCTTGCAATACAGAATCTCAAGGTCCCTGAAAAGATTTCAGTAGTACGATCCTTTCTGGGCTCCATAAACCACTATGGAAAGTATGTCTACAACATGAGAAATATCCGAAAACCACTAGATGATCTCTTAAAAAAGATCACAAATGCCTTTGGACCAAAGAATGTCAACAATCTCTCGACGAATTCAAACGCATTCTAACATCGGACTTACTACTAACTCATTACAACCCATCACTGCCAATTCACATTGCAGCGGATGCATCATCACATGGCATCGGATCGGTAATATATCATACTTACCCAGACAACAGTGTCAAAGCCATTCATCACGTCTCAAGATCACTTACTCCAACGGAACGAAATTACAGTTAAATCGAAAAAGAAGGACTAGCACTAGTTTCATTTCCACAAAATGATTTTCGGAAGAAAATTCACCAATAACCATTGCTCACAATATTTGGTTCCAAAAAAGGTATTCCGGTCTGTACTGCGAACAGGTTACAACGTTGGGCTCTTATCCTTCTCACCTACGATTTCGATATAAAATATACCAAAACTAAGGATTTTGGACACGCAGACGTTAGGTCAAGATTGATAAACGCACATGAAAAACCATCAGATGAGTACATCATAGCTTCCATCAACCTAGAAAAAGACATAAGGTATGATATCACAGACGCCGTATCAACATCGACAAGGACATAGAGCCGAACATCGACAAGGACATAGAGACTTACGTCAAGAAATGCAACAATTGCCAAATTGTAGCAACAAGTACAATCAAAACCAACCTTTGTCCTTGGCCCACAACAACACGAGTTCTCGAACGTGTTCACATAGATTACGCAGGTTCTGTTAGAAGCATTTACTACCTCGTAATAGTGGATTCATATTCCAAATATCCTGTCATATATGAAACTTCATCAACCACCGCCGCAGCAACATTAAGGTTACTAACAACTTATTGTTCACAATTTGGAAATCCAGAACAAATAGTATCCGACAACGGAACACAATTTTCCTCAACAGATTTCGAAAATTGGTGTTCGCAACGAGGAATAAAACACACATAAACACTTCGATATCACCCAAGTTCCAATGGTCAATCCAAAAGATTTGTCTATACTCTCAAACAATCTTTAAAAAATCAGAGAGAAAGAAGACGGCATCTAATGCACTACAAACATTCCTAGAAGTGTATAATTCAACACCGAACAAAAACTCACCTAATGAACTATCTCCAGCGGAATCATTCCTAGGCCAAAAATTGAGAACTGTATTCGACTTAATAACAAAGCCTCTACTATCGAGTCAAGAGAGAAACATTCAAATGGAGGAACAGTACAACCGTAAACACGGCACCAAACAACGAAATTTCACTACTGCAGATCTTGTCTACGCTATACACTTCAAAGGTAATAAAAGCTACAGGGTTCCAGGTGAAATGATCAACAAAGTGGGAAATGTTACGTACAACACTCTCGTTCAAGTGAATAATCGACAAATTCTCGTGAGATCTCACGCAGATCAACTCAGACTAAAAGAAGCCGATCACGATGTTGTACCTGCAAAGCAAAATGATAATCTTCCTCTTCAAATCCTACTAGAAGACTTCAACATTAGTCCACCAACGGAAGATTTCACAACTCCACCATCATCTCCGGTTATGCTTCCACAACGCATCATTTCTCGAAGACATCCTGTACAGCCAATATCCAGGACCCCCGAGAAGTCTCAAAAAGGGAGATGTTAGGGTTCTACTGTAAACAATTAAAAAACTAGGCATCATTGTTATTATGAAGGCACACATACACACACACTGCCCTCAGCTACACTCTTTCTCACTCACTCAGTGTCTTTCAGTCATTCAGACAACTCAGTCACTACACAACACAATTGTCTTTCACTCCAAGTAGCAACGCGCTACATCATATTTGTAACGTATTTTAGTTGCAGAAATAACCAGAATAAATCTTGCTCAAGTTTTTAATTTATCAACAAGTCTTTTCTTAATAAAGTAAAAGCGCAACTAAATCTTTTACACGAACGTAAGAGTACAAGAAAAACGAAATAGAGTACTGTTGCAAAAACAGTGGCCCGTTAATATCTGTTGATTTCTTTGCATTTAATGGGGTTGATGAAAAATTTTCCACACCATCTGTGATTGTTAACTGACATAAAGATGCTTCCTCTATTCTGGGATAAATTCTGATAATCTGCTTTCCACTCTGCCCAAATTTTCTTTGTTATCTGCATTGTCGCATCACCAATAGTTAAAGGAGTATTGGTTTCAGAGCCCAATTGCCTTATAATATTATAAAATGAGTCAATTATATATAAAATTCTTTCCGATGTCATCTTAACTCAAATGCGTCTCACCTATTGGCTGTTTAAAAAATAACACATAAATACTGGAAATACCAGTTTGCAATAGAGGAAAGAAAGTCATATATATATTTTGTTATTTAATACTAAAATAGCGTACAAACATTTTATTTTAATTGGACGGATCCAATTGTTTTCTCTCTTCGCCTTGTGCGAACGAAGGCTCTCCCCGCTATTAAAGTAATATCATTTACCAAACTCTTTTTATTTTTATATTTATTTATATGCATTTTCCCCTTTTCCCGACAGCTGTTGATAATAAGAAGTTAATCGTTTCTTTTTTCCTATTTGTAAAGGAAACTTCATCACCATCAATAAAACATACATACAAACAAACAGGTACGTACAGTGAAAGGCCTAGTGAAATTATAAAATAATATTCTATAAAGAAAGATTTTTTTAAATTGTGCAAAACAACAACAGAAAGTGTCGTTTATTCCTTTAGTGGTCGTCTCTGTATTACAGGTGAAAAAATGAAAAAAACGTTGATTTTTTAACTTGTTGATATTTTTTGCGTCGATTTGTGGCTCTTTATATGTTGTGCGAAGTAAAATTTGGCTTTTGGTTTATTTATCAGTGTGCTTTAATTGTTCTTCTATTAATTATATTTACAGAGATTTTCTAAAACTTTCAAAATACCATTGATTCCAATTAATATGTTTAATGGATTATGATGAAAAAGAACACCAAAAATTTGAAAAAGGCTATGATTTTATGATGACTTCAAAGGAAAAAATTGATACAGTTGATCAGAAACATAATCCTTCTTCCCAAGTCTATTTACGATGGCAGGCTGCAATTAATAGGAAGTTAGGCCAAAAAGGGCTCGTACTACTTCTTTTAATTCAAATGTGAGTGGTGCAGTTGCCTCGTTATTGGAAAGTTCGGGTGAATCCCTAGAAACCCAATACTTCGACTCATGACCAACATTTAGCGATTTGCGGTTGACAAATGTACATACGAAGTGAGATGAAAAAACTGCAACCAACTTCATGCTGCTGTCATTTCTAAGCCAGCTGTTAAAATTAAACCAGTGACAGCTCATTATATTGTTTACAAGCGTACAAAAGAATTTTCCAGAAAAGGTTATTCGTGACGGAATTCAAGAGTGATAGTGTGATTTCTTTATATTTGGCTGGAAAACCACAAGTGGCTATCGTTAGAGAACTCCAGCATTTAAATGTGAATCTTTTATGTCTCGTACCATCGCTCGTTACCGTGATACTGGTAGTGTAGCCCAACGTCAAGGAAGTGGACGGAAGAAAACAGAAACATCAGCAGAAATGGTTCGAAAAGTAAAGAAGCGACCTGATCGAAACCTGCGTCGCAGTGGCCGAAAAATGGTGCAAAAACTTACACCACAACAGAAAGGAAATACACTCAAAAGAGCTATAGAGTTGCTTCGCTTGCCCGAAAGTGGTGAAATGCCGAATTCGGGTTAAATGAGAAAACATTTGTAAACAAACTAAATGATCGTGTTTACTTGCCAGAGGTCAGTTGAAAATGTGATGGTGTGGCCACCAAAATCTCCTGATACCAATCCGTTAGACTGTTGTGTCTGGAGTATTTTCGAAAGCAAGGTTGGCACTAAAAAATATCAAAGTGTCGATCACCTCAAGCAAACGCTTTGCCGGGAATGGGCCAAAATACCGCAGAGCAACATTCGGGCAGCGTGTGACGGTTTCATTGGCCGTTTGAAGGCCGTAATTCGTGCCAAAGATGATTAAATCAAACAAATCTTATCTTATTCTAAAATTTGATGATATTTGCAAACTTTTTTGCTTTTATTTAATAAAATTTAAAAAAATGAAAAAAATATGGCGTTTGACTTTGTTGCAGTTTTCTTATCCCACCCTGTAAATAATTCTCGTCTAAGCGACATTGATAGACTTTGTCGTTTGGTCCCGAGGAAGATTCCGAGATAGTCCCAATGTTTCCGTTTACTAATCGTTGTCTTGGAAGGTTTTATTCGATATATGTTTTGTTGTTGTGACTCTTTGGAAGCAGAGTGTAAACGATAAAATCTCTTTTTCGTCGAGGAAAGACTTTGATGCTTTTGTCACTTCGAATTCGTACGCTCATGTGCTTTTATGACATGCGTAGTTCAGATCAGTCTAAGAGCTTATCGGTATAAAGTTATGAAACCTGTAAATTGTTTTCGTAGCGGTCATGAAGTAAAGAAATGTCTTAGCAAACGTTGGCTTTGGAAGATAATTAAATTGGGTAATTCGACCCAAACTTCCACCGTGACATCTAAAGTTTCTCAAAATTCGAGTTCTAGGCCATCTAATTCGGGAACACTTAACGCTGTACACATCCAGCCCATGTAGATGCTACACAATTATCTACATGGGCTGGATGTGTACACCGTTAAGTGTTCCACACCACAAAGAACAAGCCTGTACTTTTAGGTACGGCGATGGTGAATATCGTTCGCCTGTTGTTAGGAGCCCACCTTTACCCCAAAATATAATTAGATGATTGTATTCCGATTTAGTCTGAGCTTTACTGTCTTAAAACACAGTGTTCATCCCGTTAGTTGGTGTTGTTGTTGTTGTTGTAGCAGTAGTACATGTGTATGTTTGTGTTCTGCTAATCTGGTTCCAGCTCCAGGTTTAGAAATTCGGCTACTTTAACGGGCTGTAGCCAGAGATCCTCTGGAGTGAGTTGGGTAGGTTTGGCTGAGCAATTAAAAAGGTGTAGCGTATTGTGCGGGCCTGTATCGCACGCCGGGCAGGCGTCACGCACATCTTCATCAATTCGTGTCCAATACGAATTGAGGCGACTACACCATCCTGAACGTAATTGCGCCAAAACTACCCTGGTTTGTCTAGGCAGCTGACGTTCTTCGGCTGCAATGGATGGGGGGTGGACTACGAGGACGGCATTCACTTTATAACTGCTAATAGCATCCGCGACTGCATCGGTGTGAATGCCACTCAGACCTGCCTGATAGGCTTCTTGATCTAGAGGCTCTCTCTTGTAGCGCTGGACCTCCCTCTCTAGATCATGTATGTCCTTCCTGACACGCCTGGGTGGGGGAGAGTTATCCACCATATGATGGTTGGGATGACTCTCACGGTAACACCCAAGCAGGTACTGCAACGAAAGCATATGATTATGCTGACGTAAGGGAAGGACTTTCGCCTCCTCATGTAGATGGTCTACTGGTGTCATGAGGAGGCACCCTGTCGCAGTTCTCAGGGCAGCGTTCTGGCAGGTCTGGATATTCTTCCACTGCGTAGCACTAGTATTCGCAGACCACACTGGAGCCGCATAGTTGACCACAGACCGACCTATCGCGTTATAAGAGGTCAACAAGGTTTCTTTGTACGCACCCCAAGAGTTGCCGGCTAGCGCCTTGACGACCTTGTTCCTACTTTTCATCTTGTCGCAGATAGCTGTGGCTTGCGCGGACGACTTGAACATGCTGTCGAACGTTACCCCAAGAATCTTGGGGTAGTTCGTGGTCGGTATTAGATTCCCCTCGACCTGAACATTCAGCTGTGTTCTCATCTCCGCAGACCATGTGGTAAAGAGTGTGGCCGTTGATTTCGTGGCGGATATTTTCATATTCCTCGCGTGGAAGTATGCGGCAAGCTCCGCGAGATAGGGGTTCAACCTTTCGCATATGTCATCGACCACTGGACCCGACGCCATGATCGTACAATCATCCGCATACGTTACAATCTCAATGCCGTCTGGAGGGCGAGGAATTCCGGAAAGGTAGAGGTTAAACAGTTCCGGAGATATCACCCCGCCTTGGGGAACTCCCTGTTTCACTCTACGGGCTTTGGACTTCTTGTTCCGGAATTCCACGTACGACTGGCGTCCACACATATAGTTGATTATCCAACGTTTCAAACTTGGCCGGAGGGTAGTTCTCTGTACGTCCTCAAACAGTGTGGCATGATTGACCGTATCAAATGCCTTTGATAGGTCAAGGGCTACCAACACTGTTCTGTCACACGGCCTGTTCTGGTTCAGTCCTCTACTAATATGTGTGGAAATGGCGTGTAATGCTGTTGTGGTACTATGTTGTGGACGGAATCCATGCTGGTGGTTGGCAACTGTATAGCTTCCTCTAATGCTGGGGAGGAGTAAAGCCTCAAGAGTCTTTGCTACTGGCGACAAAAGCGAAATCGGCCTGTACGATTCGCCTTTACTGGCCCATTTTCCAGGTTTCGGGCACTATGTGGGTGGCTAGCGACAAATTGAGAACTTTCGTTAAGTACTCGACTCCCGGCGTATCCAGCTGCTTCAACATTACCATTGAGATTCCGTCCGGGCCCAACGCTTTGGATGACTTAGCGTTACGGATGAAATTTGCAACATCACCCATCGTAAACTGTGGTGGTTCCTCCTCGGCGGGAAGAGATCTGATACGACGTAGTACTCTTCGCTTCGCCCTATCGCTCTCGGGGTGCTCGACAAATTGTCGGTTAAAGTATTCCACGCACCTCTTCGGATCAGTCACTGTTACGTCGTTAAAAGTGACTGAGGTCCTATCATCCTTTTTTCCAGGGTTCGAGAGCGACTTAACCGTTACCCACAGCTTACTCATATCGGTTCCAATGTTGCAGCACTTCAGATGGTCTAGCCACTTTTTCCTCTTATGCTCCTGTACCAACCGGTTGACTTCCACAGTCAAATCACTGATTCTAGGATCAGTAGGGTTGGTACGACGGAGATCATCACGCTCGTTTGCTAATCCCGCTGCCTCTGCTGGGAAGTTTGGTCTTATCTCGGGTATTCGACCAGCAGGTATATAGCGAGCGGCTGCAGCTCTGATGATGTTTCGGAAAATCCTTTCTGCTACCCGAACATCAGAAGGGTTGGGCAGTTCTCTGAAGTGGCGGTTGGTGAATTCTCTGAACTCTGGCCAGTGAGCTTTCCCATGGTTAAGGAAAGTGCGGCGTTCAGAGGTTATGAAATCGGGCGACCTGCTTATGGAGACGATTATCGGGAGAAGGTCTGAGCCAAGAGAAATGACGGGTTGCCAAGTCACGTAATTTATCAGACCGGGTGACACTATGGTTAAGTCTGGCGAACTGTGACACTCTCCTCTTATTCGGGTGGGGGCATCCTCGTTAACCGTGCAGAATGTGGAGCAGTCAATCTGCTCTGCCAGCGCTGATCCCCTCTGGCCATTACCTAGGACGGAATGCCACAACTCATGGTGGGCATTAAAATCCCCTAGTACCAGGCGGTTATTGCCTACCAATAATGGGCTAATATCAGGCAAATAACGCGGTTCACAGCTATTAATCGGCGGGATATACACATTAAGCACCTCTACCTTGGCAGTTCCACACTTGACTGCTACCCCCATACATTCTATGTATGGGTCACTAGAGACTAGCTCAAGCGAGATAGGTCTGTACTGAACAGAATGGTGTAACAGGAACGCTAATCCCCCACCTCCACTTCTGGTGCGATCCTTCCTTAGTACGTTGTAACCATAACAACGTTGTAGGCTGCAATTTTCATTCAGCTTGGTTTCCTGCACCGCTGCGATCTTAATATTCCTCCGACTCATAAATTCCACTATCTCATCTATTTTGCCTCGAAGTCCGTTGCAATTGAATTGCAAGAATGATGCACAATCCGGAGTTGGAACAGCAACATGTGGCGTTAGGTGCTGCGGTGTTCGTTGCTGTTCTGGAGACTGCGGTGGAGTGCCATACTCCGACGACGTCTCTGACGAGAACGACGAAGAAGAGGACTCGCTGGGGACTACGTTACTGCAGCAAGTCGCAACATAATCCCTTTCGCTGTAGTCTCGCAAACGCCTTAATCCGGAACAGTTCTTGAAGTGCACCCACTTTCTGCATCCATTACATCGCACCGAGACAGATCTGTGGTGGATGACGTTCTGACAAACCGAGCAGAACCAAGGTCCGGGGTTTTCCTCAATCCCGGCACGGACCAATAAAATCCGGAGCAAGCATTCCGGGATATGCTGCTCCCAATGCAGAAAAATAAACAAACACAAACATACTGGATTGGCAGCCGCTGGCCGAAACTGGAATCTTGTTGTTTCGGGTCAATCCGGTATCGTAGAACCCGCTGCCGTGGGATTGCCGTTAGTTGGTTGGCCCCAGTGACTGTAAAAGCGAAGATAATTATGCTGAAAGATTGGCTGGACAACGTTGGTTGGGATGATTCACTCTGGCTGATTGAAAAAGGCTCACTGAGGCTGATTGGAAAAGGCTCTTCGAATCATGGATTCAATATGTTCCAGGAGTTTCTGCTGAACTTCACGTCTTTTCTGACGACTTGGAGTCTATATGAGTGTTGAGTCTCCAGATAGAAAACATTTTGTTCATTTGCCTTCGTGCAAAACAAAGATCGCTCCCTTAAATCAATTTACTTGTCCTTTTTAAAGCTTTTTGGAGCAGTTTTGGATTCAGTTCTACTGAAAACCATTGTTCGGGAGATAGCTATTGAATTTAGGCAAATTTATTATTGAACACATGGACCTTATTGCTTGCAAATCGTGTATGTCGGATACAAGAAAATATTGGCAATGACAATTGGCATCATGTCAAATCCGAAGATAATCTCGCAAATTTAGGAAGTCGAGTTATGTCTCCCTTAGAATTATCTTCCTCCCGCCTATGGTGGCACGGTTCTATTTGGTTAGGTAAAGCAAATCCGTATGGTCGAATCATCATGAGAAACGAAATGAGAATATTTCGATCACATTTTTACTTTCTTTTCGTCGACCTTTGAAGAGCGTTTCGCATCATTGCCTACGTTGTTAGATGTCTTATTTATTTCTTATTTCTCATTTGAAATGTGCACACGGTGCTATTCTTGTGATATTGCGTACTCTGAGATTGGAATATTGGATTTCTCGTATGAAAAATCTCATCCGCTTGGTAGTAAAGCGTTGAAGGTCTGCATTTTTTGAAAAAATCCACTTGCCGTCAATTCATGGCTGCACTTCCCCCAGAAACAAAAACTCTTGATCGGCCATTCACATACAGTGTTGCCAACATTTTGAGAGCTAGAAGCGTAATTAAAAACCAGAAAAGCGTAAATGGCGCAAACACTTTCCTTAAAAAAGCGTAAAAAGCGTTATGTTTTTTTTTTTTTTTCTAAACCAAATGCAAAAATTGTCAATAAAACACTTTTTTTAAATAAATACTGTTTAGGTCGTATCTTATATAAACATTTCATGTATAGGGCATACATATTTTAAAACAAGTAAAAAAGCAGTAAGTTCGGCCGTGCCGAACTTTGAATACCCTCCACCATTTGGAACGAATTAATAAATGTACAAAAAAAAAAAAATAAATAAAACAAAATCCATTAAAAATTCTGTTAAAATCTTAAAAATACCCAATATCAAAGATGCCAATATATGGAGGATATACGATATTGTGAACATATATAGACAATTCTATTTCAGGGGGTAAAGTACTCACTAAGATCTTCTTGTGTAGAATTTTAGACAATTCCAATGAAAATGTGGCTAAAATCATCAAAATACTTTTTACATGTAGTTAAAACTTGCAGACATATACATTTTTACAAACAATAATGTTCATCCTTAAACACATAGCTTCAAATGCAGTTTAAGTTCTGTAAACTCGTACAACAAAGCAGACATGTATGAACTTTCGTTTTATTCTAGTTCATTTTACTTTTTCTTCAATTGGTTTATAATACACAAAATTTTTCGTTTTATTTTGGTTTACTAAAAAAGAGTTACATGTAAAAAAAATAACTTCAATGACAGGAATGAAAGACACGTAAAGAATTTGCAGTAAAGAACTTGCGACAAGTAGATGCCATGCTATCAAAATATTCGAATGTATAAACATTGCCAAATTTGAAAATCTAAAACGCGCTAAAAGCACTAACAGAAAGTAAGAAAAACGTACGTTCAGTGCTTTTTTTCGTTTCGCGCTATGCCCACTATTTTGGCGTTTTGGGGGGTCTAAAAAGCAGCGAAAATCATTAAGTTGGCATCGCTGTTCAAATATACTGGCGTGGACTTCACAGGTTCATTTGATATGAAATCATACCCTGGTCGGTTTTGTCGCCTCACTGTGTCCGATTTGTCGATTGCTAATTTCTTGGTCGCGTTGCATAGATTCTTGCTCGTCAAAGTTGTCTCCGTTCCATTTTTTCGGATAATGGAACAAACTTCGCGAGTCATTTAAATAAGTTTTAGAGAATTCTTGTAAGAAAGTACAGGTTCCGTTTCTTCCGCGTTATCAGATCAGGGGCCTATCGTGGCTGGTGCCCCTCACATGGGGGGTTTTGGGAGGCTGGAGTAAAGACCTTCAAAGTGCATTCTCGAAAATAAAATTCACGTTCGAAGAATTACCTACCGTTTTGGCTACAATAAAAGCCTGTTTCAACTCTTGTCTTCTTTGCGCGATGTCGGACATTTCAGGCGAAATAGTCGTGTAAACCAGAAGATTTTTTATTGGGGCAATTTGATTTAGATTGAAAACGCCTAAATGACGCCTATTTACATGGTAAATGATAAACGTTGGCGCCAACGCCGCCTTGCTTCTCAATCAGAGAGTCTATTTTCTTCTATCGCTCCGATTGGAACGAAGGATCTCCACGTAATTGTGCAAATACAGGTAATATCGTTAGGCCAACTCCCTTTTATTTATTAATAATAAATTCTGGCTTTTTCCTTAATTTTATATTTAAAACTAACCCCGCATTTATTTCGTTTTAGATCTGGTTTGCTTCGAATTTCCCCATTTTCCCCGCATTGGAGTTTACAATAGTTTCGTTCTGTATTTTCTCGGAGCGCAAAACGAAACAAAACCGATATTACGATAACGGGATTTGTTTTGTATTTCGTACTGTTTGTATATGTGCGTGCAAACGGAAACAAAACGGAAATATACACTGCTGGATGATGGAAAATTGGAAACGAAACAGTACATTATAACAATGTACAAACTAAATCCTTTTCATTAATTTATTATGTCCAGCAAACAATTGAAAAAAGTTCAAAAACAATACTTAGAATAACATAATTTCTGACAGCAAACGTTTGAAAACGTTTCATGGCGATTCTTTGGCAAACGATACAGCTGAAAAACTCACTGCCGAAATACATTATGACAATCGTATTGGTTGTGTACCTCTGTCATGGAAATGTTTGTGGTTTTTGTTAGAGAACAAAATGATTGAAAAAAAAAAAAACATTTTAAGTTTGTGACTTTGAGTTGGCGGTACGTTAATCGTTTCATTTGTTTTTGTACGCTGCCATGCAGATAAAAGTTCGTTTAACTTTGATAAAATATTAGCCAAATCTGTTAATTGGAGCACAAATAAAGCAGCGGTTTGTGTCTTCGCTAGGTAAATTCGAATTTATCTAAATGGACATTGTTTCTGTTTCATTAAGAAAATTACTTCTGTTTATAATTTTGTAAAAAACATTAAGTTCGGCCGAGCAAAACTTTTAAAGCCCTCCACCATTGGGTAAAGAAATACTTTTATATAAAAGTATCTGAATCCAATCGTGTTCCACTTTAAACTACAAATACCAGTAAGTCCGTTTAGATAATGATGTTAAACTTTTGAAAAAAACAATAAAGTGGGTGAGGCCATTATATGGGGGCCATACAAAAACGGGAACCTCTATAGACAATTTTATACATCAAGAATTGTCATCAACCAAATCTTCTTAAATACCAAATTTGAAACAATTTCGTGGGTGTGACTAGGATTATCAAAATATCGAACCATCCTAGATAAAATATAAATTGTTCTGCAAAATTGAAGCTCTACGTCAAATTATGTGGGCTGTATCGTGATTTCAACAGACGGACCGACAGACAGGCTGACGGACATTGTTAAATCGACTTAGAATTTTATGCTGATCATGAATATATATACCTTATGGGGTCTACGACGTATATTAAGGGATGTTACAAACTGAATGACAAAGTTAATATACCCTCCTTTTTAAGGTGGAGGGTATAAAAATAACAATTCTCTTACGTTCAATACAACGCACAGTGGGGTGAGATGCCCAACAACGGAGATTAATTCAGGGAAGCATTCTATCGTTCTGAAATTTTGCTCAGACATTCATATTACTTCTAATATGTTTGGCATTAAAAATATGACATAACGGTCCACGTTTCGATAGCGTTACTTCATGATTTTTGGTATTTTGAAGGTTTCGGCCACAATTTCACACCCAATCATGAGTATCTTGACATTTTGAGTTCGGAGCGGACAAAATCACTGCCTGCTAAATTTTGTGAAGATAAATCCACTATTAGTATTGACCATATATAACGGCGCTTCTAAATTTTAGATATTGACCATGTATAGCGGTACTTCCAAATTTTAGTTATTTTGGAAATCTCTCCATGGAAAACATATAATGCCATTTCCTAATATTAGGTATTTTGAGGGTTTCAGACGCAGTTTTTTTAAACTTATTATTTGGTATTTTGTTTCCCAATGGAAGGAAGGAAAAATTACAAAAATTGCCTATAAAAAACCAAAATTTGAGTAAAGCCAGAAAAATAATTTATCCTTTGTAAAACCTTCTAAAATCTGAAGACAAAAAGAATACATATTTTTATGAGAAAGGAATAATTATAAAAAATATGTATACAAAATTGGTTGGCAATTAAGCATTCCGAAATTCTGAAAAAGGAAAATCATCCTCCCCTAAATCTCTCTCATTGTCTTTAATTGGATCATTAGTCAAAATTGAGGGTGAGGCAAGTAACCTCACCAATGACTTTTTAAAGAGACTGGAACGTTTTTATATATAGTTTAGAATTTCAGTTAATAACAGGATAAAAACGCAAGAGAAACTTTTTTAATAAAGAGCAAAAAAAAAACAAATAAAACAGAGAACTAGATCAAAGTACATTCACCGCAGAATCAGTTGACTAATTTCACCATTTTTTAAATTAATCATAAACGGCATGAGTTTTTTTTTTTTTTTTTTTTTTTTGATTATGAATGATGACATTCCATACTAAAATACAAAATTAAAATTTTAAGACCTTCTCGATATTATTTTTTTAAAACTCCATATACTTTTCAGATATGGCGACAATATGGTAATATTTTAAATTAATTTTTAAAATATTTTGACATCATTATTTTAAAACTTTTTTATTCAAAAACACTGTATTCAATGTTTCAATTTCAAATGATCACTTTTGATGAGAAAAAAAAACTAAATTATTGCACTTTAAAAAAACCAAAGATAATTTTTTTTCCTTCTTGCGAAAAAAGGAACTATTTTTCTTAACTTTGCCACTGTTGTGTAATTAGAAAACTAAACAAGGTATGACTTTAAAATTTTCGGTACTGATGTAGAATTTAGTGTTCTATAATAATTTAAAAACATTTATTCCAAAAGACGAATTTTATTTTTCAATTAATCTCCGTGTTTTGTGATATCACCCCCCTGTGCATTATATTCCTTGTAAAAGCAATGCACGATTTTTGTGTTTGGTGGTATGAATTATATTCACATGCACAGATTTATATGATAGTATAAATAGCTCTTATTCCAAAATATATAACAAATATATATAAATGTTACCTATAGCCATATGTTTCCAAGAGCCACCTTAAAACAGGTGGCAATATTATAGATCCTAAAGCACTTCCAGAAATACATAGTCCATTCGCAAGTCCACGATATTTCACGAAATAAGACGTGACAATATATACTGTAGGGGGGAAAGATAAACCAGCACCGATTCCAACTAAAAGGCCGTAACTAAAATTTGGGATATCATTTATATTATGTGTTTAATTATTTTCCACCCTTAACAAACCTTATATATAAATACGTTACAGACGATGCCCAATATGATAGTATCATTCCAAGAGCAGCAGAAGCTCCTCCAAGTAGTGTCACTGTCCTGTATGAATATTTTACAGAAAGAATACTAGAAACAGGACCTGTGTAACATATGTTTAGTATAGTTATTCTTTCAACATATTGTCTTGTACTTACCTAACGAACTATACAAAAAATAACATAAAGCTGGAATCCACGCAGCTGTGGCAGGGGATGCTTGAAAAGCTTCTAGAAATTCAACAAAGAGGACACCAAAACTTTTTATTGTTCCAGGTATTAAAATATTAACCATCATAGAACCAGCCAATACTAACCAACCCCAACCACCATCGGGTGGGACGAGTTCGTACTCGATGATTTCATCCTTTGATTTTGAACTTAAGAGAGCAACTGAAAATATAAAATAGAATTCAAAGTTATTAAGTCATATATTAGGAAAATTTCACGATTTGAAAATAGTTCTTTACATCTTAGTTTTAAAAATACAAAGTGGGTGTGACTTCAAATATGTCTGAACGTCCGATACGATAAATTCCATATTTAACTAGCCAAGACACAACCGTAATATATATATATATATATATATATATATATATATATATATATATATATATATATATATATATATATATATATATATATATATTCGACCGATTTCGTTCATTTGACGCCTCAAACACAATATGAATGTTCGATTCCAATGAAATTTGGAATGTGTGACGGGATTCAATCCGAAAATAAATTTGTCTAATTATATTGAAATCGGTTCAGATTTGGATATAGCTCCCATATATATTTTCGGCCGATTTCAAGCATTTGATGCACCAAACACGCTATGTATCCCCAATTTCAATGAAATTTGAAACGTGTGATAGATTTTATCAAAAAAATTGATTTCCCAAATTATATTGAAATCGGTTTAGATTTGGATACAGCTCCCATATACATTTTCGGCCGATTTCATGTATTTGGTGGACCAAACACGATATGTATTTCCAATTGTAATGAAATTTAAAATAAGTAACGGAATTGGGAGCCAAAATGAATTTGTCAAATTAAATTGAAATCGGTTCAGATTTCGATATAGCTCCCATATATATTTTCGACCAATTTCATGTATTTGATGCACCAAACACGCTATGTATCTCTAATTTCAATGAAATTTGGAATGTGTAGCGGAAATTAAAACAAATATACATTTGTCAAATTATATTAAAATCGGCTCAGATTTGGATATAGCTCTCATATATATTTTCGACCGATTTCATGTATTTTATTCACAAAACACGATACGTATTTCCGATTCCAATGAAATTCGGCATGAGTGGCTAAATTTGGTACAAAAATAAATTTGACAAATTATATTCAAATACGCTCAGATTTGATTATAGCTCCCATATATATACTCAGCCGATTTCACATATTTGATGCACCCAAAGCGAGAGAGACAAAATCTGGCACCAGAAAAAATTGTCAAATTATATTGAAATCAGTTGATGTTTGGGTATAGCTAACATATATATTTCGGCCGATTTCATACATGTTATGCACCAAACACGATATATATGACCGATTCCATTGAAATTCAGAATGTGTCGCAGAATTTGGTTACAATAATAAATGTGACAAATTAATTGGAAATTAATTAAGATTTGGATATAGCTCCCATATATATATTATCGGCCGATTTTACATATTTGACGCACCAATTTCAATGAAATATGAAAGGTGTGGCGGAGTTTGGTGTAAAAGTATTTTTTTTTAAATTATATTTAAATCGGATCAACGAAGTATGTTGCTATCTCGAATTCATTAATTGCAATAGAAATGCCACTCAACTTCAAAAGAATGCAGTTTACCGCACGTTTGGTATTTGCTATGAAATAAATAAATCCGAAGGACAAACCCTTCGTGTATGTATGTCATGTTACTGCTTTTCTAATGGTTTTGGTTATGTACGCATTAACGTAATGCAATAATTTTTTTTAATTTTTAAATATGTTTATTTTTTAACCAACATATATTCGTAAATACAATTTTGAATGCATATAAAATCAGAAGGGGTAGCGAAGCGCACCGGGTTCAGGTAGCATATATATGTATATATATATATATATATATATATATATATATATATATATATATATATATATATATATATATATATATATATATATACATATTTATATATATATATATATATATATATATACATATTTATATATATATATATATATATATATATATATATATATATATATATATATATATATATATATATATTAATTAATATTAATATTATTAATTTTTGTTTGTTGGTAATTGAATCAGTTGAGAACGGCTGGTCCTTTCTATTTCTAATTTATTATACTTTATTTATAAAAAAATAGCGTAAAAAGAGTATACCAACACATCAATTAAGAACTGCTCGTCCGATTTTACTCAAAATTTCTTTTGGAACAGTGGAATGGAAAAAAAAATTATAAATCGAAAGTTGTTTTTTTGATATGGAATTTTGTGAAAAATTGCTTCAGACCGCCATTGAAATTTATTTTTCATATTTTTTAACTTCAATATCTATAAAAGAGGGAAATGTTTGTATTTTTGTTGGTTTGTAATTTATACATTCGAAAACCGCTGCACAGATTTTCCTGAAAATGTCCAGGTACACTACACCTAAAGTAACATTTTTGAAATTCCGCTTGAAACTGGAGGTATAGCATCAGAATCGGAGGTACCTCCCAAAAATTTAGATTTTATATGCACATATCTATTGATTGATTACAGATACAGTCTCCGAATTTAGAATGCGCCAAACTATAAAAAAATCACCAAATTATATTGAAATTGGTACAGATTTGGATATTGCTCCTATATATATTTTCGGCCGATTTCACATATTTGATGCACCCAACGCGATATGTATGCCCGATTCCAATGAAACTCGGACAAAGACGAAATTTGGTACCAAAAAAACGTTTGCCAAATTATATTGAAATCGGCTGAGGTTTGGGTGTAGCTCCCGCTACGTACGTCCTATTTCAATGAAATATGGAAGGTGTGACGGAATTTGGCGTAAAAGTAAATTTTTCTCAGCTGTTTCTGGCATGTTCACGCGTTGGTAAACCGAGGTATTTGTTTGTTGACGCATTAAAGTATTATAATAATTATGTTTTTTGAAAATTTTTGAATTTGTTTCATTAAAAGGTTTTATTTAGCTCACCCCGTTTGTTTTATTATTTATTCTTGTGTCAAATTTAGTAATTCAAATTTCACCATCTTCCTGACAACCGATTAATCCGAAAATTTGTATACACTTTGGATTTTGGTGACAATGCAATTATGTTTATTCATTATCATTATAAATCCAAGTTTTATTAATCCCATCAATATGGGTATCAAATGAAAGGGGTCAAAAAGCAGAATACAACATAATATAAAAAATTGAAATCCAAGATGGCGGCTGCTCCCAAATTGGCGGATAACGTAGGATTTTTCAAAGGGCTCAAAAAGCAGAATACAATATACTATAAAAATTGAAATCCAAGATGGCGACCGCTTTTAAATGGATGATGTTCATCAAAGATGCTATGTTTTTACGCAACAGTGTTGTTTGTTACATTACCGGTGGCTGCATAAATAACACCATAAAAAAATGATGTACATATTAGACACATATGCACACACACATGCACATATATGCAGCCACCGGTAAATTCCAATGCTGAATTCAAATAAATAAGCATCGTCACCAGCCAAAACAGGTTTGCTGTGACGATGCAAATTGGAGTTAGACGAGTTCTGTCTCGAATTTAAAAGCGCGTACGCAAGTTTCCCCCCGAAGTGAACAGTGCCCAAAAACAGAAAAAAAACAAAGTTTCAACAAAAAAAAAAACATCATACAAAAAACATAAAACATTGTACAAAAAACCAAAACCAATTGAACAAAAAAAAGTACAAATAAACAAAAAATTTGTAAACAACACATTGTACAAAAAAAGTAAAAATTAATTGAACAAAAAAAACCTAAAACTAGAACAAAAAAGTGTGAACGAAGCAAATTGAATTTTAAACATTGAAATAAAAAAATACGAAAAAACGTAAATAAAAACAACATCTTTTAATTAAAGAAAAAAAAATAAAAAAAAGGTGAAGTAAAAAACATTTGGTCCTCCAGAGCCGGAGCATAAAGTGAAGTTTTTAAAATATTAAAAACAAAAAACAAAGTATTAAGTGGACAGACACAGTGAAGTGAAACAAAAACAAAAGTGCATAATAAAATATAAATAAATAAATTAACAAAAAGTGCAACCAAAAGAAAAAGTGAAAAAAAATAGAAAATACACTGTGCTACAAAAAAGTGACATTAAACAAACAAATATATTACAAATTTACTACAAAAAAGGGACAACACACAGTGCTACAAAACAAACAGAAAATACACAGTGCTACAAAAGTGACATTAAAAAGTGATACAAAGTGACATTACACGGTGCTACAGAACTAAAAGAAATTACACAGTGCTACAAAAATAAACAAAAATTAATTAAATTTTTTATTTTTTCGTTAATAAAAAAAGGTCTACACAAAAGACAAAATACAACAATAAAAAGTGTAACAAAAAGTGACAGTACACAATATCACAAAAAACCCAAACAAAATCCAGAAGTACGCAAAATTGTGGAAGCTGCCAGAAGACCACGAAGGACTCCGGCAACACAACAACAATAGTAACAACAACAAGAGCAACACTACAACAACGAATTTTTTGAGACCCAAAGGCCAAATCAAAGTGAGTACTCAATCAAATTTATTTTGTTGGACATAAAGGGCATACCGGGAGCCGGCAAATCCTCAATATTTGCATTGACCCGAAGATTCCCATATCTTGAAATCTCAAGTTGACACTTTTTAAAGTTGCTGCGTTGCCTCTAAGACACTTTTTTGAGAAAATTTCCCTTTTTGGAGCCATTTTGTAAATATAGACTCACATAAGCGCAATAAGTACTTATAAAATAGCGCGAATTTTCATACACATAAATATATAATATTGGAATTTGCTGAACGTGCAGTTCAAAAAATAAATAAGCGCCATATTGAAAAAAATCAAACATTCTTATTGGAAAATTGGCGTCACTTGACACACATATAAACGCCATATTGGAAAAAACATTCTTATTGGAAAATTGGCGTCACTTGACACACATATAAACGCCATATTGGAAAAAAATCTAGCGTCACATAAAAATATATAATCGCCATATTTTTAACTTTTTTGGCGTCACAAAAATACATAAGCGAAATACATAGCAACCGTTTGGTGGACAGACGGATTTTGCAAATAATAGCGTCTAGTGGACGGACATGAAACAATACTTAACCTAGAATTTTTTGTCGGGATTTTTGAAAAAAAAAAATTAGATTGGCGTCTGTGGACAGACAAAAGAAAAAAAATCGATCCCATATATAATATAACACATTTTTATTATATTTTACAAATATCTTAAAATTTTTAAATCAAGAAAAACATTTCTGAGACCCAAAATTTATTTCTGGATTTTTTCGCAGAAATATTTTGCTGGTATTTTTTTTTTTTGCTTTTTGCTAAAACAAACATTTTGAAAGAATTTGCTGAACAAAAAAAGTTAGATTTTTGTGGAAATTTTAATTGGAGTTTGACACAACAAACATTTTGCTGGGATATACAAATTTTTTGGAAAATTTTGCAAATTATTGGAATTTTTCTGGGAAAAAAAATTTTTGTGGAACTTGACCCAATACTAGCACCTTGTGATTTTAAATTAATTACCTAGCGTTTTTAGAAAACTTGTTGCTTCAAACAAATTTTCATAGCAATATTTTTGTCTCGTCAAAATTTAAAATTACTCCTGCAATTTTATGGTAATATTTTTGAGGATTCTTTGTTCGACAACCCAGCACACATTTTTATTTCAATAGAAAATATTTTTCATTTTTGGAAATATTTATTGAAAATTTTCATTTTCTACAATTTTACTGCTGGGAAAAAACCCTCGTTGGTGGAAAATCAAAAATCTTTTGGTCGTGTTTGTAGCGTTTTTTTTGCCTGTACAATCCTCATCTTTATTCTTTTTGGAATAATATTGATTATTTCTGGATTTTCTTAAAATAAAATATCCCTGTGAGTGGATTTCAAGATATTTTATGACACCTTGGTATATCTTGATTGAGTTTGACTTCTCTGGACAACCCAGCAAACATTTTTAAACAAAATTATTTCGGCGTCTCATACAAAGTAAAGTTTTTGGGATTTTGCAAGAACTTTCAAGTCTTTGGAACAAAACGAAATATAATTCGACCCAACCAAAAATTGAACATAGATTTCGTTGATCAAATTGAAGAAGATAGCTTATCCTTATTTTTTAAAAATAAAAATTTGGATAAAAGTTTGAATCTTATTCCAAGTCAATCCTTTTCATTGGGTTGCCTTTCCTTTTTTCAAACAACAAAATTTCGGTAAAGGTTAATACTCAGTCATCAAGATGGATAAGACCCTAAGCGAAAAATTCGCAAACTGCGTCAACGATCTTCAGGATTACATTTCAATTTTTTCAATAACCAAACCGGATGACACGGTTCATACTTTGGAGACAACACGTATGGAGTTGGATTCTGCATGGGACCAGGTGAAAAGGGCATATTTAGACTGCCGTGATTATGTTCCAGAGGAAGGAGGAAAAACCATCGACAAAAATAAACTGAGGAAACATTATATGGATACCATGGGATCATATAAACAGGCGCTGAGTTCAATAAATGGACAAATTCAAAATATTTTGGATGAAAAGGCACAGGAGAAAATGAAAAGAGATTCAGAGATGTCACAGCAAGGAAAGGAAGTGGATTTTACGCCAATATCACGGCTGCCGCCATGCGACACAGACACTTTTAAAGGGGGTTATCGAGAATGGCCGACTTTCAGAGATTTATTTTCGGCAATTTACATAAACAATTCAAAATTAAGTAATGTCGAAAAGTTATTCCATTTGACTCAAAAGACAGCAGGAGAAGCACGAGAAATTATAACGCATGTTCCACTAACTAATGATGGATTTGCACTAGCGTTGAAAAATCTTACGGATCGTTATGAAAACAAAAGGATGCAAATTAATGAAGAAATTAAAACACTTTTTAATCTACCTGGTGTTTCTACAGACTCAAGTCACACTATTCAAAAACTACAACGCACTGTAAATAGCTGTATTCAAACCTTGGGGATGCTTGACGTCGATGTAAAAGGATGGGATCCGATTTTAATATACATTTGCTCAACAAAATTACCTAGAGGCTTCCTAGAAGAATTCGAGAACTCATTAAGCGATTGTAAACAAATACCAAAATGGGAACATTTTGACGATTTCTTAACAAACAAATTCAAAACCTTGGAATCTGTAGGGAATATAAAACCCTCAACATCAAAATTTGCTCAACAGAAGCAAAATAACATCAATAAACCTAGATTTTTGAAAACATTTCAAACAAATGTCGCAAAAAATACAACCAATTTTGGAGGAAGAAACAACTTAGCACAACCTCAACAAAATAAATCACAAAATATTCAAACATGTCAAGTCTGCAAATCAAATCATTTTATCAGGGATTGCAGCGAATTTTTAAAAAAGAGTGTAAATGACAGAATTCACACTGTGAAAACGTCACACTTATGCTACAACTGCTTGTCTTCAAACCACGGAGTAAGAGATTGCAAAAGTCGCTTTGGTTGTCGTATTTGTACTATGAGACATAATACTTTGTTACACAAGGGGTCGGAAACCCAAACCACAAACACATACCTAGCTCGAGTGGAAGCACAACCTAGTACCAGTGCTGCTGCTCTTTCAACTCACATACAGTCCACTACCAACCTAGAACCAACTACTATTACCACTTTGACCCTCCAAGATGAGCGAATTAGTGAGCAACAATCTGGAGGAACTCTACTTTTCACAGCAATAGTACAAATTGAAACCAAAGGACAACTTTACGATGCCCGAGCTCTAATAGACTCAGGATCACAATCCACTTTTATTTCTGAGAAGATGAAAAACCTCTTGAAATTACCCACAAGGAACAATCTAGTTCATATCACCGTCCTTAGTCGATTTGTAGCCGAAACATCTACGAAATCTTGCTTGTTTACTATGAGATCCAAATACGACCCTAGCTTTAAACTGGAAGTATGGGCTCCAGTTTTAAAGAATTTACCTTCAAATCTACCACCACTAAACTTAGATGAATCACAACTTCGAGATGTAACAGCATTAGAACTGGCTGACCCGAAATTTTACGTTAGTCAACCCATTGATTTACTTATTGGAATGGACATAGGATCATTAATATTCACACTTGGAACTCCGATGAGAACATTTGGATCAATTTTAACTCAAAAAACCAAATTTGGATGGATAGTTGGAGGACCCATACCGGGAAGCACTCTTCAACGAAAACAAATATCACTTCTAAATACAACATCAATAGAGAAAGTACTTACACGATTTTGGGAGGTGGAAGAGACCCCTAAAAAAGTTTTACGGTCAGAAGAAGACCAATTTTGTGAACAAAATTTTACTGAAACAACAATACGAAACAAGGATGGAAGATATGTGGTGACTCTCCCATTCAAAAAATGCGAAGAATTAGGAAATTTCCGAAACATCGCCAATTCTATCAATTCTACAGAATGGAGAAAAAACTTATGAAAACGCCTGAGATAAAAGAACAATATGATGCCTCAATACTTGAATATTTAGAACTTGGTCATATGCGGAGGATCAATCCGGATGAAAGAGAAGAAATGCCCAATTATTATCTACCACATCATGCAGTAATTAAGCCAGATCGAATCACGACAAAGTTAAGAGTCGTCTTCAATGCTTCTTGCCCATCATCAAACAAAACAAGTCTCAATGACATATTGTTTCCGGGACCCATTTTACAACAAGATTTGGTACTACAAATTCTAAAATGGAGATTTTTTAAGTATGCTTTTAACGCCGATATTACTAAAATGTATAGGCAAATACTGTTGGATTCAACTCAAACAAAATATCAAAGAATTCTGTTTAGAAAATCTCCAACAGACCCAGTTGAAGACTATGAATTACTAACTGTAACATTTGGAGTAAATTGCGCACCGTTTCTGGCACTGAGAACTCTTATGAAATTGGCAGATGATGTTCAAGATTCGTATCCAAGAGCTGCAAGAATTATAAGACAAAATCTTTATGTGGATGATGTACTTGCGGGTGGACACACAATCGAGGAGACTATAAAAGCTCGGAAGGACTTAGTAGCAGCGCTCGAATCCGCTGGATTTCAACTTATGAAATGGGCCTCAAATTATCATACAATAATAAAAGATATTCCACAAGAAAATTTATTGCCTCTTAACTGGTTGGATATCTCTGAAGATGCGTCCACGAAAACGTTGGGAATTCGATGGAATATATCAGGTGATTTTTTCACTTTTACACCTCCAACCGTGGAAAACAAAAACATTTACACAAAACGAGAAGTTTTATCAACTATAGCCAAATTGTTTGATCCATGCGGATGGCTAGCGCCAATAGTGGTCGTAGCAAAACTGATAATGCAACAAATCACCCATATAAATTGGCAAAACTTTGTCAAAAATAGCAATGATATTAAATCTCTCAGAGTTCCAAGATGGATACAGTTTACACTAGATGCTTCTGTTGAGATTCGTGGATTTTGTGACGCATCGGAGAGCGCGTATGGAGCAACGCTATATGTTCGGATTGAAAAAACTGACCATACCACACACACCTTTTTATTAGCAGCAAAGACTCGTGTAGCACCAATCAAAAAACTATCAATACCAAGGCTCGAATTATGTGGGGCAGTATTACTTTCCAAATTAGCAAAATCTATTACAAACAGTCTACAAATATCAAAATATTCAACACATTTTTGGACAGACTCTACTATCGTCTTGGCCTGGTTAAAAAAGCCTCCTTGTCACTGGAGCACCTTTGTGGGAAATAGAGTCTCGGAAATATCTGATAATGTTGGGCAAGAAAACTGGAAACATGTTGACTCTGCAAGCAACCCAGCTAACATTGCTAGTCGTGGATGTTCTCCAACTGAACTAACGACTCATGAGCTCTGGTGGCATGGACCTCAATGGCTCAAAATGCCAAAAGATCGTTGGCCATCGCAAGATATCCCAAACGACACAAATTTAGAGGCTAAAGCTGTAAAAGTTCTGACTATATTTCAAGAAAGAGATGATCCATTAAAAAATTTCTCATCATTGGCAAAAGTCTACCGATCATACGCCTATGCTCTGCGATTTTGGAAAAATACTGGCGCAAATCGGCAAAATCTTCGCTCCTCATCAATAGATCTTACCGCAGCCGAAATCCAAGATGGAAAACGATCTTGCATAATTTGTACACAAAAATTCGTTTATGCAGATGAATATAATTCACTAATGAGAAAGTCTCCAATTTCTCCATCTAGCCCTCTATTGACGTTAAACCCGTTTCTCGACTCAAAGGGTATTATTCGAGCTAATGGCAGATTAGTTCAATCTCCAGCCCTTACATATAGCGAACGACATCCCATAATACTACCACACGGAACTACCCTTAGCAAATTGTTGGTCGAATTCACTCATAAGATCACTTTACATGGTGGTAATCAATTGATGACCCGAGTGCTAAGATCCGAATTCTGGATATTTGGACTCAAATCTCTGGTTAAACAAACTATACGAAAATGTCGAATCTGCTTAATTCACAAGAAACAAACCCAAACTCAAATAATGGCCTCGCTGCCACCCGAACGTACTTTTCTGTCTCGACCCTTTACAAACACTGGGGTAGATTTTGCAGGACCCTTTAATATTAAAAGTTATTCAGGAAGGGCTTGCTTTATTACAAAAGGCTATGTTTGCCTGTTCGTCTGCTTCGCCACCAAGGCTATACATTTAGAACCAACTAGCGATTTATCTACTTATGCCTTTCTCGCCGCTTTCTCCAGATTCATAAGTCGGCGAGGTTGTCCGTCTTGTATATTTTCCGACAACGGAACCAATTTTGTGGGAGCGGTCGATCTATTAAAGCGAGATCGATTAGCTTTCATGAAGAATATTCAAAGTAGCACAATCCAAAACAATTTCAATCAAAATCTTACTTGAAAATTTATCCCGCCTGGCGCTCCGCACATGGGCGGTTTGTGGGAGGCCGGCGTTAAATCGTTTAAAATGCATTTGCGAAAAAGTATTCCAAAAATGAATTTCACATTTGAAGAATTTACAACTATCTTAGCAAGAATTGAAGCCTGCCTTAATTCGCGACCCTTAAGTCCTGGTAGCGATGATCCAAATGACCTTTCCCCGTTAACTCCTGGTCATTTCTTAATTGGAACATCAATTCTTACTCCTGCTGAACCCGACATTTCCGACACAGATCTTAGTCTAGTAAATCGTTGGAAACGACTCAAAGTTATTTCACAATACTTTTGCAATAGGTGGAAATTAGAATATCTCCACGAACTTCACAGAAGAACTAAATGGAATCGTGAAAAGGAGAATATCAAAGAAGGAGATTTAGTAGTCATAAAGGACGATAGGTTGGCTCCAAATGAATGGAAGTTGGGTCGAATTGCAAAAACATATCTCGGTAGCGATCAGAATACGAGGGTTGTAGACTTACGGACATCAAGTGGCAACATTAGCAGACCTATCACATAAATTGTCAAATTGTTTTCCGACTGACTAGCCGGAATCCTACTTAAAAAAGAACATAGTACTCGCCTTTGGTTTTTTTCAGATATGGCTGCCTACTTGCCCAATCAAGACTGTCGTTTAGATGATCGCAGCCGCAGTCCCAACCAATCCGCACGTCCAACAGCGAGAAGTTCTAGCAGACCCAGACGCCCAACCGAACCCATTCCCAGCAGACCGGCTCATAGACACCGCAGACCCAGTTCCACATCGCCAGAAAGACGTCAACGAAGCCGCTCCGCTGCAAGATCCCGCCAACGCCAAGAACGACCCAGCTATTGGCAGTACTCCTGTGGGTTGTGTCAGGAGGACCATGCCCTCAGTGCTTGCGAGAGGTTTCGCCACCAGACCCCCTTCCAGCGCTATGAGACTGTGGAGCGTAGGGGGTACTGCAGAAATTGCCTTGCCAGAAGTCATTTGGCCCCTGACTGTCCGTCGTTGACTGGTTGCAGGAGGTGCAACAATCGGCATCATACGCTGCTACACGGGGCGTCTCAGCTGGAGGAAGTATCTCTAAACGTGGAAGTTGTAACAACACCAAACTTTGCGTGGGATTTGGTATTTGTGTCAACGGCTATGGTGCACATCAAAGCTGACAAAATAGAGGGGTACACCATGATAAGGGCATTAATCAGCCAATCAGCGACGATGTCCAAAATATCGTATGCGGCTTTCCGTAGATTGGGCTTACAATCGCGGATTTACAAAGGGCAGCGATTTACCACCTTTACGGTTTCGCCCCGCCGCACAAACAGCCACTGGAGTCTTAGAGTCAATGCCTTGATAATCGAAGATTTGCCCAGGCGCATTTACTCGGACCCGATCCTCGAGGACCCCACAAGAAGTTTCAGAAATTGCGCCCTAGCCGACCCTGATCCCCGAGGCAACAATCCCGTCGATGTGGAACTGGGTGCTGACGTTTACTCAGCCATAAGGAAAGACGAGTGCAAGGAGGCTGGAATTGGAGATGTCCTGGCCTATGATACCCAACTGGGTTACGTGTTTGCCGGTCCAATAAAAAATATGCCAAAAATATAAAGAACAATATTGTATTTCAAAAATGAATGTAAACACTTGTCATTCGGGGGCCAGAAATGTTCATCAAAGATGCTATGTTTTTACGCAACAGTGTTGTTTGTTACATTACCGGTGGCTGCATAATTTCTCCATCTAGCCCTCTATTGACGTTAAACCCGTTTCTCGACTCAAAGGGTATTATTCGAGCTAATGGCAGATTAGTTCAATCTCCAGCCCTTACATATAGCGAACGACATCCCATAATACTACCACACGGAACTACCCTTAGCAAATTGTTGGTCGAATTCACTCATAAGATCACTTTACATGGTGGTAATCAATTGATGACCCGAGTGCTAAGATCCGAATTCTGGATATTTGGACTCAAATCTCTGGTTAAACAAACTATACGAAAATGTCGAATCTGCTTAATTCACAAGAAACAAACCCAAACTCAAATAATGGCCTCGCTGCCACCCGAACGTACTTTTCTGTCTCGACCCTTTACAAACACTGGGGTAGATTTTGCAGGACCCTTTAATATTAAAAGTTATTCAGGAAGGGCTTGCTTTATTACAAAAGGCTATGTTTGCCTGTTCGTCTGCTTCGCCACCAAGGCTATACATTTAGAACCAACTAGCGATTTATCTACTTATGCCTTTCTCGCCGCTTTCTCCAGATTCATAAGTCGGCGAGGTTGTCCGTCTTGTATATTTTCCGACAACGGAACCAATTTTGTGGGAGCGGTCGATCTATTAAAGCGAGATCGATTAGCTTTCATGAAGAATATTCAAAGTAGCACAATCCAAAACAATTTCAATCAAAATCTTACTTGAAAATTTATCCCGCCTGGCGCTCCGCACATGGGCGGTTTGTGGGAGGCCGGCGTTAAATCGTTTAAAATGCATTTGCGAAAAAGTATTCCAAAAATGAATTTCACATTTGAAGAATTTACAACTATCTTAGCAAGAATTGAAGCCTGCCTTAATTCGCGACCCTTAAGTCCTGGTAGCGATGATCCAAATGACCTTTCCCCGTTAACTCCTGGTCATTTCTTAATTGGAACATCAATTCTTACTCCTGCTGAACCCGACATTTCCGACACAGATCTTAGTCTAGTAAATCGTTGGAAACGACTCAAAGTTATTTCACAATACTTTTTCAATAGGTGGAAATTAGAATATCTCCACGAACTTCACAGAAGAACTAAATGGAATCGTGAAAAGGAGAATATCAAAGAAGGAGATTTAGTAGTCATAAAGGACGATAGGTTGGCTCCAAATGAATGGAAGTTGGGTCGAATTGCAAAAACATATCTCGGTAGCGATCAGAATACGAGGGTTGTAGACTTACGGACATCAAGTGGCAACATTAGCAGACCTATCACATAAATTGTCAAATTGTTTTCCGACTGACTAGCCGGAATCCTACTTAAAAAAGAACATAGTACTCGCCTTTGGTTTTTTTCAGATATGGCTGCCTACTTGCCCAATCAAGACTGCCGTTTAGATGATCGCAGCCGCAGTCCCAACCAATCCGCACGTCCAACAGCGAGAAGTTCTAGCAGACCCAGACGCCCAACCGAACCCATTCCCAGCAGACCGGCTCATAGACACCGCAGACTTCCCAGTTCCACATCGCCAGAAAGACGTCAACGAAGCCGCTCCGCTGCAAGATCCCGCCAACGCCAAGAACGACCCAGCTATTGGCAGTACTCCTGTGGGTTGTGTCAGGAGGACCATGCCCTCAGTGCTTGCGAAAGGTTTCGCCACCAGACCCCCTTCCAGCGCTATGAGACTGTGGAGCGTAGGGGGTACTGCAGAAATTGCCTTGCCAGAAGTCATTTGGCCCCTGACTGTCCGTCGTTGACTGGTTGCAGGAGGTGCAACAATCGGCATCATACGCTGCTACACGGGGCGTCTCAGCTGGAGGAAGTATCTCTAAACATGGAAGTTGTAACAACACCAAACTTTGCGTGGGATTTGGTATTTGTGCCAACGGCTATGGTGTACATCAAAGCTGACAAAATAGAGGGGTACACCATGATAAGGGCATTAATCAGCCAATCAGCGACGATGTCCAAAATATCGTATGCGGCTTTCCGTAGATTGGGCTTACAATCGCGGATTTACAAAGGGCAGCGATTTACCACCTTTACGGTTTCGCCCCGCCGCACAAACAGCCACTGGAGTCTTAGAGTCAATGCCTTGATAATCGAAGATTTGCCCAGGCGCATTTACTCGGACCCGATCCTCGAGGACCCCACAAGAAGTTTCAGAAATTGCGCCCTAGCCGACCCTGATCCCCGAGGCAACAATCCCGTCGATGTGGAACTGGGTGCTGACGTTTACTCAGCCATAAGGAAAGACGAGTGCAAGGAGGCTGGAATTGGAGATGTCCTGGCCTATGATACCCAACTGGGTTACGTGTTTGCCGGTCCAATAAAAAATATGCCAAAAATATAAAGAACAATATTGTATTTCAAAAATGAATGTAAACACTTGTCATTCGGGGGCCAGAAATGTTCATCAAAGATGCTATGTTTTTACGCAACAGTGTTGTTTGTTACATTACCGGTGGCTGCATAAATAACATCATAAAAAAATGATGTACATATTAGACACATATGCACACACACATGCACATATATGTAGCCACCGGTAAATTCCAATTTGTACACAAAAATTCGTTTATGCAGATGAATATAATTCACTAATGAGAAAGTCTCCAATTTCTCCATCTAGCCCTCTATTGACGTTAAACCCGTTTCTCGACTCAAAGGGTATTATTCGAGCTAATGCCAGATTAGTTCAATCTCCAGCCCTTACATATAGCGAACGACATCCCATAATACTACCACACAGAACTACCCTTAGCAAATTGTTGGCCGAATTCACTCATAAGATCACTTTACATGGTGGTAATCAATTGATGACCCGAGTGCTAAGATCCGAATTCTGGATATTTGGACTCAAATCTCTGGTTAAACAAACTATACGAAAATGTCGAATCTGCTTAATTCACAAGAAACAAACCCAAACTCAAATAATGGCCTCGCTGCCACCCGAACGTACTTTTCTGTCTCGACCCTTTACAAACACTGGGGTAGATTTTGCAGGACCCTTTAATATTAAAAGTTATTCAGGAAGGGCTTGCTTTATTACAAAAGGCTATGTTTGCCTGTTCGTCTGCTTCGCCACCAAGGCTATACATTTAGAACCAACTAGCGATTTATCTACTTATGCCTTTCTCGCCGCTTTCTCCAGATTCATAAGTCGGCGAGGTTGTCCGTCTTGTATATTTTCCGACAACGGAACCAATTTTGTGGGAGCGGTCGATCTATTAAAGCGAGATCGATTAGCTTTCATGAAGAATATTCAAAGTAGCACAATCCAAAACAATTTCAATCAAAATCTTACTAAAAAATTTATCCCGCCTGGCGCTCCGCACATGGGCGGTTTGTGGGAGGCCGGCGTTAAATCGTTTAAAATGCATTTGCGAAAAAGTATTCCAAAAATGAATTTCACATTTGAAGAATTTACAACTATCTTAGCAAGAATTGAAGCCTGCCTTAATTCGCGACCCTTAAGTCCTGGTAGCGATGATCCAAATGACCTTTCCCCGTTAACTCCTGGTCATTTCTTAATTGGAACATCAATTCTTACTCCTGCTGAACCCGACATTTCCGACACAGATCTTAGTCTAGTAAATCGTTGGAAACGACTCAAAGTTATTTCACAATACTTTTGCAATAGGTGGAAATTAGAATATCTCCACGAACTTCACAGAAGAACTAAATGGAATCGTGAAAAGGAGAATATCAAAGAAGGAGATTTAGTAGTCATAAAGGACGAAAGGTTGGCTCCAAATGAATGGAAGTTGGGTCGAATTGCAAAAACATATCTCGGTAGCGATCAGAATACGAGGGTTGTAGACTTACGGACATCAAGTGGCAACATTAGCAGACCTATCACAAAAATTGTCAAATTGTTTTCCGACTGACTAGCCGGAATCCTACTTAAAAAAGAACATAGTACTCGCCTTTGGTTTTTTTCAGATATGGCTGCCTACTTGCCCAATCAAGACTGCCGTTTAGATGATCGCAGCCGCAGTCCCAACCAATCCGCACGTCCAACAGCGAGAAGTTCTAGCAGACCCAGACGCCCAACCGAACCCATTCCCAGCAGACCGGCTCATAGACACCGCAGACTTCCCAGTTCCACATCGCCAGAAAGACGTCAACGAAGCCGCTCCGCTGCAAGATCCCGCCAACGCCAAGAACGACCCAGCTATTGGCAGTACTCCTGTGGGTTGTGTCAGGAGGACCATGCCCTCAGTGCTTGCGAAAGGTTTCGCCACCAGACCCCCTTCCAGCGCTATGAGACTGTGGAGCGTAGGGGGTACTGCAGAAATTGCCTTGCCAGAAGTCATTTGGCCCCTGACTGTCCGTCGTTGACTGGTTGCAGGAGGTGCAACAATCGGCATCATACGCTGCTACACGGGGCGTCTCAGCTGGAGGAAGTATCTCTAAACATGGAAGTTGTAACAACACCAAACTTTGCGTGGGATTTGGTATTTGTGCCAACGGCTATGGTGTACATCAAAGCTGACAAAATAGAGGGGTACACCATGATAAGGGCATTAATCAGCCAATCAGCGACGATGTCCAAAATATCGTATGCGGCTTTCCGTAGATTGGGCTTACAATCGCGGATTTACAAAGGGCAGCGATTTACCACCTTTACGGTTTCGCCCCGCCGCACAAACAGCCACTGGAGTCTTAGAGTCAATGCCTTGATAATCGAAGATTTGCCCAGGCGCATTTACTCGGACCCGATCCTCGAGGACCCCACAAGAAGTTTCAGAAATTGCGCCCTAGCCGACCCTGATCCCCGAGGCAACAATCCCGTCGATGTGGAACTGGGTGCTGACGTTTACTCAGCCATAAGGAAAGACGAGTGCAAGGAGGCTGGAATTGGAGATGTCCTGGCCTATGATACCCAACTGGGTTACGTGTTTGCCGGTCCAATAAAAAATATGCCAAAAATATAAAGAACAATATTGTATTTCAAAAATGAATGTAAACACTTGTCATTCGGGGGCCAGAAATGTTCATCAAAGATGCTATGTTTTTACGCAACAGTGTTGTTTGTTACATTACCGGTGGCTGCATAAATAACATCATAAAAAAATGATGTACATATTAGACACATATGCACACACACATGCACATATATGTAGCCACCGGTAAATTCCAATTTGTACACAAAAATTCGTTTATGCAGATGAATATAATTCACTAATGAGAAAGTCTCCAATTTCTCCATCTAGCCCTCTATTGACGTTAAACCCGTTTCTCGACTCAAAGGGTATTATTCGAGCTAATGCCAGATTAGTTCAATCTCCAGCCCTTACATATAGCGAACGACATCCCATAATACTACCACACAGAACTACCCTTAGCAAATTGTTGGCCGAATTCACTCATAAGATCACTTTACATGGTGGTAATCAATTGATGACCCGAGTGCTAAGATCCGAATTCTGGATATTTGGACTCAAATCTCTGGTTAAACAAACTATACGAAAATGTCGAATCTGCTTAATTCACAAGAAACAAACCCAAACTCAAATAATGGCCTCGCTGCCACCCGAACGTACTTTTCTGTCTCGACCCTTTACAAACACTGGGGTAGATTTTGCAGGACCCTTTAATATTAAAAGTTATTCAGGAAGGGCTTGCTTTATTACAAAAGGCTATGTTTGCCTGTTCGTCTGCTTCGCCACCAAGGCTATACATTTAGAACCAACTAGCGATTTATCTACTTATGCCTTTCTCGCCGCTTTCTCCAGATTCATAAGTCGGCGAGGTTGTCCGTCTTGTATATTTTCCGACAACGGAACCAATTTTGTGGGAGCGGTCGATCTATTAAAGCGAGATCGATTAGCTTTCATGAAGAATATTCAAAGTAGCACAATCCAAAACAATTTCAATCAAAATCTTACTAAAAAATTTATCCCGCCTGGCGCTCCGCACATGGGCGGTTTGTGGGAGGCCGGCGTTAAATCGTTTAAAATGCATTTGCGAAAAAGTATTCCAAAAATGAATTTCACATTTGAAGAATTTACAACTATCTTAGCAAGAATTGAAGCCTGCCTTAATTCGCGACCCTTAAGTCCTGGTAGCGATGATCCAAATGACCTTTCCCCGTTAACTCCTGGTCATTTCTTAATTGGAACATCAATTCTTACTCCTGCTGAACCCGACATTTCCGACACAGATCTTAGTCTAGTAAATCGTTGGAAACGACTCAAAGTTATTTCACAATACTTTTGCAATAGGTGGAAATTAGAATATCTCCACGAACTTCACAGAAGAACTAAATGGAATCGTGAAAAGGAGAATATCAAAGAAGGAGATTTAGTAGTCATAAAGGACGAAAGGTTGGCTCCAAATGAATGGAAGTTGGGTCGAATTGCAAAAACATATCTCGGTAGCGATCAGAATACGAGGGTTGTAGACTTACGGACATCAAGTGGCAACATTAGCAGACCTATCACAAAAATTGTCAAATTGTTTTCCGACTGACTAGCCGGAATCCTACTTAAAAAAGAACATAGTACTCGCCTTTGGTTTTTTTCAGATATGGCTGCCTACTTGCCCAATCAAGACTGCCGTTTAGATGATCGCAGCCGCAGTCCCAACCAATCCGCACGTCCAACAGCGAGAAGTTCTAGCAGACCCAGACGCCCAAGATGGATACAGTTTACACTAGATGCTTCTGTTGAGATTCGTGGATTTTGTGACGCATCGGAGAGCGCGTATGGAGCAACGCTATATGTTCGGATTGAAAAAACTGACCATACCACACACACCTTTTTATTAGCAGCAAAGACTCGTGTAGCACCAATCAAAAAACTATCAATACCAAGGCTCGAATTATGTGGGGCAGTATTACTTTCCAAATTAGCAAAATCTATTACAAACAGTCTACAAATATCAAAATATTCAACACATTTTTGGACAGACTCTACTATCGTCTTGGCCTGGTTAAAAAAGCCTCCTTGTCACTGGAGCACCTTTGTGGGAAATAGAGTCTCGGAAATATCTGATAATGTTGGGCAAGAAAACTGGAAACATGTTGACTCTGCAAGCAACTCAGCTGACATTGCTAGTCGTGATGTTCTCCAACTGAACTAACGACTCATGAGCTCTGGTGGCATGGACCTCAATGGCTCAAAATGCCAAAAGATCGTTGGCCATCGCAAGATATCCCAAACGACACAAATTTAGAGGCTAAAGCTGTAAAAGTTCTGACTATATTTCAAGAAAGAGATGATCCATTAAAAAATTTCTCATCATTGGCAAAAGTCTACCGATCATACGCCTATGCTCTGCGATTTTGGAAAAATACTGGCGCAAATCGGCAAAATCTTCGCTCCTCATCAATAGATCTTACCGCAGCCGAAATCCAAGATGGAAAACGATCTTGCATAATTTGTACACAAAAATTCGTTTATGCAGATGAATATAATTCACTAATGAGAAAGTCTCCAATTTCTCCATCTAGCCCTCTATTGACGTTAAACCCGTTTCTCGACTCAAAGGGTATTATTCGAGCTAATGGCAGATTAGTTCAATCTCCAGCCCTTACATATAGCGAACGACATCCCATAATACTACCACACGGAACTACCCTTAGCAAATTGTTGGTCGAATTCACTCATAAGATCACTTTACATGGTGGTAATCAATTGATGACCCGAGTGCTAAGATCCGAATTCTGGATATTTGGACTCAAATCTCTGGTTAAACAAACTATACGAAAATGTCGAATCTGCTTAATTCACAAGAAACAAACCCAAACTCAAATAATGGCCTCGCTGCCACCCGAACGTACTTTTCTGTCTCGACCCTTTACAAACACTGGGGTAGATTTTGCAGGACCCTTTAATATTAAAAGTTATTCAGGAAGGGCTTGCTTTATTACAAAAGGCTATGTTTGCCTGTTCGTCTGCTTCGCCACCAAGGCTATACATTTAGAACCAACTAGCGATTTATCTACTTATGCCTTTCTCGCCGCTTTCTCCAGATTCATAAGTCGGCGAGGTTGTCCGTCTTGTATATTTTCCGACAACGGAACCAATTTTGTGGGAGCGGTCGATCTATTAAAGCGAGATCGATTAGCTTTCATGAAGAATATTCAAAGTAGCACAATCCAAAACAATTTCAATCAAAATCTTACTTGAAAATTTATCCCGCCTGGCGCTCCGCACATGGGCGGTTTGTGGGAGGCCGGCGTTAAATCGTTTAAAATGCATTTGCGAAAAAGTATTCCAAAAATGAATTTCACATTTGAAGAATTTACAACTATCTTAGCAAGAATTGAAGCCTGCCTTAATTCGCGACCCTTAAGTCCTGGTAGCGATGATCCAAATGACCTTTCCCCGTTAACTCCTGGTCATTTCTTAATTGGAACATCAATTCTTACTCCTGCTGAACCCGACATTTCCGACACAGATCTTAGTCTAGTAAATCGTTGGAAACGACTCAAAGTTATTTCACAATACTTTTGCAATAGGTGGAAATTAGAATATCTCCACGAACTTCACAGAAGAACTAAATGGAATCGTGAAAAGGAGAATATCAAAGAAGGAGATTTAGTAGTCATAAAGGACGATAGGTTGGCTCCAAATGAATGGAAGTTGGGTCGAATTGCAAAAACATATCTCGGTAGCGATCAGAATACGAGGGTTGTAGACTTACGGACATCAAGTGGCAACATTAGCAGACCTATCACAAAAATTGTCAAATTGTTTTCCGACTGACTAGCCGGAATCCTACTTAAAAAAGAACATAGTACTCGCCTTTGGTTTTTTTCAGATATGGCTGCCTACTTGCCCAATCAAGACTGCCGTTTAGATGATCGCAGCCGCAGTCCCAACCAATCCGCACGTCCAACAGCGAGAAGTTCTAGCAGACCCAGACGCCCAACCGAACCCATTCCCAGCAGACCGGCTCATAGACACCGCAGACTTCCCAGTTCCACATCGCCAGAAAGACGTCAACGAAGCCGCTCCGCTGCAAGATCCCGCCAACGCCAAGAACGACCCAGCTATTGGCAGTACTCCTGTGGGTTGTGTCAGGAGGACCATGCCCTCAGTGCTTGCGAGAGGTTTCGCCACCAGACCCCCTTCCAGCGCTATGAGACTGTGGAGCGTAGGGGGTACTGCAGAAATTGCCTTGCCAGAAGTCATTTGGCCCCTGACTGTCCGTCGTTGACTGGTTGCAGGAGGTGCAACAATCGGCATCATACGCTGCTACACGGGGCGTCTCAGCTGGAGGAAGTATCTCTAAACGTGGAAGTTGTAACAACACCAAACTTTGCGTGGGATTTGGTATTTGTGCCAAAGGCTATGGTGCACATCAAAGCTGACAAAATAGAGGGGTACACCATGATAAGGGCATTAATAAGCCAATCAGCGACGATGTCCAAAATATCGTATGCGGCTTTCCGTAGATTGGGCTTACAATCGCGGATTTACAAAGGGCAGCGATTTACCACCTTTACGGTTTCGCCCCGCCGCACAAACAGCCACTGGAGTCTTAGAGTCAATGCCTTGATAATCGAAGATTTGCCCAGGCGCATTTACTCGGACCCGATCCTCGAGGACCCCACAAGAAGTTTCAGAAATTGCGCCCTAGCCGACCCTGATCCCCGAGGCAACAATCCCGTCGATGTGGAACTGGGTGCTGACGTTTACTCAGCCATAAGGAAAGACGAGTGCAAGGAGGCTGGAATTGGAGATGTCCTGGCCTATGATACCCAACTGGGTTACGTGTTTGCCGGTCCAATAAAAAATATGCCAAAAATATAAAGAACAATATTGTATTTCAAAAATGAATGTAAACACTTGTCATTCGGGGGCCAGAAATGTTCATCAAAGATGCTATGTTTTTACGCAACAGTGTTGTTTGTTACATTACCGGTGGCTGCATAAATAACATCATAAAAAAATGATGTACATATTAGACACATATGCACACACACATGCACATATATGTAGCCACCGGTAAATTCCAATTTGTACACAAAAATTCGTTTATGCAGATGAATATAATTCACTAATGAGAAAGTCTCCAATTTCTCCATCTAGCCCTCTATTGACGTTAAACCCGTTTCTCGACTCAAAGGGTATTATTCGAGCTGATGGCAGATTAGTTCAATCTCCAGTTTACATATAGCGAACGACATCCCATAATACTACCACACGGAACTACCCTTAGCAAATTGTTGGTCGAATTCACTCATAAGATCACTTTACATGGTGGTAATCAATTGATGACCCGAGTGCTAAGATCCGAATTCTGGATATTTGGACTCAAATCTCTGGTTAAACAAACTATACGAAAATGTCGAATCTGCTTAATTCACAAGAAACAAACCCAAACTCAAATAATGGCCTCGCTGCCACCCGAACGTACTTTTCTGTCTCGACCCTTTACAAACACTGGGGTAGATTTTGCAGGACCCTTTAATATTAAAAGTTATTCAGGAAGGGCTTGCTTTATTACAAAAGGCTATGTTTGCCTGTTCGTCTGCTTCGCCACCAAGGCTATACATTTAGAACCAACTAGCGATTTATCTACTTATGCCTTTCTCGCCGCTTTCTCCAGATTCATAAGTCGGCGAGGTTGTCCGTCTTGTATATTTTCGGACAACGGAACCAATTTTGTGGGAGCGGTCGATCTATTAAAGCGAGATCGATTAGCTTTCATGAAGAATATTCAAAGTAGCACAATCCAAAACAATTTCAATCAAAATCTTACTAAAAAATTTATCCCGCCTGGCGCTCCGCACATGGGCGGTTTGTGGGAGGCCGGCGTTGAATCGTTTAAAATGCATTTGCGAAAAAGTATTCCAAAAATGAATTTCACATTTGAAGAATTTACAACTATCTTAGCAAGAATTGAAGCCTGCCTTAATTCGCGACCCTTAAGTCCTGGTAGAGATGATCCAAATGACCTTTCCCCGTTAACTCCTGGTCATTTCTTAATTGGAACATCAATTCTTACTCCTGCTGAACCCGACATTTCCGACACAGATCTTAGTCTAGTAAATCGTTGGAAACGACTCAAAGTTATTTCACAATACTTTTGCAATAGGTGGAAATTAGAATATCTCCACGAACTTCACAGAAGAACTAAATGGAATCGTGAAAAGGAGAATATCAAAGAAGGAGATTTAGTAGTCATAAAGGACGAAAGGTTGGCTCCAAATGAATGGAAGTTGGGTCGAATTGCAAAAACATATCTCGGTAGCGATCAGAATACGAGGGTTGTAGACTTACGGACATCAAGTGGCAACATTAGCAGACCTATCACAAAAATTGTCAAATTGTTTTCCGACTGACTAGCCGGAATCCTACTTAAAAAAGAACATAGTACTCGCCTTTGGTTTTTTTCAGATATGGCTGCCTACTTGCCCAATCAAGACTGCCGTTTAGATGATCGCAGCCGCAGTCCCAACCAATCCGCACGTCCAACAGCGAGAAGTTCTAGCAGACCCAGACGCCCAACCGAACCCATTCCCAGCAGACCGGCTCATAGACACCGCAGACTTCCCAGTTCCACATCGCCAGAAAGACGTCAACGAAGCCGCTCCGCTGCAAGATCCCGCCAACGCCAAGAACGACCCAGCTATTGGCAGTACTCCTGTGGGTTGTGTCAGGAGGACCATGCCCTCAGTGCTTGCGAGAGGTTTCGCCACCAGACCCCCTTCCAGCGCTATGAGACTGTGGAGCGTAGGGGGTACTGCAGAAATTGCCTTGCCAGAAGTCATTTGGCCCCTGACTGTCCGTCGTTGACTGGTTGCAGGAGGTGCAACAATCGGCATCATACGCTGCTACACGGGGCGTCTCAGCTGGAGGAAGTATCTCTAAACGTGGAAGTTGTAACAACACCAAACTTTGCGTGGGATTTGGTATTTGTGCCAACGGCTATGGTGCACATCAAAGCTGACAAAATAGAGGGGTACACCATGATAAGGGCATTAATCAGCCAATCAGCGACGATGTCCAAAATATCGTATGCGGCTTTCCGTAGATTGGACTTACAATCGCGGATTTACAAAGGGCAGCGATTTACCACCTTTACGGTTTCGCCCCGCCGCACAAACAGCCACTGGAGTCTTAGAGTCAATGCCTTGATAATCGAAGATTTGCCCAGGCGCATTTACTCGGACCCGATCCTCGAGGACCCCACAAGAAGTTTCAGAAATTGCGCCCTAGCCGACCCTGATCCCCGAGGCAACAATCCCGTCGATGTGGAACTGGGTGCTGACGTTTACTCAGCCATAAGGAAAGACGAGTGCAAGGAGGCTGGAATTGGAGATGTCCTGGCCTATGATACCCAACTGGGTTACGTGTTTGCCGGTCCAATAAAAAATATGCCAAAAATATAAAGAACAATATTGTATTTCAAAAATGAATGTAAACACTTGTCATTCGGGGGCCAGAAATGTTCATCAAAGATGCTATGTTTTTACGCAACAATGTTGTTTGTTACATTACCGGTGGCTGCATAAATAACATCATAAAAAAATGATGTACATATTAGACACATATGCACACACACATGCACATATATGTAGCCACCGGTAAATTCCAATTTGTACACAAAAATTCGTTTATGCAGATGAATATAATTCACTAATGAGAAAGTCTCCAATTTCTCCATCTAGCCCTCTATTGACGTTAAATCCGTTTCTCGACTCAAAGGGTATTATTCGAGCTAATGGCAGATTAGTTCAATCTCCAGCCCTTACATATAGCGAACGACATCCCATAATACTACCACACGGAACTACCCTTAGCAAATTGTTGGTCGAATTCACTCATAAGATCACTTTACATGGTGGTAATCAATTGATGACCCGAGTGCTAAGATCCGAATTCTGGATATTTGGACTCAAATCTCTGGTTAAACAAACTATACGAAAATGTCGAATCTGCTTAATTCACAAGAAACAAACCCAAACTCAAATAATGGCCTCGCTGCCACCCGAACGTACTTTTCTGTCTCGACCCTTTACAAACACTGGGGTAGATTTTGCAGGACCCTTTTTTATTAAAAGTTATTCAGGAAGGGCTTGCTTTATTACAAAAGGCTATGTTTGCCTGTTCGTCTGCTTCGCCACCAAGGCTATACATTTAGAACCAACTAGCGATTTATCTACTTATGCCTTTCTCGCCGCTTTCTCCAGATTCATAAGTCGGCGAGGTTGTCCGTCTTGTATATTTTCCGACAACGGAACCAATTTTGTGGGAGCGGTCGATCTATTAAAGCGAGATCGATTAGCTTTCATGAAGAATATTCAAAGTAGCACAATCCAAAACAATTTCAATCAAAATCTTACTAAAAAATTTATCCCGCCTGGCGCTCCGCACATGGGCGGTTTGTGGGAGGCCGGCGTTAAATCGTTTAAAATGCATTTGCGAAAAAGTATTCCAAAAATGAATTTCACATTTGAAGAATTTACAACTATCTTAGCAAGAATTGAAGCCTGCCTTAATTCGCGACCCTTAAGTCCTGGTAGCGATGATCCAAATGACCTTTCCCCGTTAACTCCTGGTCATTTCTTAATTGGAACATCAATTCTTACTCCTGCTGAACCCGACATTTCCGACACAGATCTTAGTCTAGTAAATCGTTGGAAACGACTCAAAGTTATTTCACAATACTTTTGCAATAGGTGGAAATTAGAATATCTCCACGAACTTCACAGAAGAACTAAATGGAATCGTGAAAAGGAGAATATCAAAGAAGGAGATTTAGTAGTCATAAAGGACGATAGGTTGGCTCCAAATGAATGGAAGTTGGGTCGAATTGCAAAAACATATCTCGGTAGCGATCAGAATACGAGGGTTGTAGACTTACGGACATCAAGTGGCAACATTAGCAGACCTATCACAAAAATTGTCAAATTGTTTTCCGACTGACTAGCCGGAATCCTACTTAAAAAAGAACATAGTACTCGCCTTTGGTTTTTTTCAGATATGGCTGCCTACTTGCCCAATCAAGACTGCCGTTTAGATGATCGCAGCCGCAGTCCCAACCAATCCGCACGTCCAACAGCGAGAAGTTCTAGCAGACCCAGACGCCCAAGATGGATACAGTTTACACTAGATGCTTCTGTTGAGATTCGTGGATTTTGTGACGCATCGGAGAGCGCGTATGGAGCAACGCTATATGTTCGGATTGAAAAAACTGACCATACCACACACACCTTTTTATTAGCAGCAAAGACTCGTGTAGCACCAATCAAAAAACTATCAATACCAAGGCTCGAATTATGTGGGGCAGTATTACTTTCCAAATTAGTAAAATCTATTACAAACAGTCTACAAATATCAAAATATTCAACACATTTTTGGACAGACTCTACTATCGTCTTGGCCTGGTTAAAAAAGCCTCCTTGTCACTGGAGCACCTTTGTGGGAAATAGAGTCTCGGAAATATCTGATAATGTTGGGCAAGAAAACTGGAAACATGTTGACTCTGCAAGCAACCCAGCTGACATTGCTAGTCGTGATGTTCTCCAACTGAACTAACGACTCATGAGCTCTGGTGGCATGGACCTCAATGGCTCAAAATGCCAAAAGATCGTTGGCCATCGCAAGATATCCCAAACGACACAAATTTAGAGGCTAAAGCTGTAAAAGTTCTGACTATATTTCAAGAAAGAGATGATCCATTAAAAAATTTCTCATCATTGGCAAAAGTCTACCGATCATACGCCTATGCTCTGCGATTTTGGAAAAATACTGGCGCAAATCGGCAAAATCTTCGCTCCTCATCAATAGATCTTACCGCAGCCGAAATCCAAGATGGAAAACGATCTTGCATAATTTGTACACAAAAATTCGTTTATGCAGATGAATATAATTCACTAATGAGAAAGTCTCCAATTTCTCCATCTAGCCCTCTATTGACGTTAAACCCGTTTCTCGACTCAAAGGGTATTATTCGAGCTAATGGCAGATTAGTTCAATCTCCAGCCCTTACATATAGCGAACGACATCCCATAATACTACCACACGGAACTACCCTTAGCAAATTGTTGGTCGAATTCACTCATAAGATCACTTTACATGGTGGTAATCAATTGATGACCCGAGTGCTAAGATCCGAATTCTGGATATTTGGACTCAAATCTCTGGTTAAACAAACTATACGAAAATGTCGAATCTGCTTAATTCACAAGAAACAAACCCAAACTCAAATAATGGCCTCGCTGCCACCCGAACGTACTTTTCTGTCTCGACCCTTTACAAACACTGGGGTAGATTTTGCAGGACCCTTTAATATTAAAAGTTATTCAGGAAGGGCTTGCTTTATTACAAAAGGCTATGTTTGCCTGTTCGTCTGCTTCGCCACCAAGGCTATACATTTAGAACCAACTAGCGATTTATCTACTTATGCCTTTCTCGCCGCTTTCTCCAGATTCATAAGTCGGCGAGGTTGTCCGTCTTGTATATTTTCCGACAACGGAACCAATTTTGTGGGAGCGGTCGATCTATTAAAGCGAGATCGATTAGCTTTCATGAAGAATATTCAAAGTAGCACAATCCAAAACAATTTCAATCAAAATCTTACTAAAAAATTTATCCCGCCTGGCGCTCCGCACATGGGCGGTTTGTGGGAGGCCGGCGTTGAATCGTTTAAAATGCATTTGCGAAAAAGTATTCCAAAAATGAATTTCACATTTGAAGAATTTACAACTATCTTAGCAAGAATTGAAGCCTGCCTTAATTCGCGACCCTTAAGTCCTGGTAGAGATGATCCAAATGACCTTTCCCCGTTAACTCCTGGTCATTTCTTAATTGGAACATCAATTCTTACTCCTGCTGAACCCGACATTTCCGACACAGATCTTAGTCTAGTAAATCGTTGGAAACGACTCAAAGTTATTTCACAATACTTTTGCAATAGGTGGAAATTAGAATATCTCCACGAACTTCACAGAAGAACTAAATGGAATCGTGAAAAGGAGAATATCAAAGAAGGAGATTTAGTAGTCATAAAGGACGAAAGGTTGGCTCCAAATGAATGGAAGTTGGGTCGAATTGCAAAAACATATCTCGGTAGCGATCAGAATACGAGGGTTGTAGACTTACGGACATCAAGTGGCAACATTAGCAGACCTATCACAAAAATTGTCAAATTGTTTTCCGACTGACTAGCCGGAATCCTACTTAAAAAAGAACATAGTACTCGCCTTTGGTTTTTTTCAGATATGGCTGCCTACTTGCCCAATCAAGACTGCCGTTTAGATGATCGCAGCCGCAGTCCCAACCAATCCGCACGTCCAACAGCGAGAAGTTCTAGCAGACCCAGACGCCCAACCGAACCCATTCCCAGCAGACCGGCTCATAGACACCGCAGACTTCCCAGTTCCACATCGCCAGAAAGACGTCAACGAAGCCGCTCCGCTGCAAGATCCCGCCAACGCCAAGAACGACCCAGCTATTGGCAGTACTCCTGTGGGTTGTGTCAGGAGGACCATGCCCTCAGTGCTTGCGAGAGGTTTCGCCACCAGACCCCCTTCCAGCGCTATGAGACTGTGGAGCGTAGGGGGTACTGCGGAAATTGCCTTGCCAGAAGTCATTTGGCCCCTGACTGTCCGTCGTTGACTGGTTGCAGGAGGTGCAACAATCGGCATCATACGCTGCTACACGGGGCGTCTCAGCTGGAGGAAGTATCTCTAAACGTGGAAGTTGTAACAACACCAAACTTTGCGTGGGATTTGGTATTTGTGCCAACGGCTATGGTGCACATCAAAGCTGACAAAATAGAGGGGTACACCATGATAAGGGCATTAATCAGCCAATCAGCGACGATGTCCAAAATATCGTATGCGGCTTTCCGTAGATTGGGCTTACAATCGCGGATTTACAAAGGGCAGCGATTTACCACCTTTACGGTTTCGCCCCGCCGCACAAACAGCCACTGGAGTCTTAGAGTCAATGCCTTGATAATCGAAGATTTGCCCAGGCGCATTTACTCGGACCCGATCCTCGAGGACCCCACAAGAAGTTTCAGAAATTGCGCCCTAGCCGACCCTGATCCCCGAGGCAACAATCCCGTCGATGTGGAACTGGGTGCTGACGTTTACTCAGCCATAAGGAAAGACGAGTGCAAGGAGGCTGGAATTGGAGATGTCCTGGCCTATGATACCCAACTGGGTTACGTGTTTGCCGGTCCAATAAAAAATATGCCAAAAATATAAAGAACAATATTGTATTTCAAAAATGAATGTAAACACTTGTCATTCGGGGGCCAGAAATGTTCATCAAAGATGCTATGTTTTTACGCAACAATGTTGTTTGTTACATTACCGGTGGCTGCATAAATAACATCATAAAAAAATGATGTACATATTAGACACATATGCACACACACATGCACATATATGTAGCCACCGGTAAATTCCAATTTGTACACAAAAATTCGTTTATGCAGATGAATATAATTCACTAATGAGAAAGTCTCCAATTTCTCCATCTAGCCCTCTATTGACGTTAAATCCGTTTCTCGACTCAAAGGGTATTATTCGAGCTAATGGCAGATTAGTTCAATCTCCAGCCCTTACATATAGCGAACGACATCCCATAATACTACCACACGGAACTACCCTTAGCAAATTGTTGGTCGAATTCACTCATAAGATCACTTTACATGGTGGTAATCAATTGATGACCCGAGTGCTAAGATCCGAATTCTGGATATTTGGACTCAAATCTCTGGTTAAACAAACTATACGAAAATGTCGAATCTGCTTAATTCACAAGAAACAAACCCAAACTCAAATAATGGCCTCGCTGCCACCCGAACGTACTTTTCTGTCTCGACCCTTTACAAACACTGGGGTAGATTTTGCAGGACCCTTTAATATTAAAAGTTATTCAGGAAGGGCTTGCTTTATTACAAAAGGCTATGTTTGCCTGTTCGTCTGCTTCGCCACCAAGGCTATACATTTAGAACCAACTAGCGATTTATCTACTTATGCCTTTCTCGCCGCTTTCTCCAGATTCATAAGTCGGCGAGGTTGTCCGTCTTGTATATTTTCCGACAACGGAACCAATTTTGTGGGAGCGGTCGATCTATTAAAGCGAGATCGATTAGCTTTCATGAAGAATATTCAAAGTAGCACAATCCAAAACAATTTCAATCAAAATCTTACTAAAAAATTTATCCCGCCTGGCGCTCCGCACATGGGCGGTTTGTGGGAGGCCGGCGTTAAATCGTTTAAAATGCATTTGCGAAAAAGTATTCCAAAAATGAATTTCACATTTGAAGAATTTACAACTATCTTAGCAAGAATTGAAGCCTGCCTTAATTCGCGACCCTTAAGTCCTGGTAGCGATGATCCAAATGACCTTTCCCCGTTAACTCCTGGTCATTTCTTAATTGGAACATCAATTCTTACTCCTGCTGAACCCGACATTTCCGACACAGATCTTAGTCTAGTAAATCGTTGGAAACGACTCAAAGTTATTTCACAATACTTTTGCAATAGGTGGAAATTAGAATATCTCCACGAACTTCACAGAAGAACTAAATGGAATCGTGAAAAGGAGAATATCAAAGAAGGAGATTTAGTAGTCATAAAGGACGATAGGTTGGCTCCAAATGAATGGAAGTTGGGTCGAATTGCAAAAACATATCTCGGTAGCGATCAGAATACGAGGGTTGTAGACTTACGGACATCAAGTGGCAACATTAGCAGACCTATCACAAAAATTGTCAAATTGTTTTCCGACTGACTAGCCGGAATCCTACTTAAAAAAGAACATAGTACTCGCCTTTGGTTTTTTTCAGATATGGCTGCCTACTTGCCCAATCAAGACTGCCGTTTAGATGATCGCAGCCGCAGTCCCAACCAATCCGCACGTCCAACAGCGAGAAGTTCTAGCAGACCCAGACGCCCAACCGAACCCATTCCCAGCAGACCGGCTCATAGACACCGCAGACTTCCCAGTTCCACATCGCCAGAAAGACGTCAACGAAGCCGCTCCGCTGCAAGATCCCGCCAACGCCAAGAACGACCCAGCTATTGGCAGTACTCCTGTGGGTTGTGTCAGGAGGACCATGCCCTCAGTGCTTGCGAGAGGTTTCGCCACCAGACCCCCTTCCAGCTCTATGAGAATGTGGAGCGTAGGGGGTACTGCAGAAATTGCCTTGCCAGAAGTCATTTGGCCCCTGACTGTCCGTCGTTGACTGGTTGCAGGAGGTGCAACAATCGGCATCATACGCTGCTACACGGGGCGTCTCAGCTGGAGGAAGTATCTCTAAACGTGGAAGTTGTAACAACACCAAACTTTGCGTGGGATTTGGTATTTGTGCCAACGGCTATGGTGCACATCAAAGCTGACAAAATAGAGGGGTACACCATGATAAGGGCATTAATCAGCCAATCAGCGACGATGTCCAAAATATCGTATGCGGCTTTCCGTAGATTGGGCTTACAATCGCGGATTTACAAAGAGCAGCGATTTACCACCTTTACGGTTTCGCCCCGCCGCACAAACAGCCACTGGAGTCTTAGAGTCAATGCCTTGATAATCGAAGATTTGCCCAGGCGCATTTACTCGGACCCGATCCTCGAGGACCCCACAAGAAGTTTCAGAAATTGCGCCCTAGCCGACCCTGATCCCCGAGTGCAAGGAGGCTGGAATTGGAGATGTCCTGGCCTATGATACCCAACTGGGTTACGTGTTTGTCGGTCCAATAAAAAATATGCCAAAAATATAAAGAACAATATTGTATTTCAAAAATGAATGTAAACACTTGTCATTCGGGGGCCAGAAATGTTCATCAAAGATGCTATGTTTTTACGCAACAGTGTTGTTTGTTACATTACCGGTGGCTGCATAAATAACATCATAAAAAAATGATGTACATATTAGACACATATGCACACACACATGCACATATATGTAGCCACCGGTAAATTCCAATGCTGAATTCAAATAAATAAGCATCGTCACCAGCCAAAACAGGTTTGCTGTGACTATGCAAATTGGAGTTAGACCAGTTCTGTCTCGAATTTAAAAGCGCGTACGCAAGTTTAGATGATAACAATTTTTTATCAATTCCACCAATATGGGTATCAAATAAAAGGGCATGACAAGAAGAATACATTATACTATACAAGTTTAATATTTAAGATGGCGCAGCCACTAAATGGCGTATAATAATAAGATTTAAATTTAGAAATTGTATCTGGAATTCTGGTATCCTCAAGTCACGACTTTGTATCGTGTAAAGAATTGTGTGGCGTTAGAGTGGCTAAATTGTCAACCGTTTAAAAGTCCATTACTGGGAACAAAATGGTACAAAAATATAAAATTTGAATTTTATTTTTTTATGCATATGTTTATAATTCCCACGACTGTATCTATTTTTTATTATTTTTTGGTTTTTAGTACATTTATCTTAAACATTACAATGTATGTGTAACATAAAACCTTTTAACTTAAAAAGTTTTTTAACTATTTATTTTTTTTTTTTTTTAACCAACAAATGTTCGTATATAAACTTTTGAATGCATATAAAATCAAAAGTAGTAGCGACGCGCACCGGGTTCAGCTAGTATTTTTTATATATGCCAAAAATTTCAGTTTTGATTAGAAAATACTTCTTAAAGCACTCAACATCTTAATGCTAAGTTCACATGGCACGTAATTCTCTCTCTATTCGTTGTTCGACCATTAATTATGAAATATCTACTTATATTACTCACAAAATTTTCTGAGCGAACAAAGATTTTTGTTCTTTGTTCCATTTAAATCACTCTCAGAACTAGTATGAAATGTCTGCCATCCTTAACAAATGAGAGCATTTATCGGCAAAAAGTAAATTATGGCATGTCGAAATTCCAAATAGAAAAATATTTATGAAATTTTAAAAATTTTCAGGAAGAATGAAAATTATGAACGAAAGATAGAATGTTAAATGGCGTATGTGCATTCAAACGAAAGTAAACTCGTCCGAGGTACGCTTTTTGTCCACGAGTTGGAATTTCGACAGACAACTGGAAACAAAAGAGGCAATATTTTCAAAATGTTTGTACTGACAAACATTTTTTTGACAAGTGACTCTCCAATCTATGATCTGTTCCAGTACCTGCAAGAATCTACTACTTTCGCGCTTTTCTTCGATATCATAAAGAGAAAATCTGTTATCGTAGTAAAAACTTTTACATTCTTGGCACGTGATTCGCTCTCTATTCGTTGTTCGACCATTAATTATGAAACATCTACTTGATTCCCCACACAAAATGTTCTGTGCGAACAAAAATTTTTGTTCTTTCTTCCAATCAAATCACTCTCAGAACTACGATGAAATTTTTTTCAGGAAGACTGAAAATTATAAATGAAAGGTATACTGTTGAATGACGTATGTAAATTTTGTTTTCTCTCATACGAGGTACGCTTTTTGTCCACGAGTTGGAATTTCGACAGAAAACTGTAAACAAAAGAGGCAATATTTTCAAAATTTTTGTATCGACAAAAACATTTTTGACAAAAGACTCTTCAACTGAATTTTAAAACAGAAAAATACAAAAGTATATGTAAAATGTCCACATTTTTACAAAAATTTCAAAACATGAATGAATATTGCTAGTTTAAAGATAAAATAAATTTTTGGAGAAAAAACAAGAATTTCTTCTATTATAATTGATGATAATTTCATGTACTTTCGTACAAATTCCTATAAGAATCGACAAATAAAAAATTTGAAAAAAGGAATTATGTTACTATGAATTACGAATCTGATTCTGATTGAAAGTGCAATGAGAACATAGCATAACGTACTTTTAAGTTTCGCCTATGCCTAATGGGAAACCAATGGTTAACTATTATTTCCGGCATAGATTTCACAACACTGAAAACTCCAAATTACAATCAATTCGATAGAAATTGTAAAAAAACAGGCAGAAGTACAAATGAGACGAGACGTATATATTCCAATCATCATAGGAATGTTGTATAAAGGTTTTAGAATACATGAGTAGGTTGATAAAACTAAATACCTTACAACATGGTCTTCTAAAAGTTACGAATTCAAAATTACTTTTGTTTTGGAAAATGTTGCCAAGACCTTTAAATAATACTAATAATTGAGATTTGAAAATGTTTTTAAATACTATGATAAAACCAATATAAAGATGTACTAGTGGATAGGAAATAAATCGTAAAGTGGACTTTTTTTGTGACAAACTATTTATAGCCTCGAAAGGTTATATGAATGAAACCAATATAAAAAGACAAAATTTAACTATGTGCGTGAAAATAAATTTAAATTTTGTTGTTGCAAAATGGTCAGGCTTTATCCCTTCATTGTTGTTTTTATAAAAACAACGTTTGTTTATTAGTGAAGAACGATGGTAATGTTTACCAGGGGGTAAGGCAGGGAATACCTAGGTTTCGGAAAGAGCCAACAATCCTCATCAGTTCCCTTGTTTTTTGTCTGGGATATTCTCCCCAGAAGTTATTTTAAAAATAACTTCTATGACAAAAAACATTTTTTACCCAAATGACGAGATCGTAAGCTCAATAGAAGAGGAACCAAAGAATTAAATAAAACTAAAATTCTTTTGGAAAGTCTTCTAAATCTTACAACCGCACTTATAAACATTTACATCTTTCTCCACTTGTTATGCTTTCGTTCAACCTGAACGAAGTAGCATAACCATGTAAGTTGGTTTTGTCTGTTACAACAAAAACCCCTTCGTCGACCGTGCCTTGTCTATTAATAAAACAGTGTGGCTTGTTTGTTCGGGATACCGTAGTATTTTGTTGTTGCAAAATGGTCAGGCTTTATCCATTCATTGTTGTTTTTATAAAAACAACGTTTGTTTATTAGTGAAGAACGATGGTAATGTTTACCAGGGGTAAGGTAGGGAATACCTAGGTTTCGGAAAGAGCCACCAATGCTCATCAGTTCCCTTGTTTATTGTCTGGGATATTCTCCCCAGAAGTTATTTTAAAAATAAAAAAAAATTTTTTACCCAAGTGACGAGATCGTAAGCTCAATAGAAGAGGAACCAAAGAATTAAATAAAACTAAAATTCTTTTGGAAAGTCTTCTAAATCTTACAACCGCACTTCAGGTTGAACGAAAGCATAACAAGTGGAGAAAGATGTAAATGTTTACAAGTGCGGTTGTAAGATTTAGAAGACTTTCAGGTTGGACCCACTGTAGGAAAATGGTTAGGGATGCACCTTTATAGTGTTCATTTTCGGAAAGAGCATCGAAAATGCTCCTAGACCACTTACTCTAATAATCCAACCCCATCTGGAAATCCCACAGTGGCCAGACTTATATTTTTATATGGTCACTGTAGGAGAAATTGCTTTGGACCCACTGTGGGAAAATTGTTAGAGATGCACCCTTATGGTGTTCATTTTTGGAAAGAGCATCGAAAATGCTCCTAGACCACCTTTTCTCATAATCCAAACCCATCTGGAATTCCCACAGTGGTCAGACTTATATTTCATATGGTCACTGGAGGAGAAATTGGTTTGGACCCACTGTGGGAAAATGGTTAGGGATGCACCTTTATGGTGTACATTTTCGGAAAGAGTATCGAAAATGCTCCTTAACCAATGATTCTCATAATCCAAACCCATCTGGAATTCCCACAGTGGCCAGACTTATATTTCATTTGGTCACTGTAGGAGAAATTGGTTTGGACCCACTGTGGGAAAATGGTTAGGGATGCACCCTTATGGTGTTCGTATTTAGAAAGAGCATCGAAAATGCTCCTAGACCACTTATTCTCATAATCCAAACCCATCTGGAATTCCCACAGTGGCTAGACTTATATTTCATATGGTCACTGTAGGAGAAATTGGTTTGGACCCACTGTGGGAAAATGGTTAGGGATGCACCCTTATGGTGTTCATATTTAGAAAGAGCATCGAAAATGCTCCTAGACCACTTATTCTCATAATCCAAACCCATCTGGAAATCCCACAGTGGCCAGACTTATATTTCATGTGGTCTTCTTAGGAGAAATTGGTTTGGACCCACTGTGGGAAAATGGTTAGGGATGCACCGCTATGGTGTCCATTTTCGGAAAGAGTATCGAAAATGCTCCTAGACCACTTATTCTCATAATCCAAATCCATCTGGAAATCCTACAGTGGCCAGACTTATATTTCATATGGTCACTGTAGGAGAAATGGGTTTGGACCCACTGTGGCAAAATGGTTAGGGATGAACCTTTATGGTGTTCAAACCAATTTCTCCTACAGTGACCATATGAAATATAAGTCTGGCCACTGTTCTTGTTCTGGCCAAAGTTCTTACAATTATATTTTTTAATAAAATTCATATAACATTTTATTGTTATATTATTTTCATAATTTTAACTTTTATTTTGTTTCATAACAAGCACTTTTGAGTTAAATTTAAATTTACTCTCATTAATATGTAGTTAAATTTAAATTTATCTCTAAGAGAAAACCAGTGTTGGTAAGCGAAAAATCAAAGTAGTAGAATTTAAATTTAAATTTATTTTCACGCACATGATTTAACTGTACTAATATCATCAAATGCCAAATTAGAGCCCATTTGGTCGAAGAATATTAAGAGATGGTATTATATGAGACATATATCTATATGAGGACATATATATACTTTTGTAACATCAATCATCAACGTTTTTCACTCTTCTACATTCTTTATGGGGTCACTAACCGATGACACCTTATTTTTGATACTTAAATTAAACTACATTGACATTTTTTGCAATTAATTAGTCTGTTCTAGAACTGCAAGAATTTTAAAGTTGTTACAATGTTAACCTATTTTTATTTTATGATATCGAAGAAAATTGCAGAACTAGTAGATTCTTGCAGGTTCTGGAACAGAGCTAATGTTTACTTCAGTTTAGAAATTACTATCGAAAGACCAATATATGCTGTATTATAATGTAATGGAACACCACTGAAAACAAAGCCAGGCAGACATAGTTTTTTTTTTTTTTTTAAATTGGATCTAACAATTGGCAGATCATATATAACTTCCCAAACTACGCCCCAAGATCAAATTTTGAACGAATATATCACAGCTTGGAGTCATATGCAGGCCAATTCTTCATGGAGTTTAAATACTAGCTATATGCATAAGTTTTCCAAATTTTTTAATATGCAAACAATCGTAGGTCAGAGCATCAGCATTATCTTTTATGAACGAGTGTAGAAACTACATACTATGTAATTTTACCAACTAAAACCAAGATTCGACGCAAATAATTTACTTACCTGTTTTATCATTTATATCGTTTCCCCCATTGGTTTTGTTCTTTTTAGTCAAATGATTTTGTCGAGAGTTTAAATCTTTATTTTTTTCCATAATCTGAAATGTAAAAAAAAAATTATTAGTTACTTAAAATGTGCACAACACAGATTCATACATAGCGCGGTTCACATGGACAACGGTAAAATTTTCGAAAATTCGTGAACTTTCCAACGATCACCCACTTAAGTCGGCAGAATTGTCCTGGCCAGCACAGTGGTGTTCGAATTTATCTTGACTCATAGGATTCAGTAAAAAGTCACAGAATTCGGTGATTCCGAAAGAAAGTACTCTTCATGGTACTCCTCTATTATACTTTTTCATTTGATGCCTTTTCACTGTCAAATTTATATTTTGTAACTCTTTCTTAAATACAGGGTGAGGTGAAAAAACTGCAAACAACTTTAGACTGCTGTCATTTCTAAGCCACTCGTCCGACAGCTGTTAAAATTATTCCAGTGACAGCTCATTATATTCATATAGAAAAAAAGTTATTCGAGATGGAATTCAAGCGTGATTGTGTGGTTTCTTTATATTTGGCTGGAAAACCACAAGGTGCTATCGTTAGAGCACTCCAGTATTTAAATGTGAATAAATCTTTTGTGTCTCGTATGCGGTGATACTGACGTCGAGATACGTCAAGGAAGTGGACGGAAGAAAACACCAACATAAGCAGAAATGGTTCGAAAAGTAAAGAAGCGACTTGATCGAAACCCACGTCGCAGTTGCCGAAAAATTAGCTCGTGAGCTGAATATATCGCAATATTCCATACGGCAAATATTGAAAAATGAGCTCGGGGTAAAGCCATTGAAATTCCAAAAAGTGCACGAACTTACACCGCAACAGAAAGAAAATAGACTCAAAAGAGCTAAAGAGTTGCTTCGCTTGGCCGAAAGTGGTGAACTGCCGAATTTGGTTTTCTCCGATGAGACAACATTCGTTGTCCAGCAGTTTGTAAACAAACAAAATTATCGTGTTTACTTGCCAAAGAGGTCAGCTGAAAATGTGCACCTTCGGTTGGCCACCAGAACTCAAGCGCCATCCATGGAGATGGTGTGGGCCGCCATAACAGCCGATGGTCGCTCTCCGCTTGTATTAATCGACTGTGGCATCAGAATAAATGCCGAATATTATCGCGAAAATTTTCTGGAGGGTATATTAAAGCCTTAGACACGTAAACATTTTGGCCACAGACCTTGGACATTCCAACAGGACTCAGAATGGTTACAAAATGAGGTTTAATGAGGGTCGCTTTATTTCCAGCGCACAATGGCCACAAAAATCTCCGGACACCAATCCGTTGGACTATTGTGTCTGGAGTATTTTCGAAAGCGAGGTTGGCACTGAAAAATACCAAAGTGTCAATTACCTCGAGCAAACGCTTCGCCGGGAATGGGCCAAAATACCGCAGAGCAACATTCGGGCAGCGTGCGACGGTTTCATTGGCCGTTTGAAGACCATAATTCGTGCGAAAGGTAACCAATTCAAACAAATCTAAACTTATTTTAAAATTTGATGCTATTTCCGACATTTGTGCTTTCATGCAATACAATTAAAAAAAATGTAAAAATTATGGCGTTTGTCTTTGTTGTATGAGTACATCTGGAAAGAAAATTACATTTATTTCCGACCAAATATTTGGTTGTTTTCTCGGTTTTTAGAGGGCTTATAAAATTCAAAGAATTGTAAAATCTAAAACAAAACTAAATTATTAGTCTTATAAGACATGTACAATTTGATTATGGAATTGTGGAATTTTGCTGCAGCTGGGGCAAGTACGAATACAATACCACGCCTTGTTTTAATATAATACTGATAGCAATTTTGAATTAAGTTCTTTACAGGAAATTGCCAGTGTATATTTTCGATTTATTACAGAAATATCAGGTATTGAGGAGATTTTTAGCAAAATTTAAAAGCTGGTTATTCTGTGGTTTTGATCCTTAAAGACAGACTCAAAATAAAACATAAATTACCACCGAGAACGCTTCCTTAAGATGAAGGGTTTTAAATATCTTTCTTCATATGTTTAAGCCAAAAAAAAGAAAACAAAACTTCGTCTCTCTGTCCATCTGCCACTCTTCATACGTAAATATTTAAAATATGAAAATAAATTTTATTTCAAAATGACAAGGTTGATTTCGATGTGGCAAGTGAGTCTACCTCTGGTCGAAATATTGGAAAATAAAAATCAAATTTATAAAAATATAAATTAAATTAAAATTGCAAATTTTACAAATTTAATAAAAAAAAATGCTTCAAACATTGTTTAATAGAATGGTGAAAAATTTAAGAATCGGAAATCCCAAAAGTGTCGACAAATGGCTCACTTACCCTATAACGCTTGGAAAAACTATGGATTTTCCCTTTATGTCATCGAAAAATATTGCAAAACTAGTAGATTCTTGCAGGCTCTGGAACAGACCAATAATATACAATTTTTTCACAAGATTTTATTGACAAAATGCAACTTACAAAAAGAAAAATGTCCTCTATCAATTTGTGTTCCGTGACACAAAATATTGTTTATGGTTTGGTTTTTGGCATTAAATACTAACATAACGTAAGTAATTAAGTAGAATTAATATAAGTTCCACCGATGGTTGACCTAATCAGAATTTTATAGTATATCTGTGTCAATAGACAAATGCTGTTTTACTAAAATTATGACATAGTCTTGCGTAGGTAAGGTTAGGTTAAATACTAACATAACGTAAGTAATTAAGTAGAATTAATATAAGTTCCACCGATGAGTTGACCTAATCAGAATTTTATAGTATATCTGTGTCAATAGACAAATGCTGTTTTACTAAAATTATGACATAGTCTTGCGTAGGTAAGGTTAGGTTAAAGGACGCGCAGTTACCATATATCAACCGCTCCACTCGGAGACCTATAGGTCCATTGTGTTCATCCTCAAAAAAAGAAAGAAGGATGAAGGAAGGAGTGGTTCATAGAAGGGGGTGAAGATAGAAGATAGAGTTATAGAGTGTGATCTACGGCTGAGGAATTTGCCGTGTCGTCTTTAGCCACTTGAATCTTCTGACTAATTGAAGAATTACTATAGGGTCTGTGTTAGAAAAAGAAGACAGATTATGTGACACTAGTTCTCCCACCGGCCTGTGTCTCACATTAATGAGTGTTGGGCAGTGGCAGAGCAAGTGTTCGACTGTCTCAATTTCTTCTTCATCTTGACAGATCCTACAGTAGTCAATGTCTTCGCTGTTCCATTTCGAGATCATTGCCCTCACCTTACAGTGACCTGTGATGATATCCACCAAAAGCTTTAGATCAGGTTTCAGCAATAACAGTAGCGACTTTGTTTTCTTCTCTGAGAGTGTGGGCCAGAATCTTTTGGAGATGGTGCAACCCATTTCATCCAGCCATTTTTGTTGGATTCTCTCAGAGTAATGTCTGTGAATGACCTGTAGGAAGTGGCGCAGTGGTGGTTTAACCGAGTTATCTACTTCAATTGTAGTTGATTCGGATCCTAGCCTGGCCAATTCGTCAGCAGTCTCGTTACCTGGGATGTTATAGTGACCAGGAAGCCAACAGAGCTTGATGGACAACCCAGTGTTTTCCAAGGCTTTTCTGCAGTTCAAAACAGCCCTATACTTAATGCTAAAGGAATTTAAGACGTTCAGTGCCGCTTGACTATCGACATATATAGTCACCGGACCGCTGACCTCAGTATTCCTCGTGACCAGCAGGTCTGTGGCCTTTTTGACCGCAAAGATTTCCGCCTGAAATACGAACATTAAGGGTATCACAGAAGACACCAGCTCCCGTTCCAAAGTCCATCTTTGAACCGTCGGTATAAACAGCTATGCCGCGAAAAGGTGGGTTGTTATGGGCCTATTCGTCTCTGTTAGGTATGTGTACTTCAGGTGGGTCCAAGCTCAACCGTGGTGAAATATAGTTACTTGTATTGACTACCACTCCCACATCCCTTACACGTCTTAGAATCGCAGTGCCTAAAGGGTTGACTGCGCCATTTGTTTAGTTCTCTGAGTCGAAGAGCAATCCTAAAAGCTTGTTCCTCTACATGTATACTCAGCGGACTTAAGCACAGTAGGGTGTCCAGTGCTGCTTGAGGTGTGCTCCTGAAGGAACCCGTTATTAGTAGGGATGCGGCTCTTTGAGCTTTGTTAATGTGTCGTAAGTAGGTTGACTTATTCAAGGAATGCCACCATACTAGAGATCTATAGGATAGAATGGGGCGAACAATTGAGTCATACATTCATTCAATGTGCGGTTTGAGGCCCCAGCTTTTAACTATGGAGTTCTTAAAGGAATAGAGTGCGATCAAGCATCTCTTAGCTCGTTCCTCAGTGTTCCTCTTCCAACTTAACTGGCGGTCGAGGATAGTTCAAGGTATTTGGTTTCTGATGAGAGGTTTAAAGTGACTCCATCTAGCCTTGGTGGTATAAATGATGGATATTTACGTTTCTTAGTGAAAAGGACGAGATCTGTCTTTGATGGGTTCACGCCTAGTCCATTGCGACGCGCCCACCGTGATAGGGTGAGTAGAGCTCCCTGCATTAGATCAGAGATTGTTTGCAGGAATTTCCCGGCAATCAATAGGACAACATCATCAGCGTATGCGACTACTTTTGTCCCTTTTTTCTCTAGATCTATAAGTATGTTGTTGATAAGCAAAAGCCAGAGTAATGTTGATAGGACACCCCCTTGCGGCGTACCCCTAGTGACCGATTTCCTGACGGATGTTACCCCAATGCTCGAGTTGATGATTCTGCTACTAAGCATCGTATCAATCCAGTCTATGAGGAGTTGGTGTACCTTAAGTTTTGATAGTGAGTCATGAAGGGATTTTAACGTAACGTTGTTGAAAGCTCCCTCAATATCGAGGAAGGCAGCCAAGGTGAACAAGGAGCCATTCATGTTCTTCTCTAAATACCCTACGACATCATGTTGTGCTGTTTCAACAGATTTACCTTTCATGTAGGCATGCTGAGCAGTGCTGATGGCGGTCTTGGGTAGTCAAGATCTGATCTCTATGTCTATCAGCATCTCCAATGTTCTCAATACGAAGGATGAGAGACTTATCGGTCTGTAGTCCTTAGGAAGTGAGTGAATCGGTTTCATCGCTTTGGGGATATAAGTGACTGTGACTTCTCTCCATGATTCCGGGATGTAGGATAGACACAGACAATCTTTGAAAATCTCCAACAGTATTGGGCACATTGACGCTGAGACACGCTGGATCATAGCGGGAATAATGCCGTCTGGTCCTGGGGATTTAAAAAGCTTGAATGTGTCTATAGCCCACTTAATTTTGGATAAGCTTACAATTCTGTCAGCCAAATTATGGTCCCTAGCCGTAAAGTCGCGATACACTTGATCGGTTTGGCGATTGCTTGCCGTGTCAATACAGCCGGGGAAGTGGGTGTTGGCTAGCGGATTGAGAGTCTCTAGTCCAAAGTCAGTCCATGTGCCGTCAGTCCGTTTTTACTCCCTATGGATTTAGGATCCTTCGAAAGGACTTTACGGGATCTGGAGGCATCGTTGAAGCTTTCTATTGACTCGGTGAAGCATACCCAAGATGTGCGCTTGGCCTTCTTAATCTCACAGTTGTAATTGTTAAAGGATGTCTTATAGGCATCCCAGTCCGGACGTAGTTTGGTCTTGTTGGCCCTATTGTACAATCGTCTACTATCCCTCCTTAGCTTGGCTAAATGTTTTGCCTGGGTAGGTTAGCGGGCAGACTTTTTCATAGCAATCAAGCAAGGCATTCGTTATTCCATTTACGGAGTTGTCAATATCGAGGGTTGAGGTTAAGACCATGGTACAATGAAGAGAAGGTAGGTCAACTTTGAAAAAATTGCAAATATAGAGGTCTACCTGTTTGGCTTGTAATGTCAGAATTAGTATCAAAGCAATAAAAAATTAAACAACTTCTTGCATTTATTTTGAATAAATAATTGAAAACCGCGAAAACTGAATGAAAGGTCAACACTTCTTTTCAAAACCAGTTTCTATATATCTTTAAAGGATTATTTCACTACAAAAACTCTAGATTTTGTCGATGCATACGATGAAATAAACATTTTGAAAACATCCGAATTTGAATGTTTTCTGAACAATTTTTTGTTATTGAAAAAAAAAACACATACATAAACAAATAAAGATGACATATTAAGCCAAGAAAATAAAAAAATTTAAAACATATGGTATCATAGCCCTACCTTGATATCATTGTACCATGGTTAAGGCTATGTTGTCGAAACAGTGAAGCCTAGGTATAGCCAGCTCCGTAAATTTGTCCCATTTTGCCTTCCTTGGGTTTCTATGAGGTTTTTGATGAATTCCCTCTACTAAGATTTTGAAAACTATCTTCCGGTGATCTGAAAACGAGCACTCAGGAGAAAGTTTCCAGTCTTGTATAAGAGATTAATTCTTGTTAGTAAGGGTGAGGTCAATGGCCTCAGCCCTGTCTTTGATTTGAAATGCTGCATAAAATAGTCTTGCGTAAATAGTTATGGACAGGGTTGTCAGATTTTTTTCATCGCCAACGCAAAATCAAGTTTCAGAATTCGCCAAAAATTGCCAAAATGGAAATTCTTCAGTTTATGTCAAAAGTTATTCTGCTTACAGTCATATGGCTGCAGAGGGTTTATATCATTAGATATTCAAAAACGACCCTAGGTCTCTTTGGACCAAATCCGTTTCACATTTAGAGTCGATCCGTCTGTCTTTCTAGCTGTTGCACGATAACTCTCAAAAGGAGAATCCGATTTGATCCATCGTAATATTATTTTCAAACTTAGATCGAGTTCAGAGGTGGGCAACGTCGGTTCATTGCTTCTGGTACCTCCCCCAAAAAAGATCAACATTTTCAAAGAAAATAAATTACCGTATAGAATGAGAAAGGATCATTCAATTTTGTGCAAACGTTGTGAATCCAAATATTTTTGTCAGTGCTAGGTCAGGTACGAATGGACAATAAGAAATTTGCAAAAATTCTGGTGAATAATGTCGCTAAAATTATCAAAATACTAAATATCTTGATATATCTTTATATGGTGGTTATGCGAAAACGTGGACCGACATGGCCCATTTACCTGTCGACTGGAAGAATAAAAACGCGAAATTTTAGCCCTCTACTTCAATTCGTTCGAAAGATACAACAGACGTAGGGACAGACATAGACTACGACTTAGACTACGCAGTTCCAGAGTATATGTACTTGGTAAGGTCAAACATGAGTATTTCGAGGAGTTACGAATGGAATGACATAGTTAATATACACTCTATAGAATGGTGGAGTGTATGAAACGGGATGCGATTATCGATTTGGCAAATGAGATTAACTTGTCCTGAATTATACTAGACGAGGTTATTGTTTTCGTTCACTTTTGAACGAGTCTGTCGCATTTATAGGCAATTATTTCCAGCAAATTTGTTTTCCACCACGTATTTTTCTGTCATTTTTTTAATTATAGGAATTACATGAAAATTGCCAGTACGAGCAATACCTTGTCTCGCCTTCAGACAAAAAATTGCCACCAGAAAACTTGCCTAATATAAATTCGAACGATTTTTTGCCATATTATCACCCCATAATGTACCCAATATCAACATTTTGAGGATTTAAAAACTCCGGCACAAAAATACTATTTTTATTGTATTACTATCGAAACGGTAAAAATAACGCCATCATATGCTTTGATATTTCGATAGGTATTTCCATAATCTTTTAAATATAACCGGATATTGCATGCAAACTTCGGGTCGAATGCCCGAGGGCAGCCCCCTAAACTCAATTTGCTCCAGTCCGTAAAGTTTTTATACCGCTGAAGAGCTTATGAGCCATTCTAACCACAGAGTGCTGTGACCTTTAAACATTCACATTCATAAATATCGATATTGCTGGACTACCTAAATGCTAATAAAATTGATGTATGTACGCAATGTATACAGACATATACATATATGCATACTGAACCCGTGTTGTGATCCTCACCAATCAATACGAATCAATACGAATAGTTCGACATTTGAACACAAAATTCCGCTATGTTATTTCTATACAGCCAATTCTACTAATTGATATACATACAAATACACGTATATATTTACTTCACAAAACAAAATATAAATTGGAGTATTAATAAGTGTACATACATAAGTACATGCAGACGTTATTGTCAAGTGATTTATATTGGGGCTCCCGTATCAATTTAAATCGATCGAAAGTAAAATTTATTTATTAAAAAGAGAGTCTACTTTCAAACATGCAAAATTGTCTATTACCTTAAGAATAATGTCTTATTGTGTTGCAAATCCACTGTAGCACCGAGTTTCAACTGTTACATGACAGAGTTTATTAAAAAGTTATTGTTTTTGTACTGTGTATGAGGATATCCGAAAAATACTATTTTAACAAAAAACAATATAACTCTTAACTGGAACTGTGACTTGTCGTTTTACATCAGCCGTAGCACCATATTGTCATTACACACTTAATCACAAACAGTTGTGTTCGATCATTGTTTGAAAAATTCTTTTAACATATGACTGTCTGATGATGTTAATTTACTGTGAGTGGTACAGCTGATTTTGCATTCATCCACATTGACCAACCACAAAAACATAATACGACCCAAACCACATATGTTACAGACATGGTACAATCAGGGGGTAAAACAATGGTATAATAAAGAGGTAGAACAGCTTCGCAAAACTACTGTGGTCATGCCAGCTCCCAGACAAATTTGCATGCAACAAGTTTTTTTTCATTTATTCGATATTTTCCCTCATTTCTAAAATGAGTTAAACAGCGCTAAAAATGAATTAAATGTCTTGATTTTCTTTCAAAAATATGATCTAAACAGTTTGATCTTTCAAATCCATGGCAAAACTGGCGAATATTTTCAATGCCCAGCCCGCAGTGTACGTTTCTCCCAATCATTAATTTTGAAAATATTTTGGTTTTATTTTTTATACCCTCTTCCATTCATAGTATGGAGGGTATATTCAGTTCGCTATTCCGTTTGTAACTCATCGGAATATTCATTTAAAACATAACAAAGTATATATATTCTTGATCAGCGTAAAATTCTAAGACGATTTAGCCCTGTCCGTCCGTCCGTCTGTTGTAAGCACGCTAGAGTCAAAACGAATAAAGATAGGAAGCTATAATTTTTCACAGAGCAGTTTTTTGTCTGTCTGAAAATAAAAACACAAAGAGTTCCTTTTGAGTACTTTACCCCCTAGAAGAAAATTGTCGTATAGCCACCTTACAACGGTACCCCCGATATTCGGTATTTTGATGATTGTAGCCAAACTTTTCAATAAAGTTGTCTGAAAATCCACATAGGGATTTCCTTTTGAGTACTTCATACCCTGGAAGATTATTGTCTATATAGGTCCACGATATCGTATATCCCCAATATAACGGTACATCCCTATATGGAATATGGAATTGTCTAAAACTTCATACTAGAAGTTCTCTCCTAACACTTTACTCCCTGGAAGAGAAATATCTACATATATAGGTTAAAGATATCATATAGCCCACATACAACGGTACCCCTCCCCATATAAGATATTTGGCGATTTTAGGGACGTTATTCACCGGAGTTGTTTCAAAGTTTGTACCTAGAATTAGTAATGGTTATTATAGCCTATGGCAAAATATTACTTATGCAGGTCCACGTCTTCGTATAGCCTCCATATAATAATATAACCCAATATTCGGTATTTTGATAATTTTAGAGACATCATTCACCATAGTTGTTTCAAATTTCGTATTTAGAGTTCGGAACTACAATCTATGATAGACAATAGTCTATGCAGGTCCAGGCCTTGGTACCAGCCCCATATATCAGTACCTCCCTATATTCGGTATTTTGATGGCCGAACTTACTGTTTTTTACTTGTTAAAACAATAAATACATACACAAAATTGGCAGAAGTCGATCACACTTACAAAAAATATTGTAATCAGCTGGTAGCTTTACCTTACCCTTCTGTTATACCATGGGTAAAACGGTTTTGTAACGACTACAATAGACCACGCATATAAAAAACTCATTAAAAATAGTCGATTCATATACCATCCAACTTGGAATTCTAAGGCTCGTTCTTGGCAAAACAATTATGGTAAACTAATTTGCTAAATTTAATATGTCAACCCTGACGATCTCGACCTTGTCATTTTTTAATAAAATTTATTTTCATATTTAAAATATTTTCGTATGACGAATAGTAGATAAATATTTGAATCCCTTCATCTTAAGGAGACGTTTTCGGCGATGTTAGTTCTAGTGTAGGTCTCGAATGACGTTTTATATTAGGTCCCCCTTTAAAGATCAAACCCCCAGATTTACCAGCTGAAAATGTTGTCAAAATCTTTAAAATAACTGCTATATGAATTCAGTACTAAAACGAAAACTTACGCTGACAATTTCTTGTAAGATGACAATCTTCTACTTGTATTTCGAAAACAAGGCTTGATATTGTCTTCATACTTGTCCTTAGTGAACTCAAATTCAACCATCCCATAATTAAGTTTTAAATGACTTATCAGACTAATATTTTAGTTTCCCGTTTTAAATTATATTCTTCTTTGACTTTTATACCTCTAAAAGGCGTAAAAAATTGGATTTTTTTCGAAAATAAGTGTAGTTCTATCCAGCGGTACGCCCATGGTAGAAGTATACAGGTAGCCGCATTAACACAGCTGCTGGGACAATGAACTCTCAAACTGATTTTGGAATAGAATATGTTGAATGAAAAATCATTGCAATTTGTAAAAATAGTTAAAAAATGCATATTATAACGGCCTCCGATTTGCACCATATAAGAAAACATATAAAAATCTAATTATTTTTGACAGATCAATGTTCTCAAGCGTAGATGCTTCTACCTGAAATCTTCTATCAGGGGTACGTCTATATTAAAGGAAGAACTATAAAATATACAATTGACAATGAAGGGACAAAAATTAAAAAAAAAAAATAATCGTATGATAGCATCAAATTACCTTGGTAATTGTACCATGGGCTCGTTATTACATCTTTTCTTTATAGTCAGGTTTGTTATTCCGTTCTTTAGGAAAAGTAAAGGATAACGTTCACATTTTTACATCTTCCCTTTAAAATAAATTCACCTTTTCAGAGGTATGTCAATAAAATGAGTAATCATTTGTAAATGTAACTGGTAATCACTGCAGTTTTTTTTTTCTCAGTGGCATCTTCATATTAGTTAAAAAAATAACCAAACAAATTTATAATTAATTTCGTGATAAAAGTCTTCAATTCAGTTCTTAAATATAATTCAATAAAAAACGATTTGCGTTATCCATTTCTTTATTTGAATAAATCTTGCTGTTATTGCCACATTATCAATTAAATGGCAACATAGCGACATCAATTCAGCAAACTTTACGTTAAAAGATAAAGGAAGATAGAAGACACATCGATGCAGATGTAGCAATGAACTTTCTAACCAATTTTGGAATTGAAATGTTTTAATGAAAAATTATTCAAAGTTGTTAAAAATTCATATCATAGTAACATCCTATAGACGTCGTATGGGAAAACATATACAAATCTACACATTTTTGAAGAAACATTTGAAGATTTTTGACATATCAATGTTCCCAAGCGTAGATGCACCTACCTCTATTCTTCCACCATGACTTGACCTTTTGCTTATGGGACAGTTCATATTTAAATGAGACTTGTAATAACGAAAAACGATTTATTTGTCCGAAAACATCATTATTTTATCGGAACAACTCTAGTTTGGTAAAACCAATTTCTCCTACAGTGACCATATGAAATATAAGTCGGGCCACTGTGGGATTTCCAGATGGGTTTGGATTATGAAAATAAATGGTCTAGGAACATTTTCGATGCTCTTTCCGAAAAGAGTCACTGTAGGAGAAATTGGTTTGGACCCACTGTGGCAAAATGGTAAGGGATGCACCTTTATGGTGTTCAAACCAAATTCCCCTACAGTAACCATATGAAATATAAGTCTCGCCACTGTGGGATTTCCAGATGGGTTTGGATTATGAAAATAAATGGTCTAGGAGCATTTTCGATGCTCTTTCCGAAAATGGACACCACAGAGGCGCATCCTTGATCACTCCATTAGTTTGTTTCAGTTTGCAGATATTTACGCGCGCAGTGTTTTGAATGCCAAATTTAATATTGGAACAAAGTTTTAGCAATTATGCATTTTTAATTAAATCCATATAACATTTTTATTATTATATAATTTTCATTATTGTAACTTTTATTTTAGCAATTATGCATTTTTAATTAAATCCATATAACATTTTTATTATTATATAATTTTCATTATTGTAACTTTTATTTTTTTTCAAAACAAGCAGTTTTTAGTTAAGTTTAAATTTACTCTCACTAAAATGTAGTTAAATTTAAATTTATCTCTGAGAAAAAACCAAAGTAGTGCAATTTAAATTTATTTTCACGCACATAACTCTGTGCTGGAGTCTTATAATATTATTATATTGTTAAATAGACTTTTAAATATACTTTTTGTTTATTTTTCATTTTTTAACAAAAGTCTTATATTGGGAAAACCAAACCCATCTGGAAATCCCACAGTGGCCAGACTTATATTTCAAATGTTCACTGTAGGAGAAATTGGTTTGGACCCACTGTGGGAAAATGGTTAGGGATGCACCTTTATGGTGTTCATTTTCGGAAAGAGCATCGAAAATGCTCCTAGACTCATAATCCAAATCCATCTGGAAATCCTACAGTGGCCAGACTTAAATTTCATATGGTCACTGTAGGAGAAATGGGTTTGGACCCACTGTGGCAAAATGGTTAGGGATGCACCTTTATGGCGTTCAAACCAATTTCTCCTACAGTGACCATATGAAATATAAGTCTGGCCACTGTGGGATTTCCAGATGGGTTTGGATTATGAAAATAAATGGTCTAGGAGCATTTTCGACGATATTTCTAAAAAGGGACACCACAAAGGCGCGTCCTTGATTACTTTCCATTAGTTTGTTTCAGTTTGCAGGTATTTATGCGCGCAGTGTTTTGAATGCCAAATTTAATATTGGAACAAAGTTTTAGCAATTATGCATTTTTAATTAAATCCATATAACATTTTTATTATTATATAATTTTCATTATTGTAACTTTTATTTTGTTTTCGTAACAAGCAGTTTTTCGTTAAGTTTAAATTTACTTTCACTAAAATGTAGTTAAATTTAAATTTATCTCTGAGAGAAAACCAGTGTTGGTAAACGAAAAACCAAAGTAGTGCAATTTAAATTTAAATTTATTTTCACGCACATAACTCTGTGCTGGAGTCTTATAATATTATTATATTGTTAAATAGACTTTTAAATATACTTTTTGATTATTTTTCATTTTTTAACAAATGTCTTATATTGGGGAAGAAAAGGACAATACATTTTTATCCCAAAATTGTACGATGCTTTGCCCATTAACATCGGAAGTATTCATTTGTTTTGCAACCGAATTTGAAATAATTTTAAATTATTGTATTTTTATTCAAACTGAGGAAGAATTACTGAATTGTTTTAATCAAGTTTCTATAATGCATTTATATCTTATAAGCATGTTTCTTGTATGAAATAATTATGCTGTGAATATATAAAAATAGCGTGTTGTTTTGAAAAGTGTTTGTAAGATCTGTTTTTATACCCTCCACCTTGAAAAGGAGGGTATATTAAAATTGTCATTTCGTTTGTAATATACCTAAGTATTCATCGTAGATCCTATAATATATATATATTCATGATCAGCATAAAATTCTAAGTCGATCTAACGATGTCCGTCTGTCTTTTTTTTACCCAAAGGTGGAGACCCGACCCGGGTTACTTGTTTTTATATGCGTAGTCTTTTGTATTGACATAGAACCCTGATCCGATGTCCACTTTCTGTAAGAATTATTTAAATTAGTGTTTATCATTCATATAATATTTGTAATTATTTTTGAAATGTATTCAAAAACGTAAAAATATAATGTATTACTTGGTTTTTATATATGTTTAAGCTGGATAAATTCTCCTATACACGACCAGTAATAAATGTTTTGTTTTAGCCATTGATTCGAAATTTTTTTTTTTTTATTTTGAAAACACAATTTCAATGATACATAGGAGTGACCGAAGTAACACTCAGAAAAAATACTGACTTCCTAAAGGTGTGAGTACATAAGCACCTTGTAGTCTTCACATGACATATTTTGTGGAGTATCATAAAGGCATGCCATAGCCGCACTCGAATCATGCCATCGTTTTTTTAGAATTTGACAATCCTATGCCTAGCCACGATGCCAAGCTTCTTATATATACCCCCTCCACCTCCTTAAACGCATGTTGCTTCGTAGAAATAAATTGCAGCGTGTTCGTAAACACATCCCTGGAATTGTTGACAACATATTTTGTCCATTTTTACAATACTGTAGTAGATGCGAAGTCAATAAAGACAAAATACGATGGCAAATCCATTTTATATAATCTTTAGAGCTATAATGAAACCAAAAACTTTGAAATTTTATTTGCTCTTGATAATACAGATGCAGTATTTTCCTTGTATGAAATTTTTTGGCATAGTTTGTAGTACTCATTAAGAATGTCTCTAAAATAATAAAAATACCGAATATGCGGAGATACCATGTGGGCTTTACGAACACGCAGACAGACACGCGGACTCGGCCAGCTATTTACGAAATTAACATAATATAATAATCGCAAAGTTGTAGCCTTCTATCTTTATTCGAACAGACGAACGCTTTATACCACCCAAAAAAAGGCTTGACATCATCTAGAAATCCAAAATAAACAAGTAAAATAAAACATTAAGTTCGGCCGGGCCAAACTTTTAATACCCTCCACCTTAGGGTAAAGGAAACATTAGAGCCCATTTTGACCCACATATACCAATTATTAGACATATTCATGGGAAATGTGCCAAAAATCATCACAATACCGAATATCGGCTATATGGGGCTATACAAAAACGAGGACCTTTACATGCAACGTCTTGCCACACGAACTGGGGCCCGTTATGACCTACAAATACCAATTTTCAGAGAAATCCGTGAAAAAATGTGGCATAAATCATCAAAATACCGAATATCGGGTGGTACCGTTGTATGGGGTCTATACAAAAAAGTGAATCGATATATCTCATTTTCAATACCAACCATCCTACACACAATACAAATTGCTCTGCTAAACTTTGGCGCTCTATGTCAAATAATGTGGGCTGTATCGTGATTTCAACAGACAGACGGACATACAGACAGACAGACGTACACCATTAAATCGACTTTGAATTTTATGCTGATTATGAATATATATACTTTATATATATACTTTATGTTACAAACGGAATGACAAAGTTAATATACCCTCCTTTCCAAGGTGGAGGGTATAAAAAAAACTACAAATGTACATACATTCGAAAATAGTAAGTCAAAATGAAACAAAGTCATGCAATATAAACCATTACTATTGTAAGTTTCAAATTTCTAATTTTTACACGATTTTATACTTTTACACCCATTACCGCAAAATGGGAATTAATTTTTTGTCATTTAAATTGTGTGTTGGAGACCCTATGAAGTCCATAATTTTCATCATATTATAATTCAATGAAGATTAAAGAAATGTTCAGTCCCGTGTTACTTTCCAATATTTGTAATTTTTTTTGCATTTTTCTGCCACAATTTCCGACTGAATGAGTCCCAGTTTGACATTTTGGTGTTTATTTCATATCGACGTACATTCCAAATCTACGTTCCCAACCAATATTCTCTTGAGGGTTACAAACTCAATAGAAAACAAAATGTTTTTCTTTTCTGACCACACATTGATTAGGAAAGTGGACTTAGAGTTCACATCATGTGGGGACTATACATAAATATATGGCTATGTGACCAATTGGCCTGCAAATGCGATTTAGAATGAATTTCTAGAAGTATAGAAATCCTTTTCTTACTAAATGCTCAATTCGCTCTACTATGTTGGGCCCTTTGTATTCGTTATTTCATTGATTGCAGTCCCACTGAACTTTGCATTTTGATTGAGATTGTGCTGGCCACTTCATTACTTGAATATCTTCTTTTTCAAACCAATCTTTTACATGTCTTGAGGTGTGTTTCGGATCATTGTACTGCTGAAATTGCCATACCAGTGGCATATTCCATTCTGCATGGGGAAGCATAACACTTTGCAAGATTTGTTGATACATGAATCTATCCATAATCCCATTTATTTTGTGTATGGGTCCTAGTCCATTGTCAGAAAAGCAACCCCAGACCATCACATTACCTCCCCCATGTTTTACTGTGCCTTGGCAATATCGTGGATCTAATATCTTATTTATTGGTCTCCGTACCCTCTTCATTCCATCAGAACATTTTAAATTAAAATTTGATTCATCCGAGAATAAAACTGTGTTCCACTCCTGTATAGACCAACTGATGTGCTGAATTTTATTCGAGCTTTTCTATTTTTTCCGATATGAATGGCTTTTTGCAGCCCGATACCTTTTAAGCCCAGCAGCACATGCTCTTCTTCGTACGGTTCGACTGCTTATACTTAAGTTGATTTAGCCGGATTTTTTTTTTTGAATTCTCTAACTATTCTTACATCGTCTATCCACTGCAGTGAACACTTTCGAGTATTCCGGTTGTTGTAAACTTTTTTATAGTCCAATTTGCTTTGTAATTCGAGTTCATCTTGATGATAACAGTACGAATATATATATATATATATATATATATATATATATATATATATATATATATATATATATATATATATATATAATAAAAATATACCACAGCATCGCCTGAAAGTAACATAGTCTATATACATTTTTGAAATTGCACTTGGAAGTGGAGATATTGCATCAGAATCGGAGGTACCTTTCACAAATTTAGTTTTTATATGCACATATCTATTGATTCAATGAAATGTGGAACGTGTGGTGGAATTTGTCCAACAAATGTGTCTGCTAGATTATATTGAAATCGGTTTGGATTTCAATATTTTTTTATAATTCCGTGTTGGACAACCTGGGTACGTTAGCCCACCAACAGATATGCAGATCCTTACTTTGGCTTGAGCTCAAGCCCCACACAAGAAGTTCCTTCTGAGTACTTTATCCCTTGAAAGAGAATTATCTATATAGGTCCACTAAATCGAATAGCACCCATACTACGGTAACCCCGATATTCGGTATTTTGATGATTTTAACCACATTTTTCAATTGAATTGTCTGAAATTCCACACAAGGAGTCCCTTATGAGTATTTCACCCCCTGAAAGAGAATTGTCTATATAGGTCCACGATATCGTATATCCTCCATATAACGGTACCCAACGATATTCGGTATTTTGATGATTCTAGCCACATTTTTTAACGGAATTGTCTGAGAAACCACACAAGGAGTTCCTTGTGGGTACTTTATTCCTTGGAAGATAATTATCTATATATGTCCACCATATATATATAACGGTACCCCTCCATATTCGGTATTTTGATGATTTTAGCCACATTTTTTAATGGATTCTGAGATTCCACACAAGGAGTCCCTTCTGCGTACTTTACCCAAAGACATAGATTTGTCTATATAGGTCCACGATATCGTATATCTCCCATATATCGGCACCTTCCGATATTAGATATTTTAACGATTTTAACTGAATTTTTAATAGATTTTATTTTTTTGAAAATTTTCTAATTCGTTTCAAATGGTGGGGGTTTTCAAAGTTCGGCCCGGCCGAACTTACTGCTTTTTTACTTGTTTTATTTAATTTCATTAGGAGTTGTGCTGAATGTGACAACCCAAATAAATTCAAAATTTATCACAATTTTATAAAATAAGCTTGAAAAATCTCAAAAAACATTTAAAGAATATGGTCCGGAAACAAAAAGTTGATATGTAAAAATAGTTCTTGTATAAATTCCCCGTCATACGCATACAATTTTGGCGAGATTCTGTAACAAACAGCCAATTTCTGTTCAAAACGATGGGTCTCCTTCTATCGTTTTTTTTTTCTGACATTTTCTTTTGTATTTTTTCGTTACAAAAACCAAAAATATAGGGGAAAAAAGTTCTATTGTTTTTGTCACTCACTGAAAAAACATGCACTACAAAAACCCAAAATATATTTTCTTTCGCCCAAAATTCCAAACGAAAGGAAAAATACTCTTACAAAAACAGGTTGTTAAAATACACTTCACTTTAATTCTTCAATAACACTTTAAAGAAACTTTCTCCAATGGTTTTTCTTTTTTTGAATGAGGAACCAACCTGCTTGTGATCAAATTAAAAAGGGCCGATCTTCCCTCTTTATCATTATCAGGAAACCTCGCATGCCATTTTGTTAACGTTTCCTTCTATTTTTCATTCTATCCATGCACTTTATTCACATTTTGCTTCCAAAAAACAATTGCAATTTTAAACAGTTGACAACATTATAAATATATTATAAATTTATGAATGGTAATTAAAGCAATTAAACCATACACTAATTTTAATCGCACGTGCCTCGCTAAAACAAAAATTATGATTCAACTTTAAAGGCAGAGATGTTTTTTTACCAATTCGCTTCCTGGTCGACCTTATATATGGCCCGTAGCTTTGGTTTTGAACGATCTTGTCTCCAATGAAGGTACGTAAAAATATACTGTGAACGTTTCTAAATAACAATCAAGTCTACCATTCTACCAAAATTTATGTATTACATATTTACCGCTACATATCCTGTTTGTTGCATCAAAGAAACGAAATAGGTCGAAAATATAACATATGAGAAGAGAATTCATAATAAGAGGGTGAGAAGGTATACATGAGACAAAAGAAGTGATGCTAATTAAGCGTGTTTTGCTCTCATAAACATCTTCCCCCCTTGGGACTAGGTCCGAACTTAATTGCAATTTTCAATAAATAAACTCATGGACATAGATCGAAGTTCTCGTTCAGCGCCCTCGAAATTTGTAGCATTATCCGAGTAATTACGAAGAGGACATTCACGCCTGGCAACAAATCGAGACAAAGCTGAAACAAATGCCACGGTGGAGAGATCGCTAACAGGCTCCAAATGTATCGCCTTAGTGACGAAGCAACGAACAGACAGATGTAAGCCTTCGAAATACGACAACCTCTTCCACTAATATATTTGATTTCAACTGGCCCAGCGAAATAGACTTCAGATGTGGCGAATGGACGAGCAAAAGTGGTTCTTTCGGGAGGAAGGGCGGCCATAAGCTGAGTTTGTCGTTTCTTTTGGGCTAGCACACACTTCGTACAATTTCGATAGTGCTTTTTTTTACTAAGTTTCTGCCTTGAATGATCCAACATTCAAGGCTAGTCGCTGCGAGAGTCATCTGAAATCCACCGTGGTTGGTTGGTTGGTCAACATGATCAACGTAAAGTACAGCGAATCTGATTCGATATGCCAATACAATCAATCATGCCACACTGTTCGAGGACATTGAGTGCAGCGCCCTCCGGCCAAATTTGAAACGTTGGATAGTAAACTACATGTGTAAACGCCAGTCGTACGTAGAATTCAGAAATAAGGTTAAACGCTTACCTTGTTGATCTTACCGCCTTTTCACTGCGAGGAGTATGAAGATATCCGCCACTAAATCGACGGCCACACTTTTCACCACATTGACTGCGGAGATGGGGCTATCTTTGAATGTACAGGTCGATGGTGCTGCAATTCCGACCACCAACTACCCCAAGGTCTTAGGTGTCACATTCGATAGCCTCTTTAAGTCTTCCGCGCATACCACAGCTATCTGCCACATGATTAGAAGTAAGAAACAAGGTCCTCAAGTCTCAGGCCGGCAGCACTTGGGGAGCTGATAAGGAAACCTTGTTGACCTCTTACAACGGTCTGTGGTAAATTATGCGGCTCCGGTGTGGTCTGCCAACGTTAGTGCTACGCAGTGGAAAAATATTCAGTCCTGACAGAATGCACCCCTTAGAACCGCAACAGGATGGCTCCTCACGACACCTGTCGATCACCTACAGAAGGAGTCGAAGATCTTACCGGTGCGACAGTATAATAAAATGCTGTCAATACAATACCTGCTTGGGTGTTATAGACAAAGTCATCCGAATCACCATCTTGTGGATAGGCAACCTCCTCCCAGGTACGTAAGGAAAGAACTTCATGATTTAGAGAGAGAGAGGTGCAGAGGTATAAGAGAAAGCCTCTAGATTAACAGGCCTATCAAGCGGGAGACCATCCCTCTCCCGTCGCAGCTGAAGAACGAGAGCTGCCCCCGACAAATCCAAGTAGTTTTGGCTCAAATACGATCCGGATGGTGGAACTGTCTAAATTCCTACTGTGCCCGGATTAACAGCGATGTACAGAACATTTGCCCAGCTTTTGGTACAGGCCCACATGACACGCTGTAACTATTTTGCTGTTCAGCCAAGCCTCTCACCTAACTCCAGTCTCGTTATGGACACAACCCATACAGGTTGCATACTTTTTTACACTGTACTTAGAGGCAGAAACAGATTGAATGGAGTCAGAAAATGGAACAACAGCACTTTTTTTTAACGGTGCAACTTTAGATTTTGCCGCGAGCAAATTCGAGTAAACACAATTTCCAATCTCTATTCTTAAGAATAAAGGTGCGGCGTAGGCAGCCGCAAATGAGTCAAAAAACGCGTGCAATTCAATCTTACAATTAGGAGAGAAATTCACCCATAGAGGAATTCTAATTTATTCAATTCCTTTGCAATTCGAGACAAAATTCATCCATTTTAATATATTAAGTTGTTTTAGGGGATCGCCATCCCAATGATCAAAAATCTTGGCAATCATCGACAACACTTGTCTTTGAGAGTAAGAACTTTTCTCTTCTATTTTTTTCACGACGAAAAAGAAGCAGTCAGTGGAAGGCTTCCAGCGAATTCCCAGCGTTTTCTTTCAATTCCAGATAATCTTCATTCAAAAGATACTCTCGAGCTAAATCGTTTAATAGTTCTGTAGAACTAGACGTCCACCTACAAAGTTCAAACCCTGCCGATCCAAGAATATTAATTGACTCCTCTCTAGATCGTAAACCTTTTAAAGGTAGTGTAAACAACAACCAAAGCATCATAAACGTCCTGTTGTTTCTCAGTATTTTTGCGCCAATTGGAAAACGAGACTGTTCATCATCCGCCAGCTTCAAAAGCGTCCTAAGAGCCAAATAAGGGGAACGATTGACAACAAACGTTACCGCCTTCAACTGATAATCAATTCAATATCAAAAAAGTAACATCTTTTAAAGCGAGGGACCTAAATACAATGCATCGTTTACACTTTTCACATTAATTGAGGGACACGAAACGTTAAAGACCATCCTCAACTTCGTCGTTGCACTGTCGGGCTTGAATTGGTAGTTCACAAATCCTTCCACTTTCTCCATATGTCCCAAGGACAAATATTCTAGCATAATGGCATGATAATCAGCTTTTCTAATTGGATTTAGCATTAATGATGTTTCATTGCGCAAAGAATGTGTAGGTGCGACATATCGACTTTATCCCCATGTAAATGAGAAAGGTACAACACCCTGAAAGGGCTAGTCCACAGTATATCTTCCGTTCGAACTCCGAGTTATTGTTGATCGGAAGATTTCTTCATATTTTTGATCGTCTACTGAGATATCTCATTTTGATCGTCTACTGAGATATCCCTTGGGAACCTCTTTAATTTCCCAAAATTTAGCTAGCTGATTATGCACTGACACTCTTGTGCAATGCGAAATCCTCATTGAATTCTGATTCACGTAATTCGTTGTTTTTCCAGTCAATATCCACCCAAAAAAGGTCTCTTGGGTAATAGGGATCCAAGTATGGTTTTCCTAACAACCTCGATCAATACGATTGGATAGACGTTCGCACCGTGCAACATATCTATTGGACTATTTTTAAAAAATGTGTGATCCGCTAATTTTAGATCCGGAAGGTTATTGACACAAGTTTTATCTAAAGATTGTGTGGGAATATTTCCCGTTATTTCTTGAGCCACAAAGGCTTCCAAGTTCATAGGGAAAGAATTGTTCTTCGTCGGACCAATTGTGAAAGACGCCATTTTTAAGCATTTTGTCAACTGTTCACCTCATAATCCTGAAATTTCCGCAGAAACACAAAATGTGCGTAATTTTAACAGCTTTTGGATACGAGAAGTTACAAAAGTGTCATCAGAGCAAGGATATATTAAGGCACGATGATATTTATCTTAGCCGTCACAGGCATTGTTATGTTTGAGACCGAAGTGTGAAAAGTCCGTGGATTTGAGGAAGTTGATGGACCAGGAGAAATATTCATTTGTCTATTCGAGCCATTAATATCCGAAACGCTTTCCAAAGGCTCCCAAAAAGATAGGGTACGTTTAGGCATCTTAGTTAAACATTGATACACGAAAATGGGATCCCATGATCTCACCTCTATTTTATATAACTCGAGGACCGAAATATAATTAGTTACATCCCGCTGTAACTTCTCAATTGGGTATTGTGTAAAATGCGTCTATTTTCGTATGGATTCTTAAGATTGTCCCAAGCAATCGTGAATCCTTCTGCAGTTAAATGAATAAGGCGATTTATTTATCTGGCTTTACCACTGGTTTTTTAAAAAAGGGGATAAAGTTTTATAACCGGACTTAGTTTCTTATTATTTCTATAGATGGCTGTAAATAAATCGCGAAAACTGGACCATGTTAAATAGTCTCCTTGAAAAATATCCGTATCACACGGTGGAACAGCAACTGAGGAAGAAGGTTTTTGGATGAAAAAGCTTAGAGCCACATTAACTATTTCCTTCCAATCACTTATTCACTGTTTCCAAACATCAATTTAGGAACATAAATTCCAAAATAATTGTCCAACAACCGAGCAATGTTAATAGAAATCAACATGTACTCTTTTTTATGATCTCTCAAAGACCAAAGAATTTCTACTACTTCTCAGTCCAATATTTCTTAAATGATTAAAGATCCATGACATCAGATATGAAAAAATCCCAATGAGTAATTAACTGAAATGCTGTTGCGTGCCACTGTATTCATATACATTGAGTAAGCAATAGCCAAAACCATATCTACTTTCTTGTTATACCCTCCACCATAGTATGGAGGGTATATTAAGTTTGTCATTCCGTTTGAACCACCTCGAAATATACATTTTAGAAACCACAGAGTATATATATTCTTTATCAGCATAAAACTCTATGTGGATTTAGAGATGTCCGTCTGGCCGTCACTCTAGCTTCCGAACGGATTGAAGTAAATTGATAAAATTTTACTCAAATGTATATTATGTCTGCAGGACTTTTGGTATTGAATTTTGATGATTTTTGCGACAATATTTATCGGTATAGTCTCAATTTTGGTATTTGAAGTTTGAAATAGATGCTACAGCCTATGACAGAAAATTGTCTGTGCAGGTCCACGTCTCCGTATAGCCATATAACTGTATCCCCCAATATTCTGTATTTTGATTGTCTGTGGATGTCCATGTCTTCGTATAGGCTCATTTAACCCATTTAACTGTACCTCCCGATATGTTGATGATTTTAGCAACATTATTCACCGGAATTGTTTCTAATTTGATATTTGAAGTTCGTAATGAATGCTATAGCCTACGACAAAAAATTGTCTGTGCAGGTGCACGTCTTCTTATAGCCCCCATATAACGATACCTCGCGATATTCGGTATTTTAATGATTTTAGCGACATTATTCATCAGAATTGTTTCAATTTGGTATTTGTTTTACATTTGATATTTGAAGTTCGTAATGGATTCTACAGCCTATGACAGAAATTTGTCTGTGCCCCCATATAATGGTACCTCCCTATATTCGGTATTTTGATGATTTTTTCTACATTATAACCGATTTTTTTCAAGTTTCGCATTTGAAGGTTGCAATGGCTTATGACAAAAGTTGACTTTGAAAGTCCACGTCGTCGTTTAGACCCTAGTATGACGGCTACATTTGGTATTTTTAAAATTTTAATATAATTTTTAACGGATTTATTTTTTTTCAAAATTTCCAAATTCGTTCCAAATGGTGGAGGGTATTCAAACTTCAACCCAGCCAAACATACTGCCTTTTCACTTGTATTATTTTTGCCTTGTGTGCTTCAATTTATCTCGCAGCTTGACACTCAACAGTGAGAAAAAGAAACTCCAACTCAATGATATCAAGAACCAAGCATTAATCAACGTTAGCGAGCACACTTTAAGAACCCAATGGAAATTAAGCAACCACATTAACTCGGTCTCAACTACAGCATCAGTTAATAAAACATAACTTTATTTTATAAAAAAAAATAAATAATTTTTATTATGTTTTGTGGGAGTGAACCTCCTTTATTGAGTTATATTTAACAACTGAACTAAACTTATAATTACATATTTCATTATGGCTATGAATATGTTTACTTAAATTACAAAGAAATCACCTGAGGTGATAGCAAATTTAGCTGAGAACGGAAATAAGAACGGATGCTCGTGTTAATACAAGTATTGTGGGAAATGCTTATATTTGTCTATTACAAGAAATGTTAATATTTTTAATGTTAACTCCTTAGCCCTTAATTTCGAACGTCCGCGTTCGTTATAAAGAAATCGGGGTAACAAAGTATATATATTCTTGATCAGCGTAAAATCCTAAGACGAGATAGAAGGCTAACATTTTGCACACATGTATATTTTGCCAGGAGGCAGGTTAAGTTCGTAAATGGGCCATGTAGGTCCACGTTTTCATATAGCCCCCATATAACGGTACCTCCCGATATTCGGTATTTTGATGATTTTAGCGACATTATTCACCGGAATTGTTTCAAATTTGGCATTTGAAGTTCGTAATGGATACTACAGCCTAAGACAGTGCAGGTCTACGTCTTCGTGTAGCCCCCATATAACGGTACCTCCCTATATTCGGTATTTTGATTTTAGCGACATTATTAACCGAAATGGTTTAATATTTGAAGTTCGTAATGGATATTACATCCTAGGTCAAAAAATGAGCCATGTAGGTCCACGTCTTCATATAGCCCCCATATAACGCTACCCCCCGATATTCGGTATTTTAATGATTTTAGCGACATTATTTAACGGAAACGTTCCAAATTCGGTTCGTAATAGACACTACAGCATAAAACAGATAATGGGCCATGTAGGTCCACGTCTTCGTATAGCCCCCATATACCGTACCCCCCGATATTCGGTATTTTGATGATTTTAGCTACATTATAAACAGATTTTTCGTCAAGTTTCGCATTTAGATATTGTAATAACTTATGACAAAAGTTGCCTATGCAGGTCCACGTCTATACGACACATTCGGTATTTTTAAGATTTTAACAGAATTTTTAACGGATTTTATTTATTATTTTTCTTGAAATTGCCAAATTTGTACCAATTGGGGGAGGGTATTAAAATTTCGGCCCCGCCGAACTTACAGTTTTTTTACTTGTTTTTTATTAATTTTATTATTGATGTATTATTAGTGTGAAGTTGCCCCAAACTTTGTAAAGAAGGTGTTTTTTCAAAGGTATTATAGATGGTAAATGTATTATCGCAGGTAATGGTTTGTAAAGGATTGTCTCAGTGAGACTATAATGTTGATTTCCGATTGTTATCGATGTATTTTGATATTTAATTACGTATGTTCCGTTCAGATTAAATAATTCTCCAATAATTTTTATTTTTAAATTCATTTAATATTATCAAACCGGTTGTAGTTGAAAATTATTGGTGTATGAAATCCTTTAATAACAGTACATTGTGATTTTTATACCCTCCACCATACTATGGAGGGTATATTAACTTTGTCATTCCGTTTGTAACTCCTCGAAATACTCATGTCAGACCCAACAAAGTATATATATTCTTGATCAGCGTAAAATTCTAAGTCGATTTAGCGATGTCCGTCTGTCTGTCTGTCTGTCCGTCTGTCTGTCTGTCTGTCTGTCCGTCTGTCTGTCTGTCTGTTGTAATCACGCTATCTTTCGAATAAATTGAGATAGATGGCTAAAATTTTGCACACATGTTTATTTTTCCAGTAGGCAGGTTAAGTTCGTAAATGGGCCATGTAGGTCCACGTTTTCATATAGCTCCCATATAACGGTACCTCCGGATTTTCGGTATTTTGATGATTTTAGCGACGTTATTCACCGGAATTGATTCAAATTTGGTATTTTAAGTTCCAAATGGATACTACACCCTAAGATAGAAAATTATCTGTGCAAGTCTATGTCTTCGTATAGCCCCCATATAAGGGTACCCCCCGATATTCGGTATTTTGATGATTTTAGCGACATTATTCACGGGAATTCTTTCAAATCTGGTATTTGAAGTTCCAAATGGATACTACACCCTAAGACAGAAAATTGTCTTTGCAGGTCCACGTCCTCGTATAGCCCCAATATAACAGTACCTCCCTATATTCGGTATTTTGATGATTTTAGCGACATTATTCACTGGAATTGTTTCAAATTTGGTATTTTAAGTTCCAAATGGATTCTACACCCTAAGACTGAAAATTGTCTGTGCAGGTCCACGTCTTCGTATTGCCCCCATATAACGGCACCTCGCTATGTTCGGTATTTTGATGATTTTAGCGACATAATTAACCGGAATTGTTTAAAATTTGATATTTGAAGTTCGTTATGGGAACTACAGTCTGTGACAGAAAATTGTCGGTGCGGGTCCAGTTTCGAATTTGAATATGGTAATGGCTTATGACAAACAATGCATATGTATGTCCACGTCGTATAGACCCCAACATAACGGCTATATTCGGTATTTTTAAAATTTTAACAGAATTTTTTAAGGATTTTATTTTTTGAAAATTTCCAAATTCGTTGTAAATGGTGGAGGGTATTAAAAGTTCGGCCCGGCCGAACTTACTGCTTTTTAACTTGTTTCCCTTTAGTAAGTTAGGTAAACATGTATCATTATTTTTTGTTTTTACATATTTTTATATTGTTAGCTGTTTTACATTCTTTTCTTACAGCAAATACTTTGTTTTTACAATTAATTATTTTATTATTTTTGAATTTATATATATAATTATTTTTCTTGACAGATTTAATTAGTTTTGACTTGCAGGTCTCTTTTTCAGTAATTGGTATATCTATAATGAATATTAGTTGGTCTTGGCTACTTGCGATTTTGGTTTCGCTAAATTCTAATGCTATATATATGAGTTAATATATGAGTATATATATATATGAGTTAATAATGCCAACTTTTGACCAATTTATAGCATGTTCTATATTTATTAATTCTTCTTTAATAATTCTTATTTTTTCTTTTATAATCATTGCCAATGCATTTTGCACGGATTCACTTTCTAATACAATTTTAGATAGAATTTCAGATATTTTATGGATATCATTAATAAAATTTCTGTTTATCATATGTTGTTTATTATTGTTATTTATTAAGTCTTTATTTTTATTATTTAATAATATTAAGTCATTATGATCCGGAGTTTCGGTTATAAATTTCCATATCGTTCCTAAGAAATCGATAGATCTTTTATTCTTATTTCTTAATCTAAGATTATTTAATGCTAGTTGGGATTGGCATATTTCATAATTTAGGAAATAATGGATGGTTTAAATTCTGATAAATGGTGTTATTTATTTCCTTCAAAGCTATTTGGTATTGGGAGATGTTGATTGAGTGGATAATTCTAAAGGTTTCTGTTTGTAATTTAGTGTGTCCTGTATCGAATGTTATTATCGGCGAGTTGGAATAGTTTAATATTTCCACTTCAGCAACACATATTGTGCTGAAAACTCTGTAAAAAATGTTTAATTTCGGATAAGATTTTTATGAATTATTTTATTCTTTTTTGTAATGGCATTATCTATATCATTTTCTAAAACAATTTCCTTTTTATACCTTGATAAAAATTTGTTTCTTGGGTGTTTATTTATTGTCACAAAAATTGTTTCTCCTACAGCATAATCTTTATATGGTTTTCTATTTTTATTATGATATTTTAAATCTAATTCTTGTTTTGCTTTTAATCGTTCGATATTCTCTTTTCTAAATTTTTCTAACTGTGTTGGATCTGTTATTACTCTATGTCCAAAGAATTATTCTATTGGTTTAGAATTTGTGGAACTATGGATAGAATTATTATGTAGATCGGAAAATGAATCAAACGTATTTTTCGCTTTGATACATCGCATGATTTCATTCAACGTAGAGTGAAATCTTTCTACTTGTCCGTTTGTGATACTAATATGTGGGGGTGTTTTAAAAATTTCTATTCCAAATTGATTTTCTATCATGAATTTTATTGACGTTGCTGCTAGTGATTTTTCATTGTCGACTACAACTTGTTTGGAAAAACCAAATGAAGTTATTAATTCGCGAAAAGGTTCTTTAATATCCTCGACAGATTGTGATTGTACTATTTTTGCCTGAGCGTATTTAGAAAATTTATCTGCACCTGTAAGTATTATTTTATGGTTTACGTAAAATACATCTAAATGGGCTATTTGACCTGGACATTCTGAAATTTGCGTTTCTTTCAAAATCGGTTTGTTTGGGTGTCTTTCATATTTTTGTTCTTTGCAAACTATGTATTGTTTTACTATTCTATTAATTTTAGATTGCATACTAGGAAAGTAAAATCTCTTTAGTAGGTGATATTTATTTTCTTTTGCGTTTCTGTGTGCTCGTTTATGTTCTTTTATTATCTCATTTTCCTGCTATGATTCAGATCGGTAACGATTTCTCTTGAAATTCTTAATTTGAAATTCCTAAAATGAGTAGGATATACTCTTTATAATCCTCCTAAAGTTCTTTCATCTGTGTGAATGCCGTTTATGACTGATGGATTAAGATATCTTTTGAGTAAAGATACAAGTTCTTCGTCAGTATAATAGATTATTTCAAATTCGTAAGTTGGGATGTGTCGCTGAAATATTTGGTTTTTATAAACATTTATGGGAGAGTTGGAAAATTGTATCAAATTTTCAGAAGAGTTTTCGTCGCTATGCTGCGTTGGTGTTAGAAAATTAGTTTGTGGTGCTCTTGAAAGTGCATCTGCAACAACAGTAGTTTTTCCTGGTTTGTATTGCAGTTCATAATTATATTCTTCAATGGTAGCTTTCCATATTCTTACCATTAGTATTTTTATTGCTAAGTGCAAGTGTAAGAGGTTGGGGGTCTGTAATTATTTTTACTTTAGTAGATCCATAAAGGTAATTTCTTAAATTTTCTAATGCCCATATGATAGCGTTTGTAGCATAGTTTTTCTTAGAGTCCTGGATATAAAAGCAATTGGTCTGTTGTCTTGCGATAATACCGCACCTAACGCAGGTTGCCTTCCTTCTATTTTTGAGTAATCCCTAATGAAGCGACGGTAATAACCGGAAAGGCCTAAAAAAGATCTAAGTTCTTTTGTTGTTTTAGGCTGTGAAACATTTTTTTTGTCTCTAATTTTTTTGAATTTGTTTTGATTCCATTACTTGATATAATGAATCCTAAAAACTCGACTTCATTTTTATAAATTTGCTTTTAAAGCTGGACTTTCATATTTGCGTTTTGTAATGTTTGGAAAATTTTCTCGATATTTTCTATGTGTTCTTCTTCAGTTTCGTCTACATACACGAAACTTATCTTTCCAATATGTTGGCGTAAAATGTCATCTAGTGTTCTCTGAAAAATTGCAGGTGCATTCTTTAAACCAAAGGGTAGTCTTGTGAACTCATATTTCCGTTATTAACAGAAAATGCTGTTTTTTCAATATCTTGTTGTCTTAATGGGATTTGATGGAAACCGTTTTTGAGATCTGCATCAATATATCAGATATTTCAGGTATATGATATCTATCTGCTATAGTTATCTGATTAAATTTTCTATAATCTACTTTGTTTTAAACTGTCTTTCCCTAATGTGGCATAAAAAGATTTGAGTGTTGGAAGTACAAAAAATTTTATTGGAATTTCATTATTTCCAAATAGATTTGGTGGGTAACTTTGATAGGACCTCCTATCGAATTAGCATAAAATTCGTTTTCATTTTTGATAATGTTGTTTGATAGGTTTGGTTGAATGTAGTTTTTATTTGAACCTGTATCTAAAAGAATTTTGAGAAATTTTCTATCGTTAGTCCTACAACTAATATAGGGTAACGAGGATTGCGTTAGCCTAAAAATTAATATCTGTAAAAATTTCTTCAGAATTTTGCAAGTTTTCTTGATATTCTGGGAAACTATTAATATATTCCTGTAAGGCTTGATCTTGATTTAGATCATCTGCTATTTCATGTTTTGCCACGGCGTGGAAATCTCTTTGCATTGATTATATCTTCGAGGCAATTGTGGCGACTGAACAAATTTCTTTATATTGGTGCCTGAATTTTGTGCATATTTAGTTCTAAAGGTTTGGTTTTCCAATTTTTGACACAATGCAAGTGCTTGTGTTAAGTCTCTAGGCACTTTTATTGCTAAAAGTCTTGGCATATCGCCATTTAGTCCCCTAATGAACGTATCTAAAGCTTGTATGTTCTAGTTAAAATGTTTGAAGCTTCATTCCCTATTTCTAAGGATGATAATTTATTTAGGATAAGGGTTAGGCATCCATATACTTCACGGTAAAATTCTTGGATATTTTGCCTACCTTGATAGATTTCTTTTATCGGCGTAATTTGTTATAAGAAAAATTGATATACAATCCCAGTTTAATGGAGTATTGTATGATTCTAATACGTTGTCTGCTTGCCCTGTGATCTTGTTTCTTATAACGCTAATAATTCCATAATATTTGACAGTGCCCTTTATCGGTTCATAAATTTGAAGAATTCTCTCAACGCTTTTTTTCCATGATATAAATTCCATACTGTTACCTGAAAATTCTCTTAGAATTTTTACGATATCTGGAATTTTATCTAGGTATCCTATATTAGCCCTATGTTCTTGATTTATAACCAGATCCGTCCCTGAGTATTCATTTAAATTTTGATTAATAATTGAATTAAAAATGTGTATTCCCTCCGTTCTAATTGCTTGTGATACTATTCCTGTTACTGCATTTCTAAGATTGACTGACATAACTTCTTCAGGTCTATTTTCTGAGGGTTGTGTAATGGTGGTTCGATAAGATTGTTGGGATTTGACATGATGGAAGATGTTTTTTTTTTGATGTTCGGGAAAATAATTTTAAAATTAAATCTTATAAATTAATTAATAAATGTTTATATGTATGTATTTGATAAGTCGTTATTTCAATTTACTGGTTCTTTTTCTTTTTAGGGTTGTTTTTATAATTATGGTTTTGAATTGTTTCTTTATGTATTCAGTTTGTAGTTTTTAATGAAAATTATTCTCTTCTTCTTGTGTTATTTAATTATGTATAATTTAAATTTTTTAATAATTATCTTAAAATTAGAACTTACAAAATAAATATTTTAAGCTGCATCCGACCGCTGTTTCTGATTTTGTCCGTTTTGCGACTGCTACTATGGATCTTCTTCCAGACACTTATGAGGATGTTCTGCGTTGAAAAACTGCAAGATGTAGAGTTCCGGGTTGCTGTGTCACGATATTTTTTAGTGTTCGATAATATGCCTCCTCACTTTCTTTTTTGTTTAAAGTCGAAGCAATTAACTAATTTGGATTGGTGGTGTTTCTTTTATTCACTTGATATTTTTTATTGCTATTTTTTGCCAGTTAGCGATTTATTATTACTTATTACTTGATAAAGTTTTAGAATGTTTTAGCTATTTGATTAGTTCACTAAATTTTCCTTTACGTATCTTAATTTTTTTGTTTTATTATTTTTTGTGTTATTAGTGTTTTTTTTTTTTTTTTTTTTGTGTTACAATTTATCAGTTATGTTTCTTTCTTAAATTTGTATGTATCTCTTTTGAACTTAAGTCATTATAAGTCACTAATATATTTTTAATTTCTCAAACATAAACATAAAATATTTTTATTGCTATTTTTTCAGCCAGTTAGTGATTCATTTATATGTTCTTCACTTGTTAAAGTTATAGAATGTTTTAGCTATTTTATTATTCATTGAGATTTCTTTATATGTTCTTTATTATAGACTTTTTGTTTTTTATTTTATTGAACTTATTTTTTCACTTATATTTTTTTGTATAAACTTTTAGTTTGAAACAACGTTTTTACGCGACAGACACTTAGCTGAACCCTCAAACGTTGGGCGCCAGTTAATAAAACATAACTTTATTTTATTAAAAAAAAAAATAATTTTTATTATATTTTATGGGAGTGAACCTCTTTTATTGAGTTATATTTAACAACTGAACTAAACTTATAATTACATATTTCCTTATGGCTATGATTATGTTTACTTAAATTACAAAGAAATCACCTGAGGTGATAGCAGACATGGTGTCAGCAAATTTACGTAAGAACGGAAAGAAGAACGGATGCTCGTGTTAATACAAGTATTGTGGGAAATGCTTATATTTGTCTATTACAAGAAATGTTAATATTTTTAATGTTAACTCACCCAAACAGAGACTAAGCACCAAGCAGAGAATAAGCACACAAGCTGAGAACATCAAAAACTAAAGAATCAGCTCAACAACCAACAGGTAGGGAGCAAGTACATAAACAAAGAGTTAGCGCAGCACCCATAGCAATCAATAGAGACAGAGCAGAGCAATAAGCGCATAACCAATATGTACAACAATGTTGTGTACAGAGGGCCAACCAATACGACATGCAAACCAAAAATATGCCGGTTCAACACAGCAACATCTTCAAAGGAACAGGGAATAAAATGCCAAAGTTGGAGACAAATCTAACCGTACCCAAAGAGGCAATAAGATGGGCAAACTTTAATTATGTCACGGCTAATCTCCAAAAAAAATTATCGAGCTAGTCTTCGATTTTTGAAGCTGCATATGTTGCTTTCCACAAATTATTGAACTAATTTGTGGAATGTACTTACTGTGCTCCAATAATATTTCCTTGTTTACTGGATGTTCCGACGGCTTTAGAAGGTCCAGGTGGTAGGCTCACATACCCAACTTGACGAAGGTTGTCAACCAGGGATGACAGTCCCTGGACAACTTTGTTGCCTTTGTATTTGGTTGACACTTCCACGCTCTTCAGAGTAAGACCGGCACAAGAGAAAGTAGAGAGAATAGAAACCAATCAAAACAATCATATTAAGGGAATTCATAATAAGAGAGTGAGAAGGTATTTATGAGACAAAAGATGTGATGCCAAGGCGAGCATGGTTCTCGGAGGTTGGGAATTCCCCCTGCGGTTTTGCTGTTGGGGAAGTCCCGTTATTCCGTTCCCGTTGTTCAAGTCCGGCATGAAATTATTTTTTTGTTGTTAACCAAAGAGTCCGCGCGTGCAATAACCTCTCCTCATCCAGCAAGCCATTCCATATCGGCAACGCTACGCACGGATAAAAATTGCGAATTTATCATTATTCTTTGACCCCCGGCGCCCAGAACGTGGGGCCCCAAATATGTGGTAAGTCGCAATATTTTTTTGAAACAAAGAAGATGGGCTGTATCGGTCCACGATATCGTATAGCCCCCATATAACGGTACCCCCCGATATTCGGTATTTTAATGATTTTATCCACATTTTTCAACGGAATTGTCCGAAATTCCACACAAGGAGTTCATTGTGAGTACTTTACCCCCTGAAAGAGAATTGTCTATATAGGTCCACAATATCGTACATCCCCCATATAATCGCACCTTCCGATATTCGGTATTTTGATGATTTTAGCCACATTTTCCAATGTAATGGTCTGAAAATTCACACAAGGAGTTTTTTGTGAGTACTTTATCCCCTGAGAGAGAATTATCTATATAGAACCACGATATCGTATAGTTCCCATATAACGGTACCCCCGATATTCGGCATTTTATTGATTCTAGCCACATTTTTCATTGGAATTGTCTAAAATTCCACACAAGGAGTTCCTTTTCAGAACTGTACCCCCCGACATAGATTTGTCTATATAATTTTTTTTTTAAATTTTCCTAATTCGTTCCAAATGGTGGAGGGAATTCAAAGTTGGGCCCGGCCGAACTTACTGCTTTTTTAATTGTTGTTTCTGCCATGAGACCCATAAAGGTAACATTAAAAGTGCCAAATACGTTGCTTACGAAATACGAAAAAGACAGTTATACAGAAATTTAATACTGAAATGTTTTTGGGGTTATTGGCTTAGAAGTTGTTGGTTTTTCTTGTTTCCTAATTGCACAGACATTTAAAATTCCTTTTATTTTCAATATCTGCCAGGAATATAAATGAAGTACATAACAATTTATTTAAGTCCTGACTATTTCTATTTGTGAAGCTAGGAATAGAAAGGTAGTCTTAAATTCTTTGGAAGCCATCGAATATTCCATTAATTGTTTATTTAAACAAATTCGTACGAGGAATTAGGTAGCTGAGGGCAGACTCACCTGGGGGTTGTAAAGGTCTTGCGACCATCGTGGTAGTGGAGTCTGCATAGGTCGCCTATTCAATATTTTCATTTTAATTTAATTGTTGTCGTCTTTCATTTTAATACCAATTCGCTGTAAAATAGAAGAAAGTCTATATAAGTTTTTCTATGGAAACAGTAAATTTGACCGTTATCTATCTCTTCTATGTCCGCAATCCTACTTTCATTTGTCCTTTTATTCATTTGTTATTCCTTTTGATTGTTAAAATGAATTTTCATAAGGTATTATTTGCTAAATTGCTTGTGAAAATTTAGTATTGCCTTTGATTAAGTTAAATTGTTTGATTTTGCATTCTAAGAATTAAATTTTACTTAGATTGTGGCGTTGAATCATTTATTTTTAATTTATACTTAACAAATTAGTATATATAGGGTTTTAAGTTGATCTGTTAAAAAGGTAAACATTAGGTCAACAGAGAAGGGCCAGTCGGCCAATTCTAGGGCAGGGTAATAAGGTTACCACAAAACTTGCTCCGGCTGTTCCTACTGTGACCACGACCACATACACATTTCCTGCACCGGTAAGGACAACAATATCAGCGAGCTCATCAACTGCACCTTCTATTCCATCATGCTTTCGAGATGCTTCTTTTTTGTCACATGACAGTGTTAAATCCCCGGAGTACAGCATCCATAAAGGAACCTAGCAAACAAACGCATCCATCTCTAGATGAGAGGTGTCCAACTTCGCCACTTGGCTCCGGGAACGGTATCTCAAGGGCCTCTTCCAAACAGAACTACATCGTATGCGTCGTATATACCAAGGCGAATAGCACTAAACTACTCACAAGCTTCGTTTCAATATCAACCGCGAATTGTGAGATATATTTCGGAAGGTATGGCGGGATTATTTCCACAGTCGCCGCTAATGCCAAATTTTTCCCAGCCACCACCAGCTCATGGGTTGATTGCACTTATGCCTCAGCGAGGACAGCATTTTCAGTTTTCACATTGGCAGCCTAATCTGTCAAATGTCGGGTTACGGCCATAAGGGTATAATCCATATGATCCTCGGCCTATAGGCAGTGCAAACTCAGAGGTCTCTAAACATCAGAATTTGGCGAACTGGGTGTGCGTTTTGACAGTACAAACAAAAGTATGAACGTTCAAAAATTTATATTTAGGATTGGAGAGCTGAAACGGGATTGAAATTACCTGGAAGATGAAGTTATCACCAAATGTCACCAGCTATAAGACAAACCGGCCTTAGAATGATATTTGAACCACCGTAAGTTTGTCCTGATTCGTTCGTGGAAGGAAATAGAATTTCAAAGAATGAATTTCAATACATACCCAAAATCTCAACCGACGTCAACAACCTCAAGAGTTGAGACCCTCTTTAATCAGATGAGTGTCTCCTCCCAAATGCTAAATTTTGGGAGAGTTTTAACGACAAATAAAAAGAGCCGCCAGTGTTATAGACAGCCGTAGACAACAGTAACAACGGTATTCGTTTCCACAATGAGTACATTTGATCGACTTCCTAGAAGAATTCTTGCAGGATTTTCGAATCGATGCGATAAACACGCAGACGAGATATAGATGTTGGAATTGCGGTGTCGAAGGTCACAGTTTGATGGACTGTAAGGCACCGCGGAATCGTCGGTTGTGCCTGGATGCTCGTAAGCTCAACGCGATTACGGTGAAGGATGCCTATCCCCTGCTGCATATTGAGGGTCTGCTCAGTTGGCTGGGACATAGGTACTTTATTTCCAGTGTCGATGTTTTCTGGCAAATACCCTCAGATAAATCTAGTAGAGAGAAAACTGCCTTCACAGTGCCAGAAAGACAAGTTTACCATTTTATGGTCATGCCTTCGGTGTCCAAATTCGTTTCAAATGGTGGAGAGTATTCAAAGTTCGGCCCAGCCGAACTTACTGCTTTTTAGCATGTTTCTCCTCGATTTCACTCTTATAGCAAACTCTCACTCTATTTCGAGCGTTTCGTCTCCAATTCTAATTTTCAAAAAGGGGTGAGGTGGAGCGCTTCCACTCAAAATAAAAGTGTGGAAAGTGAACTCCGTGTAAAACTTCCCACTTACGACAAAGTCGCTTGCAATTAAAAATTAAAAATTAAAAATTAAAATTAATTAAAAGCCAAAAAGGAAAACTAAAATTATTTCTTTAGTGTACCATAAATCTAAAATCGACTGAATTTTAATAAGAAACGTTTTCAAATGTGGCTAAGGTTAGGGGTCCTGTCTCAGTCTAATATTTTGCTGGATGACTCTTGAGAGTCATAATGTTAGAATGCACAGTGCAATTTGAAATTGAAAAGTTCAAACAAGTAATTGAGAATTTAAAACAATCAAGTTAAATAGTATCAGTCTGTTTTACCGACAGATGTATACCCCATTTTAGCTAAATATAGGGTGCAAGCATCTTATTAATTTTTTCATCCAAACAAAGGTTCAGTTTTTATACCCTCAGCCATTTAATATGGCCAAAACGTGCCTGATCGAAAAAACGGTTTTTGACCCTAGGTCTCTTTGGACCAAATCCGATTCAGGTCATTTGGAGTCGATCTAGCGATGTCTGTCCGTCCTACTGTCTGGCTGGCTGGTGCGCACGATAATTCTCGAAAAAAGTACCCGATTTGGTCAAAACTTGGTACATACTAATATTATTATCATACATAGATCGGTCCACTCCTTCTGGAACCTCCGCCACAAAAGGTCTAAATTTTCAAAGAAAATATTTTACTACACAGAGAGAAAAAGGATAATCCGATTTTGCTCCAACTTTGCAAATCCTAGTATTTGTATCTGTTCTAAATGATATACAGTGTGAGATAAAAAAACTATATATATATATATATATATATATATATATATATATATATATATATATTTTTTTTTTTTTTTTTTTGCTTTGATTCAATAAAATCCGGAGATTTTGGTGGCCATTGTACGCTGGAAATGGAAGGAGAAACCTCATTTGTAACTATTCTTGGGTGGCGCGTGCTGAGTGCATGGTGCTAAGTCCTGTTGGAATGTCCAAGGTCTGCGGCCAAAATGTTTCCGTTCCCAAGGCTTTAATACACCCTCCAGAATATTTTCGCGATAATAGTCAGCATTTATTCTGATGCCATGGGCGATAAATATGAGCGGAGAGCGACCATCGGCTGTTATGGCGGCCCACACCATCACCATGGCCGCGCTTGAGTTCTGGTGGTCAACCGAAGGTTCACATTTTCAGCTAACCTCTTTGGCAAGTAAACACGATCATTTAGCTTGTTTACAAACTATTGGACAACGAATGTTTTCTCATCGGAGAAAACCTAATTATTTCAAATTGAGAGACAACAGAAATACATATTTTTCAGAAGTTAAGGTGGGAATACATAAAACGTTTTTTGACTGGATTAAGTCATCGGCTGGAGTAGGTGTATATTTTATATTCTCCTTAAATCTGCCATTAACCTCCAGGTAATGCTAATGCTGTTTGTAGTAATAGATATTTCGGCACATAAATACATATTTAAACGTTTACTAATTCCTCTTGCATGTTGGTAACAAACATAATAAATCGGATGAACAGTATATATGGGAGCTATAGCTATATTTGAACCGATCTTCACCAACTTTGATATACTAGCTTCTAGACTCAATTCGGTCGTAAGTGTCAAATCCCATCCCATTTGGACAAATATTAGACGTTTGGTGCACAATAAAACGTAAATCGATCGAAGTTTTATATGGGAGATATATCCAAATCTGAACCGATCTCGATAAAATTTAGCATACTTATTTTCAGGCCCAATTTGGTTGTATGTGCAAAATTCATACTATTCGGGCTGATATTACACGTTTGGTGCACAATAAAAAGCAGATCGGACGAACAGAATTATATATATAGATATATATATAGGTCCACGATATCGTTTAACCCGATACAATGGTAACCACCGATATTCGGTATTTTTATGATTTGATGATTTCAGCCAAATTTTTCAATAGAGTTGGCTTAAACCCCATACAAGCAGTTCCTCCTGAGTATTTTACCCCCTAAAATAGAATTGTCTATATAGTTCCATGATATCGTATATCCCCCATACAACTGTACCTCCCTACGTTCGATATTTTGATGATTTTAGTCACATTTTTTAAAGGAATTGTCTGAAATTCTACACAACAATTTCTCTGTGAGTACTTTAGAAAGGGAATTTTCTATATAGGTCCACGACATCGTATAGCCACGAAAGGAGTCCTCTACCCCCTGGAAAAGAATTGTCTATATATTGTCCCATATAACGCCGAGGGTGAACGACGAATACCCCGAGGTATTCGATATTTCCAGGATTTTCGCAACATTATTCACCGGAATTGTGTCAAATTTCGCATTTGAAGTTCGTAATGGGTATTACAAACTATGTCGGAAAATTGTCTATCCAGGTCCACGTCTTAGTATAGCACCCATACAACGGTAATTGCCTTTATTCAGTATTTTGATGATATTAGAGACGTTATTCAACGGAATTGATTCGAATTTCGTATTTGAAGTTTAGAATCGAGACTACAGCTTATGACAGATATAACGATTTTTATACATATGATGGTTTTTATTTGAGCGATATTTTTCGACATATTTATATAAATATATATTTTTTTGTTTGTTTAAAAATTTCCTTCCGAATACTGGAGGGTATATAAAGGTCGGCCCGGCCGAACTTAGCTGCTTTTTAACTTGTTTAGTCTTTTGTTATATTAACTGATTGCTTCATCAGATCTATAGATGCCTTTATGATTCCTTTTTTCAACGGAATGTTCTAGCTCCACCTACATAATGTGGATTCATGACGTATTGGACAGCCCTTGTTATACAAATGCCTGTATGCGACCATAAACTACCAGATATGTTTTCACATTTTCAATTATTTCTTCGAGGATTTTTCAACTTTTTTATTTGATTTTAGCTAAATATAGAGTGCAAGCATCTATTTCCATTGTTAAGTTATTAATTTTTTCATCCAAACAAATTTTCAGTTTTTATACCCTCAGCCATTTAATATGGCCAAAACGATGTCTGTCCGTTCTACTGTCTGGCTGGATGGTGCGCACGATAATTCTCGAAAAAAGTACCCGATTTGGTCAAAACTTGGTACATACTAATATTATTATCATACATAGATCGGTCCACTCCTTCTGGAACCTCCGCTACAAAAGGTCGAAATTTTCAAAGAAAATATTTTACTACACAGAGAGAAAAAGGATAATCCGATTTTGCTCCAACTTTGCAAATCCTAATATTTGTATCAGTTCTAAATGATATACAGTGTGAGATAAAAAAACTGCAACAAAGTCAAACGCCATAATGTTATTTTTTTTTAAAATTTTATTGAATCAAAGCAAAAAATATAATATAATATATATATATATATATATATATATATATATATATATATATATATATATATATATATATATATATATATATATATATATATATATATATATATATATATATATATATATATATATATATATATATATATATAATATATATATATATATATATATATATATATATATATGCCCGAATGTTACTCTGCGGTATTTTGGCCCATTCCTGGCGAACCTTGCTTTCAATAATACTCCAGACACAGCGACCATCGGCTGTTATGGCGGCCCACACCATCACCATGGCCGCGCTTGAGTTCTGGTGGTCAACTGAAGGTTCACATTTTCAGCTGACCTCTTTGGCAAGTAATCATTTAGCTTGTTTACAAACTATTGGACAACGAATGTTTTCTCATCGGAGAAAACCAAATTCGGCAGTTCACCACTTTCGGCCAAGCGAAGCAACTCTTTAGCTCTTTTGAGTCTATTTTCTTTCTGTTGCGGTGTAAGTTCTTGCACTTTTTGGAATTTTAGTGGCTTTATTTCGAGCTCATTTTTCAATATTTGCCGAATGGAATATGGCGATATGTTCAGGTCACGAGCCATTTTTCGGCCACTGCGATGCGGGTTTCGATTAAGTCGCTCCTTTATTTTTCGAACCATTTCTGCAGATGCTGGTACCTGTATCACGGTAACGAGCGGTGGTACGAGACACCAAAGATTTATTGACATTTAAATGCTGGAGTGCTCTAACGATAGCCACTTGTGGTTTTCCTGCCAAATATAAAGAAATCACACTATCACGCTTGAATTACATAACGAATAACTTTTTTTCTGGAAAATTCTCACCAAAATGCTTCTGTACGCTTGTAAACAATATAATGAACTGTCTCTGGAATAATGTTAACAGCTGTCGGACAAGTGTCTTAGTGTCTTAAAATGACAGCAGTCTCAAGTTGGTTGCAGTTTTTTCATCTCAAAATGTGCGCCCGATAACTCTAGAAGGGAGTATCCGATTAGGTACAAACTTGGTAGATGGTAATATTATTATCAAACTTAGATTGTGCTCGGAGATGGGCAATATCGGTATCTCCCCCACAAAAGGTCGAAAATTTTAAAGAAAATATTTTACTGCAGAGAGAGAAAAGGGATAATCCGATTTTGTTCCAACTTTGCAAATCCAAATAATGGTATCAGTTCAATAGGACAATATTGGTTCACTCCATCAAGTACCTCCCCCACAAAGGGTCAAACATTTTGAATACTTATATCTCTTATAAAATCTGATGTAAGCGCCCGATTGTCTTCAAAGTGCACATATCACAATATTTTTATTAACCCAAGGTCTGGTATGATAAAATGTCAACATTCAAAATTCCAAAAGAAAACAGTCTAAATCGGACTGGTGAAACCTTACTGAAATGGACGCCGAAATTAAAAAAAAATGAGTATTGAAAATAAGTTAAAATTAATAATTATTTCTGAATGCTGTTTATTTAGAAAGTTTCGTTTTCAGAATGCGTTGAAGAGTATTTAGAGGTGGAGTTTTCTCAAATCCCAACCCCCGAGAAGCTGACATGGTTGGAGGCGCCGGTTAAATTAATGTTAAGTCTGCTAGAAGACTTAATGCCACAAGTTGGGAAGACAGCCAACCTAAAAAATAAAAAGAAAATGTTCGCCGTAATTAACAAACATCTGTGATTTTAAGCTTAATTTTTCAATTTACCTTTCACTAATTTTGCACTGTTTTCCAATACGGTTTCTTCGTCTGATTCCACATTCAGCCAGTCCTCTTCACTCCTCCATATTTTCTCTTTTTGTTTTTTGCACGACAAATATTAGTTTCTCTTCAGTTTTTAAGTTTATCTTTTTTCTTTATACTTGTTGTCACGCGCGAACTTTGAAATGTATCAATACATTTTTCAACCTTGTTAGTCCTGCCAATTAAATGTCAAATTTACGATTTGCACATTTCTGCTCGGTCAAATTCATGTAGCTAAAACAAGCAGAAATGTGCACCACTCAGCGCAATTTTTCTCTCGAGAGAGCTGCAAGTTTTGCTAGTTTTTGGAGTACGGGAACGCGTTGTAGCAGATTTAGCACTAATTAGTACTAATTTGTAGGTTCTGGAACACAACTAACGTTTCGATTTTTTGTACAACCGAGACACTACTTCGTTCAATTGACCCACAAACTATACAAACTTGAATACAACCTCTCCAAGTTGTACAACCAGTTGTATCGTGTGTGGCTTGCATTACACGTTTATTACGTACAAAAACAAATTTGCATGTGGTTGTTGTTGCGTATATACACAGTTCGTAGATGTGTGTATTCTTTTGAATTAAAAACAAAAAAAAATCGAAATTATTTCAAATTTAGAGACAACAGAAATACATATTTTTCAGAAGTTAAGGTGGGAATACATAAAACGTTTTTTGACTGGATTAAGTCATCGGCTGGAGTAGGTGTATATTTTATATTCTCCTTAAATCTGCCATTAACCTCCAGGTAATGCTAATGCTGTTTGTATTAATAGATATTTCGGTACATATATACATATTTAAACGTTTACTAATTCCTCTTGCATGTTGGTAACAAACATAATAAATCGGATGAACAGTATATATGGGAGCTATACCTATATCTGAACCGATCTTCACAAAATTTGATATACTAGCTTCTAGACTCAATTCGTAAGTTCAAATCCCATCCCATTTGGACAAATATTAGACGTTTGGTGCACAATAAAACGTAAATCGATCGAAGTTTTATATGGGAGATATATCCAAATCTGAACCGATCTCGATAAAATTTGGCATACTTTTTTTCAGGCCAAATTTGGTTGTATGTGCATACTATTCGGGCCAAATTTGGTTGTATGTGCATATATATATATATATATATACATATATATATATATATATATATATATATATATATATATATATATATATATATATATATAGATATATATATATATATATATATATATAGATATATATATATATATATATATATATAGATATATATATATATATATATATATATATATGTTCACGGATAAGAGAACATGTTTTTATGATACAAGAGAATAGGGGGGCTACCTAGTGTAGATGAGAGGGAGTTGTTAAACTGGGATCTTACACGTTTGGTGCACAATAAAAAGCAGATCGGACGAACAGAATTATATATATAGGTCCACGATATCGTTTAACCCGATACAACGGTAACCACCGATATTCAGTATTTTTATGATTTGATGATTTAACCCCCTGAAATAGAATTGTCTATATAGGTCCACGATATCGTATATCCCCCATACAACTGTACCTCCCTACGTTCGATATTTTGATGATTTTAGTCACATTTTTTAAATTTTTTATTTGAGCGATATTTTTCGAAATATATATATATATATATATATATATATATATATATATATATATATATATATATATATATATATATATATATATATATATTGTAAACTGGGATCAATTAGAAGACGCAAAGTCTTTACCGTTTGCTGCTGCACTTGCTTATCAGTCTGAGTCAAGATTACATCCCGTAATGTAACTCCACCATAACATATGCAGCAATTGAAAATTCTGTAATATTTATTTCTAACTCGAAGGTCTGCTCACCACATTTTCTTATCTTATTTCATGTGGACTGTATTAAGAAGATCCCAGTTTAACAACTCCCTCTCATCTACACTAGGTAGCCCCGCTATTCTCTTTTATCATAAAAACATGTTCTCTTATCCGTGAACATATATATATATATATATATATATATATATATATATATATATATATATATATATATATATATATATATATATTTATTTATATACATACATATATATAAGACCGAATTCAATCTAGAAGATAGTATGTCAAATTTGTTGAAGATCGGTTCAGATATAGCTATAGCTCCCATACATACTGTTCATCCGATTTGTTATATTTGTTACCCAAAACCGTAATATGCACTCCGTAACAACGATATTCAGGGAAATATATCAAATACAGCTCAGAAATATCTTTGCCAAATTTTATTGAAATCGGTTCCGATTTGGATATAGCTCCCATATATATCTTTATCCGATTTCCAATTTATTGTGCACCACATGGGCAATACAAGTTCGAATTGAAAATATACAAATGCTTCGGCATATATAGTCAATTGAACTCTAAATTATAATTTATATAATTATAATTATAGCGTGTATGTTGAGTTCTCCCATTAAAACGTTTAATTGTTATGCGGAGCTCTACTAAATTAGCAAAGTGGTGTAGGGTATCATAAAGTCGGCCCCGCCCGACTTTAAGACATTCTTTAGTGGTTTTTAAATTCTTTTGTTTGTTGTGCCAACATAAAGTTTTCCGCAATATTCTTCCTTGTTACCACCACATTCATTTTCGTGTACTACATTATGTTTGCCCATTTCTGAAATTTTACTTTTCATGTTTGTGAATAAAGATTTTCTAGTGTTATGTGAGCTATGTGCTTTTGTGTGTTTATTTTTTTTAAAAGATTTCTAACTTTTCCAATCTTCCTGTATATTTGGTAATTATATCAGGAATTTGTTTATCTTCGGCGGATCTGTTTTCTGCGAATTTCGACCTGTATAGTTGTTATTATAATAATTTTCAATTATGAATTTGGTTATGTGTAATGGGAAGTTATTATTAATTAGAATGTCATTTATATTCAATTAGTTTTGAAAATTAAATTTTTAGTACCTTATTTATTAAGTTTTTCGCTGAATTGATAATTGTTCGTTTTGTGTTTTGATTGATTATTCTACCTGTATTATTTGCATTGGGTATTAATGTGTTCAAATATGGGACTTTCCCGTCGCATTCTTTTTCCAAACAGGTAGATGCATCAGCACTTGGGAACATCGACATGTCAAAATTTTTAAAATGTTTTTCAAAAAAGTATACGACGTCAATTAGAGGTTATTATGATATGCATTTTTCAACAGCTTTAACGAATTTCAATAATTTTTCAATTTCAAAATTGGTTTGACAGTCCATTGTCCCAGCTGCTGCGCTTATGTGACTATCTGTTTTCTTCTACCAGGTTTTTTTTTAATATTTAGTATTGTCAGCGTTTCTTGTATTGTATCTTCCCTTATAATAAGCCATCCACGTATTACGTCAGTACCTTTGGTGTTGATTGCAATGATTGTATGCTTTTGTTGAGCAATGATTCCATAACCAAATCTGCAATTATGGGTTATGTTGGTTTTGTTTGTCTATTTTGTCTTCAAACTCTTGTCCTTTGTGCAAAATTTGACAATATTCAGGTACATGTCTTTGGTTATGTTTGTATAGGTTTTTTTGTATATGAATGGGCAAGAGATTTCGGAGATGAGAAATCTGCAAAAGGAATTAGTAAACGGTAGTAATTCTGTCTCTCTGCCACAAAATATCACATTTATATTATAAATGTCGTATCCATTTTCGAATTGACCAATTGAACGCAGCACTTAAGAATGGAAAAGCAAGACAGAGAGCATTAGCCAATAAGAAATTTGTTAAAATTAATTTGTAGTTTTTGTTGTTTGGTTTAAATATGTATATATGTACCGAAATATCTATTAATACAAACAGCATTAGCATTACCTGGAGATTAATGGCAGATTTAAAGAGAATATAAAATATACACCTACTCCAGCCGATGACTTAATCCAGTCAAAAAACGTTTTATGTATTCCCACCTTAACTTCTGAAAAATATGTATTTCTGTTGTCTCTAAATTTGAAATAATTTAGATCTTTTTTGTTTTTTTTTTTTTTTTAATTCATTTCATTTCATGAATTTGAACGAGCAGAAATGTGCAAATTGTAAATTTGACATTTAATTGGCAGGACTAACAATACAATACTCATTTTTTTAAATTTCGGCGTCCATTTCAGTAAGGTTTCACCAGTCCGATTTAGACTGTTTTCTTTTGGAATTTTGAATGTTGACATTTTATCATACGAGACCTTGGGTTAATAAAAATATTGTGATATGTGCACTTTGAAGACAATCGGGCGCTTACATCAGATTTTATAAGAGATATAAGTATTCAAAATGTTTGACCCTTTGTGGGGGAGGTACTTGATGGAGTGAACCAATATTGTCCTATTGAACTTATACCATTATTTGGATTTGCAAAGTTGGAACAAAATCGGTTTATCCCTTTTCTCTCTCTGCAGTAAAATATTTTCTTTAAAAATTTCGACCTTTTGTGGGGGAGATACCGATATTGCCCATCTCCGAGCACAATCTAAGTTTGATAATAATATTACCATGTACCAAGTTTGTACCTAATCGGATACTCCCTTCTAGAGTTATCGGGCGCATCAGCTGCCAGACGGACGGACGGACGGACATCGCTGGATAGACTCCAAATGTTCTGAAACGGATTTGGTCCAGAGACATCTGAGGTCTAAAACCGTTATTTCGATCAGGCACATTTTGAGATGAAAAAACTGCAACCAACTTGAGACTGCTGTCATTTTAAGACACTAAGACACTTGTCCGACAGCTGTTAACATTATTCCAGAGACAGTTCATTATATTGTTTACAAGCGTACAGAAGCATTTTGGTGAGAATTTTCCAGAAAAAAAGTTATTCGTTATGTAATTCAAGCGTGATAGTGTGATTTCTTTATATTTGGCAGGAAAACCACAAGTGGCTATCGTTAGAGCACTCCAGCATTTAAATGTCAATAAATCTTTTGTGTCTCGTACCACCGCTCGTTACCGTGATACAGGTACCAGCATCTGCAGAAATGGTTCGAAAAATAAAGGAGCGACTTAATCGAAACCCGCATCGCAGTGGCCGAAAAATGGCTCGTGACCTGAACATATCGCCATATTCCATTCGGCAAATATTGAAAAATGAGCTCGAAATAAAGCCACTAAAATTCCAAAAAGTGCAAGAACTTACACCGCAACAGAAAGAAAATAGACTCAAAAGAGCTAAAGAGTTGCTTCGCTTGGCCGAAAGTGGTGAACTGCCGAATTTGGTTTTCTCCGATGAGAAAACATTCGTTGTCCAATAGTTTGTAAACAAGCTAAATGATTACTTGCCAAAGAGGTCAGCTGAAAATGTGAACCTTCAGTTGACCACCAGAACTCAAGCGCGGCCATGGTGATGGTGTGGGCCGCCATAACAGCCGATGGTCGCTCTCCGCTCATATTTATCGCCCATGGCATCAGAATAAATGCTGACTATTATCGCGAAAATATTCTGGAGGGTGTATTAAAGCCTTGGGAATGCAAACATTTTGGCCGCAGACCTTGGACATTCCAACAGGACTTAGCACCATGCACTCAGCACGCGCCACCCAAGAATAGTTACAAATGAGGTTCCTCGTTTCATTTGCAGCGTACAATGGCCACCAAAATCTCCGGATACCAATTCGTTAGACTATTGTGTCTGGAGTATTATTGAAAGCAAGGTTCGCCAGGAATGGGCCAAAATACCGCAGAGTAACATTCGGGCATATATATATATATATATATATATATATATATATATATATATATATATATATATATATATATATATATATATATATATATATATATATATATATATATATATATATATATATATATATATATATATATATATATATATATATATATATATATATATATATATATATATATATATATATATTATATTATATTTTTTGCTTTGATTCAATAAAATTTTAAAAAAAAATAACATTATGGCGTTTGACTTTGTTGCAGTTTTTTTATCTCACACTGTATATCATTTAGAACTGATACAAATATTAGGATTTGCAAAGTTGGAGCAAAATCGGATTATCCTTTTTCTCTCTGTGTAGTAAAATATTTTCTTTGAAAATTTCGACCTTTTGTGGCGGAGGTTCCAGAAGGAGTGGACCGATCTATGTATGATAATAATATTAGTATGTACCAAGTTTTGACCAAATCGGGTACTTTTTTCGAGAATTATCGTGCGCACCATCCAGCCAGACAGTAGAACGGACAGACATCGTTTTGGCCATATTAAATGGCTGAGGGTATAAAAACTGAAAATTTGTTTGGATGAAAAAATTAATAACTTAACAATGGAAATAGATGCTTGCACTCTATATTTAGCTAAAATCAAATAAAAAAGTTGAAAAATCCTCGAAGAAATAATTGAAAATGTGAAAACATATCTGGTAGTTTATGGTCGCATACAGGCATTTGTATAACAAGGGCTGTCCAATACGTCATGAATCCACATTATGTAGGTGGAGCTAGAACATTCCGTTGAAAAAAGGAATCATAAAGGCATCTATAGATCTGATGAAGCAATCAGTTAATATAACAAAAGACTAAACAAGTTAAAAAGCAGCTAAGTTCGGCCGGGCCGACCTTTATATACCCTCCAGTATTCGGAAGGAAATTTTTAAACAAACAAAAAAATATATATATATATATAAATATGTCGAAAAATATCGCTCAAATAAAAACCATCATATGTATAAAAACCGTTATATCTGTCATAAGCTGTAGTCTCGATTCTAAACTTCAAATACGAAATTCGAATCAATTCCGTTGAATAACGTCTCTAATATCATCAAAATACTGAATAAAGGCAATTACCGTTGTATGGGTGCTATACTAAGACGTGGACCTGGATAGACAATTTTCCGACATAGTTTGTAATACCCATTACGAACTTCAAATGCGAAATTTGACACAATTCCGGTGAATAATGTTGCGAAAATCCTGGAAATATCGAATACCTCGGGGTATTCGTCGTTCACCCTCGGCGTTATATGGGACAATATATAGACAATTCTTTTGCAGGGGGTAGAGGACTCCTTTTGTGGCTATACGATGTCGTGGACCTATATGGAAAATTCCCTTTCTAATGTACCCACAGAGAAATTGTTGTGTAGAATTTCAGACAATTCCTTTAAAAAATGTGACTAAAATCATCAAAATATCGAACGTAGGGAGGTACAGTTGTATGGGGGATATCGTGGACCTATATAGACAATTCTATTTCAGGGGGTAAAATACTCAGGAGGAACTGCTTGTGTGGGGTTTAAGCCAACTCCATTGAAAAATGTGGCTGAAATCATCAAATCATAAAAATACCGAATATCGGTGGTTACCGTTGTATCGGGTTAAACGATATCATGGACCTATATATATAATTCTGTTCGTCCGATCTGCTTTTTATTGTGTACCAAACGTGTAATATTAGCCCGAATAGTATGACATTTTGCACATACAACCAAATTGGGCCTGAAAATAAGTATGCCAAATTTTATCGAGATCGGTTCAGATTTGGATATATCTCCCATATAAAACTTGGATCGATTTACGTTTTATTGTGCACCAAACGTCTAATATTTGTCCAAATGGGATGGGATTTGACACTTACGACCGAATTGAGTCTAGAAGCTAGTATATCAAATTTGGTGAAGATCGGTTCAGATATAGGTATAGCTCCCATATATACTGTTCATCCGATTTATTATGTTTGTTACCAACATGCAAGAGGAATTAGTAAACGTTTAAATATGTATATATGTACCGAAATATCTATTAATACAAACAGCATTAGCATTACCTGGAGGTTAATGGCAGATTTAAGGAGAATATAAAATATACACCTACTCCAGCCGATGACTTAATCCAGTCAAAAAACGTTTTATGTATTCCCATCTTAACTTCTGAAAAATATGTATTTCTGTTGTCTCTAAATTTGAAATAATTTCGATTTTTTTTTTTTAATTCAAAAGAATACACACATCTACAAACTGTGTATATACGCAACAACAACCACATGCAAATTTGTTTTTGTACGTAATAAACGTGTAATGCAAGCCACACACGATACAACTGGTTGTACAACTTGAAGAGGTTGTATTCAAGTTTGTATAGTTTGTGAGTCAATTGAACGAAGTAGTGTCTCGGTTGTACAAACAATCGAAACATTAGTTGTGTTCCAGAACCTACAAATTAGTACTAATTAGTGCAAAATCTGCTACAACGCGTTCCCGTACTCCAAAAACTAGCAAAACTTGCAGCTCTCTCGAGAGAAAAATGGCGCTGAGTGGTGCACATTTCTGCTTGTTTTAGCTACATGAATTTGACCGAGCAGAAATGTGCAAATTGTAAATTTGACATTTAATTGGCAGGGCTAAAAAGGTTGAAAAATGTATTGATACATTTCAATGTTCGCGCGTGACAACAAATATAATGAAAAAATATAAACTAAACAAATAAAAAAGCTGTAAGGCCGGGCCGAACTTTTAATACCCTCCACCATTTGGTACAAATTCTATTACGAACTTTAAATACCAAATTTGAAACATTTCCGGTAAAAAATGTCGCTAAAATCATCAAAATACCGAATATTGGGGGGTACCGTTATATGGGGGCTTTACGAAGACGTCGACCTGCATGGTTAATTTTTTGACTTAGGATGTAGTATCCATTACGAACTTTCTTTTTCTGTCACAGACTGTACTCTAAATACGTGATTCGAAACAATTCCGGTGAATAATGTCGCTAATATCATCAAAATACCGAATAGCGGGAGGTGCCGTTATATGGGGGCTGTATGAACCTGCCCAGATAATTTTCCGTCATAGGCTGTAGTATCCATTTCGAACTTCAAATACTAAATTTAAAACAATTCCGGACGGACGTGGCTAAATCGTCTTAGAATTTTACGCTGATCAAGAATATATATATTTTGTTGGGTCTGACATGAGTATTTCGGGGAGTTACAAACGGAATGACAAAATTGATATACCCTCCATAGTATGGTGGAGGGTATAATAAAGAATTTTGTACAAACATGTAAGTATTTTAAAAGATAGTAAGAAGAAATAATAATAGTTGTGTTCCAGTACTTTTTTATAAGTTGTAATCACGCTATCTTTCGAACGAATTGAGTAGAAGGCTAAAATTTTGCACACGTGTTCCTTTTTTCCAGTAGGCAGGTTAAGTTCGTAAATGGGCCATGTAGGTCCACGTTTTCATATAGCCCCCATATAACGGCACCTCCCGATATTCGGTATTTTGATGATTTTAGCGACATTATTCACCGGAATTGTTTCAACTTTGGTATTTGAAGTTCGAAATGGATACTACAGCCTATGACGGAAAATTATCTGGGCCGGTTCATATAGCCCCCATATAACGGCACCTCCCGATATTCGGTATTTTGATGATATTAGCGACATTATTCACCGGAATTGTTTCAAATCACGTATTTAGAGTTCGTAATGGGAACTACAGTCTGTGACAGAAAAATGTCTATGCAGGTCCAGGTCTTCGTTAGTAATGGATGCTATAGAATGTGACAGAAAATTGTCTATGCTAGTCCAGGTCTTCGCACAGCTCCGATATAATGGTACCTCACTATATACGATATTTTATTTTTTGAAAATTTCCAAATTCGTTCCAAATGGCGGAGGGTATTCAAAGTTCGGCCCGGGCGAACTTACTGCTTTTTAACTTTTTGTGTGTTCGTTTTATTCTTTCTCTTCGCTTCAGATTGTTACTCGTAATAACCATGGTAAAGAATACAGGTAGATGCATCAAAGCTTAGGAACATTGACATGTTAAAAAATTTTAATTGTTCTTTCAAATATAAATAGATTTTTATATATTTTCTTATGCGGCGTCATTCGGAGGTTAATATAAAATTGCCTTCGTCAATTGAGAAACCATTCAAATTTGCTAATTATTTCAATGCTAATAGTTCGTTTTTGTTTTAGCTTCTCCAGATTACGATTTTGTTAACTACGAATTCAGTGTATATGTATATGGCAGCATTAAATGAACAAAAAATCAATATGGCAACGTTAGGGGAATGAAAGAACGAATGAATGAGGAATCAAAGCACATGATTAGAAACATTTTAGAAGAGTAAATATTCTGCATAAAAGAGTATTTTGTGCAAAAAGAGACATTGCAATTGATTCCTCAATTTCACTGAGCTTATATTTGTTAAAAGGACCAGAATTAGTTTTTGCAGTTTCCTTTTTATTGTGACCCATTTTTTAACGTATACTGTCCAGTCTGACCTAGTTTTTCGGTAATCAGTAACCAACTTGTTTCGGTAACCAGTCGATCATCTTTGACATAGCACCTTGCTAGGTCCTGGTGGCTCTACATAAAATCTATGACGATTGTTTCTTGTTCCGAATTCCTGAGCCAACCCCTAAAATATTAACTAATGATTACTGATTAAACAGCATTCCTTTTCATTGTGACCCATTTTTTAACGTATACCGTCCAGTCTGACCTAGCCTTTTTCCACCAATTGCAATGTTTGGTGGGTGGTCCCGAGGAATTTTGTTTTTCGGTAATCAGTAACCAACTTGTTTCGGTAACCAGTCGATCATCTTTGACATAGCACCTTGCTAGGTCCTGGTGGCTCTACATAAAATCTATGACGATTGTTTCTTGTTCCGAATTCCTGAGCCAACCCCTAAAATATTAACTAATGATTACTGATTAAACAACATTCCACAATACATATTTCGCATATTTTAAGATAATTACATTTTTGCACAAAATTTTTTTTTGAGTGTTCTTTTTGTTTTGTTTCAGTTTATTATTGTAATACCACATTGTTTGGTTTTCACAGATGAATAATTTTAGTTTGAAGAAGAAACTGATTTTCAAGAAAAAAAAAAATGATGTGGCAATTGGCTTCGTCAATTGAGAAACCATTTAAAAGTATTTTGAGAGTGTTTTAAAGTGACAAGTTTCTATAAAAACACAATTTCACTTAAAAAAACAAAAGCGGTTTCAAAACAAAAAATTTTGCGTTTTAAGATATCTGAAGAATCTAAATACGAAATTAACATCACTTTCGTACCGAATTAGTTTCTGTGACATGCCTGAAAAATAAAAAAATGTGAATTTAATTGTGTATCTGTCATTCAGATAACATTTTTATAACTTTTTTTTTTTTTTTTTTTTCGATCGGTCCCAACGCCACACTCACCCGCCCCTGCCGACCGAGGGTGTCACCTCCCAATTACGTAGGGAGCGCGTACACCCCATAGTCCGAACTATGGAGGGTTAGTGCGTTAGGGAAACCAGCTACAGTTATACATCAGCCGGTTGTTTAAATTCACAAATAAAGACAACACACAGGAAATAAAACAACATATAACAGATAAGAGTAGAGAATCTGGCAACTACTTGCTTTAATACTAAAGATGTAAAATAGTGTGTTTAATGACATGCAAAGGGTCTGTCAATGATATCTCGTTATATAATTTGTTGTAGATATCACATAAAGACCTCATAGGATTATAAGATTCATAATTGGATTTAGCCAAGCAAAGTTTAAGTGGTATGTAATTTCGAGTATTACGAGCAGGAATATTAAAATTTAATTCACCGGTTAAAAACTGTGAATCGATTTCGCCACGCAAAAGTTTTATAATAAATAAAGCTCTTAACATTAAACGTCTCTTTTCCAGTGTCGGAAGATCAATAAGTTTTAGGCGATTCTCATATGGTTTATATCCCTTCCTAATCCTCTGAGAGCAAATAAAAGAAATTGGGTTTGTACTGATTCCAATTTAGCAGAATATGTTTTGTAAAAAGGACTCCACAATACGCAACCGTATTCTAAAGTGGGCCGAACCAAACTAATAAATAAACGCTTAGTCACATAAGGATCGTCAAATTCTTTTGACCATCTTTTTATAAAACCCAGCAATGACTTGGTTTTATTTACACATGAATCATTATGCAAATTAAAACGCAATTTATTGTCTAAAATTACACCAAGACCAACGAATGAGTCTACATTGTCCAATTTGTAAGAACCAATGAGGTAATCACTTTTAAAAGGTTGTGTTCTAAACAAAGACAGTTTTTACATTTCTTGAGATTTAGCGTCATACCATTAGCACTGCACTAATTAACAAGGCAGTAGATATCATGTTGCAAGTTAAGGGAACTAATGTGAGAGTCCATATTACAAAAAAGTTTGACATCATCAGCAAACATTAGGATCTTAGAGTAACGTATAACCGTTGGAAGGTCATTTAGATACAATACAAAAAGTAGAGGACCTAAATGGCTACCCTGGGGGACACCAGAGTACACAGTTATCTGTTTAGAAAGAACATTATTGAAAGAAACTCTCTGTGTACGCCCTTGCAAATAAGATGATATCCATGATAAAAAATAATGTTGCGAAACCCATTTTGTCAAGTTTATGTAATAATAATAAGTGATCCACTTTGTCAAAAGCCTTACTGAAATCAGTATATATAATATCAGTTTGGCATTTTATTGAAAACCCCCTGTGTACATAACATATAAGTTCTAATAAATTAGTTACAGTTGACCTACCCTTTACAAATCCATGTTGGTAAGGCGATATTATAGACGAAACAAAGTGCGTTAGTCTACGCGAGACTAAAAACTCAAACAATTTCGGTATTGCACTTAATTTTGCAATACCCCTATAATTTTCGACGACACTTCTATTATCAGCTTTATGCAAAGGAATAATAAAACTAGATCGCCATACTTGAGGAAAATAACCAGATGTCAAAGAATAATTAAATATAGTGGTTAGAGGTAAATAAAGCTCATATGCGCATGACTTTAAAATGTAAGCAGGTACTCCATCAGGACCAGGGGAATTACTACTTTTTAACGATAGAAGACCATTTAAAACCTCCTCCTCAGACAGAATAATTTGGGGGAAATAATTTAATCTACTAATATTATAAGCATAATTGTCATTATGATTGGATGAAGGCTTAGAGTAAGTATTTTGAAAAAAGTCAGCAAACAAATTTGCTATTTCAAGGTGGTCCCCTGATTCCCTGCAACCAAGTTTCATGCTACTAGGAAATTCGCGGACTTTACGTTTTGAATTTACAAATTTATAAAAGCTTTTAGGACTCTTCTGAAAGTTATTTTTCATTTTTCTTAAATAAATCGAATAAGACTTTAAATTTTCAATGTTATATTTACTTCGAGCTTGTGAATATTTTGTATAATTTAAAGTGGTATTACATTCTTTAAATTTTTTAAATAACCTACATTTTATGTTGCGCAAGCGCCTAAGATGTGGGGTAAACCAAAATGGTCCTGAGTCAGGATAGAACTTCAATAATGGAACTGATATAGTTAACGCATTTTTAAGTACGATATAAAAATTTGAAATTTGCAATTCAATGTCACCTTCATGAGACCAACTTGAATTGGACAATATAGAACGAAGGAGATTAATATTAGTCTTAGAAAAATTTAATTTGTGAGGCTTAGTTTGTGGTTTTGCATAATTTGTTTGAATATTAAGTTCAAGGTCAATGACAAGTGTTGGGTGATATTTATCTTCCGGTTCTACAAAAGGTGAACATTTACTTAATGAAGTATTAACGGATGAAGAAAACACTAAGTCTAATATTTTACCTTTAAAATTATAAATATTATTGAGTTTATATAGACCTTGGTCAAAAATATTTTGCCAAAAATTTTCCATATCGTTAGACCGTACTGTTGACGAAACAGGTACATAATGTGCCGTGTCATCATCAAGGATCCACGATGTATTTGGTAAGTTAAAATCTCCAAGACAAATTAATTCAGAATTTGGCGAGTGAATATGTGAAACGTTTTTAATTAATTCAGAATGTTTTAAATAAATGTTTGAATCAGAATTTGGAGGAATATACGAACATGTTATGTAAATAGTTTGGTTAATGTAAAATAATTTCACACATACAAATTCAACATCTTGACTATCAGTAAGCATAACACGCTCAGAGGAAATGGAATTGTGAACTGCTATGAGTACCCCTCCACCAACTTTATTTAATCTATCATTTCTAAAAAGTTGGTATTGATCGGATAAGATTTCAGTATCACGGATATCCGGTTTAAGCCAAGTTTCTGTAAAAACGAGAATTTTAAGATCTGATTCAAAAGACTTTAAATATGTATTTTTAAGTTTTTTGGGACATTCGAATCAGAAGGTAGCGTTATTGGTTTTACAAAATTTCGCCTTTTTCTAAATTCAAATTCTTTTACCAATGTACCGTCTGGCCAAAAAGAATCTTTTAACATTAGATCATACAATTTAGAATGAACCGTTATTGATGATGATGATAAATCACGTGGTATAGATGAGTTAAATTTCAAAATGTTATAATCATTATCAAGAACGTTTTGAATTTTGGACTTGATATAATTACTAATGTTATCTACAGAAGTACTAGGATGTAGTCTAGAAACAAATATACTTTTTCTGGGAGCAACTACGATTAAATCGTTATTACTAGTAGAAGGAGCATTTTCTGGAGCACATATGACTATTGGAGGCGGAATCTGTGGATTATTAGGGGTAACTTCTGAAGATCGGACTTCAACCGGAGTCTTTACACTAGGACTCGAAGCTGTTGCAGGATTTACATTAGAGCATACAGATGAGTATAGCGCTGGAGGCGCGAGTTGATTCTCTGTGTGTAAAGTTCCCAGGTTTTTGCGTGGCGGAGCCACAGATGGTGAATTTAAAGTTATTAAATTTTCACCAGAAGCAATTGCCGAGGACTTTTTACGTTTTGGAGAACCATCAACATACTCAAAGTTCATAAAAAGCTTTTCAAAATTTTCAATCCTTGTGTGAACTGCGTTGAAGTCCTTCTTCATGGCAGCTATTTCAATTTTAGACTCTTTGAAAAGACGATAAAAGTCAACTTCTAGAGACCTACAATTGATACATGCCCAACGAAGCCCATTTTTACGATCAGTTATTAAGTCAAAATATCTACCGGTAAATCCTGCACATTTTAAATGACCATGTTTGTCACATAGCCAGCAGGTTAATACTCTTTCGTTTAGGTTTGTTATGTTACATTTGTAAACACACTCCATTTTATTGTGCCTTAAGTTATGCTTTACAGGTATGAAATTATTTAAAGAAGATTAATATAAATTTACCTAGATGCCGAAAAGTATGCTTTAATTTCAAATTATTAAAACCAAATTTTAATTGTTGTTTTCAAACTGTATAGGGCAGTATTAACAACAATGAATACCAAACTGTATAACACAAACGTCACGACAAAGCAAGCAAGACAAAACAATAAGTAAACACACTAAGCTAACCAAAAAATTATAGTTGCTTATTTATTTAAATAACACGTCTTATCACTGATTATCACAATGCACTTGTAGGGTGACTCAAAAATTCACAAAATTTCACAAAATCACTAACAAAACAATACAATTAACAATTGAATTTTAAATAAAACTTTAGTCACTATTGACAATGTTAAAAGCACTTCTAAACACAACAAGGGTTGCCAGACTTCTCTTAAAAGTGTTTTGAGAGTATTTTAATGTCACAAGTGTACATAAAAATGAAGGATAATTACAATTTTAAAATCGAATAAAAAAACACGGAAAAAGAGATCTCATTGTAAAAATCGTGAACAATTTTTCAATGGAATCGAATTTCAAAATAATAGTATAATTCATGGTACAATAAGGAGGTAAAAGTACATAAACACACCAAAGAAGTTATGCCCGCTTTGTCTTTCAAATTAAGATTCAACGGTTTGTTCTAATTTATTTAATACTTTTCCTTTTTTTGGAATAATTTTTTTTTAATAAAAAAATCGCGAATGATGAATTATAAGCCTGGATAAAATTATCCAACTTGATCAATCTTTCAATTCCATGGAAAAAATGGTTATTACCTTTAATGTACGCCCTGCAATGTACGTTTCTTCCAGTCCACTATGGGGCCGATGGCATGTTTTCTCTTGAAGTTAGTCGTTTGAATAAAAATTAATGGCATTATGTTCAGAACACTTTCTAAACCTCGAAAACAAAAAATTACAATCTGGCAACAACTTACGGCCTTAAGCCGAGTTTTCAAAGATGCCATATTTTCTTTTGCGCCATTTCCTGAAATAGGTGTGTCAGGTTACTTTCCCTGCAGGAATTGTCCAGCAACATCTTTCTGAGAGAGTAAGGTAGTTTTATCCTCTTTTGCAAGGAAAATGTGGAAAGTAAACAGACGGTATTCCTATAGCAGCTTGCAACTAATCAGCTGATTTGTCAAAACAAACCAATTTGTCCCCCATTAAAAGAATAAAAACAGAGGAAGCACCACCAATTTTACAAGTTTTATAAATAAAAAGGAAATTAGCAATAAAATAATAATATGAGCAATAAAAGAAAGATAGGTTTGATGTGTTCCCCGGTATCCTTTAAACGTGTTGCTAATGGTGTTTGTCTAAAAATGTTGGAAATAGTCTTTTATTTTCTCATTACACATTAATATTTACGTTTTCCACATTTTGTAAAGTTGTTATCCAAAAATAATTAGCTTTGCTAATTCCAATAAAAAAATATTTTCAAATTGAAAGCACAACAAGAAATAAACAAACAATAGAAAACATCTGATTGAATGTCTATGAATGAGAAGAAGCAGAGTTGCAAGTGATTGCAAGAGAAAATTTGTCCAGCAAGAATTTGCAAACTCTCACTGAAACAACTGTCAAAATTTTTCTCTCCAACCGCTCTCTTTGGCAGAACTTTAGGGTTAACAGACGACTCCCAGTAACAATTGGTAAAAATTGTTACAAATTTTAGGGTAACCAGACACACCTAATGCTAACTTAGCTTTATTGGCGCCAAACAAAAACTCTTTTCATTGTTTTAAAACAAAAAGTGGAAAATGCATGGAAAATAATGTAAATCGAGATTATTATTAGAAATAAAAAGTATTGTTAAACGTTGTAAATTTTCTCTGGGGTGAATGTGTAGTGTATTTTAATATAGTTTTTGTTTTCGTTTGTGTGTCATTTGGAGTAGAACTTTCGGTATTGGGACGTATTTTGGGAACAATATACATGTGGTGAAAGGTAAAAAAGCGTTCTATCATATTTTTAAAAAATAGCTTGAGCATTAAAAACCATTGTAAAATTAAGAAGGAAAAGTCATTTCAAGTAAGCATTCTCATCTCTGAATTTTCTGTAATTTATCTTGTCACATTTCACTACATAAAAACAAGTTCCCATCTATGATTTGTGTATGTACAATGGATTTATAAATACAAATGTTGACAATGAGATGTTGTCAAATGAATAATTTTTGAAAAAATTCTAAACATATGTTTGCACGACTTTACCTCCTTGATTCTCCCATGTAAAAAGCTAACTAATAACAGTTTGGCACAAAGCGGCTAAGAAACAGTGGACCAAAAAGCATTCTTTAAAAGATAAAAAGCCATTTTTGGTTCAAGACAAGTTAGTAGCTTCATCTGATCCGTCCTTGTTAAATACGTATTTTAACGAGTATGGAAAGAGAAAAGTCAGGCTTCAAATTAAAACCAAAATACATATAGTTACAGAAGTTCTTTTTGTCCCCTTATTCTGTCAAAACATAAACACATTTTGTATAAGTGTGTATATTGTTTTGAATAAAATGTTGCGGGTGGTCCACTTAGAAAAACCTTCTATCCTCTCTGTAAAATTGTTATTTACAAATGTCAGCTGTCATAGAACAGTTGGTGTTCGTATGGCGTATCTACACCTCCCGTACTAAATATTACTTGCTCCCATGTAAGGTGTCGTCCCTGAATGATTACGGGAGAGAGTGAGTTTTACGCCATATCTCAAATTTCCCAAATAACATCAATGATGGCGGAAGAAAGAGACATTTATTGTATTAATACCAATATTAAATGCATAATTGGAATTATGTTGCAGTTGGAATATGCGGATATAAAAGCAAAGGCAGCACGAGGAAGCGTTCTTTTACTTTGTGAACGATTTCAGTGCGAGCGTAATTTTGCGTGTTTTTTAAACAATTGTAACAAAATAAAAAAAAAAGCAAAACATTTATAAAGTTAAATAAAGTTTAAGGGCATGATAGCCAGCGAACACTTCCAAATAAAAAGGAATTTGAGAAGTTCAAGAGCAATACAGAAAACTGGACTGACGTTCGTAGCTGCTTAAAGAAAATACCTGTTGCTTGAAATAGGCCACAGGGTAAACCTTAGTATCTGGACGCTGATAACTTCGTAAAGGCAGGTATATTGTGGAAAGCGGGAAAAGTTGCTTCCTGAAAAAGATTTTTTATACTCCAACGCTTTCCTTTACGCTCCTCACGTTACGCTCCTCACGTTACGCTCGGCAGCTAGCGATTATCAGCTGCATCCTGTGGTCACCAAGCACCCTGTGTATGCCAACTGTGTCAGTGCCTAAGATCAGCTGCTGAAAAGTGGACTCTATCTGGAATATATTTCAACATTGTAAAATTCATCATATAGTCGTGATTATATGTCAGTTTTCTCGCTGAGAAAGGAAAACTGATATACCAGTGGCCCAGGAAGAGTTCAGTATAACAGCAAGGTAACAAAGTGTTATAAAACGATAAACATCCTTATACTTTGAAAACCATAGCCGGCCGTTAGGCGCAGAAGATAAACAACCCAAATTTGACATTATTAATTTTTATTTATTTTTTTTTTTGATACATTTATTATATTTCTTTTAATACTTATTCGAGGAAACAATTTACGTAAATTTTAGTCTAAGTTTTTTTATTTACATTTTGTGTTACTATAGTATTTTCGTTGTGATTGTTTTTTTAATTTATTGTAAGGGCAGGGGTCTTATTAACCGTTTTTCTTGTCGTGAGACGTAGATGGTCTCGGAAGTATTATACACTTTATTGAGCTCGATTAGGTAAGCATCTTAACATAGTCGGTAACTTTCTGGCGAAATTTCAGGCCAGTGAAAATTACCCAATCCCCTTAGTATAGGTCCTGATAGGGAATAAATTTAATTTTTGACTATATAAGAAAGCAAATCTAGTAATAAGGTCCTTCGACTTTGCAATTTTGATATTCAACTTCCTAATTTTATTGTCCGAATAAAAATGTGAATACGATATAAGAATTAAAATTAATATTGTTTGAGTAAAAATTATTGGAAGGAAGAATGGAAAATAAGTATGCCAAATTTTATCGAGATCGGTTCAGATTTGGATATATCTCCCATGTAAAACTTCGATCAATTTACGTTTTATTGTGCACCAAACGTCTAATATTTGTCCAAAAAATTATCCAACTTGATCAATCTTTCAATTCCATGGAAAAAATGGTTATTACCTTTAATGTGCGCCCTGCAATGTACGTTTCTTCCAGTCCACTATGGGGCCGATGACATGTTTTCTCTTGAAGTTAGTCGTTTGAATAAAAATTAATGGAATTATGTTCAGAACACTTTATAAACCTCGAAAACAAAAAATTACAATCTGGCAACAACTTACGGCCTTAAGATGAGTTTTCAAAGATGCCATATTTTCTTTTGCGCCATTTCCTGAAATAGGTGTGTCAGGTTACTTTCCCTGCAGGAATTGTCCAGCAACATCTTTCTGAGAGAGTAAGGTAGTTTTATCCTATTTTGCAAGGAAAATGTGGAAAGTAAACAGACGGTATTCCTATAGCAGCTTGCAACTAATCAGCTGATTTGTCAAAACAAACCAATTTGTCCCCCATTAAAAGAATAAAAACAGAGGAAGCACCACCTATTTTACAAGTTTTATAAATAAAAAGGAAATTGGCAAAAAAATAATAATATGAGCAATAAAAGAAAGATAGGTTTGATGTGTTCCCCGGTACCCTTTAAACGTGTTGCTAATGGCGTTTGTCTAAAAATGTTGGAAATAGTCTTTTATTTTCTCATTACACATTTATATTTACGTTTTCCACATTTTGTAAAGTTGTTATCCAAAAACAATTAGCTTTGCTAATTCTAAAAAAAATATATATATTTTCAAATTGAAAGCACAGCAAGAAATAAACAAACAATAGAAAACATCTGATTGAATGTCTATGCATGAGAAGAAGCAGAGTTGCAAGTGATTGCAAGAAGAAATTTGTCCAGCAAGAATTTGCAAACTATCAATGGGATGGGATTTGACACTTACGACCGAATTGAGTCTAGAAGCTAGTATGTCAAATTTGGTGAAGATCGGTTCAGATATAGCTATAGCTCCCATGTATACTGTTCATCCGATTTATTATGTTTGTTACCAACATGCAAGAGGAATTAGTAAACGTTTAAATATGTATATATGTACCGAAATATCTATTAATACAAACAGCATTAGCATTACCTGGAGGTTAATGGCAGATTTAAGGAGAATATAAAATATACACCTACTCCAGCCGATGACTTAATCCAGTCAAAAAACGTTTTATGTATTCCCATCTTAACTTCTGAAAAATATGTATTTCTCTTGTCTCTAAATTTGAAATAATTTCGATTTTTTTGTTTTTAATTCAAAAGAATACACACATCTACAAACTGTGTATATACGCAACAACAACCACATGCAAATTTGTTTTTTGTACGTAATAAACGTGTAATGCAAGCCACACACGATACAACTGGTTGTACAACTTGGAGAGGTTGTATTCAAGTTTGTATAGTTTGTGGGTCAATTGAACGAAGTAGTGTCTCGGTTGTACAAACAATCGAAACATTAGTTGTGTTCCAGAACCTACAAATTAGTACTAATTAGTGCTAAATCTGCTACAACGCGTTCCCGTACTCCAAAAACTAGCAAAACTTGCAGCTCTCTCGAGAGAAAAATGGCGCTGAGTGGTGCACATGAATGTGACCGAGAAGAAATGTGCAAATTGTAAATTTGACATTTAATTGGCAGGGCTAAAAAGGTTGAAAAATGTATTGATACATTTCAATGTTCGCGCGTGACAACAAATATAATGAAAAAATATAAACTTAACAAGTAACAAGTAAAAAAGCAGTAAGTTCGGCTGGGCCGAACTTTGAATACCCTCCACCATTTGGAACGAATTAGAAAATTTTCAAAAAAAATAAAATCCAATAAAAATTCTTTTAAAATCTTTAAAATATCTAATATAGGAAGGTGCCGATATATGGGGGAATATACGATATTGTGGACCTATAAAGACAAATCTATGTCTGTGTGTAAAGTACTCACAAGGAACTCCTTGTATGGATTTTCAGATAATTCCATTGGAAAAGTGGCTAAAATCATCAAAATACCGAATATAGGGGAGTACCGTTATACGGGGGATATACGATATTGTGGACCTATATAGATAATTCCGTTTCAGGGGTAAAGTGCTCACAAAGAACTCCGTGTGTGGATTTTCAGACAATACGATTGGAAAATGTGTAAAATGTGTCATCAAAATACCGAATATCTATATAGATAATTCTCTGTCGAGGTATAAAGTACCCACAAGGAACTCCTTGTGTGGATTTTCAGACAATTCCGATGAAAAATGTGGTTCAAATCATAAAATACCGAATATCGGGAGGTACCGTTATATGGGGGATATACGATATCGTGGACCTATATAGACAATTCTTTTTGAGGAGGTAAAATGACCACAAGGGACTCCTTTTGTGGAATTTCAGACAATTCCATTGAAAAATGTGGCTAAAATCATCAAAATACCGAATATCGGGGGTACCGTTATATAAAGGCTATACGATATCGTGGATCTATATAGATAATTCTCTGTCGAGGTATAAAGTACCCACAAGGAACTCCTTGTGTGGATTTTCAGACAATTCCGATGAAAAATGTGGTTCAAATCATAAAATACCGAATATCGGGAGGTACCGTTATATGGGGGATATACGATATCGTGGACCTATATAGACAATTCTTTTTGAGGAGGTAAAATGCCCACAAGGGACTCCTTTTGTGGAATTTCAGACAATTCCGTTGAAAAATGTGTGTAAAATCATCAAAATACCGAATATCGGGGGGGTACCGTTACATGAGGGCTATACGATATCGTGGACCTGTATGGACAATTCTCTGCCGAGGTATAAAGTACCCACAAGGAACTACTTGTGTTGATTTTCAGACAATTCTATTGAAAAATGTGGCTAACATCATCAAAATACCGAATATCGGGGGTACCGTTATATGGGGGCTATACGATATCGTGGACCGATATAGCTTATCTTCGAACTTGACCTGCCTCCAGACAAAAGAGAGATCTGTGCAAAAATTTTAGCTTCCTATCTTAATTCGTTTAGACTGTAGCGTGATTACAACAGACGGACGGACGGACAGACGGACGGACAGGGCTAAATCGTCTTAGAATTTTACGCTGATCAAGAATATATATACTTTGTTGGGTCTAAAATGATTATTTCGATGAGTTACAAACGGAATGACAAAGTTAATATACCCTAAATACCTTTTTTGGTGGAGGGTATAAAAAAGCTGTAAGTTCGGCCGGGCCGAACTTTTAATACCATCCACCATTTGGTACAAATTCTATTACGAACTTCAAATACCAAATTTGGAACGATTCCGTTAAATAATGTCGCTAAAATCATCAAAATACCGAATATCGGGGGGTACGGTTATATGGGGGCTATATGATAACCTGGATCTACATGGCCCATTTACGAACTTAACCTGCCTACTGGCAAAATATACATGTGTGCAAAATTTTAGCCTTCTATCTCAATTATATACGATATTTTATTTTTTTTTTAATTTCCAAATTCGTTTGAAGTGGCGGAGGGTATTCAAAGTTCGGCCGGGCCGAACTTACTGCTTTTTAACTTTTTGTGTGTTCGTTTTATTCTTTCTCTTCGCTTCAGTTTGTTACTCGTAATACCCATGGTAAAGAATACAGGTAGATGCATCAACGCTTAGGAACATTGACATGTCAAAAATTTTTAATTGTTTTTTCAAATATAAATAGATTTTTATATATTTTCTTATGCGGCGTCATTCGGAGGTTTATATAAAATTGCCTTCGTCAATTGAGAAACCATTCAAATTTGCTAATTATTTTAATGCTAATAGTTCGTTTTTGTTTTAGCTTCTCCAGATTTCGTAGGATTTTGTGAACTACGAATTCAGTGTATATGTATATGGCAGCATTAAATGAACAAAAAAAATCAATATGGCAACGTTAGGGGAATGAAAGAACGAATGAATGAGGAATCAAAGCACATGATTAGAAACATTTTAGAAGAGTAAATATTCTGCATAAAAGAGTATTTTGTGCAAAAAGAGACATTGCAATTGATTCCTCAATTTCACTGAGCTTATATTTGTTAAAAGGACCAGAATTAGTTTTTGCAGTTTCCTTTTTATTGTGACCCATTTTTTAACGTATACTGTCCAGTCTGACCTAGTTTTTCGGTAATCAGTAACCAACTTGTTTCGGTAACCAGTCGATCATCTTTGACATAGCACCTTGCTAGGTCCTGGTGGCTCTACATAAAATCTATGACGATTGTTTCTTGTTCCGAATTCCTGAGCCAACCCCTAAAATATTAACTACTGATTAAACAGCACTCCACAATACATATTTCGCATATTTTAAAATAATTACATTTTTGCACAAAAAAATTTTTTTGAGTGTTCTTTTTGTTTTGTTTCAGTTTATTATTCGTAATACCACATTGTTTGGTTTTCACAGATGAATAATATTAGTTTGAAGAAGAAACTGATTTTCAAGAAAAAAAAAAATAAAATGATGTGGCAATTGGCTTCGTCAATTGAGAAACCATTTAAAAGTATTTTGAGAGTGTTTTAAAGTGATTAGTTTCTATAAAAACACAATTTCACTTAAAAAAACAAAAGCGGTTTCAAACCAAAAAAAAATTTGCGTTTTAAGATATCTGAAGAATCTAAATACGAAATTAACATCACTTTCGTACCGAATTAGTTTCTGTGACATGTCTGAAAAATAAAAAAATGTGAACAGATACACAATATCTGTCATTAAGATAACATTTTTATAACTTAAAAGTGTTTTGAGAGTATTTTAAAGTCACAAGTGTCCATAAAAATGAAGGATAATTACAATTTTAAAATCGAAAAAAAAAACACGAAAAAAGAGATCTCATTGTAAAAATCGTGAACAATTTTTCAATGGAATCGAATTTCAAAATAATAGTATAATTCATGATGCAATAAGGAGGTAAAAGTACATAAACACACCAAAGAAGTTATGCCCGCTTTGTCTTTCAAAATAAGATTCAACGGTTTGTTCTAATTTATTTAATACTTTTCCTTTTTTTGGAATATATTTTTTTTAATAAAAAAATCGCGAATGATGAATTATAAGCCTGGATAAAATTATCCAACTTGATCAATCTTTCAATTCCATGGAAAAATGGTTATTACCTTTAATGTGCGCCCTGCAATGTACGTTTCTTCCAGTCCACTATGGGGCCGATGGCATGTTTTCTCTTGAAGTTAGTCGTTTGAATAAAAATTAATGGAATTATGTTCAGAACATTTTCTAAACCTCGAAAACAAAAAATTACAATCTGGCAACAACTTACGGCCTTAAGCCGAGTTTTCAAAGATACCATATTTTCTTTTGCGCCATTTTCTGAAATAGGTGTGTCAGGTTACTTTCCCTGCAGGAATTGTCCAGCAACATCTTTCTGAGAGAGTAAGGTAGTTTTATCCTCTTTTGCAAGGAAAATGTGGAAAGTAAACAGACGGTATTCCTATAGCAGCTTGCAACTAATCAGCTGATTTGTCAAAACAAACCAATTTGTCCCCCATTAAAAGAATAAAAACAGAGGAAGCACCACCAATTTTACAAGTTTTATAAATAAAAAGGAAATTAGCAATAAAATAATAATATGAGCAATAAAAGAAAGATAGGTTTGATGTGTTCCCCGGTATCCTTTAAACGTGTTGCTAATGGTGTTTGTCTAAAAATGTTGGAAATAGTCTTTTATTTTCTCATTACACATTAATATTTACGTTTTCCACATTTTGTAAAGTTGTTATCCAAAAATAATTAGCTTTGCTAATTCCAATAAAAAAATATTTTCAAATTGAAAGCACAACAAGAAATAAACAAACAATAGAAAACATCTGATTGAATGTCTATGAATGAGAAGAAGCAGAGTTGCAAGTGATAGCAAGAGAAAATTTGTCCAGCAAGAATTTGCAAACTCTCACTGAAACAACTGTCAAAATTTTTCTCTCCAACCGCTCTCTTTGGCAGAACTTTAGGGTTAACAGACGACTCCCAGTAACAATTGGTAAAAATTGTTACAAATTTTAGGGTAACCAGACACACCTAATGCTAACTTAGCTTTATTGGCGCCAAACAAAAACTCTTTTCATTGTTTTAAAACAAAAAGTGGAAAATGCATGGAAAATAATGTAAATCGAGATTATTATTAGAAATAAAAAGTACTGTTAAACGTTGTAAATTTTCTCTGGGGTGAATGTGTAGTGTATTTTAATATAGTTTTTGTTTTCGTTTGTGTGTCATTTGGAGTAGAACTTTCGGTATTGGGACGTATTTTGGGAACAATATACATGTGGTGAAAGGTAAAAAAGCGTTCTATCATATTTTTAAAAAATAGCTTGAGCATTAAAAACCATTGTAAAATTAAGAAGGAAAAGTCATTTCAAGTAAGCATTCTCATCTCTGAATTTTCTGTAATTTATCTTGTCACATTTCACTACATAAAAACAAGTTCCCATCTATGATTTGTGTATATACAATGGATTTATAAATACAAATGTTGACAATGAGATGTTGTCAAATGAATAATTTTTGAAAAAATTGTAAACATATGTTTGCACGACTTTACCTCCTTGATTCGACCATGTAAAAAGCTAACTAATAACAGTTTGGCACAAAGCGGCTAAGAAACAGTGGACCGAAAAGCATTCTTTAAAAGATAAAAAGCCATTTTTGGTTCAAGACAAGTTAGTAGCTTCATCTGATCCGTCCTTGTTAACTACATATTTTAACGAGTATGGAAAGAGAAAAGTCAGGCTTCAAATTAAAACCAAAATACATATAGTTACAGAAGTTCTTTTTGTCCCCTTATTCTGTCAAAACATATACACATTTTGTATAAGTGTGTATATTGTTTTGAATAAAATGTTGCGGGTGGTCCACTTAGAAAAACCTTCTGTCCTCTCTGTAAAATTGTTATTTACAAATGTCATCTGTCATAGAACAGTTGGTGTTCGTATGTCGTATCTACACCTCCCGTACTAAATATTACTTGCTCCCATGTAAGGTGTCGTCCCTGAATGACCACGGGAGAGAGTGAGTTTTACGCCATATCTCAAATTTCCCAAATAACATCAATGATGGCGGAAGAAAGAGAAATTTATTGTATTAATACCAAAATTAAATGCATAGTTGGAATTATGTTGCAGTTGGAATATGCGCATATAAAAGCAAAGGCAGCACGAGGAAGCGTTCTTTTACTTTGTGAACGATTTCAGTGCGAGCGTAATTTTGCGTGTTTTTTAAACAATTGTAACAAAATAAAAAAAAGCAAAACATTTATAAAGTTAAATAAAGTTTAAGGGCATGATAGCCAGCGAACACTTCCAAATAAAAAGGAATTTGAGAAGTTCAAGAGCAATACAGAAAACTGGACTGACGTTCGTAGCTGCTTAAAGAAAATACCTGTTGCTTGAAATAGGCCACAGGGTAAACCTTAGTATCTGGACGCTGATAACTTCGTAAAGGCAGGTATATTGCGGAAAGCGGGAAAAGTTGCTTCCTGAAAAAGATTTTTTTTACTCCAACGCTTTCCTTTACGCTCCTCACGTTACGCTCGGCAGCTAGCGATTATCAGCTGCATCCTGTGGTCACCAAGCACCCTGTGTATGCCAACTGTGTCAGTGCCTAAGATCGGCTGCTGAAAAGTGGACTCTATCTGGAATATATTTCAACGCTGTAAAATTCATCATATGGTCGTGATTATATGTCAGTTTTCTCGCTGAGAAAGGAAAACTGATATACCAGTGGCCCAGGAAGAGTTCAGTATAACAGCAAGGTAACAAAGTGTTATAAAACGATAAACATCCTTATACTTTGAAAACCATAGCCGGCCGTTAGGCGTAGAAGATAAACAACCCAAATTTGACATTATTAATTTTTATTTATTTTTTTTTTTTGATACATTTATTATATTTCTTTTAATACTTATTCGAGAAAACAATTTACGTAAATTTTAGTCTAAGTTTTTTTATTTACATTTTGTGTTACTATAGTATTTTCGTTGTGATTGTTTTTTTTTAATTTATTGTAAGGGCAGGGGTCTTATTAACCGTTTTTCTTGTCGTGAGACGTAGATGGTCTCGGAAGTATTATACACTTTATTGAGATCGATTAGGTAAGCATCTTAACATAGTCGGTAACTTTCTGGCGAAATTTCAGGCCAGTGAAAACTACCCAATCCCCTTAGTATAGGTCCTGATAGGGAATAAATTTAATTTTTGACTATATAAGAAAACAAATGTAATAATAAGGTCCTTTCGACTTTGCAATTTTGATGTTTAACTTCCTAATTTTAATGTCCGAATAAAAATGTGAATACGATATAAGAATTAAAATGAATATTGTTTAAGTAAAAATTATTGGAAGGATTATGGTCAAGTGGGGTGGTGAATAGAGTAAGGGAGTCAGTGGGGTCCACATAATGAAAAGTAGGGTTTCGTGGACCATGGTAGGGTGGGCCGAGTGGGGGTTCCGAACAGCAAGGGACCTTAAAATCCTCAAGGAATGTTCTCCGTATGTTTTGTTGTAGAGTAAATATTTGTATTCGTTCACCGATGAAATGAATGATGTTGGACCCGAAGTTCGTTTGGCGGTTGAGAACCTACCTGAGAGTTTTGAGCAGCCGGAAGGCCAAACCGATGCTGTAAGAGCGGTCGTAACAAAAAAATACAATAATTTGAAATTATTTAAAATTTGGTTGCATGATAAATGTAAATTTTCTACGAATGTATTGTCCTGCTAATTTAGGTTCGATCTTGTGGAATAACCCCGAAATTTAATTCTTGTTTCGCGGATTTTTCCCAATATAAGAAGTTTGTTAAAAAAAATAATATAAAAAAGCCAGTCTAATGCTAGGAACACAATTGGAGCGAACGACGAATTTCGCCCTGAGCGTCGTATGGAACACAATACCGACGAAATTATAAAACAGCTGATGAAGTTGTTTACTTTTTGCTCATTTGTTGACTACAATGAAAATTATACAAGAACTCATAATTCTTTATAATTTCAGTTATGTCCATCTTTTCTATTATAAATTCACTGATATCCATCTTCACTCAGGCGCAAGTGCACAAATAAATAAACAAATTATTTATGTTTTTTTTATACGAATAACAGATAGTAGAGTGACCATAACAAATTTTTAAGTAAAAAGTAACTTTATTTACTAAAACACATAAAATTCGTACAAGTATGGCCACCTTGTACTGTTTTGTCGCCGTTCGCCGGCGTATGAAATAGAAATAAAGCTAATTGAGTTCGCGGCGACCGACGAAATTTTCGCCGGCGCCGTGATTGTGTGCACTTCCATATACACATATGGTTTTTATTTTTGACGACGAACATACGCCGCGAAAAAATTCGTCGTTCGCTCCAATTGTGTTCCTAGCATAAAGTCTATTTGACACTACAAGAATCCAACGCAGAGTTGCATTTTTCTAGTTTCTTTGAACTTGAGAAACCTTTCTAATTGAGCTATGTTCTAAAGTATTTCTGCACCATCGCCGTTGGCATTTTGCCAAGTATAATCGAATTTTTGTATTTTTAGGCAAAAATATTTTCAATTTGCTCTGCTGTGAAATTTTATATCAAAAAGTGTATACATATCGTATATGAAACAGGGAATTAAATCAAAGAGCAGAGAATATTACTATCGAGTCAAATCAGCTGGGGTTTGCTGCTACCTGTACCAAAGATGTACACAGTGATGCTCTCCATTAGTATGTAGATTCTATACCGAATTTAAATTAAATCAGGTCGTAAGAAGATATATTTTTTTAGTGAATTTGTTTAAATTAATGCGGTTTAAACAATAAATCCGGATTTGCAGCTACATCAAAAGTTTGCACAGACCATTTTAATAAGGCATATGTGTTGCAGTCAGCAAGTAAATTGAGACTTCTGCCAATGGCTATGCCAGAACTCGGACCACCGCAATTGAGCCCGTAAGCAATGGTAGAGAATAAAATTCAAATATATTCCTATTTTTACAAATATATTCCTATTTTTACATTATAGATATATGAAACCTGACGATACACAAGTAAATGTCCACGATAAGATTATTATTGACAAAACAGAAACGGAATCATGCACTCTTATTGGAAATCTAGCTCAAAAAACCAAAACATCAGGAGACTCAAACCCTACCCCGCATAAAGCTATCTGAAGAATGTTAGTTATTCTAATAGCTAGCTAGGGTTGATACACCAATTTATACAACATTTATCTCATAAAAGAAAACTTTGACATGAGGTCCAACCATGTCTCTGCATTTCATGATGTAGCGATATCCGTCTCACTTCCAAAATAGATGGGAGATATCGGGTCACTCCTTTAAAAAGTTGCCCATAAATTCTAAATTTTGAAAAAAGAAGTGAATTATTTACTTGATAGAAAACATGATTCTAACAAAATGCTTGTAAAATTAAGATTTTGATCGCCACAAATGGTATATTACAAAAATTCCGTTCTTAAATGTTTACAAAACTTGGCCAAAATCTAGTAGTATCTTTTCTAAACTGTACGTTATCTACTTAAGGAACTTTTACAGTTTTTGCCGATGTGCCCCGCTTCTGCGGGAAAACTGTTGCGTTCTAACTTTTTGTAGCCTGATTTTTTCTTGGTTGTATTTGTTTCAGTCCTGTAATTTTTGCAGCGGATATTGAAAAAATGTGCAGCTTTTAAGATATCTGCGGAATGAAAATAAAGAATTAAAGAGAAAGCTGCTGGAATCAAAGACTGCTTTAGATCACATTGAAAAAATATTTACAGAAGGTCAAATCAAAAAATTAAAATCTAACACAAATATTAGATGGAAATGGAGGGATATATCCAGTGTTATTTGCCTGCACGCTGCAGGGCCACGAGCGTACAGACATTTGTATCAAAAGAGGCATCCTCTTCCCAGCATATCCACGCTCAATAACTGGTGTTGTCAAGGAAAGGATTTTGTGGTCATCGATCAAGTTTATGCGGCAAGTGAATTATATGACATTAGATTAAAAAATTTTTATTCTATCTTTCGATGAAATGAAAATTGCTGAAACGTACGAATACGACTTGCATAATGATGTTGTTCGGAAACCGGCAAATTATGTGCAAGTCGTAATGGCCAGTGGGATAAAAAAGGGATGGAAACAACCTGTATTTTATGGTTTTGATTGCAAGATGACGAGAGAACTTTTACTACAGATAATATGTGTGCTAGATAATTCTGGTTATCCTGTGGTCGCTGTGGTCTGCGACATTTGACCATCGAACCGAAAGTTGTGGCGAGATTTCGACATAACGCCAGGTAAGTGTGCTATACCCGTTCATCTTTGCGCACGATAGCTCTTGACTGAAGTTTTGGTTCATAGTAATATTAAAACCAATAAGAAAAAGTCGAGCGGAGCCGACTATATGATACCCTACACCACTATGCATATTTAGTAGAGTTCTTCTAAAAAAGTTTTATATTTAGCATTTCTGGGCTCTATTAGATATCTCATACAAAATATCATTATTGTAGAGTGCATATTCCGAAAGTGGGAGATTTGAACACCAACAAAAGTTACTATGGGTCTATCTCGCTTCCTTCTCCATGTTACAAACAAATGCACAAAGACATAATACCCTTACTACTATGTGGTGTAGGGTATAAAAATGGATATGTTTCGAATTACAAATGAATTTCTCGGATTTCAATTGAAAATAACGAATTACAAATGACATTCTCGAGTTACAAATAAAATGTTTCGAATTACAATTGAAAAAGATATATATTAGTAACAATAGTTTTTTCTGTTTTTCTACTATTTTTTTACAAGAAAAAACCATGGTTTTCTCATCCCACAAAGTCAACGGAAAAAGTATTTGCTTTTGCTGATGTTCCCCATCTTGTGAAGCTAATCCGAAATTACTACCTTGACACCGGACTCGTAATTAATAATCGATTTATTACTTCAAGGACAATAACAGATTTGTTGAAGTTCACTAATAAAAACGATACATCTATAACATATAAATTAAGCGAAGAACATCTCTCTGTTAAGGGAGCAGGTATACAGCTAAACGTTTATAAATAATTAATGATTTATTAACATACAATTTAGGAAGGCAAAAAGTGAAATTGGCGACTCAACTTTTCTCTAACACCACAGCAAATGCTATCAAAAGGTTTTATTCCCTCGAGTTCGAAATATACAATGCAATAGATACTGCTGAATTTATTCAATGAGTTAATGATTGGTTCGGTATCCACAACTCCTCTTGTAGTACTTTTGGTTTACCCGGGAAGGTATGATAACATATAAATTACGAAATAAACATATCTATATCCTTTATTGTTAGGAACCTTTTGGCAAGTTTATTGAAACCCAGAAAGGAATATTAGAAAGAATGAACCAAGTTATGAGTAGTCCAATCGTGTCCAATAAAACTCGACTTGAAATCTTACAGAAAGGAATTCTTATTTCCAATAATGCTTTGATACAGTTGTACGACCACTTACAGAAGTAAAACGTGGAGTATCTATTGACAAGGCGCCTGAACTAAGACGTTCTTGAACATTTTTTTGGTTCAATGAGGAGTGAAGGGGCCTTAACGACCATTCAACTCCTCAGGATTTCAAACCATTCAACTTCTCAGGATTTCAGAAAATACATTTTGGGTAAGTATATGTAAGTCGTCTATAAAATTGAAGACAGAAATAAGTTCTTTGATTTTTAGCGCGCAATACTGAATTACTTTCTGGAACGGGCAACGTCGATGTTGATGAAACAGAATGGATTGATTTCAGTCAAAATGGGCGTGAGGATCAATCATTCCCCGAAATATCGCAACCGTCGCAAGATGATGGCTTTGAAAATTTGATGGCGGTTCAAAACGCAGAGGTTACAGAAATAGATGAAACGGATTTGAATGACATTGGTATTCTTCAGGATGATGCATTAGAATATATTTCGGGATATGTAATCCGAAAGTTAAATCTTGAAGAATACCAATGTCATTCAAACTCCTTTACATGGGTGGATCAGGTATCGAAAGGAAAAATTAACAAAACCTTCAGAGCCTTTCCTGACAAGAATAAAACAAGTAAAAAAACATTAAGTTCGGCCGGGCCAAACTTTTAATACCCTCCACCCTAGGGTAAAAGAACATTAGAAGAAATGTGGCAAAAAACATTAAAATGCCGAATATCGGGAGGTACCGTTATATAGGGGCTACACCAACACGTGCACCTATAATTACAATGTTTCCCCACACGAACTAGGACCCATTATGACCCACAAATACCAACTTTTACACAAATCAGTGAAAAAATGTGGCATAAATCATCAAAATACCGAATATCGGGAGGTACCGTTATATGGGGACTATACCAGAACGTGGATCTATACATGCAATGTTTTGCCACACGCTCAGGGACCCGTTGTGACCTACAAATACCAATTTTCAGACAAATCCGTGAAAAAATGTGGTATAAATCATCAAAATACCGAATATCGGTAGGTACCGTTATATGGGGGCTATACCAAAACGTGGACCTATACATGCAATGTTTTGCCACACGCTCAGGGACCCGTCATGACCTACAAATACCAATTTTCAGATAAATCCGTGAAAAAATGTGGCATAAATCATCAAAATACCGAATATCGGGAGGTACCGTTATATGGGGACTATACCAGAACGTGGACCGATATATCTCATTTTCAATACCAACCATCCTAGGGACAATACACACACTTGTGCCAAATTTCAAAGGTCTACGTCAAATAATGTGGGCTCTATCGTGATTTCAACAGACAGACAGACAGACAGACAGACAGACAGACGGACATCGCTAAATCGTCTTAGAATTTTATGCTGATTATGAATATATATACTTTATGGGGTCTACGACGAATATTTAGAGGTGTTACAAACGGAATGACAAAGTTAATATACCCTCCTACCCATGGTGGAGGGTATAAAAATGGATATGATTTTTAATAAAATGAATCGCATTACCATATCGGAATCCCCAACAATTCGAAAGAAGTTGATAGATGAAAGTAGCTGCATAGATTTGCCCCCTCATGTCAAGGACTTCTTTTTCAAATGCCGAATTTTTTTTAGAGTGCGACTTTTGAAAGGTTTAGAAGTAAAAAAGGCTAAGCAAAGATTTATGGTTTTAAAAAAATCCGTAAAAAAATATTTGTAAATAATTAGTATTTATCCTTAATATATGTAACAACATTCGATAATGACAAATCCACCTGTTTTTCGAAACTCAGTAGATGTGTTTTTTTTGTTCATTATAAATAATTATCTTAAAAATATCAGTTTTTTTTTTTTAAATTACTTTCAGATTTATTTCAATATTTGAAATATATCTTTATAATAAGAATAAGTAATTACTTTGAACCATTGCTTATATTCTTGTAAAACTATTTACATCGAGGATCTGTTTCTGTATGACGATGCGAAAGAAACTGGGAATAAAAACAACAATTCCGTGAGAAAGTTTAAAGAAAACAGAAGTAAAACAAATTTTCTTTGTTTCAATGGGAAAGACAAACTTAATATACCCTTCACAGTATGGTGAATGGTACAAAACTAGTTACCTTTAAATGGGGTTTTGCGATATAGAGATAAAGGTCATCTTCCAAAACTCTACTAACTAATGCAGGTGTTCGTGTATACAAAATGCGCATTGTTTTTAATGATGTGGGACTTCAGCAAAAACAAATTGGTGAATCTGCATTCAGACCTTCAGAGGCTACTTCTGGTACAGCAAACATGCCAATAAAATTTAAAGAAAATATCCATATATGCGAGTTGCTTTTATTGTATTTTACATACACAAACATTTCCAAAATAAACAAAGCAGAAATTCGCTGCAATGTTATTCTGTCAAGGAAACCTAGTGAACCCTACAACATACCAGACGTGCTGTTTTAAGTTTCTATTAAAAATTATTTAAAAAAAGTTAGAATCATAAGAAAAAGACCTCCAAATTGCATAATTTTGCAATGGAGGATCCCGATTCTCTTCCCCCCGACATGGAGTTTGATGTCACGGAAGAGATCGCATCAACCTCCAAACAATTGCCGGCTTTTGCAAACTCCACTAGTATGCAAGAAAACAAGACAAAACAGAACGAACGAAAGAGACTGCGCCTAGAAAGTGCAATATCATCAATAAATGTATCGGATCTGGCTGAGAAATTAACCAACTACAACCCGCAGGACCAAAACAAATTTGGCATTTTGGGGGCATTGGCAGACATTGACATTTCCACACCTGTCAGCAATCCAACCACAACCGAAATCAATGTTCCTCCAAAACCAAAAATCTCCTGGTGCCCACCGATTTTTACATACAATGTCAACATAAACTCTCTAGTAGAGTCATTACGTGCCGCATCCCCACAGTGCAATTTTAAAATTAAAAATATAAATAAAAACAAAAGTAAGTTGTACTTTGCAGATTCTAAAGTTCATGCCTCAATGATGGATCTTTTAAAGTCAAAAAATATTCAGTCATACTCTTTCACACCCAAGGATCAAAAGCAGACATCCCTGATAATCCGAAACCTCTTCTCTCTAACTGAACCAGAGGCAATTAAAAACGAACTAGATCAGTTAGTTCCTGAAACAGTGGCCAGTGTCTCAAAATTTAGAACACCGACATCAATTAAAAACAACACTGATACGGGTCTTTTCTTAGTTTGCTTATTGCCAGGAAAGAAGTTTGGCGAAATTTCACATATTCGCCAACTGCAATACCAATCCATAATCTGGGAGAAACCCAAAAAAAGGGATACCTTCGTCCAATGCCGAAGATGTCAAGGGCACGGACATATAGCACGTAATTGCAATTGCTCTTACAGATGCGTTAAATGCAAAGACAAACATCTTCCTGGAGAATGTAAAAGGTCCAAGACAGACACCTCGGAACCTTACTGTGTTAATTGCGAAAAAACAGGTCATCCCGCCAACTGGCGAGGATGTCCCTCCTATAAAAAATATGCCTCCGACAGGAAAAAAAAGATGGCAGTAGCATTAGAAAACAGAGCTCTAGCTCAAAACAATGTATCTAAAGCATTAAACACATCCAAATATTCACCGGAAAAAACTTTTTCAAACTTATTTAAAAGTGTCACATCTATTCCCCAAGATTCAACCAAAAAACCACAAATAATTCAAGACTTCCTTAAGCTAGCAAATCTTTTTTTGGAACCTGAAGAGCTGGCCTTAGAGCAAGAAATTCAAATATTCCTAACAGAATATAAAAACTTGTCAAAAACCGAAGCAAAAAAACAATTTTTAATGCTTCTTAATAAAGTTAAATTGAATTATGGACCATAGATCACTAAAATTTCTTACTTTCAATGTACGATCCCTTGTGGATAGAAGTCGACAAATAGAATTAAAAAACACACTACTTCACAATAACATCGATATAGCATTCATCCAGGAATGTCATCTCAGATCCAACATGCGTGTCAAAATAAGTGGATACACTTTTGTCTACGATAATTCTCCCACTGGAGTTGCAATTTTCATCAAGGACTCAATTCAATTCAAGAGAGTTTCCGTTCCGGCCACTGGCATTAATACGACACTTATAGAAATCTCATCTAACAATTCAACAAAAAAATACCTTCTGGGATCGGTATATATCCCGTGCAGTTATCCTGTACAGCGCCTCGATCTTGATCTGAATACATTACTTCAGTTATCTAGCAACTTTGATGGTTTCATCTTTGGAGGGGACTTAAACTCCAAAAGTCCAACATGGGGCGACTCCTACGAAAACTCAAATGGAAGAGTCTTGAGGTCCTGGTTATCAGATAATTCCATGGATGTCATCAGGTTATGCGATACTAGCCCATCGTATCCAAGTGGTACCTCTTACCTGGATCATTTCCTACTCAGCAACCATTTAATCAACAGTAGAAATCCTAACTATACTATATCCACCAGACCCACTTTCTCGGATCATTTCCCCATTAAGTTGGACCTGAAACTTGATCATTTAAACATCGATTTGACGCCTCCGCAATTCTTCATATCTTATAAAAACACTAATTGGCATAACTTTCGTCAGGACATAGACGTTATCTCACGTCAAATAATGCCTTCCATCAATAGGAACCTGACCAATGACGAGATTGATACCACTCTAAACGGTTTTAAGAGTCATTTTTCCAACATCCATGAAATACACTCCGAAAAATTTAAAATAGAGGATAGGAGCCTACCATACTCGGACAAAATCAAGAAAATCCTACAAATTAAACATCAATGGCAACGAAATCTCAAAAAAATCTTCCATCGTTCAGGCAACAGGACAAGCCGTGAGTACTCCATTCTTTCTAATCAAATTCAGCTCTTGAAAATAATAATAAAGGAGCTAGTCAAAATAGAAACAGCCCAAATATTTAATGATAGATTGCAAAAAATCAAACCTAGTCCGTCCGCCTTTAAAGAAATATACCGATTTACAGGAAGCAATAAATCATCTTTCTGCCGTCAGATCAACCATGCTAACAACACTATTACAAACAGTAACGAGATTGCAGATCATTTTAAGAATTTTTATTCCACCATATTTGAAGACTCAACAACACTTCCTGCCTCAGATGAGCATAATTCTACGCTATTAACATGTATCAACTCAACACCAACTCATATATATTCATTCGATGAAAATTTTAATTCTCTCCACAATCCAGACACATACCACTTTACTTCATCTGAAAATATAAAAAACATTATTTTCAACATCAATTCAAAAAAATCTAGCGGCCCTGATGAAATCTCAAACTTTATAATCAAGAGATTTCCAGAATCCACAATTAATTTACTCACGTGCCTTTTCAATAATTGCATTAACAACGGATACTTTCCCAAACAATGGAAAGTTGCCAAAATCATACCCATCAAGAAGAAAACAACAAATTGCAACGTTGATGACTTTCGCCCAATTTCCCTTTTGTCAAATATTGGTAAAATACTGGAAGTAGTGCTGAAAGAAAAATTAAACAATGAATTAACTATTGATCCAATATCAAACTACCAATTTGGCTTCAAATCTGGACATTCCACTCAGCACGCACTTCTCAAGTTTCATAACGACGTAACAACAAACTTAAGGAGTCAATCATGCACAGTTGCAATATCATTGGATATACAAAAAGCGTTTGACTCAGTGTCTCACCTCGGTATTTTGTTCAAATTAATTCAACTTGGAGTAGATCCATTTATTATAAAAATGCTAAAGAGTTTCTTCAATTCTCGTAAATTTATGGTTCAGATCCGGAATACATCATCATCCTTGGGCCATGTAAATAGCGGCGTTCCTCAAGGTAGTATCTTGGCACCATACCTTTTTAACCTGTTTCTTCATGACTTTCCACACATGTATCAACATTCCAAAGCAATCCTGTATGCAGATGATTGCATAATCTACGCACATAATCCTTCGCCAGCCATTGCCCTGAGTGTTGCTTCAGAACACCTACACATAATCAACAACTTCTATAAACAATGGGGTATTAAAATAAATGCCGCTAAATCGGTAGCCATATGCATACGTAATGCGTCGGGCAAATGCCCACGAAAAGTTGTACCAGAAAGCAAGCAATTAAAATTGTCTTTAGAAGGAGTAGAAATTCCTTTCAGCACATCCTTAAAGTACCTTGGTGTAACATTCAATCATCTCTTAAAATTCAACGACCATGCTCGTTCCATCATGCAAAAAGTTAAAGGTATATTAGCGAGTTTTTCAAACATCCTTAACAGCAATTATTTACCTCAAAACACCAAGCTGCTCCTATATAAGGTGGCAATTAGATCTATCCTAACATACGCATTTCCAATCTGGTTTCCTATTTCCCCAATAGTTGCCAACGAATTGGAAATTCTGGAAAGAAAGGTCTTAAGAAAATGCACAAACAAATATTATCAATCTCATCACAAAAAATTCTCAAATACTTACATATACAAAATCTCTAACGTTGTGCCATTTTGTAAGTACGCCCAACAACTTCAAAGGAAGTTTGTAGAGAAATTGGCTACTCACGAAAACCATATTGTAAGCGAAATCCACGAAATCGAGAAAAATATATCCTGGTCAGATTCGTCATATCTGTCTACAGTGGGTATTCTCAACGAACCTACTGAAGATGTCGCAGATGACTATACCTTACCACGCTTCTACATTAAATCAGTACCTGGAACCCACAGAGGTTAATCAGTAAAATTAGTTAATTATAATAATTCATTATTTGTTACAAAATATATACACTTTTACTTTTAAGCAGCCTATACTGTAGATCTCTCTTTATGAGAATTCGATTTATTAGCTGAGAACTTACTGTGATATTCAAAGAATAAGAAATTTTTATGTATAATTACACATTCTGTGTAAGAGCACTGACTGTCACTCCGTTTTGATGTCATATTTTGTTAACTAGTTTTAAGATTTTGTTAATTATTTATTTATTGTACACAGTCATTAGCACTGTTAGTTACAGTTGAGGCCGGGAGCAAGCCTTATATACTTCATTCATTGTTTACATTTTGTGTAATGATTTCACAATTCGCATGTAGCATATTATACACTTTCATTGTACGTTAGAATAAGACAACAATAGTTCTAACAGTCTCAATTCATGTTAATCGTTCACTTTGTATTTAAATGTACCATCGAAAAGAAGAAGACTCAATAAAGTAACTTACTACTACTTACTTATTCTGTCAAGGCGAAATACTTTTTTTCGCCCTAATAAAGAAATTTTGACAATACATGTAGGTGAAGGGTTGTATTTTTTTGCAAATTCGCTTTCTGGTCGACCTTATAATTGGGCCATGGCTGGGATCAAGGTAGATCTACTAGGTAGTCGCATCACCCCAGCTGACTGCACCTTTAACTGTCAAAACAAGTTGTTGTAATGCTGAATTCGCACTAAATGAATTCAACACAAAAACAAAGTTTGTTTATGTCTTCTTCACTAAAAGCCACCACGTAGCTACTAGCTTGATTGTTGGGCATTCTTAAAGGGCTTTTACTGGTGGCGATATTGGTGCTATGTTCTTTCTTTAAAACCATTTGATCGGGAACACTTGCTACTGTTATGCCATGTGCTGGAGTCGGTGTAACCTCCGGTTACCAACATTGGCTGGAACATAAGTGGTATTTATCGATGACGTAGAAGATATTTCAGTTGTGTGAATAAACAATTCGGGGGCTAACTATCAACTTGGGGCTGTTGCAATGGTCCCCGAGAGTCGTATGATTACTTGGCTTAGTTTCCACACACAACATGAAATGTAAAGAAACCCCTCGTTTCTGATTGGTTGAAAATAAATTGCCGCAAACATTAAATGTCATGGCAAATGTATATTTTTCGCCTTAGATGCCAATTTTGAAAATTTAGGGTACCACAAAAGTTGCTCTGTTGTAGCAGTTCGCCGATGCGGTTACCTGTTAAATCTACCTTGGCTAGGATTTTTTGAAATTTCACAGCGCCTATCAGCGAATTCGTACGGCGGTTACTCGCATAGGCTCTGTACTTTTCTACCAATGCGCGGTAAGAAAAATTTTCAAGGCAGAATTTAGTAAATTTCAAAAATGAGTAAGAATAAGGATTTCGGACAGTCTTTTCATAAACTGCATAATAAGCTGTTACTAAAGGGAGCTTCTTCAATATCACCTCTATCTTCAAATAAGATGTGCAGCAAACGACTTAACTCCCTTTGCAATACACCGACTAGGAATACAAACTCTCCATCAACTGTCCTTCGGAAGACCCCATCCGCCAATGCATGCTATACACCATCATCGTTATTTCGGAATGCAAACACAAAATCTAGATGCCAGAGAACTCTCGAACTTGGCGAAGCACCTCCCCCTAAGAACCTAAAATTGGATAATGTTGCAGTTGGTGATGACCGTTTAACGGTGGCCGTAAGAGTTAGGCCTCTAAATGCTCAGGAATGTCTGCACCATACTGTGAGAAATGTTACTAAAGTAAATGGCAATGAGTTAACGATATTAGTGGGCACAAGTGCTGACTCGTCCTGCGGTGTAAACCACACTTTTGTGTATGACCGGGTCTTCTATAGTTGTGACCCAGACTCTGAAAAATACGCAACACAGAAGGAAGTTTATGATGGTACAGCAAAACCATTAATTCATAGAGCATTTGAAGGATACAATGCCTGCTTGTTTGCCTATGGACAAACTGGTTCCGGGAAGTCGTATAGCATGATGGGCGTCGATACATTGGTGGATCCTATATCGAGTAATTTGGTAAATTCTGAAGCCGGCATTATTCCAAGGTATTGTTTTGACCTATTTGAATACATAGAAACAAATAAAGAGAAATTCCATGCTGAAATAGAAATTAGCTTTTTCGAAATATATAACGAAAAAATCCATGACCTGCTTTGTCTCGAGGACAGCGATTACGGCAGCAACAATTTTAAAAATCATTTAGGAACACCGAAACCCGATCGAAAAGCATTAAAAGTACGCGAGCATCCTATTTGGGGACCCTATGTTGTCGGCCTCAGTGTACACCCTGTGGATTCATACGAATCATTAAGGAACTGGCTGATTGTTGGAAACTCACAGAGAGCTAGTGCTGCTACCGGTTTGAATGACAAAAGTTCTCGATCGCATTCGATATTTAATATTATGCTTAATATTACTGACGTGGATAGAAAAACAATAAATGACGATCAAGGCAATGGAAGCTGTCAATCGCGAAGAAGTAAAGTAAGTCTGGTCGATTTAGCAGGAAGTGAAAGAGTTAGCAATTCTAATGGAGAAAGAAAACGGGAAGGAGTTCACATTAATAAAAGCCTTCTTACTTTAGGAAAAGTAATTGCGGCACTGTCGAACGAGAAGAATCATGTTCAAAGTAAAATATTCGTGCCCTATAGAGAAAGTGCACTTACCTGGCTTCTTCGTGTGAGTATTGCATATTGCTAATATTTTATTATATTGACGTTTTTTGCTAACATTACTATTGATGAGGAAGGTGTAAAGTGATAAACGGATTGGATTAAGTCATGGTGCTGCATACAGCGTAGAGAGCTTAACTCCTATTATATTAACGAAACCCTTTGTGAACAATTTAAGAAATCTCTCCCCATAGGTTTTAATGTGCCCACTTTAAAAGCAAAAGATTCAAAGATTAAAATGTCATTTATTTAAATCTCAAAACCTGTATGATTACCAAAAAGGTAATTAAATAGTAAAACAATATTTTATGTTTACCTTTAGGGAGCAAGTTGAGTTTAGGGGCTATGCTCGGATCATTTTTGAATTTTTACCGCAGCTGGGTATTTTTAACCTGATTAAGGGAATGTATTTTTTTCGTGGGAAAAATACCCGTTTACCAGGCTATTTCACCCGAAAGTTTCAATACAACATCCAGTTTTTATCCAGTTCTATAAAACTATTATCTATCATTAAGGCATCATTTGAAAGCTGGAATTACCTATTCAACAATTTGTCATACGATAGAGATACTGGAACCGGTTCCGGAGTAGTGCAAGAAAATTGGTATTTTTATACCAGTACTTTTTGAAAAACCCCTAAAAACCCGAAAATGGACCCATTATGGGGTGTTAATATCTGCATGCTACATTATAGCTTATATTCTTGCCTTTCCAAAATGGTATCATATGACTGATATCTCTTATAGTTCCAACGATATTTGTGATGCAAATCACAAAATTGAGATTTCTCCACTAATATGTATCTAAACTTTTCAACGTATCCGGCCTTCAGCTACGCGATCAATAGTTTTTGTAAGCATTGTAATTTTTCTAAGTAGACGGCCTTCGGCCGGGGCTTGATATTTTCTCCTCTATGGTATGTCAAGCACCAGATAGGCGATCCATAGTTATTTTAAACATTATAAATTTTGTAAGTAGCAGGCCTTCGGCCGGTACTTGAGATTTTCTTCCCTGGGGTATGTCCAACAACGGCTACGCAATCCACCGTTTTTCTAAAAATTTTAATTTTTGTAGGTAGCAGGTTTTCGGACGGGGCTTGCGATTTTCTCCTCAGCGGTATGTTGGACCGGCTACGAGATCCATAGTTTTTCTAAACATTATAATTTTTGTAAGTAGCCGAAATTCGAATTCCAATCAGGAGACCAAGATTTATTCACAGAAAAAAATTTCAGATCGAGTTACAGATAAACTAGGATTTTTACTATTCTTGATCAGAGTAAAGTTCTAATTCGATTTAAAAATGTCCGTCCGTCTGTCTGTTGGAATCACGCTAGAGTCCATGCAACATGTGAGAGGTAGCTAAAATTTTGCATAGCAATAGCAACAAATCATGTTATACCGCATTAATATATAACAAACTAGCTGGCCCGGTAATGACTCCAAGACTAAATATAAATTAATATTCATGGCAAAAATTATAATTACCGTCGGTTTTAGATATTTTGAAGAGCCTGATCTTATTTTTCAGCTATAGGCTTTAATTTGAGTGTTAAAGAAAATAAATGTGAAAATTCAGCTCAATTTTTGATATTGTAAAAAGCATTCAAATGAGCTATAATTTGAAATTTGTATTTCCAACGTTAAAAATCCCGTACTGCGTGGTATTCAGTTTTGTCACCTCATACTTGAAGGCAGAATGTAGTCAGAATAGCCAAAAAAATTACTCTTTTGCTCCGATTACCGTAAGATGGACATTAATTGTTTGTCATTTAAATTTTGCGGTGGAGATCCAATAAAGTTCCTTTATAATTTCGTATTTTTTTTTCATGTTTCTGCCACAATTTCCGACTGAATGAGTCCCAGATTGACATTTCGGAGTTTATTTCATATAGACGTACATCCCAAATCTACGTTCCCAACCAATATTCTCTTGGGGGTTACAAATTCAATAGAATACCAAATTTTCTTTTCTGGCCACACATTGGCTGGGAAAGTGGACTTGGGGGTATACTAATGTGGGGACTATACTTAAATAAATTCATATGAGGATAATTATCTGTAAGATGATTTTCCAATCCAGGGTTTTTTACCCCAGGTAGCCTCAAGACTAAGATGCGCGCTTTTCCGAAAAATAAAAATTTATAAGAAGAGGTTTTCTTCCCCCTTAGAAACAAAGATGTCAAATAAGGGCCAAAAAATGAAAAAGTGAGCAAGACCACGAAAATACCTTAAATCATATGATGGTGATACCAAAACGTGATAATTTTTTGCAAAGATGGTTTCTTCTTAAATTATCAACATAAGCTAAAATTAGTACGAAAAATATGGTTAAAATGTAGAATATACTTGAAATCGGGTTGTTCCGTTATCAGAGGTTATGATCCATATCATGACCTGGCAAAGCGATTAAAGGTATCTTGAATGTTTAGGTAGAATTTCTATTTTGCGTTCTTTATAGTCGGCGTTTGACTGATTGCAGTCCCAATGTATTTTGCATTTTGTGTTCTCATTTGACAATTTATTGAAAGAAGTAGGTCCACTTTTTGAAATTAGCCCCATAACGCTTCCTTGGTCATTTTTGTTTGTTTAAATGTGTTCGCATCTTCCAGCTGAAGCACGATGTAGGTCCTGGAGTAGAAAGCATTTAACATCGTATTGCGCCCTCATTTCATTTTTAATACTATTCATTCAGAATTCAAACCAATAAAAAAATGTACACTTCAATATAGAAAAAAGAAAAAGAATCTTCAACTGGTTCGCTGATTTTTTTTGCGGCAAATGTTTAAAGGTCCTTACGAAATTTGTCGGTAGAATGTACTATTATTTTAAAATTAGATTCCATTGAAAAATTGTCGATTTTTCTCGATTTTAGAATTTTCATATAAAGCGACAACGAATGGCTTTATACTACCCAAAAAAACCTACACATCATATTAGAATTAAAAAAAAACACTACAAATGTACATTCGAAAATAGTAAGTCAAAATGGAAAAAATATGCAATATAAAACATTACTATTGTACATTTTAAAAGTCGAAATGAAAATGTTCAAATTTCACATTTTTACGCGATTTTTTTTTTTGGATTTTATTCTTTTCTGCCAAGAGGCAATTCCGAATTTGTCTTAATCGTTAAAATCAGACCGGCGGTCTTTATGTTATAAGAGTAGTAACTAACACAACTTTCTTTTACATATAGAGAGATAGATTTAAAAGTAGGCGCGTTCCTCAGCCCCTAAATAAGTACTTAGGGTTGGATGGAAAGCCAACAGCATCTCGTGTAATAATTCTGAAACCGATATCTTCACTATTTTGGCAAATATAAAGATTTTAGATAAATCGAAATAGTGGGCGTAAAAGGAGGTGTGGTCAATATTTTTTTCTTTAAAAACCTAACTCGGGGTATGACAAACGTTTGTACAAAAATTATGCAAATCGGTCCAGCCGTTTTCAACTGATTCCGTTACCAACAAACAACAATTGATTTTTATATATATAGATTAGCTGAAGCAGTTTTAATCAAAAAAATATTATAATGTTAACTCTTAATTCATAGGGTGCTTGTTATATTATAAAATGTTCCGAGATTACGACAGGTAATTAAGGCATTAAATGAACATCCGATATACCGTGTCTCATATTCGGATATATGTTCTCTTCTACGGACATTATAGATAAAGCGAACTACATAATGTACGATTCTACGCAAATGGAAAAGGTAAATACCAGTAGCACCGGGCACGACCTCAATGCCGTCAAATCAATCAATACCAATCCCATGGTGGCCGGTTTTATGTACCAGATTGACTCGGAGGAACAAATCTTCGACCAGGATCTGCCATTTTTCTGATGTGGGAGCAACATTACCCGGAATGTTTGCTCTGTATTCTCTTGGTCCAAGCCGGGATCGAGACCAATCTCGGACCATGGTTCAGCTCCGTTTGTCGAAATCGCATCCACCACAGATCGGACTCGGTGAGATGTAACGGATACATGGAATGTGTGCATTTCCGGAATTGCTCCGACCTAAACCGTATACAGGAGTATAGCGATAGGGACTACATAGCTTCCTGCTGCGGCGATGTAGGCCCCAATGAGTCTTCATCTTCGTCGTCCACATCGTCGTCGAAGTATGAGACTCCCCCGCAATCTCCACAACAGCAAGTCGTGCAGCAGCTGACGCCACACATTGCTGTTCAAGTCCCGAACAATGCATCGTTTCTCCAATTCAACTGTGATGGTCTCCGAGGTAAGATCAACAAAATCGTAAACTTCATGAGTCGGAAGAACATCAAGGTGGTAGCGATACAGGAAACGAAGCTGATTACTACCGGAAGGCTTCAAAGTTGTGATGGATACAACGTATTGAGGAAGGATCACACCAGAAGGGTAGGTGGAGGATTAGCGTTCCTATTGCACCACTCTGTCCAGTGCAGACCAATCTCGACTGAGCTTGACTCTAGTGACCCGTACATGGAATGTATGGGGGTAGCGGTCAAGTGTGGAACCGCAGAGGTGGAGGTGCTTATCGTGTACATTCCGCCGTTAAATATCTAAATTTAGAGAATATATCAATTGCCGCTTCATAGAACTGTCCAACCCATCTGATGTTCAAGTAGCAGATAGATGTTTCCGGGACATCATCAAAGCTGCAGCCGCTGGTCGAATACCTGAAATAAAACTATATTTCCTATCAGAGGCAGCGAGATTAACAAATTCGCCGAACTAATCCTAATAACCCCAGTCAGGGAACTTACTCTGGAGGTAAACAGGTTAGTCGGTGAGTATAAGCGGAAAAAGTGTCAAGAACATCTGAAGCATTGCAAAGTGACAAATCCGAATAGGTGCGCGTGTTATTTCTACCGGCAATTCATAGAGAACCCCGAGGGTGACAGGGCTAAGAAAAGAATCCTACGCCGTCTACGATCTCTTCCAGCCAAGGAGGTGCCGCCACAATTTACGTTGGAAGATGTTGCACATGTCATCAGAAGCGCAAAGTCATCCAAAGCGCTTTGTCCTGACGGAATCTCCATGGTGATGTCGAAGCAACTGGATGAACCAGGAGTTGAGTATCTCAGCAAACTCCTCGTTAGCCATCCTTATAGTTCTCGATGCCTGGAAAATGGGCAGGGTGGTTCCGCTTCTGAAGCCAAGCAAGGATGCCAGCAAAAGTGATTCATACAGGCCGATATCACATTTGTCGCCAGTTTCAAAGACGCTTGAAGCTTTACTTCTCCCCAGCATATGAGAGTGTTTCCCAGTAGCCGATCGTTAAACGGATTCCGAAAATTGCATAGCACAACAACAGCTTTACACGCCATTTGCACACATGTCAGTAGAGGACTCAACCAGACAGGCCGTGTGAGAAAACAGTTATGGTGGCACTTGATTTATCAAAAGCTTTTAATACAGTCAGTCATGCCATCTTCGAGGACATTGAACGCACCGCCCTCCGGCCAATTTTGAAACGTTGGATAGTAAACTACTTGTGTGGACGACAGTCGTACGTGGAATTCAGAAACAAGAAGTCGAGCTTCCGTGAAGCAAGGAGTTCCCCAAGGAACTGTTTAAAATCTACTTTTCTGACATTCCCCGCCCTCCAGATGGCATAGAGATAACGTATGCAGATGATTGTACGCTCGTGGCGTCCGGACCCATCATATATGACCTATGCGATCGGTTAAATGATTACATAGTTTATCTAACCGCCTTTTCACTGCGAGGAATATGAAGATATCCGCCACTAAATCGACGGCCACACTTTTCACCACATGGACTGCGGAGATGAGGCTATCTTTGAATGTACAGGTCGATGGAGTTGTAATTCCGACCACCAATTACCCCAAGGTCTTAGGAGTCACATTCCATAGCCTCTTCAAGTCGTCCGCGCACACCACAGATATCTGCGATAAGATTAGAAGTAGGAACAAGTTTCTCAAGTCTCTGGCCGGCAGCACTTGGGGAGCTGATAAGGAAACGTCGGTCTGTGGTAAACTATGCGGCTCCGGTGTATATGAATACTGTACTAGGAGAACATTCCCCTCCCATCGCAACTGAAGAGCGTGAGCTGTCGCCCCGACAAAACCCAAGAGTTTGGAGTCAGATCGAATACAGCAGTATGAGCTGCTACAACAACAGCAACCTCAATGCCGTATAAAATTGTAGACATTAACAGATCATGCGCCAAATCTTCTATTATATAGCAAGGTAAATATAGGTTACATGCTTAAAACCGTCGTAAAGAAGACCACACCTTTCCCAATATGATGTCAATATGATTCTTAAAAGACAATTCGTTATCAATTATCAATACTAAACATTTATGACGGAAAAAAATTCCACATTGTTATTGAGCAATTTTATATTAATAGTGGGGAACCTATTTTTAAATGCTCTAAACATCATTGCTTTTGTTAAAGTGGGATTTATCGTTAGTAAATTTATGAATGACCAATATGAAAACTGACAAAGGCACGTATTAATTCGATTTTCAAACCCCGAGAACTACTCACGGTTACTATTGAAAAGGAGAAGATTTGATAAGATTTGCATGATTCGGAGTCAGTGACATCCTTAAGGCCATTTACATACAATATAAATAGAAGTGGGCCTAATACAGTGAAAGAATGCGGTAAGCTCTGCGAGATACGTGTTCACTCTGACACATATTTCAACGCCAACGCCAGGAGCCGACGCAATGATCGTACTGTGTAATGCCGTTGTGTGTTGAGGATGGGAACCGTGATTGATGTTTGGCAACTGGACAACTTCCTCAAGAGTCTTTGTTTATATGTCTTTTTTGGCATCCTTGCCTGGATTAAGTAGAGGTACCAACTTGCCCATTTTCCTTCGGGGACTTTGTGTGAGTGGATAACTGGACTTCCGGTGTAGTCAGTTTTTTCGAAATTATCATTGATATTCCGAACGGGTCCAACGCTTTAGATGACAGCGTTTTTGATTATATTCGCAACATCATAAACGGCGATAAAAGATATCTTATACGAAGTACTGGCCTTGGATTTGCCCTATCACACTCGGGTTGCTCGACAAATTGGCTAATGAAACCGCCAGCGCACCTCTTTGGATCAGTCACCGTTATGTCGTTAAACGTCCTTTTTCCAGGGTTCGAGAGTGGCTTTAACGTTATCCACAGTTTACTTATATCGGTTCTAATGTTGCAAAACTTCAGATGGTCTAGTCAATTTTTCGCTTGTGCTTCTGTACCAACCTGTTGACTTCCATTGTCAGTTCACTGACTATGGGATCAGTAGGTTGGACACGCTGGAGCTCATTACGCTAATTCGCTGGCCTCAGATGGGAAATTAGATGTTATTTCGAATATCGGATATTCGGACATTCAGCAGGTATATTGCGAGCGGCTGCTGATGATGCCCCGGAAAATTCTTTCTGCTGTCGACAACTAAGTTGTTGCAACACGATGCAACGTAATTCCTCTCGCTGTATTCCCTCAAACGGGTTAGTGTGGAACGATTCCTAAAATGTACCCAATTCTATGTACTGTTATAAACGGAACTTTATAATTTAAACAATTTTAGACTAATTTGTTTGATATAAAAAAACCATTAACAAAAAATTTAATACATTATAATAAGACCCCTACAATAAAACCTTTGAATTGCAATCAGTTACCTTCACTAAGTATATGCCACTATTATAGCGAGAACTACGTTACCTGGGGATGAAGTAATACCTGCCAATAATCACTAAGTATATGCCACTATTATAGCGAGAACTACGTTACCTGGGGATGAAGTAATACCTGCCAATAGGTATCCCAAAACCAATTTCGATATCGAAAAATGTGCGATAAAAACCTATACCTAAATATGATACGTGGGGATAAGGTAATACCGCCCAATGAAAGGCCTTCCCAAACGGTCCCAAAATGGAAAAATACCATATTCAAGATCTATTTTCGATATCGAAAATCTATGTTTATTTATTAAATAGTTATATATGAACCCATTAAGTCGTAGAGTAAAATTTAAATGTTACCTTTTTGGGATGAAAAAGAATTGCAATTGTATTAGAAACCCGATAAAAAAGAGATGACATGAGATGCCATGCATATTTATTTATTTATATTCAATTTGTACAGCCGACAGGGCAATGGACGTTTCCAAAAACTTCTATACATGACTACTCTAAATAATTATAATATCCATAATCCTAAAGACTTAAAATTAAACACTGAAACAAATTAAGAAATTATTATTTTTATACCCTCCACCATACACAGTATGAAGAGTATATTAAGTTCGTCATTCCGTTCGTAACTTATCGAAATAATCATTTTAGACCCAACAAAGTATATATATTATTGATCAGCGTAAAATTCTAAGACGATATAGCCCTGTCCGCCCGTCCGTCTGTTGTAATCACACTACAGTCTAAACGAATTAAGATAGGAAGCACAGATGCACAGATCTCTCTTTTGTCTGCAGGCAGGTCAAGTTCGAAGATGGGCTATATCGTTCCACAATATCGTATATCCCCCATATAACGGTACCCCCGATATTCCGGTATTTTGATGATTTACCACATTTTTCAACGGAATTGTCTGAAAATCCACACAAGGAGTTCCTTGTGGGTACTTTATAACTCGGAAGAGAATTATCTATATAGGTCGACGATATCGTATAGCCCCCATATAACGGTACTCCTCGATATTCTGTATTTTGATAAATTTATCCACATTTTCTAATGGAATGGTCTGAAAATCCACGCAAGGGGTTCCTTGTGAGTACTTTATCCCTTGAAAGAAAATTATCTATATAGGTCCACTAAATCGAATAGCACCCATACAACGGTACCCCCGATATTCGGTATTTTGATGATTTTAACCACATTTTTTCAATTGAATTATCTGAAATTCCACACAAGGAGTCCCTTATGAGTATTTCACCCCCTGAAAGAGAATTGTGTATATAGGTCCACGATATCGTATATCCTCCATATAACGGTACCCAACGATATTCGGTATTTTGATGATTTTAGCCACATTTTTCAACGGAATTGACTGATAATTCACACAAGGAGTTCCTTGTGAGTACTTTACTCCCTGAAAGAGAGTTGTCAATATAGGTCCACGATATCGTATATTCCCCATATAACGGTACCCTCCGATATTCGGGATTTTTATGATTTTAGCCACATTTCCCAATGGAATTATCTTAAAATTCACACAAGGAGTTCCTTGTGAGTACTTTACCCCCAGACATAGATTTGTCTATATAGGTCCACAATATCGAATATCCTCCCATATATCGGCAACTTCCTATATTAGGTATTTAAAAGATTTTAACAGAATTTTGAATGGATTTTATTTTTTTGAAAATTTTCTAATTCGTTCCAAATGGTGGATGGTATTCAAAGTTCGGCCCGGCCGAACTTATTGCTTTTTTACTTATTTTTTTTTTAATATCATATAACTAGCCCTGCGCCTAAGATCGGCATGTCCCAGTAGTCGGTATTTTTTAATATTTAAATAAATAAGAATGTTTATAACTAAATAAAAAAGAAAAATATATTATCTTCGAATATAATGTAAGCTATCTTTGTGTAAACTTTCGTTAAGAAACTATGTATTCTATACAAATTTACTTTTTTGTCTGTGAAGATCATTCAGCACGAACGAGACAATACACAGTCTTAAAAAAATGCGGAGACGTCAAATTTAAACGATTCATAACTATGTTTTATGTATTTTTAACATGGTATTTTTGAAATATTAAAGAACTGTCAAAATAACTATTTAGACAAGAATATTGTCCTTACCCATAATGGAATTTAGCAGCTATGTTGATTCGTATTCTTCAATTTCATTACAGTGTTATGTGCAATTTTGACTCGCCTCTTCGTGATAAGTTTGTGTTTTGCAGATCGTTTTGTAACAGTTTTCGACCTGGATTAGTAAGAGGTCCTTTGTTGTTAGAGCTGTGAGATTGTGGAATCAGCTTCCTTTAGCTTTACGTACTTTACGCATATACCAATTACCTGTCTAGGTTTAAAGTAATTGAATATCTTCGCCTTGATATGTAGGCTATGTTTTTGTAGTGGTTGCGACTGTTTATTATGGGCTTTCTTTTGATTCTTCGGGGTTTTAGTGAATTCTTAATAAAAATTATTAGGTTTGATCTGTTAAATTTTAATAAAAATTGAATTTGTATAATTTTAGACATGGTAAAATTAAGAAAGAAAAGTCATTTCAAATAAGCATCTCCATCATTTTCTGTAATTTACCTTGTCAAATTTCACTATATATGTTCCCCTCTCCGATATGTGTATGTTTAATGGATTTACAGGATAAATTTTGACAATAAGATATTGTCAAATGAAATATTTTGAAAAAATTTTGAACATATGAGGTAAGTAAATAAATGGAAATTAAATGAAAAACTAATATATTTGTAAAGTATTTGTAATTAGGGAGTTTTCTCTGATGTCGACTACTGTAACATGAAACATTTAGGCATGTGTGTGGAAAATATGCATTTTGGACATTAGAACTAAACAAAAATTAAAACTTTGTTATTGCAAAAATCTTCAGGCTTAATCCCATTATTGTTGTTTTTATAAAACAACATATGTTTATTAGTGGAGAACGATGGTAATGTTTACCAGGGTGCAGGGAATACCTAGGTTTCGGAAAGAGCCATCAATCCTCATCAGTTCCCTTGTTTTTTGCCTGGGATATTCTCCCCAGAAGTTATTTTAAAATAACTCCTATGACAAAAAAAAAAAAAAAAAAATATATATATATATATATATATATACACTGGTGGCCAAAACTAAAGCAACTGAAATTACAAGGAGAATGAATGCCCTGTACCTTTTTCAAAAATTAAGAAAATGAGAAAGTTTTTCTTGTTTTAAATTAGGTACTTTATTCACTTTTTAAAACCCTAAAACATAAAACCAAAATTCATTTTTATATAAAAAATAATGTTTGGTAAAGTCAATTAACCCGATTTTGGCTTGGACAAAACAAAAGCAACTCTGTTGTACATTCATATAACCGCTGCAATTTCAGTTGTTTTTACTGTGATATTTATCGTTTTTGCTTCCTTAGACAATTTCGCTTGTCATAAATCCTTTTTGAGAAGTTTTTTACCACAGTATGTGTTTATTTTCGTTTTTTAAGTACTGCCCAAAAAAAAAAAAAAATAAAAATGGCTAGAAGCAAATACAGTACCTGAATAAAACAGCAAATTATCAGTGACTATTAAAACAACATATCACAGAAAATGATTTCCGAGAAATATTTCATAAATATTTATGTGATTTCATAATTATTTCTATATACTAAGTCGGTTTTTTGAAACTGGATCAGTAGTAACAGTCCATAACGGATGAAGGCCGTGAAAAACTTCAGCCCGTACTGATCCACAAATTGTGAGAGAAATAAAAAACAACTATTTAAGAGTTCAACTGGATTGGTGAGAGAGCAATCATTGGATATAAGCTCGAGATCAGTGCGTAGACGAGTAGTGGCAGCTGGTCTGGATGCCCGTAAGACATCAAAAAACCATTTATATCTGAAAAAATCAAAAAGGCTTTCGGAAACGATAATATTAAGTGGAATCAAGCTCAATGGAAAAAACATTATTTCTGGGATGAGTCTACGTTTAATATTAAGGGCTCAGACGTCAAAAATTTTACGGTGAGAAGACCAAAGAATGAAGGACTCAAGCCGCAGTGTTGCAAAGGTACAGTGACGCATGAGGGAGGGTCAAAAATGACGTGGCGCTGTTTTTTTTTCTATGGACTTGGGCCTATCCATAAAATAAAGGAAGTTGTGGATCGGTTTGTTTACAAAGATGTGTTGGACATCGCGTTGTTTCCTTACGCTGAGTAATATATTCGGCTGATTTGGGTGTTTCAGCATGCCAATGATCCCAAACTTGTATCAAAACTTGTCAAATATTGGTTGCGGGAGTCAAAAATTCATATTTTGTTATGGCCGGCACAATCACCTGACCTAAACTCCTTAGAAAACCTTTGGAGTATCGTAGATAGGAAGATCAACAGAGATTCGGAAATAAATAAGCACAACATTTTCTATGGAATTCGGAGTGCCTGGGAAAGCTCACCCAAGGATCAAATTGAGCGTGTTATAGATTCAATGCCTCGTAGGTGTGCAGCTGCTATCAAAAATAATGGTAATGCTATCGACTACTAACCAAAATTTAATTATTTTAAAATAAAAAATCAAAACTTTAGTTTTCCACATATTATTTTTCGTTCAAAATTATTTTTGTATTTTTATTTTTAGTTTCTTAAAAGTGAATCAAACCCCTCATTTAAAACTGGAAAAATAATTACGATTTGTCTATTTTTGTAAAAGTTACAGGACATTTATTGTCTTTGCGATTTCAGTTTTGGCCACCAGTGTATATATATATATATATATATATATATATATATATATATATATATATATATATATATATATATATATATATATATATATATATATATATATTTCAGTCGTAGACTTCGTAGTGAACGCACGCACTTTTGCACAAGCGCATCAAACCGGAAGCAAAAACAAAGTTTATACACAACAAATATCCCGATCGTGTTTACCAACACCTTTATCGAAAAGATTATTTAAAAATACAGTGAAATGGCTACTGCACAAATGCCAAACAATTATATTTGCAGTCAATGTTCTTCAAAAATAAAAACTGCAAATTTTGTTCGCTGTTTTAATTGTGACAGAAGTTTCCATTTCAGTCCATGCTGTTCTCTCTCTGAGAGTTCTTATAAGAGCATGGGGCTCCCAAAGAAAACGGAGTGGAAATGTCATATTTGTAATCCGAGAGCAAAATCACCAAACAATGTATACGTTTTTGTTAACAATAGTGAAAATGAAACACCTCAAATACAAGAAAAGAATACAGAACAACAAATGCAATCAAAACAACAACGAGACGGTGATGATAATGAAGAAACTGCAAGCAAGCGCTTCAAAAATAACACAACAACAACTACTACCTCATCAAACGAAGAAATATTAAAACAAAACAAAGACATATCTGACTTAAAGTCGGGTATGATCGAAATGCAAAACTGCATAAAACAACTAACAATAAACATAACAACCACAACAACAAACATTACAAACCTAACAATGTTCAGTGGCGAAATAAAAGAGCACATTGCTGATATTAATCGAAATGTAGCTATCATAACAACACAAATACAAGAGCTACAATTGAAAGATCAACAAAAGAGTGAAAAAATAAAAGAGCTTACGGAACGAATAGAAAAAATGGAACAAAAATCAATAGAAAGAAATATTGAAATAGGCAACATAACGAATGAGAACATAGAAGTGATTGAAGTACTGAGGCAAATAAGTGAATCCGTTGGTGTGCCTATAAACAACACCGATATAAACAAAGCATACAAGATTAAAAGAAAAAACAAAATTAGCGTTGAATTTGTCTCTCTTAATAAAAAAAGAGAAGTAATGGACAAAATTAAGAGACACAGAGTTGAGATAAAAATTCCAGGGCAAGAGAACAACACAATGTACTATGTAAATGATGAGCTTACGGCGCATAACAAACATCTTTTATGGCTAACAAAAATAAAAGCAAAAGAATCCAAATGGAAATATGTGTGGGTTAAAAATGGCAATATTTATGCGCGAAAAAATGAAAATTCGCCTTTTACAATAATTCGCAACACATCTGACATCGAAAATATAACTGAAGCAAATTAAAAAATAGTTTAATTCACATACCATAAAGAGAAGCTTCTGATATCGAAAATAAATTCACTTTTAAAAGAAATACAACAACACGCCTACAAACAAAAAAAAAAAATACATCTGAAATATACGTAAACAATCTAAATATAAATAATAAGATAAAATTAAATATATAAATAAATTAGAATAAATAAGTTAAAATAAATAATAATAAATAAATTAATTAAAATAAACAATAATAAATAAATAAATTAAAATAAATAAGTTAAAATAAATAATAATAAATAAATTAAAGTGAATTAATAAATAACATACAAATAAATAAACACTACATATCAACAAAAATGAATTATACAGAAGAAATATTAAATAGTTTTAACGACATAAATATGAACTACATGAATTACAATATGTCGGTAATACATTTAAATATCAGATCGCTAAGAAAAAACTTTTTGCCCTTTTTAACTAATATATCAAAAATCATAAATAAAATTCAATTAATTGTTCTAACTGAAACTAATATTTGCGATGATGAAAATCAGTACTACTTCATCGATGGTTTCAATGCAATTTTCCGAAACAGAGAGAGTAGAGGTGGTGGTATTGCAGTGTACATCAGAAAAGATACACAATTTGAGGAAAAAACTATCGAAATGGAATCGACAGAAGCAATGCAAATCACAATAACAACAACAAACAATAAAAAAACAACGGTTATACCAATATATCGACCACCAAACAAAAATATAAGAACTTTTTTGATTGAATTAGAAAAACTGATAAGTGCCATAGACAGACAATATAATATTATCTTTTTGGGCGATATAAACATTGACTTGATGAAACAAACCATTACAACAACAAACTATATGAATATCCTATTGTCCTATGGTTTACACAATATGATAAATAAAATCACAAGGGAGGATAACAAATCGTCGACATGTATTGATCATATCTTCTGTAGATGGGATAAAAATCTCTTGCACGCACATGCAGCAGTGATTAAAATAGATCTATCTGACCACTTCGCAATATTAGGATGTGTCAATGAAAATGAATTCAATTCGAACAAGAAACGGAACACAGAAACTGCTAAAACCTTCTCATTAAACAACTACAAAGTAAGCAATGATATAAAAAACATAGACTGGGAAAAATTAATTAATGAATCGGACGGGACAAACGATCTATTTAACAGCATTTATACTGTTTTCAATGATATATACAATAACTCAAAAACTCAACAAGTTAAACTCAAAAAAAGGAATCCACATCCATGGCTGAATGAGCATATTCTAAAATGTTGCGACATAAAAGATAAATTATACAAAAAATGGTTGCAAAATAAAAACAATCAAACAAATGAAAAAATATATAAAAATTTCAACAACAAATTAAATAAAACAATTATAAAAGCAAAAAATGATTACTACCATAACCAATTTGTATTAAATCGAAACAATATACGAGGAACATGGCAATTAATCAATAAAATAACGGGTAAAACGGTGGAAAATCTAGATTATACAATAAAAAAACACTTTAAAAATGAATCTTTAAAGGATGTAACAGAAAACTTTGCAACTAAATTTAACGAGAACGTACTTAAAATAATACATTCATGCCCAGTTGTCACTTTAAATACGAGAGTGGAAAAAATCGTCAACAACTCGCTTTATATGGAATATGCAACCGAAGATGAAATAAACAACATATTAAAGACATTGAATACAAGAAAAAGTGCAGGAATAGACAACATTCGCTCAGTTGATTTAAAAACACATGCCAACCTTTTAACGCCAGTTATAACTAAATTAATCAATACCAGCATCACTGAAGCAGTGGTACCAAACAAAATAAAAGAGTCTATCATAAGACCAATTTTTAAAAGCGGAGATAGAAAGGATTACGACAACTATCGACCAATATCCTTACTACCAGTTGTTGAAAAAGTATTAGAGGAAATCATCACAAGAAGATTAACAAACTTTCTAAAGAAATACTGTATCATTAATGAGCAGCAATTTGGATTCCAAAAAGGAAGGAACATAAACCAACTTCTGGGTTACTTTACCAATCATATAAGTAAATCCCTCAGCCAAAATGAAAACTGTCTTGTATTATTCATTGACTTCAGTAAGGCCTTTGACACTCTGCCACATAAAAAGTTAATAGAAACACTCGAAAGGAGCGGTATACGAGGAAATACGTTGAGGTGGTTTGAAAACTACCTTTCATCAAGATCATTCTGTGTAAAAATTGATGATACATGCAGTTCAATGAAGAATGCAACATATGGTGTCCCACAAGGTTCCAAATTGGGTCCAATCCTCTACATTATATACTCAAATGAAATGATATATCAGCTTAAAAAGAGTACTGCGTTCGCATACGCTGACGATACGGCCATTATCGTCGCTAATAAATCTCTGAAAACAGCAACAAATACTCTACAAAATGAATTCAACATAATTACTAAATGGTGTCATGACAGTGGTTTAATCGTCAATTCATCCAAAACCAAAATAATGAACATGAGGCCAAAACGCACACCAAAATCAAATATTGAAGTTATCTACCATGACACAAATTGTCTACACAACAACACAAACCAACACAACAATGATAAATGCAGCACAAAGATTGAGGTAGTGGAAACCTATAAATATCTAGGAGTCTACTTAGATGATCACCTTAAATGGAAGGTACATGCTCAACACCTGCAGAATAAATTACGTCAATCTGCTTATGCACTATATCATTTGGGCAATTCCGCACCATACCACGTCCTAAAGCAAGCATACTTTTCACTAGTTGAATCACATCTTAGGCATGGTATTACAGCCTGGGGTAATGCAAAATGTACCAGACACATACAAACAACCCAAAACAGAATTGTAAAACTCGTATACAAGAAAATGGATAACCAAACCCACCAGATCATTCATGGCAATAAAGAGAAATCACCAAAAGCAATATTCAAAAATATGGCAATACTCAATGTAAATCAGTTATACACAGTCACTATTGTGAAAGAATTTATGGAAGATGGAGGCCTAGCGAAGAAACTGGATCACAAAATGAATACAAGAAGCAAAGCCCAAGGCAAATACAATATACCGAAGTACAAAAACGATTATGGAAAGTACTCAATTTCTGTTACACTTCCTACTGCACTAAATGCATTACCAAAAGAAATTTTGAATGAACGAGATAAGCGTATTAAAAGTAAATTAATGAAGCAATATTATATAAACAAATAACATAACCATTGAAGTCTACGGCTAATATGGCCAAAATATATGTATAAATATTATAGTTCGTAAATCCCACACACAAACTAACTACAGTTTCGTGGGACTTAGAATATATATTGAAATGTACATCTAAGATTTAAATAAATAAATAAATAAAAAAAAAAAAAAAATATATATATATATATATATATATATATATATATATATATATATATATATATATATATATATATATATATATATATATATATATATATATATATATATATATATATATATATATATATATATACATATATATATATATATATATATATATATATATATATATATGTATATATATATATATATATATATATATATATATATATATATACATATACACTGGTGGCCAAAACTGAAATCGCAAAGACAATAAATGTCCTGTAACTTTTACAAAAATAGACAAATCGTAATTATTTTTCCAGTTTTAAATGAGGGGTTTGATTCACTTTTAAGAAACTAAAAATAAAAATACAAAAATAATTTTGAACGAAAAATAATATGTGGAAAACTAAAGTGATCCAATTTTTGCTTGGTCAAAACTAAAGCAACTTTTGATTTTTTATTTTAAAATAATTAAATTTTGGCTAGTAGTCGATAGCATTACCATTATTTTTGATAGCAGCTGCACACCTACGAGGCATTGAATCTATAACACGCTCAATTTGATCCTTGGGTGTGCTTTCCCAGGCACTCCGAATTCCATAGAAAATGTTGTGCTTATTTATTTCCGAATCTCTGTTGATCTTCCTATCTACGATACTCCAAAGGTTTTCTAAGGAGTTTAGGTCAGGTGATTGTGCCGGCCATAACAAAATATGAATTTTTGACTCCCGCAACCAATATTTGACAAGTTTTGATACAAGTTTGGGATCATTGGCATGCTGAAACACCCAAATCAGCCGAATATATTACTCAGCGTAAGGAAACAACGCGATGTCCAACACATCTTTGTAAACAAACCGATCCACAACTTCCTTTATTTTATGGATAGGCCCAAGTCCATAGAAAGAAAAACAGCGCCACGTCATTTTTGACCCTCCCTCATGCGTCACTGTACCTTTGCAACACTGCGGCTTGAGTCCTTCATTTTTTGGTCTTCTCACCGTAAAATTTTTGACGTCTGAGCCCTTAATATTAAACGTAGACTCATCCCAGAAATAATGTTTTTTCCATTGAGCTTGATTCCACTTAATATTATCGTTTCCGAAAGCCTTTTTGATTTTTTCAGATATAAATGGTTTTTTGATGTCTTACGGGCATCCAGACCAGCTGCCACTACTCGTCTACGCACTGATCTCGAGCTTATATCCAATGATTGCTCTCTCACCAATCCAGTTGAACTCTTAAATAGTTGTTTTTTATTTCTCTCACAATTTGTGGATCAGTACGGGCTGAAGTTTTTCACGGCCTTCATCCGTTATGGACTGTTACTACTGATCCAGTTTCAAAAAACCGACTTAGTATATGAAATAATTATGAAATCACATAAATATTTATGAAATATTTCTCGGAAATCATTTTCTGTGATATGTTGTTTTAATAGTCACTGATAATTTGCTGTTTTATTCAGGTACTGTATTTGCTTCTAGCCATTTTTATTTTTTTTTTTTTTTTTTGGGCAGTACTTAAAAAACGAAAATAAACACATACTGTGGTAAAAAACTTCTCAAAAAGGATTTATGACAAGCGAAATTGTCTAAGGAAGCAAAAACGATAAATATCACAGTAAAAACAACTGAAATTGCAGCGGTTATATGAATGTACAACAGAGTTGCTTTTGTTTTGTCCAAGCCAAAATCGGGTTAATTGACTTTACCAAACATTATTTTTTATATAAAAATGAATTTTGGTTTTATGTTTTAGGGTTTTAAAAAGTGAATAAAGTACCTAATTTAAAACAAGAAAAACTTTCTCATTTTCTTAATTTTTGAAAAAGTTACAAGGCATTCATTCTCCTTGTAATTTCAGTTGCTTTAGTTTTGGCCACCAGTGTATATATATATATATATATATATATATATATATATATATATATATATATATATATATATATATATTTTTTTTTTTTGTCATAGGAGTTATTTTAAAATAACTTCTGGGGAGAATATCCCAGGCAAAAAACAAGGGAACTGATGAGGATTGATGGCTCTTTCCGAAACCTAGGTATTCCCTGCACCCTGGTAAACATTACCATCGTTCTCCACTAATAAACATATGTTGTTTTATAAAAACAACAATAATGGGATTAAGCCTGAAGATTTTTGCAATAACAAAGTTTTAATTTTTGTTTAGTTCTAATGTCCAAAATGTATATTTTCCACACACATGCCTAAATGTTTCATGTTACAGTAGTCGACATCAGAGAAAACTCCCTAATTACAAATACTTTACAAATATATTAGTTTTTCATTTAATTTCCATTTATTTACTTACCTCATATGTTCAAAATTTTTTCAAAATATTTCATTTGACAATATCTTATTGTCAAAATTTATCCTGTAAATCCATTAAACATACACATATCGGAGAGGGGAACATATATAGTGAAATTTGACAAGGTAAATTACAGAAAATGATGGAGATGCTTATTTGAAATGACTTTTCTTTCTTAATTTTACCATGTCTAAAATTATACAAATTCAATTTTTATTAAAATTTAACAGATCAAACCTAATAATTTTTATTAAGAATTCACTAAAACCCCGAAGAATCAAAAGAAAGCCCATAATAAACAGTCGCAACCACTACAAAAACATAGCCTACATATCAAGGCGAAGATATTCAATTACTTTAAACCTAGACAGGTAATTGGTATATGCGTAAAGTACGTAAAGCTAAAGGAAGCTGATTCCACAATCTCACAGCTCTAACAACAAAGGACCTCTTACTAATCCAGGTCGAAAACTGTTACAAAACGATCTGCAAAACACAAACTTATCACGAAGAGGCGAGTCAAAATTGCACATAACACTGTAATGAAATTGAAGAATACGAATCAACATAGCTGCTAAATTCCATTATGGGTAAGGACAATATTCTTGTCTAAATAGTTATTTTGACAGTTCTTTAATATTTCAAAAATACCATGTTAAAAGTACATAAAACATAGTTATGAATCGTTTAAATTTGACGTCTCCGCATTTTTTTAAGACTGTGTATTGTCTCGTTCGTGCTGAATGATCTTCACAGACAAAAAAGTAAATTTGTATAGAATACATAGTTTCTTAACGAAAGTTTACACAAAGATAGCTTACATTATATTCGAAGATAATATATTTTTCTTTTTTATTTAGTTATAAACATTCTTATTTATTTAAATATTAAAAAATACCGACTACTGGGACATGCCGATCTTAGGCGCAGGGCTAGTTATATGATATTAAAAAATAAAAATAAGTAAAAAAGCAATAAGTTCGGCCGGGCCGAACTTTGAATACCATCCACCATTTGGAACGAATTAGAAAATTTTCAAAAAAATAAAATCCATTCAAAATTCTGTTAAAATCTTTTAAATACCTAATATAAATTTAATTATTTTAAAATAAAAAATCAAAAGTTGCTTTAGTTTTGACCAAGCAAAAATTGGATCACTTTAGTTTTCCACATATTATTTTTCGTTCAAAATTATTTTTGTATTTTTATTTTTAGTTTCTTAAAAGTGAATTAAACCCCTCATTTAAAACTGGAAAAATAATTACGATTTGTCTATTTTTGTAAAAGTTACAGGACATTTATTGTCTTTGCGATTTCAGTTGCTTTAGTTTTGGCCACCAGTGTATATATATATATATATATATATATATATATATATATATATATATATATATATATATATATATATTTGTATATGTATATGTCCACAGTTTGTTAACGCATCGTCTTTAGCCATTTTAGTTGCTCCAATAAGAGTTGGACTGTGGCATAGTAAGTGTTCCACCGTCTCAATTTCTTCCTCGTCCTGACAAAGCCAGCAGTATTCGGTATCGTCACCCCCCCCCCCCCCATTTGGACGTCATGGCCTTAATGTTGTAGTGTCCTGTAATTAGGCCTACCACAAGTTTCAAGTCCAGCTTCGTCATGGATATAAGTGACCTAGACCTCCTTTCGGAGATCACCGGCAAGATCTTTTTGGAGACATTACATCCCCTTTCAGATTTCCTCAAATTTCCCATAATAATGCTTATGCAGAATTTGGAAAAAGTAACATAAGGGTGGTTTCACTGAGCTCTCAATCTCCAAATCAACGGACTCAGATCCACGCCTGGTCAATTTGTCAGCAGATTCATTGCCACATATGTTATAATGTCCCAATGGACCCAACAGAGTTTGACAAACCGCCATAGATTTGATTGTAAAAGAATTCTGGGCCTTCAGGGCCGCTTGACTATCGACATATATAGTCACCGGACCGTCCAGTTTATTGACTCTATTTGCCAGCAACTCTATGGCCTTCCTGATAGCGAAAATTTCTGCCTGAAAAACACTACAGTCGTTGTTTAATTTGAAGGATCGTCGGATATTTAAACTTTCACAGTAGACGTCCGGCTCCTGTTCCACTTTCCATCTTTGATCCCTGGCCCCGCCATTGACCCAGTTCATTGAGCCGCAGGGCACACCTAGCAGCTTGTTCCTCTACGAATAAACCTAACGGTTTTAAATTGAGTAGGGTGTCTAGTGCGGATTGGGGTGTGCACCTAATTAGTGTGCCTGTAATTAGTAACAATGCAACTCTTTGGACTTTATCAATGCTTTTGTTGCATGTGGTTTTCCAATGTAACAAGCTCCCCATAGGTTAGAATTGGTCGGACGACAGACTCATATAACCATTTGATTATGTGCGGTTTGAGACCCCAGCTTTTTCCTATGGAGTTTTTGCAGGAATAGAGTGCAATTCTTCGCTCGCTCTTCGATGTTCCTCTTCCAGTTTAGCTTCTGGTCTAGGATGGTACCGAGGTATTTGGGTTCCGAGGAAAGGCTTAGCAGAACATCATCAAGGACAGGCAGCGAAAAAAACGGCATTTTCCGCTTCCTTGTGAAAAGTACGAGCTCAGTTTTTGATGGGTTCACGCTAAGTCCATTGCAGCGTGCCCATCTGGAGAGTTTAACTAGAGCTCCCTGCATAAGATCTGAAACATTTTGGGGAAATTTCCCAGCAATTAGCAAGACAACATCATCGGCGTAAGCCACGAACTTTGTCCCACCTTGTTCCAGTTCGATTAGAATTTCACCAAAAGCCAGAGTAGTGGTGATAGAACACCTCCTTGCGGGGTGCCCCTAGTAACAGATTTATTGACAGAACACTTCCCGATGCTTGAGTTGATGATTCTGCTACTGAGCATGGCATCAATCCAGTCAATTAGGAGTGGTGGTATACTAAGTTTTACTAGGGAACTGTGAATTGTCTCGAGTTTGACATTATTGAAGGCTCCCTCAATATCGAGAAAGGCTGCCAAAGTGAAACACGAGTTGTTTAGATTTTTTTCTATACAACCCACGACCTTGTGTTGCGCTGATTCAACAGATCTGCCTTTCATATAGGCGTGTTGAGATGTGCTCAGCGAGGTCAGGGGTATTATAGATCTAATCTCAATGTCTAGTAGTCTCTCCAGCGTTTTCAATAGAAATGATGAGAGACTAATAGGCCTGTAATCTTTTGGAAGCACATGTCTTAGGTTTGCCCCCAACAGGACTCGCCTTCTTCCTGAGGTCTGTAAGGAGAGAGGCAAGTTCCCCTTCAAGAGAACATTTTGGCAGTTGTGGATGATTCTTTTCGAATTTACGCACTGCCTTCAGGTTCGTCTTGATCAGGGTCCTTTCCCTCTCCGTAATCTGTCGCGGCCAATGAAGCTTTTACAATACCTCACCGACCGTTTGTAGTCCCTCCTTGCTTTACCCTCTTTCGATCCGGAGTCGTCGCGGTTGGTAGAGGTACTAGTGCCTAGGTTGGTAGCATCGGTGTGTTCCGATGGAGTCCCTTCTTCGAGTATTGGCCTCACCTCGGCACCGGTATGAGCAACCTCTCCAGTTTCTTGGACTGGTTCATCTCTCTTAGATGAGGGTATGACAGTGATGTCGAGCTCCTCATCGGAGAGAGGTGAATCATTCCCAAAGCCGGATGTTACACTTTCCTGGCTAAGTCTAAGGGTTTTGGTCTTTTCGAGAAGGGCTACAGCTGTTCGCTCTGTCTTTGTATGCTTTCGCATACCACGTCTCTGTTCGTCAACAGAGTCTCGTCCCCACCCATACTTGAAATCTTGTCCGTGGCCGCGTTCCGTGTCGATGCCTCCGAAGAGGCCGTTGAATTATTGTCAGTAATTGGTTTGTTTTTAGTTGATGTAAATTTGTTCTCCATATAAAAAGTTGGACGATGGAGGTGATGAGGTCCGCCATGACATAGCCTCCATATCATGGTAAGGACTTGGCATCTAAGCCTAATACTCGTCGAGGCGCCCAGATGTCGACGAGGCAACCGTTCGAATACAGTCGGTACCCTGACTGCAAACCTTGGAACACTGATAAGCACGGTTTACGTAACACCCCAGTGTTAGGGGTCCGTTGCGGTGGACCAGTCCGTTGACTGGATAGTTTAGGCGCTAGTGACTTCGCCTCGTCGAGTCCGGGGATCATAGGTATTTAGCCCGAGACTCTCCCCCCAGAGACCGCTGAGCTGTCCGCGACTGCTTATTTAATTCGAGGCTGCCCGATATATCTATCGGGCGTCCCACTATCCGTAACCTGTGGACGCGTCCGGTAGCACTCAGCTATGCTTCCGCAGGTATATGACTCTTGACTCTCTCTCCAACCCTACATATCTGTTTGGGGTTAGAGGAACCGTAACCTGTGGACGCGTCCGGTAGCACTCAGCTATGCTTCCGCAGGTATATGACTCTTGACTCTCTCTCCAACCCTACATATCTGTTTGGGGTTAGAGGAACTGGCCACACATACTTCTATAAATTTATATGTATACAATTTAAAAAAATATAGTACCACATCAGTTAAGAACTAGACCGACTTGACTCAAATTTTCTTTTGGTTATTTGTAATTACAGTAAAATACTTCTCAAAGCATCGAAACATTTAAAATTTCAACGTACTTTTAAATTGGGGCTATGCATAATGGGGAACAATAGTAAACAGTTATTGCCGGTATTGATTTCACAATACTGAAAACAATAAATTCGGTAGAAATTATAGCAAAAACATACAAAAGGACGAATATTTAGCGGTATTATTATACCTAAACGAAACGTATATATTCTAACTTCCAAGGAATATTGTATAAATGTTCAAAGATTAACCTAAATATTTCGCCCTTATTGTGATTTTAACGAACGGTCACATAAGTAGATGGATATATATTAATTGACATAGGACTTTGCACAAACATGGTCTTCTAAATGTTACGAATTCAAAACTCAAAAGGCACTGATGAATAGGAAATAAATCATAAAGAAGACTTTTCGTAATTTTTTTTAACAAATTAATTATAACCTCGAAAATGCTTTTGAGGCCTTCAAAATACTTCAAATCGGCAGGTTATATGGGATATCAGTATTAAAGGACTAGACTTCAGTGTACTGAAATCATAAAATGCCACATTGGAGCACATTTAGTCGACGAATATTAGGAGATAATATTATATGAGGGCTATATCTAAATGAGAACAAATATATACCTTTTGTGACATCAATAATCCTAAGAATAAAATGTGCAAAGTCTGAAAGACGCATGTTAAAATTGATGAGCTCTATCGTAATTGCAAATGGAGAAAGGAGAGGCTCACGGATATAATTTAATCGACAAAGATTTGTTCTTAAAAATATGCATTATATGCTAGTACTATGGACCAGCAACGCGGCCCGGGTTAGCTAGTATTTGCAGCGCTAAAGTTAAAATTTGTTTTATTCAGGGTTTTGATTTTTTCCACGGCTTGGGACCATTGTGCATTGTCAAGATCAAATTAATGTTCTCTTTACATTTTACTTTAAAGGCTTATATATTGCTTCTATGCTTGTTGCATGACTCCAAAGAAAGAATAATAATTTATTTCTATGTTAAAAAAACTTTGTCAAGCTGTTAACAACATTTCATAGTGAAATAAGCACCGAAATATTGTCCATATTATCCGTTACAACATCCATATCATAATTGATGAACGCATTCGAAAATTTGCTACGTGGGTGTTTGGATCTGAAATCAGATATCTGTATTGACTTAGTATAGAAGAAGAACATCTGAGTAAATATAGAAAAACATTTTGTTTTTTAGAAATAGGTTTGTTTCAGATTTGTCCTTGAACTGACAACACTTCTAAAATGTTAAAAATAATTGTTTATACCCTCAGCCATATGGCTACGGCCAAAACGTGCCTCATCGATATAATGGTTTTAGACCCTAGGTCTCTTTGGACCAAATCCGTTTCAGGACATTTGGAGTCGATCTAGCGATGTCCGTCTGTCTGTCTGGCTGATGCGCTCGATAACTCTCGAAGGGAGTATCCGATATGATCCAAAGTTGGTACATCGTAATATTATTGTCAAACTTAGATCGTATTCGGAGATGGGCAATATCGGTTCACTCCACACAAAATGTCAACATTTTCAAAGATAATAATTTATTGCACAGAAAGCGAAAATGAACAATATCGGTCCACTCCTTCTGGTATCACCCTCACAAAAGGTCGAAATTTTCAAAAATATATTTTCTGCACAGGAAGAGAAACGATAATCCGATTTTGCTCCAACTTTGCAAATCCTAATATTTGCGTCAGTCAGTCTGGTGCGGAAATGGACAATATGGGTTCAAAATCAAATTCAATCAAATATTGAATAATTGTCTTCAAATCTCATAAAACCCAATAATTTTATTAACCCAAGGTGTGGTGTTAAGATGGAATATATCGGGCCTCCCCCACAAAAGGTCTTAATTTTGAATATTCATTAAGTTCATAAAACGCGAAATTAACATCCGATTTCATTCAAGACTTGGTATATCTTAATATTTCCATCAACACAAGATCTGTTATAAAGATTGTAGATATCGGACCCTTTCTGTTGCTACCTGCCCCACATAGGGTTCAGTTACACAAGCAATGGCTTTGTCTTTTATTACATGATCTTATGTTCTCTATCTTAGTATACCTACATTAATCTCTTACAAATACATGGTGGTGTTATTTCGTACTATTTACTATGGTTGTGTTCCTATTATTATCTTTTTTTTACAATGGATGTGTTCCTACAATTATCGACTTTATATACCATTAAACTGAGGTGGAGCGTGCCAAACATACAGTTTATAGGAATACATTAACAATTCCCACAATTCTACATAGGCCGTATAAGCGGACAAGTCTGATGGATAGTCCCATAAAGAGCACATTCACAAACATACATACACGCTAAGTCTTTATTAAAAACTTTCAGAAAGAAACTTGTAGAAATAATTCACAACGTGAGTTGTACTGCAGGATATATGGAACAAACATTAACTCAATACGCAACATGAGTTGGGCTTAAATTTTGTCAAGATCGACAGAAAACAACTTATTCGTTTGACGCTACTCCTTCTAAATCTTCTGAACGAAAAATTGAGCCTTGACAACGACTACCATTTATATGTAATCCGCTGTCAAGTTAATGCAGGGATAACACTACAAAGCATACGTGAATTATTCACTGGCATTGATGCCATAAAGCTCTGCTCGTCTCTGTAATGTCTTTGTACAGCCCAGGAAGATATACTTCTAATATATTATAATTACTGAAAAATGCATGAATTTCGTCTTGCAATTTACATAAACTGCATGAATGAACTTTAACTGCTTAAGAAATAAATATAATAATAATTTGTTTTAATTTTAAATAAAATATTAAAGGATAAGAATGTTGTGAATAATTTTAGATTAGTTATGAATAGGTGTCTTTGGGACCGTCCAGGGCCCTATGGGCCATTTTTTTTATTTTTCAATACATGCAGTTAATATATTGAAAAATAAATAAAAAATAACAAAGCAAATTTGCTTCATTTGTAGGAAAACCTTGGTGGAAATTCGAAAACCGTTATGTTAGCTACAATTTCGCCCGCTAACACACATATAGACGAAACCTTGGCTACTTTGCGTTACGCATGTCAGGCCAGTCGTATTATCAACAGAGTAAAAGTTAACGAATCACAACATGACAAAACTATAAGAGAACTTCGATCCGAAATTGATAGGTTGAAATCTTTACATTTCGAGTATGAAAGAAAAAGAATATTATCTGAATCTATGAACACAGTCCCGAAGGCGATCATAGATAAGTTTGCAGTGAATGAGATTGAAATGGAAAATTTAAGAGAGTTGCTTGCTGAACGTGAGATGGAATTGAAGAGAGCACAGAAATCATGGATGGACCGACTGAAAGAAGCTGAAGATTTGCGAAAATCGGATATGTTGTTGCTACGTCGCAAAGGTTTAGCGCTTGAATTATCTAAGGATTTACATCAAGCATGTCTGGTTAATTTAACGGACGATCCGATGCTCAGCGAAACACTTTTTTATATATTACCACCTGGACTTGTTACAATTGGCCGCACGAGATCAACCACTACTGGTACCCAACCTGATATCATATTAGACGGCCCCCTAATCGCACATAATCATTGGTACATTTCTTGAAAAGTCTTTTACCTGTATATTATTTTTAACTGCTATTTCTTTTATTTTAGCACAATTGAAAATAATAATGGAAGCCTATTCGTCACGCCTGAGTCGAATGATTTTCAAACTTATATTAATGGCGAAATTGTAACATCCCGAACGCAAGTGCACCACGGCGATCGTTTAGCTTTCGGAGGATCCCACTTTTATCGAATTAACAATCCAGGGGAATCAGAAAAAGGAAACAATAAGGTAATAGTAATAAGGTAATGCATAGGAATTTGAAAGGGGCTACATCATTTGGGAAACTACTTCAATTTAGACCGACCTGATACATATTTTGTACAACTGATTCTTCATGAAACCACTAGGATTGTATCAAATTTAAAACTCTATCGTAACTTTTGCGAAGTATAGAGCAAAATATTTGAGGTCCTTTGTGTTTGGTTAAGCTATATAAAGTTGACCCTAAAAACATTTGACCCGAAACCCCTTTTTGGGATTTTTATCCACCAACCAAACAATTTTCCAAGTGTAATTTCCCGCAGGGTATAGTATATAACGTATATGAGTCAAATTGGCCCAGCCGTTCTCAACTAATGTGTTACTATACTTTTTTTTTTAATTTTTTACACATAGATTTAAAGACCCCAAACAAATACCTAAGGTTGGAGGGAGAGTCAAGATTACGTCATACACTAACTGTGGAACAGATATTAAGCTATTAGGTAAATCAAAAATGAGCGTAAAATTGGGCGTGGTCACTTTTTCTAACAAAACATTATTTTTTATATAATAATGAATTTTGGTTTTATGTTTTAGGTTTTTAAAAAGTGAATAAAGTAACTAATTTAAAACAAGAAAAACTTTCTCATTTTCTTAATTTTTGAAAAAGTTACAGGGCATTCATTCTCCTTGTAATTTCAGTTCCTTTAGTTTTGGCCACCAGTGTATATATACATATATATATATATATATATATGTATACATTCAATGAAATTTGAAATGGCGACGGGATCTGATCAGAAAATATACTTACCAAATTATATTGAAATCGGTTCAGATTTGTATAAAGCTTCCATATATATTTTCCGCCGATTTCGTATATTTGATGCACCAAATATGCTATGTATCTCCATATACAATTTCGGTCGATTTCAAATAGTTGGTACACCAAACACGATATGTATGACCGATTTCAATGAAATTCGGAATAAGTGTCAAAATTCGGTAACAAATAAATTCGCCAAATTATATTGAAATCGGTTCAGATTTGGATATAGCTTCCATATATATTTTCCGCCGATTTCGTATATTTGATACACCAAATATGATATGTATCTCCATATACAATTTCGGCCGATTTCAAATATTTGGTACACCAAACACGATATGTATAACCGATTTCAATGAAATTCGGAATAAGTGACAAAATGCGGAGAAAAAATAAATTCGACAAATTATATTGAAATCGGTTCAGATTTAGATATAGTTTCTATATATATTTTCCGCCAATTTCGTATATTTGATGCACCAAATATGCTATGGATTTCCATATACAATTTCGGCCGATTTCAAATATTTGGTACACCAAACACGATATATATATATATATACACTGGTGGCCAAAACTAAAGCAACTTAAATCGCAAAGACAATAAATGTCCTGTAACTTTTACAAAAATAAACAAATCGTAATTATTTTTCCAGTTTTAAATGAGGGGTTTAATTTACTTTTAAGAAACTAAAAATAAAAATACAAAAATAATTTTGAACGAAAAATAATATGTGGAAAACTAAAATGACCCAATTTTTGCTTGGTCAAAACTAGAGCAACTTTTGATTTTTTATTTTAAAATAATTAAATTTTGGCTAGTAGTCGATTATTTTATTTTTTTTTTTTTTTTTTTGATAGCGGCTGCACACCTACGAGGCATTGAATCTATAACACGCTCAATTTGATCCTTGGGTATGCTTTCCCAGGCACCCCGAATTCTTTAGAAAATGTTGTGCTTATTTATTTCCGAATCTCGCTTGATATTCCTATCTACGATAGTCCAAAGGTTTTCTATGGAGTTTAGGTCCGGTGATTGTGCCGGCTATAACAAACCATCAATTTTTGACTCCCGCAATCAATATTTAACAAGTTTTGATACAAGTTTGGGATCATTGTCATGCTGAAACACCCAAATCAGCTGAATATTTTACTCAGCGTAAGGGAACAACGTGATGTCCAACACATCTTTGTAAACAAACCGATCCACAAATTTCTTTATTTTATGGATAGGCCCAAGTCCATAGAAAGAAAAACAGCGCCACGCCATTTTTGACCCTCCCCCATGCTTCACTGTACCTTTGCAACACTGCGGCTTGAGTCCTTCATTTTTTGGTCTCCTCACCGTAAAATTTTTCACGTGTGAGCCTTTAATATTAAACGTAGACTCATCCCAGAAATAATGTTTTTTTTTTTTCATTGAGCTTGATTCCACTTAATATTATCGTTTCCGAAAGCCTTTTTTGATTTTTTTAGATATAAATGGTTTTTTGATGTCTTACGGGTATGTAGATCAGCTGCCACTACTCGTCTACGCACTGATCTCGAGCTTATATCCAATGATTGCTCTCTCACCAATCCAGTTGAACAGTTGTTTTTTATTTCTCTCACAATTTGTGGATCAGAACGGGCTGAAGTTTTTCACGGCCTTCATCCGTTATAGACTGTTACTACTGATCCAGTTTCATAAAACCGACTTAGTATACAAAAAAAAATTATGAAATCACACAAATATTTATGAAATATTTCTCGGAAATAATTTTCTGTGATATGTTGTTTTGATAGTCACTGATAATTTGCTGTTTTATTCAGGCACTGTATTTGCTTTTAGCCATTTTTAAATTTTTTTTGGGCAGTACTTAAAAAACGAAATGAAAAACACATACTGTTGTAAAAAACTTCTCAAAAAGGATTTATGACAAGCGAAATTGTCGAAGGAAGCAAAAAGCGATAAATGTCACAGTAAAAACAACTGAAATTGCAGCGGTTATATGAATGTACATCAGAGTTGCTTTTGTTTTGTCCAAGCCAAAATCGAGGTAATTGACTTAACAAAACATTATTTTTTATATAATAATGAATTTTGGTTTTATGTTTTAGGTTTTTAAAAAGTGAATAAAGTAACTAATTTAAAACAAGAAAAACTTTCTCATTTTCTTAATTTTTGAAAAAGTTACAGGGCATTCATTCTCCTTGTAATTTCAGTTCCTTTAGTTTTGGCCACCAGTGTATATATACATATATATATATATATATATATGTATACATATATATATATATATATATATATATATATATATATATATATATATATATATATATATATATATATATATATATATATATATATACATATATATATATATATATATATATATATATATATATATATATATATATATATATATATATGTATATACACTGGTGGCCAAAACTAAAGGAACTGAAATTACAAGGAGAATGAATGCCCTGTAACTTTTTCAAAAATTAAGAAAATGAGAAAGTTTTTCTTGTTTTAAATTAGTTACTTTATTCACTTTTTAAAAACCTAAAACATAAAACCAAAATTCATTATTATATAAAAAATAATGTTTTGTTAAGTCAATTACCTCGATTTTGGCTTGGACAAAACAAAAGCAACTCTGATGTACATTCATATAACCGCTGCAATTTCAGTTGTTTTTACTGTGACATTTATCGCTTTTTGCTTCCTTCGACAATTTCGCTTGTCATAAATCCTTTTTGAGAAGTTTTTTACAACAGTATGTGTTTTTCATTTCGTTTTTTAAGTACTGCCCAAAAAAAATTTAAAAATGGCTAAAAGCAAATACAGTGCCTGAATAAAACAGCAAATTATCAGTGACTATCAAAACAACATATCACAGAAAATTATTTCCGAGAAATATTTCATAAATATTTGTGTGATTTCATAATTTTTTTTTGTATACTAAGTCGGTTTTATGAAACTGGATCAGTAGTAACAGTCTATAACGGATGAAGGCCGTGAAAAACTTCAGCCCGTTCTGATCCACAAATTGTGAGAGAAATAAAAAACAACTGTTCAACTGGATTGGTGAGAGAGCAATCATTGGATATAAGCTCGAGATCAGTGCGTAGACGAGTAGTGGCAGCTGATCTACATACCCGTAAGACATCAAAAAACCATTTATATCTAAAAAAATCAAAAAAGGCTTTCGGAAACGATAATATTAAGTGGAATCAAGCTCAATGAAAAAAAAAAAACATTATTTCTGGGATGAGTCTACGTTTAATATTAAAGGCTCACACGTGAAAAATTTTACGGTGAGGAGACCAAAAAATGAAGGACTCAAGCCGCAGTGTTGCAAAGGTACAGTGAAGCATGGGGGAGGGTCAAAAATGGCGTGGCGCTGTTTTTCTTTCTATGGACTTGGGCCTATCCATAAAATAAAGAAATTTGTGGATCGGTTTGTTTACAAAGATGTGTTGGACATCACGTTGTTCCCTTACGCTGAGTAAAATATTCAGCTGATTTGGGTGTTTCAGCATGACAATGATCCCAAACTTGTATCAAAACTTGTTAAATATTGATTGCGGGAGTCAAAAATTGATGGTTTGTTATAGCCGGCACAATCACCGGACCTAAACTCCATAGAAAACCTTTGGACTATCGTAGATAGGAATATCAAGCGAGATTCGGAAATAAATAAGCACAACATTTTCTAAAGAATTCGGGGTGCCTGGGAAAGCATACCCAAGGATCAAATTGAGCGTGTTATAGATTCAATGCCTCGTAGGTGTGCAGCCGCTATCAAAAAAAAAAAAAAAAAAAAATAAAATAATCGACTACTAGCCAAAATTTAATTATTTTAAAATAAAAAATCAAAAGTTGCTCTAGTTTTGACCAAGCAAAAATTGGGTCATTTTAGTTTTCCACATATTATTTTTCGTTCAAAATTATTTTTGTATTTTTATTTTTAGTTTCTTAAAAGTGAATTAAACCCCTCATTTAAAACTGGAAAAATAATTACGATTTGTTTATTTTTGTAAAAGTTACAGGACATTTATTGTCTTTGCGATTTAAGTTGCTTTAGTTTTGGCCACCAGTGTATATATATATATATCGTGTTTGGTGTACCAAATATTTGAAATCGGCCGAAATTGTATATGGAAATCCATAGCATATTTGGTGCATCAAATATACGAAATTGGCGGAAAATATATATAGAAACTATATCTAAATCTGAACCGATTTCAATATAATTTGTCGAATTTATTTTTTCTCCGCATTTTGTCACTTATTCCGAATTTCATTGAAATCGGTTATACATATCGTGTTTGGTGTACCAAATATTTGAAATCGGCCGAAATTGTATATGGAGATACATATCATATTTGGTGTATCAAATATACGAAATCGGCGGAAAATATATATGGAAGCTATATCCAAATCTGAACCGATTTCAATATAATTTGGCGAATTTATTTGTTACCGAATTTTGACACTTATTCCGAATTTCATTGAAATCGGTCATACATATCGTGTTTGGTGTACCAACTATTTGAAATCGACCGAAATTGTATATGGAGATACATAGCATATTTGGTGCATCAAATATACGAAATCGGCGGAAAATATATATGGAAGCTTTATACAAATCTGAACCGATTTCAATATAATTTGGTAAGTATATTTTCTGATCAGATCCCGTCGCCATTTCAAATTTCATTGAAATCGAATATACATATCGTGTTTGGTTCATCAAATAAACGAAATCTGTCGAAAATATATATGGGAGCTATATCCAAATCTGAACCGATTTCAATATAATTTGAAAAGTATATTTTTTGATCAAATCCCGTCACTCCTTCCAAATTTCACTGCGTGTTTGGTGCATCAAATATGTGATATATGGCGAATATATATATATATATATATATATATATATATATATATATATATATATATATATATATATATATATATATGGGAACTATATTCAAATCTGAACCGATTTCAATATAATTTTGCAAATTTATTTTTGTACCGATTTCCGGTAAACATTCTTAATTTGGAGACTGTATCTGTAACCAATTAATACATATGTGCATTCAACAGTTCCAAGTGAATTATTAAAAATTTATATAGCCTATGTTACTTTCAGGCAATGCTGTAGTATATATGGAAATTTTCATATACATTTGCAATATTCTTTTTTTTTTGTATCAAATTCGGTTACACATTCCAATTTTCATTGAAATTCGAGACACATTGCGTGTTTGGTGCATCAAATACCTTAAGTCGGCCAAAAGTATATATGGGGGCATATCCAAATCTGTACCTATTTCAAAATAATTTGCCAACTTATTTTGGTACAAAATTTCGTTACACTTTACAAATTTCATTAAAATTGGAGATACATAGCATATTTAGTGCATCAAATATACGAAATCGGCGGAAAATATATATGGAAGCTATATCCAAACTTGAACCGATTTCATATAATTTAGCGAATTTAATTTTTTTTACCGAATTTCGTCACTTATTCCGAATTTCATTGAATCGGTCATACATATCGTGTTTGGTGTACCAAATATTTGAAATCGGCCAAAATTGAATATGGAGATCCATAGTATATGTGGTGCATCAAATATACGAAATCGGCGGAAAATATATATGGAAGCTATATCCAAATCTGAACCGATTTCAATATAATTTGGAAGAATATATAATATTCTTTTTTTTTGTATCAAATTCGGTTACACATTCCAATTTTTATCGGTCATACATATCGTGTTTGGTGCACCAAATATTTGAAATCGGCCGAAATTGTATATGGAGATATATAGCATATTTGGTGCATCAAATATACGAAATCGGCGGAAAATATATATGGAAGCTATATACAAATCTGAACCGATTTCAATATAATTTTGCAAATTTGTTTTTGTACCGATTTCCGTTACACGTTCTAAATTTGGAGACTGTATCTGTAACCAATCAATATGTATGTGCATTCAACAGTTCCAAGTGGAATATTAAAAATTTATATAGCCTAAGTTATGGAAATTTTCATATAAATTTGCAATATTCTTTTCTTTTTGTATCAAATTCGGTTACACATTCCAATTTACATTGAAATTCGGTGCATCAAATACATTAAGTCGGCCAAAAGTATATATGGGAGCATATCCAAATCTATACCTATTTCAAAATAATTTGCCAACTTATTTTGGTACAAAATTTCGTTACACTTTACAAATTTCATTAAAATTGGAGATACATAGCATATTTGGTGCATCAAATATACGAAATCGGCGGAAAATATATATGGAAGCTATATCCAAATTTGATCCGATTTCAATATAATTTAGCGAATTTTTTTTCCGAATTTCGTCACTTATTCCGAATTTCATTGAATCGGTCATAAATATCGTGTTTGGTGTACCAAATATTTGAAATCGGCCAAAATTGTATGTGGAGATCCATAGTATATTTGGTGCATCAAATATACGAAATCGGCGGAAAATATATATGGAAGCTATATCCAAATCTGAACCGATTTCGATATAATTTGTCGAATTTATTTTTTTACCGCATTTTGTCACTTATTCCGAATTTCATTGAAATCGGTCATACATATCGTGTTTGGTGTACCAAATATTTGAAATCGGCCAAAATTGTATATGGAGATACGTAGGATATTTGGTGCATCAAATATACGAAATCGGCGCAAATATATATGGAAGCTATATCCAAATCTGAACAGATTTCAATATAATTTGGTGAATTAATTTTTTTTACCGAATTTCGTCATTTATTCCGAATTTCATTGAAATCGGTCATACATATCGTGTTTGGTGGAGATCCATAGTATATATATATATAGTTTGTCTATTATGCATATTTGTCAAAGCATAATTATTCAAAGATATGAATGTTATAAATGTTCAGGTACTGGTCGATTAGTTTTTAATTTTTAGTCAAATGAGCAGTAATTTGGAATTTACTGTACTTTGTACACCTCATAATTGAGGGCTAATTGATTTAAGAATAGCCAAAGTTAGATACTTTTTTAAACTCATTATCACCTCAGATTGTGCATTAGAGTCTCATAAGTCCCCCTAACCATGTCGGTCTGTTTGTCCGCCAAAAGGTGGACTTGAGCTGGTACTATTACATAGAGAAAATTCTAAAATTTGTAGATATGTTGAAATTTTTGTGTAAGATTTTCACCCCCAAATACACATTTTTAGCCAAATCCTTTGAAATATGGTAAAATGCGAAACATCGACCTACATTGGAAACTTTCTTCACCCCTTATAATCCAAGATGACAAATAGAGACGAAAATATAGCAGAACAACAGAGCATGTCAAACTGAAAAAAAAATCACGTGATTTAAATGAGTAAAAATAGTTTTATCCACCTCATAATTGAGGTCAGACTGATTTCAGAATAGTCAAATATAATTACTACTAGCTGGCCCGGTCCGCGTTGCCAGCCCGTACTTTTAGTCTTTAAAGCATAATAAATCACAGATCTGACTTATGTAGGCGGCACAATTTTGATTATAAGTAATAACGCCATTATAATTACTCCAATTTTGATTATAAGTAATGACTTGATTATGAGTAATGACTCCAAGACTAAATATAAATTAATATTCATGGCAAAAATTATAATTACCGTCGGTTTTAGATATTTTGAAGAGCCTGATCTTATTTTTCAGCTATAGGCTTTAATTTGAGTGTTAAATACCTATATGATAAAGAACATCTATAATAGCCCCATGTGAAAATTCAGCTCAATTTTTGATATTGTAAAAAGCATTCAAATGAGCTATAATTTGAAATTTGTATTTCCAACGTTTAAAATCCCGTACTGCGTGGTATTCAGTTTTGTCCACCTCATACTTGAAGGCAGAATGTAGTCAGAATAGCCAAAAAAATTACTCTTTTGCTCCGATTACCGTAAGATGGACATTAATTGTTTGTCATTTAAATTTTGCGGTGGAGATCCAATAAAGTTCCTTTATAATTTCGTATTTTTTTTCATGTTTCTGCCACAATTTCCGACTGAATGAGTCCCAGATTGACATTTCGGAGTTTATTTCATATAGACGTACATCCCAAATCTACGTTCCCAACCAATATTCTCGTGGGGGTTACAAATTCAATAGAATACCAAATTTTCTTTTCTGACCACACATTGGCTGGGAAAGTGGACTTGGGGGTATACTAATGTGGGGACTATATTTAAATAAATTCATATGGGGATAATTATCTGTAAGATGATTTTCCACTCCAGGGTTTTTTACCCCAGGTAGCCTCAAGACTAAGATGCGCGCTTTTCCGAAAAATAAAAATTTATAAGAAGAGGTTTTCTTCTCCCTTAGAAACAAAGATGTCAAATAAGGGCCAAAAAATAAAAAGGGAGCAAGACCACGAAAATACCTTAAATCATATGATGGTGATACCAAAACGTGATAATTTTTTGCAAAGATGGTTTCTTCTTAAATTATCAACATAAGCTAAAATTAGTACGAAAAATATGGTTAAAATGTAGAATATACATGAAATCGGGTTGTTCCGTTATCAGAGGTTATGATCCATATCATGACCTGGCAAAGCGATTAAAGGTATCTTGAATGTTTAGGTAGAATTTCTATTTTGCGTTCTTTATAGTCGGCGTTTGACTGATTGCAGTCCCAATGTATTTTGCATTTTGTGTTCTCATTTGACAATTTATTGAAAGAAGTAGGTCCACTTTTTGAAATTAGCCCCATAACGCTTCTTTGGTCATTTTTGTTTGTTTAAATGTGTTCGCATCTTCCAGCTGAAGCACGATGTAGGTCCTGGAGTAGAAAGGATTTAACATCGTATTGCGCCCTCATTTCATTTTTAATACTATTCATTCAGAATTCAAACCAATAAAAAAATGTACACTTCAATATAGAAAACAGAAAAAGAATCTTCAACTGGTTCGCTGATTTTTTTTGCGGCAAATGTTTAAGGGTCCTTACGAAATTTGTCGGTAGAATGTACTATTATTTTAAAATTAGATTCCATTGAAAAATTGTCGATTTTTCTCGATTTTAGAATTTTCATATAAAGCGACAACGAATAAAATTGTTATTTATAGATTTTATGTATTTATTCGGTATTACGAATAAATACATAAAATCTATAAATAACAGTTTTATCCGTTGTGGCTTTATACTACCCAAAAAAAACTACACATCATATTAGAATTAAAAAAAAAAAAAAAAACACTACAAATGTACCTTCGAAAATAGTAAGTCAAAATGGAAAAAAATATGCAATATAAAACATTACTATTGTACATTTTAAAAGTCGAAATGAAAATGTTCAAATTTCACATTTTTACGCGATTTTTTTTGGATTTTATTCTTTTCTGCCAAGAGGCAATTCTTAATCGTTAAAATCAGACCGGCGGTCTTTATGTTATAAGAGTAGTAACTAACACAACTTTCTTTTACATATAGAGAGATAGATTTAAAAGTAGGCGCGTTCCTCAGCCCCTAAATAAGTACTTAGGGTTGGATGGAAAGCCAACAGCATCTCGTGTAATAATTCTGAAACCGATATCTTCACTATTTTGGCAAATATAAAGATTTTAGATAAATCGAAATAGTGGGCGTAAAAGGAGGTGTGGTCAATATTTTTTTTCTTTAAAAACCTAACTCGGGGTATGACAAACGTTTGTACAAAAAATTATGCAAATCGGTCCAGCCGTTTTCAACTGATTCCGTTACCAACAAACAACAATTGATTTTTATATATATATAGATTTTACACCCATTAAGTAAGAGGGAATTAACTTTATTTGCCATTTAAATTGTAAGTTAGAGACCCCATAAAGTACATATTTTTCATCATAGTTTAATTCAATGAAGATTCAACAAATATTCGGTCCCGTGCTACTTTCTTATATTTGTAATTTGTTCATGTTTTCACAATTTATTTCATGTAGATGTATATCCCAAATCTACGTTCCCAACCAATATTCTCTTGGGGGTTACAAATTCAATAGAATACAAATTTTTATTTTCTGACCACACAAAATTTTATGCGAAGAGGTTCTCTACCCCCTTAGAAACAAAGATGCCAAATAAGGGCCAAAAATAGAAGAAAGTGGCGAAGACTCCAAAAATGGCTTAAATCATACGATGGTTATTTATGATCGATATCATGACCTGAAAATCGATTTAAGGTATCTTAAATGTTCAGGAAGAATTTTTGGAAGAATAGAAATCCTTTTCTTACTAAAAGTCCCATTCGCTCTACTATTTTGCACCCTTTATATTTGGTATTTTACTGATTGTATTCCCAAAAATTTTTGCATTTTGAGCTCTCATTGGACGGAAAGAAGTAGGTCCACTCTTTGAAATAAGCCCCATTAGTCTTTTAGTATGATATTACAAATTGAAAAGAATGACAAAAGAAGAATAACAAATTGAAAAAATCTTCAACTTGTTCGCTGATTTTTTTACAGCAATTGTTTAAAGATCCTTACAAAGTTTGTTAATAGAATGCACTTTTATTTCAAAATTCAATTCCATTGGAAATTTTTTTCGTTATTTTACCGTTTTGAGAATTGTTGCAATGAGATCTCTTTTTTCGTGATTTTTTAACGATTTTGAAAAAGTAATTATCTTTTAACTTTGGTGTGACCGCATTAAACTATTTCGGTATCATCTATTCCGTTTCGCCACCACATAATTCGGTACTACACTTCCATGTAACCCGCCATCAATTTCAGTTCTCAAGAAATCAAGTCAATTAAATAAATTGGTATTAATATTCGAATTCAAAATCTATATATATAAAAATCAATTGTTGTTTGTTGGTAACGGAAGCAGTTGAAAACGGCTGGACCGATTTGCATAATTTTTTGTACAAACGTTTGTCATACCCCGAGTTAGGTTTTTAAAGAAAAAAATATTGACCACACCTCCTTTTACGCCCACTATTTCGATTTATCTAAAATCTTTATATTTGCCAAAATAGTGAAGATATCGGTTTCAGAATTATTACACGAGATGCTGTTGGCTTTCCATCCAACCCTAAGTACTTATTTAGGGGCTGAGGAACGCGCCTACTTTTAAATCTATCTCTCTATATGTAAAAGAAAGTTGTGTTAGTTACTACTCTTATAATATAAAGACCGCCTGTCTGATTTTAACAATTAAGACAAATTCGGAATTGCCTCTTGGCAGAAAAGAATAAAATCCAAAAAAAAAAAATCGCGTAAAAATGTGAAATTTGAACATATTCATTTCGACTTTTAAAATGTACAATAGTAATGTTTTATATTGCATATTTTTTCCATTTTGACTTACTATTTTCGAATGTACATTTGTAGTGTTTTTTTTTTTAATTCTAATATGATGTGTAGGTTTTTTTGGGTAGTATAAAGCCACAACGGATAAAACTGTTATTTATAGATTTTATGTATTTATTCGTAATACCGAATAAATACATAAAATCTATAAATAACAATTTTATTCGTTGTCGCTTTATATGAAAATTCTAAAATCGAGAAAAATCGACAATTTTTCAATGGAATCTAATTTTAAAATAATAGTACATTCTACCGACAAATTTCGTAAGGACCTTTAAACATTTGCCGCAAAAAAAATCAGCGAACCAGTTGAAGATTCTTTTTCTTTTTTCTATATTGAAGTGTACATTTTTTCATTGGTTTGAATTCTGAATGAATAGTATTAAAAATGAAATGAGGGCGCAATACGATGTTAAATGCTTTCTACTCCAGGACCTACATCGTGCTTCAGCTGGAAGATGCGAACACATTTAAACAAACAAAAATGACCAAAGAAGCGTTATGGGGCTAATTTCAAAAAGTGGACCTACTTCTTTCAATAAATTGTCAAATGAGAACGCAAAATGCAAAATACATTGGGACTGCAATCAGTCAAACGCCGACTATAAAGAACGCAAAATAGAAATTCTACCTAAACATTCAAGATACCTTTAATCGCTTTGCCAGGTCATGATATGGATCATAACCTCTGATAACGGAACAACCCGATTTCAAGTATATTCTACATTTTAACCATATTTTTCGTACTAATTTTAGCTTATGTTGATAATTTAAGAAGAAACCATCTTTGCAAAAAATTATCACGTTTTGGTATCATCATCATATGATTTAAGATATTTTCGTGGTCTTGCTCACTTATTTGACATCTCTAAGGGGGAAGAAAACCTCTTCTTATAAATTTTTATTTTTCGGAAAAGCGCGCATCTTAGTCTTGAGGCTACCTGGGGTAAAAAACCCTGGAGTGGAAAATCATCTTACAGATAATTATCCTCATATGAATTTATTTAAGTATAGTCCCCACATTAGTATACCCCCAAGTCCACTTTCCCAGCCAATGTGTGGTCAGAAAAGAAAATTTGGTATTCTATTGAATTTGTAACCCCCAAGAGAATATTGGTTGGGAACGTAGATTTGGGATGTACGTCTATATGAAATAAACTCCGAAATGTCAATCTGGGACTCATTCAGTCGGAAATTGTGGCAGAAACATGAAAAAAAATACGAAATTATAAAGGAACTTTATTGGATCTCCACCGCAAAATTTAAATGACAAACAATTAATGTCCATCTTATGGTAATCGGAGCAAAAGAGTAATTTTTTTGGCTATTCTGACTACATTCTGCCTTCAAGTATGAGGTGGACAAAACTGAATACCACGCAGTACGGGATTTTAAACGTTGGAAATACAAATTTCAAATTATAGCTCATTTGAATGCTTTTTACAATATCAAAAATTGAGCTGAATTTTCACATGGGGCTATTATAGGTTCTTTATCATATAGGTATTTAACACTCAAATTAAAGCCTATAGCTAAAACCGACGGTAATTATAATTTTTGCCATGAATATTAATTTATATTTAGTCATGGAGTCATTACTCATAATCAAGTCATTACTTATAATCAAAATTGGAGTAATTATAATGGCGTCATTACTTATAATCAAAATTGTGCCGCCTACATAAGTCAGATCTGTGATTTATTATGCTTTAAAGACTAAAAGTATGGGCCGGCAACGCGGACCGGGCCAGCTAGTAAAATATAAAAAACACTACAAATGTACATTAGAAAAAAGTAAGTCAAAATGGAAAAAATCATGCAAAATAAAACATTACTATTGTACATTTCAGAAGTTAAAATGAAAATGTTAACATTTCACATTTTTACGCGATTTTATCCTTTTCGGATAAGAGACAATTCCGAATTTGTATGAATCATTAAAATCAGTTCAGCGGTTCTTAAGTTATAAGCGTAGCAACTAACACAACTTTCATTTATATATATAGATGTATAGATAGATTAAAAAGTATGCGTGGTCAGTTCCTCTGCCCCCAAACAAATACTTAGGGTTGGAGGGAAGGTCAAAAGTATCTCGTGTAATAATTTTTAAACCAATATCTTGTTTATTTGGGAAATATAAGGATTTTAGATAAATCGAAATAGTGGGCGTAAAAGGAGGCGTGGTCAATATTTTTTTCTTTAAAAACCTAACTCGGGGTATGACAAACGTTTGTACAAAAAATTATGCAAATCGGTCCAGCCGTTTTCAACTGATTCCGTTACCAACAAACAACAATTGATTTTTATATATATAGATTGAGTATTACGAATATATACATAAAATCTATAAATAACAGTTTTATCCGTTGTGGCTTTATATTACCCAAAAAAACCTACACATCATATTAGAATTAAAAAAAAAAAAAACACTACAAATGTACATGGAAATGGAAATTTTCATATAAATTTGCAATATTCCTTTCTTTTTGTATCAAATTCGGTTACACATTCCAATTTACATTGAAATTCGGTGCATCAAATACATTAAGTCGGCCAAAAGTATATATGGGAGCATATCCAAATCTATACCTATTTCAAAATAATTTGCCAACTTATTTTGGTACAAAATTTCGTTACACTTTACAAATTTCATTAAAATTGGAGATACATAGCATATTTGGTGCATCAAATATACGAAATCGGCGGAAAATATATATGGAAGCTATATCCAAATTTGATCCGATTTCAATATAATTTAGCGAATTTTTTTTTTTTACCGAATTTCGTCACTTATTCCGAATTTCATTGAATCGGTCATAAATATCGTGTTTGGTGTACCAAATATTTGAAGTCGGCCAAAATTGTATGTGGAGATCCATAGTATATTTGGTGCATCAAATATACGAAATCGGCGGAAAATATATATGGAAGCTATATCCAAATCTGAACCGATTTCGATATAATTTGTCGAATTTATTTTTTTTACCGCATTTTGTCACTTATTCCGAATTTCATTGAAATCGGTCATACATATCGTGTTTGGTGTACCAAATATTTGAAATCGGCCAAAATTGTATATGGAGATACATAGGACATTTGGTGCATCAAATATACGAAATCGGCGCAAATATATATGGAAGCTATATCCAAATTAATTTTTTTTACCGAATTTCGTCATTTATTCCGAATTTCATTGAAATCGGTCATACATATCGTGTTTGGTGGAGATCCATAGTATATATATATATATATATATATATATAGTTTGTCTATTATGCATATTTGTCAAAGCATAATTATTCAAAGATATGAATGTTATAAATGTTCACGTACTGGTCGATTATTTTTTAATTTTTAGTCAAATGAGCAGTAATTTGGAATTTACTGTACTTTGTACACCTCATAATTGAGGGCTAATTGATTTAAGAATATCCAAAGTTAAATACTTTTTTAAACTCATTAGCACCTCAGATTGTGCATTAGAGTCTCATAAGCCCCCCTAACCATGTCGGTCTGTTTGTCCGCCAAAAGGTGGACTTGAGGGGGTACTATTACATAGAGAAAATTCTAAAATTTGTAGATATGTTGAAATTTTTGTGTAAGATTTTCACCCCCAAATACACATTTTTAGCCAAATCCTTTGAAATATGGTAAAATGCTAAACATCGACCTACATTGGAAACTTTCTTCACCCCTTATAATCCAAGATGACAAATAGAGACGAAAATATAGCAGAACAACAGAGCATGTCAAACTGAAAAAAAAATCACGTGATTTAAATGAGTAAAAATAGTTTTATCCACCTCATAATTGAGGTCAGACTGATTTCAGAATAGTCAAATATAATTACTACTAGCTGGCCCGGTCCGCGTTGCCAGCCCGTACTTTTAGTCTTTAAAGCATAATAAATCACAGATCTGACTTATGTAGGCGGCACAATTTTGATTATAAGTAATAACGCCATTATAATTACTCCAATTTTGATTATAAGTAATGACTTGATTATGAGTAATGACTCCAAGACTAAATATAAATTAATATTCATGGCAAAAATTATAATTACCGTCGGTTTTAGATATTTTGAAGAGCCTGATCTTATTTTTCAGCTATAGGCTTTAATTTGAGTGTTAAATACCTATATGATAAAGAACATCTATAATAGCCCCATGTGAAAATTCAGCTCAATTTTTGATATTGTAAAAAGCATTCAAATGAGCTATAATTTGAAATTTGTATTTCCAACGTTTAAAATCCCGTACTGCGTGGTATTCAGTTTTGTCCACCTCATACTTGAAGGCAGAATGTAGTCAGAATAGCCAAAAAAATTACTCTTTTGCTCCGATTACCGTAAGATGGACATTAATTGTTTGTCATTTAAATTTTGCGGTGGAGATCCAATAAAGTTCCTTTATAATTTCGTATTTTTTTTCATGTTTCTGCCACAATTTCCGACTGAATGAGTCCCAGATTGACATTTCGGAGTTTATTTCATATAGACGTACATCCCAAATCTACGTTCCCAACCAATATTCTCGTGGGGGTTACAAATTCAATAGAATACCAAATTTTCTTTTCTGACCACACATTGGCTGGGAAAGTGGACTTGGGGGTATACTAATGTGGGGACTATATTTAAATAAATTCATATGGGGATAATTATCTGTAAGATGATTTTCCACTCCAGGGTTTTTTACCCCAGGTAGCCTCAAGACTAAGATGCGCGCTTTTCCGAAAAATAAAAATTTATAAGAAGAGGTTTTCTTCCCCCTTAGAAACAAAGATGTCAAATAAGGGCCAAAAAATAAAAAGGGAGCAAGACCACGAAAATACCTTAAATCATATGATGATGATACCAAAACGTGATAATTTTTTGCAAAGATGGTTTCTTCTTAAATTATCAACATAAGCTAAAATTAGTACGAAAAATATGGTTAAAATGTAGAATATACATGAAATCGGGTTGTTCCGTTATCAGAGGTTATGATCCATATCATGACCTGGCAAAGCGATTAAAGGTATCTTGAATGTTTAGGTAGAATTTCTATTTTGCGTTCTTTATAGTCGGCGTTTGACTGATTGCAGTCCCAATGTATTTTGCATTTTGTGTTCTCATTTGACAATTTATTGAAAGAAGTAGGTCCACTTTTTGAAATTAGCCCCATAACGCTTCTTTGGTCATTTTTGTTTGTTTAAATGTGTTCGCATCTTCCAGCTGAAGCACGATGTAGGTCCTGGAGTAGAAAGGATTTAACATCGTATTGCGCCCTCATTTCATTTTTAATACTATTCATTCAGAATTCAAACCAATAAAAAAATGTACACTTCAATATAGAAAACAGAAAAAGAATCTTCAACTGGTTCGCTGATTTTTTTTTGCGGCAAATGTTTAAGGGTCCTTACGAAATTTGTCGGTAGAATGTACTATTATTTTAAAATTAGATTCCATTGAAAAATTGTCGATTTTTCTCGATTTTAGAATTTTCATATAAAGCGACAACGAATAAAATTGTTATTTATAGATTTTATGTATTTATTCGGTATTACGAATAAATACATAAAATCTATAAATAACAGTTTTATCCGTTGTGGCTTTATACTACCCAAAAAAACTACACATCATATTAGAATTAAAAAAAAAAAAACACTACAAATGTACATTCGAAAATAGTAAGTCAAAATGGAAAAAAATATGCAATATAAAACATTACTATTGTACATTTTAAAAGTCGAAATGAAAATGTTCAAATTTCACATTTTTACGCGATTTTTTTTTTTGGATTTTATTCTTTTCTGCCAAGAGGCAATTCCGAATTTGTCTTAATCGTTAAAATCAGACCGGCGGTCTTTATGTTATAAGAGTAGTAACTAACACAACTTTCTTTTACATATAGAGAGATAGATTTAAAAGTAGGCGCGTTCCTCAGCCCCTAAATAAGTACTTAGGGTTGGATGGAAAGCCAACAGCATCTCGTGTAATAATTCTGAAACCGATATCTTCACTATTTTGGCAAATATAAAGATTTTAGATAAATCGAAATAGTGGGCGTAAAAGGAGGTGTGGTCAATATTTTTTTTCTTTAAAAACCTAGCTCGGGGTATGACATATATATATATATATATATATATATATATATATATATATATATATATAAATTTGGAGACTGGATCTGTAACCAATCAATATATATGTGCATTCACCAGTTCCAAGTGGAATATTAAACATTTATGTAGCCTATGTTACTTTCAGGCGATGCTGTAGTATATATGGAAATTTTCAGGAAAACCTGTTTAGCAGTTTTTAAGTCTATAAATTACAAACAAAAACGTACATCATCTTTTATAGACATAGACTAGCTGATATAGATATAGACGGTGCACTTCTCTATTGCTCTTGATTTCAATGCATATAAAATTTATATACGAATATTTTGTGGTTTCCAAGTGTAAATGAATTTTATGGAATTTCCAATATATATGCCGAATATCCATCATTTAGACGATGATGTCGTACTATCTGAAAATTTCCGAAAGATCTGTTTACAAATTTCGACCCTATTAAAATTAACCAAACGTGCAAACATCTTTTTCTATTCTATAGATATGAGAGACTTTTATCCAGTTCAAATTTCGTCAATATTTTACAGCTGTAGCGTGTTTGGACGGAATTAGTATCTATGAGAGTTCTATCAAAATCTCGACAAATTTCGTCATAAATTTCTATCTTATTGAAATTGGTCATACATAGTGTGTTTGGTACATCACATATATCATTGAAATTTGGACGTTTAGAGCTTGTATGGTTCATTAAAATACATCAAACCTGTTGAAAATATAGCATTTTCAGATTAAATGAAACCTTTTGCAATTGAAATGAAACTTTTTACAGCAGAAATGAAACCTTTTGCAGTGGAAATGAAACCTTTTGCAGTGGAAATGAAACATTTTGCAGCGGAAATGAAACCTTTTGCATTTGAAATGAAACCTTTTGCATTTAAAATTAAACCTTACGCATTTAAAATTAAACCTTTTGCAACCAAAATTAAACTTTTTGCAAATCAAATGAAACTTTTAGATTTAACGAAGGAAAATTAACAAAACATTTTTGTTTTTAGTTCTTTAAATCAACTAATTATAACTAATATATAATTACAGAGGAATTTTTATTGATTATTAATATCTATGTTTTTATAATATTATTTCTTAAATGTTCAGTTTGCATAATTGTAGATGCAGAAAGATTCAAAAATTTTGACTTAAGTCTAGTTTAGTAAAAACTCTTCACTTTTTTCGAAATTTTTTCCAGTGGTAGGTATGTTTACTCTGATCCCGGGAAACTATTTTTTTCTTGGAGGACGGCTTGCCACTTACAAAAGGTATCCACTTTAGAGAACTTTAGTTCACCTTAGCCGGTGTGGGACATACCCAGAAGAGAAAATCGCAAGCCCCGGCCGAAGGCCGGCTATTTACAAAAAGTGTCAAATTTAGAAAACTTTGGTAATTCCAACGACGGCTACGCGAAATAAACCTTTTTTACTGAAAACATTATTTTAATGAATCGGTTAGAATCGGGTTATGCGGGTTTTATAAAAAATCCGGTTCCAAAAAAAATCGATAGTTTGACTATAACTTCCGAACCTTGGCCACTGACCCCATAATGTGACCATTATATAGGTATAGTGATATATGATACATATAATCGTGTAAAAATATGCCATTAAAAATATGAATGAAAAAATATTTTTGGCGTGAATTTTTTCAATTTTACATACCATATTAAAATGTACATTTTTTATTGAATTCTGAATGAATAATATCAAAAATTAAATGAGTGCCCAATACGATATTAAATGGCGATCTAGCCATCTAGCTTTCAACTCCAGGACATACATAGTGCTTCAGCTGGAAGATGCGAACAAATTAAAAAAAAAAAAACAACAATCAATGGCCACTTTTTTATTTTTTTTTGGCCATTATTTGGCATCTTTGTTTTTAAGGGTGTAGGAAATCTCACAAAATTTTCAATTTTCGGAGTAGGGCCATCTTAGTCTTGGCCAAATTCATCAATTGATCTGGCTAAAAAATTGTATTTAGGCAGAAACATGAAACAATTTCGAGCATTAGAAAGTAAATTTAAATGAGGTGGATTTATGCGGTGGACCTAAGTTCTTTACAATACCAAAAATTGAGTTGAGTTTTAAGTTTCTCAAAAACCGACGGTAAAAACTATTATAGTTTTTGCCATGAATATTTAAATTTGTTTAGAAATGACTTTGGAGTCATTAGTTATATAAAAATGGTACCACTTACATAAATCAGATCTGCGATCTAAAGACTAAAGTCACGGGCCGGCAACGCGGGCCGAGCCTGCTAGTTAAAAAAATAAATAAACAAAAAAATAAAAATATAAGTAAATAAATAAAATGTCGTCCCTTTTGAATTTTGTAATATTGTTGTAAGGATGAATTGTGTGTTACCTGTTGGTTTTGTCTAAATCAATGGCTTACTAAATGTGCTGGGATTAACGCAAAAGTCGTTGTGTTGAGACATAATAAGAAATAATGTTGGTGTTCCTTGGTGTTATGTGCAATGTAGAAAACTCTCTGCAGACAGCCGGTTCACTTACAGGGTGAGATGAAAAAACTGCAACCAACTTCAGACTGCTGTTATTTCTAAGACACTCATCCGACAACTGTTAAAATTATTCCAGTGACAGCTCATTATATTGTTTACAAGCGTACAAAAGCATTTTGATGAGAATTTTCCAGAAAAAAAAAGTTATTCGTAATGAAATTCAAACGTGATAGTGTGATTTCTTTCAAGTGGCTATCGTTAGAGCACTCCAGCATTTAAATGTAAATAAATCTCTAGTGTCTCGTACAATCGCTCGTTACCGTGATACTGGTAGCGTAGCCCGACGTCAAGGAAGTGGATCGACAGAAATGGTTCGAAATGTAAAGAAGCGACTTGATCGAAAACCGCGTCGCAGTGGCCGAAAAATGGCTTGTGAGCTGAATATATCGCAATAATCCATTCGGCAAATATTGAAAAATGAGCTCGGGGTAAAGCCATTGAAATTCCAAAAAGTGCAAGAACTTACACCGCAACGGCGCTTGGCCGAAAGTGATGAACTGCCGAATTTGGTTTTCTCCGACAAAATGAGGTCCCTCGCTTCTTTTCCAGCCAAAATCTCCCGATACCAATCCGGACTTTTGCGTCTGGGTGTTCCGCAAGGAAGTCACCTTGGATCGGTCCTCTTTCTTTTATTTATCAACCATATTTTACCTAATTCCATAAATTACTCGAAATTGTTAATGCACGCAGATGATGTTAAATTATTCATTTTTCCACAAGCTAGTTTACCTCAAAACGTTTTAAATAGCCTTTTTTTAGTGGTGCATATTAAATTAAAGCAATGTGAACATATGTGCTTCTCCATATCTTCTTCTCTGATATTGCAATACAATATTGACATTCATTCATTATCATCTGTAGATACATTTGTCGATCATCTTGGCCTCTTAATAGATCCAAAATTAAATTTTAATTATTTTAAAATTAAATTTAATGTAATAACAATGGTAAATAAAATAAAAAAATAGGTAAAAAAAAACTTTTTTAAGGTTTTATGTTAAACATTCATTGCAATGAATTCTGTTTAATTCATATTTTATATTTTTGTACCATTTTGTTCCCACGAGTAATGGACATTTAAACGGTTGACAATTTTAACCACCCTAACGCTACACAATCCTTAACACTATACAAAGTCTTGACTTGAGGGGTGGAATCAGGCTGGATTAGTCAGATACCAGAATTACAGATGCAATTTCTAAATTTAAATCTTATTATTATATGCTATTTAGTGGCTGCGCCATCTTAAATATTGAACTTGTGTAGTATAATGCATTTTTCTTGTCATGCCCTTTTATTTGATACCCATATTGGTGGAATTGATAAAAAATTGTTATCAGCCATTTGGTTGCGGCCGCCATCTTGGATTTCAATTTTTATAGTATATTGTATGCTGCTTGTTGAGCCCTTTCATTTGATACCCATATTGATGGGATTGATAAAACCTACGTTATCCGCCATTTTGTAGCGGCCGCCATCTTGGATTTATAATGATAATGAATAAACATAATTGTATTTTCACCAAAATCCAAAGTGTATACAAAATTTCAGATTAATCGGTTGTCAGGAAGATGGTGAAATTTGAATTACTAAATTTGACCCAAGAATAAATAATAAAACAAACGGGGTGAGTTAAATAAAACCTTTTAACAAATTAAGTTCTAGGTTTTGTTAAACGGTGGCCCAAAGAACTGATCCATATATAGCATTTTCAGATTAAATGAAACCTTTTGCAATTAAAATGAAACTTTTTGCAGCGGAAATGAAACCTTTTGCAGTGGAATTGAAACCTTTTGCAGTGGAAATGAAACCTTTTGCAGTGGAAATGAAACCGTTTGCAGCGGAAATGAAACCTTTTGCAACCGAAATAAAACCATTTGCAACCGAAATGAAACTTTTTGCAAATCAAATGAAACTTTTAAATTTATAGAAGGAAAAATAACAAAACATTTTTATTTTCAGTAGTTTTTAAATTAAATCAATTAATTATAACTAAAATATTGAAAAAGAGAATATTTTATTGATTATAAATATCTACATTTATTTATATTATTTCTTACATTTTAAATTATTGTAATAACAAATCGTTCTTTATTGATTTGATATAAAATGCTTCCATATTATTAAATTCCAAATGCTTAACGCTAAAAAGAGAAATTTAAACAAATGTTGGCCTTTATAGGTATGGCCAGGACTGAAATGTGAAATTAAGCTTTACCACAATTTTTTATAGTTATAGTATTGTCAAGATGGTTTTTATTTAAAAATAAAAGTAATTCTCGGAATAAATACAAAGTTTAAAATGTAATATGCTCTACGCTCCTTAGATGCGTCCGCTCTCGGTCAATGCTCAACGACGACTGACTCATAAACTCATTTTGATAGTTGACAATTCGGCCTCTCCTGACTCTTCGTCCCTCCTGGGCGAACTATCATCAGACTCATCTTTATCTTCGATTTCGAGACTTGGATCACCATAGCACCAGGGCTTCATATGATCCGTCGACATAACACCGCAATATTTCCTTTGCTTCAAACTTAAATCCGGCAGATCCTCTACCAGATAACGATCGTTTCCGATAATTTTCGTGACGATGTATGGTCCTTTATACCGCGCATCCAACTTATGCGATTCTCCTGTAGGCTGCGGTACCGTGTCTATCACCACCAAATCGCCTTCCTTGTACTGAGTTGGCTTGGAATGACGGCTGTCAAATCTTGCTTTCCATTTTTCCTTTTGTTTCTGGATGTTAGCAACAGCCTGCTGTTGAATTACCCTAACATCGAAATTCTCTCTTTCTTCATCACCAACCGCCTGGATAATTCTATTGTAACTGACATCTCTGAGACTAAAGTTGAATATTAAGTCATTTGGACTGAACTTTGTAGTCGCATTCAGCTGCGAGTTAATACTCCACTGTATCGTTGTTGTCTCAGTGTCCCATTCTTTTGTATCACCTACTAGACATTTCAACGCATTCAAAACTGTCTGGTTGATCCGCTCGGCTTGGCCATTGGCTTTTGGTGTTCGGACTGCTGTTTGTACATGTTGTATTCCGTTGTATTCCACAAACTGTTGGAATTCTTTAGACGTGAACGCCGTTCCCTTATCCGATACAATTCTTCGTGGCTGTCCGAAAATCGACATAACTTCTCGCAGCGCTGTTATAACCGGAGCAGTCTTTGTATTCCTGGTTGGCTTTATAATGGTGTACTTACTGAACGAACAGACAATCAAGAATACATATTGATTTCCTTTCTTACTTTTTGGGAAGGGACCCATGTGGTCGATGTTGATACTTCTGAATGGAATTGGTAGGACTTCCTCAATATGTAGTTCACCCTCTGCCTTGCCTCCTTTTACCTTGTTGTAGCAGCATTCCGGACATGACTGAATGTATGATTTTACATAACGTCTCATTCTCGGGAACCAGAAATCACGTTGAAGCCTTTGGAGAGTTTTCTCTTCACCGAAGTGTCCCAAATCATCATGACAAGCCTTAGTTATTCGCCACCGGACTCTTTCTGGAATCACCATACGTTTCATATTGTTGACTTTGCGAAATAGCCTCCCATTTTCTATTACATAGTCCGCTTTGATCTGCTTAATTTCATTTGCCTCGTTTTGCAAATTACCATTGAGAACTTCAAAGATGTGTTTCAGCTTCTTATCCGACATTTGCAGTTGATAGACCCAGTCGTTAATGTTCGTTGTGAGTGCCAGAACATTTTCCGCTACTGTTCGGGATTGACTTGATGGTAACGTTGGACTTCTGCTCATCCCATCCACGTGAGTCATCTTGGCACCTGAGCGATGAGTAATGGTAAAATCAAACTCCTGCAATTTAAACCACCATCTAGCTATACGAGGGGGTAATGGAGACGTCGCCTTTGTTGTTGCTATGGAATTGCAATCTGTGACAATATTGAAGCACTTTCCGAGTAGGTAAATTCTAAACCTTTCAAGCGTCTCAACAATTGCTAATACCTCGAGTTCATGACTGGCATATTTTCCTTCACTTTCAGTACACCTACGACTTTCACCGTTCGCCTTTTTGACCAACAATACTGATGCTGCATATGGCGAATCACTTGGGCGAATAATACAACATCGAAGCAACTTGTCAATTATGTCTGACAGAATTTGTCTTTGAGAAAATGGAACTTGGTATCTTTTACCAACTACAGGCTTGTCCGTAGATAAACTTATTTCCATTTGTGTATTTTTACACCTTCCAAGGTCTTCAAGGGTTTCAGCAAAACAGTCCTTGAATGACGACAGTATTTGGTCTAATTTTTCCTTTTGATGCTCATCCAGACTTTCTCCGACATTAAATGTACTTGGCATTGTTGACTTTACTTTCAAGACACCATGCTCAATTGTAAGTTTTGTTTGCTTCTTACACAATACGTCTCTTCCTAAGAGAACGTCATATCGCATCAAGTCATTCGGCACTACATAAATGGTAGTCATTAAACTCTCCTCGTCGATGACAACGTTAGTCTCAAACATTTCCACCACTTCAACAATAGATCCACCAAAACCTTTCATTCTTTTTGACGTTACTTCCATATCGCAACCCTCTGGAACTACAGCTTTCCGCATTAAGGTAAAGTCGCTTCCAGTGTCCACAAAACCTTCATATGTCTTACCATTGACCGTAACATCTTTCATAACCGGTGGGCAGTAATCCTTAGGCTCTTCTGTCATTGCTGCCACAGTTGTACCTTTACCTTTGCATTGCGATGCATCGTGACCAATCTTTGCACATTTACTACACTTCGGCTTCTTCAATGGTTGTGGGCAACTAGTTGAGATGTGCCCAAACCTGTTACAATTGAAACATTTTACTCCCTTGGTTGGCGCTCCACCTGAGACACTTACGGTTTTGTCATCCTCGTCATTCTTTGTTTGCTTCCTTGCATACGTTTGTATGGTCAAATTCTCCAACGACCTTAATAATTCACTACATGTCTGCGGGTTCATAGCTAAAAGTGTTCTTGTTAAGCTGCTATCATTGAGACCATTTATGATGTACGACAGTATTGATGCCTCATCTACGCTTCCTCTTTTCCCTATGGCCAACATTGCGTAATAATATTCCACCAAAGACTCATTCGAGTTTCGTTTCCTAGCTATAAGTTCACGATGAATGTCAGCAACACTTACTCGACTTGGGAAATCCTTTAAAAATTGTTGTCTGAACTCTTTCCATGTTTCAACCACTGGTAAAGCGTCTATCCACATTTTAGCAACACCACTCATTTTATGATGAACTGCAAACAAAATTGTTTCATCTGACCATCCATGAAGCCTTTGCAACGTTTCAACCTTGTCAATGAATTGGACTGATGTAACATTTACTTTAATTGGATCGAAGTCTGGTATCATTACTATGTAATCCTTTAAACAACCAGATGTTCCGGAACCAGATTGTCTTGATATTACTTCAGCTGGAACTTGCTGTTCTGTATCCCTTGAATTTAACCCTGCATTTGACGTAATAGCCCTTTCTGTTGAAAGTGTTGTTAACTGTTGCACACTTCTTGCTAGAGTCAACATTATATCCTTTAGCTCTCGCATTTGACTTGTTAGAGAATCATCACCCGTCTCAGCTTCATCAAATCCATGGAAATCCTCCTGTGACTCTGAATCTTCAACTTCCACTTCGTCATTTCCATTGCAAGCCATGAGTCTAGCAATTTTCTCGGACTTATTTCCTGTTCGTGGTAAGCTTCTTGCCAGTAATAATTTGTCTAGCTCCGCAACCTTTAACGAACTTATTTTCACCTTCATACTTTTCCTTGTGAATTTTCCTTTTTAATTCGTTACTTCAGCAAATCTAGAACTATTCCTTTTTTTTAGAAGCCGCACGCCCTAAAAATATACGTTAACTTTTCCCTTTTTAAACTTCTTCTTCGGGGTTCCCCTCTTTATGTCTTGCTTTCAATCTCCTTGATGTACTATCGTTGTCCTACTCACTCACACTTTTGAGTATACCTTTGTACATTCTCCTTTGATTGATGCTTTCTCCTTTGCTCTCTTTGAACACGTTACACACTCTCACTAAACTCACTCGAACTTTTGAGTTTAGCTGGCTTTGCGTGGTTTCTCCTTTGGTCGTCGTTGTTGCTTTGCATTGAGCTCTTCACTACTACATCACTTTGACGCCTTAGTTTCTCAGCTCTTTGAGTATTTTTCTGCAATTCTTATCCAAAATGATGAAATTCCTTGTAGATTTCTGTTCTTATCCCACTTCTGATTCTGTCAAGATGGTTTTTATTTAAAAATAAAAGTAATTCTCGGAATAAATACAAAGTTTAAAATGTAATATGCTCTACGCTCCTTAGATGCGTCCGCTCTCGGTCAATGCTCAACGACGACTGACTCATAAACTCATTTTGATAGTTGACAGTATACTATTAATCTTACCTAATAAAGGATTCCCGCTTCGCAGCTTTATTGATTATGGAGATAGAGCAGTCGTGATTTCAATAGATAGATAAGTGGAAATCATTAAATCAACTATGATCATGATTGTATATACTTTATGGGGTCTACTACGAATATTTAGAGGTGTTACAAACCGAATGACAAATTTAATATATCCTCCTTTCCATGGAGGAGATTATAAAAAGGTACCTAATTCGGGTCCTTTGAAAAAAAATACCTTGAAAAACTTTATTCAATCTTTCTGCATCTACACTTGTGTTTTATGGAAGCTTTAAGAAAAAAAATTATAAAAACATAGACATTAATAATCAATAAAAATTCCTCTTTAACTATATATTAGTTAAAATTAGTTGTTTTAATTTTAAACCTACTAAAAATAAAAATGTTTTGTTATTTTTCCTTCCGAAAATCTCAAAGTTTCATTTGATTTGCAAAAAGTTTCATTTTCGTTGCAAAAGGTTTCATTTCGGTTGCAAAAGGTTTCATTCCCGCTACAAAAGGTTTCATTTCCACTGCAAAAGGTTTCATTTCCACTGCAAAAGGTTTCAATTCCACTGCAAAAGGTTTCATTCCCGCTGCAAAAAGTTTCATTTGAATTGCAAAAGGTTTCATTTAATCTGAAAATGCTATATAACAAAACGGTTATTTACGTCTATTGTTAGACCTATATTAGAATATGGTTCTGTTGAATGGGATCCTCCATATAGAATATACTCAGATAAAATAGAATCCGTACAAAAACTATTTCTGCTATTTGCCTTACCCTTTTACTAGCAGGCTAAAATTAATTAGATAGCCTACTCATATACCTTCATATTTCCTAATCTCATCTATTAGAATAAAGTTTCCGTTTAGATACTACCAATTATTACATACCGATTTTCACCGCACCAATTATTCAAAGGGCGAACCTCTTAGTAAAATGTGCGTTGACTTTAATTCTGTGTACTCAAATGCGATTTTGGTATGAGTTAAGAAGTTATTAAATCTGGAATAATTTTATTTTTAATTTTTAGCTCACCCCGTTTGTCAAATAAAAGGGCATGACAAGAAGAATACATTATACTATACAAGTTAAATATTTAAGATGGCGCAGCCACTAAATGGCGTATAATAATAAGATTTAAATTTAGAAATTGCATCTGTAATTCTGGTATCTGATTAATCCAGCCTGATTCCACCCCTCAAGTCAAGATTTTGTATCGTGTTAAGGATTGTGTAGCGTTAGGGTGGCTAAAATTGTCAACCGTTTAAATGTCCATTACTCGTGGGAGCAGAATGGTATAAAAATTTAAAATATGAATTAAACAGAATGCGAAATAAAAACTAACTAGAAAATAAAAAATACGTAAAAACTTTTTAAGTTAAAAGGTTTCATGTAAAACATAAATTGCAATGTTTAAGATCAATGTACTAAAAACAAAAAAATTATAATAAATAGATACAGTCGTGGGAATTATAAACATATGCATAGACTTGAATAAAATAGAACCGAGGGGCACTTCAATTGCATATGCATATTGTAGAGAATTGACGTACCCATGGTTTTATTTTAGTCAAGTCTATGCATATGTTTATACTTCCCACGACTGTATCTATTTTTTATTATTTTGTGGTTTTTAGTACATTTATCTTAAACTTTGCAATGTATGTCTATATATATAAAAGAAAGTTGTGTTAGTTACTACGCTTATAACTTAAGAATCGCTGGACTGATTTTAACGATTCATACAAATTCGAAATTGTCTCCTGTCCGAAAGGGATAATATCCAAAAATAGCGTAAAAATGTTATATATTAACATTTTCATTTTGACTTTTGAAATGTACAATAGTAATATTTTATTTTGCATGATTTTTTTCCATTTTGACTTACTTTTTTCTAATGTACATTTGCTAGTGATTTTTATATTTTATTTTTGAATTCGAATATTAATACCAATTTATTTAATTGACTTGATTTCTTGAGAACTGAAATTGATGGCGGGTTACATGGAAGTGTAGTACCGAATTATGTGGTGGCGAAACGGAATAGATGATATCGACATATTGACAAACTTTGTAAGGATCTTTAAACATTAGCTGTAAAAAATCAGCAACAAGTTGAAGAATGGGACTTTTAGTAAGAAAGGATTTCTATCCTTCCAGAAGTTCTTCCCAAATATTCAAGATACCTTAAATCGCTTTTGCAGGTCATGATATATAACCATTGTATGACTTAAGCTATTTTTGTGATCATGGCCACTTTCTTAATTTTTGGCCCTTTTTGGCATTTTTGTTTCCAAGGGGGTAGAGAACCACTTCGCATAAAATTTGAAATTTTCGGGGTAGGGCCCATATTGGTCTTGACCACATTCATCAATTGAAAAAAAATATTTATGCTACCCTAGGTTAGGGAACCATCATACAGATAATTGCCACATAGGAATTTATTTAAGTAAAGTCCCCACATTAGAGTATCCCCAAGTCCACTTTCACATCGAATGTGTGGTCAGAAAAGAAAAATTTGTATTCTATTAAATTTGTAACCCCCAAGAGAATATTGGTTGGAAACGTAGATTTAGGATGTACATCTATATGAAATAAATTGTGAAAACATGAACAAATTACAAATATAAGAAAGTAGCACGGGACCGAATATTTGTTGAATCGTCATTGAATTATACTATGATGAAAAATATGGACTTTATGGGGTCTCCAACTTACAATTTAAATGGCAAATAAAATTAATTCCCATCTTACGGTAATGGGTGTAAAATAGTAATTATATTTGACTATTCTGAAATCATTCTGCCCTCAATTATGAGGTGGATAAAACTATTTTTACTTATTTAAATCACGCCAAATTTTTTTTCAGTTTGACATGCTATATTGTTCCGCTTTATTTTTGATTTGGCCTCTATTCTATGTCATCTTGGATTATAAGGGGTAGAAGAAAGTTTTCAATGTAGGTCGGTGTTTCGGAGTAGTACCCATATAAAGGTACCTCCTGATTTTCCCATATTTCAAAGGATTTGGCTAAAAATGTGTATTTGGGGGTGAAAATCTTACACAAAAATTTCAACATATCTACAAATTTTAGAATTTTCTCTATGTAATAGTACCAGCTCAAGTCCACCTTTTGGCGGACAAACAGAACGACATGGTTAGGGGGACTTATGAGGACTCTAATGCATAATCTGAGGTGCTAATGGGTTTAAAAAAGTAATTAACTTTGGCTATTCTTAAATCATTCAGCCCTCAATTATGCGGTGTACAAAATACAATAAATTCCCAGCTACTGCTCATTTGACTGGAAAATTTTGCTACGATTTTTACCATACTAAAAATCAATTTGATCCCTTACATGGGGATAAGATTGATATATACTTTCTAATAGATTTGTATAGCACATCCACACATTTGAAGCCCAAGGTTTTAATATTGAAGCCCACGTCTTAAATATGGGTACAGGTATTTTAAAACACTATGATTATGCGTTGACAACTATGCATAATAGACAAAAACTAGGGGCCGGCAACGCGGACTGGGCCAGCTAGTTTAACATAAAACCTTTTTACTTAAAAAGTTTTTTTTTTTACCAATTTTTTATTAAACAATTAAAATACATATTTTATTATTTGACAAACTAGCTGATGAATTAGATTCTGTAGCTGGTTTTCAATTTCCTACTAAATTTCGATTATGATGCGGATCATAATGTGTTCGCGATCCCTACGTAAATGGAGGTCGCCCCTTTGTCGGCAGGTAAAAAATCTGTAAGTTCGGTCGGCCGAACTTTGAATACCCTCCACCATTTGGAACAAATTTGGCAATTCTCAAAAACAATAAAATCCGTAGAAATTTTTGTTAAAAACTTAAAAATACCGAATGTAGCTGTTATATTAGGGTCTGAATAATGTAGCTAAAATCATTAAAATACCGAATATTGGGAGGTACCGTTACATGGGGGCTATACGAAGACGTGGACCTGCACAGATAATTTTCTGTCTTAGGCTGTAGTATCCATTACGAACTTCAATTACCAAATTTGAAACAATTCCGATGAATATTGTCGCAAAAATCATCAAAATAACGAATATCGGGAGGTATCGTTATATGGGAGCTATATGAAGATGTGCACCTACATGGCCCATTTTCAATACCAAAAGTCCTAGTCCTTCAATACCAAAAGACATAATATAGATTTGAGTAAAATTTTATCAATCTACTTCATTTTGTTCGGAAGCTAGAGCGATTTCCCCAAACGGACAGAAAGATACATGGACAGGCAGACGGACATCGTTAAATTGACATAGAATTTTATGCTGATCAGGAATATATATATACTCTGTGGGGTCTAAAATGTATATTTCGAGATGTTACAATACTATGGCGGAGGGTATAAAAAGCTCACAGTACGAATATGCAAATCAAAATAAAATATATGGTACTACGTCATGACTGACCTGAAAAGGTGCTCTGTTTTGTAAACCCCAATTGTCGAGCAACTCGAGAGTGATTGGGCGAAGTGCTTCACATATTAAGTCGGCATGCCAAAAAATCCCAACTTAATCAGAAACATGCAAAATATAATGTGTAATAAATATTAATTTCAGATTTCCATTTAGTGATTGCAGCAGATGAAAGAATAAATTTGACTAGTAAAATATAAATGTTTATGGCAATAACTTTTGTTAAGGTTCGAAGGTTAGTTCGATAAATCAGTATGTTTGCGTATATCCCCATCGAACGGCGTTTTTAAACCTCGCTTCTTGATATTTGTTGGTTGCGTGGATGTGCCGCTCTGTTCTTCTACCTCGAGCGAAAGGAGATGTAAGACTGCAAAAATCTCAAGGAGAAGCAGTATCTCAAGCGAGATCTGTGATCCGTCTTCACATCCAGTGAGATTGAGACAATTATCTCCAAATCCAAACCACGTAATCAGTTTCGGGTTTTTGACCAGAGTTCTGGAGTTTTTCTTTACTCAAATGGTAATCCCTGCTTTTCGAAATGTAGTCCAAAGTACTCCGAATCAATAATATAATAAACCCGCTACCTATGGGAAATCGTTATTCCCATCGTACGTGAGCTCTTTCTCACTAATATGCATGAGATAATAATCAACCTCAATTTATATACTCCAGATTTTCATTGCTTTACTTTGCAAAGTAGGAGGTTTAAGTTCTTGTATGCAAAAATTATGTTTTCCTTTTAATTTTATTCAATTTGTGCGGCTGGGAGCCACATATGATTATTTGATTTTTTTTAATATTTCGATATATTATTGCATTTATGTTTTCTAGGGCTATGCTTGCTTCATAGTTGTGGATTGACTGTAATGACTAATTTTTTCTTAGGTAAATACAAAGTGTGTTGTCAGAACGCTGATTTGTTGAAATAAAATGCGTTTCTTTACATAAAAGGCTATTATATACACTATTTTGTATATAGTTTGTATTACTTAGTAAATAAATGAAATGAAGGCCGATCTAATTTAGAATATGGCAGCGAATTTTGGAAGCCATTATATCAAAATTCTTTTAATAAAATTTAATTAGTACCAAGGACTACAACTTATTGATCTTTCACACTCACACTTAGTAAGACGCTTAATGCCTAGAGCTATTTTCATTCTAAAAATTCTTCGAGGACAGAGTTTTTCTGCAGAACACGTAATTATTTACCACTAAAACTATCATGGTTCAGAAATAATTTTGTGTAACTATGCGTAGTTTACAACAAATCGCAACGCATCTGTTCATGCAATAAAATATTAAATTCTTCGTCCATAGTGTCAATGGTATCAATTTGCAGGATTTTTTGCTTATGTGTTTGTTACTTATTTCATTACACACCAAAGCAGTATGTGTTGAGTGTATTAAAAGTTTGATTTGGCCAAAGAGTTTGTAACTTTAAAATAGTGAGTTGATCCAGTTATTCGTGTGTATCCATCCGTAAGTACATGTTAAATAATTATGACTGCAAAGATGGTATTATAATCAGGAAATATCGCATGGAGTTACGGTTAGAATAGAAGCCTAAAACCCTAAAAGAGGCCAAAAACAGAACATTTTTCAGATTTTTTTAGTCGTTTTGCAGGTTACAATTATATCCCAATCGGTGAATTTAGCATTGAGTTAGAGTTTAGGACTGGTCAGAAGCCTACCGTTTTGGCTGGTCAAAAATTCCCAATTGTCCATTCAACACCGAATATTTTTAATATTGTTATTCCCGAAATCTAACAAAAAATTTGTACAATTACTTTGTTTATTAAGAATTTTTGCAAAATAGTTTTTTTCCTTCTTTATACTGGTGTCCCCAAGCTGGAGAAATTAACAAATATATCAATCGGTTTGTTATAGTATTAACAACAAGAGTATATGTCACCCTCTCATACTGAAAAGAGACTTGTAGGTGAGAACGGGCAAAGCGTATACCTTAAGTTGACGTCGACAAATACAGTTCAACCGCGCCAAAATGAAACGAAAGCTGGTATCTTACAGTCAAACCCCGAGAGTTTACCATAACAAATAATTTCACCTGACAATTACGACTATTCCGAATGAAACAAAAGAAATGTCAAATAACCAAAACAAAATAACGCTTAAAATAAGCATGCGTCTCTTCAAAAAAAAAAAAAATAAATAAATAAATAAATAAAAATAACACCAAGCAAAGCAAAGTACCTCCACTTATGGACCGATATATCTTAGTACCGAAGCGAAAGTCCAGTTCTAGGACTCTAACCAAGGAATCGAAAGCTAAAACCCAAAAGTCAGCAAATAATAACCGCAAAAAAAGATTCTCAATTCTCGGCTCTAATAACGCGGCTGACGATACACGGCACAAACAGTAAGATCCCAAAATCTCCCCACTATATCTTCGCGAAGAAACAACAAATAATCTCTTGAACAAACTCTCCCAAATGTGTGGTAAATCACATGTGGTCTCTATTAAAAGAGGAAATCTCCAAGAGACATAAATACAAACTTATACTGAGCCGCATTATATAAACCTGGTTCGGTCTCTGGATTCTGAAAAGAATAATTGGTACACTTATCAGCCCAAGAGCTCTAAAGGACTAGTCGTAATTAATAGGCTTCATAATTCTACACCCTTAGAGGACACAAAGGATGCTCTCGCAGCAGAGGGATTAGAAACAAAGTCCATCATCAACATTTTTCGTTAAGATAAAGTTCCGCAACCTATCTTTAAAGTAGAACAAACATACGAATCTTCGCAACTACATGGGGATAAGATTGATATATATTTTCTAATAGATTTGTATAGCACATCCACACATTTGAAGCCCAAGGTTTTAATATTGAAGCCCACGTCTTAAATATGGGTACAGGTATTTTAAAACACTATGATTATGCGTTGACAACTATGCATAATAGACAAAAACTAGGGGCCGGCAACGCGGACCGGCCAGCTAGTTTAACATAAAACCTTTTTACTTAAAAAGTTTTTTTTTTTACCAATTTTTTATTAAACAATTAAAATACATATTTTATTATTTGACAAACTAGCTGATGAATTAGATTCTGTAGCTGGTTTTCAATTTCCTACTAAATTTCGATTATGATGCGGATCATAATGTGTTCGCGATACCTACGTAAATGGAGGTCGCCCCTTTGTCGGCAGGTAAAAAATCTGTAAGTTCGGTCGGCCGAACTTTGAATACCCTCCACCATTTGGAACGAATTTGGCAATTCTCAAAAACAATAAAATCCGTAGAAATTTTTGTTAAAAACTTAAAAATACCGAATGTAGCTGTTATATTAGGGTCTGAATAATGTAGCTAAAATCATTAAAATACCGAATATTGGGAGGTACCGTTACATGGGGGCTATACGAAGACGTGGACCTGCACAGATAATTTTCTGTCTTTGGCTGTAGTATCCATTACGAACTTCAATTACCAAATTTGAAACAATTCCGATGAATATTGTCGCAAAAATCATCAAAATAACGAATATCGGGAGGTATCGTTATATGGGGGCTATATGAAGATGTGCACCTACATGGCCCATTTTCAATACCAAAAGTCCTAGTCCTTCAATACCAAAAGACATAATATAGATTTGAGTAAAATTTTATCAATCTACTTCATTTCGTTCGGAAGCTAGAGCGATTTCCCCAAACGGACAGAAAGATACATGAACAGGCAGACGGACATCGTTAAATTGACATAGAATTTTATGCTGATCAGGAATATATATACTCTGTGGGGTCTAAAATGTATATTTCGAGATGTTACAAACGGAATGACAAACTTAATATACCTTCCATACTATGGCGGAGGGTATAAAAAGCTCACAGTACGAATATGCAAATCAAAATAAAATATATGGTACTACGTCATGACTGACCTGAAAAGGTGCTCTGTTTTGTAAACCCCAATTTGTCGAGCAACTCGAGAGTGATTGGGCGAAGTGCTTCACATATTAAGTCGCCATGCCAAAAAATCCCAACTTAATCAGAAACATGCAAAATATAATGTGTAATAAATATTAATTTCAGATTTCCATTTAGTGATTGCAGCAGATGAAAGAATAAATTTGACTAGTAAAATATAAATGTTTATGGCAATAACTTTTGTTAAGGTTCGAAGGTTAGTTCGATAAATCAGTATGTTTGCGTATATCCCCATCGAACGGCGTTTTTAAACCTCGCTTCTTGATATTTGTTGGTTGCGTGGATGTGCCGCTCTGTTCTTCTACCTCGAGCGAAAGGAGATGTAAGACTGCAAAAATCTCAAGGAGAAGCAGTATCTCAAGCGAGATCTGTGACCCGTCTTCACATCCAGTGAGATTGAGACAATTATCTCCAAATCCAGACCACGTAATCATTTTCGGGTTTTTGACCAGAGTTCCGGAGTTTTTCTTTACTCAAATGGTGATCCCTGCTTTTCGAAATGTAGTCCAAAGTACTCCGAATCAATAATATAATAAACCCGCTACCTATGGGAAATCGTTATTCCCATCGTACGTGAGCTCTTTCTCACTAATATGCATGAGATAATAATCAACCTCAATTTATATACTTCAGATTTTCATTGCTTTACTTTGCAAAGTATCTCAGAAAGGAGGTTTAAGTTCTTGTATGCAAAAATTATGTTTTCCTTTTAATTTTATTCAATTTGTGCGGCTGGGAGCCACATATGATTATTTGATTTTTTTTAATATTTCGATATATTATTGCATTTATGTTTTCTAGGGCTATGCTTGCTTCATAGTTGTGGATTGACTGTAATGACTAATTTTTTCTTAGGTAAATACAAAGTGTGTTGTCAGAACGCTGATTTGTTGAAATAAAATGCGTTTCTTTACATAAAAGGCTATTATATACACTATTTTGTATATAGTTTGTATTACTTAGTAAATAAATGAAATGAAGGCCGATCTAATTTAGAATATGGCAGCGAATTTTGGAAGCCATTATATCAAAATTCTTTTAATAAAATTTAATTAGTACCAAGGACTACTACTTATTGATCTTTCACACTCACACGGAGTAAGACGCTTAATGCCTAGAGCTATTTTCATTCTAAAAATTCTTCGAGGACAGAGTTTTTCTGCAGAACACGTAATTATTTACCACTAAAACTATCATGGTTCAGAAATAATTTTGTGTAACTATGCGTAGTTTACAACAAATCGCAACGCATCTGTTCATGCAATAAAATATTAAATTCTTCGTCCATAGTGTCAATGGTATCAATTTGCAGGATTTTTTGCTTATGTGTTTGTTACTTATTTCATTACACACCAAAGCAGTATGTGTTGAGTGTATTAAAAGTTTGATTTGGCCAAAGAGTTTGTAACTTTAAAATAGTGAGTTGATCCAGTTATTCGTGTGTATCCATCCGTAAGTACATCTTAAATTATTATGACTGCAAAGATGGTATTATAATCAGGAAATATCGCATGGAGTTACGGTTAGAATAGAAGCCTAAAACCCTAAAAGAGGCCAAAAACAGAACATTTTTCAGATTTTTTTAGTCGTTTTGCAGGTTACAATTATATCCCAATCGGTGAATTTAGCATTGAGTTAGAGTTTAGGACTGGTCAGAAGCCTACCGTTTTGGCTGGTCAAAAATTCCCAATTGTCCATTCAACACCGAATATTTTTAATATTGTTATTCCCGAAATCTAACAAAAAATTTGTACAATTACTTTGTTTATTAAGAATTTTTGCAAAATAGTTTTTTTCCTTCTTTATACTGGTGTCCCCAAGCTGGAGAAATTAACAAATATATCAATCGGTTTGTTATAGTATTAACAACAAGTGTATATGTCACCCTCTCATACTGAAAAGAGACTTGTAGGTGAGAACGGGCAAAGCGTATACCTTAAGTTGACGTCGACAAATACAGTTCAACCGCGCCAAAACGAAACGAAAGCTGGTATCTTACAGTCAAACCCCGAGAGTTTACCATAACAAATAATTTCACCTGACAATTACGACTATTCCGAATGAAACAAAAGAAATGTCAAATAACCAAAACAAAATAACGCTTAAAGTAAGCATGCGTCTCTTCAAAAAAAAAAAAATAATAAATAAATAAATAAATAAATAAAAATAACACCAAGCAAAGCAAAGTACCTCCACTTATGGACCGATATATCTTAGTACCGAAGCGAAAGTCCAGTTCTAGGACTCTAACCAAGGAATCGAAAGCTAAAACCCAAAAGTCAGCAAATAATAACCGCAAAAAAAGATTCTCAATTCTCGGCTCTAATAACGCGGCTGACGATACACGGCACAAACAGTAAGATCCCAAAATCTCCCCACTATATCTTCGCGAAGAAACAACAAATAATCTCTTGAACAAACTCTCCCAAATGCGTGGTAAATCAAATTCACATGTGGTCTCTATTAAAAGAGGAAATCTCCAAGAGACATAAATACAAACTTATACTGAGCCGCATTATATAAACCTGGTTCGGTCTCTGGATTCTGAAAAGAATAATTGGTACACCTATCAGCCCAAGAGCTCTAAAGGACTAGTCGTAATTAATAGGCTTCATAATTCTACACCCTTAGAGGACACAAAGGATGCTCTCGCAGCAGAGGGATTAGAAACAAAGTCCATCATCAACATTTTTCGTTAAGATAAAGTTCCGCAACCTATCTTTAAAGTAGAACAAACATACGAATCTTCGCAACTACATGGGGATAAGATTGATATATATTTTCTAATAGATTTGTATAGCACATCCACACATTTGAAGCCCAAGATTTTAATATTGAAGCCCACGTCTTAAATATATATGGTACAGGTATTTTAAAACACTATGATTATGCGTTGACAACTATGCATAATAGACAAAAACTAGGGGCCGGCAACGCGGACCGGCCAGCTAGTTTAACATAAAACCTTTTTACTTTAAAAGTTTTTTTTTACCAATTTTTTATTAAACAATTAAAATACATATTTTATTATTTGACAAACTAGCTGATGAATTAGATTCTGTAGCTTGTTTTCAATTTCCTACTAAATTTCGATTATGATGCGGATCATAATGTGTTCGCGATCCCTACGTAAATGGAGGTCGCCCCTTTGTCGGCAGGTAAAAAATCTGTAAGTTCGGTCGGCCGAACTTTGAATACCCTCCACCATTTGGAACGAATTTGGCAATTCTCAAAAACAATAAAATCCATAGAAATTTTTGTTAAGAACTTAAAAATACCGAATGTAGCTGTTATATTAGGGTCTGAATAATGTAGCTAAAATCATTAAAATACCGAATATTGGGAGGTACCGTTACATGGGGGCTATACGAAGACGTGGACCTGCACAGATAATTTTCTGTCTTTGGCTGTAGTATCCATTACGAACTTCAATTACCAAATTTGAAACAATTCCGATGAATATTGTCGCAAAAATCATCAAAATAACGAATATCGGGAGGTATCGTTATATGGGGGCTATATGAAGATGTGCACCTACATGGCCCATTTTCAATACCAAAAGTCCTAGTCCTTCAATACCAAAAGACATAATATAGATTTGAGTAAAATTTTATCAATCTACTTCATTTTGTTCGGAAGCTAGAGCGATTTCCCCAAACGGACAGAAAGATACATGAACAGGCAGACGGACATCGTTAAATTGACATAGAATTTTATGCTGATCAGGAATATATATACTCTGTGGGGTCTAAAATGTATATTTCGAGATGTTACAAACGGAATGACAAACTTAATATACCTTCCATACTATGGCGGAGGGTATAAAAAGCTCACAGTACGAATATGCAAATCAAAATAAAATATATGGTACTACGTCATGACTGACCTGAAAAGGTGCTCTGTTTTGTAAACCCCAATTTGTCGAGCAACTCGAGAGTGATTGGGCGAAGTGCTTCACATATTAAGTCGCCATGCCAAAAAAATCCCAACTTAATCAGAAACATGCAAAATATAATGTGTAATAAATATTAATTTCAGATTTCCATTTAGTGATTGCAGCAGATGAAAGAATAAATTTGACTAGTAAAATATAAATGTTTATGGCAATAACTTTTGTTAAGGTTCGAAGGTTAGTTCGATAAATCAGTATGTTTGCGTATATCCCCATCGAACGGCGTTTTTAAACCTCGCTTCTTGATATTTGTTGGTTGCGTGGATGTGCCGCTCTGTTCTTCTACCTCGAGCGAAAGGAGATGTAAGACTGCAAAAATCTCAAGGAGAAGCAGTATCTCAAGCGAGATCTGTGATCCGTCTTCACATCCAGTGAGATTGAGACAATTATCTCCAAATCCAAAGCACGTAATCAGTTTCGGGTTTTTGACCAGAGTTCTGGAGTTTTTCTTTACTCAAATGGTGACCCCTGCTTTTCGAAATGTAGTCCAAAGTACTCCGAATCAATAATATAATAAACCCGCTACCTATGGGAAATCGTTATTCCCATCGTACGTGAGCTCTTTCTCACTAATATGCATGAGATAATAATCAACCTCAATTTATATACTCCAGATTTTCATTGCTTTACTTTGCAAAGTAGGAGGTTTAAGTTCTTGTATGCAAAAATTATGTTTTCCTTTTAATTTTATTCAATTTGTGCGGCTGGGAGCCACATATGATTATTTGATTTTTTTTTAATATTTCGATATATTATTGCATTTATGTTTTCTAGGGCTATGCTTGCTTCATAGTTGTGGATTGACTGTAATGACTAATTTTTTCTTAGGTAAATACAAAGTGTGTTGTCAGAACGCTGATTTGTTGAAATAAAATGCGTTTCTTTACATAAAAGGCTATTATATACACTATTTTGTATATAGTTTGTATTACTTAGTAAATAAATGAAATGAAGGCCGATCTAATTTAGAATATGGCAGCGAATTTTGGAAGCCATTATATCAAAATTCTTTTAATAAAATTTAATTAGTACCAAGGACTACAACTTCTTGATCTTTCACACTCACACGGAGTAAGACGCTTAATGCCTAGAGCTATTTTCATTCTAAAAATTCTTCGAGGACAGAGTTTTTCTGCAGAACACGTAATTATTTACCACTAAAACTATCATGGTTCAGTAATAATTTTGTGTAACTATGCGTAGTTTACAACAAATCGCAACGCATCTGTTCATGCAATAAAATATTAAATTCTTCGTCCATAGTGTCAATGGTATCAATTTGCAGGATTTCCTTATGTGTTTGTTACTTATTTCATTACACACCAAAGCAGTATGTGTTGAGTGTATTAAAAGTTTGATTTGGCCAAAGAGTTTGTAACTTTAAAATAGTGAGTTGATCCAGTTATTCGTGTGTATCCATCCGTAAGTACATGTTAAATTATTATGACTGCAAAGATGGTATTATAATCAGGAAACCTAAAAGAGGACAAAACCCTAAAACCCTAAAAGAGGCCAAAAACAGAACAATTTCCAGATTTTTTTAGTCGTTTTGCAGGTTACAATTATATCCCAATCGGTGAATTTAGCATTGAGTTAGAGTTTAGGACTGGTCAGAAGCCTACCGTTTTGGCTGGTCAAAAATTCCCAATTGTCCATTCAACACCGAATATTTTTAATATTGTTATTCCCGAAATCTAACAAAAAATTTGTACAATTACTTTGTTTATTAAGAATTTTTGCAAAATATTTTTTTTCCTTCTTTATACTGGTGTCCCCAAGCTGGAGAAATTAACAAATATATCAATCGGTTTGTAGTATTAACAACAAGTGTATATGTCACCCTCTCATACTGAAAAGAGACTTGTAGGTGAGAACGGGCAAAGCGTATACCTTAAGTTGACGTCGACAAATACAGTTCAACCGCGCCAAAACGAAACGAAAGCTGGTATCTTACAGTCAAACCCCGAGAGTTTACCATAACAAATAATTTCACCTGACAATTACGACTATTCCGAATGAAACAAAAGAAATGTCAAATAACCAAAACAAAATAACGCTTAAAAAAAAAAATAAATAAATAAATAAATAAAAATAACACCAAGCAAAGCAAAGTACCTCCACTTATGGACCGATATATCTTAGTACCGAAGCGAAAGTCCAGTTCTAGGACTCTAACCAAGGAATCGAAAGCTAAAACCCAAAAGTCAGCAAATAATAGCCGCAAAAAAAGATTCTCAATTCTCGGCTCTAATAACGCGGCTGACGATACACGGCACAAACAGTAAGATCCCAAAATCTCCCCACTATATCTTCGCGAAGAAACAACAAATAATCTCTTGAACAAACTATCCCAAATGTGTGGTAAATCAAATTCACATGTGGTCTCTATTAAAAGAGGAAATCTCCAAGAGACATAAATACAAACTTATACTGAGCCGCATTATATAAACCTGGTTCGGTCTCTGGATTCTGAAAAGAATAATTAGTACACCTATCAGCCCAAGAGCTCTAAAGGACTAGTCGTAATTAATAGGCTTCATAATTCTACACCCTTAGAGGACACAAAGGATGCTCTCGCAGCAGAGGGATTAGAAACAAAGTCCATCATCAACATTTTTCGTTAAGATAAAGTTCCGCAACCTATCTTTAAAGTAGAACAAACATACGAATCTTCGCAACTAAAGAAAATAGGACAAGTGAGAAATCAATCTATGCTAGTGCAAATTGTTTTTAAACCAAAATAGATGAAATCCGATTCTGTTATTGGAACGCAAACGGCTTTATTCAACATAAACATGAGGTCGTGCTGCACCGCGGATAATTTCTAATAAAATTCAACATTAACACATGCCAGAATATAAGTCTTCAAAATATTTCTTCAACGAATACAGTTATATCTGCAATATATTCTCCTCCAAGACAAAATATAAGCAAAGATGAATTCACACATTTCTTCTCATCTATTGGTAGTAGTTTCATTGCACCTGGAGATTAAAATGCCAAGCACACTTTCTGGGCATCTATACTTATTACTCCCAAGGATAGACAACTTATAAACTCCATTTCGTTCGTTAAACTGGTTGTGATATCTGCCGGCCAGCCTACTTACTGGCCTTAAGACCTGCAAAAACGTCCTGACTTAATTGACTCTGCTGCGACAAAGAATATTAAGGCCAAAAAAATGTCTGTGGTACTTTGGTTTGACTTGCCGTCAAACCATTCTTCAACTATAACATTAATGAATATTCAACTCATAACAAACTGGATGAAAAACCAAAAATACATACAACATGTAAATGTAACACTTCCTAAGTGCTGAAAAGAAAATTTTACTTCAGTAGTCAACATCGCATTTGAAAATTTTACTTCAATAGTCAACATCGCTGTCAATGTTGCCACTCCCACTAACGTTCCATAATCAGAGAAAAATTCCTACAGCTCGTGTCGAAAGCTAGGCTAGGCAAGCACTCAGATTGAATGAAGAGCGAAACTGAAAAATATTCCTAAATATTCTACAACCCACAGAGAGAAGTGATTACATCTTATGGAAAGCCATAAACAACTTGAGAAGACCTATCGCCCATTAATTTCCAATTCGTCTAGAAAATCTACAGAAGAAAAAGTAAACGCATTTGACAAGCACCTTGAATCTGTGTTTACACCTAGTCCCGGACCATCGACAGTTGTTTTACCTCTTATTGACATCATTGTTCCGAACCCAATACGATTTTCTCTAAAAGAAATCCAAAGTTCTATAGCCTCAACGAAACTGGTAAAGATCGTATTACTCCAAAGGAATTTTTTGTAGCTTTTTGTTGAATCGTACATTTATTGTTAAATCGAAAAACATACTTTCAAATTCAGGAAAAATATCAAGGGTCTAATTCTGTACGTGATATTTCCTGCCGATAAGCTTACAACAAATGAAACTCTCACTTTAAGTTTTCTTATGATACTGTCTTCATTAGTATGCACAAGGATCCTATGATAGCATTGGAAAACCTACAAAACCGTGCAGATCTTATTGCAAATTGGATGACAAAATGGGGAATATCGGTAATTGCAAGCAAGTGTAGTTACATACACGTTACTTTGGCTGTACACGTAAGTTGTCCCACAATACAAAATATTCAATACACAAGTTCCACAGAAAGATACCGTTAAATATCTCGGCATGCACCTGGACCGAAGGCTTACACGGAAAACATTGTGGTACTGTACCGTAGTGTTCTGTACCGTTCCGAGGTGGAGTGGTACAGTAAGATAATGTACCGTACCTAAAAAATATTTTAGTGATACTGTACCGGAACACAACAAGAATCGTACTGTACCGCAGTCGGAGCACTACGAAATCGTAGTGTACCACATGGCGGAACATTAAAAATATAATGTACCTGTAGGGTACCACATATGTGTTGTTTACGATTTGTGAGTAAAATTAGATGTTTGATGTTTTTTGATAATGTTTGATGTTTTTGATAGTGTGCCTCTAACGTAGTAAATTTGGCTGTCAACTCCTATTATTCGGAGGACACGATAGACTGCGTAGACCTGACCATTTTTCTATCGCATAGTTTATATGTGACTTACTTCTTCATTATTTACAGCTTTTAACTGGTTAAGGGAATTTTTTTCCTTGTCTACTGTTATATTTCTACAGATAGTAGTACGCTAAATTGGAAGTCGCTTCTGTGAAGAAATCGATAAGACTATTACTTTAGCCCGCGAGATGATCAGATATACCTGTATCTAACCAAAGCAACATCCGTAAGACTATTCCTGTAGTCCGCGAATTACTTACTTATTCACAAAGCCCACATAAAACTCTCATCTATAACATAAAAAAGAGAGTAAGAGAAAAAAATAAAGCACGAAAAATATACGGTTGAATTGGCAACCCCCCTATAAAAATAATAGTATTTAAGATATGAAAACTTATTGTTATTTTCATCTAAATATATGAGATTCAATAAACAAATAAATATGTTAAAAAAACATCTCGACGAAATCACATGCCGATGGTGACGTATATTTTAAAATATCCACTACACGAGAAGTAATCTTAGAACCAGATACGTATTAGCTTATCCAACATCATCCTGCAATCGCGTACATTAAACGACTACTTCCTAAAAACTCCGTACTAAGTTTTTCTCATATCCAATAATGTTAAGTAAAAAGGAAACAAAGTAATTATCATTCTTTAGTAACCTTTTTTGCATATTTGGGGCATCAACACAGCTGCTGGTACAATGAGCTGTCAAAACCAGTGTTGCCGTTTTGGGCGTTTCCGTCCAAATTTGGGCGGAAAAAAGATAAATTTTGTGGTTTGGGCGGATTTTGGGCGGATTTTTTCCATATTGGGTACAAATTTATTTTTCATTGTTTATTTTTATGTAATTTAATTTTTTTTATTACTATCTGAATTTTATATTTTTTTTATTGAGATGAATCGTTATTTATTTTATAGATTTTTGTTAAGTTTTTTAATAATATATATATATATATATAATACATTAGGCTATAGTCGTGCGGGGCCGACCATGTGATACCCTACAACACTACAATATGTTAGAAGCCCCCTCATGTCCAAATCCATTTTGAAAGATTTCGCTTTTGAAATTATGTCACGGAGCACTCCAACATACAGAGTTGTCCATATTCGACGGACCCATCTGGCAACGCCATAACTTTTGACAAAGATGTCACATCGCTTAATGACATACTGCGTTTGAAGCGTCAGTCCAAGCAGATTTTTACCATGAACCAATACACGCCACGCGAAATAGTTGAAATTTACATTTAACAGAAGAAGTCAATTATGAAAACTCAACGTGCATTTAAAACATTAAAAAATGTGAGAAGTGCGCCTTCTAAGAGCACCATTAGGCGTTTATACGAAACATTTTCGACTGGTAAGGCTCTTTCTAATCCGAAGAAGCCATATAAAAGTTGACCAAGGCGATCGGCCGAGAATATCGCTGCCGTACGAGCCAGTATTGAGAGGTCCCCAAAAACATCCCAAAAACGCCCTTCTCAGCAGTTGGGCATGGTTCGGTCCACTTTACAACGGATTATTCGCATTGATTTGCATTTGTTCCCGTACAAAATTCAATTGACACAAAGAATGTTGCCTGCGGACAAGACTCGTCGATTGGAATGGGCCCAAAGAGTCATGGGTCCGTCGAATATGGGCAACCCAGCATTTTGCCCAGGGACATTTTCCCAATATTTATGCACTCCGTCGTGCTGTTAGTTTTTGTGGTCCACTTTACGGCTAAATATATTCCAATGGTCATACAAAATGCCAGAATTCTTCCCTGTGCTTACCTATCTTTTCAGTAGTATAAGTCAAATTGAAAAAATACTTTTTATACTTTTATGTTAAGAGGGCATTCTGAATTGACAAAATTTGACGAAATCGGTACAGCCAATCTTGAGATATAAGCATTCTAGCTAACATCCCCCTCCCTCTTATATATACATTGTATATATTTCGCTATAAACATCCGATATATTTACTATCGGCATCTACGTAACGGTCAGAGTTGATCTGTTCGTCTAGTTGTGATTTCGCCGGGATTAAAAATATTCGCGGTTTAATGAAAAATTTGACTTTTATTTAACACAAATGTTGTGGCCTATTTCAACCACTAAATATTACCCGATGACCATCTAAATTGGAAGGCTTCTGTCCAGCCCTAAGCTCTAGCCCCATGCTAACTTTCGTGTCGATTGGTCTATAATTGCCACCTGTAGATCAACTGCAAAATCAGTAATTTTTTCAGTTTTTGGTCCATTTCAACCCCTAAATATTATGCAATCATCTCCAAAAGAAATAAGGGTTATTCTGAACCGAGCCCCCCCCCCCCCCAATTTCGTGAAGATCGGACCATAATTGCGACCTTGAGAAAGTAATAATTTGATTGTTGTTTTACTTCAAGTTTATATATATATATATATATATATATATACTAAATTTTTATTTTCTCTAATGTATTTAATACATTGAATGTAATAAAACTTGAGTACCTTCTTTATGTATATTGTAAAATTTTCAATAAAATTTACTTGAATACAAACTATATTTAAATTATTCAACTTTTTATAGTTTGGTCGGATATGGTCGATTTTGGGCGGTTTTTATAAAAAATTTGGGCTGAAATAAAAATTTCTAACGGCAACACTGGTCAAAACACATTTGTAATTTTCTCAATTTTGAATGAACAATTATTTAAATCTCATTTCATACAAACCTCTGACGGCATCGTATAAGAAAATATTTTAAAATCCATTTATAATAGTCGATATTTTTTATATATTTTTGACATATCAGTGTGCGCTAGTGTTGATGCATCTACCCTGAGATAAAAAAACTGCAACAATTATTGAATGAATTGCAGTTTTTAAATTAGTTGCAGTTTTTTCATTTCACCCTGTATATGATTGTGAACACAGTATTTACACTCAAATAAAAGTGGAACCAGGCTTATTACATCCCAAGAATGCCTACTAATAACATTTGTAGCGACCGATGCTTTAAATTTTTAAATATGTGATCATCTGTATATATGAAAAAAGTTATGTTAGTTACTAGTTAGTTAGACAACTCACACCATTTCGGAATGGTAGAAAAAGATAAAATCCAAAAAAAAAAAATAAATAAAAGCATTAAAAAATAAAAGCATAAAACATTTTTTATGTGTTTGTTTCTCTTTCGAGACGAGCTTAATGATCTGGAATTTGCAGTGAAAAGGAATGCCAGATAGACACTATCACACATTCACCACTATGCCACGCAGGCATATTTGGTGTGGATGATGGCTTACAAGCCGTTCTCTGGAACTTTTCGAAATTTTTGCGATTTAGCATATGCGAATTAAACACTAGAAACTCTCCAAGTTCGACTCAAGTTCTATTAGCAGATCTTTTTCACAGCAAAGTTTGTTTTTTTGTAGTAATGGATTTTTTTATCCACAACAACTACATTGCTTCGAATGCATACACTTTAGTTAGCACTGCTTTAGGAGACGGGTTAATGGCTCTTAACGTTGAGACGGCAACTTCTAGTTGGATGCACAGCGATGTCGGCGGTTCAAATCCCACAGCCAGGCTCGGCTGAATTTTAATTTTTGAGTATTGCCTTGTTAAAAAAAATGGTTTTTGTTACAAATATTTTTAACTTTTCGTAATCTTTTATATTGCATGAATTTTTTTCAATTTGATATGCTATATTGAAGTGTACATTTTTTAATTGTTAGTGCACAATACGATCTTTCCTGACTACAATTGACATTTACCTTTCCAACCCCACGATCTACATCGTGCTTCAGCCATAAGATACGAACACATTCAAACAAACAAAAATGACCGACACAGCTGGGGCTCATATCAAAATGAGGACCCACTTCTTTTATGTGACAATAATCCGTACAATGCGAATTCAAAATGCAAAATTCATTGGGATTACAATCAGCGAAATACCAAATATATAAAGTGGCAATACAATATTCGTGCTACATAAAATGTAGCTCTAGATATTTATATCTAGCTAGCTAGATTCATATCCTCCGTAAATTCTTCTGAAACCTTCCACATACTTAAATCTCTGGTACCGTTATGCAGGGGACTATGCGCAGTAGCGTGTAATGACATTGCGTAACAGCCAATCTTGGTAGTAGATCAAAATTTCAAAAAGGTTTTGGGTTCCCAGGCTATACACTTTTAGAGCCCGTTATATGTAGGCTTAACCATACACAAAGGGCCTCAAATATTTTGCTCTATAATTCGCAAAATTTAAGATAGAGTTTTAAATTTGATAAAGTTGCATGTAGAAACATTTGTGCAAAATATTTGTCATGTCGGACTATGTTTCGGTATAGCCGCCATATAAGGGAATATTTGGGTATTTCTGAAAGTTGGTAATTTGAGTTTTTAGAAAGAAGAATATTCCTTTTAAAAAAATTATAATTATAGGCCCACATTTTGGTATAACGCCGATATGAAGGTATCCCCGGATATCAGTTATTTCCATTGTCTTACCAACAGTTTATATATTTCGAGGATATTGAGCACATTTTCCAATCTAAAAATGGCTGATAATGTGTATTAAGGCCATTTTGCGGGTAGAGTGATTAGTGATTTTAACCAAAACTCAGATTTGCTCATTTTCACTCGGGAGCGCATCTTGATTGCGAGCAGGATTGCGCAAAGAGTGGGAGTTTTTTTTACTCTTCACATTTTTGTTTTTGTGGGTTGCTCATGAGTCACTCTTGTTTGAAAAATCAAAGAAAAAAAATCAGCGGAATATATTGCAATGGACTGTTTTTTTTTTTTTTTTTTTTTTTTTTTTTTTTTTTTTTTTTTTTTTTTGTGTACAAAACGCATTTCTAGAAGATTTCGAACCGTGTTGTCATAATTTGTTAGGATGGCGCTTACACAGTAAGTGTGCACAGTAATTCTTATTATTAACGCCGACGGGTGCACCAAACGCACCAAAAATAGAGGTGTTTTTGAGCATGCATAGAAACGGTTTATTTGACTTTGGCTGTTTTTTCATCAGACGTCACCTACATGATGATAAACTCATCGCCAAGTGCAGGTTTTCCCACATGCAAAAAATAACCCTATTATACAAAGAAAATATATAGAAAAAATAATTTTAAATATATATTAGTATGGATCGGTAGCCCTTTGCCCTATATTTAACTGATAAAATTTTCAAAATTGTACATATAAACGTGTTTGCATAAATACGTGTTGTGCGTTTTCGCACCAGTCTATACCGATTTTCACCAAATTAGAAGTACTTGCTTCTGGGTTGAATTCACTCGGATGTACCGAAATCCATTCATATTGGATACATATTAAACATGAGGCGCACAATAAAATTTAAATCGGACGCAAATATATTTGGGAGCATCGAAATCTGAACCGATTGCCAGATATACTTCTAGACTGAACCTGGCTGCGTGTACTTAAATTGATTTGATTGGGACTGATGTTACGCATTTGGTGCACAATACTTATGAAATCGGATGACACTATGTATGGGTGATATATTCAAATCTGATACGTTTATTACAATTTCCATAGATTTTCAATTGGATGATTCTTTCCCTTTTTGTAAGGCAAACGATTTTCTTTGTATCACACGACTTTATCCTCTTAGTCATAAGACTGACGTTGCAGAAAAGCGAAAAAGAGACATAAATAAAATTGGTCGTTTAGTATCGTGTTTTCGATCTTCTATGTTACTCTTCAGAGTTATCAACATCCAGCACGTATATTCGAATCCTTATATTGTAAATTTGTTAAATTAAGCTGTTTAACTACTATAAAAATTATAGTATAATAATAAATAAATAGAGTGCAAAAGGCACGTAAAACCCCATTAGCGTTGCTATATTCTCAAACAAATCCTCTCCAATATTCATAATTGGAACAAGTAAAAAAGCATTAAGTTCGGCCGCGCCGAACTTTGCATACCCTCCACCATTTGGGACGAATTAGGAAATTTAAAAATACCGAATATCGGCTGATATATGTTGCGATATACGATATTGTGTACCTATAAAGACAATTCTCTTTCAGAGGGTAAAGTACTCACAAGGAACTCCCTGTGTTGAATTTCAGACAATTCCATCGAAAAGTGTGACTAAAATCATCAAAATACCGAATATCGGCGGGTACCGTTATATGGGAACTATAGCAAACCGTGGACGGATATATATCATTTTCAATACCAACCATCCTAGACACAGTACAAATTTTCTGCTAAATTTTGGCGCTCTACGTCATATAATGGGGCTGTATCTTGATTTCAACTGACAGATGGATAGACGTCTTTAAATCGACTTAGAATTGTGTGCTGATTATGAATATACATATATACTTTATGGAGTCTTCGACGAATATTTAGGGATGTTACAAACGGAATGACAAAGTTAATATACCCTCCTTTCCAAGGTGGAGGGTATGATAACGTGCAACCTTTGGAACATGTATTATTTCACTATTTTTTAATATTATCGTCTAATTTTTGAGTAATTTTATTAAAATTCCAACTTAATTCTTGTATTTCCTTTACAATGCTATTCATTTATTAAAACATTTTCTAGCACGAAAATTGTACTCAGTAACGCCGAGGGGTGCAAAAACGCACCACCCGCTGCACGAGCAAGGGGTAGAGATAGGGGGCTGAATTTTTGTGCGCGGAATGTGAGTGACATTAGGGCATCCTCCACTAAGTTTCAACATTTTTCTCCCACTAATAAGGGAGCCGGCGTTAATGGGTTAATTATATTAATATTATATATGTAAGCATAATATATAAAACGCGTGTTAATTAATATTTTCATGGTTTATTTTCACTTTAAACACTAAATCATTTACGATGACTGCTTACAACCCTGCAAGCAAAAAACATCCCGCAAATCACTTAGAAGTCACACCTAAGCGATAGAAATCATCGCGTTTGATATCGATTTCTCACCCCCGGAAGAAGCATCCTTCTGGAAGAAACGAACAACGACCGCGATATTTTTAAGCATAACTAAATAGAGTATGCAGCATTGCTTCTAATAATCGTGGAAGTCACTTCATTGACAGTTAATGGATATAAAAAAAATATGTTTTTACTCCAGAATTAACAATTATTTTTTATTGCTATTTTCACTTTTCCAATGTAGGCTTGCTTGTAACTTATACAATTTGGCTGAAAAACTCACACATTATGTTTTTTTTTTCATATTTCAAATGTGATGTCTGGTATAGAAACCGAGCCCAGGTGTTCAGAGAGCAAAGCTGGCATGCTTATCACTGCCCCACAGTGTCTTATATTCCTCAGATAGAATAAACTCTTATTTATGTTCAATTAGTAACTAACTGTAAACTATCGGTGTTTTATCCGGTGGAAGTTACAAGAAAGAGTCTGCACACGCGACATCTTATCTTATATTCCTTGGGGCCACTAAGTAGTAACTCAGTGACGATAGAAATAGACAACAGTAGTTTCGTTATCGCATTTTTAGAACAAATTTTTCACCTTCCAGGAGTGTACTCGCTCGACTTCGAAGTATGTTTCACTCTTTGAGCAAAATCGAGTGAATTATTCGGAGGTCTGATTTTAACCGATTGGCGGACAAACGGACCGATATTGTTAATTCATTTTTGAATTTTATTATGATCAAAAGCACAGACTTCATAGGAACTCTAACGCAAAATTTAAGGTGACTATTTGACTATTTTGGAAACCTTCTGGCCTCAATTATGAGGTGGACAAAAGCAAATACCACTAAAATTACGGGCCGCCAACGCGGACCGGACCAGCTTGTAATATAATATACTAATTAAGACAAAATTATTGATTATCTACGATCGTCGTAAAAGGGGGTGACAGACATTTTGCAAAATTAGAGACAAATCTAAAGAAAGCCGTTAATTAAAACGTTTTAAAATTTTCTTAAGTGTCAAGGTCTGGAGAGCTTTATAATTTAGCAGGGTGTATTTGACTAGAAAGTCAAAAAATTAAACGGCTCAAATTCGACTGCGAATTCGATGCGGCCAAATGATTATTTGGGGAATTGTGATAGGTGAAAGAAAGAAAAGAAAAATAAATTAGTTTTTATTGGTTTTTAGTGGTTTATTGAGTTATAGAGAATTCTATTCGAGCAAACAATATTGCCGTTAGTAATTTAGGTTGGCACAGAGTACTTTGACTTCTAATCGACAAGTGAATGCAGAGTTTCTTGTGGTTCGCCTCGGCGATCGTTGTGGTCGTCAGTTACAACTTAAATATTTTCCAATGAGAGCAGAGTCTTACATGTATAAAAGTGAGCTTACAAACACAACCACTTTTATTAAACATCTACACCTTACGGTCTCCGCTGTTTGTGCTGGCAATCACTGCAGAAGCACAGAAAACGGAAAGTTGAAGGCCAATTTGTAGACCCTATGTAACCGAACATAGCAAAACTCGGGTTTTTGATAATTTTTCCAAAAAAAAAAAAAAAGAAAAAACAATAAAAAAAACATACTGCAATTTTCAGTTATCTTAATTTATTTGTTTAGTTGTTCGATTTTAGATACGCATATCAAGAAATTTTGGAAAAACGCGAGGAAAAGATACGTTTGGAATTGGAAAATGAAAAATTTCAAGCGATAAATAAAATTGAAGTTGATCGCTGTGAACATGAGAGAAAAATGAAAGAACGTCTGGACCAAATGGATTTAAAGCAATTAGTTTTGAAATGTGATGAGGAAATTATTGACTCTGAACGAAAATTAAATGCCCAACATCTTAAACAGGAGACAGCTCTCGGTAAAAGTCCATTGAAAGTAGTTCAAATGAGGAAATCGAATTTGTTGGATGAAATTAATAATATAATGCAAACCCCCAGCAAAGGAATACAACATAAAATACAGTTGTTGGTAAGTAAATTTTTTAGGAATAAATATAAATAAAACAGTTATAGTATTACTTTTTTTTATAAAGTGATACATAGCGCGGTGTATCACTTTATCACATTTGTTTAAAATATGGTACTTTAAGTTTCTAATGGTAACTTAACTTTGTTAAAACATCACAACAAATAGTACCATTTGGTACTATTCCTTTACCCAATAGCCAATATAGTACCACATAGTACTTTTCGAAAAATTATAGCACACATTTCCAAAACCATCCCATATCTTAACCACAGACACCAACAGTGACCTTAACATAAAATTTCGGTATTCCAGCACTATCGGTTCACACAAATCCAAATTGTACCAAATTCAGTACACATAGGTACGAATTTCCAAAACTTCCTACCCAAATCAATCTTAAAATCCCACAGAAATTTCACTACCCAATTTCAGGATTCCAGCCCTATCGGTTCCCCCAAATCCAAATTGTACTAAATTTTGTACTATTTAGTACACATGAGTACGAATGTTCATAGCTTCCTACATGTCCCAATCCTATACTCCCACAGCAATCCCAATTCCAAAGTTCAGCATCCCATACTTATCGGTTCACCTAAATACAAAGTTTACTAAAATTTAGTAGCATATACAGGCATGTCACAGAATCGATTCGGAATGGTTTGTATTCCGTAATTCAAAATCGATTGCTTTTCTTTTAGATTCTTTAGATTCCGTACGATTTGGTGAACTACGAAAATTGCATTACTCAATATGAATATGGCAGTATTAGAGGAATGAAAGAACGAATAAATGAGGAATCAAAACAAACCACATGATTAGAAAACACTGTAAAAGTGGAAACTGTGAAAAATATTCTGTTTAAAATACTTTTTTTTTTGCGAAAAGAAAATTAATTTTGTAATTTTTACTTAAGATGGGAGATTTGATTGTTTCTTAAATAGAGGCTCAAAGTAATGAATAATGAATTTTAGCTTATAAATTAATTCCTGTGTTTGCTCTATGGCTTGTCCCTAAATGATTAAAACGTTAATTAACATTCCAGAATAGATACATCATAATTTTTTTTTGTTTTATTTTTTACCTTTGTTTCAAATTATCATTCGTAAATAATTATTGTTGGTGAAAAAAACTGGTTCTCAAAAAAAAAAAAAAAAAAAAATATGTGGCAACACTTTGATAGCAATTGTCTTCGTCAGTTGAGAAACAAAATTTGCAAATTATTTTAAATAAGAAGATAAAAAACATGGAATTTAATTGTGTATTTGTTATTAAAACAACATTTTTATTACTTGAAAGTGTTTTAACCGCGTTTTGAAGTTACGAGTTCTCATAAAAACACTATTTCACTTGCAAAATCCAAAGTGGTTTCAAACCGAAATAAATTCGAGTTTTTCGTTTTCTGATATTCGTTTCGTACGACATTCGTTCCTGTGACATGCCAGATATTACAGATAAGTTTGAATTTCCAAACCTTCCTATATAACCCTATCCTACAGACCAACGGTAATCTTAATTCCAAATTTCAGGATTCCAGCTTTTTCGGTTGTACCAAAATTAGGTCTATTTAGTACAATGTTATTAACTAATTGCATCATACAGACCATAAGAAGTTTTATTTTAAAATTTCAGGATTACAACTCTACTCTCTTATAAGTTTAACTCAGCTTTCTCTAATTTTTTTTTTTTTATTTTTGTTGTTTTGGTCACCATGTTTGTTGTGTTCGTTTCTTACAAAATGATACAAATTTTGCATTTTTGGAATAGTTGGAATAAGGTTTTTCAATATCAATCTGATTGCGTTTATTGTCGAGCTCATTATCTAAAATAGAAGTCGAACAGTCTTTAATATTGCCAATTTCGCGCACAGTGTGCTGTGCCTTATTTAAGTTCATTCTATTTTTCATGGGGTCTTTTATTGTATGAAGCATCTCCAACATGTTTCTTCGTTTGCGGTAAAATGTTATTAGGTGTATGTGCTATTGTTGCCTGTTTTTTATTACAAAGGCTTGTCTTTAGTTTTTTTTTTTGAATTCGCCATCTGGTCGTCCTTTTTAATTGGGCCATGACATAATATTAAAATAAATGAATAGCAAAATCTCCATCGTTGATATCTTGCTATGTTACAAAACTACAGAAAAATGGCACTAACTTTTAGTTTGGCAAATAACTAGTTCTAATTTGTATCCTCTTAGTATCAGTCAAGTCAAGATAAGCTAATTTAATTCACAATGCGTAAGAAATCTTCAAATCGAAAGGTAACGTTATACGACATCTATGGCAGATTGTGGACCTATATTCAACCGTTTATGTAAAAACGACATAGATCCCAAAATGTCAAATTACAGTTCATGCAGTTGGAAAATAACGACATTCAATAATATAATTTTTATAGAAAAGTTTTAAATCAGTACAGGTTTTAAGTCTACTCTCAATAATATGTTCCGGTTTTTATCTGAATGGTCATTTATTCTACTTTTAAGATGTTTTTAATATTTAATTTTTTATGTTTATATGTTTCTTATATTTGCAGGTAAATGAAGCAAATGATCATTGTGAAAATAATAACATTGACTTGGAATTTAAACCATTGTATGCGGTGGATCAATTTGGAGTTCCCCACTTTCAAATAATAATCGTCGATAAGGAAAAGCAACTGCAAGCGGAGTGGCCGGTAGCTAGACTTCAGGTTTGGCTCCATACTTTACAAGAATATTGTCACCTGAAAGATATATTTAAATTTGTGGATATCGAATGGAAGAAATTGGATGGACAATGCAGAAAAAATGTGTTTGAAGATAAGGATGTAGTTTCAAAAGAGCCTGTTCATAATATAACCTCTCTACTTCCTATCGAAAAAATATCGCCGAACAACGAAAATACGGATATTGGAACTACAGCCGTAAAATACCTTGACCAAATTTTGAAATCTTCGGAAGATCTTAAAGGACTATGTTTATCTAATTATGGTAGTATGGAACTTAATAATGTGCGATCGTCTTTAAAAGAATTGTTAGAGCGCATAACTGACACCCTGAATACAGTTGTCAATTGTATAGAAAACAATTGACCACCAAATAAGAACGTTTAGAACAAACGTTGTAAATTATGCTGTTAAGCATCAATACCAGATATTACACAAAACTTTGTCAATACTAATTCTTTGATCATTTTGCGTTACTGACATGACTATTTTACTTATTATGTATCAATGCATATTCATGTAAAAAAATAACAATTTTACAATAACGTCGTTGTTGTTATATAAAACAATTTTTCAATTAAATAAATTCAAAAATATAGTTTTTAAAAATTGTTTTATTTAATAAAACTTTATTATTTATTAATTTAATTTTAAGATTATACTTAAAACATTGTTGACATGTTTTTTCGGGATACCGTAGTATTTTTTGTTTCAAAATAGTCAGGTTTAATCCCATTATTGTTGTTTTTATAGAAAGCAACGTGTTTAAGTTAGGTATTTTCACTACAAATCTGCAGGGAGCCATTGTTAGCTTAGTTCCGATCACATAGAGATCTCCCTTCCTCGTGTATTCCCTACAAATCCTCCAATAAACCGTATCGTTTACTGTGAATTATAGGCGATACTTACTGTTACCTTACAAACCTACCCGGAGACCATGTTCGCCATGCTCGGATCATAGGCAGTACTTACTCTCATGATTGTGGAATTTCGGATCGGATCGTAGTGAGAACATTTCCAATAAGCAGTGATTGCGTCAGTCTTGCATAACTTTCGGCAGCCCATCATATTCTGTTGGTCGTTACACTGGCAACCTGTAAGTACACGTCTCAACCAAACAAGGCAAAGTTCGTTACGGACACTTTTCCTCTCAATAAATTACCCTCATATTTTTATTATTATAAAATCGAACAAACTGCTGTTTTTTTTTCCATCTTATTCTTTTCCGGTACCACACTCGGTTTGTATCACAACAACTTAATCGGTCTCATCTATAGAGAGCTGTTACACAAAAATTTGATCCAATCCAGCCGGATCCCAGAGAAACTTGCTTTGCGTTGTTGTGTTATCGGAGTTCTTTTATCTTTTTTTACCAAACAAGGCAATCATAAACCAACCGTCGCCACCATCCTCCTCAACCATCCATCCAAATTCAACACCAACACACATTTCAACGGAGATATACCAAGTATGTAAATTCCGTTTTTTATACCCTCCACCATACTATGGAGGGTACATTAGCCTTGCCATTTGTTTGTAACTCCTCGAAATACTCATATCAGACCTAACAAAGTATATATATTCTTGATCAGCGTAAAATTCTAAGTCGATTTAGCGATAATGTCTGTTGTTGTTGTAGCAGCTCATACATCTGTGTTCATTCGGTTTCCATTTTTTCTGACTCCATTCAATCAAGTTCTACCTCTATGTCCAGTCTCCAAATGGATGCAACCTGGGGCCAAATCACCGCAGTCGAAATCGAGTACTTCGGCATCGTAATGTAGTTTACGCGGATCACCGCAGTCGTTATCGAATTGTTTTTACTCGAAGTTGTGCACGAAAGGTAGTATGCTATCGAAAACAAAGTATGTAGTGATTTTTGCGCGAAAAAAGAAAACAAAAAGAAACAAGAAGTTGGAGAAAATATAAGTATTATTCTATTTTGGCAAAACATTTAAGAAAATATTATAATTCTTGCATTTAGGGAAAAGGATAAAAAAGGTAGCCTCTTCAAAAAACTGCAATAAAGTCAATGCAAAGCAGAAGGAGGTATTGGCTCAATTTATGTTGGAGCATCGGGACTTGGCCAAAAATAAGTTGCAAAACTGTGCTCAACAAAAAATGATAAGTCTAAACTTATGGCCCGAATTGACAACCAAACTAAATTCCTGGGGCCCTCCAGTGAAAGATATATCAAGTTGGCGCAAAGTCTATACGGATCAAAAGCATAACACAAAAAAAAAAACTTTCGCACAACAAGGCCTCCAAGAAGAAAACTGGTGGCGGCCCATATGATGAAATAATACTTTCTGTAGCAGAAGAACAAATTGTGGAAGCAGCTGGGCTAACTGCGGCTGTAGCTGGCTTAGTAAATGTTGAGTGTTTCGGAAGTCCCACCAACCAAACTAGTGCCGAAACGAAAAGAAACATTAGTTGTATATCGAAAAGTGACATGTGAGATATTGCGATTGAGTTGCTCAAAACTTCACATAGGCATATGCCCAGAAGAAGGTTGAAAAGCATTACCAAGCTAGACCTTTTAAAAGAAAATATTGACCAATATAAATACTGGCAAAGTGAAATTGGAGGAAAGATGTACAAGATCATTGACATTAAAGAGCGGTCACTTAAACTAAAAGAGGAAACTAATCGTAAGATAGATAAATTGATCTATCTTAAGGAACAAGCCTTGAAATTGAAACAAATGGAGTTTGACGCGAACATAGCCTCTAAACGAATTGACCTACATTGGAGCTTGAAGCGCTGAAACCAAAATCCCTCTGAAGAGAATACAATAAAATTTATTTTTATTGAAAGTAGTCAAATTACATTTTGCCTCAATATCGTTTAATACCTTTTTTATTTTCAAAGCCTTTTATTTACCATTGAACTGAATTAGTGAAAATGACATTCTCTGTCTGATTGTTTTACCTTCATGATCTCATAAACAATAAATTATTATTTAATTAAATTAAACAATTAAATATTAATTAATTAATCTCATTAACAATTAATAGTTTTTACACGTATAGTTTTTATCAAAGCATGAATTTATTCTTTGATTTGTTTAATTTTTTTTTTGTTAGTTTAAGTACGTAGTGTTATATAAAAAACATAAAATGTATTTTTGTTTACGAAGTTTTTTAATAAAGTCATTCTTTAAATGTTATTTAAAGACATTTTTATTTTGTCCCTTATTTTTTCACCAATTTTTATCAAACGGGTTTCCCCGCCAGTATATACTTCAAGGCTCGCTAGAATGTACATGTGTGTACATTGCCACATTGAACATTATACATATATTGTGCAAAGCAGCGCATACATTACCAAATAGTGCCATTTTTCGGGAGTGTAACGGCTTCTTCTCTCATTGCTTAGGATTCCTCATCGAGCCTTTAAAACTCCTTTTGTGCGTTTTATAATACACCTCGCCTTTGCATGAACTCCATTAAAATGGGCATCTGTAGAATCTTCAGCAGCTACCGCATATAGAACTACACACCAGGGCTCTGTGGTATATCCAGAGTCACCTGCAAAATAAATATGTATGTGAATATTTACCATAAACCCAAGAATATAACATTTACAATGAACCAAAACGTTAAACCCTTTCTCTGTGTACAGTTGCTCCAGTAAACCCCATTCTTCAGAGTGTTTCCACACAAAACTGTCGTGCGAAGCACCGCCGTAATTTGAATTTTTAACCAGTACTTTGTACTTATGGTCACAAATCTAAAAGTTTTACAAAATCGTTAACTGATAAATGTAATAATATACACAACTTACTATCATTGCATTTAGACCGTGAAATCCTTTTCTATTGAAAAACATGTATTCATCCTTTGAGGGAACTTGGAAACCAAAGTGTGTGCCGTCTACACTACCAACCAGTGAAAGTAATTTTTGTTTTAACGATTTGACATATATGCCTCCAATATGAATTGTACAAATAACTCCAGACAATTTATAGTTTTCCATGAAATATTTCATGCACTCCTCAGATTCTTGTGGCAAAAATTTTGGAACAACTCTAGTTTAGTAAAAACTCTTCGATTTTTTGGAAATTTTTTCCAGAGGTAGGTATTTTTACCCTGATCCCGGGAAACTATTTTTTTCTTGGGGGACGGACCCGGGACCCCAGACCCGAAAGTCCGGGATCAAGACCCCGCCTGGACTTGGATCCACAAATTGTAGCATTTTGGAAAGGTAAGAGTGTCAGCTATAATTTGGCATCAATTTTGTTGTCCCCCATAATGGACCCTTTTTTGACTTTTTGGGGGTTTTATAAAAAATCCGGGGCCAAAAAATCGATAATTTGACTATAACTTCCTATAACTTCCGATCTATATTGCCCATATCGGGTAATTGGATCCGGGTCTAGTCGGGGTCTTGAACCCGGACTTTCGGGTCAAAAATCTGGGGTCCCAGGTCCGTCCCCCAAGAAAAAAATAGTTTCCCGGGATCAGGGTAAAAATACCTACCACTGGAAAAAATTGAAGAGTTTTTACTAAACTAGAGTTAAGCCAAAAATTTATCAGCATGGGACACAACTTCTTTTGTATTTCGATAGTGGTATTTTTTTTATCACTTTGCACATTGTACGTTGAGCTAAAAAATGTTAAACGTGGCGGCAAGTTGTAAAATTAGTGGTACGGACGTCGAAATGTGCTCAGGAAAATTTATTTTTTTCAATAACATATTTAAAGGCTTCTTTTGACAGACGAAAACGTCTTTTAAATCTATGGATGTTAAAAACAAAATTATTTAAAAAACTCATTACAAAATAGAACACACAATGTCACTTTATACTCATCCGCTGAATCCGACGACGAGGAAAGCAAAAATACATTTGGATTCATAATATATATTTTTTACATATATATTTTAACACACGAAAACAATATATTTTTTCAGAAATAGCATATTTTAATCACAAAAACTTATTTCGAAATTCTCTTTCGCTCCCATTTTCTTATTACCATATATTTACAGCAATGCAGAAAAAAGTAGTAAGCAAATTAAATTACGATCGGATGCGGTGATCCAAAAATTTACAGCGATCGAAATGTATTTCTATACGAAAGAGAACTCGATGACGAATACGGTGATTTGGCCCCTGTATTGGTTGTGTCCATAACGAGACTGGAGTTAGGTGAGTAGGCTTGACTGGGCAGCGAAATAGGTGCAACGTGTCATGTGGGCCTGTGCCACAAGCTGGGCAGATGTTCTGCACGTCGCTGTTTATCCGGGCCCAGTAGGAATTTAGGCGGCTGCACCATCCGGATCGTAATTGAGCCTAAACTACTAGGGTTGTCGGGATAGCTCTCGTTCTTCATCTGCGACGGAAGGGGGATGGTCTCCTAGCACAATGGCTTCTGAGGCCGCATTAGAGTGAATACTATTCAGTCCCGCTTGATAGGCCTGTTGTTCTAGAGGCTCTCTCTTATACCTCTGTACCTCTCTCTAGCTCATGAAGGTCTTTCCTAACGTGCCTGGGCGGAGGTTGCCTATCCACAAGATGGTGATTCGGATGGCTCTGTCTATAACACCCAAGAAGGTATTGCATTGACAGCATTTTGTTATGCTGTCGCACCGGTAAGACCTTCGCCTCCTCATTTAGGTGATCGACAGGTGTCATGAGAAGGCACCCTGTTGCGGTTCTAAGGGCGGCATTCTGGCAGGACTGAACATTTTTCCACTGCGTAGCACTGACATTGGCGGACCATAGTCGAGTCACATAGTTTACCACAAACCGGCCTATCAAGTTTTAAGAGGTCAACAAGGTTTCCTTATCACCTCCCCAAGTACTGCCGGCCAGAGACTTGAGGACCTTGTTCCTACTTCTAATCTTGTCGGTGATAGCTGTGGTATGCGCGGACGACTTAAAGAGGCTATCGAATGTGAGCCCTAATACTTTGGGGTAGTTGGTGGTCGGAATTATAGCACCATCGACCTGCACATTCAAGTATAGCCCCGTCTTCGCAGTCCATGTGGTGAAAAGTGTGACCGTCGACTTAGTGGCGGATATCTTCATATTTCTCGCAGTGAAAAAGGCGGTAAGATCAACAAATGCAAATGTCCGTCAGTCTGTTGTAATCACGCTATCTTTCGACGAATTGAAATAAAAGGCTAACATTTTGCATACACGATTGTTTTTTCAGAAGGAAGGTTAAGTTCGTAAATGGGCCATGTAGGTCCACGATTTCATATAGCACCCATATAACGGTACCTCCCGATATTCGGTATTTTAATGATTTCAGAGTCATTATTCACCGGAATTGTTTCAAACTTAATTTAAGCAAATGTGAGCATACGTGCTTCTCCAGATCTTCCCTGATATTGCAATATAATATTGACGGTCATTCATTATCAACTGTAGATTCATTTGTCCATCTCGGCCTCTTGATGGATCCCAAATTAAATTTCAATAGCTATGTAATAACAGTGGTAAATAAAGCAAATGGTGTTTTAGATTTTGTTAAACGGTGGGCCAAAGAATTTTCTGATCCATATATAACAAAACAGTTATTTACGTCTCATGTAGACCTAGACCAGATAAAATAGAATCCGTGCAAAAACAATTTCTGCTCCTTGCCTTACGGGGTTTACATTGGAATAGTGATTTTGTTTTGCCTTCTTATGCTAGCAGGCTAAAATTAATTAGATTGCCTACACTTAAAAGCAGACGTATTATGTTGAACTCCATGTTTGTACTAAAAGTATTGAATGGTAAAATACCTTTAGATTTCCTAATCTCATCTATTAGAATTAATGTTCCGTTGTAGATCCGCAATGTAGATCTAGTAGATACTACCAATTATTATGTACCGATTTTCACCGCACGAATTATTCAATGGGCGAACCTCTTAGTAAAATGTGTTTAATTCTGTGTACTGTAATCTAGATTTTGGTATGAGTTTAGAAGTTATTAAATCTAGAATAATTTTATTGTTAAACAATTAAGATACATGTTTTTTTTTACTTGACAAACTAGCTGATGAATTATATTCTGTAGCTGGTTTTCAATTCCCTACTAAATTCCCATTATGATGCTGATCATGATGTGTATGCGATCCCTACGTAATGGGTAGTCGCCCCCCTCCGTCGGCAGGGGTGGGAATGTGAGGCGTGGGAACGTTCGAAATTACGTATTTAGAGTTCGTAATCGGAACTACAGTCTGTGACAGAAAATTGTCTATGCAGGTCCAGGTCTTCGCATAAGCCCCTTACACCAGTACCTCCTTATATTCGGTATTTTGGCGAGTTTAGGTACAATACCCAGCGTAATTGTTTGAGATGCCGTATTTGAAGTTCGTAATGGATGCTACAGCCTATGGCAGAAAATTGTCTATGCTGGCCCAGGCCTTCGCACAGCTCCAATATAACGGTACTTCCCTATATACAATATTTTGATGATTTTAGCTACATTATTCACCGTTTATTCAAGTTTCGAGTTTGAATATGGTAATGACATATGACAAACAATGCCTATGTAGGTCCACGTCGTATAGACACCAATATCACGGCTATATTCGGTATTTTTAAAAATTTAACAGAAGTTTTTAAGGATTTTATTTCCAAATTCGTTCCAAATGGTGGAGGGTATTCAAAGTTCGGCCCGGCCGAACTTACTGCTTTTTAATTTGTTTTTTTAAAGTGAGATATTCGCGAGTGTTTCTCTTTTCCAAGATAATAAATAAAATCGCCATACTATATACTTTTATTCACCCTATCGATCTTATTTCATTAAGAAAATGTTCTTTATTATTATTCGATACAGTTCACGTCAATATATTTAACTAATATTCTCACCAAAACACTCTGTTCCATACTTTTAGTCTTTAATGTAAATTTTTTAAAGGATAATAAATCACAGATCTGAATTATGTAAGCGGACAACTTTTATCCTGAGTAATGACTCCATTGTAATTTTTAAATAGAAATAAATATTCATGGTGTTTATGTAGAGCAATGGGGGAAAAGAAACAATAAGAAAAATAAAACAATTTGAATTAATTTATTTTCTAGCTAAATTTGCTGGTTTATTGAATTGCTTTGTAATGTTTTTTTTAACAAAAAGGTTACCTCTTTTCAATATGGTGTTAACGACAGTGGCCGTGATGGGTTTTGCTTCAAAGACTAATGACAAGTGAACGCAATGGTTCTGAGTGACCGCTGAGGGTCTCATGTCTTCTACTACCACATATGTAACTACTTCCAATGAGAGCATGTGTAACAAGGTGAGATTACCGACAACAACCAACGCCCAGCGACGATCCGCACCTTACGGTCTCCGCCAGGGGAGTTATAGAGGAGATGCCAGTGTGCCAATCAGCATCCTTGATTGATTGAGCAAGGGAAGTTAAGGGACAAAGTATCTTATTTATACATTGCCGCCCACCTTGATATACATGCATGTCTATCAACTAAATAAAGCTAAAAAAAATATATATGTAAATTCATGTACAATAAGATTTACAAGGACGTAAGTTCAGTTTATATGTGAGCAAATTTCATTATATTACATTCAATTAAATTATTTTTTTAAACATCTTGAGAAGCTAAATACATGTATTGGTTGTGTCCATAACGAGACTGGAGTTAGGTGAGTAGGCTTGACTGGGCAGCGAAATAGGTGCAACGTGTCATGTGGGCCTGTGCCACAAGCTGGGCAGATGTTCTGCACGTCGCTGTTTATCCGGGCCCAGTAGGAATTTAGGCGGCTGCACCATCCGGATCGTAATTGAGCCTAAACTACTAGGGATGTTGGGATAGCTCTCGTTCTTTAAGGGAGGGGGATGGTCTCCTAGCACAATGGCTTCTGAGGCAGCATTAGAGTGAATACTATTCAGTCCCGCTTGATAGGCCTGTTGTTCTAGAGGCTCTCTCTTATACCTCTGTACCTCTCTCTAGCTCATGAAGGTCTTTCCTAACGTGTCTGGGCGGTGGTTGCCTATCCACAAGATGGTGATTCGGATGGCTCTGTCTATAACACCAAAGAAGGTATTTCATTGACAGCATTTTGTTATGCTGTCGCACCGGTAAGACCTTCGCCTCCTCAATTAGGTGATCGACAGGTGTCATGAGAAGGCACCCTGTTGCGGTTCTAAGGGCGGCATTCTGGCAGGACTGAACATTTTTCCACTGCGTAGCACTGACATTGGCGGACCATAGTCGAGTCGCATAGTTTACCACAAACCGGCCTATCAAGTTTTAAGAGGTCAACAAGGTTTCCTTATCACCTCCCCAAGTACTGCCGGCCAGAGACTTGAGGACCTTGTTCCTACTTCTAATCTTGTCGGTGATAGCTGTGGTATGCGCGGACGACTTAAAGAGGCTATCGAATGTGAGCCCTAATACTTTGGGGTAGTTGGTGGTCGGAATTATAGCACCATCGACCTGCACATTCAAGGATAGCCCCGTCTTCGCAGTCCATGTGGTGAAAAGTGTGACCGTCGACTTAGTGGCGGATATCTTCATATTTCTCGCAGTGAAAAAGGCGGTAAGATCAACAAATGCAAATGTCCGTCAGTCTGTTGTAATCACGCTATCTTTCGACGAATTGAAATAAAAGGCTAACATTTTGCATACACGATTGTTTTTTCAGAAGGAAGGTTAAGTTCGTAAATGGGCCATGTAGGTCCACGATTTCATATAGCACCCATATAACGGTACCTCCCGATATTCGGTATTTTAATGATTTCAGAGTCATTATTCACCGGAATTGTTTCAAACTTAATTTAAGCAAATGTGAGCATACGTGCTTCTCCAGATCTTCCCTGATATTGCAATATAATATTGACGGTCATTCATTATCAACTGTAGATTCATTTGTCCATCTCGGCCTCTTGATGGATCCAAAATTAAATTTCAATAGCTATGTAATAACAGTGGTAAATAAAGCAAATGGTGTTTTAGATTATGTTAAACGGTGGGCCAAAGAATTTTCTGATCCATATATAACAAAACAGTTATTTACGTCTCATGTAGACCTAGACCAGATAAAATAGAATCCGTGCAAAAACAATTTCTGCTCCTTGCCTTACGGGGTTTACATTGGAATAGTGATTTTGTTTTGCCTTCTTATGCTAGCAGGCTAAAATTAATTAGATTGCCTACACTTAAAAGCAGACGTATTATGTTGAACTCCATGTTTGTACTAAAAGTATTGAATGGTAAAATACCTTTAGATTTCCTAATCTCATCTATTAGAATTAATGTTCCGTTGTAGATCCGCAATGTAGATCTAGTAGATACTACCAATTATTATGTACCGATTTTCACCGCACGAATTATTTAATGTAAAATGTGTTTAATTCTGTGCACTGTAATCTAGATTTTGGTATGAGTTTAGAAGTTATTAAATCTAGAATAATTTTATTGTTAAACAATTAAGATACATGTTTTTTTTACTTGACAAACTAGCTGATGAATTATATTCTGTAGCTGGTTTTCAATTCCCTACTAAATTCCCATTATGATGCTGATCATGATGTGTATGCGATCCCTACGTAATGGGTAGTCGCCCCCCTCCGTCGGCAGGGGTGGGAATGTGAGGCGTGGGAACGTTCGAAATTACGTATTTAGAGTTCGTGATCGGAACTACAGTCTGTGACAGAAAATTGTCTATGCAGGTCCAGGTCTTCGTATAAGCCCCTTACACCAGAACCTTCTTATATTCGGTATTTTGACGAGTTTAGGTACAATACCCAGCGTAATTGTTTGAGATGCCGTATTTGAAGTTCGTAATGGATGCTACAGCCTATGGCAGAAAATTGTCTATGATGGCCCAGGCCTTCGCACAGCTCCAATATAACGGTACTTCCCTATATACGATATTTTGATGATTTTAGCTACATTATTCACCGTTTATTTCAAGTTTCGAGTTTGAATATGGTAATGACATATGACAAACAATGCCTATGTAGGTCCACGTCGTATAGACACCAATATCACGGCTATATTCGGTATTTTTAAAAATTTAACAGAAGTTTTTAAGGATTTTATTTCCAAATTCGTTCCAAATAGTGGAGGGTATTCAAAGTTCGGCCCGGCCGAACTTACTGCTTCTTAATTTGTTATTTTAAAGTGAGATATTCGCGAGTGTTTCTCTTTTCCAAGATAATAAATAAAATCGCCATACTATATACTTTTATTCACCTTATCGATCTTATTTCATTAAGAAAATGTTCTTTATTATTATTCGATACAGTTCACGTCAATATATTTAACTAATATTCTCACCAAAACACTCTGTTCCATACTTTTAGTCTTTAATGTAAATTTTTTAAAGGATAATAAATCACAGATCTGAATTATGTAAGCGGACAACTTTTATCCTGAGTAATGACTCCATTGTAATTTTTAAATAGAAATAAATATTCATGGTGTTTATGTAGAGCAATGGGGGAAAAGAAACAATAAGAAAAATAAAACAATTTGAATTAATTTATTTTCTAGCTAAATTTGCTGGTTTATTGAATTGCTTTGTAATGTTTTTTCAACAAAAAGGTTACCTCTTTTCAATATGGTGTTAACGACAGTGGCCGTGATGGGTTTTGCTTCAAAGACTAATGACAAGTGAACGCAATGGTTCTGAGTGACCGCTGAGGGTCTCATGTCTTCTACTACCACATATGTAACTACTTCCAATGAGAGCATGTGTAACAAGGTGAGATTACCGACAACAACCAACGCCCAGCGACGATCCGCACCTTACGGTCTCCGCCAGGGGAGTTATAGAGGAGATGCCAGTGTGCCAATCAGCATCCTTGATTGATTGAGCAAGGGAAGTTAAGGGACAAAGTATCTTATTTATACATTGCCGCCCACCTTGATATACATGCATGTCTATCAACTAAATAAAGCTAAAAAAATATATATGTAAATTCATGTACAATAAGATTTACAAGGACGTAAGTTCAGTTTATATGTGAGCAAATTTCATTATATTAAATTCAATTAAATTATTTTTTTTAAACATCTTGAGAAGCTAAATACATGTATTGGTTGTGTCCATAACGAGACTGAAGTTAGGTGAGTAGGCTTGACTGGGCAGCGAAATAGGTGCAACGTGTCATGTGGGCCTGTGCCACAAGCTGGGCAGATGTTCTGCACGTCGCTGTTTATCCGGGCCCAGTAGGAATTTAGGCGGCTGCACCATCCGGATCGTAATTGAGCCTAAACTACTAGGGATGTCGGGATAGCTCTCGTTCTTCATCTGCGACGGAAGGGGGATGGTCTCCTAGCACAATGGCTTCTGAGGCAGCATTAGAGTGAATACTATTCAGTCCCGCTTGATAGGCCTGTTGTTCTAGAGGCTCTCTCTTATACCTCTGTACCTCTCTCTAGCTCATGAAGGTCTTTCCTAACGTGTCTGGGCGGTGGTTGCCTATCCACAAGATGGTGATTCGGATGGCTCTGTCTATAACACCAAAGAAGGTATTTCATTGACAGCATTTTGTTATGCTGTCGCACCGGTAAGACCTTCGCCTCCTCATTTAGGTGATCGACAGGTGTCATGAGAAGGCACCCTGTTGCGGTTCTAAGGGCGGCATTCTGGCAGGACTGAACATTTTTCCACTGCGTAGCACTGACATTGGCGGACCATAGTCGAGTCGCATAGTTTACCACAAACCGGCCTATCAAGTTTTAAGAGGTCAACAAGGTTTCCTTATCACCTCCCCAAGTACTGCCGGCCAGAGACTTGAGGACCTTGTTCCTACTTCTAATCTTGTCGGTGATAGCTGTGGTATGCGCGGACGACTTAAAGAGGCTATCGAATGTGAGCCCTAATACTTTGGGGTAGTTGGTGGTCGGAATTATAGCACCATCGACCTGCACATTCAAGGATAGCCCCGTCTTCGCAGTCCATGTGGTGAAAAGTGTGACCGTCGACTTAGTGGCGGATATCTTCATATTTCTCGCAGTGAAAAAGGCGGTAAGATCAACAAATGCAAATGTCCGTCAGTCTGTTGTAATCACGCTATCTTTCGACGAATTGAAATAAAAGGCTAACATTTTGCATACACGATTGTTTTTTCAGAAGGAAGGTTAAGTTCGTAAATGGGCCATGTAGGTCCACGATTTCATATAGCACCCATATAACGGTACCTCCCGATATTCGGTATTTTAATGATTTCAGAGTCATTATTCACCGGAATTGTTTCAAACTTAATTTAAGCAAATGTGAGCATACGTGCTTCTCCAGATCTTCCCTGATATTGCAATATAATATTGACGGTCATTCATTATCAACTGTAGATTAATTTGTCCATCTCGGCCTCTTGATGGATCCAAAATTAAATTTCAATAGCTATGTAATAACAGTGGTAAATAAAGCAAATGGTGTTTTAGATTTTGTTAAACGGTGGGCCAAAGAATTTTCTGATCCATATATAACAAAACAGTTATTTACGTCTCATGTAGACCTAGACCAGATAAAATAGAATCCGTGCAAAAACAATTTCTGCTCCTTGCCTTACGGGGTTTACATTGGAATAGTGATTTTGTTTTGCCTTCTTATGCTAGCAGGCTAAAATTAATTAGATTGCCTACACTTAAAAGCAGACGTATTATGTTGAACTCCATGTTTGTACTAAAAGTATTGAATGGTAAAATACCTTTAGATTTCCTAATCTCATCTATTAGAATTAATGTTCCGTTGTAGATCCGCAATGTAGATCTAGTAGATACTACCAATTATTATGTACCGATTTTCATCGCACGAATTATTCAATGGGCGAACCTCTTAGTAAAATGTGTTTAATTCTGTGCACTGTAATCTAGATTTTGGTATGAGTTTAGAAGTTATTAAATCTAGAATAATTTTATTGTTAAACAATTAAGATACATGTTTTTTTTTACTTGACAAACTAGCTGATGAATTATATTCTGTAGCTGGTTTTCAATTCCCTACTAAATTCCCATTATGATGCTGATCATGATGTGTATGCGATCCCTACGTAATGGGTAGTCGCCCCCCTCCGTCGGCAGGGGTGGGAATGTGAGGCGTGGGAACGTTCGAAATTACGTATTTAGAGTTCGTAATCGGAACTACAGTCTGTGACAGAAAATTGTCTATGCAGGTCCAGGTCTTCGTATAAGCCCCTTACACCAGAACCTTCTTATATTCGGTATTTTGACGAGTTTAGGTACAATACCCAGCGTAATTGTTTGAGATGCCGTATTTGAAGTTCGTAATGGATGCTACAGCCTATGGCAGAAAATTGTCTATGATGGCCCAGGCCTTCGCACAGCTCCAATATAACGGTACTTCCCTATATACGATATTTTGATGATTTTAGCTACATTATTCACCGTTTATTTCAAGTTTCGAGTTTGAATATGGTAATGACATATGACAAACAATGCCTATGTAGTTCCACGTCGTATAGACACCAATATCACGGCTATATTCGGTATTTTTAAAAATTTAACAGAAGTTTTTAAGGATTTTATTTCCAAATTCGTTCCAAATAGTGGAGGGTATTCAAAGTTCGGCCCGGCCGAACTTACTGCTTCTTAATTTGTTATTTTAAAGTGAGATATTCGCGAGTGTTTCTCTTTTCCAAGATAATAAATAAAATCGCCATACTATATACTTTTATTCACCCTATCGATCTTATTTCATTAAGAAAATGTTCTTTATTATTATTCGATACAGTTCACGTCAATATATTTAACTAATATTCTCACCAAAACACTCTGTTCCATATTTTTAGTCTTTAATGTAAATTTTTTAAAGGATAATAAATCACAGATCTGAATTATGTAAGCGGACAACTTTTATCCTGAGTAATGACTCCATTGTAATTTTTAAATAGAAATAAATATTCATGGTGTTTATGTAGAGCAATGGGGGAAAAGAAACAATAAGAAAAATAAAACAATTTGAATTAATTTATTTTCTAGCTAAATTTGCTGGTTTATTGAATTGCTTTGTAATGTTTTTTCAACAAAAAGGTTACCTCTTTTCAATATGGTGTTAACGACAGTGGCCGTGATGGGTTTTGCTTCAAAGACTAATGACAAGTGAACGCAATGGTTCTGAGTGACCGCTGAGGGTCTCATGTCTTCTACTACCACATATGTAACTACTTCCAATGAGAGCATGTGTAACAAGGTGAGATTACCGACAACAACCAACGCCCAGCGACGATCCGCACCCTACGGTCTCCGCCAGGGGAGTTATAGAGGAGATGCCAGTGTGCCAATCAGCATCCTTGATTGATTAAAAAATATATATGTAAATTCATGTACAATAAGATTTACAAGGACGTAAGTTCAGTTTATATGTGAGCAAATTTCATTATATTAAATTCAATTAAATTAATTTTTTTAAACATCTTGAGAAGCTAAATACATGTTGACGGGCCCCGAAATTACCCAACCAAACGAGGTATATTGTGCTGTGGGGAGACCAGGTTGTTGGATCATTCTCGGCTTAATGATTTTATAGTAAATTTCTGGACCCAATACCATCGCTACTGGACCAGAACAATCAAACGATGGGTCCGCGAGTTCCAGACCAACAAAGGCTTCGCGTGCTGTCGAAGGAATGGTCATCAATGGTGTTAAACCGCAAGTAATGGTTGCTACACTGGCAGTAACAAATAGCCTATGACCCGGGTCAAAACGTGAGGTAATCGTAACGTCGGCGTAAGACATATTATTGACTTTGGTGGTGGGCCATCGAAGGTCATTTATTAGGGATGCACACACCTGGCTGACTGGGCAACAGGGGTCTAATAAAGTCCTAACTGGAACGGTAGAGTTAGGCAGACATATATTCAGACGTAAGGTAGGGCTAAAGGACAATACACACAATAATACGGGAGTTGGTACTATGTGTGATGGTGGTGCGGGAAAGATACCTCGGGGAACTAACCATCTCGACGAATTTTGTGTCCGGTTGGAGCTGTCCTCTTGGTGCTCATGCAAAATGGAGTGGTGCTTTTTCCCGCAATAATTACACCGTTTGGGAACAGGACAGAACTTTGAAACATGACCAAGACGCAGACAATTGTAACAATAAAGATGACGGACGCACACGTTTTTCCACAGTCATTCTTCAAAAAATCAAGCATTTGTGTAATGGATGATGCTGGGAACATAACCGACACTGAAACGACGATCTTGACGACGACGATGCCACACGTGGAGGTGCTGAGGTAACCTTTGGCTTAAGGGCTATAATCGTTTCAGCATTTGGGGGAACTATCATATGAGGCTGACTCGGGAGTACTATCTGGGAAACAATCGGTTGAGGGTTTTGAACCTGGGGATCTATAGGCTTAGGGGGTTGTGTGGTGTCCACGTTTTTATGAAACGGTGGGCCAAAGAACTTTCTGATCCATATATAACAAAACAGTTATTTACGTCTCATGTTAGACCTATATTAGAATACGGTTCTGTTGTACGGGATTGGAATAGTGATTTTGTTTTGCCTTCTTATGCTAGCAGGCTAAAATTAATTAGATTGTCTACACTTAAAAGCAGACGTATTATGTTGAACTCCATGTTTGTACTAAAAATATTAAATGGTAATATACCTTCAGATTTCCTAATCTCATCTATTAGAATTAATGTTCCGTTGTAGATCCGTAATGTAGTAGATACTACCAATTTTTATATACCGATTTTCACCGCACGAATTATTCAATGGGCGAACCTCTTAGTAAAATGAGTTTAATTCTGTGTACTGTAATCTAGATTTTGGTATGAGTTTAGAAGTTATTAAATCGAGAATAATTTTATTGTTAAACAAATAAAAAAACATGTTTTTTTTATTTGACAAACTAGCTGATGAATTATATTCTGTAGCTGGTTTTCAATTCCCTACTAAATTCCCATTATGATGCTGATCATGATGTGTATGCGATCCCTACGTAATGGGTAGTCGCCCCCTCCGTCGGCAGGGGTGGGAACGTTCGAAATTACGTATTTAGAGTTCGAAATGGAAACTACAGTCTGTGACAGAAAATTGTCTATGCAGGTCCAGGTCTTCGTATAAGCCCATTACACCAGTACCTCCTTATATTCGGTATTTTGACGAGTTTAGGTACAATACCCAGTGTAATTGTTTGAGATGCCGTATTTGAAGTTCGCAATGGATGCTACAGCCTATGGCCGAAAATTGTCTATGCTGGCCCAGACCTTCGCACAGCTCCAATATAACGGTACTTCCCTATATACAATATTTTGATGATTTTAGCTACATTATTCACCGTTTATTTCAAGTTTCAAATCTGTATATGGTAATGACATATGACAAACAATGCCTATGTAGGTCCACGTCGTATAGGCAACAATATCACGGCTATATCCGGTATTTTTAAAAATTTAACAGAAGTTTTTAAGGATTTTATTTCCAAATTCGTTCCAAATGGTGGAGGGTATTCAAAGTTCGGCCCGGCCGAACTTACTGCTTTTTAACTTGTTTTTTCTTAAAGTGAGATATTCGCGAGTGTTTCTCTTTTCCAAGATAATAAATAAAATCGCCATACTATATACTTTTATTCGCCCTATCGATCTTATTTCATTATGAAAATGTTCTTTATTATTATTCGATACAGTTCACGTCAATATATTTAACTAATATTCTCACCAAAACACTCTGTTCCATACTTTTAGTCTTTAATGTATATTTTTTAAAGGATAATAAATCACAGATCTGAATTATGTAAGCGGACAACTTTTATCCTAAGTAATGACTCCATTGTAATTTTTAAATAGAAATAAATATTCATGGTGTTTATGTAGAGCAAATGGGGGAAAGAAATAATAAGAAAAATAAAACAATTTGAATTAAATTATTTTCTAGCTAAATTTGCTGGTTTATTGAATTGCTTTGTAATGTTTTTTCAACAAAAAGGTTACCTCTTTTCAATATGGTGTTAACGACAGTGGCCGTGATGGGTTTTGCTTCAAAGACTAATGACAAGTGAACGTAATTGTTCTGAGTGACCGCTGAGGGTCCCATGTCGTCTACTACTACATATGTAACTACTTCCAATGAGAGCATGTGTAACAGGTGAGGTTACCGACAACAACCAATGCCCAGCGACGATCCGCACACTACGGTCTCCGCCAGGGGAGATGTAGAGGAGATGCCAGTGCGCCAATCAGCATCCTTGATTGATTGAGCAAGGGAAGTTGAGGGACAAAGTATCTTATTTACACATTGCCGCCAACCTTGATATATATGCATGTCTATCAACTAAATAAAGCTAAAAGAAAATATGTTATATGTAAATTCATGTACAATAAGATTTACAAGGATGTAAGTTCAGTTTATATGTGAGCAGATTTCATTTTATTAAATTCAATTAAATTCATTTTTTAAACATCTTGAGAAGCTAAATACATGTTGACGGGGCCCGAAATTACCCAACCAAACGAGGTATATTGTGCTGTGGGGAGACCAGGTTATTGGATCACTCTCGGCTTAATGATTTTATAGTAAATTTCTGGACCCAATACCATCGCTACTGGACCAGAACAATCAAACGATGGGTCCGCGAGTTCCAGACCAACAAAGGTTTCGCGTGCTGTCGAAGGAATGGTCATCAATGGTGTTACACCGCAAGTAATGTTTGCTACAATGGCAGTAACAAATAGCCTATGACCCGGGTCAAAACGTGAGGTAATCATAACGTCGGCGTAAGACATATGATTGACTTTGGTGGTGGGCCATCGAAGGTCATTTATTAGGGATGCACACACCTGGCTGACTGGGCAACAGGGGTCTAATAAAGTCCTAACTGGAACGGTAGAGTTAGGCAGACATATATTCAGACGTAAGGTAGGGCTAAAGGACAATACACGACTTATCGGTAATACGGGAGTTGGTACTATGTGGGATGGTGGTGCGGGAAAGATACCTCGGGGAACTAACGATCTAACCATGTTCCCAACCACCGTTTGGGAACAGGACAGAACTTTGAAACATGATAAGGACGCAGACAATTGTAACAATAACGATGACGGACGCACACGTTTTTCCACAGTCATTCTTCTAAAAATCAAACATTTGTGTAATAGATGATACTGGGAACATAACCGACAATGAAACGACGATCTTGACGACGACGATGCCACACGTGGAGGTGCTGAGGTAACCTTTGGCTTAAGGGCTATGATTTGAACTTGGGGGAACTATCATCTGAGGCTGACTCGGGTGTACTATCTGGGAAACAATCGGTTGAGGGTTTTGAACCTGGGGATCTATAGGCTTAGGGGGTTGTGTTGTGTCCACGTTTTTATGAAACGGTGGGCCAAAGAATTTTCTGATCCATATATAACAAAACAGTTATTTACGTCTCATGTTAGACCTATACAGGGTTGCCCATATTCGACGGACCCATCTGGCAACGCCATAACTTTTGACAGAGATGTCACATCGCTTAATGACATACCGCGTTTGAAGCGTCAGTCCAAGCTGTTGAAATAGTTGAAATTTACATTCAACAGAAGAAGTCAATTGTGAAAACTCAACGTGCTTTTAAAACATTAAAAAATGTGAGAAGTGCGCCTTCTAAGAACACCATTAAGCGTTTATACGAAAAATGTTCGACTGGTAAGGCTCTTTCTAATCCGAAGAGGCCATATAAAAGTCGACCAAGGCGATCGGCCGAGAATATCGCTGCCGTACGAGCCAGTGTTGAGAGGTCCCCAAGAACATCCCAAAAACGCCGTTCTCAGCAGTTGGGCATGGCTCGATCCACTTTACAACGGATTATTCGCATTGATTTGCATTTGTTCCCGTACAAAATTCAATTGACGCAAAGAATGTTGCCTGCGGACAAGCCTCGTCGATTGGGATGGGCCCAAAGAGTCATCGAAATGGCCGAAGATGACGAGCAATTTTGGAACAAAATTATCATGTCCGATGAAGCCCATTTCACATTGAATGGGACCGTAAATAAGCAACATTGCCGTTTTTTACGCCACTGAAAATCCTCAGGAGATTCAAGAAGTGCCTCTTCATGACGAAAAAGTCACAGTTTGGTGCGGCGTTAATGCGAAAACGGTCATTGGGCCGTTTTTTTTCCAAAATGAATATGTCCATGCTGTTACCATCAATCAGGAGCGTTATCGCGACATGATGACCAATTTTGTGATGCCAATTATTCGTCGAAAGCGTATGAGGCAGTTCTGGTTTCAACAAGACGGCGCTCCACCGCACACAAGTCGCATAACAATCGATTTTCTGAAGAATTTGTTTCCGGGCCGTTTGATGTCGAAAAGTGGTGATTTGGACTGGCCACCGCGTTCGCCCGATTTGACGCCGCATGACTTCTTCTAGTGGGGATATTTGAAGTCAAAGATTTACGTTAACAAGCAAGGACAACATTCGTGAATAAATGTCCGCTATTCCGGCCTTAATGTTGGCAAAATGCAGCAAAAAGGGCACAATACGTCATCAACGCCAGAGGCGTCCATTTGAGAGATATAATATTCAAAAATTGATGTAAACAAATCTACTTGGAACAAATTAAATGATTAACATTGCCAACCCCCAAATTTTTATTTTTTTCTTTGATTTTTTTAAAAAAAATATGGGTCCGTCGAATATGGGCAACCCTGTATTAGAATACGGTTCTGTTGTACGGGATACTTAATATGCAATATACTCAGATAAAATAGAATCCGTGCAAAAACAATTTCTTCTTCTTGCCTTACGGGGTTTACATTGGAATAGTGATTTTGTTTTGCCTTCTTATGCTGGCAGGCTAAAATTAATTAGATTGCCTACACTTAAAAGCAGACGTATTATGTTGAACTCCATGTTTGTACTAAAAATATTAAATGGTAATATACATATGGTAATATACCTATTTCCTAATCTCATCTATTAGAATTAATGTTCCGTTGTAGATCCGTAATGTAGATCTAGTAGATACTACCAATTATTATATACCGATTTTCACCGCTTAGTAAAATGTGTTTAATTCTGTGTACTGTAATCTAGATTTTGGTATGAGTTTAGAAGTTATTAAATCTGGAATAATTTTATTGTTAAGCAATTAAAATACATGTTTTTTTATTTGACAAACTAGCTGATGAATTATATTCTGTAGCTGGTTTTCAATTCCCTACTAAATTCCCATTATGATGCTGATCATGATGTGTATGCGATCCCTACGTAATGGGTGGTCGCCCCCTCGGTCGGCAGGGGTGGGAATGTGAGGTGTGGGAACGTTCGAAATTACGTATCTAGAGTTCGTAATGGGAACTAAAGTCTGTGACAGAAAATTGTCTATGCAGGTCCAGGTCTTCGTATAGGCCCCATATACCAGTACATCTTATATTCGGTATTTTGACGAGTTTAGGTACAATATATACGATATTTTGATGATTTTAGCTACATTATTCACCGTTTATTTAAAGTTTCAAATCTGTATATGGTAATGATATATGACAAACAATGCCTATGTCGTATAGAAACCAATATCACGGCTATATCCGGTATTTTTAAAATTTTAACAGAAGTTTTTAAGGATTTTATTTCCAAATTCGTTCCAAATGGTGGAGTGTATTCAAAGTTCGGGCCGGCCGAACTTACTGCGTTTAAACTTGTTTTTCTTAAAGTGAGATATTCGCGAGTGTTTCTCTTTTCCAAGATAATAAATAAAATCGATATACTAGTCGACTTTTATTCACCCTATCGATCTTATTTCATTAAGAAAATGTTCTCTATTATTATTCGATACAGTTCACGTCAATATGTAACTAATATTCTCACCAAAACACTCTGTCCCGTACTTTTAGTCTTTAATGTATATTTTTTAAAGGATAATAAATCAAAGATCTGAATTATGTAAGCGGACAACTTTTATTATAAGTAATGACTCCATTGTAATTTTTAAATAGAAATAAATATTCATGGGTCGCCAATCAGCATCCGTGATTGATTGAGCAAGGGAAGTTGAGGGACAAAGTATCTTATTTATACATTGCCGCCCACCTTGATATACATGCATGTCTATCAACTAAATAAAGCTTAAAGAAAATATGTTATATGTAAATTCATGTACAATAAGATTTACAAGGACGTAAGTTCAGTTTATATGTGAGCAAATTTTATTTTATTAAATTCAATTAAATTAATTTTTTTAAACATCTTGAGAAGCTAAATGCATGTTGACGGGGCCCGAAATTACCCAACCAAACGAGGTATATTGTGCTGTGGGGAAACCAGGTTATTGGATCACTCTCGGCTTAATGATTTTATAGTACATTTCTGGACCCAATACCATCGCTACTGGACCAGAACAATCAAACGATGGGTCCGCGAGTTCCAGACCAACAAAGGCTTCGCGTGCTGTCGAAGGAATGGTCATCAATGGTGTTACACCGCAACTAATGTTTGCTACACTGGCAGTAACAAATTGCCTATGACCCGGGTCAAAACGTGTGGTAATCATAACGTCGGCGTAAGACATATGATTGACTTTGGTGGTGGACCATCGAAGGTCATTTATTAGGGATGCACACACCTGACTGACTGGGCAGCAGGGGTCTAATAAAGTCCTAACTGGAACGGTAGAGGTAGGCAGACATATATTCAGACGTAAGGTAGGGCTAAAGGACAATACACGGCTTATTGGTAATAGGGGAGTTGGTACTATGTGGGATGATGGTGCGGGAAAGATACCTCGGGGAACTAACCATCTCGACGAATTTTGTGTCCGGTTGGAGCTGTCCTCTTGGTGCTCATGCAAAATGGAGTGGTGCTTTTTCCGCAATAATTACACCGTTTGGGAACAGGACAGAACTTTGAAACATGACCAAGACGCAGACAATAGTAACAATAAAGATGACAGATGGACACGTTTTTCCACAGTCATTCTTCTAAAAATCAAGCATTTGTGTAATGGATGATGCTGGGAACATAACCGATACTGAAACGACGATCTTGACGACGACGATGCCACATGTGGAGGTGCTGAGGTAACCTTTGGTTTAAGGGCTATAATCGTTTCAGCATTTGGGGGAAGTATCATCTGAGGCTGACTCGGGAGTACTATTTGGGGAACAATCGGTTGAGGGGGTTGAACCTGGGGATCTATAGGCTTAGGGGATTGTGTGGTGTCCACGTTTTTATAAACAGGCTTTGTAAACACATCCTCAGCTGCCCTCAGCTCCGCTTCCACTTCTCGATCAGACATCATCTCCTCGTCATACTCGGCCAAACAGACCTCAGGGAAAAGTTCTTGTTGGGATGCCATAACTAACACACAAATCGAAAGAAAGATCAAACAACAGATACAATTCTGTAACATTACTAACTTGACGACTTCGGACGTCTCTAACGCAAACCTTACCATCATTACCGGGATGCGTCTCGATTAACGTTTAAACTAAACAATTACTCAATAGCGAGTCTTCAACAAGAGGTTCTGACCGAGCAAAAGGGGAGGCGCCTACAAGAAAGTTTGCGTTGAAGCGGATTTTCATTCCTAAAAAATGGACTCAGAACATTCTGAGGCGAATCACTAATTTTCAGGTGTGAGGAAATTCAGTACGGATAGGAAGTGGGACAACGTAACGGCCCTTTGAGTTTCTCGAAGCTGTGTACCGGTAATTGCCCTCGCAGAACTTGTCTGAGGGCGAAAGTAATTTAAGTTTTGGGGACCTCCTCAAGTTCCCAATACCGCAGAATGGTTTTGTTGAGGCTGTCTTCTTCATTGAAGCTCAAAGTGGTCGTAAAGACCTGCAAAGGTTGTACCCCAGGCAACAATATTTGTGGATATAAGTCTGCACCCAACAACATATCTACCGAAAGACAATCAAAAATATTTGAATCAGTCAACCGTAGATTTGGCAGAGAACGAGCTAAAAAAAGGGTTAACAGAAAAGTATGGAGTATTATTAGAAATCTTGGGGAGAACAAAATCATCTATTTTCAACAAAATTGAAGCATTCAACCGAGAAGTTATTAAAAGCCGACAGTTTTTTCTAGAGGTAACGGACGAACCATCTACACCAGAAATGGTTGCAAGAGTGAATCGAGACAATAATTTCAATCTATTTTGAAGGCGCAGTTCTTGGGACTCGGACTGTAGGCGTCACATTTAAAGAGGAGCTATTTGAAGGTACCGGTCGATTAGGTTTATACATAAGGGTATGATGTTTTTCATGGCACTCATAGCAACTATGTGTTGTTACTAACCGAATGACCTCTTGAAAAAACAATTGAAACACAAGCCATGCTTTTTCACAACAGTAATTTTTTGCTCGAAAGTCATCTTTTTGAAACGATGACAAGAGTAGAGCGCATGATTTTCACTAGGGCATACAACACAACGATGTCTTGAATAAGATTTTACTGTATGTGAGGAAGTTTTCGCCACATGTACCTTAACGTTGGTTTGTTTGGGGATTTTTATGAATCTATACCTTTTATGTCCCGCAAACAGGCAAGAGTCTGAATTTTCTCCGTGAGGAACGAATTTAGCTGAGCCCATGAAGATAAGGAAGACTTATCTATGATACTCTGTTCCCAGAGTGTTACCGTAAGTTTCGGCAGACGCTGAATACAAATAAAAACTAAAATAGGATCCCAATGATCCGTGACAATGTCATAGACTGACATGGCAGATAAACAACCGTTTATGCCTCTTTGTAAAGTCTTAAGACCTGAACTTGTTTCATTAGCTAACGATGGAAGATCGAAAAGATTTTTTAAATGACTATTGACTAGAATTCTTTTGTTGTCATAAGCATCCCTGAGAGCTTTCCAAGCCCGAACAAAACTTTTATGCGTGAGTGGAAACTTCGACCCAATTTCCCACTTCCTATCCGTACTGAATTTCCTCACACCTGAAAATTAGTGATTCGCCTCAGAATGTTCTGAGTCCATTTTTTAGGAATGAAAATCCGCTTCAACGCAAACTTTCTTGTAGGCGCCTCCCCTTTTGCTCGGTCAGAACCTCTTGTTGAAGACTCGCTATTGAGTAATTGTTTAATTTAAACGTTAATCGAGACGCATCCCGGTAATGATGGTAAGGTTTGCGTTGCAGACGTCCGAAGTCGTCAAGTTAGTCATGTTACAGAATTGTATCTGTTGTTTGATCTTTCTTTCGTGTTGTTCTCTTTCGTTTTGTGTGTTAGTTATGGCATCCCAACAAGAACTTTTCCCTGAGGTCTGTTTGGCCGAGTATGACGAGGAGATGATGTCTGATCGAGAAGTGGAAGCGGAGCTGAGGGCAGCTGAGGATGTGTTTACCAAGCCTATTCATAAAAACGTGGACACCACACAATCCCCTAAGCCTATAGATCCCCAGGTTCAACCCCCTCAACCGATTGTTCCCCAGATAGTACTCCCGAGTCAGCCTCAGATGATACTTCCCCCAAATGCTGAAACGATTATAGCCCTTAAACCAAAGGTTACCTCAGCACCTCCACGTGTGGCATCGTCGTCGTCAAGATCGTCGTTTCAGTGTCGGTTATGTTCCCAGCATCATCCATTACACAAATGCTTGATTTTTAGAAGAATGACTGTGGAAAAACGTGTCCATCCGTCATCTTTATTGTTACAATTGTCTGCGTCTTGGTCATGTTTCAAAGTTTTGTCCTGTTCCCAAACGGTGTAATTATTGCGGAAAAAGTACCACTCCATTTTGCATGAGCACCAAGAGGGAAAAATGAACTCGGAACATTCTGAGGCGAATCACTAATTTTCAGGTGTGAGGAAATTCAGTACGGATAGGAAGTGGGACAACGTAACGGCCCTTTGAGTTTCTCGAAGCTGTGTACCGGTAATTGCCCTCGCAGAACTTGTCTGAGGGCGAAAGTAATTTAAGTTTTTTGGACCTCCTCAAGTTCCCAATACCGTAGAATGGTTTTGTTGAGGCTGTCTTCCTCATTGAAGCTCAAAGTGGTCGTAAAGACCTGCAAAGGAGACTAGGAAAGACGGTATTTTGCGCCAATAGAGAACCTAATATCTTTTGTTGTACCCCAGGCAACAATATTTGTGGATATAAGTCTGCACCTAACAACATATCTACCGAAAGACAATCAAAAATATTTGAATCAGTCAACCGTAGATTTGGCAGAGAACGAGCTAAAAAAGGGTTAACAGAAAAGTATGGAGTATTATTAGAAATCTTGGGGAGAACAAAATCATCTATTTTCAACAAAATTGAAGCATTCAACCGAGAAGTTATTAAAAGCCGACAGTTTTTTCTAGAGGTAACGGACGAACCATCTACACCAGAAATGGTTGCAAGAGTGAATCGAGACAATAATTTCAATCTATTTTGAAGGCGCAGTTCTTGGGACTCGGACTGTAGGCGTCACATTTAAAGAGGAGCTATTTGAAGGTACCGGTCGATTAGGTTTATACATAAGGGTATGATGTTTTTCATGGCACTCATAGCAACTATGTGTACTGGGACAGTTACTAACCGAATGACCTCTTGAAAAAACAATTGAAACACAAGCCATGCTTTTTCACAACAGTAATTTTTTGCTCGAAAGTCATCTTTTTGAAACGATGACAAGAGTAGAGCGCATGATTTTCACTAGGGCATACAACACAACGATGTCTTGAATAAGATTTTACTGTATGTGAGGAAGTTTTCGCCACATGTACCTTAACGTTGCGTTTGTTTGGGGATTTTTATGAATCTATACCTTTTATGTCCCGCAAACAGGCAAGAGTCTGAATTTTCTCCGTGAGGAACGAATTTAGCTGAGCCCATGAAGATAAGGAAGACTTATCTATGAGACTCTGTTCCCAGAGTGTTACCGTAAGTTTCGGCAGACGCTGAATACAAATTAAAACTAAAATAGGATCCCAATGATCCGTGACAATGTCATAGACAGACATGGCAGATAAACAACCATTTATGCGTGAGTGGAAACTTCGACACAATTTCCCTAGCCTCACCTTTGACGCAACCTCTCAATGTCAGTTAATCGGGAATTATTTATAAACATTCCAGAAAATAAATGCCGGAACATGGGCCACGACAAAAAATCTCCGTGGAAATCGTCCATGTCAGGCGGTAAACTCCAATTCGAAACTGATATGTCAGTAGTCTGAATATCTGGATAAACCATATTATATAAGGGTGGCAAACTATTATTAAGTACATTGCTTGGATTGGTAGTACCTGACTGTGAAGTATTCGACCTATTGCATGAACGCGCCACAGAAACCTGATTTTGGACATTCTTTGGTGTACTAACACTAATTTCTGCAGGCGTGGAAGGAGGTGTTTTCGCAGACCTTAGTTTCTGTAACATTTCAGTTATTTCCGACAAACATTCAATGTAGTTTTCCTTGGTGGACTGATATTTTTCATCAGCAGAAGCAATTCCGTTTGAGGTAGTACCCTCAACGGTTATTAAATAATCAAGATACTTTTCATAAGTATCCTTGACGTTGTACCACAAATCCTGAAGTTCGGTGTTTCGAATTTCTAAATTGAAAACCATGTGAGTTTTCTGCAAAGTATTATTAAAGAAACCCATGTAAATGTAAAGGCGAAGAAAGTTTCAAAGTAAAAGGCGAAATATTTGAAAATCCCAAAGGAAAACTAATTCGTTGGAGAAAAGATTGAAAAACTTTCCAAAATTTATCAAAAACAATATCAAAAAGGAAGGAAAATGTTATTTAGAGGGTAATGCCACGAAAATGCAAATAAAAATGTATATGAATATCCAAATAATAATTAAAATATATTTAAATAGGCAATGCTTATCGAAAATATTGAAAAAAAATTATCAATTATCGGTGTTCACGGATGAGTGAACAGATTTCATAAAATTATTTTAGTTGAATAGAGGAGATAAGTTGTGGAAAGGAAATCTATTGTTAACAAATGTACAGTCCACAAATAAATACAAACACCGAAGGGGCAAGCATGTGGAGGTCTTTAAATAAGATACGAAACTGTGGTGAGCAGACCTTCGATTTAGAAATAAATAATACAGAATTTTCAATTGCTGCATGTGTTATGGTGGAGTTAGATTATGGGATGTAATCTTTACTCAGACCGATAAGCAAGTGCAGCATGTTTGCTTGCCACATTTGAGATAGCTATGCGTGTTTATGTCCTCCCCCTAAGGTTTATGGTGGCATTGTGCAGGTGCATGTGTACAGTTAGAATCTATCTCTCTCTCGCTCTCATTTACACTTAATTTAAAAAGAACCAGTGAAAAAAGAGTGTGAAAAGTATTCATTAATAATTAAAAATAAAATGAAGAAGTTTACACAATTGTGCGATGCCCAAAAAGATATCCACCACGTTCCGTCAGATCTGAAGAGCCAGTTGGAGGAACCAACACGTCCTAATAGAGTGACAGTCAAAAAAATCACGAAGTTATAATCACTCAGTTTGGCACATTCGGTGACTACCAGAACAGCGAAGTAGTCTCGTCAACGCCGCAATTGGTGATGGACATCCGCAAATTAATTGAAAAGATGAGAAAGAAGAACGCTGAAACAGAAGGTATGCAGTCTTAAGGTGAAGGCTGTTTCCAAGACGAGTACAAAAGGCGAGGGGACTTCAAATCTCAGTAAAAAGATGCGACTATGGGCCCATATTCCCAAGAAGACGAATCGATCGAAGGCTCGGCACTGACCAAGTACGAGGTGGAGACAAGAGCTTTGCTACACCATATGGAAAAGACCATGGATATGATGGATTGCCTTCAAACAGAAGATGAGCTGGATAGTGCTTATAAATTCACCGAAGGTCTCGTAAATGCAGCTGAAAAGAAGGTCAGACTCGATATTGCGGCTCAATGGAGACAGTTGTTAATGAAGAAATTAATTAGAGCAGCAGAAATCAGACAGACTCAACCGAAAAAAACAGAAAAGGTCGATAAGCCTTATACAATAATTAAAAAAAAAAAGAAATCGCCAGAAGAGTCATTCGAAGAATGAAGAATGGAACAACTGTACGCTAGCAGATCCTTTATTAAATAAATGCGACAGAGAGGATTTGATCATTGGCGGTGACCTTTATTCTGAAATAATGGAAGAAGGTCAAGTTAAAGGTAAAGGACCTTTTGCGCAAAAAACAAAACTGGGATGGATCTTGTCTGGTAAAGTTCAGCTCAAAGATAAATCCAGAAAATTTCATTCGGCAGCGACCAACTTGGAAAGTTCTGGGAGTTGGAGGAGGTGGACACACCATCAAGTATGACAGTCGATGATGATTGGTGCATGCAAACGTACAATGAAACGACGGTGGTGGAAGATGAATGAAGAATAGTGGTGTCATTACCACTGAAAGATGATAAATCCCTTGGTGATTCGAAAGGTCTGGCAATTGCAAGATTATTGTCATTAGAAAAGAAGCTACGTCGTAACCCAAATCTTGATGAAAGCTACAAAAAATTTATGAAGGAGTACGAAGAGTTGGGCCATATGGAAAAGGTGTCATCAGCAGGAGTTGAAGGGAATTTCTACTTACCGCATCATTAGTTTTCGATGCATCGGCAAAATCAACAAATGGCAAGAGCTTGAATGACATTATGTACAAGGGGCCTAAGCTGCAAAGGGATATATTTGACATCATGCTACAATGGCGTATGTGGCGTTACGTGATAACAGCGGACGTAGAGAAGATGTACCATCAAATAAAAGTGCATACAGCTGATCAGCAGTATCAGTATATTTTGTGGAGAGAGGATGAAAAGCAGCTGATTCAGCAATATAAATTGACAACAGTAACTTATGGAACAACAGCAGCGCCATTCTTAGCAGTGGATAGTCTGTTTAGAATAGGAGGCGATCCAGAAGTTGACACACATATAAAAAAGAAGATTTTTATATGGACGATTTGATGACGGATGCGGATTCAATCGACGAATGCAGAAGGATTGTGACCAAGGTATCCAGGCAACTGAAGAAACATAAATTCAACCTCAGAAAATGGCTCTCAAATAACGAGGAAATCCTGGTGTCAGTAACAGACAGAAGAAACAATGATGTTTTAAAGATAGAAGATGACGAGTCCATAAAAGCTCTAGGACCTCTTGTGGGATCCAGTAAAGGATGAATTCAAATTTCATATGAAATTCGAAGAAATTTCAAAATTCACCAAAAGAAAAATTTTATCATTGATTGCGAGAATTTTTGATCCCCTGGGATGGCTCACTCCAGTCACATTTGTAGCGAAATTCCTGATGCAGAAATTGTGGATAATGCAAACAGGCTGGGACGAAATTATCCCAGAAGATGTTGTTACAGAATGGAAGCAGTGTGTAAATTCAGTAACCGCACGGAATACACTACGAATACCAAGATGGGTGTCAACATATACCATCGAATCGATGGAAATACATGGATTCTCAGAGGCTTCTAAAAAAACATATGCGGCTGTGGTATACGTGAAATGCATAAATAGTATAAGTTTACTGACGTCGAAAACGAAAGTAAATCCAATCAAGAATAGAAAGACGCTGCCAAAGTTGGAATTATGTGCTGCACATTTATTGTCTAAGCTGCTAAAACGAGTTGTGAATGTCGTGAGAAGTCAATTTACAATTTTTGCATGGAGCGACTCTACAATAGCTTTGAGCTGGATAAATAACAGCAAGAATTCCAACAGATTCATTCGAAACAAAGTGAATGAAATTAGAGAGTTGGCCAACACAAGATGGAGCTATGTACCCACTAAAGAGAATCCGGCAGATCTGGGGTCTAGAGGAGTATTATCGACAGAAGAAGAATTTTTGGTGGAGTGGACCTAAATGGCTTCAGAAGACATCAGATGAGTGGCCCTCCATGCCGCAACAGAAGTAACAAGTATTGATGAGCGCTATAACGGATAGAGACGAAAATTTTGTAGATGCCATAACCGAGAAATGTTCGAATTTTTCAAAGCTGCAGAGAATTGTTGCCACATTCTGAGGTTTGTTGGAATAGTGAAAGGCAAGAAACCAGGTTCAGCAGCGCTTACAATAGCAGAGATTGAGGGTGTAGAGGAAGTAATTTTAAGGCGTCATCAAATATTACAATTTCCTAAAGAACGAAGAGCATTGATAGACAAGGAGTTAGTGAGCAAAAATAGCAGCATAGCGAGTCTTCATCCATTTATTGACAAGAACGGCATCATAAGAATTGGAGGGCGACTACAGAATGCAAGTATGCAATCCAACAAGCGACATCCAGTGATTATTCAAAAATCGCACCTGGCTGAAATAATGGTTTTCGATTACCACAAATTAACTCTGCATGGAGGTAATCGATTAACAGAAACTGCTATTGAGAGAAAATATTGGATAACTGGTGTACGACGAATTATAAGGAAGCAGATTCGCCATTGCACGAAGTGTATTCGTTATAAACAGCTTTGCAATTTATGGGAAATTTACCAGAGCCCAGAGTAATGATAAGTCATCCATTCTTGCACACAGGCATGGATTATGCTGGACTAATTCTAATGAAGTGCTCAAGAACCAGAGGACAAAAATGTTTCAAAGGATATATCGCAGTGTTTGTATGTATGGCAACGAAAGCAATTCATCTAGAAGCAGTTAGCGACTTGACAACCGAAGCGTTTATAGCGGCCCTCAAAAGATTTTATGCCCGGCGAGGAAAGTGTGCCGCGATAATGGAACGAATTTCGTAGGTTCCAGTCGAAAATTTTTTGACAGAAGAGAAAGTGCAATGGAAATTTATTCCACCTGGGGCACCTCACCAAGGAGGTATTTGGGAAGCAGGTGTGAAGTCAGTGAAATTTCACCTAAATAGAGAGAGTCAAAATTAACGTACGAAGAAATGAGTACGCTGCTACGCCATATTGAAGCAATGATAAATTCAAGACCCTTAGTGTACGCAGAAAATGAAGAAATCGAGTCACTCGACGTGTTGTCGCCCGCACATTTTTTGATAGGCAGATCCTTTGTTGATGTCCGGAGCATACGGAGGAGCACATCGGGTCGTTAAATCGATGGAAGTTGATTCAAAAAATGAAAAAGGATTTCTGGAACAGATGGAAGGATGAATATTTGATCACATTGCAACACAGTAGAAAGTGGTCCCAGCCAAAGGATAATGTGCAGAAAGTTGTTGTGATTGTCAAAGAGGAAACATCGCCTTTAGCAAAATGGCCTCTTGGTCGAGTCGAGGAGACATTTGCGGGTAAAGATGGCGTCGGTAAATTCAAGTAGAGCGGCGCAAATTGGAGGTACAATAACCCAACTGAATAATTCAGCAGCATTATACCTGGACTACAGCGGCTCCGTGGATGTAGTAGCGTCAACTTGGAATGTAATAGTACATTTCAATATGCAGCCGTATTTTGAGTTGATTCAACGAGCCCAGTTACTTTTAAAAGATATGAGAACATCATGTCCAAAGCTAATGGACTTTGAGAGCCAGTGCGATCACGTGCTAGACGCGATAGGAAGGCAGGTGGGAAATATGGAAAAAAAACAAATCAATATTTGTTCCCCGGGGAAGTTCAGCGAGTGAAGAGAGCTCAACAAGAACATTACGGAAGCCGTAAAAGAGAATTATTTTGTGTATAAAGAGTCTATAAAATTCTTCATGGTGACAAAAGATCTTCAGCTAATGGCGGAAGAGAATGAAAAGGTTCAGGAGCAAATAATTGAGTTGCTGATTGATATAAACCACGGGAAATTAAATACAGCGCTCCTCACTCCAGTACAATTGCAGGACACAGTAAACCACATCAGACAGCATATACCAGACCACATGAATCTGCCGGGGAAGAAGGATGATCAGTTGCGGACAATTAATAAACTGTTGACTACTAGAGCTACTACGTTGAAAAATGACTTGGTGATTGCGGTATCTATTCCTCTCTTCAATGACCAAGTGTCTCAGCTGTACAAAGTTATACCAATTCCGTTTATGTTTGAAGGAACGAAGATGATAGCCACATCGAGGAACCAGTTTCTAATATATAAGTATAATGCGGATGCTTACCACTTAATGTCACAAGAAGAGCTAAACGGATGTCAGCGATTAGCAGAAAATAAATATGTATGCCAAGGAGGGTGGCCGTGGATAGAGTCAAATGACAACTCATGTGAAGTGTCGTCGATAAAGCCTCTCAATAGCCACATATGTCAATTTACAACAACACAGCTTGAATATCTATGGACAAAGTTACATGCATCGAACAGTTGGCTATTTACTTCTTTCAACATTACGTCGGCATATCTGCAATGTAATCCAGGATGTCATGTGTTTTAATTTCTGCACCGGTACAATTGAAGTCGGAGCGAATTGTGGATAACAAGATGATGTTGGCCACCAATGTTACCAAAGACTGGTTCAATAAATCGCTAGGATAAACTCAAATGTACCTAAACCACGCGAAGAAACAGAAAATAGATTATAAAGATTATGGGGGTAAATAAGCTCCGGGGAAGATGTTTACGGATGAGTGAACAGATTTCATAAAATTATTTTAGTTGAATAGAGGAGATAAGTTGTGAAAAGGAAATCTATTGTTAACAAATGTACAGTCCACAAGCATGTGAGGGTCTTTAAATAAGATAAGAAACTGTGATGAACAGACCTTCGATTTAGAAATAAATAATACAGAATTTTCAATTGCTGCATGTGTTATGATGGAGTTAGATTATGGGATGTAATCTTTACTCAGACCGATAAGCAAGTGCAGTATGTTTGCTTGCCACATTTGAGATAGCTATGCGTGTTTATGACCTCCCCCTAAGGTTTATGGTGGCATGGAGAATGTGCATGTGTACGGTTAGAATCTATCTCTCTCATTTACACTTAATGATAATTTAGGTTAAGTCATATTATCATAACTAGTTCTTAAGAAATATTTTTAATAAATACATTCAGTGTAGTAAAAATAGTCAAACAATGCGTACATTTCTTCCGCGAACAATCGGTGTGTGCTGAGTGTAGTGTGCACGAATTTAGAAATATATATTTTTAAAATATATTTCTAAAATATCGATATTTTTCTGCAGAAGAGCACATAATAATATAAAATGCCGAATATAGGGTGTCAAAAATTAAAAACACTTTTTTATCAATATTTATCAAAACCAAATTAAAAATTATTTTTAAAAATTTAATTTTTATAAAATTAAAATTTTTTCCACTTGAACCCACTATCTAGTTGTGAATAACGAATATCGCACAAAGAAAAATAAAACAATCAGCAGAGCGCTCAATGTGTGGGCGTAAGCAACTGCCTCGCTACGAACAAACCAACGATGACGAACCAACAGTGAGAGTTAGAGAAATAAATAAGTTGTTGTCATGGTAGAAGAATATAGGTAGATGCATTAACGCTTGAAACATTGATATGTCATAATTTTTAAAATGTTTTATTAAAAATAAGTGTATCTTTAAATGTGTTCTTACAAGACGCAAATCGGTGGTTGTTGTTTGTAATATGAATTTTTTTACAATTTTCAGTAATTTTTCATTCAACATTTTCAATTCCAAAATTCCCAGCAGCTGTGTCGATGCGACTACCTGTATTCTTCTACCATGTTTGTTGTTGGTTAGTAGACTAACGCTAGAAAAAGGCGCTTGGAATTTTAGGGTATTATTGTTATTGCAATGACGAGACAAACAGACCAACGAAAATGACCCAAAAGTGTGAGTTAGGGAGAGGTACGTGGGATTTAGTTAGTGTTGATATGTTTGTCTGTTAATTTGAAAAGGCGGCACTTGTAATGTAGTGATTTTATTCTCGTTGAGAGTAATACCAAATTGGTGAGAAGTAAAAGAAATCACTCGGCAATGCAGAAATGTGTGGGGAATATTGCAATAACCGAACACAAAATTATGCACTCTACAGTGGCAGATTATTCTGTTAACAAATGGATATATTTTTGGGATAAATTTGAAATATTAAAAGACAAATGAATCTGGAAATTCGATCATTTCGCGAGAAAATGGAAAATAATGCTAATAAGTCTCGATTTAAAGGAATTTTTAATAGATTTTTTAGCAAAATAAAATTATTGTGGACTGTATGTTTAAAGATACCGCGAATTAGGGTGAAACAAAGGCGACCAATACCGCGTAAAAATAGCACTCTAAGCTCACAATAACACATTTCACTGAACTTACGTACCTTTTTCATGTTAATGGTGATGAAAAAAGATGATGTTGATGCGGTGGAGCGAGTAATGAGGGGGGATGGAAATGGGCGAGGAAATGTTTTGTAGAGCAACATGTCTAACAAGGTGAGGTTACCGACAACAACCAATGCCCAGCGACGATCCGCTCATTACGATCTCCGCCAGGGGAGTTTAGAGGAGATGCCAGTGCTCCAATCAGCATCCGTGATTGATCGAGCAAGGGAAGTCGAGGGACAAAGTATCTAACTTATACACATGGCAAAAATTATAATAGATGTTTCCCTACCGTCGGTTTAACATATTTTGAATAGTCTGATCTTATTTTTTAGCCATAGGCTTTAATTTGAGTGTTAAAAACCTATATAATATAGAACATCTATAATAGCCCCATGTGAATCATTTTCCATTCAAATGAGTTGTTATTTGGAATTTGTATTTCCAACGTTTAGAATACCGTGCTGCGTGGTAACTAGTTTTGTCCACCTCTTAATTGAGGGCAGAATGATTTCAGAATAGTCAAAGATAATTACTCTTTTTTTCCTATTAACTTAAGATGGGCATCATTCATTTTTATTTATTTATTTTTTTTTTTTTTTTTTTGTAATTTAAATCGTGAGTTGGAGTCCATATTTTTCCTCTTGCTACTTTCTAATTTTCGTAATTCTTTTATGTTTCCGACTGAATGAGTCCCAGTTTGACATTTCGGAGTTTATTTCATATAGACGTACATCCCAAATCTACGTTCACAACGAATATTCTCTTATGGGTTACAAATTAAATAGAACACAAAATTTTCTTTTCTGACCGCAGATCGTTATCTATCCATCAAATCAATTGATGAATGTAGTCAAGACCAAGATGAATCCTACTCCGAAAAATGAAAATTTTATGAGAAGAGGTTTTCTAAGCCCTTGGAAACAAAGATGCCAAATAAGGCCAAGATCCCGAAAATAACTTAAATCAGATGATGGTTATACCAAAACGTGATCAATTCTTGCAAGGATGGTTTTTCTCAAATTACCAACATTTGCCGAAATTGAAAATATGAATATGAAAAATATGGCTAAAATGTAATATATACTTAAAATCGGGTTGTATCCTTATACGGGGGTTATGGCCTATATCATGGCCTGCAAAAGCGACTTTTTTTACTAAATGCCCATTTTGCCCTACTATTTCTGAACCCTTTATGTTCAGGTATTTCACTGATTGGAGTCCCATTTAATTTTGCATTTTGAGTTCTCTTTGGAAGGATCATTGTCAAATGAAAGAAGTAGGTCCACGTTTTGAAATGAGCCCCATAACGCTTTTTGTCTCCTTTTTGTTTGTTTAAATGTGTGCGCATCTTCCAGGTGAAGAACGATGTAGATCCTGGAGTTGAAAGCAAAATGCCAATTTAAGACATGAAGGATCGCCATTTAATTAATATTATTATTAAATATTAATATTATATTTTTTTGCTAAGATACCGATTTGAAATTGTATGAATTGTAAAAATCCGTAAGCCGTTCTTGAGTTATAAGCGCAGTAACTTTATTTTGTATCCTTTTCTGAAATGATATTATTCGTATAGTTCCACCAACCGAATACATTCATTAAATCTATAAATAACATTTCGTTTTCCGTTGTCGCTTTGTACTACCCTAAAATTCAAAAAGCAAGAAACACTACAAAGGTACATTCGAAAATAGTTTCGATGTTTTCGAAAAAAATGAGTACTAACACAGTAGTTGCGACAAGAATTTACGGAAGACCCAAAATTAATATAGAAGGAAAACCAATTAGACCGACATGTTCATTAATAAACTCCCCAACATATGAGCTTTCCAAATACATCGTAGATATTTTAAAACATTTGACGAAGGATTAAAGAAAAAAATTAAATAAAAATTGAAGAGTACGAAATCCTATTATCATTTGACATTGTATCGCTATTTCCCAGCATACCTATACATTTAGCTTTTGAGGACAATAACAGAAAAATGGAACATTATTAAAACACCTACCAAATTTCCGAAGGACCTCCTCTTTAAAATGACTGACTACTGTATGATGACAAGGTGTATGAGCAGAAAAAAGGACTTCCTATTTGATCTCCGGTAACGCCGATTATTGCGGATATTGTAAATGAGAAGTTATTTGGACGCTACAATGGGGAAATGGATGACAAAAGCAAACATTTTTATTAAATATGTTGAAGACCTATTTTGCATTTAAAGAAAACGGAGATTGGCAATACTTTAAATGTTTTAAACTCCTTTGATAGAAATGTGCAGTTAACCCATGAAACCGAAGAACAAGGAAAGCTAGAATATTTGGACATCCTTAAAATTAAAAAACCGACAGCTTCAGGACGACTTATTAATTATTACTCAACACTACGTAATGTCCTTCAAAACAAAGACTTCCCGAAAAACGCTATTGGCGATTTAATAGGAAATCAATAATAAAATCAAAACGAGGGATACAATGGAGAAGATATACAAGTCAATTACATACAAACCTCGACTTTCGGAGCGATTCTGCAACTCTAATATTTATAATAAAGACAAGTATAAATTAGCCCTTAAATCTAAGAATAACGTTAGCTCTTCATTTAGCAAAACAAAATCGAAATAAAATAAGTTAAAAAGCAGTAAGTTCGGCCGGGCCGAACTTTGAATACCCTCCACCATTTGGAACAAATTTGGAAAAAATAATAAAAATAAAATCTTAAAAAATTCTGTTAAAATTTTAAATATACCAAATACAGCCGTACAGTACATTGGCAATGTTCGTCATAAGCCATTACCATATTCAAACTCGAAACTTGAAATAAACGGTGAATAATGTAGCTAAAATCATCAAAATATCGGAGCTGTGCGAAGACCTGGACCTGCATAGACAATTTTCTGTCACAGGTTATAGCATCCATTACGAACTTCAAATACCACATCTCAAACAATTTCGGTGGGTATTGCACCTAAAATCGTCAAAATACAGAATATAGGGAGGTACTGATATATGTGGCCTATACGAAGACCTCTTACAGACTGTAGCTCCCATAACGAAAAATTAATATGTAATTTGAAACAATTCTGGTGAAAAATGACGCTAAAATCAACAAATTACCGAATATCGGGAGGTTCCGTTATATAGGGGTTATACGAAGAAGTCAACCTGCACAAACAATTTTCTGTCATAGGCTGTAGCATCTATTTCGAATTTTAAATACCAAATTTGAAACAATTTCGGTGGGTATTGCACCTAAAATCGTCAAAATACCGAATATAGGGAGGTACTGATATATATGGCCTATACGAAGACCTGTTACAGACTGTAGCTTCCCTAACGATAAATTAATATGTAATTTGAAACAATTCTGGTGAAAAATGACGCTAAAATCATCAAAATACCGAATATTGGGAGGTACCGTTATATGGTGGATATACGAAGACCTGGACCTGCATAGATATTTTTCTGTCACAGACTGTAGTTCCCATTACGAACTCTAAATACGTAATTTGAAACAATTCCGGAGAATAATGGCGCTAAAATCATCAAAATACCTAATTTTTGGAGGTACCGTTATATGGGGGCTATACGCAGACGTGGACCTGCACAGACAATTTTCTTTCATAGGCTGTAGCATCTATTTCGAACTTCAAATACTAAATTTGAAACAATTCCGGTGAATAATGTCGCTAATATCATCAAAATACCGAATATAGGGAGGTACCGTTATATGGGGGCTATACGAAGACGTGGACACAGATAATTTTCTGTCATAGGCTGTAGTATCCATTTAGAACTTCAAATACCAAAGTTGAAACAATTCCGGTGAATAATGTCACTAAAATCATCAAAATGCCGAATATCGGGAGGTACCCTTATATGGGGGCTATATGAAAACGTGGACCTACATGGCCCATTTACGAACTTAACCTGCCTCCTGGAAAAATAAATATGTGTGCAAAAATTTTAGCCATCTATCTCAATTCATACGAAAGATAGCGTGATTACAACAGACAGACTGATAGACGGGCATAGCTAAATGGACTTAGAATTTTACGCTGATCAAGAATATATATACTTTGTTGGGTCTTACATGAGTATTTCGACCAGTTACAAACGGAATGACAAAGTTAATATACCCTCCATAGTATGGTGGAGGGTATAAAAAAAGAATATAAGTGTAATGTAGTATATAAGATAAAATGTGTGGGGACGAAACTAAAATATGCCAATAGGTGTATGTTGGTACAACTAAAAGCAAACTTAAGACTAGACTATCTGGGCATAAGTCAGATCGAAAAACGGACAAATCACTAGAACAAAAGACGACGCTTGCGGCACATTTTACGACGACTGGTCATAAACTAAATTTAAAAGACGTTGAAATACTGACACAAGAGAACAATTATAAACGGCGTTTTACCCTAGATATGTTAACTATTATAAACATACCAACCGATCTTAGAATGAACTATTAAACTTTATAGGAAAATAGTTCAAAAGCATAGACAGACAAAATTTTAGTTTAGCATAGACGGTGAAACAAGACTGTTGCTTGTCCCAATAAAAGAAAGTCGTGTGTTTTTATTGTTATCCTATTTGTTAATTGTTTTGTGTCTTTGTATAGGATAAATAGGTAGTATGTTATCTTCCCCATCATTGTGTTACTAATCCTGATAAACACGATTATGAGTTACAAACGGTAACATTTGGCGTCAATTGTACCCCTTTCCTGGCTATTCGTACCCTACTGCCATTTGCTTATGTACGTCGATGACGGGCTGATTCACACGATTTAAACACAGCCATAGCTTATCGAGAACAACTCATTTCTGCTACAGCTAAATTTGAACTACGTCGCTGACGGGCTGATTCACACGATGTAAACACTGCCATAGCTTATCGAGATCAACTCAATTCTGCCTTAGCTACAGCTAAATTTGAGAAAATGGACTTCCAACCATAAGTCAATTCTTTCTCGGGCTCGTTGATGCTCAAGTTCATTATTTTGTTGAATCTATCAGCTCTAAACCATTGGGGATTCGATGGAATGTTCAGTTAGACAAGTTTTATTTTTGCGTCCCACGCATCACGAAGAAAACTAAGTACACAAAGAGGGAAGTTTTGTCCACGATCGCCGAATTCTTTGACCCCGTTGGTTGGTTGGCACCTGTCATTATCGTAAAAAAATAATTATGCAGAAGATGTGGTTAGATAAGATTGATTGGGATAATTACCTCCTGAAAGGTCTAACGCATTATGGGATGAAGTAGAACAATAAAGTGAACCCAATTAAGATACCGTGTTGGGTTCAATATACTTCAAATGGAACAGCTGAGGTACACATTTTCTCTGACGCTTCGGGAAAGCGTATGCGGGAGTTATATACCTCCATATAACATCTCGGTGAAACGCTCCCATTAGATTAGTATCGTTACCTCGCTTAAAACGGTGCGGCGCGGTTTTGGCTTCGGATCTTCTTAAATCGATATAGGAGGAGATTGAAATTTCTATTAGCGAATTTTATTGTTGGGCCAACTTATCAATTGTTTTGCCGTGGTTACGCAAAACTTCAAGCACCTGGATAACCTTCGTAGCAAATAGGGTAAATCGTATTCAGGAAAACGTTCATAGTGCAAAATGGTTCCATGTAAGATCAGAAGATAATCCAGCCGACTTGGGAAGTCGTGGGCTTTCTCTTCTCGCACTAAATAATTCCTCAATATGGTGACATGACCCGGAGTGGCTATCAGTAGATTCGTCACAATGGAAAATGACAAATTATCTGACATTGGAAACAAATTTGGAAGCTCGCGGTATTCGATCTCATTTTACTTTCTTCTCCAAATACCGGAAAAACCGGTTAGTAATTATAGCCCAAAAAGTTTATTATCAGGGGAATATAGGTGTCTTATGGAAAAACATCCACTTTCTTCCTCTAGTTCACTACTCTTATTAAACCCAATTTTGGATAGCGACGGAATAATGTGTCTTAACGGACGTCTAGCAAAATCACGTTCACCGTCGTATTTAGAGTGATGTCCTATAATATTACCTTATTCCAGTATGTTTACCCCACTTTTGTTTGACTACATTCATTTGACTTGAATTCATGGCGTAAACAAACTCATGTTGCGTAATATTCATATCGAGTATGAGCCCCCGAGAATAGCGGCTTTGCCACCCGAAATAACTGTCCTCCTTTGACCCTTTGCAAACACACGAGTGGATTTTCATTTGTTTTGCAACGAACGCGATTCATCTGGAAGCAACATCGTAGAAATCTACGGCATCCTTTTTAGCAGCGTTTCAACGTTAGCTCGTAGCGTTTGCCCTCGTTGCTTATTTTCAGATAACGGAGATTGATAGGATTTTAGAACTTTTATTAGAGAAAATAAGTATGCACCTCGCTCTTCTATCAAGTTTTAAGAAGTGACTTGGGAATTTATTCCTGGATTCTTCTATGGGAAGCAGCTGATAAAACTTTTAAGAGTCATAAATATGCTAAAAATTGCAGCTATACATTTGAAGAATTATGTACAGTACCAGCTCGAATAGAATCGTGCCTTAATTCACGACCACTATGCTCTATCTCAGATAACCGTGAGGAAATAGTTGCTTCCACCCGGTCATTTCCATATAGGTGCTCCCCCTGAAACCCCCTAATTATGCAGAAGATGTGGTTAGATAAGATTGATTGGGATAATTACCTCCTGAAAGGTCTAACGCATTATGGGATGAAGTAGAACAATAAAGTGAACCCAATTAAGATACCGTGTTGGGTTCAATATACTTCAAATGGAACAGCTGAGGTACACATTTTCTCTGACGCTTCGGGAAAGCGTATGCGGGAGTTATATACCTCCATATGACATCTCGGTGAAACGCTCCCATTAGATTAGTATCGTTACCTCGCTTAAAACGGTGCGGCGCGGTTTTGGCTTCGGATCTTCTTAAATCGATATAGGAGGAGATTGAAATTTCTATTAGCGAATTTTATTGTTGGGCCAACTTATCAATTGTTTTGCCGTGGTTACGCAAAACTTCAAGCACCTGGATAACCTTCGTAGCAAATAGGGTAAATCGTATTCAGGAAAACGTTCATAGTGCAAAATGGTTCCATGTAAGATCAGAAGATAATCCAGCCGACTTGGGAAGTCGTGGGCTTTCTCTTCTCGCACTAAATAATTCCTCAATATGGTGACATGACCCGGAGTGGCTATAAGTAGATTCGTCACAATGGAAAATGACAAATTATCTGATATTGGAAACAAATTTGGAAGCTCGCGGTATTCGATCTCATTTTACTTTCTTCTCCAAATACGATGAAATATGTGAAGCATTCTCTTCTCTTAACAAAGCTTTACGGAACCTTTCGTATGTGTTTTGGGTTTTTCACGCAATTCCTTCTGCTCGTCGGGAAAAATATCGTTTCGCAAACATACAAATTAAACCAGGAGAGATCATCTTTGTGAAAAACCGGTTAGTAATTATAGCCCAAAAAGTTTATTGTCAGGGGAATATAGGTGTCTTATGGAAAAACATCCACTTTCTTCCTCTAGTTCACTACTCTTATTAAACCCAATTTTGGATAGTGACGGAATAATGTGTCTTAACGGACGTCTAGCAAAATCACGTTCACCGTCGTATTTAGAGTGATGTCCTATAATATTACCTTATTCCAGTATGTTTACCCCACTTTTGTTTGACTACATTCATTTGATTTGAATTCATGGCGTAAACAAACTCATGTTGCGTAATATTCATATCGAGTATGAGCCCCCGAGAATAGCGGCTTTGCCACCCGAAATAACTGTCCTCCTTTGACCCTTTACAAACACACGAGTGGATTTTCATTTGTTTTGCAACGAACGCGATTCATCTGGAAGCAACATCGTAGAAATCTACGGCATCCTTTTTAGCAGCGTTTCAACGTTAGCTCGTAGCGTTTGCCCTCGTTGCTTATTTTCAGATAACGGAGATTGAAAGGATTTTAGAACTTTTATTTGAGAAAATAAGTATGCACCTCGCTCTTCTATCAAGTTTTAAGAAGTGACTTGGGAATTTATTCCTGGATTCTTCTATGGGAAGCGGCTGATAAAACTTTTAAGAGTCATAAATATGCTAAAAATTGCAGCTATACATTTGAAGAATTATGTACAGTACCAGCTCGAATAGAATCGTGCCTTAATTCACGACCAATATGCTCTATCTCAGATAACCGTGAGGAAATAGTTGCTTCCACCCGGTCATTTCCATATAGGTGCTCCCTACTAGCACCCCCTGAAACCTGAATCGAAAAAGCTTCACTTAGCCTAGTGAATCGGTATCGAAAAATAAAAAGCCCTTACGTATTAACAATTTTGTATTCGATGGCAGGAAAAGTATTTACACTCGTTACATAAGCGTTACAAATGCCCAGAAAGGAATATACAGGAATACCCAGAAAGGAATATAAAGGTAGACGATTTGGGAGTTATTTGCCACGAACAATTACCACTAACTACTTGGTGTTGCAGATATTCGAACTGAACACGGTATTGTAAGATATCCAGTTTCTAAGTTCGTCATTATTCCTAACTGATACACATAGATACATTTTTTTGCAATACTAGGAAATTATTGCTAGAATATATGCCAATCTGCTAATCAATGTCAGTTTTTTTTTGGCTTGAACTCGGTTGCGTTCTACAGGGTGTTATAAGTCGACTATCGCCCCCAATCACAGTTCAACGCCTATTTCTTCCATGTGTAGACATGGATTCTTCCTCCCATCTACTTCCACCAGTTTACTTGGAAGATTATGAGGATGTCTGCTGAGGAAAGACTTCTAAGTGAAGGATCTAATGATGCCTAGGAGACATATGTTCCTCATACGGTGGAGGACGTTAGTGAAATGACTACTGAACCACAGTTAAGACCAAAAGGCATTACACAGAAGCATATCTCCTACATCAACATCGGTAACCAACACCATCACAATGAAAGTGTGTTATTCCTGCTCCGGGTCACACCCAATGTATCGTTGTTTCACGTTCAGAAAAATGAGTCATCCTAAACGATTGCGCGCCATTTTGAATAGGAATTTGTGCTCTAATTGTCTCCAACCCAAGGATAAATACAACACCTGTGGTGGCAAAATGAGATGTTTCCAGTGTAAGGAAAAGCATTACACATTTAGTTTTGAGGACAATAACAGAAAAATGGAACATTATTACAACACATACAAAAATTACGATGGACCTCCTCATTAAAATACTGACTCTTTGTATTAAAGAATAAAAATATTGTATGTATGACGCTACAATGGGGAAATTGATGACATTGAATTTATGAATTGATTAAATATGTTGAGGACCTACTTTGAATTTAAAGAAAACCGAGATTGACAATACTTTAAATGTTTTAAACTCTTTTGATAGAAATGTGCAGTTTACCCACGAAACAGAAGAACAAGGAAAGCTAGAATACTTGGACCTCCCTTACTTGGACCAAAAACCGACAGCTTCAGGACGACTTATTAATTATTACTCAAAGCGCTACCTAATGTCCTTCAAAACAAAGACTTTCCGAAAAACGTTATTGACGATCTAATAAAACTTGCAAAAAAACAATAATAAAATAAAAACGAGGGATACAATAGAGAAGATATACAAGCCAATTACATACATACCCCGAGCGATTCTGCAACTCTAATATTTATAATAAAGCTAAGTATCGATTAGCCCTTAAATCTAAGAATAACGTTAACTCTTTATTTAGCAAAACAAAATCGAAAATAAAAAAGAAGATAAGTAAGATAAAATGTGTGGGGACGAAACTAACATAGGCCAGAAGGTGTATGTTGGTACAACTAAAAGCAAACTTAAGACTAGACTATCTGGGCATAAGTTAGATCAAAAAGCGGACAAACCACTAGAACAAAAGGCGGCGCTTCCGGCACATTGTACGACGACTGGTCATAAACCAAATTTCAAAGACGTTGAAATACTGACACAAGAAAACAATTATAAACGGCTTTTTACCCTATAAATGTTAATTAATTATAAACATACCAACCGATCTTAGAATGAACTTTAAAACTTTATAGGAAAATAGTTCAAAAGCATAGACAAGCAAAATTTTAGTTTAGCATAGACGGTGAAACAAGACTGTTGCTTGTCCCAATAAAAGAAAGTTGTGTGTTATTATTGTTATACTATTTGTTAATTGTTTTGTGTCTTTGTATTTTTTCCCCGGAAGATGACTGTCTAAGACATAGCCAATTATATACTTAGCCAATTTTATTGTAATGAAAATTCACTTTTGTGTAGAGCGGCGGTTAAGGTTGTTTATGCTGTTGGTTATATGAGAATATTTATTATAGCATAAATAGGTAGTATGTTATCTTCCCCATCATTGTGTTATTAATCCGGATAAACAGACTTTTAATTTTCGTGTAGTTTTCAACGTGTCCAACAAGACTTCGAATGGTTGGTCCAACCCTTCAGGAAGTTTTGGTATTACTTATTCTACGCTGGTGAATGTTTCAATTCGTTTATAACTATGATATCACTCTGATGTATCGACAAATTCGTGTACATCCCAAACATTCCTGTCTCCAGCGCATAGTTTCTCGAAATCAGCCGTCAGACCCTATCCAAGATTATGAGTTACAAACGGTAACATTTGGCGTCAATTGTACCCCTTTCTTGCCCATTCGCTGATGTACTGCTATTAGCTGATGCACGTCGATGGCGGGTTGATTCACACGATTTAAACACTGCCATAGTTTATCGAGATCAACTCATTTCTGCTACAGCTACAGCTAAATTTGAGCTACGTCGATGACGGGCTTATTCACACAATTTCAACACTGCCATAGCTTATCGAGATCAACTCATTTCTGCCTTAGCTGCAGCTAAATTTGAGAAAATGGACTTCCAACCATAAGTCAATTCTTTCTCGGGCTCGTTGATGCTCAAGTTTTTATACCCTCCACCATACTATGGAGGTTATATTAACTTTGTCATTCCGTTTGTAACTCCTCGAAATACTCATGTCAGACCCAACAGAGTATATATATTCTTGATCAGTGTAAAATTCTCAGCGTAAAATTTCTCGAAGTCGATTTAGCCATGTCCGTCTGTCCCTCTGTCCGTCTGTCTGTTGTAATCACGCTATCTTTCGAACGAATTGAGATAGAAGGCTAACATTTTGCACACGTGTTTATTTTTCCAGTAGGCAATGGGCCATGTAGGTCCACGTTTTCATATAGCCCCCATATAACGGTACCTCCTGATATTCGGTATTTTGATGATATTAGCGACATTATTCACCGGAATTGTTTCAAATTTGGAATTTGAGATTCGTAATGTATACTACAGCCTATGACAGAAAATTGTCTGTGCAGGTCCACGTCTGCGTATAGCCCCCATATAACGGTACCTCCCTATATTCGGTATTTTGAGGATAATAGCGACATTATTCACCGGAATTGTTTCAAATTTGGTATTTGAAGTTCGAAATGGATACTACAGCCTACGACAGAAAACTATCTGGGTCCACGTCTTCGTATAGCCCCCATATAACGGCACCTCCCTATATTCGGTATTTTGATGATAATAGCGACATTATTCACCGGAATTGTTTCAAATTTGGTATTTGAAGTTCGAAATGGATACTACAGCCTACGACAGAAAACTATCTGGGTCCACGTCTTGGTATAGCCCCCATATAACGGTACCTCCCAAAATTCGGTATTTTGATGATTTTAGCGCTATTATTCACCGAAATTGTTTCAAATTACATATTAATTTTTCGTTATGGGAACTACAGTCTGTAACAGAAAATTGTCTATGCAGGTCCAGGTCTTCGTATAGGCCCCATATATCAGTACCTCCTTATATACGGTATTTTGACGATTTTAGGTGCAATGCCCACCGAAATTGTTTGAGATGTGGTATTTGAAGTTCGTAATGGATGCTACAGCCTGTGACAGAAAATTGTCTATGCAGGTCCAGGTCTTCGCACAGCTCCGATATAACGGTACCTCCCTATATACGATATTTTGATGATCTTAGCTACATTATTCACCGTTTATTTCAAGTTTCGAGTTTGAATATGGTATGGTATGGCTTATGACAAACAATGCCAATGTAGGTCCCCGTCGTATAGAACCCAATATAACGGCTGTATTTGGTATTTTTAAAATTTTAACAGAATTTTTTAAGGATTTTATTTTTTTGAAAATTTCCAAATTCGTTCCAAATGGTGGAGGGTATTCAAAGTTCGTCCCGCCCGAACTTACCGCTTTTTTACTTGTTTATTTTGTTGAATCTATCAGCTTTAAAACATTGGGGATTCGATGGAATGTTCAGTTAGACAAGTTTTATTTTTGTGTCCCACGCATCACGAAGAAAACTAAGTACACAAAGAGGGAAGTTTTGTCCACTATCGCCAAATTCTTTGACCCCGTTGGTTGGTTGGCACCTGTTATTGTCGTAGCAAAAATAATTATACAGAAGGTGTGGTTAGATAAGATTGATTGGAATAATTATCTTCGTGAAAGGTCTAAAGCAATATGGGATGAAGTAGTACCCTAAAGTAAACCCAATTAAGATACCGTTTTGGGTTCAATATACTCCAAATGGAACAGCTGAGGTACACATTTTCTCTGACGCTTCGGGAAAGCGTATGCAGGAGATATATACCTCCGTATGACATCTCGTTGAAACGCTCCCATTAGATCAGTATCGTTACCTCGCTTAAAACGGTGCGGCGCGAAATCGATATGGAAGGAGATTGAAATTTCTATTAGCGAACTTTATTGTTGGGCCGACTTATCAATTGTTTTGCCGTGGATACGCAAAACTTCAAGCACCTGGATAACCTTTCTAACAAATAGGGTAAATCGTATTCAGGAAAACGTTCATAGTGCAAAATGGTTCCATGTAAGATCAGAAGATAATCCAGCCGGCTTAGGAAGTCGTGGGATTTCTCCTCTCGAACTACATAATTCTTCAATATGGTGACATGACCCGGAGTGGCTATCATTAGATTCGTCACAATGGAAAATGACAAATCATCGGACATTTTACTTTCATCTCGACGAAATATGTGAAGTATTCTCTTCTCTTAAGAAAGCTTTACGGATCCTTGAACGCGAACTGAACGCGGTATTGTAAGACGTCCAGTTTCGAAGTTCGTCATTATTCCTAACTGATACACATAGATACATTTTTTTAAAACAAACATTATTATTATTATTATTACTATTATTATTATCATTATTATTTTGTACCGAAAATATTGAGATTTTATTATTTTTATTTCCACCGTTTACCTACTATTTAGACAATCGAACTACCAAATGTAGCGAATTCTCAAAAAATAAATTTTAAAAAATTAAAATTTTATTTAAAATCTCCAAAAGTAATTAAAGTTCACATATCACCCCCAAAAAATACACTTACTTCAATTGCATTGGTTTTGATGTGCTAGAATATATGCCAATCTGCTAATGTCAGTTTTTTTTTTTGGGCTTGAACTCGGTTACGTTCTACAAGGTGTTATAAGTCGACTATCGCCCCCAATCACAGTTCAACGCCTATTTCTTCTTTTTTATATTTGCTTATTGTGTAGACATGGATTCTTCCTCCCCTCTACTTCCACCAGTTTACTTGGAAGATTATGAGGATGTCTGCATGTCTGCTGAGGAAAGACTTCTAATTGAAGGATTTAATGATGCCCAGATGACATATGTTCCGCATACGGTGGAGGACGTTAGTGAAATGACCACCGAACCACATTTAAGACCAAAAGGCATTCCACCGAAGCATTTCTCCTACATCAACATCGGTAACCAAAAACATCACAATGAAAGTGTGTTATTTCTGCTCCGGGTCACAGCCAATGTATCGTTGTTTCACGTTCTGAAAAATGAGTCATCCTAAACGTTTGCACGCCGTTTTGAATAGGAACTTGTGCTCTAATTGTCTCCAACCCAAGGATAAATACAACACCTGTGGTGGCAAAATGAGATGTTTCCAGTGTAAGGAAAAGCATTACACATCGAGCTTTGAGGACTATAACATAAAAATGGAACATTATTAAAACACATACAAAAACTACGAAGGACCTCCTCATTAAAATACTGACTCTTTGTATTAAAGAATTAAAATATTGTATGTGTTTAATATAGATTGGCAATTATTGTTTTGTAACGTTAACAATGGGTTAACACATAATTAAAAAAAAAAATACACCCCCCAAAAAATACACTTACTTCAATTGCATTGGTTTTGTTGTAATTGGTGCAGCCATAGAAATCATACTGTTAATATCGTTGCTTAGTCGGTCAGCCGCTTGACACACATATACGTACATACGTTTGTTATTGTCTGTTGTGTTACAGGTGACCCTCGATAAACGCAACTTAACATATTTTACAGGTGAACCTCGATAAACAGAACCAACAAAAAATATTAAAAATTTTCAAATTCTATTTTTGATTATTATTGAATGATAATTGGGTGTTAGAAAACGACGTTTTTGGAAAAATTAATAACGCGTACACCCGACGGTCGGTCAATACTACTTTTTTAAAATAAAAAGTGTTAAAATTGATATTTTTCGTGTGGAATTTCAAAATTTTAATTACTTTTGGAGATTCTAAACAAAATTTTAATTTTTTTAAAATTTATTTTTTGAGAATACGCTACATTTGGTAGTTCGATTGCCTAAATAGTAGGTAAACGGTGGAAATAAAAATAATAAAATCTCAATATTTTCGGTAGAAAATAATAAAAATTTGAATATTTTGAATTGTTTGTGCGTGAAAATACGGTTTTTTTTTTTAAACTTACACAATTTAACAAATCTTTTATTGTTTATTGATACATCCTTGAATATATATTAGAAATTTGTATTATTTATTTGAACATTTTCACATATTTTTCATCGTATCTTTGCATTTGGTTGCTGAATATCTCATCGGAGATTAAAATTTTGGTGATTTTAGACCGGTTTTTTGATATTTCACTATTGTGTGAGAAGTTCAAGGAATTTATTTCTCGAAAAATTTCGATTTCTTTGGCCCTATAGTGCGGTTTTGTACGATTTTCGGAAGCTTTTTGGTATTTCTCTTGAACTTTTGAAAAACTCGGTTGATTTTTTGAAACTTTTGCAGTTTTTGTATAAACTTTTGTGTTTTCTTCGTATATTGTGCGAAGAAGAATCAGTAAATCGTAGATTTTGTATAAATTATCTAAGCAAATTGTGCTTTAGTCGTTCCCTTCTTGCTTTTTGTAGTACTGATTTCGGGAAATTAATTCACAATGTCATTCACCCCAATTGATATGTTCACTAGAACTTCGGATGCAGTCATCCAGTTTAATGCTCGTTTCAATACGATGCGTGATGACCAGCTCGATATTCATGCGCTACAGTCTCATCTTAGTGCATTAGGAAAACTTTGGACGCAAGCACAGGACAAATTTGAAAAGTGCTGTGACTAAATGATGTCGTCAGTGGAGACAACGAAAGAAGTTATCGATGTGGTTGATCAGAAATACAATTCGTCATTTCAAATCTATGTCGACTGCCAGTCCGCAATTAATAGAAAGCTAGGGCAATTCAAAAAATATCGTTCTTCCTCTATTAATGGTAGTCTTTGTGGTTCGGTTGCTTCGTTGATAGAAACGCCGGGCGAGACTTCAGCTAAGTCGCCCATACAAAACTCGCAAGCCACGGGAAACAATTTGAGTACTTCGACTCATGCTTCCCGCGAAAATCGTTCGCAGATACAAACTCCGCTTTCCTCTATTGTGAGAAATAATAGTGCCAGTTTTAGGACTACAGAGGAAGTTTCTCATTTGGATTGTGTCCATAACCTTGCCCTACCGCCATGCGATACGGACATATTTGAAGGTGATTTCCACTCATGGCCAACATTTAGGGATTTGTTTACGGCAATATATATATTGTTAATGGTCGTCTTACCGACGTTGAAAAACTTTGTCATCTGGTTAGAAAGACTTCTGGTGAAGCTCGCGAGATTGTATCGAAGTTCCCCTCAATTAATCGTAGTTTCGAGCTCGCGTGGAAGGCTCTAGTTGAAACTTATGATAACCCTCGGCTTCTGGTTCATAACCAATTGAAAGTTTTGTTTGATATTCCGGTCCTCTATAGTGAGACTAGTTCGGGATTAAAGTCGGTCCAACGTGGTATTAATGGATGCCTGTCTTCGATGTCCGTGTATGATGTCAATACGGAAAATTGGGATCCGATATAAGTATTTTTGTGTCTCCAGAGATTGTCAAAAATTACTCAATCTCTTTGGGAGCAGAGTGTCAAGGATAAATCTTCCCTTTCGTCCTGGAAGGACTTGGATGCCTTTCTCACTGAGCGCATACGCTCATGTGCCTCCATGATATGCGTGCTACAGATTAGTCTAAGCGGTCAAATAATAGTAAAGTTCAAGCCCATCATTCAAATATCAGAATTCCAGAGCCACCGCGTTCTCCCCGCGCTTCAAAAGGTTCAAATTGTTTAATTTGTCAAAATCAGCGTCATAAATTGTATGACTGTCCCCGCTTTAAGAGTTTCACACCCGCTGATCGATACAAAGTAATGAAACGTCATCATCTTTGTATCAACTATCTTAGGAACGATCATGAAGTTAAGAATTGTGATAGCAAACGTCGGTGTTCGAAGTGTAACAAGTCCCACCATACGTTGTTGCATCGGGATGATATTACCTCTAGTAATTCAACTCGAACTTCCACCGTTATTAGCAATGCCCCCCAAAATTCGAGTGCTACGCATTCGACTGTCCCCACTAATTCGGAAAATTACGCGCCATGCACATCCGCCGGAGGCTTGCCCCGACATGTATTTCACGCCACGCAGAACAAGGCTGTACTCTTAGGTACCGCAATGGTGAATATTGTTCATCTAGTTGTTTAATTTCCTGCTAGGGCGTTAATAGATTCCGCTTCCGAGTCTTCTTTCATTTCAGAGAGACTCCAAACTCGTTTGAAGCTCCCTGCGCGTTCTACGAATGCTGTAATTTCAGGAGTTAGTTTTTCACTATCGGCCACGGCTAATATGTTTTAGTTTTGCGTGCCATTTCTGGAAATCTTCCTCGTTTGTGGTTAATTCCGACTTAAGGTTACAAATTCCCGATCTTCGCTTGGCAGATGTTAATCTTTTTGAATCTCGCCCCGTCGATCTGCTGTTAGGTGCTGATCTTTATCCAAAAATATTGTTAGATGGTTTTCGTCCCATTTTGTCTGGAGCATTGCTTGCTCAAAATACTGTATTTGGTTGGCTTGTTACGGGTCCTATCCCAGCCACACAAGTACGAACATTTGCCACTACTGTTGAGGTAGCAGAGCAAGACAAAATCCAACAGACCCTTTTGCGATTTTGGGAAATCGAAGAGCCTCCTAAACGCAAAATATTATCTCCATCGGACGGTTTTTTTGAGGAGAATTAAGCCCGGACTACTCGTAGGGACTCAGAGGGTAGGTATATCGTTACGCTGCCACTTAAATCTGAGATTAGCGCTATCGGGTATTTGGGAGAATCTCGAGCGAACGTCCTCAAACAATATTATCGGAATGAGAGTTCTCTATTGAAAAAGCCTGAATTAAAACTAGTTTACGACCAGGTATTATCGGAATATTTAGAACTTGACCACATGAGACCGGTACCCGCAAATACTTCAATGGATGTCCTTTCGTGTTATCTACCACATCACCACGTAATAAACCTAGCAAAACAGACCACGAAACTTAGAGTAGTGTTTAATGCCTCAAATAAAACTTCGAATGGGCAGAGTCTTAACGACATATTGCACGTAGGTCCAACGTTACAACAGGATTTAGTTCTTTTGATCCTCCGATGGCGTATCTTAAAATTCGTGTTTAACTCGGACATTACTTAAATGTATAGGCAAGTTAGTGTAGATTCAAAGCATTCGCCTCTTCAGAGAATTTTGTATCGGAATTCAACAAAACAGGTCCTAGACTATGAACTACAGACAGTGACGTTCGGTGTAAACTGTGCACCATATTTAGCGATTAGAACGCTTCGTCAACTGGCCGATAATACTGAGTCAGAGTTTTCCCTCGTTGCGCATATATTGCGAAAATGTATGTATGTTGATGACGTATGTTCGTATGTATGTTCGAGACTGCATTGGCAGCTAGGGACCAGTTGATTAGGGCAATAATAGAGCTATTTTGGATCGCTTCCCCCCTGAGCATATGGTAGGACTCTTCTTCGAAGTGAGTCCTATTGTCAATAAACACTTCACTAAAAGGGAAGTTCTTTCGGCAATCGCGAAATTGTTTGACACTGTCGGTTGGTTGGCCCCTGTGATTGTTAGGGCGAAAATAATTATGCAGAAGATTTGGCTGGCCAACATTGGTTGGGATGATAAACTTCTGGCAGCTACTGAGGCTGAATGGAGAAGTTTTCTTCGAAACATATCCGCATGTTAACTCGACTAGGATACCTAGATGGGTTCAATATGTTCCAGGATTTTCTGTTGAGCATTATGTCTTTTCCGATGCCTCGGAAATGGCATACGCGGGGGTAGTATATATACGTGTCGAGTCACCCGATGGAAAAATCTTCGTTAATTTGCTAACGTGCAAAACGAAAGTCGCCTCTTTGAAATCAATTTCGCTTCCCCGCTTGGAACTTTGTGGAGCAGTTTTAGCATCAGACCTATTGAAAACTATTGTGCGGGAAATAGATCTGGAATTTAATCAAATTTATTGCTGGACAGATTCGACTATAGTTCTTGCCTGGTTGAAGAGAACACCCTCTACTTGGACGACCTTTGTAGCCAATAGGGTGTGTCGAATCCAAGAAAATGTTGACAATTATAATTGGTACCATGTTAAATCTGAAGATAACCCCGCTGATTTAGAAAGTCGAGGATTGTCTCCGATAGAATTGTCTGCCTCCCACATGAAAAGTTTGGTTCGGCTGGTTGTTCGTCGCTGCAAAGTGTGCCTTCTGTTGAAGAAACTTGCTTGCAGTCAATTTATGGCTGCCCTTCCCCCCAAGAGAACAACTCTTAATAGACCTTTTACAAACACTGGCGTGGATTTCGCAGGTCCGTTTGATGAAAAATCGTATCTAATTCGGTCTTGTAAAATAACATAGGGCTATGTATGTGTCTTTGTATGTTTCCCTACAAAGGCAATTCATTTGGAAGCAGTGTCCGATTTGTCGACTGCTAATTTTTTGGCTGCGTTACATAGATTTATTGCTCGATGTGATTGTCCCCATTCCATTCCATTTTTCCGATAATGGAACAAATTTTGTTGGAGCATCGCGTGAACTTCAAAGAAATTTTAAAGATTTCCTCCAAAAAAGCGCTGACACCGCCTCCTCGTCTTTATCAGACCAGGGCCTATCATGGCATTTTATACCTGCTGGTGCCCCTCACATGGGAGGGTTATGGGAAGCTGGAGTCAAGAGCTTCAAGTTACATTTTCGGAAGCAATCTCGAAATTTAAAATTCACGTTTGAAGAATTAGCAACGGTGTTGGCTAGGATCGAAGCTTGTTTTAATTCACGGTAGAAATCGTTGCATTGACGCCAGGTCACTTCTTGATTGGTTCACCTTTGTTAGCCCCGCCTGAACCTCTCATCACAGAGCAACCATTAAGTGTAATTAATCGGTTTAGGGAAGTTCAGGCCCTTGCCCACCAGTTTAGTTTAAGGTGGAAAGATGAATATCTCAAGCAGTTGCATATGAGATATAAGTGGAAGTTTCCCCAAAGAGAAATGGCGATTGACGATCTAGTCGTTGTTCGTCATGATCAGCTTCCCCCAACGTCGTGGAAATTAGGGCGTATAGAAAATGTTTTTCCGGGCACCGACGGTCATGTTAGAGTCGCGGACGTTCGAACGGAAAACGGCGTTGTAAGACGGCCCATTACAAAGTTGGTCGTTTTGACCGACCACACTCCCGCAAACGAATAATATTGTTCGCTTCTCATTATATAGTATGTCGGTAAAAATCTATTCGGAAGAAGAACTTTTGAATGTTGATGACGGTATTGACTACAATGAACCTCCGCCCAACGATCCCCAAGCTGGAATGTCGTTAGCTGCAGTGGAAGCAGCCCTTGTTGAGCCGATCGCGGCTGTAAAAATATCAGAACGTGGGTCCGAATCCGATAAAGCGGATTCATCTGCGGCCCTCGCTTAACCGATGCAAACCGAGTCCGAATCCATATCAACGGATTCATCTGCGGCTCCGGTTCTTGATTCACCCCCCGAAAAATGATACATTACAAACCGAGTCCAGATCTTCGGGTCCATCTGCGGCTCCGGTTGCCACACCTCATTCGGAGGAGTCGGAAAAAAATTGAAGGTCCGAAACCCATAAGGTTTCATCTGAGGCCTCACATAAATGTCGACTTTGTGATCGCATGCACCCGCTGGATAGATGTAGTGACTTCCGGGTTATGAATGTTGACATGCGACGTCGCATTGTCCTATGATACAATGACTGCATACGGTGTGTATCTAAATCCCACCAAGCTAGGGACTGCCGAAGCAAAAGAAAATGTGCCGTATGAAATGAAGAACACCACTCCCTCCTTCATGAAGATACGAAGACCGTGGTTAAACCCACAAATAATCGTCAGCGTCGTCCGCGGACCGGGTATAGATATCGGCCACGTAACAGTCCGTATAGTCGTACGTCTGATAACGCTCCCCCTCGCAGATAGGATTGGTCAGCTTGTTGTCCCTCCAAACAGGTATCTGCCTATCCCCGACTTTGATAGTCAAAATTATGTCGTCCGATCGACCCACTATTGTGAGGGCGGTATTGGACCCGTGTAGTAGGCAGAGTCAGATATGTTCCTCTTTGGTGCATAATATTCGACTCCCTACTTCTAGAATCGAAGATAGCCAAATATGTCGGCTGACCGTTAGTTCGATCTATGACCGGAGTCAGTCCATTTCAATTGTGGTTGTGGTAACCATTTTAAACCATGCGCTTACGCCTACAGCGGTAATCCCAGAGCGCATTCGTGACTCATTTTTAGGTCTTCCTTTGGCAGATCCCGATTTTAATAGGCCTGGTCGGGTGGCCTTGGTACTCGGGCCGGAAGTTTATGCCAGGGTCGTAACTCATCGGGTGCAAGCGACGCCAGGGTTGCCGATATTTGGGTGGGTATTGTCGGGCATATGTAACATATAGTGTTACACAATGTTTTTGAAAAAAAAAAATGATATGAATTGAGAAATAAAGGAAAAAAATTGAATTAAATTGAATTGAAAAAAGTTGAAAAAAAATTGTATTTATTATTGTATTTTAGTTACAACATCTCAATATGTTGCAAGGTGGGCGGCATGTTTAATTTAGATTGGTAATTATTTTTTTGTAACGTTAGCAATGGGTTAACGCATAATTAATTTGCAAATGATTAACCTCGTTTAGATCTGTCAACGTAAATGTAAACAGATTTCAACGAGTGGCGAATGGCGCCAAAGCCACCACCTTCCTTCATGTTTTGATCGTTGGTTTCACACTCTTCTATCTCTCGATACGAAGTCGCGCTCCTCCGCTATTATGCAAATCAGGTAATCTGTCTTACCAATTATTATTTATAATTATTATTAATAAATACGGCCTTTGCCATTATTCTTTAAAACTAAAACCCCCCTATTGTGTTTTTCTTTATTTATTGGTTTGAGCTTTGCATCATTCCCCGCATTGGCGCAAACAGTAGGTATGATGACAAGGTGTATCAGCAGGAAAAAGGACTTCCTATGAGATCTTCGGCAGCACCGATAATTGCAGATATAGTAAATGAGGAGTTATTTGCACTCTACAATGGGGAAATTGATGACATTGAATTGATGAATTGATTAAATATGTTGAGGACCTACTTTGCATTTAAAGAAAACCGAGATTGACAATACTTTAAATGTTTTAAACTCTTTTAATGGAAATGTGCAGTTTACCCACGAAACCTAAGAACAAGGAAATCTAGAATACTTGGACGCCCTTATAATCAACAAGTTAAAAAGCAGTAAGTTCGGCCGGGCCGAACTTTGAATACCATCCACCATATGGAACGAATTTGGAAATTTTCAAAAAATAAAATCCTTAAAAAATTCTGTTAAAATTTTAAAAATACCAAATACAGCCGTTATATTGGGTCTATACGACGAGGACCTACATTGACATTGTTCGTCATAAGCCATTATCACATTCAAACTCGAAACTAGAAATAAACGGTGAATAATGTAGCTAAAATCATCAAAATATCGTATATAGGGAGGTACCGTTATATCGGAGCGGTGCGAAGACCTGAACCTGCATAGACAATTTTCTGTCACAGGCTGTAGCATCCATTACGAACTTCAAATACCACATCTCAAACAATTTCGGTGGGTATTGCACCTAAAATCGTCAAAATACCGAATATAGGGAGGTACTGATATATGTGGCCTATACGAAGACCTGTTACAGACAGTAGCTCCCATAACGAAAAATTAATATGTAATTTGAAACAATTCTGGTGAAAAATGACGCTAAAATCATCAAATTACCGAATATCGGGAGGTTCCGTTATATAGGGGTTATACGAAGAAGTCAACCTGCACAAACAATTTTCTGTCATAGGCTGTAGCATCTATTTCGAACTTTAAATACCAAATTTGAAACAATTTCGGTGGGTATTGCACCTAAAATCGTAAAAATACCGAATATAGGGAGGTACTGATATATATGGCCTATACGAAGACCTGTTACAGACCGCAACTTCCCTAACGAAAAATTAATATGTAATTTGAAACAATTCTGGTGAAAAATGACGCTATAATCATCAAAATACCGAATATTGGGAGGTACCGTTATATGGTGGATATACGAAGACCTGGACCTGCACAAACAATTTTCTGTTTTAAGGTGTAGCATCCATTTCGACCTTAAAATACCAAATTTGAAATAATTCCGGTGAATATGTCGCTAAAATCATAAAGGACCGAATATAGGGAGGTACCGTTATATGGGGGCTATACGACGAAGTGGATCTGCAAAGACAATTTTCTGTATTAGGGTGTAGCATCTATTTCGAACTTTAAATACCACATTTGAAACAATTCCGATAAATAATGTCGCTAAAATCATCAAAATACCGAATATCGGGAGGTACCGTTATATAGGGGCTATATGAAAACGTGGACCTACATGGCCCATTTACGAACTTAACCTGCCTACTGGAAAAATAAATATGTGTGCAAAAATTTTAGCCATCTATCTCAATTCATTCGAAAGATAGCGTGATTACAACAGACAGGCAGACGGACAGACAGAGAGACGGACAGACAGAGAGACGGACATGGCTAAATCGTCTTAGAATTTTACGCTGATCAAGAAAAAAATTGATATTTTTCGTGTGGAATTTCAAAATTTTAATTACTTTTGGAGATTCTAAATAATTTTGAATTGTTTGTGCGCGAAAGTACGGTTTTTTTGGAAACTTACACAATTTAACAAATTTTTTATTATTTATTGATATATCCTTGAATATATATTTGAAATTTGTATTATTTATTTGAACATTTTCACATATTTTTCATCGTATCTTTGCATTTGGTTGCTGAATATCTCATCGGAGATTACAATTTTGCTGATTTTAGACCGGTTTTTTGATATTTCACTATTGTGTGAGAGGTTCAAGGAATTTATTTCTCGAAAAATTTCGATTTCTTTGGCCCTATAGTGCGGTTTTGTACGATTTTCGGAAGCTTTTTGGTATTTCTCTTGAACTTTTGAAAAACCCGGTTGATTTTTTGAAACTTTTGCAGTTTTTGTATAAACTTTTGTGTTTTCTTCGTATATTGTGCGAAGAAGAATCAGTAATTCGTGGATTTTGTATAAATTATCTAAGCAAATCGTGCTTTAGTCGTTCCCTTCTTGCTTTTTGCAGTACAGATTTCTGGAAATTTATTCACAATGTCATTCACCCCAATTGATATGTTCACTAGTACTTCGGATGCAGTCATCCAGTTTAATGCTCGTTTCAATACGATGCGTGATGACCAGCTCGATATTCATGCGCTACAGTCTCATCTTAGTGCATTAGGAAAACTTTGGACGCAAGCACAGGACAAATTTGAAAAGTGCTGTGACTATATGATGTCGTCAGTAGAGACAACGAAAGAAGTTATCGATGCGGTTGATCAGATATACCATTCATCATTTCAAATCTATGTCGACTGCCAGTCCGCAATTAATAGAAAGCTAGGGCAATTCAAAAAATATCGTTCTTCCTCTATTAATGGTAGTCTTTGTGGTTCGGTTGCTTCGTTGATAGAAACGCCGGGCGAGACTTCAGCTAAGTCGCCCATACAAAACTCGTAAGACACGGGAAACAATTTGAGTACTTCGACTCATGCTTCCCGCGAAAATCATTCGCAGATATTGTGAGAAATAATAGTGCCAGTTTTAGGACTACAGACGAAGTTTCTCATTTGGATTGTGTCCATAACCTTGCCCTACCGCCATGCGATACGGACATATTTGAAGATGATTTCCACTCATGGCTAACATTTAGGGATTTGTTTACGGCAATATATATATTGTTAATGGTCGTCTTACCGACGTTGAAAAACTTTGTCATCTGGTTAGAAAGACTTCTGGTGAAGCTCGCGAGATTGTATCGAAGTTCCCCTCAATTAATCGTAGTTCCGAGCTCGCGTGGAAGGCTCTAGTTAAAACTTATGATAACCCTCGGCTTCTGGTTCATAACCAATTGAAAGTTTTGTTTGATATTCCGGTCCTCTATAGTGAAACTAGTTCGGGATTAAAGTCGGTCCAACGTGGTATTAATGGATGCCTGTCTTCGATGTCCGTGTATGATTTTTGTATCTCCAGAGATTGTCAAAAATTACTCAATCTCTTTGGGAGCAGAGTGTTAAGGATAAATCTTCTCTTTCGTCCTGGAAGGACTTGGATGCCTTTCTCACTGAGCACATACGCTCATGTGCCTCCATGATATGCGTGCTACAGATCAGTCTAAGCGGTCAAATAATAGTAAAGTTCAAGCCCATCATTCAAATATCAGAATTCCAGAGCCACCGCGTTCTCCCCGCGCTTCAAAAGGTTCAAATTGTTTAATTTGTCAAAATCAGCGTCATAAATTGTATGACTGTCCCCGCTTTAAGAGTTTCACACCCGCTGATCGATACAAAGTAATGAAACGTCATCATCTTTGTATCAACTGTCTTAGGAACGATCATGAAGTTAAGAATTGTGATAGCAAACGTCGGTGTTCGAAGTGTAACAAGTCCCACCATACGTTGTTGCATCGGGATGATATTACCTCTAGTAATTCAACTCGAACTTCCACCGTTATTAGCAATGCCCCCCAAAATTCGAGTGCTACGCATTCGACTGTCCCCACTAATTCGGAAAATTGCGCGCCATGCACATCCGCCGGAGGCTTGCCCCGACATGTATTTCACGCCGCGCAGAACAAGGCTGTACTCTTAGGTACCGCAATGGTGAATATTGTTCATCTAGGTGTTTAATTTCCTGCCAGGGCGTTAATAGATCCTGCTTCCGAGTCCTCTTTCATTTCAGAGAGACTCCAAATTCGTTTGAAGCTCCCTGCGCGTTCTACGAATGCTGTAATTTCAGGAGTTAGTTTTTCACTCTCGGCCACGGCTAATACGTTTTAGTTTTGCGTGCCATTTCTGGAAATCTTCCCTCGTTTGTGGTTAATTCCGACTTAAGGTTACAAATTCCCGATCTTCGCTTGGCAGATGTTAATGTTTTTGAATCTCGTCCCGTCGATCTGCTGTTAGGTGCTGATCTTTATCCAAAAATATTGTTAGATGGTTTTCGTCCCATTTTGTCTGGAGCATTGCTCGCTCAAAATACTGTATTTGGTTGGCTTGTTACGGGTCCTATCCCAGCCACACAAGTACGAACATTTGCCACTACTGTTGAGGTAGCAGAGGAAGACAAAATCCAACAGACCTTTTTGCGATTTTGGGAAATCGAAGAGCCTCCTAAACGCAAAATATTATCTCCATCGGACCGTTTTTGTGAGGAGAATTACGCCCGGACTACTCGTAGGGGCTCAGAGGGTAGGTATATCGTTACGCTGCCCCTTAAATCTGAGATTAGCGCTATCGGGTATTTGGGAGAATCTCGAGCGAACGTCCTCAAACAATATTATCGGAATGAGAGTTCTCTATTGAAAAAGCCTGAATTAAAACTAGTTTACGACCAGGTATTATCGGAATATTTAGAACTTGACCACATGAGACCGGTACCCGCAAATACTTCAATGGATGTCCTTTCGTGTTATCTACCACATCACCACGTAATAAACCTAGCAAAACAGACCACGAAACTTAGAGTAGTGTTTAATGCCTCAAATAAAACTTCGAATGGGGAGAGTCTTAACGACATATTGCACGTAGGTCCAACGTTACAACAGGATTTAGTTCTTTTGATCCTCCGATGGCGTATCTTCAAATTCGTGATTAACTCGGACATTACTCAAATGTATAGGCAAGTTAGTGTAGATTCAAAGCATTCGCCTCTTCAGAGAATTTTGTATCGGAATTCAACAAAACAGGTTCTAGACTACGAACTACAGACAGTGACATTCGGTGTAAACTGTGCACCATATTTAGCGATTAGAACGCTTCTTCAACTGGCCGATAATACTGAGTCAGAGTTTTCCCTCGTTGCACATATATTGCGAAAATGTATGTATGTTGATGACGTATGTTCGAGACTGCATTGGTAGCTAGGGACCAGTTGATTAGGGCACTATCGTCGGCAAAGTTTGAGCTGCGAAAATGGACAGCCAATAATAGAGCTATTTTGGATCGCTTCCCCCCTGAGCATTTGGTAGATGCTCAGCTTTTTTCGTTTGTAGAAGCTAGTAGTTCTAAACCCCTGGGTATTAGGTGGAATGCGCGTTTAGATTGTTTCTTCTTCGAAGTGAGTCCTATTGTCAATAAACACTTCACTAAAAGGGAAGTTCTTTCGGCAATCGCGAAATTGTTTGACCCTGTCGGTTGGTTGGCCCCTGTGATTGTTAGGGCGAAAATGATTATGCAGAAGATTTTGCTGGACAACATTGGTTGGGATGATAAACTTCTGGCAGCTACTGAGGCTGAATGGAGAAGTTTTGTCGAAACATATCCGCATGTTAACTCGACCAGGATACCTAGATGGGTTCAATATGTTCCAGGATTTTCTTTTGAGCTTCATGTCTTTTCCGATGCCTCGGAAATGACATACGCGGGGGTAGTATATATACGTGTCGAGTCACCCGATGGAAAAATCTTCGTTAATTTGCTAACGTGCAAAACGAAAGTCGCCCCTTTGAAATCAATTTCGCTTCCCCGCTTGGAACTTTGTGGAGCAGTTTTAGCATCAGACCTATTGAAAACTATTGTGCGGGAAATAGATCTGGAATTTAATCAAATTTATTGCTGGACAGATTCGACTATAGTTCTTGCCTGGTTGAAGAGAACACCCTCTACTTGGACGACCTTTGTAGCCAATAGGGTGTGTTGAATCCAAGAAAATGTTGGCAATTATAATTGGTACCATGTTAAATCTGAAGATAACCCCGCTGATTTAGGAAGTCGAGAATTGTATCCGATAGAATTGTCCGCCTCCCGTATGAAAAGTTTGGTTCGGCTGGTTGTTCGTCGCTGCAAAGTGTGCCTTCTGTTGAAGAAACGTGCTTGCAGTCAATTTATGGCTGCCCTTCCCCCGAGAGAACAACTCTTAATAGACATTTTACAAACACTGGCGTGGATTTCGCAGGTCCGTTTGATGTAAAATCGTATCTAATTCGGTCTTGTAAAAAACAAAGGGCTATGTATGTGTCTTTGTATGTTTCCCTACAAAGGCAATTCATTTGGAAGCAGTGTCCGATTTGTCGACTGCTAATTTTTTGGCTGCGTTACATCGATTTATTGCTCGATGTGATTGTCCCCATTCCATTCCATTTTTCGGATAATGGAACAAATTTTGTTGGAGCATCGCGTGAACTTCAAAGAAATTTTAAAGATTTCCTCCAAAAAAGCGCTGACTCCGCCTCCTCGTCTTTATCAGACCAGGGCCTATCATGGCATTTTATACCTGCTGGTGTCCCTCTCATGGGAGGGTTATGGGAAGCTGGAGTCAAGAGCTTCAAGTTACATTTTCGGAAGCAATCTCGAAATTTAAAATTCACGTTTGAAGAATTAGCAACGGTGTTGGCTAGGATCGAAGCTTGTCTTAATTCACGGCCGTTGTGTCCAATGTCGGATAATCCAGTAGAAATCGTTGCATTGACGCCAGGTCACTTCTTGATTGGTTCACCTTTGTTAGCCCCGCCTGAACCTCTCATCACAGAGCAACCATTAAGTGTAATTAATCGGTTTAGGGAAGTTCAGGCCCTTGCCCACCAGTTTAGTTTAAGGTGGAAAGATGAATATCTCAAACAGTTGCATATGAGATATAAGTGGAAGTTTCCCCAAAGAGAAATGGCGATTGACGATCTAGTCGTTGTTCGTCATGATCAGCTTCCCCCAACGTCGTGGAAATTAGGGCGTATAGAAAATGTTTTTCCGGGCACCGACGGTCATGTTAGAGTCGCGGACGTTCGAACGGAAAACGGCGTTTGTAAGACGGCCCATTACAAAGTTGGTCGTTTTGACCGACCACACTACCGCAAACGAATAATATTGTTCTCTTCTCATTATATAGTATGTCGGTAAAAATCTATTCGGAAGAAGAACTTTTGAATGTTGATGACGGTATTGACTACAATGAACCTCCGCCCAACGATCCCCAAGCTGGAATGTCGTTAGCTGCAGTGGAAGCAGCCCCACGTATCAGAACGTGGGTCCGAATCCGATAAAGCGGATTCATCTGCGGCCATCGCTTAACCGATGCAAACCGAGTCCGAATCCATATCAACGGATTCATCTGCGGCTCCGGTTCTTGATTCACCCCCCAAAAATGATACATTATAAACCGTGTCCGGATCTTCGGGTCCATCTGCGGCTCCGGTTGCCACACCTCATTCGGAGGAGTCGGAAAAAAATGGAATGTCCGAAACCCATAAGGTTTCATCTTAGGCCTCTCATAAATGTCGTCTTTGTGATCGCATGCACCCGCTGGATAGATGTAGTGACTTCCGGGTTATGAATGTTGACATGCGACGTCGCATTGTCCTATGATACAATGACTGCATACGGTGTTTATCTAAATCCCACCAAGCTAGGGACTGCCGAAGCAAAAGAAAATGTGCCGTATGCAATGAAGAACACCACTCCCTCCTTCATGAAGATACGAAGACCGTGGTTAAACCCACTAATAATCGTCAGCGTCGTCCGCGGACCGGGTATAGATATCGGCCACGTAACAGTCCGTATAGTCGTACGTCTGATAACGCTCCCCCTCGCAGATAGGATTGGTCAGCTTGTTGTCCCTCCAAACAGGTATCTGCCTATCCCCGACTTTGATAGTCAAAATTATGTCGTCCGATCGACCCACTATTGTGAGGGCGGTATTGGACCCGTGTAGTAGGCAGAGTCAGATATGTTCCTCTTTGGTGAATTGAGAAATAAAGGAAAAAAATTGAATTAAATTGAAATTGAATTGGAAAAAGTTGAAAAAAATGTATTTATTATTGTATTTTAGTTACAAAATCTCAATATGTTGCAAGGTGGGCGGCATGTTTAATTTAGATTTGTAATTATTGTTTTGTAACGTTAACAATGGGTTAACGCATAATTAATTTGTAAATGATTAACCTCGTTTAGATCTGTCAACGTAAATGTAAACAGATTTCAACGAGTGGCGAATGGTGCCAAAGCCTCCACCTTCCTTCATGTTTTGATCGTTGGTTTCACACTCTTCTATCTCTCGATACGAAGTCGCGCTCCTCCGCTATTGTGCAAATCAGGTAATCTGTCTTACCAATTATTATCTATAATTATTATTAATAAATACGGTCTTTGCCATTATTCTTTAAAACTAAAACCCCCCTATTGTGTTTTTCTTTATTTATTGGTTTGAGCTTTGCATCATTCCCCGCATTGGCGCAAACAGTATGTATGATGACAAGGTGTATCAGCAGGAAAAAGGACTTCCTATGAGATCTCCGGTAGCACCGATAATTGCGGATATAGTAAATGAGGAGTTATTTGCACGCTACATGGAGAAATTGATGACATTGAATTGATGAATTGATTACATATGTTGAGGACCTACTTTGCATTTAAAAAAAAACGAGATTGACAATACTTTAAATGTTTTAAACTCTTTTAATGGAAATGTGCAGTTTACCCACGAAACCTAAGAACAAGGAAATCTAGAATACTTGGACGCCCTTATAATCAACAAGTTAAAAAGCAGTAAGTTCGGCCGGGGCGAACTTTGAATACCATCCACCATATGGAACGAATTTGGAAATTTTCAAAAAATAAAATCCTTAAAAAATTCTGTTAAAATTTTAAAAATACCAAATACAGCCGTTATATTGGGTCTATACGACGAGGACCTACATTGACATTGTTCGTCATAAGCCATTATCAAAATCATCAAAATATCGTATATAGGGAGGTACCGTTATATCGGAGCGGTGCGAAGACCTGAACCTGCATAGACAATTTTCTGTCACAGGCTGTAGCATCCATTACGAACTTCAAATACCACATCTCAAACAATTTCGGTGGGTATTGCACCTAAAATCGTCAAAATACCGAATATAGGGAGGTACTGATATATGTGGCCTATACGAAGACCTGTTACAGACAGTAGCTCCCATAACGAAAAATTAATATGTAATTTGAAACAATTCTGGTGAAAAATGACGCTAAAATCATCAAATTACCGAATATCGGGAGGTTCCGTTATATAGGGGTTATACGAAGAAGTCAACCTGCACAAACAATTTTCTGTCATAGGCTGTAGCATCTATTTCGAACTTTAAATACCAAATTTGAAACAATTTCGGTGGGTATTGCACCTAAAATCGTAAAAATACCGAATATAGGGAGGTACTGATATATATGGCCTATACGAAGACCTGTTACAGACCGCAACTTCCCTAACGAAAAATTAATATGTAATTTGAAACAATTCTGGTGAAAAATGACGCTATAATCATCAAAATACCGAATATTGGGAGGTACCGTTATATGGTGGATATACGAAGACCTGGACCTGCACAAACAATTTTCTGTCTTAAGGTGTAGTATCCATTTCGACCTTAAAATACCAAATTTGAAATAATTCCGGTGAATATGTCGCTAAAATCATAAAGGACCGAATATAGGGAGGTACCGTTATATGGGGGCTATACGACGAAGTGGATCTGCAAAGACAATTTTCTGTATTAGGGTGTAGCATCTATTTCGAACTTTAAATACCACATTTGAAACAATTCCGATAAATAATGTCGCTAAAATCATCAAAATACCGAATATCGGGAGGTACCGTTATATAGGGGCTATATGAAAACGTGGACCTACATGGCCCATTTACGAACTTAACCTGCCTACTGGAAAAATAAATATGTGTGCAAAAATTTTAGCCATCTATCTCAATTCATTCGAAAGATAGCGTGATTACAACAGACAGGCAGACGGACAGACAGAGAGACGGACAGACAGAAAGACGGACATGGCTAAATCGTCTTAGAATTTTACGCTGATCAAGAAAAAAATTGATATTTTTCGCGTGGAATTTCAAAATTTTAATTACTTCTGGAGATTCTAAATAATTTTGAATTGTTTGTGCGCGAAAATATGTTTTTTTTTGGAAACTTACACAATTTAACAAATTTTTTATTATTTATTGATATATCCTTGAATATATATTTGAAATTTGTATTATTTATTTGAACATTTTCACATATTTTTCATCGTATCTTTGCATTTGGTTGCTGAATATCTCATCGGAGATTACAATTTTGCTGATTTTAGACCGGTTTTTTGATATTTCACTATTGTGTGAGAGGTTCAAGGAATTTATTTCTCGAAAAATTTCGATTTCTTTGGCCCTATAGTGCGGTTTTGTACGATTTTCGGAAGCTTTTTGGTATTTCTCTTGAACTTTTGAAAAACTCGGTTGATTTTTTGAAACTTTTGCAGTTTTTGTATAAACTTTTGTGTTTTCTTCGTATATTGTGCGCAGAAGAATCAGTAATTCGTGGTTTTTGTATAAATTATCTAAGCAAATCGTGCTTTAGTCGTTCCCTTCTTGCTTTTTGCAGTACAGATTTCTGGAAATTTATTCACAATGTCATTCACCCCAATTGATATGTTCACTAGTACTTCGGATGCAGTCATCCAGTTTAATGCTCGTTTCAATACGATGCGTGATGACCTGCTCGATATTCATGCGCTACAGTCTCATCTTAGTGCATTAGGAAAACTTTGGACGCAAGCACAGGACAAATTTGAAAAGTGCTGTGACTATATGATGTCGTCAGTAGAGACAACGAAAGAAGTTATCGATGCGGTTGATCAGATATACAATTCATCATTTCAAATCTATGTCGACTGCCAGTCCGCAATTAATAGAAAGCTAGGGCAATTCAAAAAATATCGTTCTTCCTCTAATAATGGTAGTCTTTAAATGTTTTAAACTCTTTTAATGGAAATGTGCAGTTTACCCACGAAACCTAAGAACAAGGAAATCTAGAATACTTGGACGCCCTTATAATCAACAAGTTAAATAGCAGTAAGTTCGGCCGGGCCGAACTTTGAATACCCTCCAATATATGGAACGAATTTGGAAATTTTCAAAAAATAAAATCCTTAAAAAATTCTGTTAAAATTTTAAAAATACCAAATACAGCCGTTATATTGGGTCTATACGACGAGGACCTACATTGACATTGTTCGTCATAAGCCATTACCACATTCAAACTCGAAACTAGAAATAAACGGTGAATAATGTAGCTAAAATCATCAAAATATCGCATATAGGGAGGTACCGTTATATCGGAGCGGTGCGAAGACCTGGACCTGCATAGACAATTTTCTGTCACAAGCTGTAGCATCCATTACGAACTTCAAATACCACATCTCAAACAATTTCGGTGGGTATTGCACCTAAAATCGTCAAAATACCGAATATAGGGAGGTACTGATATATGTGGCCTATACGAAGACCTGTTACAGACTGTAGATCCCATAACGAAAAATTAATATGTAATTTGAAACAATTCTGGTGAAAAATGACGCTAAAATGGTCAAATTACCGAATATCGGGAGGTTCAGTTATATAGGGGTTATACGAAGAAGTCAACCTGCACAAACAATTTTCTGTCATAGGCTGTAGCATCTATTTCGAACTTTAAATACCAAATTTTAAACAATTTCGGTGGGTATTGCACCTAAAATCGTCAAAATACCGAATATAGGGAGGTACTGATATATATGGCCTATACGAAGACCTGTTACAGACCGCAACTTCCCTAACGAAAAATTAATATGTAATTTGAAACAATTCTGGTGAAAAATGACGCTATAATCATCAAAATACCGAATATTGGGAGGTACCGTTATATGGTGGATATACGAAGACCTGGACCTGCACAAACAATTTTCTGTCTTAAGGTGTAGTATACATTTCGAACTTCAAATACCAAATTTGAAATAATTCCTGTATTCTGTATTAGGGTGTAGCATCTATTTCGAACTTTAAATACCACATTTGAAACAATTCCGATAAATAATGTCGTTAAAATCATCAAAATACCGAATATCGGGAGGTACCGTTATATGGGGGCTATATGAAAACGTGGACCTACATGGTCCATTTACGAACTTAACCTGCCTACTGGAAAAATAAATATGTGTGCAAAAATTTTAGCCATCTATCTCAATTCATTCGAAAGATAGCGTGATTACAACAGACAGGCAGACGGACAGACAGAGAGACGGACATAGCTAAATCGTCTTAGAATTTTACGCTGATCAAGAAAAAAATTGATATTTTTCGTGTGGAATTTCAAAATTTTAATTACTTTTGGAGATTCTAAATAATTTTGAATTGTTTGTGCGCGAAAATATGGTTTTTTTTTTGGAAACTTACACAATTTAACAAATTTTTTATTATTTATTGATATATCCTTGAATATATATTTGAAATTTGTATTATTTATTTGAACATTTTCACATATTTTTCATCGTATCTTTGCATTTGGTTGCTGAATATCTCATCGGAGATTACAATTTTGCTGATTTTAGACCGGTTTTTTGATATTTCACTATTGTGTGAGAGGTTCAAGGAATTTATTTTCGAAAAATTTCGATTTCTTTGGCCCTATAGTGCGGTTTTGTACGATTTTCGGAAGCTTTTTGGTATTTCTCTTGAACTTTTGAAAAACTCGGTTGATTTTTTGAAACTTTTGCAGTTTTTGTATAAACTTTTGTGTTTTCTTCGTATATTGTGCGCAGAAGAATCAGTAATTCGTGGTTTTTGTATAAATTATCTAAGCAAATCGTGCTTTAGTCGTTCCCTTCTTGCTTTTTGCAGTACAGATTTCTGGAAATTTATTCACAATGTCATTCACCCCAATTGATATGTTCACTAGTACTTCGGATGCAGTCATCCAGTTTAATGCTCGTTTCAATACGATGCGTGATGACCTGCTCGATATTCATGCGCTACAGTCTCATCTTAGTGCATTAGGAAAACTTTGGACGCAAGCACAGGACAAATTTGAAAAGTGCTGTGACTATATGATGTCGTCAGTAGAGACAACGAAAGAAGTTATCGATGCGGTTGATCAGATATACAATTCATCATTTCAAATCTATGTCGACTGCCAGTCCGCAATTAATAGAAAGCTGGGGCAATTCAAAAAATATCGTTCTTCCTCTATTAATGGTAGTCTTTGTGGTTCGGTTGCTTCGTTGATAGAAACGCCGGGCGAGACTTCAGCTAAGTCGCCCATACAAAACTCGCAAGACACGGGAAACAATTTGAGTACTTCGACTCATGCTTCCCGCGAAAATCATTCGCAGATACAAACTCCGCTTTCCTCTATTGTGAGAAATAATAGTGCCAGTTTTAGGACTACAGAGGAAGTTTCTCATTTGGATTGTGTCCATAACCTTGCCCTACCGCCATGCGATACGGACATATTTAAAGGTGATTTCCACTCATGGCCAACATTTAGGGATTTGTTTACGGCAATATATATATTGTTAATGGTCGTCTTACCGACGTTGAAAAACTTTGTCATCTGGTTAGAAAGACTTCTGGTGAAGCTCGCGAGATTGTATCGAAGTTCCCCTTAATTAATCGTAGTTTCGAGCTCGCGTGGAAGGCTCTAGTTGAAACTTATGATAACCCTCGGCTTCTGGTTCATAACCAATTGAAAGTTTTGTTTGATATTCCGGTCCTCTATAGTGAGACTAGTTCGGGATTAAAGTAGGTCCAACGTGGTATTAATGGATGCCTGTTTTCGATGTCCGTGTATGATGTCAATACGGAAAAATGGGATCCGATATAAGTATTTTTGTGTCTCCAGAGATTGTCAAAAATTACTCAATCTCTTTGGGAGCAGAGTGTTAAGGATAAGTCTTCTCTTTCGTCCTGGAAGGACTTGGATGCCTTTCTCACTGAGCGCATACGCTCATGTGCCTCCATGATATGCGTGCTACAGATCAGTCTAAGCGGTCAAATAATAGTAAAGTTCAAGCCCATCATTCAAATATCAGAATTCCAGAGCCACCGCGTTCTCCCCGCGCTTCAAAAGGTTCAAATAGTTTAATTTGTCAAAATCAGCGTCATAAATTGTATGACTGTCCCCGCTTTAAGAGTTTCACACCCGCTGATCGATACAAAGTAATGAAACGTCATCATCTTTGTATCAACTGTCTTAGGAACGATCATGAAGTTAAGAATTGTGATAGCAAACGTCGGTGTTCGAAGTGTAACAAGTCCCACCATACGTTGTTGCATCGGGATGATATTACCTCTAGTAATTCAACTCGAACTTCCACCGTTATTAGCAATGCCCCCCAAAATTCGAGTGCTACGCATTCGACTGTCCCCACTAATTCGGAAAATTACGCGCCATGCACATCCGCCGGAGGCTTGCCCCGACATGTATTTCACGCCGCGCAGAACAAGGCTGTACTCTTAGGTACCGCAATGGTGAATATTGTTCATCTAGTTGTTTAATTTCCTGCCAGGGCGTTAATAGATTCCGCTTCCGAGTCTTCTTTCATTTCAGAGAGACTCCAAACTCGTTTGAAGCTCCCTGCGCGTTCTACGAATGCTGTAATTTCAGGAGTTAGTTTTTCACTATCGGCCACGGCTAATATGTTTTAGTTTTGCGTGCCATTTCTGGAAATCTTCCTCGTTTGTGGTTAATTCCGACTTAAGGTTACAAATTCCCGATCTTCGCTTGGCAGATGTTAATCTTTTTGAATCTCGCCCCGTCGATCTGCTGTTAGGTGCTGATCTTTATCCAAAAATATTGTTAGATGGTTTTCGTCCCATTTTGTCTGGAGCATTGCTTGCTCAAAATACTGTATTTGGTTGGCTTGTTACGGGTCCTATCCCAGCCACACAAGTACGAACATTTGCCACTACTGTTGAGGTAGCAGAGGAAGACAAAATCCAACAGACCTTTTTGCGATTTTGGGAAATCGAAGAGCCTCCTAAACGCAAAATATTATCTCCACCGGACCGTTTTTGTGAGGAGAATTACGCCCGGACTACTCGTAGGGGCTCAGAGGGTAGGTATATCGTTACGCTGCCCCTTAAATCTGAGATTAGCGCTATCGGGTATTTGGGAGAATCTCGAGCGAACGTCCACAAACAATATTATCGGAATGAGAGTTCTCTATTGAAAAAGCCTGAATTAAAACTAGTTTACGACCAGTTATTATCGGAATATTTAGAACTTGACCACATGAGACCGGTACCCGCAAATACTTCAATGGATGTCCTTTCGTGTTATCTACCACATCACCACGTAATAAACCTAGCAAAACAGACCACGAAACTTAGAGTAGTGTTTAATGCCTCAAATAAAACTTCGAATGGGCAGAGTCTTAACGACATATTGCACGTAGGTCCAACGTTACAACAGGATTTAGTTCTTTTGATCCTCCGATGGCGTATCTTCAAATTCGTGTTTAACTCGGACATTACTTAAATGTTTAGGCAAGTTAGTGTAGATTCAAAGCATTCGCCTCTTTAGAGAATTTTGTATCGGAATTCAACAAAACAGGTCCTAGACTACGAACTACAGACAATGACGTTCGGTGTAAACTGTGCACCATATTTAGCGATTAGAACGCTTCTTCAACTGGCCGATAATACTGAGTCAGAGTTTTCCCTCGTTGCGCATATATTGCGAAAATGTATGTATGTTGATGACGTATGTTCGTATGTATGTTCGAGACTGCATTGGCAGCTAGGGACCAGTTGATTAGGGCAATAATAGAGCTATTTTGGATCGCTTCCCCCCTGAGCATATGGTAGATGCTCAGCTTTTTTCGTTTGTAGAAGCTAGTAGTTCTAAACCCCTGGGTATTAGGTGGAATGCGCGTTTAGATTGTTTCATCTTCGAAGTGAGTCCTATTGTCAATAAACACTTCACTAAAAGGGAAGTTCTTTCGGCAATCGCGAAATTGTTTGACACTGTCGGTTGGTTGGCCCCTGTGATTGTTAGGGCGAAAATAATTATACAGAAGATTTGGCTGGCCAACATTGGTTGGGATGATAAACTTCTGGCAGCTACTGAGGCTGAATGGAGAAGTTTTGTCGAAACATATCCGCATGTTAACTCGACCAGGATACCTAGATGGGTTCAATATGTTCCAGGATTTTCTGTTGAGCTTCATGTCTTTTCCGATGCCTCGGAAATGGCATACGCGGGGGTAGTATATATACGTGTCGAGTCACCCGATGGAAAAATCTTCGTTAATTTGCTATCGTGCAAAACGAAAGTCGCCCCTTTGAAATCAATTTCGCTTCCCCGCATGGAACTTTGTGGAGCAGTTTTAGCATCAGACCTATTGAAAACTATTGTGCGGGAAATAGATCTGGAATTTAATCAAATTTATTGCTGGACAGATTCGACTATAGTTCTTGCCTGGTTGAAGAGAACACCCTCTACTTGGACGACCTTTGTAGCCAATAGGGTGTGTCGAATCCAAGAAAATGTTGGCAATTATAATTGGTACCATGTTAAATCTGAAGATAACCCCGATGATTTAGGAAGTCGAGAATTGTCTCCGATAGAATTGTCCGCCTCCCGTATGAAAAGTTTGGTTCGGCTGGTTGTTCGTCGCTGCAAAGTGTGCCTTCTGTTGAAGAAACGTGCTTGCAGTCAATTTATGGCTGCCCTTCCCCCGAGAGAACAACTCTTAATAGACATTTTACAAACACTGGCGTGGATTTCGCAGGTCCGTTTGATGTAATATCGTATCTAATTCGGTCTTGCAAAAAACAAAGGGCTATGTATGTGTCTTTGTATGTTTCCCTACAAAGGCAATTCATTTGGAAGCAGTGTCCGATTTGTCGACTGCTAATTTTTTGGCTGCGTTACATCGATTTATTGCTCGATGTGATTGTCCCCATTCCATTCCATTTTTCGGATAATGGAACAAATTTTGTTGGAGCATCGCGTGAACTTCAAAGAAATTTTAAAGATTTCCTCCAAAAAAGCGCTGACTCCGCCTCCTCGTCTTTATCAGACCAGGGCCTATCATGGCATTTTATACCTGCTGGTGTCCCTCTCATGGGAGGGTTATGGGAAGCTGGAGTCAAGAGCTTCAAGTTACATTTTCGGAAGCAATTACGAAATTTAAAATTCACGTTTGAAGAATTAGCAACGGTGTTGGCTAGGATCGAAGCTTGTCTTAATTCACGGCCGTTGTGTCCAATGTCGGATAATCCAGTAGAAATCGTTGCATTGACGCCAGGTCACTTCTTGATTGGTTCACCTTTGTCAGCCCCGCCTGAACCTCTCATCACAGAGCAACCATTAAGTGTAATTAATCGGTTTAGGGAAGTTCAGGCCCTTGCCCACCAGTTTAGTTTAAGGTAGAAAGATGAATATCTCAAACAGTTGCATATGAGATATAAGTGGAAGTTTCCCCAAAGAGAAATGGCGATTGACGATCTAGTCGTTGTTCGTCATGATCAGCTTCCCCCAACGTCGTGGAAATTAGGGCGTATAGAAAATGTTTTTCCGGGCACCGACGGTCATGTTAGAGCCGCGGACGTTCGAACGGAAAACGGCGTTGTAAGACGGCCCATTACAAAGTTGGTCGTTTTGACCGACCACACTACCGCAAACAAATAATATTGTTCTCTTCTCATTATATAGTATGTCGGTAAAAATCTATTCGGAAGAAGAACTTTTGAATGTTGATGACGGTATTGACTACAATGAACCTCCGCCCAACGATCCCCAAGCTGGAATGTCGTTAGCTGCAGTGGAAGCAGCCCTTGTTGAGCCGATCGCGGCTGTAAAAATATCACAACGTGGGTCCGAATCCGATAAAGCGGATTCATCTGCGGCCCTCGCTTAACCGATGCAAACCGAGTCCGAATCCATATCAACGGATTCATCTGCGGCTCCGAGTCCGGATCTTCGGGTCCATCTGCGGCTCCGGTTGCCACACCTCATTCGGAGGAGTCGGAAAAAAATTGAAGGTCCGAAACCCATAAGGTTTCATCTTAGGCCTCTCATAAATGTCGTCTTTGTGATCGCATGCACCCGCTGGATAGATGTAGTGACTTCCGGGTTATGAATGTTGACATGCGACGTCGCATTGTCCTATGATACAATGACTGCATACGGTGTTTATCTAAATCCCACCAAGCTAGGGACTGCCGAAGCAAAAGAAAATGTGCCGTATGCAATGAAGAACACCACTCCCTCCTTCATGAAGATACGAAGACCGTGGTTAAACCCACTAATAATCGTCAGCGTCGTCCGCGGACTGGGTATAGATATCGGCCACGTAACAATCCGTATAGTCGTACGTCTGATAACGCTCCCCCTCGCAGATAGGATTGGTCAGCTTGTTGTCCCTCCAAACAGGTATCTGCCTATCCCCGACTTTGATAGTCAAAATTATGTCGTCCGATCGACCCACTATTGTGAGGGCGGTATTGGACCCGTGTAGTAGGCAGAGTCAGATATGTTCCTCTTTGGTGAATTGAGAAATAAAGGAAAAAAATTGAATTAAATTGAAATTGAATTGAATTAAATTGAAATTGAATTATTGTTTTGTAACGTTAACAATGGGTTAACGCATAATTAATTTGTAAATGATTAACCTCGTTTAGATCTGTCAACGTAAATGTAAACAGATTTCAACGAGTGGCGAATGGTGCCAAAGCCTCCACCTTCCTTCATGTTTTGATCGTTGGTTTCACACTCTTCTATCTCTCGATACGAAGTCGCGCTCCTCCGCTATTGTGCAAATAAGGTAATCTGTCTTACCAATTATTATCTATAATTATTATTAATAAATACGGTCTTTGTCATTATTCTTTAAAACTAAAACCCACCTATTGTGTTTTTCTTTATTTATTGGTTTGAGCTTTGCATCATTCCCCGCATTGGCGCAAACAGTATGTATGATGACAAGGTGTATCAGCAGGAAAAAGGACTTCCTATGAGATCTCCGGCAGCACCGATAATTGCGGATATAGTAAATGAGGTGTTATTTGCACGCTACATGGAGAAATTGATGACATTGAATTGATGAATTGATTACATATGTTGAGGACCTACTTTGCATTTAAAAAAAAACGAGATTGACAATACTTTAAATGTTTTAAACTCTTTTAATGGAAATGTGCAGTTTACCCACGAAACCTAAGAACAAGGAAATCTAGAATACTTGGACGCCCTTATAATCAACAAGTTAAAAAGCAGTAAGTTCGGCCGGGCCGAACTTTGAATACCATCCACCATAGGGAACGAATTTGGAAATTTTCAAAAAATAAAATCCTTAAAAAATAAAACCTTAAAAATTTTAAAAATACCAAATACAGCCGTTATATTGGGTCTATACGACGAGGACCTACATTGACATTGTTCGTCATAAGCCATTACCACATTCAAACTCGAAACTAGAAATAAACGGTGAATAATGTAGCTAAAATCATCAAAATATCGTATATAAGGAGGTACCGTTATATCGGAGCGGTGCGAAGACCTGAACCTGCATAGACAATTTTCTGTCACAGGCTGTAGCATCCATTACGAACTTCAAATACCACATCTCAAACAATTTCGGTGGGTATTGCACCTAAAATCGTCAAAATACCGAATATAGGGAGGTACTGATATATGCGGCCTATACGAAGACCTGTTACAGACTGTAGCTCCCATAACGAGAAATTAATATGTAATTTGAAACAATTCTGGTGAAAAATGACGCTAAAATCATCAAATTACCGAATATCGGGAGGTTCCGTTATATAGGGGTTATACGAAGAAGTCAACCTGCACAAACAATTTTCTGTCATAGGCTGTAGCATCTATTTCGAACTTTAAATACCAAATTTGAAACAATTTCGGTGGGTATCGTCGTCAAAATACCGAATATAGGGAGGTACTGATATATATGGCCTATACGAAGACCTGTTACAGACCGCAACTTCCCTAACGAAAAATTAATATGTAATTTGAAACAATTCTGGTGAAAAATGACGCTATAATCATCAAAATACCGAATATTGGGAGGTACCGTTATATGGTGGATATACGAAGACCTGGACCTGCACAAACAATTTTCTGTCTTAAGGTGTAGTATCCATTTCGACCTTAAAATACCAAATTTGAAATAATTCCGGTGAATATGTCGCTAAAATCATAAAGGACCGAATATAGGGAGGTACCGTTATATGGGGGCTATACGACGAAGTGGATCTGCAAAGACAATTTTCTGTATTAGGGTGTAGCATCTATTTCGAACTTTAAATACCACATTTGAAACAATTCCGATAAATAATGTCGCTAAAATCATCAAAATACCGAATATCGGGAGGTACCGTTATATAGGGGCTATATGAAAACGTGGACCTACATGGCCCATTTACGAACTTAACCTGCCTACTGGAAAAATAAATATGTGTGCAAAAATTTTAGCCATCTATCTCAATTCATTCGAAAGATAGCGTGATTACAACAGACAGGCAGACGGACAGACAGAGAGACGGACAGACAGAAAGACGGACATGGCTAAATCGTCTTAGAATTTTACGCTGATCAAGAAAAAAATTGATATTTTTCGTGTGGAATTTCAAAATTTTAATTACTTTTGGATATTCTAAATAATTTTGAATTGTTTGTGCGCGAAAATATGGTTTTTTTTGGAAACTTACACAATTTAACAAATTTTTTATTATTTATTGATATATCCTTGAATATATATTTGAAATTTGTATTATTTATTTGAACATTTTCACATATTTTTCATCGTATCTTTGCATTTGGTTGCTGAATATCTCATCGGAGATTACAATTTTGCTGATTTTAGACCGGTTTTTTGATATTTCACTATTGTGTGAGAGGTTCAAGGAATTTATTTCTCGAAAAATTTCGATTTCTTTGGCCCTATAGTGCGGTTTTGTACGATTTTCGGAAGCTTTTTGGTATTTCTCTTGAACTTTTGAAAAACTCGGTTGATTTTTTGAAACTTTTGCAGTTTTTGTATAAACTTTTGTGTTTTCTTCGTATATTGTGCGAAGAAGAATCAGTAATTCGTGATTTTTGTATAAATTATCTAAGCAAATCGTGCTTTAGTCGTTCCCTTCTTGCTTTTTGCAGTACAGATTTCTGGAAATTTATTCACAATGTCATTCACCCCAATTGATATGTTCACTAGTACTTCGGATGCAGTCATCCAGTTAAATGCTCGTTTCAATACGATGCGTGATGACCTGCTCGATATTCATGCGCTACAGTCTCATCTTAGTGCATTAGGAAAACTTTGGACGCAAGCACAGGACAAATTTGAAAAGTGCTGTGACTATATGATGTCGTCAGTAGAGACAACGAAAGAAGTTATCGATGCGGTTGATCAGATATACAATTCATCATTTCAAATCTATGTCGACTGCCAGTCCGCAATTAATAGAAAGCTGGGGCAATTCAAAAAATATCGTTCTTCCTCTATTAATGGTAGTCTTTGTGGTTCGGTTGCTTCGTTGATAGAAACGCCGGGCGAGACTTCAGCTAAGTCGCCCATACAAAACTCGCAAGACACGGGAAACAATTTGAGTACTTCGACTCATGCTTCCCGCGAAAATCATTCGCAGATACAAACTCCGCTTTCCTCTATTGTGAGAAATAATAGTGCCAGTTTTAGGACTACAGAGGAAGTTTCTCATTTGGATTGTGTCCATAACCTTGCCCTACCGCCATGCGATACGGACATATTTAAAGGTGATTTCCACTCATGGCCAACATTTAGGGATTTGTTTACGGCAACATATATATTGTTAATGGTCGTCTTACCGACGTTGAAAAACTTTGTCATCTGGTTAGAAAGACTTCTGGTGAAGCTCGCGAGATTGTATCGAAGTTCCCCTTAATTAATCGTAGTTTCGAGCTCGCGTGGAAGGCTCTAGTTGAAACTTATGATAACCCTCGGCTTCTGGTTCATAACCAATTGAAAGTTTTGTTTGATATTCCGGTCCTCTATAGTGAGACTAGTTCGGGATTAAAGTAGGTCCAACGTGGTATTAATGGATGCCTGTTTTCGATGTCCGTGTATGATGTCAATACGGAAAAATGGGATCCGATATAAGTATTTTTGTGTCTCCAGAGATTGTCAAAAATTACTCAATCTCTTTGGGAGCAGAGTGTTAAGGATAAGTCTTCTCTTTCGTCCTGGAAGGACTTGGATGCCTTTCTCACTGAGCGCATACGCTCATGTGCCTCCATGATATGCGTGCTACAGATCAGTCTAAGCGGTCAAATAATAGTAAAGTTCAAGCCCATCATTCAAATATCAGAATTCCAGAGCCACCGCGTTCTCCCCGCGCTTCAAAAGGTTCAAATAGTTTAATTTGTCAAAATCAGCGTCATAAATTGTATGACTGTCCCCGCTTTAAGAGTTTCACACCCGCTGATCGATACAAAGTAATGAAACGTCATCATCTTTGTATCAACTGTCTTAGGAACGATCATGAAGTTAAGAATTGTGATAGCAAACGTCGGTGTTCGAAGTGTAACAAGTCCCACCATACGTTGTTGCATCGGGATGATATTACCTCTAGTAATTCAACTCGAACTTCCACCGTTATTAGCAATGCCCCCCAAAATTCGAGTGCTACGCATTCGACTGTCCCCACTAATTCGGAAAATTACGCGCCATGCACATCCGCCGGAGGCTTGCCCCGACATGTATTTCACGCCACGCAGAACAAGGCTGTACTCTTAGGTACCGCAATGGTGAATATTGTTCATCTAGTTGTTTAATTTCCTGCCAGGGCGTTAATAGATTCCGCTTCCGAGTCTTCTTTCATTTCAGAGAGACTCCAAACTCGTTTGAAGCTCCCTGCGCGTTCTACGAATGCTGTAATTTCAGGAGTTAGTTTTTCACTATCGGCCACGGCTAATATGTTTTAGTTTTGCGTGCCATTTCTGGAAATCTTCCTCGTTTGTGGTTAATTCCGACTTAAGGTTACAAATTCCCGATCTTCGCTTGGCAGATGTTAATCTTTTTGAATCTCGCCCCGTCGATCTGCTGTTAGGTGCTGATCTTTATCCAAAAATATTGTTAGATGGTTTTCGTCCCATTTTGTCTGGAGCATTGCTTGCTCAAAATACTGTATTTGGTTGGCTTGTTACGGGTCCTATCCCAGCCACACAAGTACGAACATTTGCCACTACTGTTGAGGTAGCAGAGGAAGACAAAATCCAACAGACCTTTTTGCGATTTTGGGAAATCGAAGAGCCTCCTAAACGCAAAATATTATCTCCACCGGACCGTTTTTGTGAGGAGAATTACGCCCGGACTACTCGTAGGGGCTCAGAGGGTAGGTATATCGTTACGCTGCCCCTTAAATCTGAGATTAGCGCTATCGGGTATTTGGGAGAATCTCGAGCGAACGTCCACAAACAATATTATCGGAATGAGAGTTCTCTATTGAAAAAGCCTGAATTAAAACTAGTTTACGACCAGTTATTATCGGAATATTTAGAACTTGACCACATGAGACCGGTACCCGCAAATACTTCAATGAATGTCCTTTCGTGTTATCTACCACATCACCACGTAATAAACCTAGCAAAACAGACCACGAAACTTAGAGTAGTGTTTAATGCCTCAAATAAAACTTCGAATGGGCAGAGTCTTAACGACATATTGCACGTAGGTCCAACGTTACAACAGGATTTAGTTCTTTTGATCCTCCGATGGCGTATCTTCAAATTCGTGTTTAACTCGGACATTACTTAAATGTATAGGCAAGTTAGTGTAGATTCAAAGCATTCGCCTCTTCTGAGAATTTTGTATCGGAATTCAACAAAACAGGTCCTAGACTACGAACTACAGACAATGACGTTCGGTGTAAACTGTGCACCATATTTAGCGATTAGAACGCTTCTTCAACTGGCCGATAATACTGAGTCAGAGTTTTCCCTCGTTGCGCATATATTGCGAAAATGTATGTATGTTGATGACGTATGTTCGTATGTATGTTCGAGACTGCATTGGCAGCTAGGGACCAGTTGATTAGGGCACTATCGTCGGCAAAGTTTGAGCTGCGAAAATGGACAGCCAATAATAGAGCATTTGGTAGATGCTCAGCTTTTTTCGTTTGTAGAAGCTAGTAGTTCTAAACCCCTGGGTATTAGGTGGAAGTGAGTCCTATTGTCAATAAACACTTCACTAAAAGGGACGTTCTTTCGGCAATCGCGAAATTGTTTGACCCTGTCGGTTGGTTGGCCCTTGTGATTGTTAGGGTGAAAATGATTATGCAGAAGATTTGGCTGGACAACATTGGTTGGGATGATAAACTTCTGGCAGCTATTGAGGCTGAATGGAGAAGTTTTGTCGAAACATATCGGCATGTTAACTCGACCAGGATACCTAGATGGGTTCAATATGTTCCAGGATTTTCTCTTGAGCTTCATGTCTTTTCCGATGCCTCGGAAATGACATACGCGGGGGTAGTATATATACGTGTCGAGTCACCCGATGGAAAAATCTTCGTTAATTTGCTATCGTGCAAAACGAAAGTCGCCCCTTTGAAATCAATTTCGCTTCCCCGCTTGGAACTTTGTGGAGCAGTTTTAGCATCAGACCTAACTAAACTATTGTGCGGGAAATAGATCTGGAATTTAATCAAATTTATTGCTGGACAGATTCGACTATAGTTCTCGCCTGGTTGAAGAGAACACCCTCTACTTGGACGACCTTTGTAGCCAATAGGGTGTGTCGAATCCAAGAAAATGTTGGCAATTATAATTGGTACCATGTTAAATCTGAAGATAACCCCGATGATTTAGGAAGTCGAGAATTGTCTCCGATAGAATTGTCCGCCTCCCGTATGAAAAGTTTGGTTCGGCTGGTTGTTCGTCGCTGCAAAGTGTGCCTTCTGTTGAAGAAACGTGCTTGCAGTCAATTTATGGCTGCCCTTCCCCCCGAGAGAACAACTCTTAATCGACCTTTTACAAACACTGGCGTGGATTTCGCAGGTCCGTTTGATGTAAAATCGTATCTAATTCGGTCTTGTAAAATAACATAGGGCTATGTATGTGTCTTTGTATGTTTCCCTACAAAGGCAATTCATTTGGAAGCAGTGTCCGATTTGTCGACTGCTATTTTTTTGGCTGCGTTACATAGATTTATTGCTCGATGTGATTGTCCCCATTCCATTCCATTTTTCGGATAATGGAACAAATTTTGTTGGAGCATCGCGTGAACTTCAAAGAAATTTTAAAGATTTCCTCCAAAAAAGCGCTGACTCCGCCTCCTCGTCTTTATCAGACCAGGGCCTATCATGGCATTTTATACCTGCTGGTGCCCCTCACATGGGAGGGTTATGGGAAGCTGGAGTCAAGAGCTTCAAGTTACATTTTCGGAAGCAATCTCGAAATTTAAAATTCACGTTTGAAGAATTAGCAACGGTGTTGGCTAGGATCGAAGCTTGTCTTAATTCACGGTAGAAATCGTTGCATTGACGCCAGGTCACTTCTTGATTGGTTCACCTTTGTTAGCCCCGCCTGAACCTCTCATCACAGAGCAACCATTAAGTGTAATTAATCGGTTTAGGGAAGTTCAGGCCCTTGCCCACCAGTTTAGTTTAAGGTGGAAAGATGAATATCTCAAGCAGTTGCATATGAGATATAAGTGGAAGTTTCCCCAAAGAGAAATGGCGATTGACGTTCTAGTCGTTGTTCGTCATGATCAGCTTCCCCCAACGTCGTGGAAATTAGGGCGTATAGAAAATGTTTTTCCGGGCACCGACGGTCATGTTAGAGTCGCGGACGTTCGAAAGGAAAACGGCGTTGTAAGACGGCCCATTACAAAGTTGGTCGTTTTGACCGACCACACTCCCGCAAACGAATAATATTGTTCTCTTCTCATTATATAGTATGTCGGTAAAAATCTATTCGGAAGAAGAACTTTTGAATGTTGATGACGGTATTGACTACAATGAACCTCCGCCCAACGATCCCCAAGCTGGAATGTCGTTAGCTGCAGTGGAAGCAGCCCTTTTTGAGCCGATCGCGGCTGTAAAAATATCAGAACGTGGGTCCGAATCCGATAAAGCGGATTCATCTGCGGCCCTCGCTGAACCGATGCAAACCGAGTCCGAATCCATATCAACGGATTCATCTGCGGCTCCGGTTCTTGATTCACCCCCCGAAAAATGATACATTACAAACCGAGTCCAGATCTTCGGGTCCATCTGCGGCTCCGGTTGCCACACCTCATTCGGAGGAGTCGGAAAAAAATTGAAGGTCCGAAACCCATAAGGTTTCATCTGAGGCCTCACATAAATGTCGACTTTGTGATCGCATGCACCCGCTGGATAGATGTAGTGACTTCCGGGTTATGAATGTTGACATGCGACGTCGCATTGTCCTATGATACAATGACTGCATACGGTGTGTATCTAAATCCCACCAAGCTAGGGACTGCCGAAGCAAAAGAAAATGTGCCGTATGAAATGAAGAACACCACTCCCTCCTTCATGAAGATACGAAGACCGTGGTTAAACCCACAAATAATCGTCAGCGTCGTCCGCGGACCGGGTATAGATATCGGCCACGTAACAGTCCGTATAGTCGTACGTCTGATAACGCTCCCCCTCGCAGATAGGATTGGTCAGCTTGTTGTCCCTCCAAACAGGTATCTGCCTATCCCCGACTTTGATAGTCAAAATTATGTCGTCCGATCGACCCACTATTGTGAGGGCGGTATTGGACCCGTGTAGTAGGCAGAGTCAGATATGTTCCTCTTTGGTGCATAATATTCGACTCCCTACTTCTAGAATCGAAGATAGCCAAATATGTCGGCTGACCGTTAGTTCGATCTATGACCGGAGTCAGTCCATTTCAATTGTGGTTGTGGTAACCATTTTAAACCATGCGCTTACGCCTACAGCGGTAATCCCAGAGCGCATTCGTGACTCATTTTTAGGTCTTCCTTTGGCAGATCCCGATTTTAATAGGCCTGGTCGGGTGGCCTTGGTACTCGGGCCGGAAGTTTATGCCAGGGTCGTAACTCATCGGGTGCAAGCGACGCCAGGGTTGCCGATATTTGGGTGGGTATTGTCGGGCATATGTAACATATAGTGTTACACAATGTTTTTGAAAAAAAAAAAAAAAATGATATGAATTGAGAAATAAAGGAAAAAAATTGAATTAAATTGAATTGAAAAAAGTTGAAAAAAAAATTGTATTTATTATTGTATTTTAGTTACAACATCTCAATATGTTGCAAGGTGGGCGGCATGTTTAATTTAGATTGGTAATTATTTTTTTGTAACGTTAGCAATGGGTTAACGCATAATTAATTTGCAAATGATTAACCTCGTTTAGATCTGTCAACGTAAATGTAAACAGATTTCAACGAGTGGCGAATGGCGCCAAAGCCACCACCTTCCTTCATGTTTTGATCGTTGGTTTCACACTCTTCTATCTCTCGATACGAAGTCGCGCTCCTCCGCTATTATGCAAATCAGGTAATCTGTCTTACCAATTATTATTTATAATTATTATTAATAAATACGGCCTTTGCCATTATTCTTTAAAACTAAAACCCCCCTATTGTGTTTTTCTTTATTTATTGGTTTGAGCTTTGCATCATTCCCCGCATTGGCGCAAACAGTAGGTATGATGACAAGGTGTATCAGCAGGAAAAAGGACTTCCTATGAGATCTTCGGCAGCACCGATAATTGCAGATATAGTAAATGAGGAGTTATTTGCACTCTACAATGGGGAAATTGATGACATTGAATTGATGAATTGATTAAATATGTTGAGGACCTACTTTGCATTTAAAGAAAACCGAGATTGACAATACTTTAAATGTTTTAAACTCTTTTAATGGAAATGTGCAGTTTACCCACGAAACCTAAGAACAAGGAAATCTAGAATACTTGGACGCCCTTATAATCAACAAGTTAAAAAGCAGTAAGTTCGGCCGGGCCGAACTTTGAATACCATCCACCATATGGAACGAATTTGGAAATTTTCAAAAAATAAAATCCTTAAAAAATTCTGTGAAAATTTTAAAAATACCAAATACAGCCGTTATATTGGGTCTATACGACGAGGACCTACATTGACATTGTTCGTCATAAGCCATTATCACATTCAAACTCGAAACTAGAAATAAACGGTGAATAATGTAGCTAAAATCATCAAAATATCGTATATAGGGAGGTACCGTTATATCGGAGCGGTGCGAAGACCTGAACCTGCATAGACAATTTTCTGTCACAGGCTGTAGCATCCATTACGAACTTCAAATACCACATCTCAAACAATTTCGGTGGGTATTGCACCTAAAATCGTCAAAATACCGAATATAGGGAGGTACTGATATATGTGGCCTATACGAAGACCTGTTACAGACAGTAGCTCCCATAACGAAAAATTAATATGTAATTTGAAACAATTCTGGTGAAAAATGACGCTAAAATCATCAAATTACCGAATATCGGGAGGTTCCGTTATATAGGGGTTATACGAAGAAGTCAACCTGCACAAACAATTTTCTGTCATAGGCTGTAGCATCTATTTCGAACTTTAAATACCAAATTTGAAACAATTTCGGTGGGTATTGCACCTAAAATCGTAAAAATACCGAATATAGGGAGGTACTGATATATATGGCCTATACGAAGACCTGTTACAGACCGCAACTTCCCTAACGAAAAATTAATATGTAATTTGAAACAATTCTGGTGAAAAATGACGCTATAATCATCAAAATACCGAATATTGGGAGGTACCGTTATATGGTGGATATACGAAGACCTGGACCTGCACAAACAATTTTCTGTCTTAAGGTGTAGTATCCATTTCGACCTTAAAATACCAAATTTGAAATAATTCCGGTGAATATGTCGCTAAAATCATAAAGGACCGAATATAGGGAGGTACCGTTATATGGGGGCTATACGACGAAGTGGATCTGCAAAGACAATTTTCTGTATTAGGGTGTAGCATCTATTTCGAACTTTAAATACCACATTTGAAACAATTCCGATAAATAATGTCGCTAAAATCATCAAAATACCGAATATCGGGAGGTACCGTTATATAGGGGCTATATGAAAACGTGGACCTACATGGCCCATTTACGAACTTAACCTGCCTACTGGAAAAATAAATATGTGTGCAAAAATTTTAGCCATCTATCTCAATTCATTCGAAAGATAGCGTGATTACAACAGACAGGCAGACGGACAGACAGAGAGACGGACAGACAGAAAGACGGACATGGCTAAATCGTCTTAGAATTTTACGCTGATCAAGAAAAAAATTGATATTTTTCGCGTGGAATTTCAAAATTTTAATTACTTCTGGAGATTCTAAATAATTTTGAATTGTTTGTGCGCGAAAATATGTTTTTTTTTGGAAACTTACACAATTTAACAAATTTTTTATTATTTATTGATATATCCTTGAATATATATTTGAAATTTGTATTATTTATTTGAACATTTTCACATATTTTTCATCGTATCTTTGCATTTGGTTGCTGAATATCTCATCGGAGATTACAATTTTGCTGATTTTAGACCGGTTTTTTGATATTTCACTATTGTGTGAGAGGTTCAAGGAATTTATTTTCGAAAAATTTCGATTTCTTTGGCCCTATAGTGCGGTTTTGTACGATTTTCGGAAGCTTTTTGGTATTTCTCTTGAACTTTTGAAAAACTCGGTTGATTTTTTGAAACTTTTGCAGTTTTTGTATAAACTTTTGTGTTTTCTTCGTATATTGTGCGCAGAAGAATCAGTAATTCGTGGTTTTTGTATAAATTATCTAAGCAAATCGTGCTTTAGTCGTTCCCTTCTTGCTTTTTGCAGTACAGATTTCTGGAAATTTATTCACAATGTCATTCACCCCAATTGATATGTTCACTAGTACTTCGGATGCAGTCATCCAGTTTAATGCTCGTTTCAATACGATGCGTGATGACCTGCTCGATATTCATGCGCTACAGTCTCATCTTAGTGCATTAGGAAAACTTTGGACGCAAGCACAGGACAAATTTGAAAAGTGCTGTGACTATATGATGTCGTCAGTAGAGACAACGAAAGAAGTTATCGATGCGGTTGATCAGATATACAATTCATCATTTCAAATCTATGTCGACTGCCAGTCCGCAATTAATAGAAAGCTAGGGCAATTCAAAAAATATCGTTCTTCCTCTAATAATGGTAGTCTTTAAATGTTTTAAACTCTTTTAATGGAAATGTGCAGTTTACCCACGAAACCTAAGAACAAGGAAATCTAGAATACTTGGACGCCCTTATAATCAACAAGTTAAATAGCAGTAAGTTCGGCCGGGCCGAACTTTGAATACCCTCCAATATATGGAACGAATTTGGAAATTTTCAAAAAATAAAATCCTTAAAAAATTCTGTTAAAATTTTAAAAATACCAAATACAGCCGTTATATTGGGTCTATACGACGAGGACCTACATTGACATTGTTCGTCATAAGCCATTACCACATTCAAACTCGAAACTAGAAATAAACGGTGAATAATGTAGCTAAAATCATCAAAATATCGCATATAGGGAGGTACCGTTATATCGGAGCGGTGCGAAGACCTGGACCTGCATAGACAATTTTCTGTCACAAGCTGTAGCATCCATTACGAACTTCAAATACCACATCTCAAACAATTTCGGTGGGTATTATAACTAAAATCGTCTAAATACCGAATATAGGGAGGTACTGTGGCCTATACGACGACCAGAACCTGCATACAGAATTTTCTTTCACAGACTGTAGTTCCCATAACGAAAAATTGATATGTAATTTGAAACAATTGCTATACGAAGACGTCAACATGCACAAACAATTTTCTGTCTTAAGGTGTAGTATCCATTTCGAACTTCAAATACCAAATTTGAAATAATTCCGGTGAATATGTCGCTAAAATCTTTAGAGTACCGAATATAGGGAGGTACCGTTATATGGGGGCTATACGACGAAGTGGATCTGCAAAGACAATTTTCTGTATTAGGGTGTAGCATCCATTTCGAACTTTAAATACCACATTTGAAACAATTCCGATAAGTAATGTCGCTCAAATCATCAAAATACCGAATATTGGGAGGTACCGTTATATGGGGGCTATATGAAAACGTGGACCTACATGGCCCATTTACGAACTTAACCTGCCTACTGGAAATATAAATATGTGTGCAAAAATTTTAACCATCTATCTCAATTCATTCGAAAGATAGCGTGACTACAATAGACAGACAGACGGACAGACAGAGAGACGGACAGACAGAAAGACGGACATGGCCAAATCGTCTTAGAATTTTACGCTGATCAAGAATATATATACTTTGTTGGGTCTGACATGAGTATTTCGAAGAGTTACAAACGGAATGACAAAGTTAATATACCCTCCATTGTATGGTGGAGGGTATAAAAAGTTAAAAAGCAGTAAGTTCGGCCGGGCCAAACTTTGAATACCCTCCACCATTTGGAACGAATTTAGAAAATTTAAAAAAAAATAAAATCCTTAAAAAATTCTGTTACATTTTAAGAATACCGAATATTGCCGTTATACGACGTGGACCTACATAGGCATTGTTTACCATTAGCCATTACCATATTCAAATTCGAAACTTGAAATAAACGGTGAATAACGTAGCTAAAATCATCAAAATATCGTATATAGGGAGGTACCATTATATGGGGGCAGTGCGAAGACCTGGACCAGCATAGACAAGTTTCTGTCACAGGCTATAGCATCCATTACTAACATCAAATACGATATCATTACGGCTCTAACTACGTAATTTGAAACAATTCCGGTGAATAATGTCGCTAAAATCATCAAAACACCGAATTTTGGAAGGTACCTTTATATGGGGACTATACGTTGACGTGGACCTGCACAGACAATTTTCTGTCATACGCTGTAGTATCCATTACGAATCTCAAATACCAAATTTGAAACAATTCCGGTGAATAATGTCGCTAATATCATCAAAATACCGAATATAGGGAGGTACCGTTGTATGGGGGCTATACGTAGACGTGGACCCAGATAATTTTCTGTATTAGGCTGTAGCATTCATTACGAACTTCAAATACCACATCTCAAACAATTTCGGTGGGTATTGTACCTTAAATCGTCAAAATACCGAATATAGGGAGGTACTGATATATGGGGCCTATACGAAGACCTGGGCCCGCACAGACAATTTTCTGTCACAGACTGTAGTTCCCATAACGAACTTCAAATACCACTTTTGAAACAATTCCGGTTAATAATGTCGCTAAAATCATCAAAATACCGAATATCGGGAGGTACCGTTTTATGGGGGCTATACGAAGACGTGGACCTGCACAGACAATTTTCCATCTTAGGGTGTACTATCCATTTTGAACTTCAAATACCAAATTTGAAACAATTCCGATGAATAATTTTGCTAAAATCATCAAAATACCGAATATAGGGAGGTACCGTTACATGGGGGCTATACGAAGACGTGGACCTGCACAGATAATTTTCTGTCTTTGGCTGTAGTATCCATTACGAACTTCAATTACCAAATTTGAAACAATTCCGATGAATAATGTCGCAAAAATCATCAAAATACCGAATATCGGGAGGTACCGTTATATGGGGGCTATATGAAAACGTGGACCTACATGGCCCATTTACGAACTTAACCTGCCTACTGGAAAAATAAACATGTGTGCAAAATTTTAGCCATCTATCTCAATTCATTCGAAAGATAGCGTGATTACAACAGACAGACAGACGGACAGACAGACAGACAGACGGACATCGCTAAATCGATTTAGAATTTTACGCTGATTAAGAATATATATACTTTTTTGGGTCTGACATGAGTATTTCGAGGAGTTACAAACGGAATGACAAAGTTAATATACCCTCCATAGTATGGTGAAGGGTATAAAAAGAAGATAAGTGCAATGTAGTATATAACATAAAATGTATGTAAATGGTGTATGTTGGTACAACTAAAAGCAAACTTAAGACTAGACTATCTGGGCATAAGTCAGATTGAAAAACGGACAACCCACTAGAACAAAAGACGGCGCTTGTGGCACATTTTACGACGACTGGTCATAAACTAAATTTAAAAAACGTTGAAATACTGACACAAGAGAACAATTATAAACGGCGTTTTACCCTAGAAATGTTAACTATTATAAACATACCAACCGATCTTAGAATGAACTATAAAACTTTATAGGAAAATAGTTTAAAAGCATAGACAGACAAAGTTTTAGTTTAGCATAGACGGTGAAACAAGACTGTTGTTTGTCCCAATAAAAGAAAATTGTGTGTTATTATTGTTACCCTATTTGTTAATTGTTTTGTGTCTTTGTATTTTTTCCCCGGAAAATGACTGTCTAAGATATAGCCAATTATATACTTAGCCAATTTTATTGTAATGAAAATTCACGTTTGTGTAGAGCGGCGGTTAAGGTTGTTTATGATGTTGGTTGTATGAGAATATTTATTATATTATTATAGATTTATACTACCTATGTTATCTTCCCCATCATTGTGTTATTAATTCGGATAAACATACTTTTAAGTTGCGTGTAGTTTTCAACGTGTCCAACAAGACTTCGAATGGTTGGTCCAAACGCTGGCGAATGTTTCAATTCGTTTATAACTGTGTATCGACAAATTTGTGTACATCCCAAACATTCCTGTCTCCAGCGCATAGTTTTTCGAAATCGGCCGTCAGACCGTATCCAAGATTATGAGTTAAAACGGTAACATTTGGCGTCAATTGTACCCCATTCTACTACTGCCATTAGCTTATGTACGTGTTTGACGGGCTGATTCACACGATTTATACACTGTCATAGCTTATCGAGATCAACTCATTTCTGCCTTAGCTACAGTTAAACTTGAGGTTCCAACCATAAGTCAATTCTTTCTCGGGCTCTTTGATACTCAAGTTCTTTTTTTGTTGTATCTAGCAGCTCCAAACCATTGGGGATTCGATGGAATGCTCAGTTAGACAAGTTTTATTTTTGCGACCCACTCATCACGCCAAACTATATCGAACTCTATCAGGCAATTCCTTCTGCTCGTCGGGAAACATATCGTTTCGCAAACAAACAAATTAAACCAGGAGAGATCATCTTTGTGAAAAATCGGTTAGTAATTATAGCTCAAAAAGTTTATTATCCAGAGGAATATAGGTGTCTAATGGAAAAACATCCACTTCCTTCCTCTAGTTCACTACTCTTATTAAACCCAATTTTGGATAGTGACGGAATATTGCGTCTTAACGGGCGTCTAGAAAAATCACCTTCACCGTCGTATTTAGAGTTATGTCCTATAATATTACCTTATTCCAGTAGGTTTACTCCACTTTTGTTTGACTACATTCATTTGATTTGACGCAAACTCATGTTGCGTAATATTCGTATCGAGTAATGGGTCCCGAGAATAGCGGATTTGCCACCCGAAAGAACTGTCCTCCTTCGACCCTTTGCAAACACACGATTGGATTTTGCAGGCCCATTTGAGAATAGATCTTTTAATGGCAGGGCGTGTAAAATTACTACAGCTTATGTTTGCGTTCTTATTTGTTTCGCAACGAACGCGATTCATCTGGAAGCAACATCGGGGAAATCTATGGCATCCTTTTTAGCAGCGTTTCAACGTTTCAACGTTTCATAGCTCGTCGCGTTTGCCCTCGTTGCTTATTTTCAGATAACGGAGATTGAAAAGAATTTTAGAATTTTATTCGAGAAAATAAGTATTGCACCTCACTCTTCTATCGGGTTTCAAAAGTGACTTGGAAATTTATTCCTGGATTCTTCTATGGAAAGCAGGTGATAAAACTTTTAAGAGACATTTCCGGGAATATGCTAAAAGTTACAGCTATACATTTGAAGAATTATGTACAGTACCAGCTCGAATACAATCGTGCATTAATTCACGACCACTATGCTCCATCTCAGATAACCCTGAGATGCCAACATTGTTCTATAAAAAAAAACATTATTATTTTGCAACATTATACTTAAATTTAAGAGAAGCATTCAGCTGTGGAGAACCCTTAATGTGACTAAAGTCGAAAAAATACCGAATATAGGGAAATATCGTTATACAGGAAAACATGAACGTATATGGACAATGCTCTGCCACAGTAGGTAGAACCCATTATAAACTGTAACTACAGAATTTTATACCATTACGTTAGATACTGAGGCTAAAATGATCAAAATGCAAATGAGAATGTACCGCTATATAGATGCTATAGGAAAACGTGAACCTATATAAACAATTTTCTGTCACATGAAAACAAATCTTTTAAGACTATAGGATAACGTAGACCTATATAGACAATGTTCTGCCATAGGGGGAAGAACCCACTATGAATTCTAAATACTAAATTTTATACTATTCTGTTAGAAGTGTGCTAAAATTACCAGGATTGCGAATATATGAAATACCGTTATATGGGAGATATAGGAAAACATGGACCCTGTTTAATTTACAATTAAATCTAAGCCTAAAATGCAACTCGTCATTATTTCTAATAATTTGCCATCATACCATTTTATTCAACTTTGAACTTTCGTTCAAAGTTAGCGATGGCAAATTCTAACGAGTATTATCTGTCAATTTACGCGGCTCTTGAGACATCTTGGCTTTCTCGTTGCTTTTTCTTCTCTGGTTTTACGGATGTTCGTCCTAACAACATCGCTGCAACACCAATTGTCCAACAAGGTATATATTAGTTCTTCGGCTAATTCAAAAACATTAATAAAACCGCCAATTTTTTATTTTAAAATACTAATTTTCCTGTGTTTTATTTTCCTTTAATTTTATTTACACTGCTCCGCAACATTTTGGTCCTTCGAGCCGGATACGGGCTTTCCAGCAACAACAACTAACTTGGTTCTCCTTTTTTCATCTACAAAGGTTTGACATCGTCAACACAACCATCCAAAATCATCAACTCTCGCCAATCATCTCATCATCATCATCATTTATTTAAATAAATTCATCCACTCATCACTAAAAGGTACGTACCGTCATTTTAGTGAGCATACGCGAGTGTTCGATAAAATATATTCAATTCAATACAAAAACAAATACAGTGCTTAACTACGGTCGTTCGTTTGTTTGTCCGTCCGTCGGTAATTAGTTTTTTTCGTGATTTCCAACAGTGCCGATTTCTCATTGTGTGTAATAATTCTCTTCAAGAATATTACACTCATTTGTAATATTCTTGCTCTTATTTACGATATACGCGTAAAAAGAAATAAAAAGTGTGGTGCAAATAAATAAGCAGTGATCTGTGATTTACATTGTTGTTGTGATTGGTGCTTTTGTGTTTTTCAACACAAATAACAATAACAACATAATAGTGCTTAATACAACAACAACAATACGATCACATATCAGTGCTGTATGCTTGTGGTTGACTGTCTTGTGTTAGGTAGTCAGTAACCACCACACCGTGTAATAGGTGTGTTCATTGCAAAAAGTGAAAATTGTTTATTAGGTCTGTTCGGGCTAAAATTAAAAAATATATTTTTTCAAAAAATTTTAATTTTTCTTAAAAGTTTTAACGGCTCTGTTGGAAATTAATTATATCGTTATTGAATACACCCTACATTCGGTCGTGTTTTATTATATACGATTTTTATATACTTTATTTTGAATATTTAAATATTTATAACAATATTTTGTTCATTCTTGATTGCGATTTTGGTTTGTAGCGTGCATTTTACAGTCCGTGCACCCTACATTTGGTCATAAATTCAAGAAAAAATCTAAAATTTACAGATTTTTTGCGATTTTTGGTCATTTATTTTTGTTTTTTAAATTATTTCTTTTCGGAAATAATTTTCTCGTGTATTATTCGATACACATAACTTAATTTTCAGTATTCTTCGATACATATAAACAATACAACGTGTATTATTCGATACACAGTGAAAATATATACGATTTTCACTACATCGAGAAAGAGTATTTTATATTTTTTCTCATTTATATCAATTGTTTTCTTTTTAAAGCTTCGTTAAAAAGTAATATTCTTTGTTTTGGTGTTGCAATTGTTAGTATTCGCTAACAAATAAAATCATTTACTTGAAATTTTGAAGTTTCTATAAAATTTATAAACATTTTGTTTCTATTTTACTTGATTTTCATCCAGTAAAACTTTTTTGATTATTCAAAATGTCGCTTTCTACTCTTGATTACTTTATCAGATCAACTGATGCTATCATTCAATTCGAAAGCAGCTTCAATGCTCTTCGAGATGAAGATTTAGACATTTACATTCTTGAAGTTCAATCTTATGAAGCTAAGTCGCTTTGGGATAAAGTAAAAAATACCTATGACAAATGTCTTACTTCTATTAAACTTGCTGGCGAGGACCAAGAAACAGACCTCGAATCAGAACAATGTAAATATAATGCTGCATTTAAGGCATATGTCAACGTCATCGCATCAACGAATAGAAAATTGGATCAGCTTCGTGTTTCGCAAAAGCCCTCCAATTCTTCCTTCAATACAATCTCTACGTTCAAACTCTGATCATTTATCCCAAACAATTCCTCCTTCGAATTTGAATTCTAACTTTTCTAGTACTCCTAGAAGAGATGCCTCCCATCCTGATGATATTCTCTCGTTGTCTGGTGTTCACACCAAACGGGAAGGTCAATTGAAGTTTTCGCTTCAAATGACAATGTTATGCATAGTTTAAATCTTTCGCCTTGCGATATTGATGTTTTTAATGGTGATTTTCTTTCGTGGCCTACATTCAGGGATCTCTTTTCGGCGGTTTATATCAACAACAGCTGCCTTAGTAACATTGAAAAACTATGTTACTTGCTGAAAAAAACTAGTGGTGAAGCGAAAGATGTTATTTCAAAGTTCCCTTTGACGCATAGAAGTTTTGATTTAGCGTGGCAAGCATTGAAGGAGGCATATGACAATGTCCGTATATTGGTTAACAATCAACTTAAATTACTTTTTGATCTTCCAGTTCTTGACAATGAGTCATCTACGGGTTTAAAAAATCTTCAGCGGGCAATCAATGGATGCCTATCGGCTATGGCGATCTACGACGTTTCTACGAACGATTGGGATCCCATATTAGTCTTTTTATGCATACAAAGATTACCAAAAACCACCGTCACATTGTGGGAACAGACGGTCAAAAACAAATCGGCATTGTCATCTTGGAAGGATTTGGATCATTTCCTTACGGAACGGATTCAAACCCTTACGTGTCTCCGAGATATTCGTGGCATAGATTAGGTATAACATACCCTGCTCGTGCCTTAATTGACCCAGCTTCTGAAGCTTCCTTCATTACTGAAAACTTACAACGTCGTCTTGGTATTTCTACTACGTCGACACAAGCTACTATTTCTGGCATTAACCAAACCTTATCCACTACATCAAGAAAATTGTGTTCGTTATGCATAGGTTCTCCTGTCGATACATCAATATTCATGGAATTGTCAGCATTAGTGGTTCCCGCTATTTCTGGCAATTTACCATCTTTTTCACTTGGTGGTGACTTAATTTCCCGTTTGCCAAATATTCGTTTGGCTGATAGAAATTTCTATGAATCTAGATCAGTTGATCTACTCCTAGGCGCTGATTTATATCCTAGAATTCTTCTTCGAGGAATTCAATCCAACATTTTAGGGTCATTAATGGCTCAGAATACTGTTTTTGGCTGGATCATTACTGGTCCAATTCCCTCTTCCAACATAACGGTATTAACTACCACATTAGATTATTCCGAAGATAATCTTAACAAGACACTTCTTCGATTCTGGGAATTGGAAGAACCTCCAAAGCGCGCAATTCTGTCTCCTTCGGACAAGTTTTGTGAGGAAAATTACAAAAGTACAACGTGTCGGGACTCAGATGGCAGATATATTGTCAAACTTCCCATTATACCAGAATTCTCAGGTCAGCTTGGTCATTCCAGGACCAACTGTTTACGTCAATTTTTCCGTAATGAGGCTTCCCTCATTAGAAAACCACAAATTAAAACCATTTACGATGGGGTGGTCCGGGAATATTTGGAATTAGACCACATGAGACTGGTTTCGACTTCGTCAGCAAGTTCTACGGTTTGCTACCTACCTCACCATCCGGTTATTAATCCGGATAAACAAACAACTAAATTGCGTGTGGTTTTCAATGCCTCAAACAAGACTTCTAATGGGAATAGTCTAAATGATATTCTTTATGTCGGCCCAACTCTTCAGTTGAATTTAGTCCTCCTTATTCTAAGATGGAGACTCTTCAAATTTGTTTTTAACTGCGACATAACACAAATGTACAGACAAATTAGAGTAGATCCTGCTCACACCCCCCTCCAAAGAATTGTTTTTCGTGATTCTCCCAACAAGCCGGTTCAAGACTTTGAACTCCAAACAGTAACATTCGGAGTAAATTGTGCTCCATATCTTGCCATTCGGACTTTACTACAATTGGCCGATGACACAGAAAATGAATTTCCATTAGCTGCACATATCCTTCGGAAGTGCATGTGCGTAGATGACGTCTAAACCGGCTATCACGATTTGGAGACAGCGCACAAATCTAGAGACCAACTAATTGGTGCTCTATCTTCCGCAAAATTTGAATTACGTAAATGGACAGCCAATGATCGCAGTATTTTACAACCACTTCCTTCAGATCATCTTTACGACGCTCAGCTTCTAACTTTCGTAGAAGCTAGCAGTTCAAAACCGCTGGGTATTCGTTGGAATGCACAGCTGGACCATTTTTATTTCAGTGTAAACGCGCTGGAACATCGGTCCAAATATAATAAACGGGAAGTTTTGTCAACTATCGCAAAATTATTTGATCCAGTTGGATGGCTAGGACCAGTTATAGTGGTCGCAAAAATAATTATGCAACGTATCTGGCTCGACAATATTGGGTGGGATGATTCGCTTCCGTCTTCGACGGAACGTGAGTGGCAGAAATTCGTTGAATCCTATCATGACGTCAATTCGATTTCTATTCCTCGTTGGGTCCAATATTCTCCGAATTCCCAAGTCGAACTTCATGCCTTTTCTGATGCCTCAGAAAAGGCATACGCGGGGGTAGCTTACATTCGAGTTATAGACTCAAATGGCAGCATTTTCACAAATCTTCTATCATGTAGCTCCGCTCAAATCTATTTCTTTACCTCGTTTAGAATTATGCGGTGCAGTGCTGGCATCCGAACTTCTGAAAGGCATTCTAAACGAGATTGATATTTCTTTTAACAAAATTTATTGCTGGACAGATTCAACAATTGTGCTTTCTTAGCTTCAAAAAACGCCATCAACATGGTCTACTTTCGTAGCAAATAGGGTCTGTCGTATTCAGGAGAATGTTGGGCAAAATAAGTGGTTCCACGTTCGGTCTGAGGACAATCCTGCAGACTTAGGCAGTCGGGGGCTTTCTCCTTCGGAGTTGGCTTCATCACAAATTTGGTGGCATGGGCCACAATGGCTAGGTCTTGATAGTTCAAATTGGAATATTCAAAACGTTTCGCTTGATACTGTTGTCGAACTTCGCCCAGTTAAAAGTCATATAACTTTTATACAAAACTATGAAGATATCTTAAATCGATTCTCTTCCATAGATACGGCGCTCCGCGCCATTGCATGTATTCTAAGGTTTTTCTATAATACCCATTCTGCTCATCGTGGCAAATATCAGTGTGAAGGTTCCACCCCTACTAATTCTGAAATCTAAGCAGTCAAATTCCGTCTGGCTGCTTAAGCTCAAAAATCATTTTATTCTGAGGAATACTATGCGTTACTACATAAAAAGCCAATCAATTCAAAAAGTTCAATCTTATCCTTAAATCCATTTCTGGATGAAACAGGGGTAATGCGCTTAAATGGACGCCTTGCACAGTGTCCAACTCTTTCCACTTCTGAACGTCATCCAATTTTGTTACCATACCATAGTAGATTCCCAGAACTTTTGTTGGAACAAATTCACATAGAGTCTATGCATGGAGGAAACCAATTAATGCTTCGCATTCTTCGTCTGGAATATTGGATTCCTCGTGCTACTTCGTTGATTCGAAAAACAATAAGACATTGTAAAATATGCATTTTAGCAAAAAGACGTACATGTACACAAATCATGCTGGACCATTTGATATCAAATCCTTTACAGGTAGATATTGCAAAATTACAAAAGGTTATGTTTGCGTTTTTGTGTGCTTTTCTTCGAAAGCAATTCATTTAGAACCATCTTCTGATTTATCCACGGAAACATTTTTAGCAGCCTTTTATAGGTTTATTTCACGCCGTGGATGTCCCAAGACTATATTCTCGGATAATGGTACCAATTTCGTTGGTGCATCTCGAGAGTTAGAACGAGAATTTAAACTGGCATTAAATGACATTCGTACTAAACTCCGTTGTAAGTTTCAATACCAGGAGCTTTCCTGGAAGTTTAATCCAGCCGGAGCTCCACATATGGGTGGACTCTGGGAAGCTGCTGTCAAAAGCTTCAAAACTCATTTTCGAAAAATGACTAAAAATCTTAAATTTACATTTGAAGAGTTTTCGACAGCACTAACAAGAATAGAAGATTGTTTAAATTCTCGTCCTCTCTGTCCTATGAATGATAGTCTTGATGATACGGTGGCGTTTACGCCTGGACATTTTCTTGTCGGGTCTCCAATCCTTGCTCCCCCAGAGCCCATAATAAACGAATCTCCTTTGGATATCGTAAACCGGTATCGAAAACTGAAAGCGCTCTCTCAACAATTCTGCCTTCGGTGGAAAGATGAATATTTAAAGAGCCTCCACCATTGCTATAAGTGGAAATTTCCGCAACGCGATATTCAAACGGATGATTTAGTAGTTCTTCGACATGAACAACTACCTCCCACTTCGTGGAAACTCGGTCGCGTCGTAAAAGTCTAGAGAGAGAGTTTGAAGACAACAATGTGGCTCCTTTGGGATCACAAGACTCGGCTTTTAAAGAAATTATCGAAGCTCCTAATCAGGAGTCTGCTCCGTGTCTTCAAGCCTGCCAAACCAGCTCATCGGCTGACAAGAAGATGGTTGCTTCTCCTCATCGGGAGAATAGCACAGCAACTGTGGCTCTCCGCAGCACCGCATCGGTTGTCTCTCCTCATCAGGAGAGTTGCACGGCAACTGTTGTGTCTAATCCGGGATTTTCGTCCCAAATGGCGGTTGATACCCTTCCGGTACTTCTGCCCAATAATAAAGAAGTAGGACCCACTTCTCCTCATCGGGAGATTGCACGGGCGCATTCTGCTTCAACTTGGACTATTCCTTCGGCGTCTCCCCATCGGGAGCTTGCACACGCCAATGATGAAAACACAGCAAATAGTACGGCCACAATTCCTTGTGGTAATCGACCAGTGGCAGGATCTAATCGTCCACAGGGTCCGAAATGCTCAATGTTCATGCAGAGGCATTTCTTGAAAGATTGTCCCGAGTTCCACAAGCTACCTTGTGTGAAGAGAATTCGATTTGTGGTACAGAATAATTTCTGTTCGAATTGTTTGACCCGATCACATATTCTAAGAGATTGTTTCAGTGTGCGACGATGCAAGAAGTGCAGCAATAACCACCACACCCTTCTCCACTCCAACCAAACACTCCATGGAACTGTCCGGCCTTCGGGTAGTAGAGGCTACACGTCTCGTACGTTATATTCGTCGCCCTCGTCCAATTCAAATTCGTCCGCTATAAAGAAGACCTCTGTTAAACGTCCGTTTGGCCACTCTCATCCGATATCGTCAGCCCCTTCGGGCGCCGTCCGTCCGATAGTTCAGTCCATACAGCCCATTGTGACTCTGGGGCCTACAATGGTGGTACAAATTGTTCTTCCGGACCGAAAAGTACCAGTTCGAGCGCTATTGGATCCTTGTGCTGGACATAGTCGAATTTGCTCAACGCTGACTAGTAAACTCCAGCTCAGCTCCTTAAACGTTGGCCAGGATTTGTTCTGCCAACTGACTTTACAGTCTTTTCACGACCAGACGCAGCTGCTTCGTGTATCCGCACTTAGCATGCCCTTGAGACATGTGGTCACTCCTGCGCAATCTGCTCCAGACCTAATAAAGGACCACTATGCTGGGATGCAACTAGCAGATCCCGAATTCTACAAGTCCGCTCACATCGCACTAATTCTTGGTCCCGATGTGTACCCGAAGGTTATTAAATCTCAAACCCATTCGAGCCCAGGGTTCCCTTGGGCTCAACTTACTATATTTGGTTGGGTGGTATCCGGTCCTTGCCCACTGTGAAGTTGCCCGAGATGATCGGCCTAAATCGAGACCCATGGTCTAAAATTTGTTGAAGGCAATCTTCTATTGCCTTGATGGTTCATCGACCATCACTTGTTTTTGAAAAAATGAAAAAAAAAAAAAAATAAATAAATAAATAAATAAATAAACTGAATAAAGAATGCTCAAAAAAATTGACGGTTATACCTTTCATTTATTTGTATTTTAATCTTTAGATCTAAGCATTATTGTTGTAACATACCTAGATGTTTCAAGGGCGGCGGTAATGTTTAATTTACAATTAAATCTAAGCCTAAAATGCAACTCGTCATTTCTAATAATTTGCCATCATACCATTTTATTCAACTTTGAACTTTCGTTCAAAGTTAGCGATGGCAAATTCTAACGAGTATTATCTGTCAATTTACGCGGCTCTTGAGACATCTTGGCTTTCTCGTTGCTTTTTCTTCTCTGGTTTTACGGATGTTCGTCCTAACAACATCGCTGCAACACCAATTGTCCAACAAGGTATATATTAGTTCTTCGGCTAATTCAAAAACATTAATAAAACCGCCAATTTTTTATTTTAAAATACTAATTTTCCTGTGTTTTATTTTCCTTTAATTTTATTTACACTGCTCCGCAACATTTTGGTGCTTCGAGCCGGATACGGGCTTTCCAGCAACAACAACTAACTTGGTTCTCCTTTTTTCATCTACAAAGGTTTGACATCGTCAACACAACCATCCAAAATCATCAACTCTCGCCAATCATCTCATCATCATCATCATTTATTTAAATAAATTCATCCACTCATCACTAAAAGGTACGTACCGTCATTTTAGTGAGCATACGCGAGTGTTCGATAAAATATATTCAATTCAATACAATTCAATACAATTCGTGATTTCCAACAGTGCCGATTTCTCATTGTGTGTAATAATTCTCTTCAAGAATATTACACTCATTTGTAATATTCTTGCTCTTATTTACGATATACGCGTAAAAAGAAATAAAAAGTGTGGTGCAAATAAATAAGCAGTGATCTGTGATTTACATTGTTGTTGTGATTGGTGCTTTTGTGTTTTTCAACACAAATAACAATAACAACATAATAGTGCTTAATACAACAACAACAATACGATCACATATCAGTGCTGTATGCTTGTGGTTGACTGTCTTGTGTTAGGTAGTCAGTAACCACCACACCGTGTAATAGGTGTGTTCATTGCAAAAAGTGAAAATTGTTTATTAGGTCTGTTCGGGCTAAAATTAAAAAATATATTTTTTCAAAAAATTTTAATTTTTCTTAAAAGTTTTAACGGCTCTGTTGGAAATTAATTATATCGTTATTGAATACACCCTACATTCGGTCGTGTTTTATTATATACGATTTTTATATACTTTATTTTGAATATTTAAATATTTATAACAATATTTTGTTCATTCTTGATTGCGATTTTGGTTTGTAGCGTGCATTTTACAGTCCGTGCACCCTACATTTGGTCATAAATTCAAGAAAAAATCTAAAATTTACAGATTTTTTGCGATTTTTGGTCATTTATTTTTGTTTTTTAAATTATTTCTTTTCGGAAATAATTTTCTCGTGTATTATTCGATACACATAACTTAATTTTCAGTATTCTTCGATACATATAAACAATACAACGTGTATTATTCGATACACAGTGAAAATATATACGATTTTCACTACATCGAGAAAGAGTATTTTATATTTTTTCTCATTTATATCAATTGTTTTCTTTTTAAAGCTTCGTTAAAAAGTAATATTCTTTGTTTTGGTGTTGCAATTGTTAGTATTCGCTAACAAATAAAATCATTTACTTGAAATTTTGAAGTTTCTATAAAATTTACAAACATTTTGTTTCTATTTTACTTGATTTTCATCCAGTAAAACTTTTTTGATTATTCAAAATGTCGCTTTCTACTCTTGATTATTTTATCAGATCAACTGATGCTATCATTCAATTCGAAAGCAGCTTCAATGCTCTTCGAGATGAAGATTTAGACATTTACATTCTTGAAGTTCAATCTTATGAAGCTAAGTCGCTTTGGGATAAAGTAAAAAATACCTATGACAAATGTCTTACTTCTATTAAACTTGCTGGCGAGGACCAAGAAACAGACCTCGAATCAGAACAATGTAAATATAATGCTGCATTTAAGGCATATGTCAACGTCATCGCATCAACGAATAGAAAATTGGATCAGCTTCGTGTTTCGCAAAAGCCCTCCAATTCTTCCTTCAATCCAATCTCTACGTTCAAACTCTGATCATTTATCCCAAACAATTCCTCCTTCGAATTTGAATTCTAACTTTTCTAGTACTCCTAGAAGAGATGCCTCCCATCCTGATGATATTCTCTCGTTGTCTGGTGTTTCACACCAAACGGGAAGGTCAATTGAAGTTTTCGCTTCAAATGACAATGTTATGCATAGTTTAAATCTTTCGCCTTGCGATATTGATGTTTTTAATGGTGATTTTCTTTCGTGGCCTACATTCAGGGATCTCTTTTCGGCGGTTTATATCAACAACAGCTGCCTTAGTAACATTGAAAAACTATGTTACTTGCTGAAAAAAACTAGTGGTGAAGCGAAAGATGTTATTTCAAAGTTCCCTTTGACGCATAGAAGTTTTGATTTAGCGTGGCAAGCATTGAAGGAGGCATATGACAATGTCCGTATATTGGTTAACAATCAACTTAAATTACTTTTTGATCTTCCAGTTCTTGACAATGAGTCATCTACGGGTTTAAAAAATCTTCAGCGGGCAATCAATGGATGCCTATCGGCTATGGCGATCTACGACGTTTCTACGAACGATTGGGATCCCATATTAGTCTTTTTATGCATACAAAGATTACCAAAAACCACCGTCACATTGTGGGAACAGACGGTCAAAAACAAATCGGCATTGTCATCTTGGAAGGATTTGGATCATTTCCTTACGGAACGGATTCAAACCCTTACGTGTCTCCGAGATATTCGTGGCATAGATTAGGTATAACATACCCTGCTCGTGCCTTAATTGACCCAGCTTCTGAAGCTTCCTTCATTACTGAAAACTTACAACGTCGTCTTGGTATTTCTACTACGTCGACACAAGCTACTATTTCTGGCATTAACCAAACCTTATCCACTACATCAAGAAAATTGTGTTCGTTATGCATAGGTTCTCCTGTCGATACATCAATATTCATGGAATTGTCAGCATTAGTGGTTCCCGCTATTTCTGGCAATTTACCATCTTTTTCACTTGGTGGTGACTTAATTTCCCGTTTGCCAAATATTCGTTTGGCTGATAGAAATTTCTATGAATCTAGATCAGTTGATCTACTCCTAGGCGCTGATTTATATCCTAGAATTCTTCTTCGAGGAATTCAATCCAACATTTTAGGGTCATTAATGGCTCAGAATACTGTTTTTGGCTGGATCATTACTGGTCCAATTCCCTCTTCCAACATAACGGTATTAAATACCACATTAGATTATTCCGAAGATAATCTTAACAAGACACTTCTTCGATTCTAGGAATTGGAAGAACCTCCAAAGCGCGCAATTCTGTCTCCTTCGGACAAGTTTTGTGAGGAAAATTACAAAAGTACAACGTGTCGGGACTCAGATGGCAGATATATTGTCAAACTTCCCATTATACCAGAATTCTCAGGTCAGCTTGGTCATTCCAGGACCAACTGTTTACGTCAATTTTTCCGTAATGAGGCTTCCCTCATTAGAAAACCACAAATTAAAACCATTTACGATGGGGTGGTCCGGGAATATTTGGAATTAGACCACATGAGACTGGTTTCGACTTCGTCAGCAAGTTCTACGGTTTGCTACCTACCTCACCATCCGGTTATTAATCCGGATAAACAAACAACTAAATTGCGTGTGGTTTTCAATGCCTCAAACAAGACTTCTAATGGGAATAGTCTAAATGATATTCTTTATGTCGGCCCAACTCTTCAGTTGGATTTAGTCCTCCTTATTCTAAGATGGAGACTCTTCAAATTTGTTTTTAACTGCGACATAACACAAATGTACAGACAAATTAGAGTAGATCCTGCTCACACCCCCCTCCAAAGAATTGTTTTTCGTGATTCTCCCAACAAGCCGGTTCAAGACTTTGAACTCCAAACAGTAACATTCGGAGTAAATTGTGCTCCATATCTTGCCATTCGGACTTTACTACAATTGGCCGATGACACAGAAAATGAATTTCCATTAGCTGCACATATCCTTCGGAAGTGCATGTGCGTAGATGACGTCTAAACCGGCTATCACGATTTGGAGACAGCGCACAAATCTAGAGACCAACTAATTGGTGCTCTATCTTCCGCAAAATTTGAATTACGTAAATGGACAGCCAATGATCGCAGTATTTTACAACCACTTCCTTCAGATCATCTTTACGACGCTCAGCTTCTAACTTTCGTAGAAGCTAGCAGTTCAAAACCGCTGGGTATTCGTTGGAATGCACAGCTGGACCATTTTTATTTCAGTGTAAACGCGCTGGAACATCGGTCCAAATATAATAAACGGGAAGTTTTGTCAACTATCGCAAAATTATTTGATCCAGTTGGATGGCTAGGACCAGTTATAGTGGTCGCAAAAATAATTATGCAACGTATCTGGCTCGACAATATTGGGTGGGATGATTCGCTTCCGTCTTCGACGGAACGTGAGTGGCAGAAATTCGTTGAATCCTATCATGACGTCAATTCGATTTCTATTCCTCGTTGGGTCCAATATTCTCCGAATTCCCAAGTCGAACTTCATGCCTTTTCTGATGCCTCAGAAAAGGCATACGCGGGGGTAGCTTACATTCGAGTTATAGACTCAAATGGCAGCATTTTCACAAATCTTCTATCATGTAGCTCCGCTCAAATCTATTTCTTTACCTCGTTTAGAATTATGCGGTGCAGTGCTGGCATCCGAACTTCTGAAAGGCATTCTAAACGAGATTGATATTTCTTTTAACAAAATTTATTGCTGGACAGATTCAACAATTGTGCTTTCTTAGCTTCAAAAAACGCCATCAACATGGTCTACTTTCGTAGCAAATAGGGTCTGTCGTATTCAGGAGAATGTTGGGCAAAATAAGTGGTTCCACGTTCGGTCTGAGGACAATCCTGCAGACTTAGGCAGTCGGGGGCTTTCTCCTTCGGAGTTGGCTTCATCACAAATTTGGTGGCATGGGCCACAATGGCTAGGTCTTGATAGTTCAAATTGGAATATTCAAAACGTTTCGCTTGATACTGTTGTCGAACTTCGCCCAGTTAAAAGTCATGTAACTTTTATACAAAACTATGAAGATATCTTAAATCGATTCTCTTCCATAGATACGGCGCTCCGCGCCATTGCATGTATTCTAAGGTTTTTCTATAATACCCATTCTGCTCATCGTGGCAAATATCAGTGTGAAGGTTCCACCCCTACTAATTCTGAAATCTAAGCAGTCAAATTCCGTCTGGCTGCTTAAGCTCAAAAATCATTTTATTCTGAGGAATACTATGCGTTACTACATAAAAAGCCAATCAATTCAAAAAGTTCAATCTTATCCTTAAATCCATTTCTGGATGAAACAGGGGTAATGCGCTTAAATGGACGCCTTGCACAGTGTCCAACTCTTTCCACTTCTGAACGTCATCCAATTTTGTTACCATACCATAGTAGATTCCCAGAACTTTTGTTGGAACAAATTCACATAGAGTCTATGCATGGAGGAAACCAATTAATGCTTCGCATTCTTCGTCTGGAATATTGGATTCCTCGTGCTACTTCGTTGATTCGAAAAACAATAAGACATTGTAAAATATGCATTTTAGCAAAAAGACGTACATGTACACAAATCATGCTGGACCATTTGATATCAAATCCTTTACAGGTAGATATTGCAAAATTACAAAAGGTTATGTTTGCGTTTTTGTGTGCTTTTCTTCGAAAGCAATTCATTTAGAACCATCTTCTGATTTATCCACGGAAACATTTTTAGCAGCCTTTTATAGGTTTATTTCACGCCGTGGATGTCCCAAGACTATATTCTCGGATAATGGTACCAATTTCGTTGGTGCATCTCGAGAGTTAGAACGAGAATTTAAACTGGCATTAAATGACATTCGTACTAAACTCCGTTGTAAGTTTCAATACCAGGAGCTTTCCTGGAAGTTTAATCCAGCCGGAGCTCCACATATGGGTGGACTCTGGGAAGCTGCTGTCAAAAGCTTCAAAACTCATTTTCGAAAAATGACTAAAAATCTTAAATTTACATTTGAAGAGTTTTCGACAGCACTAACAAGAATAGAAGCTTGTTTAAATTCTCGTCCTCTCTGTCCTATGAATGATAGTCTTGATGATACGGTGGCGTTTACGCCTGGACATTTTCTTGTCGGGTCTCCAATCCTTGCTCCCCCAGAGCCCATAATAAACGAATCTCCTTTGGATATCGTAAACCGGTATCGAAAACTGAAAGCGCTCTCTCAACAATTCTGCCTTCGGTGGAAAGATGAATATTTAAAGAGCCTCCACCATTGCTATAAGTGGAAATTTCCGCAACGCGATATTCAAACGGATGATTTAGTAGTTCTTCGACATGAACAACTACCTCCCACTTCGTGGAAACTCGGTCGCGTCGTAAAAGTCTATCCGGGAATCGAGGTCATGTTAGAGTCGCGGACGTGAAGACGGAAAACGGTATCGTAAAACGACCCGTAGTTAAGCTTGTCATTCTGACCGACCAAGAATAGATAGTTGTTCTCTCTTCACTGCGCCATCTCCATTTTTTCGCAAATATGGAAAACTTGAGCAAGATGGCCGCTTCCCTCCCAATTGTGGATGACAACATCCCAATGTCGGATGAAGAGAGAGAGTTTGAAGACAACAATGTGGCTCCTTTGGGATCACAAGACTCGGCTTTTAAAGAAATTATCGAAGCTCCTAATCAGGAGTCTGCTCCGTGTCTTCAAGCCTGCCAAACCAGCTCATCGGCTGACAAGAAGATGGTTGCTTCTCCTCATCGGGAGAATAGCACAGCAACTGTGGCTCTCCCCAGCACCGCATCGGTTGTCTCTCCTCATCAGGAGAGTTGCACGGCAACTGTTGTGTCTAATCCGGGATTTTCGTCCCAAATGGCGGTTGATACCCTTCCGGTACTTCTGCCCAATAATAAAGAAGTAGGACCCACTTCTCCTCATCGGGAGATTGCACGGGCGCATTCTGCTTCAACTTGGACTATTCCTTCGGCGTCTCCCCATCGGGAGCTTGCACACGCCAATGATGAAAACACAGCAAATAGTACGGCCACAATTCCTTGTGGTAATCGACCAGTGGCAGGATCTAATCGTCCACAGGGTCCGAAATGCTCAATGTTCATGCAGAGGCATTTCTTGAAAGATTGTCCCGAGTTCCACAAGCTACCTTGTGTGAAGAGAATTCGATTTGTGGTACAGAATAATTTCTGTTCGAATTGTTTGACCCGATCACATATTCTAAGAGATTGTTTCAGTGTGCGACGATGCAAGAAGTGCAGCAATAACCACCACACCCTTCTCCACTCCAACCAAACACTCCATGGAACTGTCCGGCCTTCGGGTAGTAGAGGCTACACGTCTCGTACGTTATATTCGTCGCACTCGTCCAATTCAAATTCGTCCGCTATAAAGAAGACCTCTGTTAAACGTCCGTTTGGCCACTCTCATCCGATATCGTCAGCCCCTTCGGGCGCCGTCCGTCCGATAGTTCAGTCCATACAGCCCATTGTGACTCTGGGGCCTACAATGGTGGTACAAATTGTTCTTCCGGACCGAAAAGTACCAGTTCGAGCGCTATTGGATCCTTGTGCTGGACATAGTCGAATTTGCTCAACGCTGACTAGTAAACTCCAGCTCAGCTCCTTAAACGTTGGCCAGGATTTGTTCTGCCAACTGACTTTACAGTCTTTTCACGACCAGACGCAGCTGCTTCGTGTATCCGCACTTAGCATGCCCTTGAGACATGTGGTCACTCCTGCGCAATCTGCTCCAGACCTAATAAAGGACCACTATGCTGGGATGCAACTAGCAGATCCCGAATTCTACAAGTCCGCTCACATCGCACTAATTCTTGGTCCCGATGTGTACCCGAAGGTTATTAAATCTCAAACCCATTCGAGCCCAGGGTTCCCTTGGGCTCAACTTACTATATTTGGTTGGGTGGTATCCGGTCCTCGCCCACTGTGAAGTTGCCCGAGATGATCGGCCTAAATCGAGACCCATGGTCTAAAATTTGTTGAAGGCAATCTTCTATTGCCTTGATGGTTCATCGACAATCACTTGTTTTTGAAAAAATGAAAAAAAAAAATAAATAAATAAATAAATAAATAAACTGAATAAAGAATGCTCAAAAAAATTGACGGTTATACCTTTCATTTATTTGTATTTTAATCTTTAGATCTAAGCATTATTGTTGTAACATACCTAGATGTTTCAAGGGCGGCGGTAATGTTTAATTTACAATTAAATCTAAGCCTAAAATGCAACTCGTCATTATTTCTAATAATTTGCCATCATACCATTTTATTCAACTTTGAACTTTCGTTCAAAGTTAGCGATGGCAAATTCTAACGAGTATTATCTGTCAATTTACGCGGCTCTTGAGACATCTTGGCTTTCTCGTTGCTTTTTCTTCTCTGGTTTTACGGATCTTCGTCCTAACAACATCGCTGCAACACCAATTGTCCAACAAGGTATATATTAGTTCTTCGGCTAATTCAAAAACATTAATAAAACCGCCAATTTTTTATTTTAAAATACTAATTTTCCTGTGTTTTATTTTCCTTTAATTTTATTTACACTGCTCCGCAACAGACCCATTATAAACTCCAAATGCCGACTTTTAAACTATTCCGCTGAAAACTGAGACTAAACCCATCAAAGTAATGAATATGGGAAGGTATGGGGACTATAGGATAACGTTGGACCTATTTAGACAATGTTCTGTAACTGTTCCGTTAGAAAGTGTATCTATAATCATCAGGATAACGAATATAGGAAGTTACAATTACAATATATGGGTGATATACGAAGACGTAGGTTATCTTCGAACTGGATTGATTATTTCGATGAGCCTTAAAAGAATTGTCCAGCTTAATATACCCTCTATATTATGTGTTTAATTTCAAACATTAATTCCATTAAGTTGCTTTAATATTACATTTTTGTAACACAGGTGATTTGTCTCCTCCTTAGGTAATGTCCACACCTCTTAATGTGACTGTACTTCGTACATAATACATTTCCTAATAAGTGGTGTTTCGCAATTGCCTCCTTGAGAGTACGAGTACTAACAATCATAGGATAACGTCCTATTGCTAAAAACAAAGTTTTACGAAAAATAATCAATAAATATTGATTATTTGTGTTTTTATTTTTCTCCATTTTTTCTACTTTTATTATTGTCACGCAAACACTGGGCATGTGGTGGGTATACAAATATTGCTTTCAAAATAAGTTATTGTGATTAGATTTAAAAAGTGAAAAAGCGGCAAGATCGACCGGACCATTAGAAAGAAAGAACTGAGGTGGCACGGTTAGCGCTAACGTTTCCGGGACAGAAGGGCCAAGCAGGTGTTATGAAAACATGCCTTTAGCATTGTATTTTCAAAGGTACGAAGTCTAGATAATCGAAGTGGAGTGAAGAAAACGTCATCAAGTTCTTGGAACTATCCAGTGGTATTAGTCAAAAAGAAAGATGGAACACACGATTTTGCGATGACTGCAGAAAATTAAATAATGTTACCAACAATGATAGCTTCCTTCTTCTAAGAATCGATCACATATTGGACATACTAGCAGGGATAGTATATTTCTCCACCCTGGACTTGCAAACAAAGAATTTACCGTTAATGGCGGTTTGATTATTCAAAGTTAAGCCATACGAGTTCCGAAACTCCCAGACTACATTTGAATGCTGACGGAGCATGTTTTAAAGTCGATATTATATTCATGAGAAAAAAGTAAAGTGACCATCTCAACGATTTTACTCGCACTCATGTTTAAACATGAAGAAGTGTGCCTTTGCAATGAAATCGAGGTACGACCACATACCAATAGTAAAATAATCGAAACAGAACTGTGGAATAAGCTTACACATTGAATATTAAACTTATTATTTTAATAGTACAAAAGCCAATTGTTAGCAATTTGTATTATTAATTATAATTTACTTATGTTCATTGCATTTCATAGCCCTGTCTCTTGATGCTTTGGCTATTTTCACTTTTTAGTTACCATTTTGAGTTTATGCATCTTCTTTTATTCGTCAACTTCATGAACATGTGCTGAATTTTTGAAGCTTCCTTATTGTTTATGTTGTGGAATTGAAATTATATATCACAGACCGCATGAATTCATCATTACCTTAAGAACGGGTTTCGGACACATTTATTTCGAAAATTGGCTTGACATAAAGAACAATTTCATGCTGTTAATTTTCACATAATTAATAAATAAATTTGTCAAAAGTAGGTTGTAGAAAAGTTTATGCATTATAATTGCATTGTTAAAATTTGTTATGAAAACTATTTTACCAATATTGTTCTCAAGATGTATTTTTTGGTATGTTGGGTACTAATCAATATATCGGTATAAAAAAACTGCAACAAAGTCAAACTCCATAATTTTTACATTTTTTTTTAATTTTATTGAATGAAAGCTTAAAATGTCGGAAATAGCATCAAATTTTAGAAAAATGTTAGATTTGTTCGAATGTGTCACCACACGAATTACGCTGTCACACGCTGCCTGAATGTTGCCCTGCGGTATTTTGGCCCATTCCCGGCGAAGCGCTTGCTTGAGGTGATCGACACTTTGGTATCTTTTAGTGCCAACCTTGCTCCCCAAAATACTCAGACACAATAGTCCAACGGATTGGTATCCGGAGATTTTGGTGGCAATTGTGCTCTGGAAATGAAGCGAGGAACCTCATTTTGTAACCATTCTTGGGTGGCGCGTGCTGAGTGCGATGGTACTGGGTCCTGTTGGAATGTCTAAGGTATGCGGCCAAAATGTTTGGTTGCCCAAGGCCTAAATACACCCTCCAGAATATTTTCGCGATAATATTCGGCATTTATTCTGATGTCACGGTCGATTAATACGAGTGGAGAGTGACCATTGGCTATCATGGCGGCCCACACCATTACCATGGCCGGCGCTTGATTTCTGGTGGCCAACCGAAGGTGCACATTTTCAGCTGACCTCTTTGGTAAGAAAACACGATCCTTTGTTTGTTAAAAACTGCTGGACAACGAATGTTTTCTCATCGGAGAAAACCAAATTCGACAGTTCACCACTTTCGGCCAAGCGAAGCAACTTTTTATCTCTTTTAAGTCTATTATCTTTCTGTTGCGTCGTAAGTTCTTGTACTTTTACCATACAACCGTTTTGCCTTTATTCGGTATTTTGGTGATATTAGAGACATTATTCACCGGAATTGTTTCGAATTTCATTTTGAAGTTCGGAATCGGTACTTCAGCCTATGACAGAAAATTACTTATCCAGCACCACGTCTTCGTATAGCCCCTCTATAAAGGTTTTTATTTTTTGGAGGATTTTTTTTTTTTGAAAAATTTTAATTTCCTTCCGAATGGTGGAGGGTATAAAAAGTTCGGCCCCACCGAACTCAGCTGCTTTTTTACTTGTTTTTTATTTCATTGGCTTAACATGTCAACTTTGGTTATGTATGTGTGTGTATACTTTTAAATTACATGAAAATTGACTAAAAAAAGTTATAATCAAAATTCTTATTACAATGTACAAAATTTGCCCCTTTTGTGATGAAATAACTCTTTAAGATATATAGAACATGATTTTGAAATAAAAATTTGACCTTTCATTCAGTTTTTGCGTTTTTTTATTTAATATTCTAAGTCAATGCCAACATTTGTTTTTTTTACAGTGTCCACCATACAACATTTTCATTTTAAACTAGTATTTTTTCGTCAATGTTAACACTTATCTCATGTCTGATTTGAAATATAATTAGTACGCTTGGACAACGCTGCAGAATGTTTGCGATTGCAAACTGCAGGAATGTAAAAGCTCATGTCTGATTTGAAATATAATTAGTACACTTGAACAACGCTGCAGAATGTGTGCGAAAATTGCATACTGATTTTGGAAGAACTCAACTTCATATGTAAATAGGCAAATTGTCTGTACCACAACGGCAGGAATGTAAACCCGATAACAACTGCAGGAATGTAAACTCGCAGAAAGTTGTGGCTTGAGGGGACGACTTGAATATGCTGTTGAATGTGACACCTAGGATTGTGGGGTAATTCGTGGTTGGCGTTATTTTCCCTGGACTTGCACATTAAGCTCTCTTTTCATCTCCGCAGACCATGTGTGTCTGTTAATTTATTGGCGATTATTTTCATATTCCTCTCGTGGAAGTGGGCGGCAAGCTCCGCGAAAAAGGTGTTGAATCTTACACATATGTCATCAATAAAGGGGCCCGATCTCATGATCGTACAATTATCTGCCGTCTCGAGGGCGAAGAGTTCCGAAAAGGTATAGCTTCAAACTTGGTAAACAGTGGTATCGTTTCATACTTGGCCGGACGGTAGTTCTGACGTGGTTGACTCTATCAAATGCCTTTAAATAGGCTTGTTTCGTTTTCATCCTCGACTGGTATGTGTATATGGCGTGCAATGCTGTTGTGGTGCTGTGTTGTGGATGAATCAACACTGATGATGGTTGGCAACTGGATAGCTTTCTCTGATACTGGGGAAGGGTAAGCATTAAAAGACTTTGCTACTGCCGACTAAAACGAAATGGACCTGTTCGATTAACCTTATCTGGCATCCAGGCTTCGGGTGGCTATCACAGGTTGAGAGCGGTACTCTGCTCCCGGCATATCCAGTTATTTTTGAGATTACGTCCGGGCCCGAGGTTTTGTATGACTTAGAGTTCTAGATGACATTTGCAACATCAATCAGCGTAAGCCGTGGTGGTGCCACCTCGGCGGGAAAAGATATCGCTGATCCTCTCTGGTCATTGCCTAGGACGGAATGCCGCAACTCATGGTGGCGCCCTACTAACAGCGGTATAACAACTGGTGGGATATACACATTAAGCACCTCTACCTCGGCGGTTCCACGCTTGACTTATACCCCATACATTGCATGTATAGATCACTAGAGACTAGCTCAAGCGAGATAGACCTGTATCATGTTAGAATAATATGTCAAAAATTTTTTTTTTTCAAAAACAAGTACATTGTCATGTTTTCTTATACGATGCTAATCGGATGATATGCCTTTTCAACAATTTTAGTGAATTTTAACAATTTTTCATTCAAAATTTTCAATTTTAAAATTGATTGGACAGTTCATTGTTCCAGCACCTGTGTTGATGCGACTACCTACAAGAATGATGTAACGGGAACGCTTATCCCCCACCTTTACATCTGGTGCGATCCTTCCCCAGTATGTTGTAACCATAACAACACTGTTATCTGCAATTTTCATTGGGCTTCATTCATTGCACCGCTGCGGTCAAAAAATAAATTTCTGCATCTCATCTACTTTGCCTCGGAGACCGTTGCATTTCATTTGCAAGAACGGTGCACAATCCGGAGTTGGTTCATCAGATGCTGATTGGCGTAAGATGCTGCTGTTCGGAAGACTGCGGTGGAGTACCGTATGCCCACGAACACTCACCTGATGTTGAGCACGATGCAACATAATCCCTTTCGCTGTAGTCTCTCAACCGACCTCATCCGAAATAATTTCTGAAGTGATCTCTTGGGTCTCATTTAGATTCCGAGGCATTCCTTTAGACTGAATAGATATGATATAACATAAACACAACCCTAAGAGTGTTCATTCTTGAAACCAGAGGCAGTTTAAGGTGAGAGTACTGATACTTCTGATTTTGCTCTGTGTGCAATACTGTCGCAAGGAGAAATTGCAAATAATGTATCAATATGTTGTGAAAGCCGTTATATGAACAAGTTTGGGGAATTCTGTTTTTCTATCCTTATCATTCTGTGAACGAATGACCGTAAGATGTAGCGATAATCCTTATTATCAAGAATGCGTAGCTCATGTGCAGTATGGGAAGGAAATAGGTATTAACATATGAATTATAAAAAGTAAAAAAAGTGAATATAGGTAGGTACTAATGTATGGGGCCTATACGAAGATCGGGACCTCCATAGACAATTTTCTGTCGTAGACTGTAGTTTTCATTACGAACTCTAAATATGAAATAGCAAATATAGGAAAGTACCGTTTTATGGGGGATACACGATATCGCGAACCTATATAGACAATACTCTTCAGGGGGTAAAGTACTCAGAAGGAACTCCTTTTTGGATTTTCAGACAATTTCATTGAAAAATATGGCTGCAATCATCAAATTATTATTCTTTTTGACCCTCCATACTATGTATGGTGGAGGGTATAAAAAGGAATGAACTAACAGAACATACCAAAAACCCTTAATTAAAACTGATACACAAATAGACGATTTTGAAATAGTGGTAATTGACACCGTAGAACCACCCTTTAGACCCTCTAATAACCATATTATATATTAACGATGAAGTGTGAATTGACTAAATACATAAGAGCAGTACCTAAAAAAGACAAAATAAGCCAAAGTGAAAGCTTAGAATTTAGATGAACATTTGATAGGGAGGCTCAGAATTTGTAAATGAATGAGATGTGCAAAATAATAAATGTAGAAAATAAGTGATTTACATCATGCCATAATGAGATAGTAAACTCATTTGAAAGAAACCGTCGAGTTCTAAATGAATATTTTCTCTCGCGAATAACTAATATTGGAATAAATGAATATTATGTTATTTACTAGCCATATTGGGTATTGGTATATTATTTACAATGCCAGGCGAATGAATAATCAACAAAGAAAAAACATGTCCCACTGAAAGTTATCCAAAAGAAATAAAAAGAAACTGACACTTTGGTATTTTTTAGTGCCAACCTTGCTCCCCAAAATACTCAGACACAATAGTCCAACGGATTGGTATCCGGAGATTTTGGTGGAAATTGTGCTCTGGAAATGAAGCGAGAAACCTCATTTGGTAACCATTCTTGGGTGGCGCGTGCTGAGTGCGATGGTGCTGGGTCCTGTTGGAATGTCCAGGGTCTGCGGCCAAAATGTTTGGATGCCCAAGGCCTAAATACACCCTCCAGAATATTTTCGCGATAATATTCGGCATTTATTCTGATGTCACGGTCGATTATTACGAGTGGAGAGTGACCATCGGCTATCATGGCGGCCCACACCATTACCATGGCCGGCGCTTTCTGGTGGCCAACCGAAGGTGCACATTTTCAGCTGTATGTGTGTGTATACTTTTAAATTATATGAAAATTGACTAAAAAAAAGTTATAATCAAAATTCTTATTACAATGTACAAAATTTGCCCCTTTTGTGATGAAATAACTCTTAAAGATATATAGAACATGATTTTGAAATAAAAATTTGACCTTTCATTCAGTTTTTGCGTTTTTTATTTAATATTCTAAGTCAATGCCAACATTTGTTTTTTTTACAGTGTCCGCCATATAACATTTTCATTTTAAACTAGTATTTTTTCGTCAATGTTAACACTTATCTCATGTCTGATTTGAAATATAATTAGTACGCTTGGACAATGCTGCAGAATGTTTGCGACTGCAAAATGCAGTTGAAATATAATTAGTACACTTAAACAACGCTGCAGAATGTGTGCGAAAATTGCATACTGATTTTGGAAGAACTCAACTTCATATGTAAATAGGCAAATTGTCTGTACCACAACGGCAGGAATGTAAACCCGATAACAACTGCAGGAATGTAAACTCGCAGAAAGTTGTGGCTTGAGCGGACGACTTGAATATGCTGTTGAATGTGACCCCTAGGATTGTGGGGTAATTCGTGGTTGGCGTTATTTTCCCTGGACTTGCACATTAAGCTCTCTTTTCATCTCCGCAGACCATGTGTGTCTGTTAATTTAGTGGCGATTATTTTCATATTCCTCTCGTGGAAGTGGGCGGCAAGCTCCGCGAAAAAGGTGTTGAATCTGACACATATGTCATCAATAAAGGGGCCCGATCTCATGATCGTACAATTAACTGCCGTCTCGAGGGCGAAGAATTCCGAAAAGGTATAGCTTCAAACTTGGTAAACAGTGGTATCGTTTCATACTTGGCCGGAGGGTAGTTCTGACGTGGTTGACTCTATCAAATACCTTTAAATAGGCTTGTTCCGTTTTCATCCTCGACTGGTATGTGTATATGGCGTGCAATGCTGTTGTGGTGCAGTGTTGTGGATGAATCAACACTGATGATGGTTGGCAACTGGATAGCTTTCTCTGATACTAGGGAAGGGTAAGCATTAAAAGACTTTGCTACTGCCGACTAAAACGAAATGGACCTGTTCGATTCACCTTATCTGGCATCCAGGCTTTGGGTGGCTATCACAGGTTGAGAGCGGTACTCTGCTCCCGGCGTATCCAGTTATTTTTGAGATTACGTCCGGGCCCGAGGTTTTGTATGACTTAGCGTTCTAGATGACATTTGCAACATCAATCAGCGTAAGCCGTGGTGGTGCCACCTCGGCGGGAAAAGATATCGCTGATCCTCTCTGGTCATTGCCTAGGACGGAATGCCGCAACTCATGGTGGCGCCCTACTAACAGCGGTATAACAACTGGTGGGATATACACATTAAGCACCTCTACCTCGGCGGTTCCACGCTTGACTTATACCCCATACATTGCATGTATAGATCACTAGAGACTAGCTCAAGCGAGATAGACCTGTATCATGTTAGAATAATATGTCAAAAAAATTTTTTTTTCAAAAACAAGTACATTGTCATGTTTGCTTATACGATGCTAATCGGATGATATGCCTTTTCAACAATTTTAGTGAATTTTAACAATTTTTCATTCAAAATTTTCAATTTTAAAATTGATTGGACAGTTCATTGTTCCAGCACCTGTGTTGATGCGACTACCTACAAGAATGATGTAACGGGAACGCTTATCCCCCACCTTTACATCTGGTGCGATCCTTCCCCAGTATGTTGTAACCATAACAACACTGTTATCTGCAATTTTCATTGGGCTTCATTCATTGCACCGCTGCGGTCAAAAAATAAATTTCAGCATCTCATCTACTTTGCCTCGGAGACCGTTGCATTTCATTTGCAAGAACGGTGCACAATCCGGAGTTGGTTCATCAGATGCTGATTGGCGTAAGATGCTGCTGTTCGGAAGACTGCGGTGGAGTACCGTATGCCCACGAACACTCACCTGATGTTGAGCACGATGCAACATAATCCCTTTCGCTGTAGTCTCTCAACCGACCTCATCCGAAATAATTTCTGAAGTGATCTCTTGGGTCTCATTTAGATTCCGAGGCATTCCTTTAGACTGAATAGATATGATATAACATAAACACAACCCTAAGAGTGTTCATTCTTGAAACCAGAGGCAGTTTAAGGTGAGAGTACTGATACTTCTGATTTTGCTCTGTGTGCAATACTGTCGCAAGGAGAAATTGCAAATAATGTATCAATATGTTGTGAAAGCCGTTATATGAACAAGTTTGGGGAATTCTGTTTTTCTATCCTTATCATTCTGTGAACGAATGACCGTAAGATGTAGCGATAATCCTTATTATCAAGAATGCGTAGCTCATGTGCAGTATGGGAAGGAAATAGGTATTAACATATGAATTATAAAAAGTAAAAAAAGTGAATATAGGTAGGTACTAATGTATGGGGCCTATACGAAGATCGGGACCTCCATAGACAATTTTCTGTCGTAGACTGTAGTTTTCATTACGAACTCTAAATATGAAATAGCAAATATAGGAAAGTACCGTTTTATGGGGGATACACGATATCGCGAACCTATATAGACAATACTCTTCAGGGGGTAAAGTACTCAGAAGGAACTCCTTTTTGGATTTTCAGACAATTTCATTGAAAAATATGGCTGCAATCATCAAATTATTATTCTTTTTGACCCTCCATACTATGTATGGTGGAGGGTATAAAAAGGAATGAACTAACAGAACATACCAAAAACCCTTAATTAAAACTGATACACAAATAGACGATTTTGAAATAGTGGTAATTGACACCGTAGAACCACCCTTTAGACCCTCTAATAACCATATTATATATTAACGATGAAGTGTGAATTGACTAAATACATAAGAGCAGTACCTAAAAAAGACAAAATAAGCCAAAGTGAAAGCTTAGAATTTAGATGAACATTTGATAGGGAGGCTCAGAATTTGTAAATGAATGAGATATGCAAAATAATAAATGTAGAAAATAAGTGATTTACGTCATGCCATAATGAGACAGTAGACTCATTTGAAAGAAACCATCGAGTTCTAAATGAATATTTTCTCTCGTGAATAACTAATATTGGAATAAATGAATATTATGTTATTTACCAGTCATATTGGGTATTGGTATATAATTTACAATGCCAGGCGAATGAATAATCAACAAAGAAAAAACATGTCCCACCGAAAGTTATCCAAAAGAAATAAAAAGGAACTGAAAAATTTAGAAATCGTTGGGAATATGAAAGAATCAACCAAAGTTAAATGCCAATTTCGCAGTTGTGCAACTTTTACAGTACAGTTTTTCAGTCTTTTTTGAAGGACGATAAATGTGTGCATCGTGTAGTTATTATTTGCGAAGATTACAATCCAACTCGAAGCTATGAAATTATTAAAGTATCTTCATGAGCATAACTTATCCAAAAATTACAGCCTATTCCACGATCTCGAAAGAACACATTCGCACAACCTTTACACGACAAACAGTGATTTCCATTCCACTAAAATCCATCAGAATGAAAAATGTACGAACGAAATCAAATCAAAGCGAACGAAAACATAAGCATTTCATTGCAGTTTTGCGTTCCACTATATTTTTACTTTCGCACGCATGCGAACACAAATGTGAAAATCAGTCACTTGTGTATTTGCTGTCGTATGACTAAAATTCAGAAATTTTTTTGAAAATAAATATTGCTCATTTATCTTCTACCATATTCTTTTAGGTAAACTTCCGACAAACTTCCTTCAACACATGAAAATTGGCTTCAAACCTAGGAAAATACAGTTTTTATTATTTCAAAAATGTAAAAATACAATCATACTTGTTTAAACTCAGGGGAGTGGGAAAAATGGCTTCGATTAGCGGTAGCAACAACAAGAACTCCCCAGAGTTATTATGTGATGTGAGGTATGTGATGTGTAGGTGAGGTGCGGGTGATACGCGTGTGTGATGTAGGATAAAAAGAAAGACAAATGCAAGAAATAAAACACAGAAATATAATTAGTGTAATTCAATATAAATTCATGGTTTTATTGGTGATTCTTTCTTTTCTAAACAACAAATTACCTTCAGTAATTGGGGTGGCGACAGAGGCCGTGTGCTTTCGCTTTCGTTTCTAAAAGACAAGTGAACGCAGAGGTTCTAAGTGATCGCAGAGGATCCCTTGTCTATTTCTAATACATATGCAAATACAGGCAAGTGAACGCAGAGGCTCTGAGTGACCGCTGAGGGTCCCATGTCTGTATATTATTATAACTACAACCACTTCCAATGAGAGCAAGGTGAGCCTACCGCCAACAACCAATACCCAGCGGCGATCCGCTCACTACGGTATCCGCCAAGGGAGTTGTAGAGGAGATGCCAGTGTGCCATCAGCATCCGTGATTGACAAGTATTGGAAAGTTGTGGTGGAACGTATCGAACTTATGCATTCCGGCCCCCTTTCTAGAACTAAGAGTCTAGCAATCTATATCAATTTATTATAAGTTAGGAAAGAACGTAAATTCAGACTACTAAGTGAGCTATAGTTGCAGATTTCCAAATTATCAAAGCGATATGACGAATTATAAATAGATGCGATTTACTATTTCATGTTTAGCGCAAGTGAATATTTCAACAAAAATTGGATTTTAAAAGATACAATGGTTTTCTTGATTGGTCGATTTCAAAACTGTGTGCCAAATTATATAACATTTGCTGGAGGTACTGAACCGGTGAGGATATACCCGAAATAGATTTTTGGGCCAGTAACGAATCTAAAACAATTTTGGGCGGTTCAGCTTCAATAATCTTACGGTATAAATCAGAGCCAAGTAGCAAATCAATTGGGCTGTCATGGAAAGAATCCGCTAATACAAGATCAGGAATTCGAGTCTTTGAATTACAAGTATATGGTGACGAGAACAACTTTCCTTCGACCTTAGGCAAGATTAACGCTTTTGTTTCCACAATTCTAGATGCGTTTCTAGGGGAAGACAACTTAAGAGAACAGACTTCTCTCCGCGATGTAGATTTAAATTTGTTTGTCAAAGAACAAGTTGAAATACCAAGTGCATTGTTAAGTTTCTTACTTTTGATTGCAAGATTTGCAACTATTGGTACTTCGACAATGTTTAACTACATGGCCACGAGAAAGACAATTTGTACAACACTTATTCTTTTTCACAATTAAGAATTTGTCCTCAAACGAAAGTCGGAGAATATGACTTTGGTTAGGACAAATTGAGCAATAAGCGTTTGGCCGAGGAGGAGGAGCAACACATTTTGACTCATGTACCAATGTCTTTTTTAATGACTGAACTAGATGTACGAACATGAGTGGATGCCAACGATCTAGTGGAGGAGTGATGAGGTGAAACACTGTTTGACGATAACGATTTATTTGCAGGCCTGGGAGGATGAACATTCTTTGACCACAATGATTTAGTAGATGGAATAGGAGAGTAGGCTTTTTTGGGCAAGTACTTTTCAATGGACTGATTTTTCTGTGTGCTCTGAATACACTGCAAAGTTTGTATTCTGTTTGTGAGCAAAGCATCCATATCTGACCAGGAAGGCAACAACGACTTATTTTTATTATTTGCTCCCACAAAGTCAAGGTGGTTAAAAGCAAGCGCTGCAAACAGATATGTACAAGAATTAGATCCCACTGATCCGTGGCGACGTCATGTTGAAGAGTTGAAGGAATGGTAGAATATTGTACGTCAGAAGCAGGGATGGGGGACTGAGGGGCAGATGAACAATTTTCACTAAGTGGAGCTTTAAGGCGATCAAGATGCCTGTTTATGGTGGATAAACACCGAAGATAAGCAATACAAGCTGTACTATATTTTCCCTCAATAACATAAAAACTATCGGACTGGATAGTCTCGGTAGTCTTGAGATATATTTTGCACTCCTCATAAGTGCACAAGACTTTGTCCCACAATTCCCTAATCTCCGATTTCCGAATCTCAAGACTATACACAGTGAACTGTGATACGTCGAGCTGTCCGAAATAAGCTACACTCTTCGGAACAATGTCAGCGGCTCTAATAAGCCGTGTGAGCGTAGTGATCGACATTGTTGCCTAATTTATCACAAAAACAATGCAAACTGTTTGCAAAGGAAATAAAATATGAGCATAGATTGCTATTGTTCAAATGAGATGGGAAATTTTCACAAATAAGAACCTCCAAATACTTCAAAAGCTCAAGTTGTAGCATAGGAGAGAAATTAAGAAAATCTTTTCCTATGTGACATATATCACTAAAATTGCTTCAATATCAAAAAATTAAGAAAATTATTGATTTGGCAAAGCCAATTGTATGGTATTTTTCCAAAATTTATGTAAAATTGACAAGAACCTTAAGATCAGTACGATCTTTGTACAAGTATTTAGCAAAGTCTTGCAAAATTGAGTATCTTTACAAAATATTTGAAGCTAAAGTTTTAAAGTTTATGCCGAATGTTCGGTATATTTTTCCAAAAAACGGAAAATTGAAGAAAATAGCTACAAACTAAAAGTTTCAACGAATATATTTGGCTGGAATATGTGCAATGAATGTCGAATGTAGGGTGAATTTGTCCAAAAATTCCAAAACCCTACGTAGAGTTGCAATTGCAAGCAAAAGTTAAACAAAATCTTAAAATTTAGCAAAGTTAACAAAAACACGATTAATTTTCCCCAATATGTTTTGCTAAATATTTCTGCAAAGAATGCCGAATTTAGGGTGAATTTGTCCTAAAATTCCAAAAACCCTACTACCAATCAAAAATATTTCAGAAAATTGTCTAAAAATAATTTCTACAATAATTTACGAAAATTCAGAATTTTTACTGTTTTACCCCACTGTGCCAACCCAACAACGAATATCGCACAAAGTGGAATAAAACACAAGCGACGTCGGCAGAGAAATGACTATGCGTAAGCAGCTACGCACCCACACAAGAACCGACGCTACAAACGATCCAACAGTGAGAGTTGGAGACCAAAACACTTTGATGTTATTTCTATTGAATATCAAACCGACGCTAAAAAGGGCGCGTGGAATGATGAAGTATTTTTGTTGCAATTTTTGGCAATGCAAATTCTCAAGTGAGAATTGATCGATGGTTAGAAACAAACGAAGGAGAATTGCAAAAACAATAAATGTGAGTTGGTGACGACGACAAAGTAACCAATCGACAGATGGATGCACTGTTATTACAAGTGTGTTGTTATTGGTAATTAGAAACAAACAATTCTCTTTGAAGGGCTCAACCTTTGAAACGTGAAGGGGAATAACAACAGCGAACGTTTGGTTGGTGAGAAATTGAGCAACAAATAAACCAAACGACCGAATATAAAAAAATGTGTGTATGCTGTTATTACCAATTTTGGTAATGCAAATTTTTTCTTCAATTATGGCGAGGAAATTAAACAACTCCTTTGAGAAATCCACTTGTTGGATTGATGTAAGGGAATTGCTGAGTAAGCTCTGAGCGAAACAAAAGAGATAGTAAGACTTTCAATTCTCACAAATGGTTCAAACTTTGAAATGAGAATTAGAAAACGAAATAAACGAACAGAGCGGTAATGACAAGAGCACCAAATATTGTTGTATGATCAACGCGACGACGGATAATCAGTACAAGTGAAGCTAATTATTTTCACAACAAGAGAACTAATTTTTGTAGGAAAATGCGCTTGTATAACACAAGAAGTGTTAATATAAGTCGACCAACTGACTTGTTTCCAAACGAAAGGCAAAAGTATGATCAACGCAATGTAGGTTGATCAGTACAACGAATGCAATTTAATGCAACGAGAGTGGACTGTATTCAAATTACAATAACACACGCGAAGGGTGATTGAAGCTCGACCAATATTATGTTTTTTTCCGAATAAAAACAATTGACATATGCACTAAACCGCGGGTAGCTCACTACAAATAGAGATCTGAAATTACGTACCGGGTTTTTAGTCTAATATGTTGATGATTATGATGAGAGAGAAGGACTTCTTCATCCAATAAAGGGAGCAACGACAAGGGGATGGCTTCAACCCGGCTCGATGCGACCAATGTTTAAACTCAGGGTAGTGGGAAGAATGGCTTCGATTAGCGGTAGCAACAACAAGAACTCCCCAGACTTATTATGTGATGTGAGGTATGTGATGTGTAGGTGAGGTGCGGGTGATACGCGTGTGTGATGTAGGATAAAAAGAAAGACAAATGCAAGAAATAAAACACAGAAATATAATTAGTGTAATTCAATATAAATTCATGGTTTTATTGGTGATTCTTTCTTTTCTAAACAACAAATTACCTTCAGTAATTGGGGTGGCGACAGAGGCCGTGTGCTTTCGCTTTCGTTTCTAAAAGACAAGTGAACGCAGAGGTTCTAAGTGATCGCAGAGGATCCCTTGTCTATTTCTAATACATATGCAAATACAGGCAAGTGAACGCAGAGGCTCTGAGTGACCGCTGAGGGTCCCATGTCTGTATATTATTATAACTACAACTACTTCCAATGAGAGCAAGGTGAGCCTACCGCCAACAACCAATACCCAGCGGCGATCCGCTCACTACGGTATCCGCCAAGGGAGTTGTAGAGCACATGCCAGTGTGCGAATCAGCATCCGAGATTGACGAGTATTGGAAAGTTGTGGTGGAACGTATCGAACTTATACAATACTTTTTCACATGATCCATAAATTATAGGGCTACAGAAATATCCATTTTTAATTTTTTTAAGAACACAAGTAATTAGAACAAAATCATTGGGAATATTATGTTTCTTTATTTACAATTTGTTTGTTTACAACCGAGCTGCCAGTTCACGCAGAGCCTGCTTACGTATGGTTGCATTCTGATACGAAAGTGAGTGACTAGCTTTCGTTCGCACAAATTTTCGATATCGTGGAACAGGCTGTAAGTCATATTATCATAAGCAGTACTTAAGGAATATTTTTAAGAAAAAAAATCAGTATCTTACAAACGCTCAGCAAAGATAGATGTGGTGTCTATCAAATTACTGATCCTGGTTTACAAAACTTTTCAAAAAACTATAAAGTGTTTAGAAAATTTTATACTTCATGGATTGTTATCTATCAAACATTTATAATCTATCAAACCTTTATACCAAATTTGAATTTTAAAAACTGCAACCAATTTCAGACTGCTGTCATTTCTAAGCCACTCGTCCGACAGCTGTTAAAATTATTCCAGTGACAGCTCATTATATTGTTTACAATCGTACAAAAGCTTTTTGTTGAAAATTTTCCAGAAAAAAGTTATTCGAGATGGAATTCAAGCGTGATAGTGTGATTTCTTTATATTTGACTGGAAAACCACAAATGGGTGTCGTTAGAGCACTCCAGCATTTAAATGTGAATAAATCTTTTGTGTCTCGTACCATCGCTCATTACTGTAATACTGGTAACGTAGCCCGAGTGGACGGAAGAAAACAGCAACATGAGCAGAAATGGTTCGAAAAGTAAAGAAGCGACATAATCGAAATCCGCGTCACAGTGGCCAAAAAATGGTTTGTGAGCTGAAATACTGAAAAATGATAAAGCCATTGAAATTCAAAAAGTGCAAGAACTTACACCGCAACAGAAAGCTAATAGACTCAAAAGAGCTGAAGAGTTGCTTCGCTTGGCCGAAAATGGTGAACTGCCGAATTTGGGTTTCTCCGATGAGAAAACATTTGTTGTCCAGGAGTTTGTAAACAAACAAATGATCGTGTTTTCTTACCAAAGAGGTCAGCTGAAAATGTGAACCTTCGGTTGACCACCAGAACTCAATCGCCGGCCATGGTGATGGTGTGGGCCGCCATAATAGCCGAAGGTCGCTCTCCACTCGCATTAATCGACCGTGGCATCATAATAAATGCCGAATATTATCGCGAAAATAATCTGAAGGGTGTATTAAAGCCTTGGGCACCCAAACATTTTGGCTGCAGACCTTGGACATTCCAACAGGACTCAGCACCATCGCATTCAGCACGCGCAACCCAAGATTGGTTACAAAATGATGTTCCTCGCTTCATATCCAGTGCAGAATGGCCACCAAAATCTCCGGATACCAATCCATTGAACTATTGTGTCTGGAGTATTTTGAAGAGCAAGGTTGGCGCTAAAAATGCCAAAGCGTCGATCACCTCAAACAAACGCTTCGCCGGGAATGCGCCAAAATACCGCAGAGCAACATTCGGCACCGTGTGACGGTTTCATTGGCCGTTTGAAGGCCATAATTCGTGTCCAAGATGACCAGTTTGAACAAATATAACATTTTTCAAAAAATTCATTCAATAAAATTAAAACAAGTTAAAAATTATGACGTTTGACTTTGTTGCCGTTTTTTTATATCACCCTGTCACTAATATCCTTTTTATACCCTCCACCATACTATGGAGTGTATATTAACTTTGTCATTCCGTTTGTAACTCCTTGAAATACTCATGTCAGACCCAACAAAATATATATATTCTTGATCAGCGTAAAACTCTTAGACGATTTAGCCATGTCCGTCTGTCTGTCTGTCCGTCTGTCTGTCTGTCCGTCTGTCCGTCTGTCTATTGTAATCACGCTATCTTTCGAACGAATTGAGATAGAATTCTTAAATTTTGCACACGTGTTTATTTTTCTAGTAGGCAGGTTAAGTTCGTAAATGGGCCATGTAGGTCCACGTTTTTATATAGCCCCCGTATATTAGCGACATTATTCACCGGAGTTGTTTCAAAGTTTGTATTTGAGATTCGTAATGGATGCTACAGCCTATGAAAGAAAATTGTCTGTGCAGGTTCACGTCTGCGTATAGCCCCCATATAACGGTACCTCCCAAAATTCGGTATTTTGATGATTTTAGCGCCATTATTCACCGGAACTGTTTCAAATTACGTATTTAGAGTTCGTAATGGGAACTACAGTCTGTGACAGAAAAATTTCTATGCAGGTCCAGTTCTTCGTATATCCCCCATATCTTTCGAACGAATTGAGATAGAATTCTTAAATTTTGCACACGTGTTTATTTTTCTAGTAGGCAGGTTAAGTTCGTAAATGGGCCATGTAGGTCCACGTTTTTATATAGCCCCCGTATAACGGTACCTCCCTATATTCGGTATTTTGATGATATTAGCGACATTATTCACCGGAGTTGTTTCAAAGTTGGTATTTGAGATTCGTAATGGATGCTACAGCCTATGAAAGAAAATTGTCTGTGCAGGTTCACGTCTGCGTATAGCCCCCATATAACGGTACCTCCCAAAATTCGGTATTTTGATGATTTTAGCGCCATTATTCACTGGAACTGTTTCAAATTACGTATTTAGAGTTCGTAATGGGAACTACAGTCTGTGATAGAAAAATTTCTATGCAGGTCCAGTTCTTCGTATATCCCCCATATAACCGTACCTCCCAAAATTCGTATTTTGATGATTTTAGCGTCATTATTCACCGGAATTGTTTCAAATTACGTATTTAGAGTTCATCATGGGAACTATAGTCTGGGATAGAAAAATGTCTATGCAGGTCCAGGTCTTCGTATAGGCCATATATATCAGTACCTCCCTATATTCGGTATTTTGACGAGTTTAGGTACAATACCCACCGAAATTGTTTGAGATATCGTATTTGACGTTAGTAATGGATGCTATAGCCTGTGACAGAAAATTGTCTATGCTGGTCCAGGTCTTCGCACAGCTCCCATATAATGGTACCTCCCTATATACGATATTTTGATGGTTTAAGCTACATTATTCACCGTTTATTTCAAGTTTCGAATTTGAATATGGTAATGGCAAACAATGCCTATGTAGGTCCACGTCGTATAGACCCCAATATTATGGCAATATTCGGTATTTTTAAAATTTAACAGAATTGTTTAAGGATTTTATTTTTTTTTTAATTTTCAAATTCGTTCCAAATGGTGGAGGGTATTCAAAGTTCGGCCCGTCCGAACTTACTGCTTTTTAACTTTTTATACCCTCCACCATACAATGGAGGGTATATTAAATTTGTCATTCCGTTTGTAACTCCTCGAAATACTCATGGCAGACCCAACAAAGTATATATATTCTTGATCAGCATAAAATTCTAAGTCGATTTGGCCATGTCCATCTGTCTGTCTGTCGTAATCACGCTATCTTTCGAACGAATTGAGACAGAAGACTAAAATTTTGCACACGTGTTTATTTTTCCAGTAGGCAAATACCAAATTTGAAACAATTCCGGTGAATAATGTCGCTTTACGAACTTAACGCGCCTACTGAAAAAATAAACATGTGTGCAAAATTTTAGCCATCTATCTCAAATCATTCGAAAGATAGCGTGATTACAACAGACAGACAGACGGACATCGCTAAATCGACTTAGAATTTTACGCTGATCAAGAAAATAAATACTTTGTTGGGTCTGACATGAGTATTTCGAGGAGTTAAAAACGGAATGACAAAGTTAATGTACCCTCCATAGTATGGTGGAGGGTATAAAAATGTCTATGCAGGTCCAGGTCTTCGTATAGGCCCCATATATCAGTACCTCCCTATATTCGGCATTTTGACGAGTTTTGGTACATTATTCACCGTTTATTTCAAGTTTCGAATTTGAATATGGTAATATATAATATAACGGCTGTATTTGGTATTTTTAAAGTTTTAACACAATTTTTTAAGGATTTTATTTTTTGAAAATTTCCAAATTCGTTCCAAATGGTGGAGGGTATTCAAAGTTCGGCCCGTCCGAACTTACTGCTTTTTAACTTTTTATACCCTCCACCATACAATGGAGGGTATATTAAATTTGTCATTCCGTTTGTAACTCCTCGAAATACTCATGGCAGACCCAACAAAGTATATATATTGTTGATCAGCATAAAATTCTAAGTCGATTTGGCCATGTCCGTCTGTCTGTCTGTCCGTCTCTCTGTCTGTCCGTCTGTCTGTCTGTTGTAATCACGCTATCTTTCGAATGCATTGAGATAGATGGCTAAAATTTTTGCACACATATTTATTTTTCCAGTAGGCAGGTTAACTTCGTAAATGGGCCATGTAGGTCCACGTTTTCATATAGCCCCCATATAACGGTACCTCCCGATATCCGGTATTTTGATGATTTTAGCTACATTATTCATCGTTTTAAAAGAATTTTTTATGTTTTTTAGGTTTTTTGTTTTTTTTTTTTTTTTAATTTCCAAATTCGTTCCATATGGTGGAGGGTATTCAAAGTTTGGCCCGACCGAACTTACTGCTTTTTAACTTGCTTTTTTTTAAATATTTAAACCACATATTTGCACTGTTCTTCCGAGTTATAACGTAAAATCTTCCTTGTGGATTTTCGGTAGTACATACAATCTTTAATCTTACTGATATGTGTGTCTATCTTTGTGGACTTTGTCCTCATCTTTTCTTGCTGCTCTTTGTCGTTTCATGTTTGTATTACGTCTTCGCCGTCTGCTATTAGTTTAAATAGTGGAAATTGTGATTTTGTTGTTAGAAGTCCAAATTTCTCTCCGAGCGAAGGAAGCCACTTCACATCTTCGGAGAATTGAGTGTTTGTGTATTTAGAGACCATTTATCATTCTATTTTATGCCAAGATGTATCATTTCTTGCTGTTTAAGTTTTTTGAATTTTCTTTTCTGCCACGTCCGATATTATTTTGCATATATACAGGGTGAGATGAAAAAACTGTTGGTGATGAAATTCAAGCGTGATAGTGTGATTCTTTATATTTGGCTGGAAAACCACAAGTGGCTATCGTTAGAGCACTCCAGCATTTAAATATGAATAAATTTTTTGGGTCTCGTACCATCGCATGTTACCGTGATACTGGAAGCGTAGCCCGACGTCAAGGGAGTGCCAAAGGTGACCAATTCGAACAAATCTAAACTTATTCTATATTTTGATGCTATTTCGAAAATTTTTTGCTTTAATTCAATAAAATAATAAAAAAAATAATAATTAAAAATGTTCACCGACATGTAGGTCCACGTTTTCGGTTGATATTGTACCTAAACTCGTCAAAATACCGAATATAGGGAGGTACTGATATATGGGGTCTATACGAAGACCTGGACCTGTATAGACATTTTTCTGTCACAGACTGTAGTTCCCATTACGAACTCTAAATACGTAATTTGAAACAATTCTGGTGAATAATCGCGCTAAAATCATAGAAATACCGAATTTTGGGAGGTACCGTTATATGGGGGATATACGAAGACCTGGACCTGCATAGACGTTATTTTGTCACAGACTGTAGTTCCCATTACGAACTCTAAATACGTAATTTGAAACAATTTCGGTGAATAATGGCGCTAAAATCATCAAAATATCGAATTTTGGGAGGTACGGTTATATGGGGGATATACGAAGAACTGGACCTGCATAGAAATTTTTCTGTCACAGACTGTAGTTCCCATTACGAACTCTAAATACGTAATTTGAAACAATTCCGGTGAATAATGACGCTAAAATCATCAAAATACGAATTTTGGGAGGTACGGTTATATGGGGGATATACGAAGAACTGGACCTGCATAGAAATTTTTCTGTCACAGACTGTAGTTCCCATTACGAACTCTAAATACGTAATTTGAAACAGTTCCGGTGAATAATGGCGCTAAAATCATCAAAATACCGAATTTTGGGAGGTACCGTTATATGGGGGCTATACGCAGACGTGAACCTGCACAGACAATTTTCTTTCATAGGCTGTAGCATCCATTACGAATCTCAAATACCAACTTTGAAACAACTCCGGTGAATAATGTCGCTAATATCATCAAAATACCGAATATAGGGAGGTACCGTTATACGGGGGCTATATAAAAACGTGGACCTACATGGCCCATTTACGAACTTAACCTGCCTACTAGAAAAATAAACACGTGTGCAAAATTTAAGAATTCTATCTCAATTCGTTCGAAAGATATGGGGGATATATGAAGAACTGGACCTGCATAGAAATTTTTCTGTCACAGACTGTAGTTCCCATTACGAACTCTAAATACGTAATTTGAAACAATTCCGGTGAATAATGGCGCTAAAATCATAGAAATACCGAATTTTGGGAGGTACCGTTATATGGGGGATATACGAAGACCTGGACCTGCATAGACGTTTTTCTGTCACAGACTGTAGTTCCCATTACGAACTCTAAATACGTAATTTGAAACAATTTCGGTGAATAATGGCGCTAAAATCGTCAAAAAAAAGGAATTTTGGGAGGTACCGTTATATGGGGGATATACGAAGACCTGGATCTGCATAGACATTTTTCTGTCACAGACTGTAGTTCCCATTACGAATTCTAAATACGTAATTTGAAACAATTCCGGCGAATAATGGCGCTAAAATCATCAAAATATCGAATTTTGGGAGGTACAGTTATATGGGGGATATACGAAGACCTGGACCTGCATAGACATTTTTCTGTCACAGACTGTAGTTCCCATTACGAACTCTAAATACGTAATTTGAAACAATTCCGGTGAATAATGGCGCTAAAATCATAGAAATACCGAATTTTGGGAGGTACCGTTATATGGGGGAAATACGAAGACCTGGACCTGCATAGACGTTTTTCTGTCACAGACTGTAGTTCCCATTACGAACTCTAAATACGTAATTTGAAACAATTTCGGTGAATAATAGCGCTAAAATCGTCAAAAAAAAAGGAATTTTGGGAGGTACCGTTATATGGGGGATATACGAAGACCTGGATCTGCATAGACATTTTTCTGTCACAGACTGTAGTTCCCATTACGAACTCTATATACGTAATTTGAAACAATTCCGGTGAATAATGGCGCTAAAATCATCAAAATATCGAATTTTGGGAGGTACCGTTATATGGGGGATATACGAAGAACTGGAACTGCATAGACATTTTTTTGTCTTTTGGGAGGTACCGTTATATGGGGGCTATACGCAGACGTGAACCTGCACAGACAATTTTCTGTCATAGGCTGTAGCATCCATTACGAATCTCAAATATCAACTTTGAAACAATTCCGGTGAATAATGGCGCTAAAATCATCAAAATACCGAATTTTGGGAGGTACGGTTATATGGGGGCTATACGAAGACGTGGACCCAGATAATTTTCTGTCATAGGCTGTAGTATCCATTTCGAACTTCAAATACCAAAGTTGAAACAATTCCCGAGAATAATGTCGCTAAAATCATCAAAATACCGAATATCGGTAGGTACCGTTATAAGGGGGCTATATGAAAACGTGGACCTACATGGCCCATTTACGAACTTAACCTGCCTACTGGCAAAAAAAAAAAACATTTTTGCAAAATTATATGTCAATTCGTTCGAAAGATAACGTAATTACAACAGACAGACAGACAGACAGACGAACAGACAGACAGACGGACAGACAGACAGACAGACGGACATGGCTAAATCGACTTAGAATTTTACGCTGATCAAGAATATATATACTTTGTTTGGTCTGACATGAGTATTTCCAGGAGTTACAAATGGAATGACAAAGTTAATATACCCTCCATAGTATGGTGGAGGGTATAAAAATATGAAGATTAAGACAAATGACAGAATGGTTTCATTTGACGTAGTATCACTCTTCCCGAGCATACCGATTGATCTTGGTATTCAAATAATCGACGAACGGTAGGAAGAACTGAAACAATACACAAATATTATAAAGGGCCTATTTTTCAGCATCCAGTAAATTTCGCATTGAGGACAACCGATATTTCAAATACAACGACAGGATATATAAACAAAGAATAAGAAGAATAGACTGTCAATGTGCACAACAGCTTCTCCAGTTGTGGCGGATATAGACATGGAGAAACACCTGCATGAAAAAACTGACAACGAAACCCAAAATATTAACGAAATACGTGGACGATCTCTTTGTAATAACTGGGGAAGATGCGATCAATGATACATTGAATATGCTTAATAGTTTCAGCAACAATATCAAATTCATCATGGAGGATGAAATGAATGGATGTTTAGAATATCTGGACACAATAATATATAGAAATAAGGACAAATTAGAATTAGACTGGTATCAAAAACCTACGGCATCAGGGGGAATTATAAATTTCTTTTCGAAACATCCCAAGCAAATGATTATAAACACTTCAAAAAATTTTGTACATAGAGTAATGAACAAACACAAAATCCAAGATATTCTATGATTTACTTACCAAATTTATCAGAAAGATTCTAAATCTAAATTTATATGAAAAGAACAAATATATAATAGCCCAGAAAAACAACAACATTCTCAAAAAGCTATTAAGCAATACAAAAGACTAAATACAAAACTCTGATAAACACAATGCGATGTACCAAATACAATGTGATGGCAACCCTAACGAAAAATATGGGAAACGTTATGTTTGTACCACACACACACAGCTCATAAGTCTGATTTAAAAATTTGAAACCAAAATTACACACAAACAAGTTAAAAAGCAGTAAGTTCGGCCGGGCCAAACTTTGAATACCCTCCATCATTTGGAACGAATTTGGAAATTTTAAAAAAATACAATCCTTAAAAAATTCTGATACATTTTAAAAATACCGAATATTGCCGTTATATTGGGGTCTATACGACGTGGACCTACATAGGCATTGTTTGCCATTAGCCATTACCATATTCAAATTCGAAACTTGAAATCAACGGTGAATAACGTAGCTAAAATCATCAAAATATTGTATATAGGGAGGTACCATTATATGGAAGCTGTGCGAAGCCTTGGACCAGCATAGACAATTTTCTGTCACAGGCTATAGCATCCATTACTAACGTCAAATACGATATCTCAAACAATTTCGGTGGGTATTGTACCTAAACTCGTCAAAACACCGAATATAGGGAGGTACTTATATATGGGGCGTATACGAAGACCTGGACCTGCATAAACATTTTTCTGTCACAGACTGTAGTTCCCATTACGAACTCTAAATACGTAATTAGAAACAATTCCGGTGAATAATGGCGCTAAAATTATCAAAATACCGAATTTTGGGAGGTATCGTTATATGGGGGATATACGAAGACCTGGACCTGCATAGACATTTTTCTGTCACAGACTGTAGTTCCCATTACGAACTCTAAATACGTAATTTGAAACAATTCCAGTGAATAATGACGCTAAAATCATCAAAATACCGAATATAGGGAGGTACCGTTATATGGGGGCTATACGACGAAGTGGACCTGCAGACAATTTTCTGTCATAGGCTGTAGCATCCATTACAAATCTCAAATACCAAATTTGAAACAATTCCATTGAATAATATCGCTAATATCATCAAAATACCGAAGTTTGGGTGGTACCGTTATATGGGGGCTATACGAAGACGTGGACCCAAATAATTTTTTGTCATAGGCTGTAGTATCCATTTCGAACTTCAAATACCAAAGTCGAAACAATTCCGATGAATAATGTCGCTAAAATCATCAAAATACCGAATATCGGGAGGTACCGTTATATGGGGGCTATATGAAAACGTGGACCTACATGGCCCATTTACGAACTTAACCTGCCTACTGGAAAAATAAACACGTTTGGAAAATGTTAGCCTTCTATTTCAATTCGTTCGAAAGATAGCATGATTACAACAGGCAGACAAACTACATGGCTAAATCGACTTAGAATTTTACGCTGATCAAGAATGTATATACTTTGTTGGGTCTGACATGAGTATTTCGAGGAGTTACAAACGGAATGAAAAAGTTAATTAATATATAATATAATATAGTATGGTGGAGGGTATAAAAACTGACCAAAATCTCAAAATATAACGTTCAGGACTCAATAGCGAATTAATCAATCGAATCAATTAAGGCAAATGACGGAATGGTTTCATTTGACGTAGTATCACTCTTCCCGAGCATACCGATTCATCTTGGTATTCAATTAATCGACGAACGGTGGGAAGAACTGAAACAATACACAAATATGACAAAGGGCCTGTTCATAAAAGATGCTAGTTTTTTGCGCAACACTGTTGTTTGTTACATTACCGGTGGCTGCATAAATAACATCATAAAAAAATGATGTACATATACACACACACAGGCACATATATGCAGCCACCGGTAAATTCCAATGCTGAATTCAAATAAATAAGCATCGTCACCAGCCAAAACAGGTTTGCTGTGACGATGCAAATTGGAGTTAGATCAGTTCTGTCTCGAATTTAAAAGCGCGTACGCAAGGTTCCCCCCCGAAGTGAACAGTGCCCAAAAACAGAAAAAAAAAACAAAGTGTCAACAAAAAAAAAAAAAAAAAAAAAAACATCATACAAAAAACATAAAACATTGTACATAAAACCAAAACCAATTGAACAAAAAAAAGTAAAAATTAATTGAACAAAAAAAAAAACCTAAAACTAGAACAAAAAAGTGTGTACGAAACAAATTGAATTTTAAACATTGAAATAAAACAATACAAAAAAAAAAAAAACAAAAATAAAACAACATCTTTTAATTAAAGAAAACATAAAAAAGGTGAAATAAAAAAATAAAAAACTGTTTTTAGAATATTAAAAACAAAAAAAAAACAAAGTATTAAGTGGACAGACACAGTGAAGTGAAACAAAAGTGCATAATAACATATAAATAAATAAATTAACAAAAAGTGACGTTTAAAAAAGTGCAACCAAAAGAAAAAGTGCTAAAAAAAAAAATAGAAAGTACACTGTGCTACAAAAAAGTGACATTAAACAAACAAATATATATTTTTACAAATTTACTACAAAAAAGGGACAACACACAGTGCTACAAAACAAACAGAAAATACACAGTGCTACAAAAGTGACATTAAAAAGTGATACAAAGTGACATTACACGGTGCTACAGAACTAAAAGAAATTACACAGTGCTACAAAAATAAACAAAAATTAATTAAATTTTTTATTTTTTTGGCAAAAAAAGTCTACACAAAAGACAAAATACAAAAATAAAAAGTGTAACAAAAAGTGACAGTACACAATATTACAAAAAAACCAAACAAAATCAAGAAGTACGCAAAATTGTGGAAGCTGCCAGAAGACCACGAAGGACTCCGGCAACACAACAACAATAGTAACAACAACAACAAGAGGAACACTACAATAACGAATTTTTTTTGAGACCCAAAGGCCAAATCAAAGTGAGTACTCAATCAAATTTATCTTGTTGGACATAAAGGGCATACCGGGAGCAGGCAAATCCTCAATATTTGTATTGACCCGAAGATTCCCATACTTTGAAATCTCAAGTTGACACTTTTTAAAGTTGCTGCGTTGCCTCTAAGACACTTTTTTGAGAAAATTTCCCTTTTTGGAGCCATTTTGTGGACGGACATCTAAATATAGACTCACATAGGCGCAATAAGTACTTATAAAATAGCGCGAATTTTCATACACATAAATACATAATATTGGAATTTGCTGAACGTGCAGTTCAAAAAATAAATAAGCGCCATATTAAAAAAAAAACATTCTTATTGGAAAATTGGCGTCACTTGACACACATATAAACGCCATATTGGAAAAAAATCTAGCGTCACATAAAAATATATAATCGCCATATTTTTAACATTTTTGGCGTCACAAAAATACATAAGCGAAATACATAGCAACCGTTTGGATTTTGCAAATAATAGCGTCTAGTGGATGGACATGAAACAATACTTAACCTAGAATTTTTTTCGGGATTTTTGAAAAAAATTAGATTGGCGTCTGTGGACAGACAAAAGAGAAAAAAATCGATTCCATATATAATATAACACACTTTTATTATATTTTACAAATCTCTTAACATTTTTAAATCAAGAAAAACATTTCTGGGACCCAAAATTTATTTCTGGATTTTTTCGCAGAAATATTTTGCTGGTATTTTTTTTTTTGCTTTTTGCTAAAACAAACATTTTGAAAGAATTTGCTGAACGAAAAAAGTTACTTTTTGGAAACTTTTGTGGAAATTTTAATTGGAGTTTGACACAACAAACATTTTGCTGGGATATACAAATTTTTTGGAAAATTTTGCAAATTATTGGAATTTTTCTGGAGAAAAAAATTTTGTGGAACTTGACCCAATACTAGCAACTTGTGATTTTAAATTAATTACCTAGCGTTTTTAGAAAATTTGTTGCTTCAACCAAAATTTCATAGCAATATTTTTGGCTCGTCAAAATTTAAAATTCCTCCTGCAATTTTATGGTAATATTTTTGAGGATATTTTGTTCGACAACCCAGTACACATTTTTATTTCAATAGAAAATATTTTTCCTTTTTGGAAATATTTATTGAAAATTTTCATTTTCTACAATTTTACTGCTGGGAAAAAACCCTCGTTGGTGGAAAATCAAAAATCTTTTGGTCGTTTTTGTATCGTTTTTTGCCTGTACAATCCTCACCTTTACTCTTTTTGGAATAATATTGATGGACAACCCAGCAAACATTTTTAAACAAAATTATTTCGGCGTCTCATACAAAGTAAAGTTTTTGGGATTTTGCAAGAACTTTCAAGTCTTTGGAACAAAACGAAATATAATTCGACCCAAACCAAAAATTGTACATAGATTTCGTTGATCAAATTGAAGAAGATAGCTTATCCTTATTTTTTAAAAATAAAAATTTGGATAAAAGTTTGAATCTTATTCCAAGTCAATCCTTTTCATTGGGTTGCCTTTCCTTTTTGCAACACAACAAAATTTCGGTAAAGGTTAATACTCAGTCATCAAGATGGATAAGACCCTAAGCGAAAAATTCGCAAACTGCGTCAACGATCTTCAGGATTATATTTCAATTTTTTCAATAACCAAACCGGATGACACGGTTCATACTTTGGAGACAACACGCATGGAGTTGGATTCTGCATGGGACCAGGTCAAAAGGGCATATTTAGACTGCCGTGATTATGTTCCAGAGGAAGGAGGAAAAACCATCGACAAAAATAAACTGAGGAAACATTATATGGATACCATGGGATCATATAAACAGGCGCTGAGTTCAATAAATGGACAAATTCAAAATATTTTGGATGAAAAGGCACAGGAGAAAATGAAAAGAGATTCAGAGATGTCACAGCAAGGAAAGGAAGTGGATTTTACGCCAATATCACGGCTGCCGCCATGCGACACAGACACCTTTAAAGGGGGTTATCGAGAATAGCCGACTTTCAGAGATTTATTTTCGGCAATTTACATAAACAATTCAAAATTAAGTAATGTCGAAAAGTTATTCCATTTGACTCAAAAGACAGCAGGAGAAGCACCAGAAATTATAACGCATGTTCCCCTAACTAATGATGGATTTGCACTAGCGTGGAAAAATCTTACGGATCGTTATGAGAACAAAAGGATGCAAATTAATGAAGAAATTAAAACACTTTTTAATCTACCTGGTGTTTCTACAGAGTCAAGTCACACTATTCAAAAACTACAACGCACTGTAAATAGCTGTATTCAAACTTTGGGGATGCTTGACGTCGATGTAAAAGGATGGGATCCGATTTTAATATACATTTGCTCAACAAAATCACCTAGAGGCTTCCTAGAAGAATTCGAGAACTCATTAAGCGATTGTAAACAAATACCAAAATGGGAACATTTTGACGATTTCTTAACAAACAAATTCAAAACCTTGGAAACAGTAGGGAATATAAAACCCTCAACATCAAAATTTGCTCAACAGAAGCAAAATAGCATCAATAAACCTAGATTTTTGAAAACATTTCAAACAAATGTCGCAAAAAATACAACCAATTTTAGAGGAAGAAACAACTTAGCACAACCTCAACAAAATAAAACACAAAATACTCAAACATGTCAAGTCTGCAAATCAAATCATTTTATCAGGGATTGCAGCGAATTTTTAAAAAAGAGTGTAAATGACAGAATTCACACTGTGAAAACGTCACACTTATGCTATAACTGCTTGTCTTCAAACCACGGAGTAAAAGATTGCAAAAGTCGCTTTGGTTGTCGTATCTGTACTATGAGACATAATACTTTGTTACACAAGGGGTCGGAAACCCGAACCACAAACACATACCTAGCTCGAGTGGAAGCACAACCTAGTACCAGTGCTGCTGCTCTTTCAAATCACATACAGTCCACTACCAACCTAGAACCAACTACTATTACCTCTTTGACCCTCCAAGATGAGCGAATTAGTGAGCAACAATCTAGAGGAACTCTACTTTTCACAGCAATAGTACAAATTGAAACCAAAGGACAACTATACGATGCCCGAGCTCTAATAGACTCAGGATCACAATCCACTTTTATTTCTGAGAAGATGAAAAACCTCTTGAAATTACCCACAAGGAACAATCTAGTTCATATCACCGGCCTTAGTCAATTTGTTGCCGAAACATCTACGAAATCTTGCTTGTTTACTATGAGATCCAAATACGACCCTAGCTTTAAACTGGAAGTATGGGCTCCAGTTCTAAAGAATTTACCTTCAAATTTACCACCACAAAACTTAGATGAATCACAACTTCGAGATGTAACCTCATTAGAACTGGCTGACCCGAAATTTTACGTTAGTCAACCCATTGATTTACTTATTGGAATGGACATAGGACCATTAATATTCACACTTGGAACTCCGATGAGAACATTTGGATCAATTTTAACTCAAAAAACCAAATTTGGATGGATAGTTGGAGGACCCATACCGGGAAGCACTCTTCAACGAAAACAAATATCACTTCTAAATACAACATCAATAGAGAAAGTACTTACACGATTTTGGGAGGTGGAAGAGACACCTAAAAAAGTTTTACGGTCAGAAGAAGACCAATTTTGTGAACAAAATTTTACTGAAACAACAATACGAAACAAGGATGGAAGATATGTGGTGACTCTCCCATTCAAAAAATGCGAAGAATTAGGAAATTCCCGAAACATCGCCTTAGCTCAATTCTACAGAATGGAGAAAAAACTTATGAAAACGCCCGAGATAAAAGAACAATATGATGCCTCAATACTTGAATATTTAGAACTTGGTCATATGCGGAGGATCAATCCGGATGAAAGAGACGAAATGCCCAATTATTATCTACCACATCATGCAGTAATTAAGCCAGATCGAATCACGACAAAGTTAAGAGTCGTCTTCAATGCTGATGGGCAACATCAAACAAAACAAGTCTCAATGACATATTGTTTCCGGGACCCATTTTACAACAAGATTTGGTACTACAAATTCTAAAATGGAGATTTTTTAAGTATGCTTTTAAAGCCGATATTACTAAAATGTATAGGCAAATACTGTTGGATTCAACTCAAACAAAATATCAAAGAATTCTGTTTAGAAAATCGCCAACAGACCCAGTTGAAGACTATGAATTACTAACTGTAAAATTTGGAGTAAATTGCGCACCGTTTCTGGCACTGAGAACTCTTATGAAATTGGCAGATGATGTTCAAGATTCGTATCCAAGAGCTGCAAGAATTATAAGACAAAATCTTTATGTGGATGATGTACTTGCGGGTGGACACACAATTGAGGAGACTATAAAAGCTCGGAAGGACTTAGTAGCAGCGCTCGAATCCGCTGGATTTCAACTTATGAAATGGGCCTCAAATTATCATACAATAATAAAAGATATTCCACAAGAAAATTTATTGCCTCTTAACTTGTTGGATATCTCTGAAGATGCGTCCACGAAAACGTTGGGAATTCGATGGAATATATCAGGTGATTTTTTCACTTTTACAGCTCCAACCGTGGAAAACAAAAACATTTACACAAAACGAGAAGTTTTATCAACTATAGCCAAATTGTTTGATCCATGCGGATGGCTAGCGCCAATAGTGGTCGTAGCAAAACTGATAATGCAACAAATTTGGCTGGATAAAATCGATTGGGATGATACACTGAAACCAATCACCCATATAAATTAAACTGTCAAAAATAGCAATGATATTAAATCTCTCAGAGTTCCAAGATGGATACAGTTTACACTAGATGCTTCTGTTGAGATTCATGGATTTTGTGACGCATCGGAGAGCGCGTATGAAGCAACGCTATATGTTCGGATTGAAAAAACTGACCATACCACACACACCTTTTTATTAGCAGCAAAGACTCGTGTAGCACCAATCAAAAAACTATCAATACCAAGGCTCGAATTATGTGGGGCAGTATTACTTTCCAAATTAGCAAAATCTATTACAAACAGTCTACAAATATCAAAATATTCAACACATTTTTGGACAGACTCTACTATCGTTTTGGCCTGGTTAAAAAAGCCTCCTTGTCATTGGAGCACCTTTGTGGGAAATAGAGTCTCGGAAATATCTGATAATGTTGGGCAAGAAAACTGGAAACATGTTGACTCTGAAAGCAACCCAGCTGACATTGCTAGTCGTGGATGTTCTCCAACTGAACTAACGACTCATGAGCTCTGGTGGCATGGACCTCAATGGCTCAAAATGCCAAAAGATCGTTGGCCATCGCAAGATATCCCAAACGACACAAATTTAGAGGCTAAAGCTGTAAAAGTTCTGACTATATTTCAAGAAAGAGATGATCCATTAAAAAATTTCTCATCATTGGCAAAAGTCTACCGATCATTCGCCTATGCTCTGCGATTTTGGAAAATACTGGCGCAAATCGGCAAAATCTTCGCTCCTCATCAATAGATCTTACCGCAGCCGAAATCCAAGATGGAAAACGATCTTGCATAATTCGTACACAAAAATTCGTTTATGCAGATGAATATAATTCACTAATGAAAAGGTCTCCAATTTCTCCATCTAGCCCTCTATTGACGTTAAACCCTTTCTCGACTCAAAGGGTATTATTCGAGCTAATGGCAGATTAGTTCAATCTCCAGCCCTTACATATAGCGAACGTCATCCATAATACTACCACACGGAACTACCCTTAGCAAATTGTTGGTCGAATTCACTCATAAGATCACTTTACATGGTGGTAATCAATTGATGACCCGAGTGCTAAGATCCGAATTCTGGATATTTGGACTCAAATCTCTGGTTAAACAAACTATACGAAAATGTCGAATCTGCTTAATTCACAAGAAACAAACCCAAACTCAAATAATGGCCTCGCTGCCACCCGAACGTACTTTTCTGTCTCGACCCTTTACAAACACTGGGGTAGATTTTGCAGGACCCTTTAATATTAAAAGTTATTCAGGAAGGGCTTGCTTTATTACAAAAGGCTATGTTTGCCTGTTCGTCTGCTTCGCCACCAAGGCTATACATTTAGAACCAACTAGCGATTTATCTACATATGCCTTTCTCGCCGCTTTCTCCAGATTCATAAGTCGGCGAGGTTGTCCGTCTTGTATATTTTCCGACAACGGAACCAATTTTGTGGGAGCGGTCGATCTATTAAAGCGAGATCGATTAGCTTTCATGAAGAATATTCAAAGTACCACAATCCAAAACAATTTCAATCAAAATCTTACTTGGAAATTTATCCCGCCTGGCGCTCCGCACATGGGCGGTTTGTGGGAGGCCGGCGTTAAATCGTTTAAAATGCATTTGCGAAAAAGTATTCCAAAAATGAATTTCACATTTGAAGAATTTACAACTATCTTAGCAAGAATTGAAGCCTGCCTTAATTCGCGACCCTTAAGTCCTGGTAGCGATGATCCAATGACCTTTCCCCGTTAACTCCTGGTCATTTCTTAATTGGAACATCAATTCTTACTCCTGCTGAACCCGACATTTCCGACACAGATCTTAGTCTAGTAAATCGTTGGAAACGACTCAAAGTTATTTCACAATACTTTTGCAATAGGTGGAAATTAGAATATCTCCACGAACTTCACAGAAGAACTAAATGGAAGCGTGAAAAGGAGAATGTCAAAGAAGGAGATTTAGTAGTCATAAAGGACGATAGGTTGGCTCCAAATGAATGGAAGTTGGGTCGAATTGCAAAAACATATCTCGGTAGCGATCAGAATACGAGGGTTGTAGACATACGGACATCAAGTGGCAACATTAGCAGACCTATTACAAAAATTGTCAAATTGTTTTCCGACTGACTAGCCGGAATCCTACTTAAAAAAGAACATAGTACTCGCCTTTGGTTTTTTTCAGATATGGCTGCCTACTTGCCCAATCAAGACTGCCGTTTAGATGATCGCAGCCTCAGTCCCAACCAATCCGCACGTCCAACAGCGAGAAGTTCTAGCAGACCCAGACGCCCAACCGAACCCATTCCCAGCAGACCGGCTCATAGACACCGCAGACTTCCCAGTTCCACATCGCCAGAAAGACGTCAACGAAGCCGCTCCGCTGCAAGATCCCGCCAACGCCAAGAACGACCCAGCTATTGGCAGTATTCCTGTGGGTTGTGTCAGGAGGACCATGCCCTCAGTGCTTGCGAGAGGTTTCGCCACCAGACCCCCTTCCAGCGCTATGAGACTGTGGAGCGTAGGGGGTACTGCAGAAATTGCCTTGCCAGAAGTCATTTGGCCCCTGACTGTCCGTCGTTGACTGGTTGCAGGAGGTGCAACAATCGGCATCATACGCTGCTACACGGGGCGTCTCAGCTGGAGGAAGTATCTCTAAACGTGGAAGTTGTAACAACACCAAACTTTGCGTGGGATTTGGTATTTGTGCCAACGGCTATGGTGCGCATCAAAGCTGACAAAACAGAGGGGTACACCATGATAAGAGCATTAATCAGCCAATCAGCGACGATGTCCAAAATATCGTATGCGGCTTTCCGTAGATTGGGCTTACAATCGCGGATTTACAAAGGGCAGCGATTTACCACATTTACTGTTTCGCCCCGCCGCACAAACAGCCACTGGAGTCTTAGAGTCAATGCCTTGATAATCGAAGATTTGCCCAGGCGCATTTACTCGGACCCGATCCTCGAGGACCCCACAAGAAGTTTCAGAAATTGCGCCCTAGCCGACCCTGATCCCCGAGGCAACAATCCCGTCGATGTGGAACTGGGTGCTGACGTTTACTCAGCCATAAGAAAAGACGAGTGCAAGGAGGCTGGAATTGGAGATGTCCTGGCCTATGATACCCAGCTGGGTTACGTGTTTGCAGGTCCAATAAAAAATATGCCAAAAATATAAAGAACAATATTGTATTTCAAAGATGAATGTAAACACTTGTCATTCGGGGGCCAGAAATGTTCATAAAAGATGCTAGTTTTTTGCGCAACAGTGTTGTTTGTTACATTACCGGTGGCTGCATAAATAACATCATAAAAAAATGATGTACATATACACACACACATGCACATATATGCAGCCACCGGTAAATTCCAATGCTGAATTCAAATAAATAAGCATCGTCACCAGCCAAAACAGGTTTGCTGTGACGATGCAAATTGGAGTTAGATCAGTTCTGTCTCGAATTTAAAAGCGCGTACGCAAGGTTCCCCCCCGAAGTGAACAGTGCCCAAAAACAGAAAAAAAAAACAAAGTGTCAACAAAAAAAAAAAAAAAAAAAAAAAAAAAACATCATACAAAAAACATAAAACATTGTACAAAAAACCAAAACCAATTGAACAAAAAAAGTAAAAATTGAACAAAAAAAAAAACCTAAAACTAGAACAAAAAAGTGTGAACGAAACAAATTGAATTTTAAACATTGAAATAAAACAGTTCAAAAAAAAAAACAAAAATAAAGCAACATCTTTTAATTAAAGAAAACATAAAAAAAGGTGAAATAAAAAACAGGGCCTATTTTTCAGTATTCAGTAAATTTTGCATTAAGGACAACCGATATCTCAAATACGACGACAGGATATATAAACAAAAGAATAGACTGCTAATGGGCTCAACAGCTTCTCCAGTTGTGGCGAATATAGACATGGAGAAACACCTGCATGAAAAAACTGACAACGAAACCCAAAATATTAACGAAATACGTGGACGATCTTTTTGTGATAACTGGGGAAGATGCAATCAATGATACATTGAATATGCTCAACAGTTTCAGCAACAATATCAAATTCATCATGGAGGATGATATGGATGGATGTTTAGAATATCTGGACACAATAATATATAGAAATAAGGACAAATTAGAATTAGACTGGTATCAAAAACCTACGGCATCAGGGGGAATTATAAATTTCTTTTCGAAACATCCCAAGCAAATAATTATAAACACTTCAAAAAATTTTGTACATAGAGTAATGAACAAACACAAAATCCTAGAATATCTTGGACAAACGACAATTTTCCAATAAGATTAATAATTAGATAAATACACCGACAGAATACTCCTAGAGAAACCCAAACGAATTAAAAGATATATAAATCTATGATTTACTTACCAAATTTATCAGAAAGATTCTAAATCTCAAATTTATATGACAAGAACAAATATATAATAGCCCACAAAAACAACAACAGTCTCAGAAAGCTATTTAGCAATACAAAAGACAAAATACAAAACTCTGATAAACACAATGTGATGTACCTAATACAATGTGATGGCAACCCTAACGAAAATATGGGAAACGTTATGTTTGTATCACACACACACAGCTCATAAGTCTGATTTAAAAATTTGAAACCAAAATTACACACAAAAAACAGCGCTTGCGGGACACTGTATATCAGGCAACCACCAGCCAAACATTGAACTTACATTAGGAATGCTATACAATACATTAACAATCTACTGAGTAGATTGTTCTACTGAGTTGTAGTAGTAGTAGAGTAGATTCTACTCACAACAGAGAGAACAACACAGCTTATTGCTATAGGCCATAGATGCCCAATGTAATAGTATTGGTGAGAGCGACGAAATAACACTGGAAGAAAAGATTTTTCTATTCATTTTATTTAGTCGTCAGCGAGATAACGACGAAAGCACATGTGTGGCGGGTGTCGTCATTTTTTTCTTTTTCTGGGAAATGTAAAATTAATAAATGTACATATTTTAGTAATACCCTTGATGAATATAAATGTTGATACTCTAATTGCAGTTACGCAGTAAAAGTGTATTTCTCAAACTATAAGAATTCATCTTATTGCGTTTTTTATATTATATAAAAATATATTTATATTTTTTTAAATTATATTTCTTATTTTTTTAAATGTCTTATAACATATAACACATTGCATATCATCAAAAGCATTTTGTAGCATAACATACTTTTTAAATGACATCATTGACATATCGCAATAATTTTCAGTTTATGTGTTCACTAACAGCTGTCTCGATTACGATTAAATGTAAATATTACACAGAACTTCTGCCTGTGTAGCTTGTCTCTCTCACTCATATTTCTGCTTTCCCATTGGTTGATTGGCGATCAAACAAAAGAGCGTAAGAATACGTGTGAGCAGTGTTGCCGTTTTGGGCGTTTCCGTCCAAATTTGGGCGGAAAAAAGATAAATTTTGTGGTTTGGGCGGATTTTGGGCGGATTTTTTCCATATTGGGTACAAATTTATTTTTCATTGTTTATTTTTACGCAATTTAATTTTTTTTATTACAAACTGAATTTTATATTTTTTATTGAAATGAATCGTTATTTATTTTATAGATTTTTGTTAAGTTTTTTAATAATATAAATAATACATTAGGCTAAAGTCGTGAGGGGCCGACCATGTGATACCCTACAACACTACAATATGTTAGAAGCCCCCTCATGTCCAAATCCATTTTGGAAGATTTCGCTTTTGAAATTATGTGACGGAGCACTGCCCTGATATTACCCTTAGCATTTTGACAAGGGCCATTTTCCCAATATTTATGCACTCCGTCGTGCTGTTAGTTTTTGTGTTCCATTTTACGGCTAAATATATTCCAATGGTCATCCAAAATGCCAGAATTCTTCCCTGTGCTTACCTATTTTCTCAGGCGTGTCGATTGGCTTCAATTGTGTGATTATGAATTTTTTTTCTGTTTTTGGTTCATATATATATATATATATATATGAATATATTGCGGACATCTTTGAAAACAATAGGCCTTGCCCTTCTGAGCCTAACCCTTGTGAAAAATTTCGTGAGGATCGAACGATAATTGCAATCTGTATATAAATAATAACCCTAACCTGTGTTGTATTATAAGTCAACTTGAAAAAATCGCATGCGAAAAAAAAAATATGAAAAAAATAAAGAAAATGTCTCAAAATACTACAAAATCTATATGAACATCATTATTGGTATCTTTTTATGCGATTTTGTAGTATTTATACTTTAATGCCACAAGGGCAATTGACAAAATTTGTCAAAATCGCTCCAGCCATTGTGAAGATATAAGCATTCTAGCTGACATCCCCTTCCTTTGTATATATACATTGTATATATTTCTCTATATATATCCGATATTTTTACTATCGGCATCTACGTAACGGTCAGAATTGACCTGTTCGTCTATTTGTGATTTCGCCGGCAGTAAAAATATTCGCGGATTAATGGTAAAATTTACTTTTATTTATCGCAAATGCTATGGTCTACTAAACCACTAAATATTACCCGATGACCATCAAAATTGGAAGGCTTCTGCCCAGTCCAAAGCTCTAGCCCCATGCTAAACTTCGCTTCGATTGGTCTATAATTGTGACCTGTAGAGCAACTGCAAAATCAGGAAATTTCAGTTTTTGGTCCATTTCAACCCCTAAATATTATGCGATCATCTCCAAAAGAAATAGGGTTCTATTCTGACCTTAACCCCAGCTACATTCTAAATTTCGTGAAGATCGGGCCATAATTGCGACCTGTAGAGTGATTACAAATTTACATGGACATACATAGCTAGATCGACTCAGCTCGGTGAGATAGGAAGATCCATATATACTTTGTGGGAAACCAATATTTCGTGGTGTTACATAATTTTTGGCCCAATCAAACTTATAATACCCCCAACACATAGTGTTGTAGGGTATAAAAACCTGAATAATAATAATGACTTAAATGTATTTAATACATTGAATTCTTGTATTATGTTACTTTTTCAAATATGTATATAAAAAAAAAACTTGAAGTAAAATAACATAACATTTTTATTTTCTCTAAAGTATTTAATACATTGAATGTAATAAAATTTGAGTACCTTTTTTATGTATAGTGTAAAATTGTCATTTTCTTACTTGAATACAAACTACATATAAATTATTCAACTTTTTACAGTTTGGGCGGATATGGTCGATTTTGGGCGGTTTTTAGAAAAAATTTGGGCTGAAATAAAAATTTCAAACGGCAACACTGCGTGTGAGTTGAAATTGCTGAAATCAGCCACTACTGGGCATCTATGTCATAAGATGAGATCCTGCAATATGTAAACAAAATCAGTGAAATATCAACAGCCGACGATGATAGTGAATCCTATCATAGTTTTTAAGTTAACTTGACGGTTATTGTTTACAAGTAAGCGATTTTTGTGTCATAAGAATATTGTGTTTGTTTCTATTTTTAATCAATGCTGTGATATTAAAATTAGGAATATTATATTTTCTTGTAGATCCCTTGAAAATTCAATTTATGCAATTGCGAAATATCGGAGATCGAAAATGAGATAAAATAAAAAACTGACCTAAAGCTCAAAAAACTCGTATTATTAAATATGTATAAACTCACACTTATAGTAGAATATTTGTCAGCATAATATAAAAAAAGATAAGTGAAAATTATGTGATGACATCGAAAAATACGGGAATAATCAAATGAAATTCTCAAGAACAGATGAAATATGTTTTCGAAGTCAAGTAAGTCGACTGCGGAAATTAACGGAGTAGCAACTAGGACCAGGACTATTGTTTGATTTTAAGTTACGTAAACTTTTTGTACCCTCCACCATACATGTGTGGGAGATAAAAACGTCTTTAACCACGAAAACAACGCTCAGTTTGGACACACTTGTTGTATAACTGTTGAATAACAGATATGCGGAAAATAAAAACTATTTTTAAAAATGCTATCTTTTTTAAATTTGTAGTTATTTTTGTTTGTAAACGATAGGGAACATAATTAATTAATAATAATTAAAGTTGTTTCAATAAAACCATTCGTCCTCATATCGATTATTTTTGAATGGGAGAAAATTACATAGCCCACTGTGCGGCAATAAAAAATTGTGCACTACAGGAAAGGTCGTTCCAAGAGCTTTCTAAAACGCTATTACTTGGCGAAATCGATCGCGGAAAATTAGAGAAAATTTGTCTTTTTCGATTTTTCAAAAGGAAAGGTCGTTCCAAGAGCTTTCTAAAACGCTATTACTTGGCGAAATCGATCGCGGAAAATTAGAGAAAAATTGTCTTTTTCGATTTTTCAAAAGTTATCATCGATTCCCACCGTGCGAAAACTACAAATAGTGCAAGCACATGGAATAGCATGTTGAAAAGTCCATGAGGTGTACTTTCAAGATATAGACACTCCTAGAACATTATTCGGACAGATTTTTTAAAAAATATTTTTCATAAAATCAAGTTTTTTCTAAGGGAAACATAAAATTCTCCACTGTGCAGCAATAAAAAATAGTGCACGCATATGAATGGTACCGCAGGAAAGGTCGTTCCAAGAGCTTTATAAAACGCGATTACTTGGCCAAATCGATCGTCGGAAGAATTTACTTTTCTGATTTTTCAAAAGTTATCATCAAGTCCTACACAAAGAGTTCTTTTTGAGTACTTTATAATCTGGAAGAGAATTATCTATATAGGTCCGTGATATCGCATAGTCCCCATATAACGGTACCCCCAATATTCGTTATTTTGCTGATTTTAGCCACATTTTTCAACGGAATCTTCTGAAATTCTACAGAAAGAGTTCCTTGTGGGTACTTTACCCCCTGAAAGATAATGGTCTATATAGTGTCACGCTGTCGTATAGCCTCCATATAACGGTACCTCCCGATATTCAATAATTTGATGATTTTAGCCACATTTTTCAATGGAATTGTCTTACATTCTGCACAAGAAGTTCCTTGTGACTACTTTATCCCCTGAAAGAGAATATATATCTATAAAAGAGGAAAATGTTTGTATGTTTGTTTCTAATTTATGGACTCGAAAACCGCTGAACAGATTTTCCTGAAAATGTCCAAGTATACTACAACATTGCCTGAAAGTAACATAGGCTATAAAAATTATATAAAAAAATTCCACTTGGATCTGGAGATATAGCATCAGAATCGGAGGTATCTCCCAAAAATTTAGATTTTTTATGCAATTATCTATTGATCGATTACAAATACAGTTTCCAAATTTGGAATGTGTAACGGAGTTCGCAACAAAAATAAATTTGCCAGATTTAAATGTAGCTCCCATATATATTTTTGACCGATTTCATGTATTTGCTGCATCAAACACGCTGTGTTTCAATGAAATTTGGAATGTTTGATAGAATTTGTCCAAAAACTGTTTTTTTTTTTTTTGAAAATTTAGTTCCAAATGGTGGAAGGTATTCAAAGTTTGGCCCGTCCGAACTTACTGCTTTTTTACTTTTTTCACATAAACTATTTGTATACCCTCCACCAAAAAAGGTATGGAGGGTATATTAAGTTCGTCATTCCGTTTGCAACTAATCGAAATAATCATTTTAGACCCAACAAAGTATATATATTCTTGATCAGCGTAAAATTCTAAGACGATTTAGTCCGTCCGTCCGTCTGTCCGTCTGTTGTAATCACGCTACAGTCTAAACGAATTAAGATAGGAAGCTAAAACTTTTTGTCTGCAGGCAGGTCAAGTTCGAAGATGGGCTATATCGGTCCACGATATCGTATAGCCCCCATATAACGGTACCCCCGATATTCGGTATTTTGATGATGTTAGCCACATTTTTCAATGGAATTGTCTGAAAATCCATACAAGGAGTTCCTTGTGAGTACTTTACACGCAGACATAGATTTGTCCTTATAGGTCCACAATATCGTATATCCCCCCATATATCGGCACCTTCCTATATTAGATATTTTAAAGATTTTAAAAGAATTTTTATTGGATTTAATTTTTTTTAAAATTTTCTAATTCGTTCCAAATGGTGGAGGGTATTCAAAGTTCGGCCCGGCCGAACTTACTGCTTTTTAACTTGTTTTTATTTCCTTTTTTTCTTGGGTGGGTTATTTCTTTCGATATTTCCCCTTTGCACGATATCCGTTTCAGGACATTTTGAGTCGATCTAGCGGTGTCTATCTAGCTGGGGAAATTCAAGGGAGTATCCAATTTCCTACAAACTTGGTATATCGTAATATTTGTATCAGTTCTGGGACAGATGCGAAAATAGATAATAACGGACACGAATACTAAATTAAAATCAGATTGTCTTGAAATTTCACACATTCCAATATTTCTAGAAATATCAGACCTTTAGAAATATCTTATGGCAGGATGGTACAACACGCAACATTTATATACCCTCCACCATACTATGGAGGGTATATTAACTTTGTCATTCCGTTTGTAACTCCTCGAAATACTCATGTTTTTGATCAGCGTAAAATTCTAAGTCGATTTAGCCATGTCCGTCTGTCTGTTGTAATCACGCCATCTTTCGTACGAATTGAGATAGAAGTCTAAAATTTTGCTCACGTGTTTATTTTTCCAGTAGGCAGGTTAAGTAAATGGGCCATGTAGATCCACGTTTTCATATAGCCCCCATATAACGGTACCTCCTGATATTCGGTATTTTGATGATTTTAGCGACATTATTCACACGAATTGTTTCCACTTTGGTATTTGAAGTTCGAAATGGATACTACAGCCTATGACAGAAAATTATCTGGGTCCACGTCTTGGTATAGCCCCCATATAACGGTACCACCCATATTCGGTATTTTGATGATATTAGCGACATTATTCACCGGAATTGTTTCAAATTTGATATTTAGGATTCGTAATGGTTGCTACAGCCTATGACAGAAAATTGTCTGTGCAGGTCCACGTCTGCGTACAGCCCCCATATAACGGAACCTCCCAAAATTCGATATTTTGATGATTTTAGCGCCATTATTCACCGGAATTGTTTCAAATGACGTATTTAGAGTTCGTAATGGGAACTACAGTCTGTGACAGAAAAATGTCTATGCAGGTCCAGGTCTTCGTATAGGCCACATATATCAGTACCTCCCTATAATCGGTAGTTTGACGAGTTTAAGTACAATAACCATTACATTATTCACCGTTTATTTCAAGTTTCGAATTTGAATATGGTAATGGCTAATGGCAAACAATGCCTATGTAGGTCCACGTCGTATAGACCCCAACATAACGGCAATATTGGGTATTTTTAAAATTTAACAGATTTTTTTAAAATTTCCAAATTCGTTCCAAATGGTGGAGGGTATTCAAAGTTTGGCCCGGCCGAACTTACTGTTTTTTAACTTTTTATACCCTCCACCATACTATGGAGGGTATATTAACTTTGTCATTCCGTTTGTAACTCCTCGAAATACTCATGTCAGACCCAACAAAGTATATATATTTTGATTAGCTTAAAATTCTAAGTCGATTTAGTTATGTCCGTCTGTCTATCTGTCTGTCTGTCCGTCTGTCTGTCTGTCTGTTGCAGTGTTGCCGTTTGAAATTTTTATTTCAGCCCAATTTTTTTCTAAAAACCGCCCAAAATCGACCATATCCGCCCAAACTGTAAAAAGTTGAATAATTTATATGTAGTTTGTATTCAAGTAAGAAAACGACAATTTTACACTATACATAAAAAAGGTACTCAAATTTTATTACATTCAATGTATTAAATACTTTAGAGAAAATAAAAATGTTATGTTATTTTACTTCAAGTTTTTTTTTTTATATACATATTTGAAAAAGTAACATAATACAAGAATTCAATGTATTAAATACATTTAAGTCATTATTATTATTCAGGTTTTTATACCCTACAACATTATGTGTTGGGGTATTAGAAGTTTGATTGGGCCAAAAATTATGTAACACCACGAAATATTGGTTTCCCACAAAGTATATATGGATCTTCCTATCTCACCGAGCTGAGTCGATCTAGCTATGAATGTCCATGTAAATTTGTAATCACTCTACAGGTCGCAATTATGGCCCGATCTTCACGAAATTTAGAATGTAGCTGGGGTTAAGGTCAGAATAGAACCCTATTTCTTTTGGAGATGATCGCATAATATTTAGGGGTTGAAATGGACCAAAAACTGAAATTTCCTGATTTTGCAGTTGCTCTACAGGTCACAATTATAGACCAATCGAAGCGAAGTTTAGCATGGGGCTAGAACTTTGGACTGGGCAGAAGCCTTCCAATTTTGATGGTCATCGGGTAATATTTAGTGGTTTAGTAGACCATAGCATTTGCGATAAATAAAAGTAAATTTTTCCATTAATCCGCGAATATTTTTACTGCCGGCGAAATCACAAATAGACGAACAGGTCAATTCTGACCGTTACGTAGATGCCGATAGTAAAAATATCGGATATATATAGAGAAATATATACAATGTATATATACAAAGGAAGGGGATGTCAGCTAGAATGCTTATATCTTCACAATGGCTGGAGCGATTTTGACAAATTTTGTCAATTGCCCTTGTGGCATTAAAGTATAAATACTACAAAATCGCATAAAAAGATACCAATAATGATGTTCATATAGATTTTGTAGTATTTTGAGACATTTTCTTTATTTTTTTCATATTTTTTTTTCGCATGCGATTTTTTCAAGTTGACTTATAATACAACACAGGTTAGGGTTATTATTTATATACAGATTGCAATTATCGTTCGATCCTCACGAAATTTTTCACAAGGGTTAGGCTCAGAAGGGCAAGGCCTATTGTTTTCAAAGATGTCCGCAATATATTCATATATATATATGAACCAAAAACAGAAAAAAAATTCATGATCACACAATTGAAGCCAATCGACACGCCTGAGAAAATAGGTAAGCACAGGGAAGAATTCTGGCATTTTGGATGACCATTGGAATATATTTAGCCGTAAAATGGAACACAAAAACTAACAGCACGACGGAGTGCATAAATATTGGGAAAATGTCCCTTGTCAAAATGCTAAGGGTAATATCTGGGCAGTGCTCCGTCACATAATTTCAAAAGCGAAATCTTCCAAAATGGATTTGGACATGAGGGGGCTTCTAACATATTGTAGTGTTGTAGGGTATCACATGGTCGGCCCCTCACGACTTTAGCCTAATGTATTATTTATATTATTAAAAAACTTAACAAAAATCTATAAAATAAATAACGATTCATCTCAATAAAAAGTATAAAATTCAGTTAGTAATAAAAAAAATTAAATTGCGTAAAAATAAACAATGAAAAATAAATTTGTACCCAATATGGAAAAAATCCGCCCAAAATCCGCCCAAACCACAAAAGTTATCTTTTTTCCGCCCAAATTTGGACGGAAACGCCCAAAACGGCAAGACTCTGTTGTAATCACGCTATCTTTCGAATGAATTGAGATAGATGGCTAAATTTTTTGAACACATATTTATTTTTCCATTAGGCAGGTTAAGTTCGTAAATGGGCCTTCATATAACGGTACCTCCCGATATAGCCTTCATATAACGGTACCTCCCGATATTAGGTATTTTAATGATTTTAGCGACATTATTTATTCGTATAGCCTCCATATAACGGTACCTCCCAATATTCGGTATTTTGATGATTTTAGCGTCATTATTCACCAGAATTGTTTCAAATTACATATTAATTTTTCGTTATGGGAACTACAGTCTGTAACAGAAAATTGTCTATGCAGGTCCAGTTCTTCGTATAGGCCCCATATATATGAGTACCTCCCTATATTCGGAATTTTGACGATTTTAGTTGCAATACCCACCGAAATTGTTTAAGATGCGGTATTTGAAGTTCGTAAAGCCTGTGACAGAAAGTTGTCTATGCAGGTCCAGGTCTTCGCACAGCTCCGATGTAACGGTACCTCCCTATATACGATATTTTGATGATTTTAGCAACATTATTCACCGTTTATTTCAAGTTTCGAGTTTGAATATGGTAATGACTTTTGACGAACAATGCCAATGTTGGTCCTCGTCGTATAGACCCCAATATAATGGCTGTATTTGGTATTTTTAAAATTTTAACAGAATTTTTTAAGGATTTTATTTTTTGAAAATTTCAAAATTCGTTCCAAATGGTGGAGGGTGTTCAAAGTTTGGCCCGGCCGAACTTACTGCTTTTTAACTTGTTATATCTCCCTTTTCAGAACTCTGAAAGATACAATTGTCCTTGATGGCTATTTTTTGAGATTAATATGTCTCATTGTTGGTACATTTAAAAAAATGCATTTGTGGAAGAATGCTTAAATCACTTCTTTTAAGGCATTGTAAAAAAAGGAAATACAAACAATTCTATAAGTCATATATTTTTCAACCGATTTTTTTTTGTTTTTACCCACTTTCAAAAGTTAATTTAATTTCCTGCCTCACTAATATATGATTTTGTTTGAAATATTATATTTAACTCTTCTAAAGGGTAAGAACTAATATAAATTCATTGTAAAAGACAGAGGGCTCAAACATTGTTTTCGATTTATATATGTTAATATTTTTGACATCATAACCTAACCGTTTTCACTCAAACTCCTATAAACGGCATAACCGACATGCTGAATCTAATTTTTTCGATGATAGTAGAATAGAGCGTTTCTGGCTTTTACTTTATTATTATATTGAATTACATATAAGCGTCGCACACATACATGTTATACATAGCTACCGAATTTTATGATATGTCTGATTTGCATTACTTTATTGTCAGTTTGTAAGTAAAAAAGGGCACACAATAGATATGTTCTATATTCAAGTTTATTTTCAACACCATCTTAAAGACTAATGTATATATAATATAAACAAGTAAAAAAAGCAGTAAGTTCGGCCGGGCCGAACTTTGAATACCCTCCACCATTTGGAACGAATTAGAAAATTTTCCAATAAATAAAATCCTAATATCGGAAGGTATATAGACAAATCTATGTCTTGGGGTAAAGTACTCATAAGGAACTCCTTGTGTGTTTTTTCAGAGAATACAATTGGAAAATATAGCTAAAATCACCAAAATACCGAATATCGGGGGTACTGTTATATGAGGGCTATACGATGTCGCTAACCTTTATAGAGAACTCTCTGTCAGGGGGTAAAGTGCTAACAAAGAACCCCTTGTGTGAAACTTCAGACAATTCAATTGAAATGTGGCTAAAATCATCAAAAAACCGAATATCGAAGGGTACCGTTATATGGGGGCTATACGATATCGTCGACCTATATAGATAATTCCCTTCCGAGGAATAAAGTACCCACAAGGAACTGCTTGTGTGGATTATCAGACAATTCCGTTGAAAAATGTGGCTAAAATCATCAAAATATCGAATATCGGGGGGTACCATTATAAGGGGGATATACGATATCGTGGACCTATATAGACAATTCTCTTTCAGGGGTGAAATACTCATAAGGGACTCTTTGTGTGGAATTGAAATGTGGCTAAAATCATCAAAATAAATAATATCGGGGACACCGTTATATGGGGGCTATACGATCGTCGACCTATATAGATAATTCCCTTTCGAGGTATAAAGTACCCACAAGGAACTCATTGTGTGGATTTTCAGACAGTTCCGTTGAAAAATCTGGATAAAATCATCAATATACCGAATATCGGGGGGTACCGTTATGTGGGGGCTATACGATATCGTGGACCGATATAGCCCATCTTCGAACTTGATCTGCCTGCAGACAAAAGAGAGATCTGTGCAAAATTGTACCTTTCTAACTTAATTCGTTTAGACTGTAGCGTGATTTCAACAGACGGACGGACAGGGATAAATCGTCTTAGAATTTTACGATGATCAAGAATATATATACTTTGTTGGGTCCAAAATGATTATTTCGATGATAAACGGAATAACGAAAACCCTTGAAATTTTGGGTGAGGGTCACTCTTTGGCCGAAGGGCTCAGATAAGGTTGGGTTTTTAGAAATTGTACTAGAACGGTTAGAAAAGTATTAAAAGGTACAAAATATGGCAGCCATTATATATGATGAAGCAGTAGAACCAGACATTTTTTAATTTGGAATGAGAGTCACAGATGGAGTGTGTGATGGGTGTATTAAAAGGTTTTTGGAAATTCGCACTATAATTGTACGAAAAGTACTAATATGTACTACATTTGGTACCATTTCGTATCATGTGAACGGTTAGAGCTAAAAACTTGAATTTTGGAATGCGAATCAAGGTTAAGAAGTAGAGTCGATGTAAGGAGGTAGTATTGGAAGTATAAACTCATGTATGGAGCTGAAATCTTGAAATTTAAAAATTAACATTACTGGTGGTGTGAAACAACCATTTCTCAATATGATTTTAACCACATTTTCACGTAATTTGGTATAAGGTATTCTCAATGGGTTCAAAATCTGGTTGGGGAACATTGTAAATGTAGGTATACATTTTTCTACAACGATACCTCCAGATATTTAGTGATTTAACAATTTATGTCACATTTTTCGATTTTTTTCTTGATATTCCGTATTTGTATTTTACAATGGGTTTTACGACCGTTGTCAAAACATTGTCCATATTGGTCCACGGTTTCAACATAACAAACCGATATTAGGTGTTTTGATGATTCTAGAAAAATTTTGCTTCGCATTTGTTTCAAATTTTGTGTTTGAGTCTTTGACTTTGAATGTTCGTTCCTGCCGAACTAAATGTTTTTTGTGTGTACTAAATTCAATAACGTTTATGAATAAGATGTATTAATGGTAATCCCAACAGTATAAGTCATAAAAGTAGGTTTTTTTCACCAATCTTTTCAAACTTGTCCCAACTGTTTTTTTTTATTTTTAACTAAACGTTCAAGAAAACAATTGGAAGAGCATGTGTATATATTGTAATAATATTAAGGGCAGATAATCTAGTTAATCATTGCTCTGTTTCAGAACCTGCAAGAACCTACTAGTTTTGAATTTTTATTTCGATATCATAGATGAAAAATTGGTTGTGGTAGTAACAAGTTTTACCTTATTGCAGTTCTGGAGTAAAGCATTGATTTGTCATTCAAAAATATATCACAACATACTCGATTTATTTGATACCATAATTGAAGTCACAGTATGAAAAAAACTATTTTCAATGAAATACATACAATTGCAACACTTTGTCTTTAATCTGATGATTGTCTAAAAAATGGTGGGATTAACCACGTAACGTAACTATTAATGGTAAGTGCAACCAGGAGATGGTTTTAACAAGACTGTGCCACATGCCACACTAAAGGTCTCATAGAGAGTTCGATGAACATTTTATTTAACGTTCGGGACCTAATCAATTAGGCGTCTATATCGTGACATTAACGCCTTTAGAATATTTTTGTGGGGCTATATTTAAGCTCATACCTAGACAGATGAGTTCGCTTTAATTGACGCCTTCTAAGACAACATTGACAAAATAATTCGTAAAATACTGGCCGAAATGTTGAAAAAAGTATGCCAAAATTGGACTAAGCGGATTGATGATTTGCGTCGCAATCGCAAATAAATTAAATGGAACGGTATAGCCATAGGGACTAGTTTGCTTCCTGCTGCGCCATTGTGGACCCCAGTGAGTCCTCATCTTCGTCGTTCACATCGTCGTCGGAGTATGAGACTCCCCCACAACAGCAAGTCGTGCAGCAGTTGACGCCACACTTTGCTGTTCAAGTTTCGGACAATGTATCGTTTCTCCAAATTAACTGCCATGGTGTCCGAGGTAAGAAAAACGAAATTGTAAGCTCCATGAGTCGGAAGAATATCAAGGTCGCTGCGATCCTGGAAACAATCAGTGGCAATCAGTCATTTCGCTAGGCTCAGACCACCTCCCCATTATTGTCGCCATCAACATACCACCCGATTTCATAGACTCTGAACGTCGCACGTTCCTTAACCATGGGAAAGCTAACTGGCAAGACTTCGGAAAGTATACTAATCGCCGCTTCAGAGAACTGCCCAACCAATCTGATGTTCAGGTAGCTTTCGGGACATCATCAAAGCCACAGCCGCTCGCTATATACCTGCTGGTCGAATACTTGAAATAAGACCAAATTTCCCAGCAGAGGCAGCGGGATTAGCAAATGAGCGAGATGAGCTTCGCCGTACTAACCCTAATAACCCCAGAGTCAGGGAACTTACTCTGGAGGTAAACAGGTTAGTCGGTGAGCATAAGCGGAAAAAGTGGCTAGAACATCTGAAGCATTGCAACATCTGGATCGGAACGAGTAAATTGTGGGCAACGGTTAAGTCGCTCTCGAAACTCCTCAACCTGTCATTCCATCCTTATAGTTTCCGAATCCAGGAAAGTGGGCAGGGAGGTCCCGCTACTGAAGCCAGGCAAGGTAGCCAGCAAAAGTGATTCATACAGGCCGATATCACATTTGTCACCAGTACCAAAGACGCTTGAGGCTTTATTCCTTTCCAGCATAAGAGAGTGTTTCCCAGTAGCTGATCATCAACACGGATTCCGAAAATGGCATAGCACGACAAAAGCTTTAAACGACATTTCCATACATGTCAGCATAGGACTCAACCAGCCCAGGCCGTGTGATGGTGCACTTGATTTATTAAAAGCTTTTGATAGTGTCAATCATTCCACACTGTTCGAGTACATTAGACGCACCGCCCTCTGGCCAAGTTTGAAACGTAAACTACATGTGTGGACGCCAGTCGTACGTGGAATTCGGAAACAAGAAGTCGAGCTACCATAGAGTGAAACAGGGAGTTCCCCAAGTTGGGGTGATATCTCCGGAACTGTTTAACCTCTACCTTTCAGACATTCCACGCCCTTCAGACGGCATAGATCAAATAGAGTACAGTGGAAAAATATTTAGTCCTGTCAGAGTGCTGCCCTTAGAGCCGCAACAGGGTACCTTCTCATGACACCTGTCGACCATCTAAATTAGGATTCGAAGGTCTTACCTGTACGACAGCATAATAAAAAGCTGTTAATGCAATACCTGCTTGGTTGTTAGCGACAGAGGCATCCGAATCACCACCTGGTGGATAAGCAACCTCCGCCCAGGCACGTAAGGAAAGACCTTCATGATCTATAGAGAGAGGTACAAAGGTATAAGAGAGAGTCTCTAGATCAACAGGCCTAGCAGGCGGGACTGGATAGTGTTCACTCTAAAGCGGTCTCAGAAGTTATTGAAGGATATAGAATGAATACTGTATTAGGAGACTATCCCCTTCCATCGCAGCTGAAGAGCGAGAGCTGCCCGACAAACCCGAGTAGTTTTGGCTCAACTAAGATCCGGATGATGCAGTCGCCTCAATTCCCATTGGGCTCGGATCGACAGCGATGTGCAAAACATCTGCCCAGCTTGTGACACAGAACCACATGACACGCTGCATCTTTTTCGCTGTTCAGCCAAACCTACTCACCTAACTCCAGCCTTGTTGTCGACTCAACACGTACAGGTAGCATCCTTTTTGAGACTGGACTTAGAGACAGAACCCGATTAAGAAGAGTCACATACAAATACCAAGTTTTAGACAAATCCGCGAAGAAATGTTTTAGACAAATTCGTGAAAAAATGTGACAAAAACCATCAAAATACCGAATATCGGGAGGTACCGTTATATGGGGCTATCCCAAAACGTGCACCTATACATGCAATGTTTCGCCACCTGAGCTAGAACCCATTATGACCAACAAATAGTAATTTTTAGACAAATTCGTGAAAAAATGTGCCAAAAATTCTTAAAAATATTCAGGCTTCAAAGTTGTGATGGAGTATTAGCGTTCCTATTGCACCACTCTGTCCAGTGACCCGTACATGGAATGTATGGGGGTAGCGGTCAAGTGTGGAACCGCGGATGTTGAGTTGTACATTCCGCCTTTAAATAGCTGCTAGGCAATAACCGTCTGGTACTAGGGAATTTCAATGCCCATCATGAACTATGGCATTCCATCCCAGGTAATGACCAGAGAGGCATGGCGCTGGTTGAGCAAATCGATAGCTCTATGTTTTGCACAGTGAATGAGGAAGCGCCCACCAGAATTAGGGGAGACTGCCACAGTTCGCCGGACTCATCCATCGTGTCCCCAGGTCTGACGAATGACGTGGCAATCAGTCATTTCGCTAGGCTCAGACCCGATTTCATAGACTCAGAACGTCGCACTTTCCTTAACCATGGGAAAGCCAACTGGCAAGACTTCAGAAAATATACTAATCGCCGCTTCAGAGAACTGCCCAACCCATCTGATGTTCAGGTAGCTTTCGGGACATCATCAAAGCCACAGCCGCTCGCTATATACCTGCTGGTCGAATACTTGAAATAAGACCAAATTTCCCAGCAGAGGCAGCGGGATTAGCAAATGAGCGAGATGAGCTTCGCCGCACTAACCCTAATAACCCCAGAGTCAGGGAACTTACTCTGGAGGTAAACAGGTTAGTCGGTGAGAATAAGCGAAAAAAAGTGGCTAGAACATCTGGATCGGAACGAGTAAATTGTGGGCAACGGTTAAGTCGCTCTCGAAACTCCTCAACCTTATAGTTCCCGATTCCTGGAAAGTGTGCAGGGAGGTCCCGCTACTGAAGCCAGGCAAGGTAGCCAGCAAAAGTGATTCATACAGGCCGATATCACATTTGTCACCAGTACCAAAGACGCTTGAGGCTTTATTCCTTCCCAGCATAAGATAGTGTTTCCCAGTAGCTGATCATCAACACGGATTCCGAAAATGGCATAGCACGACAACAGCTTTAAACGCCATTTCCATACATGTCAGCATAGGACTCAACCAGACCAGAACAGAGCGTTTCTTCCTTTTACTTTATTATTATATTGAATTACATATAAGCGTCGCATACATACGCATACATCCATGTTATACATAGCTACCGAATTTTATGATATGTCTGATTTGCATTACTTTATTGTCAGTTTATAAGTAAAAAAGGGCACACAATAGATATTTTCTATATTCAAGTTTATTTTCAACACCATCTTATAGACTAATGTATATATAATATAAAAAACAACTTAACAAACTGTTCCAGAACTGCAGGAATGTACAATTTTTTACTAGGATAACCAATTTTTCCTTATGACATCGAAAACAATTAAAAAACTAATACATTCTTGCTGGTTTTAGAACAGAACAAAAATGAACATATATACTTTAAATGTAAAAGTTTCAGGAGATATGTAGGAGTGCATGATTGTGAACTTCAGCCCTTAACATCACAACACCGGATGGATTAACCTTCACTTTTATTTTGGTATTGGAATGGAGAACTCCGTAATCGACGTTTTCATATAAATCCTAAAATCATAAGAGCATATGATAAAATGGTTGTTATTCAAGTATATATATAAAATATAAAATATAATGAATAAAAAAGTATCGGCCGACAGATGTATACCCTCAGCCGATTATTTTAAAATATTTTGACTTCTGTTATGAATTTTCAAACTCTTGAACCTCTATGGAGTGGGTTTGGAAAGAATGGGTCAATATAGTCCATTTCGTATCTGACCTCAATAAATATGATATATATATATATATATATATATATATATATATATATATATATATATATATATATATAATATATAATATATAATATATAAATAAATAAATAATATATATATATATATATATATATATATATAATATATATATATATATACATGTATATATATATATATATATTGGGAGGTGTGAAATTTGAAGACAATTGGACTCTTACATCACATTATTCATGTAATTTTGACCATTTTTGGGAATGTACTTGATGGCTCACCTGACTTAGCTTTGACGTAAATATTAGGATTTGCAAATATGGAACAAAATCGGATTATCCTTTCTCTTTCTGTGCAAAAAATATAGTTTTTGAAAAATTTGACCTTTTGTGGGGAGTGGATATTGCTTATCTCCGAGCTTGATCTTAATTCGACAAAAATATTACGATGTACCCAGTTTGGACCAAATCGGAGAGTTTTCGTGCGCACCAGACAGACAGACGGACGATCCAAAGAGACCTAGGGTCTAAAACCGTTATTTCGACAAGTCACGTTTTCACCGTATCAAATTGTATATAACCTCTGTAGCCATATGGCTGAGGGTATAAAAACAGTTTCTTTAATTTCAATATTTTTACGTTGCGTTTACATCAGAATTGCGTTTGTAGGTGATGTAAGCTTTCCAAACATTGCAACTTTATCTATATTAATAAAAGAGTAATGTAATTGAGTGACTGACTGACTTAACGATTCATCAACGCCCAGACGAAACGGCTGAAGCTTGGATCTTGAAATTTTGGGTGAGGGTCACTCTTGGGCCGAAGGGCTCAGATAAGGTTGGGTTTTTAGAAATTGTACTAGAACGGTTAGAAAAGTATTAAAAGGTACAAAATATGGCAGCCATTATATATGATGAAGCAGTAGAACTAGACCTTTTTAATTTGGAATGAGAGTCACTGATGGAGTGTGTGATGGGTGTACTAAAGAGTTTTTGGAAATTTGCTCTATAATTGTGCGAAAAGTACTAATATGTACTACATTTGTTACCATTTCGTATCATGTGAACGGTTAGAGCTAAAAACTTGAATTTTGGAATGGGAATCAAGGTTAAGAAGTAGAGTCGATATAAGGAGGTAGTATTGGAAGTATAAACTCATGTATACAATTAGAATTTGGAGGATCGGATGGAGCTGACATCTTGAAATTTAAAAATTAACATTACTGGTGGTGTGTAGGATTGATTTTCGAAATTTGTACTTATGTGCACTAAAAGTACTAGATTTGGTACAATTTTGATTTGGCTAAACTGATAGAAATGAAATTCAGAAATAAGATTGCTATTGCAATCTAGGTACTAAATTTGGGGACAAGACAACAACGTAGAAATGAACTGGTATCAAAAACCGACGGCATCTAGTCGCATATTAAATTTCCACTCGAAACACCTAAAACAAAATGAACCTTATGAACAGAATATCGAACATAAGTGACAATAAATTCCACGAAAGTAATAAAAACAAAATACGAGAAAATACTGACAAAAACGGTTTTCCAAAATTATTAATTGAAAACCAAATAAATAAATGTAACATACAAAAAAGGGGACAAATCTGAGAAACATTAAAAAACGATTTATGTGACAAGGATAAATTGCAAATAGCAACACAGAAATACAGTACAGTAAAATGTATATTTACTAATACCAAAAGTACAAAAGAGGCTATCTTTGAATGTGCAGGTCGATTGAGTTGTAATTCCGACCACCAACTAACCCAAGGTGCTATGGTCACATTCGATAGCCTTTTCAAGTCGCCCGCGCATACCAAAGTTATCTGCGATAGGATTAGTAATAAGAACAAGGTTCTCAAGTCTCTTGCCGGCAGCACTTGGGGAGCTGATAACGAAATCTTGTTGACCTCTTAAAACTTGATAGGCCAGTTTGTGGTAAACTATGCGACTCGGGTGTGGTGCAGAATGCCGCCCTTAAAACCGCAACAGGGTACCTTCTCATGACGCCTGTCGATCATCTACATGAGGCGGCGAAGGTCTTACCGGTGCGACAGCATAATAAAATGCTGTCAATGCAAAACCTGCTTGGGTGTTAGCGACAGAGCCATCCGAATCACCACCTGGTGGATAGGAAACCTCCGCCCAGGCACGTAAGGAAAGACCTTCATGATCTAGAGAGAGAGGTACAAAGGTATAAGAGAGAGCCTCTAGATCAACAGGCCTATCAGGCGGGACTGAATAGTATTCACTCTAACGCGGTCTCAGAAGTTATTGAAGGATATAGAGTGAATACTGTATTAGGAGATTACCCCCCTTCCATCGCAGCTGAAGAGCGAGAGCTGCCCGACAAACCCGAGTAGTTTTGGCTCAACTAAGATCCGGATGGTGCAGTCGCCTCAATTCCCATTGGGCTCGGATCGACAGCGATGTGCAAAACATCTGCCCAGCTTGTGGCACAGAACCACATGACACGCAGCATCTTTTTCGCTGTTCAGCCAAACCTACTCACTTAACTCAAGTCTCGATGTAGACCCAACCCGTACAGATTGCATCCTTTGTCAGACTTGACTTAGAGGCATAACCCGATTGAGAAGAGTCAGATCGAACACGGCAGTATGAGCTGCTACAACAACAACAACATACAAATTTGTTGTGAACAAACAATTAACTTTCATTAAACTATTTTTAATTCAAAAATATACATTTTTGGAATTTGAATTTTAAATTTTAAAATGCAGAGGAATAGTTCCTAAAATATTTAATTTTAATACTCCCCTGCATGTATGATTGTTAGCTGTAGGTCAAAATCTCTCAACACTTCAAGCAATCGCTGGACTGTATATATACATAAAGTATTTAACATTTTGCAATCAATAGACAAGGCACCGTCGATGAAGATTTCCACGGTTATGCTGATTTCGTTAACGAACGCATAACAAGTGAAGGGACATGAAAATGGTTATAAGTGCGTTATATGACTGGCTCATCCAAAACTCGTCACTTGTCATTGAATACGTCAGACCATCGTCACTAGTTCTTGTCATATTAGCTACATGCAAAACGCTCATCTCCACTATTAGATAAATACATGTTTTGTATTTTGCAACAACAAAATAATTTTAAAGTTCATTGCAAAACTATTTACGCTGTTGTGCAGTTAGGTTTTTTGAAAAGTTAAAATAAAGTTATTGCGTTTTTGCTTTCCTGACACGAAGATGATATGGTTGTGATATTATTTTTCTTTTTCGTTAAGAGCGTAGTGATCTGAATTTTGCAATGAAAAGGAAAAACCAGAGAGGCACTATTAGGCAAAAGTAGTTTTTGTTTTAAAGTAAATACGGTAATGCATATGCGAATAAACACTAGAACAATCCAAGTTCGACTCAAGCTCAAGCTGTACTGTATGAAACGTGTTGATGGTATTCAAGATTGCGTTATCAACTTCACGTGTCTATTCACATTTATAGATGATTCACAGTGTTTAAAACGAAATAATACAATACCGAGTAATTTATAAAAAAATGCGTTGTTTTTTTTAAAATGTTACGTTAGTTTTAAAATATAATATTTTTTATCAATTAAAAAAGGATTTAAATTTCAATTTTATTATTTTTCTTTTTTGATAATTGATTAGATTATTTATTTTTTCTTTTCATATTTTTTATAATGCATGAAACAATGAATTTTCTTTGTAAAATAGGAAAATTATATATTTAATATCTACCTATTGACTCAAAGGGACCCAAGAAGGACACAAATCAAGGGACGTAGAAGGGTTAATGCAAAATACGGATGTAGAGCGTATATTTTCAAAGGTCAGTTCTGTGAAAATTGTCAAAAACATTTTGAATAAAAGTAAGGATCAAAGGCAAATCCATAGATAGTATTATTACATTATCGCAGCAATATATAATTCCAAAAATATAATTTACCGTCTCCAGCTCCGTCGTATCAACTAAGTTAAAAAAGCTCAAATCACTGTAGACGATCTATCTGATTTTCATTCTCGAAAATCCTGTATTAGATAACAGTAGTCTGATGGAAGAAAATCAAGACATGTCTATGAACCGACATTTAAAAAATTAAAATAACAAACCTACACAATATCAACATTATGTAACAAAATCTGGTGGGCCTCAAAAATCCCAAAAAGATGTGACATCGAAACAGTGACAATTTAAACTATAAAAGAGAACTATACATCACTTTCAAATCTCATCATACATCATATGAGTAATCAGTATCCTTAATATTTATAAATATGGATATAAGTTATTATATGTTACTAGTCTTATACCAATCTTCAACTTGCTGAGTAAGAGAGACCCAATTGCTGCTAACGGCGATGTATCGTTAATTGCTGATCATTTCATTACGTGTATTGAATATCCGTACGAATGGGCTATGGATGTACTTTAAATTTAGATAGAGACGAGCTCGATTCAGCTTGTAAAACATATTCAGTTGTACAAGATGAATATGTTTTACAAACTGAATATTTATTTTGCTCAATCTGTCTGATAATTGCTTTGCGTTTTAGCTAAATATTACTGATACAATTCCAAAGTAAATATTTGGATATCTTCCACTTCCGTTACCATCATCACCACGTAGTTTGGTGTGTAAGCGAACCAAACCGTCTGAGTTCGGTCGGTTCGGACTACTGACCGAAAATTATATGGAGAGGTTAATGCGTTGTCAAACCGAAGGGTTGGATGAAAGTCTAAAATTTTAGCCGACTTTCGAAACGAAGTTGGACCGAATTCGCAAGGATATCAATGGGAAATTTGGAATGGAAATTAGAGTTGTCGGACTAATATTTATTGTCGACTATCTAACCGTAGCCGAATTCGGAAGAAAGGTCTTGTAAAGTTCTGACGAACATATTAACTACTACCGTAATACTTCCCTGACTGTACGACCACAATTACGTATATATTTCACCAACAAAGTATTAGCAGAAAAGGGAACCACAGAAGAATAAGTGAAAAAAAACACAACAACAAGAAAAAATATAAGAAAAAATAATAAGAATTAATGCCTTCCCAAGAAATATCATCAATGAAATCGCATATAGAGTATACCAAAATACTAAAATTGTGGAAAAGATATACCTATATACCTGGGTTTTCTGAAAGATTTTCTTCATCAAAAATGTACAATAGTGAGAAGCATCAATTGGCTTTTAGAAGAGGTAACATCAACTGTTTAAGTAAGAACTGTATCCATTAATTGAAATGGAATCGTGGTGCAGTTGTTTGCAATACTTATCGTACAATACGATTCGTTGAAATCTGTTCACTACTTCTTATTGCAACATTGATATGTCAATGTCAGATTTCAACGAATTGGCGCTAAAGCTGCCACCTTACTTCTGGCTGTCTTGGTGATTCCGTCTTTGCTATCGGTTGAGTGTTTATGCTCAACATTGTAAACACTACACGTACAAAGGTCAATCTCGTCACCTTTTGATTATAATATCAATAAAGGATCCACATATTTATTTGCATAAGAAAATAAAACGATTGTGTTTTATTTTGTTGTTGCAAAATGGTCAGGCTTTATCCCTTTATTGTTGTTTTTATAAAACAACGTTTTTTTATTAGTGGAGAACGATGGTAATGTTTACCAGGGGGTAAGGCAGGGAATACCTAGGTTTCGGAAAGAGCCACCAATCCTCATCAGTTCCCTTGTTTTTTGTCTGGGATATTCTCCCCAGAAGTTATTTTAAAAATAACTTCTATGACAAAAGACATTTTTTTTTTACCCAAGTGACGAGATCGTAAGCTCAATAGAAGAGGAACCAAAGAATTAAATAAAACTAAAATTCTTTTGGAAAGTCTTCTAAATCTTACAACCGCACTTATAAACATTTACATCTTTCTCCACTTGTTACGCTTTCGTTCAACCTGAACGAAGTAGCATAACCATGTAAGTTGGTTTTGTCTGTTACAACAAAAACCCCTTCGTCGACTGTGCCTTGTCTATTAATAGAACAGTTTTGGCTTGTTTGTTCGGGGTACCGTAGTATTTTGTTGTTGCAAAATGGTCAGGCTTTATCCCTTTATTGTTGTTTTTATAAAACAACGTTTTTTTTTTAGTGGAGAACGATGGTAATGTTTACCAGGGGGTAAGGCAGGGAATACCTAGGTTTCGGAAAGAGCCACCAATCCTCATCAGTTCCCTTGTTTTTTGCTCATTAGAAAATTAAAAATTGAGGATTTAGATTATTTCGAATCAGAAGCCCGTAGCTCTAATTTAGAACAAGTATGGAAAGCAACGGATGAGAGTTTAGAATTATATGAAACTAATTTGGAATAGTCCTGTGCAGGTACTACAGCAGATTTTGATACCGTTTACACAAAATATGATGAAGCTAGGGAAAACTATATGCGTTGCTTAAGTGGTTTAAAAAATAGGCTGTCCGAGGTTAGTCGGTCGAAAAATCCTTCGGTGACTTCTTCTCGTAGCAGTTCATTAGCGTTATCGCAGCATCCACTTGATATTCCACTCCAGAAACACAGTCTCGCGATTTTGCTTTAATAAACTTCCCCAATATCGTCTGTTGCGAATGATAGTGTCGTTAAGAGTTTTGTTGATCCTCCTCTAGTAGACAGTGTTCATAACCTAGCTTTGCCTCCTTGTGATATAGACGTTTTCGATGGCAATTTCCAAAATTGGCCTACGGTCTATATAAATAATTCGCGCTTGAGCGATATTGAGCGTCTTTGTTATTTAGCGCGCAAAACCAGCGGAGAAGCTCGAGATTCCCCCTGACCATCCGCAGTTTCGGCCTAGCGTGGAATGTTTAAAGGATGAATATGATAACCCTCGGTTACTCGTCCATAGTCATTTGAAATCTCTTTTCGCGCTTCCTGTTCTCGAAAAAGAAAATAGCGCTGGTTTGAAAGAAATTCAACGCGGCATTAATGGATGTCTTTCGGCGATGTCCATATACGATACTCCTACGGATCATTGGGATCCAATAATCGTTTTCGTTTGTCTCCAAACGCTCTTGTTGCTTGTTTTGCCCCTCACAAAGCCATCCTCTTTTTGAATGTCCTAATTTCAAAAATATAACCCTATCTTCAAGATTTTCTACGGTGAAGCGTCATCGTTTGTGTATAAACTTCTTGCGCAAGGGACATGAGATAAAAAATTGTTGAAGTCGTCGTCGGTGTGTATTTTGTAATCGTAGTCATCACAAATTGCCTCATAGATATGGTTTAACAACAAATAGTCCAAGTCCAATGGCAATACCACCAAATTCGTGTTTGTCAGTTTCGGCTCCACGTTTTTATCCCTCGAATTCTTTCTCAAGCACTAGTAAATCTCCCGAATCAAATGCATCTCGTTCCTCCACATCGGCTGGAGATGCAATTCAACAGACATTTCACGCTGCGCAGAATCAGTCAGTCTTTTGGGCACTGCCATGGTGGTCGTTCATCAAGGCGGTTCCTATTCTGCTAGGGCGTTGATAGACCCGGCATCTGAGTCCTCTTTTGTCACAGAGCGACTTCGAAAGAAACTTAAGCTTTCTGTTTGTTCGTGCAATTCCACCATTTCGTGTGTTAAGTGTTCACTTGCGGCTACATCAAAGAATATTTGTAATATTAAAATCAGAAGTAGCCTAGACCATTCATTGTCCCTGAAAACTTCAGCGGTCGTGCTGAATTCGATTTCAGGAAATCTACCCTCGCTTGCGGACACGTTCGACTTCAGAAATCTACTGTCTAATGTCGTATTAGCAGATTAAAAAATGTTTAAGTCAAGTCCAGTTGATAATTTGATAGGTGCAGACTTGTACACTAGAATTGTTAAAAACCACAGCTTTCGCTTTTCGTCCGGTTCTCTGCTTGCTCAAAATACCATATTTGGTTGGATTGTAACTGGACCGATTCCGCATCGACAAAATCGCTCTCTTGAAACTACATAAAGCTTTTCGTCGTCATTAATACACATATTTTTTTCGAATTGAAATCTCGTATTGTAAATTGGCCACAAAAATACTCATTTTTCGGACTAAATTCGTAACTGCGGATTTCACATACTTGGTTTTCGTAGCAAATCCGTAACTGCGGATTTCGTGGAACTTAAATCCGTAACAGCGGATGTCGTTATTGTTTCGTGAAAATAGCCCATAACTGCGGGTTTTGTTTGAATCTCAAAATACTTTGTAATCAAGTTCGAATCCATAACTGTGGGTTCTTGGTGACGTTGGACTATCAATTCGTTTATCGTTTACTTTCGAAACCGCTCACATATCTACACTGTACCACCACTTTATACTATTTATCTAATTAATTTATATTGTTACACCATCCCAGGATGCAGTAAGTTGGCCGGCTAATGTTTAAGTAAGGATTGTATCCATTTATTTGAAACTGAATCGTGGTGCAGTTTGTTGCAACACTTATCGTATTATACATTCGTTGAAATCTGTTCACTACGTCTTATTGCAACATTGAATTGGCGCTAAAACTAGCACCTTACTTCAGGCTGTCTTGGTGATTCCGTCTTTGCTATCAGTTGAGTGTTTGTGCTCATCATTGTAAACATTACACGTTCGTGTGTAATTACAAATGTAAATCTCGTCAACTTTTGATTATAATATCAATAAAGGACCCACATATTTATTTGCATAAGAAAATAAAACGATTGTGTTTTATTTCTATTTTTCTCTCCCCTTTTATCGGAGCGCAATTTCGGCGCACTAACATTTGAGTAGTATTTCGCTGTCATTCGGGCAGACAACACCAGCGATATCGTTTATTTATATGAGTAAACTCCCTGATGAGTAATAAATATATAGCTGCACAATTCATGAACAATATGCCTCTGTAGTTGGATTGATTAGATATAGAGTTTTTGCCAGGTAATAAATACGTCGTTTATTTTCGAAGACTAGCATTTTTTAACTGGCAAAAACTCTATTGTGTATAGCTTAATAATCTAGAATTGATCTGTGGCGCTCATGAAAAATTCATGCCTTATCCTGCCCTTGGCTGGAGCCTTATTAGTTTTACAACATTTTCTTCGATTCGATTATTGTAAACAGTCTATTTAAATCGGTATCCCCTTTATATCTAGGTGAGTAGTAAATAATGACATTATCTTCGCAGTTTTTAAATGGCCTTTCATAGGAACATCCATAGCACAATTACAGATGGTAGAACAAAGCTACCCCCCAAATATTTTTTCTTTTTGTGCCCTTATTCTGTCAAAACATATACACACTTTGTGTATAATATTTTTATTCAAAACAAAAAATACAACAAAATCACAATAATGCAATTTTTCGACGTAAATGGGTAACAAATTGTACAATTTTGTGATAAAACTGTATCCTCCTACTATTTTAGATTCAATATTGCGGAATAACCCCGAAATTCCGTTCTTGTTTCGCTTTTTTTCAATATAAGCATTTTTTTTAAGAAATTAAAAAAAAACAAAGCCAAATTTTGCGTTTTTAAAAGCCTATTTAACAATATAAGTCTCCAGCACAGAGTTGAATTTTTCTAGTTTCTCTGAAGTCGAGCCATGGGAACATCTAAAGGCTTCTGCCGTAACATTTGATTATACCAGATTGTTTCTATTTAAGTATTTTTCTGCATTCGTATTTCGTGCATTAGTCATTGCATATTACTTTTGATAGCAATAACATTTATTTTCCTGTCGGTATTACAGTTTTTACTATTTAGACGTCGAAGTTTAGTATCCGAATGACATTTGTAGATCAGTTCAATACGTTTCTGGAACACTCTTCCCCCGAAATCCAAAGCCTATTTTGTTATTTATTTGAATATCATATCAAATTCTAATATGTATTTTAATTTTTAATGCCGATTTAATATTGTTAATGCTTACTTTTTATTATTAATTATCTGGGTGTTCCCCTAAAACAAAAATGAAATAAGAAGTAAAAAAGAAGAAGAAAAGAAAACGGTGCAGGACCTAAATAAACAAGCACCGGCGGGTGCTTGTGATCCAGCCACAAGTCACACCACGCCAATATCCAATGATCGTGAGCAAATTTCTCCCGCAGATGTGGGTGTCTTGGCATCTGCCGTCGAAGGTGACGCTACAAGCCCACAGCATTTTGGCAAAAAGGGAGACAAAATGACAGCAGCAGCTACACTGCCGTTTTGCAAATCCCAATAAAGGAGGAGGCACACAAAACGACAGAAGAAGTGAGCGACAGCTTTGCGAAACTTACAACTAAAACGAAAAAAGTTGTCTGGGGCTCAACGGCAAAAGCCAAGGAATCAACATACGAGAAAAAATCCAGAGTTGCAAGATGCTCCTAAGGGGTCTACGAGTACTCCCCCACTCCCTTGGAGTCAGGAAGAGGATCAAGTCCCCTGAAGAACCAAAAACTGCGAAGCCGCCGAAAAAGAAAAAAAATTCCCGCCTTCAAGTGCTCCGAGAAAACCAGGTCAAGGACCTTGCAAAGAAGACTGACTGATTCCTATCCTTTGACAGAGGGAAACGAGGTTGGCGTCAACACTGAAAAAGAGAGCCCGACCGTGAAATCGACTGCCAAGCCTGGGATTTCTGAGGAGAAATCCCTGAACCGACAGAAGAGGAAGCGGGTAAGAAGCCGGCATCCTATGCAAAAACAGTCAGGAAACATTATAGGCACGATATTAACTCGATACCAATAAATTTTCAGTCAATTTACCCAAAAACCATAGAGGAAAAGTTCAACAACAAAATATTCTTAATGATTGCAACACATGCAAACATTGCCGCCCTAAAAGAAATCATCGTTAATATAAAACCCCTTGGAAAAACGGCAGCCTCAAGATGGTGATGAAGAGCGAAAATCCTCGGCTGACTAAAACGACGGTATACGTCGACTCGGAACATATGCTCGAAGCCTTTGTAAGACAAAACAAGACCTTCGACGTGAACTCCAATCACAAGTCTTCTTGTGATTGGAGTTGACGATCTCTCCATGGCCAGTCTGACAAAGACTAAGGGCATTGATTTATATTAATCAAATGTGGTCAGATTCAATATCAATAAGACATAAAGCAACACAAAACAGGGAGTCGTAACAGAAATCAGCGACTTTCAAAAACCCGTCTACTGGTGGACCAGTGATTGAGGTCATCCATATCAACCTTCATCGGAGGTAGACGGCAACTCTAGTAAAGGTACACATTGGAACCTTGGACTGTTAAGAGCAAGTCTTGTGAATAAACCATTTTAACTACCAATTGTTTTATGGCAAAACAGGGTCTCGACCGAGAGCGTTTATAATATGTCTCAAAAATTGATATTTTCCCTCGGCAGAATTCAACATCGGACCCAACAGTACTATGGCAGCATATACCTAGCGTCAGTACACCTGCTGTTCGTCTCACCGACATTACCACCTACGTCGGAACTGCAGCAGCTGGTGAGCAAAGCAAAACAAACACGTAACTAAGTACTTATAGGTAGCGATGTTAACTCTCACCACATTGAGTGGGGTAGTACTAACACTTCGACAGAGGAAATCTGACTACGAAAAAACCTGAATGACAGGGTTAATTCGTAACAAAAGAAAAGAGGTTCGAAGGCTCTACACGTAAAAAAACAGCAGTATTCTGGGATAGCTATATAGCACTATAAACTTAAAGAATACAGATAATAGTAAGAACAGAGAACGCAACTCCAGGATTTTTTTTCTGCGAACAGGTTGACAGCGTAAATAATGTATCAAAGATTAAAATGTCTCTCAAAAATCCATGCACGAGTCGAGAAAATAGTGGATGATATGGGAACGAGATGGAAACGATGGAAGAGGCCCTAGGGCTTTTGATGGAAACACACTTCCCGTCGAGAATCACGACACACGTAGTTATTTTGGAATTGAGAGGGAATGGGACTGATAAAGCACCAAAGGATGATATCAAAAACCTCAAATCGTTTAAGGCAGAGGAGCCAGACATGGTCTTCCCGGCTCCAAAAGTAAGTGGACTATATAAAGCTGGCAGGCAAGCTACTCACTACCTAAGTCTTATCGACCGATAAGTTTAACATCGTTCTTACTCAATACCATGAAACGCACAATCGATACCATGATTAAGAACTAGATCGCAAACGATGTGCTTACATATAAACAACATGCATACGTTAAAGGATGTTCAGCGGAAACTGCATTGCATGAGATTATACACCACATAGAGAGCAACTTCGATAAAAAGATGTATACACATTCGAGGGTGGTTCGGAAATTTCTTAGGCTATCAGTGAAAAATATTTTCATTTTTTCAATATAATCTCCTGAAACTTCGATACACTTAGTCCAACGCTTTTCTAGCAACTCTATCACTTGATAAAAATAGTTTTCCTCAAGGTCTTCAAAATAGTGGTTTATAACTGTAATTGCATCTACATTTGAGGTAAAACGCTTTAATTCGTTGCGTTGTCTTGATGAAAAAATATTTTTTGTGTTGTAAGTCAGGACGTTTTTCTCATATTTGTACATTTAATTGATACAAAAGGTTGCAATAGTACTCTGAATTTTTTGTTTACCATTTTGCAGATAGGCAATTAATACAATAACTTTGAAGTCCCAAAAACCGTTGCCATAGCCATACTAGCCGATTAAAATGTTTTTGCCTTCTTTGGGGCACTTTCTCCAGCTTCAGTCCATTCCGCATCGACAAAATCGCTCTCTTGAAACTACATAAAGCTTTTCGTCGTCATTAATACACATATTTTTTTCGAATTGAAATCTCGTATTGTAAATTGGCCACAAAAATACTCATTTTTCGGACTAAATTCGTAACTGCGGATTTCACATACTTGGTTTTCGTAGCAAATCCGTAACTGCGGATTTCGTGGAACTTAAATCCGTAACTGCGGATGTCGTTATTGTTTCGTGAAAATAGCCCATAACTGCGGGTTTTGTTTGAATCTCAAAATACTCTGTAATCAAGTCCGAATCCATAACTGTGGGTTCTTGGTGACTTTGGACTATCAATTCGTTTATCGTTTACTTTCGAAACTGCTCACATATCTACACTGTACCACCACTTTATACTATTTATCTAATTAATTTATATTGTTACACCATCCCAGGATGCTGTAAGTTGGCCGGCTAATGTTTAAGTAAGGATTGTATCCATTTATTTGAAACTGAATCGTGGTGCAGTTTGTTGCAACACTTATCGTATTGTACATTCGTTGAAATCTGTTCACTACTTCTTATTGCAACATTGAATTGGCGCTAAAACTAGCACCTTACTTCAAGCTGTCTTGGTGTTTGTGCTCATCATTGTAAACATTACACGTTCGTGTGTAATTACAAATGTAAATCTCGTCAACTTTTGATTATAATATCAATAAAGGACCCACATATTTATTTGCATAAGAAAATAAAACGATTGTGTTTTATTTCTATTTTTCTCTCCCCTTTTATCGGAGCGCAATTTCGGCGCACTAACATTTGAGTAGTATTTCGCTGTCATTCGGGCAGACAACACCAGCGATATCGTTTATTTATATGAGTAAACTCCCTGATGAGTAATAAATATATAGCTGCACAATTCATGAACAATATGCCTCTGTAGTTGGATTGATTAGATATAGAGTTTTTGCCAGGTAATAAATACGTCGTTTATTTTCGAAGACTAGCATTTTTTAACTGGCAAAAACTCTATTGTGTATAGCTTAATAATCTAGAATTGATCTGTGGCGCTCATGAAAAATTCATGCCTTATCCTGCCCTTGGCTGGAGCCTTATTAGTTTTACAACATTTTCTTCGATTCGATTATTGTAAACAGTCTATTTAAATCGGTATCCCCTTTATATCTAGGTGAGTAGTAAATAATGACATTATCTTCGCAGTTTTTAAATGGCCTTTCATAGGAACATCCATAGCACAATTACAGATGGTAGAACAAAGCTACCCCCCAAATATTTTTTTCTTTTTGTGCCCTTATTCTGTCAAAACATATACACACTTTGTGTATAATATTTTTATTCAAAACAAAAAATACAACAAAATCACAATAATGCAATTTTTCGACGTAAATGGGTAACAAATTGTACAATTTTGTGATAAAACTGTATCCTCCTACTATTTTAGATTCAATATTGCGGAATAACCCCGAAATTCCGTTCTTGTTTCGCTTTTTTTCAATATAAGCATTTTTTTTAAGAAATTAAAAAAAACAAAGCCAAATTTTGCGTTTTTAAAAGCCTATTTAACAATATAAGTCTCCAGCACAGAGTTGAATTTTTCTAGTTTCTCTGAAGTCGAGCCATGGGAACATCTAAAGGCTTCTGCCGTAACATTTGATTATACCAGATTGTTTCTATTTAAGTATTTTTCTGCATTCGTATTTCGTGCATTAGTCATTGCATATTACTTTTGATAGCAATAACATTTATTTTCCTGTCGGTATTACAGTTTTTACTATTTAGACGTCGAAGTTTAGTATCCGAATGACATTTGTAGATCAGTTCAATACGTTTCTGGAACACTCTTCCCCCGAAATCCAAAGCCTATTTTGTTATTTATTTGAATATCATATCAAATTCTAATATGTATTTTAATTTTTAATGCCGATTTAATATTGTTAATGCTTACTTTTTATTATTAATTATCTGGGTGTTCCCCTAAAACAAAAATGAAATAAGAAGTAAAAAAGAAGAAGAAAAGAAAACGGTGAAGGACCTAAATAAACAAGCACCGGCGGGTGCTAGTGATCCAGCCACAAGTCACACCACGCCAATATCCAATGATCGTGAGCAAATTTCTCCCGCAGATGTGGGTGTCTTGGCATCTGCCGTCGAAGGTGACGCTACAAGCCCACAGCCTTTTGGCAAAAAGGGAGACAAAATGACAGCAGCAGCTACACTGCCGTTTTGCAAATCCCAATAAAGGAGGAGGCACACAAAACGACAGAAGAAGTGAGCGACAGCTTTGCGAAACTTACAACTAAAACGAAAAAAGTTGTCTGGGGCTCAACGGCAAAAGCCAAGGAATCAACATACGAGAAAAAATCCAGAGTTGCAAGATGCTCCTAAGGGGTCTACGAGTACTCCCCCACTCCCTTGGAGTCAGGAAGAGGATCAAGTCCCCTGAAGAACCAAAAACTGCGAAGCCGCCGAAAAAGAAAAAAAATTCCCGCCTTCAAGTGCTCCGAGAAAACCAGGTCAAGGACCTTGCAAAGAAGACTGACTGATTCCTATCCTTTGACAGAGGGAAACGAGGTTGGCGTCAACACTGAAAAAGAGAGCCCGACCGTGAAATCGACTGCCAAGCCTGGGATTTCTGAGGAGAAATCCCTGAACCGACAGAAGAGGAAGCGGGTAAGAAGCCGGCATCCTATGCAAAAACAGTCAGGAAACATTATAGGCACGATATTAACTCGATACCAATAAATTTTCAGTCAATTTACCCAAAAACCATAGAGGAAAAGTTCAACAACAAAATATTCTTAATGATTGCAACACATGCAAACATTGCCGCCCTAAAAGAAATCATCGTTAATATAAAACCCCTTGGAAAAACGGCAGCCTCAAGATGGTGATGAAGAGCGAAAATCCTCGGCTGACTAAAACGACGGTATACGTCGACTCGGAACATATGCTCGAAGCCTTTGTAAGACAAAACAAGACCTTCGACGTGAACTCCAATCACAAGTCTTCTTGTGATTGGAGTTGACGATCTCTCCATGGCCAGTCTGACAAAGACTAAGGGCATTGATTTATATTAATCAAATGTGGTCAGATTCAATATCAATAAGACATAAAGCAACACAAAACAGGGAGTCGTAACAGAAATCAGCGACTTTCAAAAACCCGTCTACTGGTGGACCAGTGATTGAGGTCATCCATATCAACCTTCATCGGAGGTAGACGGCAACTCTAGTAAAGGTACACATTGGAACCTTGGACTGTTAAGAGCAAGTCTTGTGAATAAACCATTTTAACTACCAATTGTTTTATGGCAAAACAGGGTCTCGACCGAGAGCGTTTATAATATGTCTCAAAAATTGATATTTTCCCTCGGCAGAATTCAACATCGGACCCAACAGTACTATGGCAGCATATACCTAGCGTCAGTACACCTGCTGTTCGTCTCACCGACATTACCACCTACGTCGGAACTGCAGCAGCTGGTGAGCAAAGCAAAACAAACACGTAACTAAGTACTTATAGGTAGCGATGTTAACTCTCACCACATTGAGTGGGGTAGTACTAACACTTCGACAGAGGAAATCTGACTACGAAAAAACCTGAATGACAGGGTTAATTCGTAACAAAAGAAAAGAGGTTCGAAGGCTCTACACGTAAAAAAACAGCAGTATTCTGGGATAGCTATATAGCACTATAAACTTAAAGAATACAGATAATAGTAAGAACAGAGAACGCAACTCCAGGATTTTTTTTCTGCGAACAGGTTGACAGCGTAAATAATGTATCAAAGATTAAAATGTCTCTCAAAAATCCATGCACGAGTCGAGAAAATAGTGGATGATATGGGAACGAGATGGAAACGATGGAAGAGGCCCTAGGGCTTTTGATGGAAACACACTTCCCGTCGAGAATCACGACACACGTAGTTATTTTGGAATTGAGAGGGAATGGGACTGATAAAGCACCAAAGGATGATATCAAAAACCTCAAATCGTTTAAGGCAGCGGAGCCAGACATGGTCTTCCCGGCTTTGCTCCAAAAGTAAGTGGACTATATAAAGCTGGCAGGCAAGCTACTCACTACCTAAGTCTTATCGACCGATAAGTTTAACATCGTTCTTACTCAATACCATGAAACGCACAATCGATACCATGATTAAGAACTAGATCGCAAACGATGTGCTTACATATAAACAACATGCATACGTTAAAGGATGTTCAGCGGAAACTGCATTGCATGAGATTATACACCACATAGAGAGCAACTTCGATAAAAAGATGTATACACATTCGAGGGTGGTTCGGAAATTTCTTAGGCTATCAGTGAAAAATATTTTCATTTTTTCAATATAATCTCCTGAAACTTCGATACACTTAGTCCAACGCTTTTCTAGCAACTCTATCACTTGATAAAAATAGTTTTCCTCAAGGTCTTCAAAATAGTGGTTTATAACTGTAATTGCATCTACATTTGAGGTAAAACGCTTTAATTCGTTGCGTTGTCTTGATGAAAAAATATTTTTTGTGTTGTAAGTCAGGACGTTTTTCTCATATTTGTACATTTAATTGATACAAAAGGTTGCAATAGTACTCTGAATTTTTTGTTTACCATTTTGCAGATAGGCAATTAATACAATAACTTTGAAGTCCCAAAAACCGTTGCCATAGCCATACTAGCCGATTAAAATGTTTTTGCCTTCTTTGGGGCACTTTCTCCAGCTTCAGTCCATTCCGCATCGACAAAATCGCTCTCTTGAAACTACATAAAGCTTTTCGTCGTCATTAATACACATATTTTTTTCGAATTGAAATCTCGTATTGTAAATTGGCCACAAAAATACTCATTTTTCGGACTAAATTCGTAACTGCGGATTTCACATACTTGGTTTTCGTAGCAAATCCGTAACTGCGGATTTCGTGGAACTTAAATCCGTAACTGCGGATGTCGTTATTGTTTCGTGAAAATAGCCCATAACTGCGGGTTTTGTTTGAATCTCAAAATACTCTGTAATCAAGTCCGAATCCATAACTGTGGGTTCTTGGTGACTTTGGACTATCAATTCGTTTATCGTTTACTTTCGAAACTGCTCACATATCTACACTGTACCACCACTTTATACTATTTATCTAATTAATTTATATTGTTACACCATCCCAGGATGCTGTAAGTTGGCCGGCTAATGTTTAAGTAAGGATTGTATCCATTTATTTGAAACTGAATCGTGGTGCAGTTTGTTGCAACACTTATCGTATTGTACATTCGTTGAAATCTGTTCACTACTTCTTATTGCAACATTGAATTGGCGCTAAAACTAGCACCTTACTTCAGGCTGTCTTGGTGTTTGTGCTCATCATTGTAAACATTACACGTTCGTGTGTAATTACAAATGTAAATCTCGTCAACTTTTGATTATAATATCAATAAAGGACCCACATATTTATTTGCATAAGAAAATAAAACGATTGTGTTTTATTTCTATTTTTCTCTCCCCTTTTATCGGAGCGCAATTTCGGCGCACTAACATTTGAGTAGTATTTCGCTGTCATTCGGGCAGGCAACACCAGCGATATCGTTTATTTATATGAGTAAACTCCCTGATGAGTAATAAATATATAGCTGCACAATTCATGAACAATATGCCTCTGTAGTTGGATGGATTAGATATAGAGTTTTTGCCAGGTAATAAATACGTCGTTTATTTTCGAAGACTAGCATTTTTTAACTGGCAAAAACTCTATTGTGTATAGCTTAATAATCTAGAATTGATCTGTGGCGCTCATGAAAAATTCATGCCTTATCCTGCCCTTGGCTGGAGCCTTATTAGTTTTACAACATTTTCTTCGATTCGATTATTGTAAACAGTCTATTTAAATCGGTATCCCCTTTATATCTAGGTGAGTAGTAAATAATGACATTATCTTCGCAGTTTTTAAATGGCCTTTCATAGGAACATCCATAGCACAATTACAGATGGTAGAACAAAGCTACCCCCCAAATATTTTTTTCTTTTTGTGCCCTTATTCTGTCAAAACATATACACACTTTGTGTATAATATTTTTATTCAAAACAAAAAATACAACAAAATCACAATAATGCAATTTTTCGACGTAAATGGGTAACAAATTGTACAGTTTTGTGATAAAACTGTATCCTCCTACTATTTTAGATTCAATATTGTGGAATAACCCCGAAATTCCGTTCTTGTTTCGCTTTTTTTTTTCAATATAAGCATTTTGTTTAAGAAATTAAAAAAAACAAAGCCAAATTTTGCGTTTTTAAAAGCCTATTTAACAATATAAGTCTCCAGCACAGAGTTGAATTTTTCTAGTTTCTCTGAAGTCGAGCCATGGGAACATCTAAAGGCTTCTGCCGTAACATTTGATTATACCAGATTGTTTCTATTTAAGTATTTTTCTGCATTCGTATTTCGTGCATTAGTCATTGCATATTACTTTTGATAGCAATAACATTTATTTTCCTGTCGGTATTACAGTTTTTACTATTTAGACGTCGAAGTTTAGTATCCGAATGACATTTGTAGATCAGTTCAATACGTTTCTGGAACACTCTTCCCCCGAAATCCAAAGCCTATTTTGTTATTTATTTGAATATCATATCAAATTCTAATATGTATTTTAATTTTTCGTGCCGATTTAATATTGTTAATGCTTACTTTTTATTATTAATTATCTGGGTGTTCCCCTAAAACAAAAATGAAATAAGAAGTAAAAAAGAAGAAGAAAAGAAAACGGTGCAGGACCTAAATAAACAAGCACCGGCGGGTGCTTGTGATCCAGCCACAAGTCACACCACGCCAATATCCAATGATCGTGAGCAAATTTCTCCCGCAGATGTGGGTGTCTTGGCATCTGCCGTCGAAGGTGACGCTACAAGCCCACAGCATTTTGGCAAAAAGGGAGACAAAATGACAGCAGCAGCTACACTGCCGTTTTGCAAATCCCAATAAAGGAGGAGGCACACAAAACGACAGAAGAAGTGAGCGACAGCTTTGCGAAACTTACAACTAAAACGAAAAAAGTTGTCTGGGGCTCAACGGCAAAAGCCAAGGAATCAACATACGAGAAAAAATCCAGAGTTGCAAGATGCTCCTAAGGGGTCTACGAGTACTCCCCCACTCCCTTGGAGTCAGGAAGAGGATCAAGTCCCCTGAAGAACCAAAAACTGCGAAGCCGCCGAAAAAGAAAAAAAATTCCCGCCTTCAAGTGCTCCGAGAAAACCAGGTCAAGGACCTTGCAAAGAAGACTGACTGATTCCTATCCTTTGACAGAGGGAAACGAGGTTGGCGTCAACACTGAAAAAGAGAGCCCGACCGTGAAATCGACTGCCAAGCCTGGGATTTCTGAGGAGAAATCCCTGAACCGACAGAAGAGGAAGCGGGTAAGAAGCCGGCATCCTATGCAAAAACAGTCAGGAAACATTATAGGCACGATATTAACTCGATACCAATAAATTTTCAGTCAATTTACCCAAAAATCATAGAGGAAAAGTTCAACAACAAAATATTCTTAATGATTGCAACACATGCAAACATTGCCGCCCTAAAAGAAATTATCGTTAATATAAAACCCCTTGGAAAAACGGCAGCCTCAAGATGGTGATGAAGAGCGAAAATCCTCGGCTGACTAAAACGACGGTATACGTCGACTCGGAACATATGCTCGAAGCCTTTGTAAGACAAAACAAGACCTTCGACGTGAAAAGATGGGAAGTCTTCCACAGGGAGGAGAAGGTAGACGGCACTCTTCTTGTGATTGGAGTTGACGATCTCTCCATGGCCAGTCTGACAAAGACTAAGGGCATTGATTTATATTAATCAGATGCGGTCAGATTCAATATCAATAAGGCATAAAGCAACACAAAACAGGGAGTCGTAACAGAAATCAGCGACTTTCAAAAACCCGTCTACTGGTGGACCAGTGATTGAGGTCATCCATATCAACCTTCATCGGAGGTAGACGGCAACTCTAGTAAAGGTACACATTGGAACCTTGGACTGTTAAGAGCAAGTCTTGTGAATAAACCATTTTAACTACCAATTGTTTTATGGCAAAACAGGGTCTCGACCGAGAGCGTTTATAATATGTCTCAAAAATTGATATTTTCCCTCGGCAGAATTCAACATCGGACCCAACAGTACTATGGCAGCATATACCTAGCGTCAGTACACCTGCTGTTCGTCTCACCGACATTACCACCTACGTCGGAACTGCAGCAGCTGGTGAGCAAAGCAAAACAAACACGTAACTAAGTACTTATAGGTAGCGATGTTAACTCTCACCACATTGAGTGGGGTAGTACTAACACTTCGACAGAGGAAATCTGACTAGGAAAAAACCTGAATGACAGGGTTAATTCGTAACAAAAGAAAAGAGGTTCGAAGGCTCTACACGTAAAAAAACAGCAGTATTCTGGGATAGCTATATAGCACTATAAACTTAAAGAATACAGATAATAGTAAGAACAGAGAACGCAACTCCAGGATTTTTTTTCTGCGAACAGGTTGACAGCGTAAATAATGTATCAAAGATTAAAATGTCTCTCAAAAATCCATGCACGAGTCGAGAAAATAGTGGATGATATGGGAACGAGATGGAAACGATGGAAGAGGCCCTAGGGTTTTTGATGGAAACACACTTCCCGTCGAGAATCACGACACACGTAGTTATTTCGGAATTGAGAGGGAATGGGACTGATAAAGCACCAAAGGATGATATCAAAAACCTCAAATCGTTTAAGGCAGCGGAGCCAGACATGGTCTTCCCGGCTTTGCTCCAAAAGTAAGTGGACTATATAAAGCTGGCAGGCAAGCTACTCACTACCTAAGTCTTCGTCTATCAGTGAAAAATATTTTCATTTTTTCAATATAATCTCCTGAAACTTCGATACACTTAGTCCAACGCTTTTCTAGCAACTCTATCCCTTGATAAAAAAATAGTTTTCCTCAAGGTCTTCAAAATAGTGGTTTATAACTGTAATTGCATCTACATTTGAGGTAAAACGCTTTAATTCGTTGATTTTATCCATTGTTAAAACACTCTAGTGCGCTGTTGCGTTGTCTTGATGAAAAAATATTTTTTGTGTTGTAAGTCAGGACGTTTTTCTCATATTTGTACATTTAATTGATACAAAAGGTTGCAATAGTACTCTGAATTTTTTGTTTACCATTTTGCAGATAGGCAATTAATACAATAACTTTGAAGTCCCAAAAACCGTTGCCATAGCCATACTAGCCGATTAAAATGTTTTTGCTTCTTTGGGGCACTTTCTCCAGCTTCAGTCCATTGTTTGGATTGTTATTTTGTCTCTGGAGTGCAGTGGTGGATCCATGTCTCATCAACAGTTATGAAAAGACTCTTATAATCCATTTTATTTCGCTAAAAACGATCCAAACAAGCTTGAGAAATGTTCATTCCTATGCGTTTTTGATCGACTGTGAACAAATGCGGCTCCCATCTTCCAGAAAGCTTTTTCATCTGTAGTCCTTCATGCTAAATTTAATGGATTATATCATTTGAGATGCCCATGATATTAGCACAGATACATTCATCAAATCTTTAGACAATTTCCAGGTTGACCGGAGCCTCAGGGACTGGATATGCTTTGGAAACGATGGATAAGATATGGGCTATTTGTCGTAATCTCTTTCTGCTTGCCCGATCATAATGCGATTTTTCAAGCGGAGCTCCGGGTGATTGCAGAGTGTCTGAACTGGCTCAATACCAACACGAGACCGCTACGACGTACGTACGGAGAATAAAATCGCTATAAAAGCTATAACCTACAAAATAGTAAATTCGACAAGTAAAGAAGCATCTAAGTTCGGCCGGACCGAACTTTTAATACCCTCCACCATTTCGAAGGAACTTGAAAATTTTCAAAAAAAAAAAAGAAAAAAAAAATAGAACAGTGTGGCTTGTGTTTTCGGGATACCGTAGTATTTTGTTGTTGCAAAATGGCCAGGTTTTATCCCTTTATTGTTGTTTTTATAAAAACAACGTTTGTTTATTAGTGGAGAACGATGGTAATGTTTACCAGGGGGTAAGGCAGGGAATACCTAGGTTTCGGAAAGAGCCACCAATCCTCATCAGATCCCTTGTATTTGTCTGGGATATTCTCCCCAGAAGTTATTTTAAAAATAGCTTCTATGACAAAAAACTTTATTTACCCAAGTGACGAGATCGCAAGCTCAATAGAAGAGAAACCAAGGAATTAAATAAAACTAAAATTCTTTTGGAAAATCTTCTAAATCTTACAACCGCACTTATAAACCTAAGTATTACCCTCTGGTAAACATTACCGTCGTTCTCCACTAATAAAACCAGTAAAGAAAGCCTTAAAGTCGGCCGGGGCCGACTAATTTGAAATGGGATAAAGATATGTATGGGAGCTATATCCAAATCTGAATTTCGATCAAATGTGGCATACTTATTTTCAGGCCTAATTTGGTTGTATGTGCAAAATTCCATACTATTCGGGCTGATATTACACGTTTGGTGCACAATAAAAGGCAAATCGGACGAAGATATATATATGGGAGCTATATCTAAATTTCGACCGACTATCTCTAATTTCGTTCGTTTCGTTCTTGGGCCAAACAAATGATTTGTGCAAAATTTCATGTGGATAGGGCAAATTTCATCTGGATAGGGCATCTGGACGGACATGTATAAATCGACTCAGAATGTGATTCTATGCAGATCATCAAAAGGAACTATGGGTCTATCTCCAATCCCACGGCAGCGGGTTCTACGATACCGGATTGACCCGAAACAACAAGATTCCAGTTTCGGCCAGCGGCTGCCAACCCAGTATGTACATGTTTGTGTTTGTTTATTTTTCTGCATTGGGAGCAACATATCCCGGAATGCTTGCTCCGGATTTTATTGGTCCGTGCCGGGATTGAGGAAAACCCCGGACCTTGGTTCTGCTCGGTTAGTCAGAACGTCATCACACAGATCTTTCTCGGTGCGATGTAATGGATGCAGAGAGTGGGTGCACTTCAAGAACTGTTCCGGACTAAGGCGTTTACGAGACTACAGCGAAAGGGATTATGTTGCGACTTGCTGCGGTAACGTAGTCCCCAGCGAGTCCACTTCTTCGTCGTCCTCGTCAGAGACGTCGTCGGAGTATGGCATTCCACCGCAGTCTCCAGAACAGTAACCAACACCGCAGCACCTAACGCCACATGTTGCTGTTGCAACTCCGGATTGTGCATCATTCTTGCAATTCAATTGCAACGGACTTCGAGGCAAAATACATGAGTTAGTGGAATTTATGAGTCGGAGGAATATTAAGATCGCAGCGGTGCAGGAAACCAAGCTGAATGAAAATTGCAGCCTACAACGTTGTTATTGTTACAACGTACTAAGGAAGGATCGCACCAGAAGTGGAGGTGGGGGATTAGCGTTCCTGTTACACCATTCTGTTCAGTACAGACCTATCTCGCTTGAGCTAGTCTCTAGTGACCCTTACATGGATGTATGGGGGAAGCAGTCAAGTGTGGAACTGCCGAGGTAGAGGTGGTTAATGTGTATATCCCGCCGATTAATAGCTGTGAATCGCGTTATTTGCCTGATATTAGCCCATTATTGGTAGGCAATAACCGCCTGGTACTAGGGGATTTTAATGCCCACCATGAGTTGTGGCATTCCGTCCTAGGTAATGACCAGAGAGGATCAGCGCTGGCAGTGCAGATTGACTGCTCCACATTCTGTACGGTTAACGAGGATGCCCCCACCCGAATAAGAGGAGAGTGTCACAGTTCGCCAGACTTAACCATAGTGTCACCCGGTCTGATAAATGACGTGACTTGGCAACCCGTCATTACTCTTGGCTCAGACCATCTCCCGATAATCGTCTCCATAAGCAGGTCGCCCGATTTCATAACCTCTGAACGCCGCACTTTCCTTAACCATGGGAAAGCTCACTGGCCAGAGTTCAGAGAATTCACCAACCGCCGCTTCAGAGAACTGCCCACCCTTCTGATGTTCGGGTAGCAGAAAGGATTTTCCGAAACATCATCAGAGCTGCAGCCGCTCGCTATATACCTGCTGGTCGAATACCCGAGATAAGACCAAACTTCCCAGCAGAGGCAGCGGGATTAGCAAACGAGCGTGATGATCTCCGTCGTACCAACCCTACTGATCCTAGAATCAGTGATTTGACAGTGGAAGTCAACCGGTTGGTACAGGACCATAAGAGGAAAAAGTGGCTAGACCATCTGAAGTGCTGCAACATTGGAACCGATATGAGTAAGCTGTGGGTAACGGTTAAGTCGCTCTCGAACCCTGGAAAAAAGGATGATAGGACCTCAGTCACTTTTAACGACGTAACGGTGACTGATCCGAAGAGGTGCGCGGAATATTTTAACCGTCGAGCGCACAGTGGTCCAAGATGCCAATCTAGCTGGAAAAAAACTCAATTTTTTTATGTTTCAATGTTCACATAATTTGTTTGGTAATCATTAGATAACAGTCCACTGTTCATAATTGTATATCAGTTTTTTTGTTTTTTTTCTAATTTGCTTTGTTATGATGTTTTGGAAATGAACTATTGTATTATCACTGTTGTTTTAGCAGGCCTGTCGATTGCCAGCATCACATTTGAACTGTTCGTAACATCAAAGAAGAAAAAATTTTGTCGTAATTTTTTTTACATTGCATCATGTCAGGTATGTTTAAGCTATATTGTAGATAAATGTCGAATTTAAATGTTCTGTGTGCAAAATAATTGGTAAGAGGAAATATGTGTTTTGTGTAGCAAAATTTAGCAGTTTATGGTTTTTAGAGTAACTTTTAAATAGGATTCCCGTGGATTCCCGTGAAATGAATTGTGTCCTGTTGATCTGTGTGGTGTCCACTTTAGATGAAAAAAAGAAATAGCTGCAATTATTGACCGGTAAACTTTTTATATACATATATAGATAACATACCCATAACACGGAGAGAACTATATAATGTGTGGATTGCCGAAATGGAAAGCAAAGAAAGGGCAAAAGCTGTCATTAGTTATTTTTTTGCTAAGAGTGGTTTACAGAAAACTAAAACAGAAGATTATTGCAATAAAGTTGAGTTAGCTGTACGGAGATTAACGTATTCAATTAACGAAAGGTGGATAAAAGCAAAAAGATCAAAGAAATATTTTGAAGACTCTAATAAAATTTGGTTAAATGGAGTATTTTGTCTTCCTTCTGAAAACGTGATTAAAATTCCAGAGGATTTAGGGATCCAACCGTCAACGTCAAATTTTGGTAGACCTCGATCTGATTTTTCAGCTAAATCTGAAAAAGGGAAGCGTTTGGAAGTGTCAACTTTAGTTAGTGAATGTTCACCTGAGAAACTAGTTTTCGCTGCTGGCGTTAGTCTTTATAAGTCTGGCAAGAGGAATGCTGCCGCGATTCTAAAGAACATAAATGAATCTCCAACGAGAGCAACTAAAATTAAAAAAATTGTTAATGCACAATCTAAGGAACCAGTACCATATACAGATGACGAAGCATTACGACTGTTTATCGATGTAAAATATACAAAAGCAAGTTATAATGCGATGCGTGCTGGTGCTAAGATCCGTAACGCGGATATATACCCATCATATCATAGAATTTTAGAAGCTAAAGAAAAGTGCTACCCAAGTAATGGAATAAAGGTATCCGATGTAACAGCAGAAGTGCCTCTGCAGGACTTAGTGGATCACACTGCATGTAGAATTTTAAAGTTACAAAAAGAGGTCATAGAGGAATTCAATTATACGGAATTGACTTTGACGTATAAATGGGGATGTGATGGTAGCAGTGGACACTCAACCTATAAGCAAAACTTTAGTTCAAATGATTCCCGTAAGACAGATGAATATTTGTTTGCAATTTGCTTGGTACCTTTGCAGCTAAAGTACGATAACCATATCATATGGGAAAACCCACGTCCATCATCTACACGTTTTTGCAGGCCAATTAAACTGATTTTTGAAAAGGAAACAAAATCGTTGATTCAAGATGAAACTAATTACATTCAAAATCAAATTAATGCAATAGTGTCAACAGCTTCTAACATTGAAGATAAAACGGTTATTGTTAAACATGTGTTTTATTTAACAATGATTGATGGCAAGGTTTTCTCAATTCTTAGCGATTCCTCTACTCAAAGATGTGGTATTTGTGGAGCAACGCCAACCATTATGAACAAACTGCACGAAATTAAAGCCTTAAATGTAAGGGCCAATCTTTACGAATATGGGTTATCGACATTGCATGCGTGGATAAGATGCCTGGAATGTGTATTGCATATATCTTACAAAATTGAAATTAGAAAATGGCAAGCTCGTAGTGCGTCCGATAAAGATTCACAGAAGAAAAGAAAAGAAGAAATAATTAGCGCTCTGAAATCAGAAATGAATTTGCTTATTGATATTCCTAAGCCTGGAGAAGGAAGCACAAATGACGGTAATACCGCTAGAAAATTTTTTCAGCAACCTTCCTTAGCTTCTCAAGTAAATGAAAGTTTAATAAAAAGACTAGGAATAATTTTGAGAACTATGTCATCTGGTTATGCAATTAATGTGGAAGCTTTCCGAAAATATGCGATGGATACTGCGGAACTATACGTAGAACTGTATGAATGGTACTATATGCCATCGAGTGTCCACAAAATTTTGATTCACGGCGCAGACATAATTCAAAATGCGGCACTACCGATAGGAATGATGTCGGAGGAAGCACTAGAGTCTCGAAACAAAGATTTTAGATTTATTCGCGAACATCACACTAGAAAAATGTCACGAGAAAAAACAATGGAAGATCTTTTCAATTATTTGCTTCTGTCATCAGATCCATTAATCTCATCTTTTTCAGCAAAGCCATTTGTTAGCTCTCGAAATGAAGAACTATTAGGTGATGAAGATATTTCATTACTTTTAGATCCTTTTATACAGGAAGATGTAGAATAATTTAAATAAATGATTATTATTTTAAATATATATTAATATTCTTATGTTGTTTTGTATATATTAACATTCATATACTTTCAAATGCCATAAAAATTTCCACGACTATTTTACCTACAACGCCCATTTTTGGTACAAAGAATGCTTTCAATACGAAATACATAATTCCAAAATTTCATACTTCTAGCTGCTTCCGAAGAGAAGTTATGACTTTTTTCCAGCTAGATTGGCGTCTTGGACCACTGTGGAGCGCCCCGAGTGCGATAGGGAGAAGCGAAGAGTACTACGTCGTATCAGATCTCTTCCCGCCGAGGAGGAACCACCACAGTTTACGATGGGTGATGTTGCAAATGTCATCCGTAACGCTAAGTCATCCAAAGCGTTGGGCCCGGACGGAATCTCAATGATAATGTTGAATCAGCTGGATACGCCGGGAGTCGAGTACTTAACGAAAGTTCTCAATTTGTCGCTAGCCACCCACATAGTGCCCGAAACCTGGAAAATGGGCCGGGTGGTCCCGCTACTGAAGCCAGGCAAGGATGCCAGTAAAGCGAATCGTACAGGCCGATTTCGCTTTTGTCGCCAGTAGCAAAGACTCTTGAGGCTTTACTCCTCCCCAGCATTAGAGGAAGCTATACAGTTGCCAACCACCAGCACGGATTCCGTCCACAACATAGTACCACAACATCATTACACGCCATTTCCACACATATTAGTAGAGGACTGAACCAGAACAGGCCGTGTGACAGAACAGTGTTGGTAGCCCTTGACCTATCAAAGGCATTTGATACGGTCAATCATGCCACACTGTTTGAGGACGTACAGAGAACTACCCTCCGGCCAAGTTTGAAACGTTGGATAATCAACTATATGTGTGGACGCCAGTCGTACGTGGAATTCCGGAACAAGAAGTCCAAAGCCCGTAGAGTGAAACAGGGAGTTCCCCAAGTTGGGGTGATATCTCCGGAACTGTTTAACCTCTACCTTTCCAGAATTCCTCGCCCTCCAGACGGCATTGAGATCGTAACGTATGCGGATGATTGTACGATCATGGCGTCGGGTCCAGTGGTCGATGACATATGCGAAAGGTTGAACCCCTATCTCGCGGAGCTTGCCGCATACTTCCACGCGAGGAATATGAAAATATCCGCCACGAAATCAACGGCCACACTACCACATGGTCTGCGGAGATGAGAACACAGCTGAATGTTCAGGTCGAGGGGAATCTAATACCGACCACGAACTACCCCAAGATTCTTGGGGTAACGTTCGACAGCATGTTCAAGTCGTCCGCGCAAGCCACAGCTATCTGCGACAAGATGAAAAGTAGGAACAAGGTCCTCAAGGCGCTAGCCGGCAGCTCTTAGGGTGCGGACAAAGAAAACTTGTTGACCTCTTATAACGCGATAGGTCGGTCTGTGGTCAGCTATGCGGCTCCAGTGTGGTCTGCGAATACTAGTGCTACGCAGTGGAAGCATATCCAGACCTGCCAGAACGCTGCCCAGAGAACTGCGACAGGGTGCCTCCTCATGACACCAGTGGACCATCTACATGAGGAGGCGAAAGTCCTTCCCTTACGTCAGCATAATCATATGCTTTCGTTGCAGTACCTGCTTGGGTGTTACCGTGAGAGTCATCCCAACCATCATATGGTGGATAACTCTCCCCCATCCAGGCGTGTCAGAAAGGACATACATGATCTAGAGAGGGAGGTCCAGCGCTACAAGAGAGAGCCTCTAGATCAAGAAGCCTATCAGGCAGGTCTGAGTGGCATTCACACCGATGCAGTCGCGGATGCTATTAGCAGTTATAAAGTGAATGCCGTCCTCGGAGTCCACCACCCATCCATTGCAGCCGAAGAACGTCAGCTGCCTAGACAAACCAGGGTAGTTTTGGCGCAATTACGTTCAGGATGGTGTAGTCGTCTCAATTCGTATTGGGCACGAATTGATGAAGATGTGCGTGACGCCTGCCCGGCGTGCGATACAGGACCGCACAATACGCTACACCTTTTTATTTGCTCACCCAAACCTACCCAACTCACTCCAGAAGATCTCTGGCTACAGCCCGTTAAAGTAGCCGAATTTGTAAACCTGGAGCTGGAACCAGATTAGCAGAACGCAAACACATACATGTACTACTGCTACAACAACAACAACATGGGTCTATCTCGTTTCCTTTTGCCTGCTACAAACAAATGCACAAAGACATAATACACCTTGTGGTGTAGGGTATAAAATCGATGTTTTTATAAAAACAACAATAAAGGGACTAAGCCTGAACATTTTGCAACAACAAAATGCTACGGTATCCCGAACAAAGACGTCTACACTGTTCTGTTCCTAGATTTAAAAAAAGAAACAAATGAAAGAAATGCTGTTATTCCTCATATTTAGGGTGTTTTAAGTTTTTTCCTTTTCCCCTATAAAACTATTTTGAATAGCTAAAATAAGTAAAATAAGCGTAGACAAAGATAAACCTAGTTAAAAATGTTTGTTTAAGCGCCGCCTTTCGACATTGTAGCTTATTTAATTCACTCTCTCATTATTTCCCGAACAGAAAGCATAAAAACACTACATTCGGTACAAACGGTACATACAACCCATTACCGTTCCCATTTTTCTGACCACAGGTTGGTTAGGAAAGTGGACTTGGAGGGTACACAGAATGTGGGAACTATACTTAAATAAATCCCTATGTGGACAATTATCTGTAAGATAGTTCTCTACCACGGGGTGGTCTAAATACATTTTTTGCCAAATCAATTGATAAATGTGCTCAAGAGAGGTTTTTTACCCCCTTAGAGCTAAAGATGCCAAATAAGGGCTAAAAATCCTAAAAAAGTGGCCAAGACTCCGAAAATATCGTAAATCATATGATGATTTTACCAAAACGTGATCAGTTTTTGCAAGGATCGTTTCTTCTCAAATTACCAACGTTTGCCGAAATTAGTACTACAAATATGGAAAAAGTGTAAAATATGCTTGAAATTAGGTTGTACCCTTATCCGAGAGGTTATGACCCATTTCATGATCTGCATTTAAGGTATCTTGAAAGTATAGGAAGAACACTTTTTCTTAATAAATCTCCAATTCGCTCTACTATTTTGCGCCCTTTATATACGGTATTTCGCAGATTGCAGTCTTAATGAATTTTGCATTTTGAGTTCTCATTGGACGGATTATTGTCATGTGAAAGAAGTAAGTTCACTTTTTGAAATGAGCCCCATCATAACTTTGTCGGTCATTTTGGTTTGTTTAAATGTGTTCGCATCTTCCAGATGAAGCACGATGTAGACTCTGGAGTTGAAAGATAGATGCCAATTTTAGACATGAAAGATCGCCATTTAATATCGTAATTGCAAATGGAGAACGGAGAGTCGCACGGACATAATTTAATCGACATAGATGTGTACCTTTTAACATACTTTGTGGGGTCCATAACTTTTATAAACCGATGACACCTTATTTACAATAGTTAAATTCAATTTAGAAATTATTATCGTTTTTGACGACGAAAACACCAACAAATTGAAAACATATATACATGTGTATAGCCTAAATGTCCTTCATTCCCATAAATATGTTTTGTGCAAACTAAATAAATAAGTTCAAACGAATACAACAATAAATCTCAAAACAAGGGAAACAGCAATAAGCATGAACACCTCCAAATTTGTAGATTGACGATAGTTGCAAGCCAACATTGTTTATCACAGTTTACAACTTATAGTAGGTTCTTAAAAATATGCTTTATATGCTAATACTATGGGTCAGGAACGCGGTCCGGGTTAGTTAATTTGTAATTAGTGGCGTCGAAAACCGTTGAACAGATTTTCTGAAAACTTCCAAGTATACTCCAACATTGCCCGAAATTATATTGAAATCGATTCAGATTTAAATATATCTCCCATATATATTTTTGACCGATTGCATGTATTTGATGCATTAAACACGCTGTGGGCGTCACATTCAATGAAATTTGGAATGTTTGATGGAATTTGTCCAAAAACTGTTTTTGCCAAATTATATTGAAATCGATTTAGATTTGAATATAGCTCCCATTTACATTTTCGGCCGACTTCGTTTGTTTGATGCACCAAAGACGATACGTATGTTCGATTCCAGTGAATGAGTGACTAAATTTGGTACAAAAATAAATTTGTCAAATTATATTCAAAGCGGTTCAAATTTTGATATAGCTCCCATATATATTTTCGGCCTATTTGCATAATTGATGCACCCAACGCGATATATATGTCCGATTCCAATGAAATTCAAAATGTGTGGCGGAATTTTGTACAGAAATAAATGTTGCAAATTATATTCAAATCGGTTAAGATTTAAATATAGCTCCCATATTTATTTTCGGCCGATTTCGCATATTTAATCCTTCAAACACGATATGTATGTCAAATTGCAATGGAATTTGGATTAAAGGGTATATAATATATTTAGTACATAAAATTTTCAAATTATATTGAAATCGGTTAAGATTTGGATATAGGTTCCATATATATTTCGGCCGATTTCATGTATTGTATGCACCAAACACGATATGTATGTCCAATTCCAAAGAAATTCAGAATGTGTGGCAGAAGTGACGGAATTTAGTGCAAAAAATCCAATTTATGTTGAAATCGGTTGAGGTTTGGATATAGCTCCTATATATATTTCGGCCGATTCGGAATAGGTGAATATCAGAATGTGCTATGGAATAAAAATTAATTTTCCAAATTATATTGAAATTGTTAGAGGCTTGGATATATATAAAACGGTTGTCAAATTGTATTGAAATTGGTTCAGTTTGCGATATGATTGTGTCCCACAACGCCTTGACTATAGTATTAGGCTAACAGTAAAAACTTCACAAAAATTTAATTGAGGATACGATTATTATGGGGAAGTATGTTGCTAACTCGAATTCTCTAATAGTAATAGAAATTCCACTCAACTTCAAAAATTTGCAGTTTCCTGCACGCTTGGCATTTGCTATTAATAAATCCGAAGTACAAACTCTTCGTGTATGCGGACTAAATTTGGCATGTTTCTGCTTTTCACATGGACAGCTGTGCCTGGCATGTTCACGCGTTGTTAGACCGAGCGATTTGTTTGTTTACGCATTCAAGTCTTATGATAAATATATATAAAATATAAATATAAATATATATATATATTATAATATATATATATATAATTATCTGTTCCCAGCTGGAACCCATTAGACAAATCCGTGAAAAAATGTGGCAAAACTAATCCAAATACCGAATAACGGGAGGTACCGTTATATGGGGGCTATACCAAATCGTGAACCCATACATGCAACGTTTCGCCACCGGAGCTGGAACCCATTATGACCAACAAATACCAATTTTTAGACAAATCCGTGAAAAAATGTGGCAAAAATATGGGGGCTATACCAAAACATGAACTTATATATGCCATGTTTTGCCACACGTACAGGGACCCGTTATGACCTACAAATACCAAAAATCCGTGAAAAAAATGTGGCATGAATCATCAAAATACCGAATATCGGGAGGTACCGTTATATGGGGACTATACCAGAAGGTGGACCGATATATCTCATTTTCAATACCAACCATCCTAGACACAATACAAATTGCTCTGCTACATTTTGGCCTTAAAAAATTCTGTTAAATTTTAAAAATACCGAATATTGCCGTTATATTGGGGTCTACACGACGTGGACATACATAGGCATTGTTTGTCATAAGCCATTACCATATTCAAATTCGAAACTTGAAACAAACGGTGAATTATGTAGCTAAAATCATCAAAATATCGTATATAAGGAGGTGCCGTTAAATTGGAGCTGTGCGAAGACCTGAACCAGCATAGACAATTTTCTTTCGCAGGCTGTAGCATCCCATACAAACTTCAAATACCATATCTCAAACAATTTCGGCGGGTATTGTACTTAAAATCTTCAAAATACCGAATGTAGGGTGGTACTGATATATGGGTCCTATACGAAGACATGGACCCGCACAGACAGTTTTCTGTCACAGACTGTAGTTCCCATAACGAACTTCAAATACCAAATTTGAAACGATTCCCGTGAATAATGTCGTTAAAATCATCAAAATACCGAATGTAGGGAGGTACCGATATATGGGGGCTATACGAAGACGTGGACCTGCACAGACAATTTTCTATCTTAGGGTGTAGTATCCATTTTGAATTTCAAATACCAAATTTGAAACAATTCCCGTGAATAATGTCGCTAAAATCATCAAAATACCGAATATCGGGAGGTACCGTTATATGGGGGCTATACGAAGACGTGAACCTGCACAGACAATTTGCTGTCTTAAGGTGTAGTATCCATTTTGAACTTCAAATACCAAATTTTAAATTACTTCCGGGAAAAGGTCGCTAAAATCATCAAAATACTGAATATCGGGAGGTACCGTTATATGGGGGCTATACGAAGACATGGACTTGCACAGACAATTTTCTATCTTAGACCGTAGTATTCATTACGAACTTCAAATACCAATTTTGAAACAATTCCGGTGAATAATGTCGCTAAAATCATCAAAATACCGAATATCGGGAGGTACCGATATATGGGGGCTATACGAAGACGTGGACCTGCACAGACAATTTTCTATCTTAGGGTGTAGTATCCATTTTGAATTTCAAATACCAAATTTGAAACAATTCCCGTGAATAATGTCGCTAAAATCATCAAAATACCGAATATAGGGAGGTACCGTTATATGGGGCTATATGAAAACGTGGACCAACATGGCCCATTTAAGAACTTAACCTGCCTACTGGAAAAATAAACATGTGTGCAAAATTTTAGCCATCTATCTCAATTCATTCGAAAGATAGCGTGATTACAACAGACAGACGGACGGACAGACAGACAGACGGTCATCGCTAAATCGACTTAGAATTTTACGCTGATCAAGAATATATACTTTGTTGGGTCTGACATGAGTATTTCGAGGAGTTACAAACGGAATGACAAAGTTAATATACCCTCCATAGTATGGTGGAGGGTATAAAAATGCAAATTGGGTAAAATTACAATTTTTGTCCTCTAAGTACAATACCACCAGACCCTTTAGCAATAACATAAACCATGAAGCGGCCAATATCCAAAGGATACTTCTTCGAAGCGCCAATGAATCGTTTCCTCACCATTAGATCAGTTCCTGCAGTCTCCGCCTGATTCTCTACGAAAACGAAAGAAACCGACTGAAGTTACATTAGATAAGCCAACGAATGAAATTATTACGCAGAAAATTCCGCTGATTACTATCCAAGAAACACCATCAAAAACTGCTTCGTCATCAATTTGTAATCAGAATCGTGCAATAGTAACTGATTTAACACCGTCCAAAAACCCTTCTACATCAAAATCTGCACCACTTTCAATACCTACGTCCGAACTAACTCCGTCTGTGTCAAAAAAGTTTTTCTCCCCTCAAATCACGCCAAAGTCGCCATATATAATGAGTACTCCTAATACTCCAAGTCCGCCCAATCTAAGAGTAGTTTTGCCTAAACGTACAGTATTTGCTGCAAGGTTTGCTGCTTCAACGTCTGAGGATGATGTCTTATCATTTATAAAGAGCAAAATAAATATCGATGCTGAAATAAAAGTTTTTAAATTCAAATATGCGGAAAAACGAAGTAAAGCTTCGTATAAAATTCTTGTTGCTGAGGATATTTTTGAAATAATAGTTAACCAATCTTTTTGGCCTGCAAAAGCCGTTATACACGAATATATTTATAAAGAAGTTCCTAAATCAGATATTGTATATTTACCAACATCTCAATCAAAAAACTAAATATTGTACCTACTGTTGATAATTTTAATCTAGTTTATCAGAATTTTAGAGGTTTGAACACTAAATTATCTTCCTTATTTATAAACAGTTATATTCTGAATTATCAAGTCATCGCGTTTACCGAAACTTGGCTTTCAAGCAATATCTACGACGCAGAAATTTTATGTTCCAAATTTCAGATTTTTAGATGTGATCGTACTAATAGTTTAAAAAGTAGAGGCGGTGGAGTTCTTATCGCCGTTTCTTCTCAACTACCTGCTGTCGAAATTTTCTTCTCTACACCGCTGGATATTGAAATAGTTGCTGTAAAGATTCGCCTTAATCATCTAACAATCTATATTACTTGTTCATATATCCCACCATGCGCAAGTATTGATACATATATTAACCATGTTTCTTTTATTCTTTATGCCTTTCAGCATGCAAAATCCGAAGATATATTGATTACTCTTGGAGACTTCAATCTTCCTAACTTAAAGTGGATTGAAAGCGAGGATAATAAAGAATGTTTACCAGCTGAATTGAATGAAAATACAAAACAATTTGTTGCTGCATTAATTAGTAGTGGTCTTTCACAAATTAATAAAATTAGCAACATATTTGGAAGAACCCTTGACCTTATATTTGTCAATAATCCTTCAGATATTTTACTTTCCCGTTGTAATCCCATAACCCTACCTGAAGACAAGCACCACCCTACTTTAAACATCCAAATCCCATTATCCACTCTTTCCACCAACCATAAGAAATCGTACCAAACTAAATCCACGTATTGCTTCTCAAAGACGAATTATGTACGCCTAAATTCACAATTAAGTTCATTAGATTGGCCTACGTTGTTTTCACTTAGTTCTTTAGATGAAATGTTAACCGTGTTTTATCATACCTTAGAATCATCTATATCTCAAAATGTTCCAAAAACCGCAGCTTTTAAGAATGTTGGTCCTCCGTGGAATACACCGTTGTTATCTAAATTGAAGAATAAAAAGAATAAACTCTACGCAAAGTTTAAGAGAAGTGGTTCACTTTTAGAGTTTAAGAGCTATTCTGTCATAAGATCGCAATATATGGTCTTAAATAAGCAGCTTTATAATAATTATATAAGTAAAATGAAGAATGAAATGCTTTCAAATCCCAAATCCTTCTACGGTTTTGTAAACAATAAGCGCCGACATAATGGATTTCCAAAAACGTTAAAATTTGGTCACATTATTGCAGAGGATGATATTGAAATCTCAAATATATTTGCATCTTTTTTTGAAACTACATATTCCACGAAATCGTACAACGATAATTTCCTATACCCTTACTTAGTTTCAGAATTTTCATCAATTCATGTTCCCAGTTTCAATGTACAGACTGTGTTAAATAACTTAAAAGTGCTCAAAAGTACGACTGTTCCCGGCCCTGATGGAATTCCAGCATGTATACTAAAAAATTGTGCCGAAAATTTAGCATTGCCTCTCTGTATGTTGTTTAATAAATCGTTAGGTTCTAGTTATTTTCCTGAATTGTGGAAAGAATCCTATATTGTGCCCTTGTTTAAATCAGGTAGTAGAATTGATGTCACAAATTACAGAGGTATTGCAAAGCTTAATGCCATACCAAAACTTTTTGAAAAGTTAGTTACAGATATAATATCATTTCAAGTATCGTCTATTATATCAAAATTTCAGCATGGTTTTAGAAAGCATCGCTCAACAGTCACAAACATTTTGGAACTTACTACTGTTGTAAATGAAGGATTTAGAATGAAATGCCAAACAGACTGTGTTTATACTGATTTCAGTAAGGCATTCGATAAAGTAAACCATAAGTTATTGTTATTTAAGTTGCATAGCATGGGTTTTAGTGCCTCATTATTAGATTGGATAAAATCTTATTTAACAGGAAGATCACAAAGAGTGAAATATGGCAACATAATTTCCAATAAAATTAATGTAAGTTCGGGTGTGCCACAAGGAAGCCATCTTGGACCTGTTCTTTTTACACTATTTATAAACGACTTACCTAACGTAATATGCCACTCTAAAGTCTTAATGTATGCGGATGATGTAAAAATATTTCTTCCATTTAATGCTGAATCGAATCAACAGCTTTTACAGTCTGATCTCAACAACTTTTACCAGTGGTGTATAGATAACCTTTTAGAATTAAACATTAAAAAATGCAAACATATGTCATTTTTTAGAGTTAAGAAAATCACGTCGAGTTACTATTTTAATAATTGTCTAATCGACTCTGTAACATGTATGAATGATCTTGGAATCCTTTTGGATCATAGACTTGACTTCCGAGAGCATATTTCATTGACTATAAATAAAGCATATAAAAGTTTGGGCTTTATAAAAAGATGGAGTAAAGAATTCTTGGATCCATTAGTCTGTAAACAACTTTACATTTCTTTTGTGCGCTGCATCTTAGAGTATGGGTCTGTAATATGGGATCCAGGATATGTCATTCATTCTAATTTATTAGAATCCGTTCAAAAGCAATTTTTATTATTTTGTCTTCGTGGTCATAGTTGGACCCAACAAACATTGCCAAGTTACGAACATAGGTTAAACCTTATAAAGTTACCTACATTGAAAAGCCGCCGTACTATGCTAAATGTAACTTTTTTATTAATGGTTATTCATGGGAAGATATTGTCAGATGTTATTCTAGATAAACTGCACATAAACGTACCGTATAGACCGACGCGAAACTATCAATTGCTTCATATAAATTATTATACTACTAACTATGCCAATAATGATCCTTTACGTCGTCTTTTCCTTGAATTTAATAAATTTTATAATTTTATTGATCTAGCAGAGAGTCGCGAATCTTTAAAACGGAAATTGACTTTGCACTTAAACAGAGTTTAGTTTTTAAACCTCTACATTTTTTCTCTATTATAAAAATAAAAAAAAAAAAATTCTCAATTGTATATAGCAATTTAGTTTTTAATTTAGTCTGTAAGGATTTGTAATCTATAGACTTAAGATAAATAATAAAAAAAAAAAAAAAAAAAAAAAAAAAAATATATACCTAGCATAAGAAGAAATATCAATGTCCCATGGTGGAACAAAACTCTTGAATTACTTAAAAGAGAAAGAAACCGCTTATGGAATATTTTAAAAAGACATATAACACCTGATAACATCATTAATTTTAAGAGAGCTAATGCCAAATTCTTAAATAACACCTACATCACCAGTTGATAAGTTATGGTACAATATCAAACAATATCAAACAATGATTACAAATAACACGGATATGGCTAATGCTTTCGCAAATGCCTGGTCTTAAAACTCCCATGATCTGAATTTTCCACTACTATTTCAAGAACACAAAAAGTCTGCTTCCGCCGCTATTAACCTTACGCCATGTAAGGATGCAGATGTTTTAGAAGCGCCTATTTCGTATCTAGAACTTGAGTCTCTCCTCTATACTTTGAAAGGAAAAACCCCAGAAATGGATATTTCTTATCCAATGATAAAATATGCCTCAAAACCTCTCAAAAACAGAATATACAATATATAATATATATGTATATATATATATATATATATATATACAATATATAATATATATGTATATATATATATATATATATATATATATATATATATATTATATATTGTATATTCCTTTTTTGAGAGGTTTTGAGGTATATTTTATCATTGGATATATATATATATATATATATATATATATATATATATATATATATATATATATATATATATATATATATATATATTTATACAATACAATTTTCACTAATTATATAACACAAATATCATATCATATCATACAAATCATCAAACCAAACACAGATAAAACATTCATAACGTCATACAGACCTATTTCCTTAAACTCATGCATGTCAAAATTGTTAAACAAAATCATCTCAAAACGCCTATGGTGGTTTTTATCTAAAAACAACCTTCTTCATCCTAACCAGATTGGCTTCAAGAAGGGGAAATGAATTTATGATTCACTTATTTTTCTTGATCACATTATAAGTCACTCAATTTCATCAGGGAAACACATATCACTTATATCATTAGATTTTGCAAAGGCATATGACAAAATCAGAATACATACTATACTGGACCAACTCATCCAATGGAAAGTAAGACCTAATATATTCAAATACATTTATAATTTCTTGAATAATAGAAAACTCAGAGTTCAGGTCAACTCCGCCCACTCAAATATTTATCCCATTAACAATGGAATTCCTCAGGGGTCTCCTATTTCAGTAGTACTCCTTCTTATTGCGTACAATAAATTATGCAATATTATACCTCTACATAAGGAACTTAGCTTCATAGCATATGCGGACGACTTTGTAATTTTAAGAAAACAAAACAAGTCTAAAAACCAAGACATAAATTTAGAACCACTCCTAGATAAGATATTATCATGGTGTAAATATTCCGGTACCTCATTTTCTGTAAGCAAGTGTCAACAAATACACATTTGTCGGAAACATCACTGCACCTCCAAACTTTTATGCAATTATTCGCATATTCCTACTGTCGATTCTTTTAAAATTCTAGTACTTACATTCAACAAGAAATATCGCTGGAATACACATATTGACAATATTGTTAAAGAACTTACCAATAGTCTGAACATAATAAAATGTCTATCATGCAATAAATTCAACTTTAGTACGATTTCATTAATAAATACTGTACATGCTTTAATAAAATCAAAATTGGAATGTGGACTAATAATATATGGAAAAGCTCCTAAATCACTTTTAAATAAAATAAAAACAATATTGAATTCTGCTATTAGATTAGCTGTTGGTGCTTTTAGAACCACTCCAATTAATAATTTACTTTATGAAAGTAATTTCTTGTCCATTCCCGAGATCAGAATCTATCTCACTTTTAAGAGTTTCAAACATATCTTCTACAGGGACAAGTCACCTCTATCTGATACTACAAATATGTTACTTAAAAAAGAAAAATACAGGAACATTCCATCCACTTTGAATAATATTATAAAATACTGTCGAGACTTTGATATACCAATAAATAACAAAATAAAAAACCAAAACATATATCCCCCATGGCATTTTAAGACCTATTCCATAGATTGCAGCCTTTCTAAGTACAAAAAGAATATTAATCCTTTAGAGACTTATAAGAAGGAAGTACTACAAATACAAACAGTTTGGGAAATATAACATTTATTTATACTGATGGTTCCAAATCCGAAACAACAACTGCGTACAGCATAATTCTCAATAATGTAATCAAAAGACGCTCAATCTTACCTGAATACAGTACATCATTCACAGCAGAAATAATTGCAATTCACGACTCACTAAATTTAATACAAAATATGAGAAGCAATTTTGCCATATTTGCGGACTCCTTGTCTTCCCTTGAATCAATAAGAAACATAAACAACTATGAATTTTACGCTTGCAATTTTAGACAAAAACTCATTAAACTCGGAAAAAGTTAGTAATTGTTTGGATACCTAGCCATTCACCAATACTTGGAAACGAATTAGCTGACAATACTGCCAAACTCGCCACAAAATCCCCGTTAATAGCATCGTATAATCTTAATATTTGCAATATATATAAATTTATAAAAAAAAATATATATATATATATATATAATGGTATAATCTTAATATTTGCGATATATATAAATTTATAAAATTCAAAATGCTATATAGAAAAAATATACCATGGCTGTTTCAAGATATCAATAAAGATAAAACACCTATTGTTCAAATACTACGAAATAATCAGAGCATCAACCTTTCCAGATGGGAACAGATATTTCTCATATAATAATTATCAATTATTATATATATATATATATATATATATATATATATATATATATATATATATATATAAATATATATATATATATATATATATATATATATATATATATATATATATATTATATGGGGGCTATACGAAGACATGGACTTGCACAGACAATTTGCTGTCTTAGGGTGTAGTATCCATTTTGAACTTCAAATACCAAATTTTAAATTACTTCCGGGAAAAGGTCGCTAAAATCATCAAAATACCGAATATCGGGAGGTTCCGTTATATGGGGGCTATACGAAGACATGGACTTGCACAGACAATTTTCTATCTTAGGGTATAGTATCCATTTTGAACTTCAAATACCAAATTTGAAACAATTACCGTGAATAATGTCGCTAAAATCATCAAAATACCGAATATAGGGAGGTACCGTTATATGGGGGCTATATGAAAACGTGGACCTACATGGCCCATTCAAGAACTTAACCTGCCTACTGGAAAAATAAACTTGTGTGCAAAATTTTAGCTATCTATCTCAATTCATTCGAAAGATAGCGTGGTTACAACAGACAGACGGACATCGCTAAATCGACTTAGAATTTTACGCTGATCAAGAATATATACTTTGTTGGGTCTGACATGAGTATTTCGAGGAGTTACAAACGGAATGACAAAGTTAATATACCCTCCATAGTATGGTGGAGGGTATAAAAATGCAAATTGGGTAAAATTACAATTTTTGTCCTCTAAGTACAATACCACCAGACCCATTAGCAATAACATAAACCATGAAGCGGCCAATATCCAAAGGATACTTCTTCGAAGCGCCAATGAATCGTTTCCTCACCATATCCCTAGCATAAGAAGAAATATCAATGTCCCATGGTGGAACAAAACTCTTGAATTACTTAAAAGAGAAAGAAACCGCTTATGAAATATGTTTAAGTTAGAATCGCTGTTTAAAATGGTTAAACACTCTGCCCTTAATTTGAAATGAAATAGCCGTTAAAATCTGTCTACTCCTAATTACTACATCCTTGTTGTAGTAGGATAGACAGATTTCAACGAGCATTTGACATTAAATTGACAAGCCGCCAACCTTTTTTAGGCATCTAAATGTCAATACAGACCAACAAATAGCTTCGAGTTGGATCGCCGCTTGAATCGCAAGCAAATAACCGCGCTTATATTGTAAGCTAAGTACATATCGATGTACTCATTAAAAGGTAATATCGTTTACCACCAATAAATACACGGCAATTGGCCAAACCTTTTATTAAAACCCTGTGTTTTCTTTTATTTATATTTCCTCGCAATCACCCATCCTTTGACGGTCACACGTACGTATTGGACGTACTGGCTCTATTGGGAGAGCTTCGCCGGCACTTGTTACCCGAGTCCCTATAGTGCGGACTTAACATTGGTCGTATCGAGCCGGATCCGAAGGATCGCTGCCCTTCATATTGGTAAACTCGTATGGTTGCTGAAATTACAGTCCACAGCATCATTTATTTGCATCAACCTATATCGGTACGTATAGTGAGCAAAACAATAACAAGTGTTTCGTTTGTTTGTGGCCGTCATAACAACACTTTGCATATTCCCTTTTTCGCGATCGGTCAAAGTCCATTTTCGAACAGACATACGGGAATAATAAAATCAAAACAAAATTAATATTTTCGGTTTTTGTGTTTGGTTCTTATTATTCTCAAACCTCGCAGTCAATATTGTTGACATCGATAGTTTGTTGTTAGATTTTTAAACTGCATCCCTCAACATTACCAGTTTACTTCTTCTTTCTGTTTTCATTTTTGCGGCATTAGAAATATACAAAAATATATTCATATTTACGTGAGTGACATACGTACGTTTTACAGCCTATTGGCGGCTGTATATTTGTTTGTTACACACACGTACGTATTGTTACATACTCCAGCATCGTCGCTTTGTCGTTCCGTCTAGTCGGTCAATCAGTCAATTGCATGCGACAAGCATACATACGCATACGCACATAAATATTTCGTTTGGGCAATTCTCTTTTGTGTCGTGTCCGTTTTTATTGCACAGTCTCCCGCCACTATATTATTACACAGTGTTTGGTCGGTAAATTAGTACCGATACCAGTAATTATATATTTTATTGTAAATATATAAAATCAGTGTAGGGGAGCATTTTGAAAATATCTTTGGACATTTTGAATTGTTGTGCACCCTACAATCGGTCAATTGGACATTTTAGTTGTGTAGGGCGCTTCTTTTGCATATAGTTGCAAAATAAATAAATTGGCTGATTATAAAAAGTGTTTTAATTTCTGAGTGAAAATTTACTGTCGTGAATTATTGTACGCTACAATCGGTAGCTTTTTTAATAAGCTATTCGTCCTTTACAACCAGAACTTAGTCGTTTATTTGTTAGTGACCATTTGGCTTAAAACAAAGGAGATTTCTTTGCATATTGTTGCAAATTTTTAATCTGGTAGGGTTTTTGAGTATCCAGTTGGGTTTAAAAAATATTATACGCTACAATCGGTAGCTTGTTTTTTATATATTGTTATATTTGATTTTTATCGTGTCATTTGCAATAAAAGTTTCGTTGCAAATTGTTAATTTTAAACATTTTTAACTTTTCTATAGTGACCTCTTCATCCTAATACGCTGCAATTGGTAGCTCTTTTCGTTGAATATCGCAATTTGTTTCATAAAATCGTAACTTTGGTTTTGTATTCGTTGTTTACGATTCGATTCTCTTTTGTTTTCGTACTGCCTTTTCATTTTGTCGGCAATTTGTTTGCTAAATTCCTCCTTTTTTGAAATGGCCTTCACTCCTTTTGAAAAGTTTCTAAGAGCTTCTAACTCTTTGGTGAGGTTCACTGCACATTTCGGTGCAATGAAGAAAGAAGAGCTTGATATTTATGATCTTCAGGTCAGGAGTGAAGAAATTGGAAAATTGTGGAAATTGGTTGAGGAAACATTCAATAATTGTCTCTCCCATCTAGAAACTCCTGAAGATCTTGATTCTCTATACAGCAAATTCGAGGTTTCGTCCAAAGAATATATGATTTGCGCATCGGCGATTAAACGATTGTTGTCTAAATTTCAGAGTGAATCAAAAGTGTCCCTGAACTCATCTCGCAACAGTTCAGTAGATTCCTTAACGGAGCCTCCAGATACTATTCTTGTAGAAAAGCTGTCTTCTGATGCTTCCGTTAAAAACATTAGCTCGTCGTCCCACTCTTCTCGGGAGGTGGGAACACAGGCATCTAGCTCCGCAATTTTGGATATTGGGAATCCTAGAATAGGCACAAGCTTTGTTGTTGATCCTCTAAATGTAGATAACTTTCACAATTTGGCGATACCCCCTTGTAATATTGAGGTCTTCGATGGAAGTATTTTGACTTGGCCCACTTTCAGAGATTTGTTTAGTGCGGTTTTTATTAATAACACTCGATTAACAGACATCGAACGTCTATGTCATCTTGTTAATAAGACTAGTGGTGAGGCTCGAGAAATCGTCTCGAAGTTTCCTTTGACTCATCGGAGTTTCGAACTAGCGTGGAATGCCCTGAATTCCACTTACAATAATCCACGGTTGCTTGTGCACAGCCATTTAAAATCATTGTTCGCTCTTCCTGTATTGGAGCAGGAAACTAGTTCGGGACTTAAGTCTATTCAACGCGGGGTTAATAGTTGTCTTTCGGCAATGGCAATTTTTGATGTACCAACGGATAATTGGGATCCGATTGTGGTTTTTATTTGTTTGCAAAAATTGCCTGAAATCACTCACGCTTTATGGGAGCAAAATGTGAAAACCAAATCGTCTCTTTCATCTTGGAAAGAGTTAGATGCATTCTTGACAGAGAGAATTCGAACTCTTCTGTGTTTGCATGAAATGAGGAATACTGATGCTTCGCTCAAATTGAATCGCAACGAAGTATCCTCTGATATTGTTGTTTCCTCCTCCCCCGCGTCTCCCGGTCAGAAAAATCATAATTCCTCCCCTCGTGTGTCTCGTAATTCTTGTTGCATTCTTTGTTCAGAGCAACAACATATATTGTATGCTTGTCCTCGGTTCGTAAATGGTACACCGGTGGAAAGATTTAAATTGGTAAAAAGGCATCGTTTATGTGTAAATTGCCTTCGTAAGGGGCACGAAGTCAAAAATTGTAGCAGTCGTTCTTGTCGAAAGTGCAGTCAGAGACATCACACTCTATTGCACAGAGATCGCTCTATTGTGAGTAGTCCGAGTCAGATTGTGACTCCTAGAAATTCGAATTTGTCGTCGTCTGCCCCCTCCTTTCGACCAAGAAACGTAATTGTTAATAGTAATCGTACGCCCGCTTCAAATACGATTGATTCAGTCGCATCGGTCGGTAATGTAGTTCGCCAATCGTTTTACGTAACGCAGAATAAGACAGTTCTATTGGGAACAGCTATGGTGAATATAGTTCATCATGGTGCTTCTTTTCCTGCCAGGGCGTTGATAGATCCGGCATCTGAATCGTCATTCATTTCGGAACGACTTCAGAAAAACTTAAATCTGTCGGTTAAGTCTACTAATTCGGTAGTTTCTGCGGTAAATAGTACTGTCGCAGCTACCTGTCGAAAGGTGTGTAACATAAAGCTTCGTAGTCGTTGTGATAGATCGCCTATTTTAGAAACATCAGCGTTGGTTGTAGATTCTATATCGAGAAATCTCCCAACAATTTCAGTCACTTCGGACCTGAGGTCAGATTTGTCCAATATAGTTTTGGCTGATCCTCAGTTCGGTGATTCTCGACCAGTAGATATTTTGATAGGAGCAGATTTGTACCCTAAATTGGTCAAAAATCATAGTTTTCGGTTTTCGTCCGGTGCGCTGCTCGCTCAGAATACTCATTTCGGCTGGATTATTACAGGTCCTATCACATAACTGTTCACGCTCGTATATCGTACGGATTTTTCGTTGAATGACGGCCGCTTCAGACACATTTACTTAGCTCACTTCGCGGGGTCCCTAATGGCCCGGAGCCTCGTATGGCTCCAAATGTTTCAAGGTCCCTAATGGCCTGGGGTCCTTAACGATCTCGAATGTGGTAAAGGTCCATAATGGCCTGGGGCCTCTAGTGACCCCGAATGTTTAAAAAGGTCCCTAATGGCCTGGGGTCTTTAATAGTCCCGAATGTGTAATTGGTCCCTAATGGCCTGAGATCGCTAATGACCCCGAATGCTTAGATTGTAAGCATATTTATTTGAAAAAATAATGAATTAAAAAAAAAAATGAAAAAAAGTAGAAAAAATGTAAAAGGTTTTGCTCACTACTTTATGATACCACAAATTGTAATAATTATTTTAATCTTTATTCGTTGAAACATATAGTTGTTTCAAGGGAGGCGGCAAATGTTTAAGTTAGAATCGCTGTTTAAAATGGTTAAACACTCTGCCCTTAATTTGAAATGAAATAGCCGTTAAAATCTGTCTACTCCTAATTACTACATCCTTGTTGTAGTAGGATAGACAGATTTCAACGAGCATTTGACATTAAATTGACAAGCCGCCAACCTTTTTTAGGCATCTAAATGTCAATACAGACCAACAAATAGCTTCGAGTTGGATCGCCGCTTGAATCGCAAGCAAATAACCGCGCTTATATTGTAAGCTAAGTACATATCGTTGTACTCATTAAAAGGTAATATCGTTTACCACCAATAAATACACGGCAATTGGCCAAACCTTTTATTAAAACCCTGTGTTTTCTTTTATTTATATTTCCTCGCAATCACCCATCCTTTGACGGTCACACGTACGTATTGGACGTACTGGCTCTATTGGGAGAGCTTCGCCGGCACTTGTTACCCGAGTCCCTATAGTGCGGACTTAACAAAATATTTTAAAAAGACATATAACACCTGATAACATCATTAATTTTAAGAGAGCTAATGCCAAATTCTGAAATAACACCTACATCACCAGTTGATAAGTTATGGTACAATATCAAACGTTTCCGTGGCCTAAAAATTAAACACCGAATTCACTGTATTCAATCTGCTTCCAATCCCTTAACAATGATTACAAATAACACGGATATGGCTAATGCTTTCGCAAATGCCTGGTCTGAAAACTCTCATGATCTGAATTTTCCACTACTATTTCAAGAACACAAAAAGTCTGCTTCCACCGCTATTAACCTTACGCCATGTAAGGATGCAGATGTTTTAGAAGCGCCTATTTCATATCTAGAACTTGAGTCTCTCCTCTATACTTTGAAAGGCAAAACCCCAGGAATGGATAATATTTCTTATCCAATGATAAAATATGCCTCAAAACCTCTCAAAAAAAGAATAGTATCTTTATACAATACAATTTTCACTAATTATATAGCACAAATATCATACAAATCATCAAACCAAACACAGATAAAACATTCATAACGTCGTACAGACCTATTTCCTTAAACTCATGCATGTCAAAATTGTTAAACAAAATCATCTCAAAACGCCTATGGTGGTTTTTATCTAAAAACAACCTTCTTCATCCTAACCAGATTGGCTTCAAGAAGGGGAAATCAATTTATGATTCACTAATTTTTCTTGATCACATTATAAGTCACTCAATTTCATCAGGGAAACACATATCACTTATATCATTAGATTTTGCAAAGGCATATGACAAAATCAGAATACATACTATACTGGACCAACTCATCCAATGGAAAGTAAGACCTAATATATTCAAATACATTTATAATTTCTTGAATAATAGAAAACTCAGAGTTCAGGTCAACTCCGCCCACTCAAATATTTATCCCATTAACAATGGAATTCCTCAGGGGTCTCCTATTTCAGTAGTACTCTTTCTTATTGCGTACAATAAATTATGCAATATTATATCTCTACATAAGGAACTTAGCTTCATAGCATAAGCGGACGACTTTGTAATTTTAAGAAAACAAAACAAGTCTAAAAACCAAGACATAAATTTAGAACCACTCCTAGATAAGATATTATCATGGTGTAAATATTCCGGTACCTCACTTTCTGTAAGCAAGTGTCAACAAATATACCTTTGTCGGAAACATCACTGCACCTCCAAACTTTTATGGAATTATTCGCATGTTCCTACTGTCGATTCTTTTAAAATTCTAGGACTTACATTCAACAAGAGATATCGCTGAATACACATATTGACAATATTTTTAAATGACTTACCAATAGACTGAACATAATAAAATGTCTATCATGCAATAGATTCAACTTTAGTACGATTTCATTAATAAATACTGTACATGCTTTAATAAAATCAAAATTGGAATATGGACTAATAATATATGGAAAAGCTCCTAAATCACTTTTAAATAAAATAAAAACAATATTGAATTCTGCTATTAGATTAGCTTTTGGTGCTTTTAGAACCACTCCAATTAATAATTTACTTTATGAAAGTAATTTCTTGTCCATTCCCGAGATCAGAGTCTATCTCACTTTTAAGAGTTTCAAACATATCTTCTACAGGGACAAGTCACCTCTATCTGATACTACAAATATATAAATATATATATATATATATATATATATATATATATATATATATATATATAGTTTCCAAGTATTGGTGAATGGCTAGGTATCCAAACAATTACTAACTTTTTCCGAGTTTAATGAGTTTTTGTCTAAAATTGCAAGCGTAAAATTCATAGTTGTTTATGTTTCTTATTGATTCAAGGGAAGACAAGGAGTCCGCAAATATGGCAAAATTGCTTCTCATATTTTGTATTAAATTTAGTGAGTCGTGAATTGCAATTATTTCTGCTGTGAATGATGTACTGTATTCAGGTAAGATTGAGCGTCTTTTGATTACATTATTGAGAATTATGCTGTACGCAGTTGTTGTTTCGGATTTGGAACCATCAGTATAAATAAATGTTATATTTCTCAAACTGTTTGTATTTTTAGTACTTCCTTCTTATAAGTCTCTAAAGGATTAATATTCTTTTTGTACTTAGAAAGGCTGCAATCTATGGAAGAGGTCTTAAAATGCCACGGGGGATATATGTTTTGGTTTTTTATTTTGATATTTATTGGTATATCAAAGTCTCGACAGTATTTTATAATATTATTCAAAGTGGATGGAATGTTCCTGTATTTTTCTTTTTTAAGTAACATATTTGTAGTATCAGATAGAGGTGACTTGTCCCTGTAGAAGATATGTTTGAAACTCTTAAAAGTGAGATAGACTCTGATCTCGGGAATGGACAAGAAATTACTTTCATAAAGTAAATTATTAATTGGAGTGGTTCTAAAAGCACCAAAAGCTAATCTAATAGCAGAATTCAATATTGTTTTTATTTTATTTAAAAGTGATTTAGGAGCTTTTCCATATATTATTAGTCCATATTCCAATTTTGATTTTATTAAAGCATGTACAGTATTTATTAATGAAATCGTACTAAAGTTGAATCAATTGCATGATAGACATTTTATTATGTTCAGTCTATTGGTAAGTCATTTAACAATATTGTCAATATGTGTATTCAGCGATATCTCTTGTTGAATGTAAGTCCTAGAATTTTAAAAGAATCGACAGTAGGAACATGCGAATAATTCCATAAAAGTTTGGAGGTGCAGTGATGTTTCCGACAAATGTGTATTTGTTGACACTTGCTTACAGAAAGTGAGGTACCGGAATATTTACACCATGATAATATCTTATCTAGGAGTGGTTCTAAATTTATGTCTTGGTTTTTAGACTTGTTTTGTTTTCTTAAAATTACAAAGTCGTCCGCTTATGCTATGAAGCTAAGTTCCTTATGTAGAGATATAATATTGCATAATTTATTGTACGCAATAAGAAAGAGTACTACTGAAATAGGAGACCCCTGAGGAATTCCATTGTTAATGGGATAAATATTTGAGTGGGCGGAGTTGACCTGAACTCTGAGTTTTCTATTATTCAAGAAATTATAAATGTATTTGAATATATTAGGTCTTACTTTCCATTGGATGAGTTGGTCCAGTATAGTATGTATTCTGATTTTGTCATATGCCTTTGCAAAATCTAATGATATAAGTGATATGTGTTTCCCTGATGAAATTGAGTGACTTATAATGTGATCAAGAAAAATTAGTGAATCATAAATTGATTTCCCCTTCTTGAAGCCAATCTGGTTAGGATGAAGAAGGTTGTTTTTAGATAAAAACCACCATAGGCGTTTTGAGATGATTTTGTTTAACAATTTTGACATGCATGAGTTTAAGGAAATAGGTCTGTACGACGTTATGAATGTTTTATCTGTGTTTGGTTTGATGATTTGTATGATATTTGTGCTATATAATTAGTGAAAATTGTATTGTATAAATATACTATTCTTTTTTGAGAGGTTTTGAGGCATATTTTATCATTGGATAAGAAATATTATCCATTCCTGGAGTTTTTCCTTTCAAAGTATAGAGGAGAGACTCAAGTTCTAGATATGAAATAGGCGCTTCTAAAACATCTGCATCCTTACATGGCGTAAGGTTAATAGCGGTGGAAGCAGACTTTTTGTGTTCTTGAAATAGTAGTGGAAAATTCAGATCATGAGAGTTTTCAGACCAGGCATTTGCGAAAGCATTAGCCATATCCGTGTTATTTGTAATCATTGTTAAGGGATTGGTAGCAGATTGAATACAGTGAATTCGGTGTTTAGTTTTTAGGCCACGGAAACGTTTGATATTGTACCATAACTTATCAACTGGTGATGTAGGTGTTATTTCAGAATTTGGCATTAGCTCTCTTAAAATTAATGATGTTATCAGGTGTTATATGTCTTTTTAAAATATTTCATAAGCGGTTTCTTTCTCTTTTAAGTAATTCAAGAGTTTTGTTCCACCATGGGACATTGATATTTCTTCTTATGCTAGGGATATGGTGAGGAAACGATTCATTGGCGCTTCGAAGAAGTATCCTTTGGATATTGGCCGCTTCATGGTTTATGTTATTGCTAATGGGTCTGGTGGTATTGTACTTAGAGGACAAAAATTGTAATTTTACCCAATTTGCATTTTTATACCCTCCACCATACTATGGAGGGTATATTAACTTTATCATTCCGTTTGTAACTCCTCGAAATACTCATGTCAGACCCAACAAAGTATATATTCTTGATCAGCGTAAAATTCTAAGTCGATTTAGCGATGTCCGTCTGTCTGTTGTAACCACGCTATCTTTCGAATGAATTGAGATAGATAGCTAAAATTTTGCACACAAGTTTATTTTTCCAGTAGGCAGGTTAAGTTCTTAAACGGGTCATGTAGGTCCACGTTTTCATATAGCCCCCATATAACGGTACCTCCCTATATTCAGTATTTTGATGATTTTAGCGACATTATTCACGGTAATTGTTTCAAATTTGGTATTTGAAGTTCAAAATGGATACTATACCCTAAGATAGAAAATTGTCTGTGCAAGTCCATGTCTATATATATATATATATATATATATATATATATATATATAATAATTGATAATTATTATATGAGAAATATCTGTTCCCATCTGGAAAGGTTGATGCTCTGATTATTTCGTAGTATTTGAACAATATGTGTTTTATCTTTATTGATATCTTGAAACAGCCATGGTGTATTTTTTCTATATAACATTTTGAATTTTATAAATTTATATATATCGCAAATATTAAGATTATACCATTATATATATATATATATAATATATATATATATATATTTTTTTTTTTTTTATAAATTTATATATATTGCAAATATTAAGATTATACGATGCTATTAACGGGGATTTTGTGGCGAGTTTGGCAGTATTGTCAGCTAATTCGTTTCCAAGTATTGGTGAATGGCTAGGTATCCAAACAATTACTAACTTTTTCCGAGTTTAATGAGTTTTTGTCTAAAATTGCAAGCGTAAAATTCATAGTTGTTTATGTTTCTTATTGATTCAAGGGAAGACAAGGAGTCCGCAAATATGGCAAAATTGCTTCTCATATTTTGTATTAAATTTAGTGAGTCGTGAATTGCAATTATTTCTGCTGTGAATGATGTACTGTATTCAGGTAAGATTGAGCGTCTTTTGATTACATTATTGAGAATTATGCTGTACGCAGTTGTTGTTTCGGATTTGGAACCATCAGTATAAATAAATGTTATATTTCTCAAACTGTTTGTATTTGTAGTACTTCCTTCTTATAAGTCTCTAAAGGATTAATATTCTTTTTGTACTTAGAAAGGCTGCAATCTATGGAAGAGGTCTTAAAATGCCACGGGGGATATATGTTTTGTTTTTTTATTTTGATATTTATTGGTATATCAAAGTCTCGACAGTATTTTATAATATTATTCAAAGTGGATGGAATGTTCCTGTATTTTTCTTTTTTAAGTAACATATTTGTAGTATCAGATAGAGGTGACTTGTCCCTGTAGAAGATATGTTTGAAACTCTTAAAAGTGAGATAGACTCTGATCTCGGGAATGGACAAGAAATTACTTTCATAAAGTAAATTATTAATTGGAGTGGTTCTAAAAGCACCAAAAGCTAATCTAATAGCAGAATTCAATATTGTTTTTATTTTATTTAAAAGTGATTTAGGAGCTTTTCCATATATTATTAGTCCATATTCCAATTTTGATTTTATTAAAGCATGTACAGTATTTATTAATGAAATCGTACTAAAGTTGAATCTATTGCATGATAGACATTTTATTATGTTCAGTCTATTGGTAAGTCATTTAACAATATTGTCAATATGTGTATTCAGCAATATCTCTTGTTGAATGTAAGTCCTAGAATCGACAGTAGGAACATGCGAATAATTCCATAAAAGTTTGGAGGTGCAGTGATGTTTCCGACAAATGTGTATTTGTTGACACTTGCTTACAGAAAGTGAGGTACCGGAATATTTACACCATGATAATATCTTATCTAGGAGTGGTTCTAAATTTATGTCTTGGTTTTTAGACTTGTTTTGTTTTCTTAAAATTACAAAGTCGTCCGCTTATGCTATGAAGCTAAGTTCCTTATGTAGAGATATAATATTGCATAATTTATTGTACGCAATAAGAAAGAGTACTACTGAAATAGGAGACCCCTGAGGAATTCCATTGTTAATGGGATAAATATTTGAGTGGGCGGAGTTGACCTGAACTCTGAGTTTTCTATTATTCAAGAAATTATAAATGTATTTGAATATATTAGGTCTTACTTTCCATTGGATGAGTTGGTCCAGTATAGTATGTATTCTGATTTTGTCATATGCCTTTGCAAAATCTAATGATATAAGTGATATGTGTTTCCCTGATGAAATTGAGTGACTTATAATGTGATCAAGAAAAATTAGTGAATCATAAATTGATTTCCCCTTCTTGAAGCCAATCTGGTTAGGATGAAGAAGGTTGTTTTTAGATAAAAACCACCATAGGCGTTTTGAGATGATTTTGTTTAACAATTTTGACATGCATGAGTTTAAGGAAATAGGTCTGTACGACGTTATGAATGTTTTATCTGTGTTTGGTTTGATGATTTGTATGATATTTGTGCTATATAATTAGTGAAAATTGTATTGTATAAATATACTATTCTTTTTTTGAGAGGTTTTGAGGCATATTTTATCATTGGATAAGAAATATTATCCATTCCTGGGGTTTTTCCTTTCAAAGTATAGAGGAGAGACTCAAGTTCTAGATATGAAATAGGCGCTTCTAAAACATCTGCATCCTTACATGGCGTAAGGTTAATAGCGGTGGAAGCAGACTTTTTGTGTTCTTGAAATAGTAGTGGAAAATTCAGATCATGAGAGTTTTCAGACCAGGCATTTGCGAAAGCATTAGCCATATCCGTGTTATTTGTAATCATTGTTAAGGGATTGGTAGCAGATTGAATACAGTGAATTCGGTGTTTAGTTTTTAGGCCACGGAAACGTTTGATATTGTACCATAACTTATCAACTGGTGATGTAGGTGTTATTTCAGAATTTGGCATTAGCTCTCTTAAAATTAATGATGTTATCAGGTGTTATATGTCTTTTTAAAATATTTCATAAGCGGTTTCTTTCTCTTTTAAGTAATTCAAGAGTTTTGTTCCACCATGGGACATTGATATTTCTTCTTATGCTAGGGATATGGTGAGGAAACGATTCATTGGCGCTTCGAAGAAGTATCCTTTGGATATTGGCCGCTTCATGGTTTATGTTATTGCTATTGGGTCTGGTGGTATTGTACTTAGAGGACAAAAATTGTAATTTTACCCAATTTGCATTTTTATACCCTCCACCATACTATGGAGGGTATATTAACTTTATCATTCCGTTTGTAACTCCTCGAAATACTCATGTCAGACCCAACAAAGTATATATTCTTGATCAGCGTAAAATTCTAAGTCGATTTAGCGATGTCCGTCTGTCTGTTGTAACCACGCTATCTTTCGAATGAATTGAGATAGATAGCTAAAATTTTGCACACAAGTTTATTTTTCCAGTAGGCAGGTTAAGTTCTTAAACGGGTCATGTAGGTCCACGTTTTCATATAGCCCCCATATAACGGTACCTCCCTATATTCGGTATTTTGATGATTTTAGCGACCTTTTCCCGGAAGTAATTTAAAATTTGGTATTTGAAGTTCAAAATGGATACTACACCCTAAGACAGCAAATTGTCTGTGCAAGTCCATGTCTTCGTATAGCCCCCATATAACGGTACCTCCCGATATTCGGTATTTTGATGATTTTAGCGACATTATTCACCGGAATTGTTTCAAAATTGGTATTTGAAGTTCGTAATGAATACTACGGTCTAAGATAGAAAATTGTCTGTGCAAGTCCATGTCTTCGTATAGCCCCCATATAACGGTACCTCCCGATATTCGGTATTTTGATGATTTTAACGACATTATTCACGGGAATCGTTTCAAATTTGGTATTTGAAGTTCGTTATGGGAACTACAGTCTGTGACAGAAAACTGTCTGTGCGGGTCCATGTCTTCGTATAGGACCCATATATCAGTTCCTCCCTAAATTCGGTATTTTGAAGATTTTAGGTACAATACCCGCCGAAATTGTTTGAATGTGGTATTTGAAGTTTGTAAGGGATGCTACAGCCTGCGACAGAAAATTGTCTATGCTGGTCCAGGTCTGCGCACAGCTCCAATTTAATGGTACCTCCCTATAAACGATATTTTGATGATTTTAGCTACATTATTCACCGTTTATTTCAAGTTTCGAATTTGAATATGGTAATGACTAATGGCAAACAGTGCCTATGTAGGTCCACGTCGTATAGACTCCAATATAACGGCTATATTCGGTATTTTTAAAATTTAACAGAATTTTTTAAGGATTTTATTTTTTTAAATTTTCCAATTCGTTGCAAATGGTGGAGGGTATTTTTAACTTGTTTAATTTAAAATGAGCTTTATGTCTTTTTATACCCTCCACCTTAGAAAGGAGGGTATATTAACTTTGTCATTCCGTTTGTAACATCCTTAAATATTCGTCGTAGAGCCCATAAAGTATATATATTCATAATCAGCATAAAATTCTAAGTCGATTTAACGATGTCCGTCTGTCTGTCTGTCTGTTGAAATCACTGCCCACATTATTTGACGTAGAGCGCCAAAATTTAGCAGAGCAATTTGTATTGTGTCTAGGATGGTTGGTATTGAAAATGAGATATATCGGTCCACGTTCTGGTATAGTCCCCATATAACGGTACCTCCCGATATTCGGTATTTTGATGATTCATGCCACATTTTTTTCACGGATTTTTGGTATTTGTAGGTCATAACGGGTCCCTGTACGTGTGGCAAAACATTGCATATATAGGTTCATGTTTTGGTATAGCCCCCATATAAAGGTACCTCCTGATATTCGGTATTTTGATTATTTTTGCCACATTTTTCACGGATTTGTCTAAAAATTGGTATTTGTTGGTCATAATGGGTTCCAGCTCCGGTGGCGAAACGTTGCATGTTTGGGTTCATGTTTTGGTATAGCCCCCATGTAAAGGTACCTCCCGTTATTCGGTATTTTGATTATTTTTGCCACATTTTTTCACTGATTTGTCTAATGGGTTCCAGCTCCGGTAGCGAAACATTGCATGTTTGGGTCCACGATTTGATATAGCCCCCATATAACGGTACCTCCCGATATTCGGTATTTTGATGGTTTTTGCCACATTTTTTTCATGGATTTTTCTGAAAATTGGTATTTTGTAGGTCATAACGGGTTCCTGTACGTGTGGCAAAACATTGCATGTATAGGTCCACGTTTTGGTATAGCCCCCATATAAAGGTACCTCCCGATATTCGGTATTTTGATTATTTTTGCCACATTTTTCACGGATTTGTCTAAAAATTGGTATTTGTTGGTCATAATGGGTTCCAGCTCCGGTGGCGAAACGTTGCATGTTTGGGTTCATGTTTTGGTATAGCCCCCATGTAAAGGTACCTCCAGTTATTCGGTATTTTGATTATTTTTGCCACATTTTTTCACTGATTTGTCTAATGGGTTCCAGCTCCGGTAGCGAAACATTGCATGTTTGGGTCCACGATTTGATATAGCCCCCATATAACGATACCTCCCAATATTCGGTATTTTGATGATTTTTGACACATTTTATGACGAATTTCTCTGAAAATTGGTAGTTGCAGATCATAATGGGTCCCAGTTTGTGTGGCGAGTCATTGTAATTAAAGGACCAGGTTTTGGTATAGCCCCCATATAACGGTACCTCCCGATATTCGGTATTTTGATAATTTTTGCCAAATATTTTCGCGGATTGGTCTAAAAATTTGTATTTGTAGATGATAATGGGTTCTAGTTCCGTTGGCAAAACATTGCATGTGTAGGTCCACGATTTGGTATAGCCGCCATATAACGATACCTCCCAATATTCGGCATTTTAATGCTTGTTGTCACATTTCTTCTAATGTTTCCTTTACCCTAAGGTGGAGGGTATTAAAAGTTTGGCCCGGCCGAACTTAATGTTTTTTTACTTGTTGAATATATTCCAGTAGTTGGAAAAAGGGGTATTTTTATTGGGAAATGGTCGCTTCCACTTAGATCATCATGTATGTTCCAGGTTGAATTGATCTTGATTATTGGTGATGCTATAGATAAGTCAATATGTGAAAATGTGTTGTGTGTTGAATAGTGTGTAGGTGAACCATCGTTTAGCAAAATAAGATTCGATTGAGTTATAAATTTATTTATTGTATTGCCTCTTTTGTTATTCTTTTGTGAACCCAAGAAGAGTGCCAGCCATTAAAATCTCCCGTAATAATATATGGGCAAGAAGAACAGTTGAAAGTATCGTCTAAATTTTTCTTATTAAATCCCAAATTTGGCGATATATAAGATGAAAAAATAGTAAATTTTATTTTTGAATAAAGAGTTAGGGCTATTGTGTCAAATGTGCTATTTGTGTAGAAGATTTCGTGTTGAATAGAATTATGTATATTCAGATCAGAGCCTCCAAATGAATTCATATTATTTTCTTTTCACTGCAAATTTCAGATCATTAAGCTCGTCTCGAAAGAGAAATCAAACACATAAATCGCCTTAATAAGGCAAAACTTAAAAATTCAGCCGAGCCTGGCTGTGGGATTTGAACCGCGGACCTCGGTGTGCAGCCAACTAGAAGTTGCCGTCTCTACGTTCAGAGCCATTAACCCGTCTTCCTAAAGTAGCACTAAAACAAGTGTATGCATTGGAAGCAATTTAGTTGTTGTGGACAAAAAATCCATCACTACAAAAACAAAAAACTTTGCTGTGAAAAAGATCTGCCAATAGAACTTGAGTCGAACCTGAAGAGTTTCTAGTGTATAATTCGCATATGCTAATTTGCAATAAGTTCGAAATATATACTTCTTTCCAGAGAACGGCCCTTGTAAGCCATCATCCAAACCAAATATGCCTGATGAGCCGCTTAACCAACGGCGAAACGCGTCGCATAGTGGTGAGTGTGTGATAGTGTCTATCTGGCTTTCCTTTTCACTGCAAATTTCAGATCATTAAGCTCGTCTCGAAAGAGAAATCAAACACATAAATCATAAAACATATGATCTTCGCCTTAATAAGGCAAAACTGATAAATTTTATAATTGACAGGGATTGGGATATTTAGAGCATTTTTTAGGTGTGTTTCCTGAAGAGATATTACTTGGGGTTTATGTAATTTTATTAGCGTTTGTAATTCATTATATAATAATTATATATGTAACCTTTTATGTTCCATTGTAAAGTGCTAAGAGTCATCTAGTGTATATTATTTTTATTGATATATAATTCAAATTTTGGTTGGTATTAAAAAAATTTTGGTTGGTATCAAAGGTAACGAATGACAAACAATATTGAGTGAGTGTTGTGTAAACAGGGCAATATTGAATTGATTTTGGGGTTTCTTTCTTCTTTACTTCGTGTCATTATTCTTTCATTCCGCTAGATTCGTCGCTAGTTTCAACTTAAATTTGGTTCAACAGTTTTGTTTTGAGAGATCTTCTCATTCTCTTTGATGCATTTCGTGGTAGAATTATGACATTATGATTTCATTCACTGTTCTGTTTTGAGGGAGAGTTTTGTTTGTTATTGTTGCTGTTGCTGTTGTTCCATGCTGTGAAGTTTCATTTAATTTATTGAGAGACGCATATTTGGATGTTGATGGGGATTGAGCATCGAGAGAGTTGTGAGTATTGTTTCTAGTTATCTCTGCATATGATTTGGACTGCTGAACTCGCGCCTTATACATGTTAGGGCAGTTTTATGGACTACTTTTTTAGTTGTTTTTATTGTTTGAATTTCTTTCTGTTTCAAAAACGTTGGGCATTTTTTACTTGTGGCTGGATAATTTGTGTCTGATATCTCTTCTCTCTTGCAATTGATGCAGCACGTTGTGTTTTCGCATGGAGTATTAGAATTAATTGTGTGATATGAATTGGAACAATTGTAGCAAATTTTATCATTTGTACAAAACTTTCCCGAATGACCGTATAAGTGGCAATTGTTGCATTTAAGAGGCGAAGGGATGTAGTCACGCACTTGTCTTATTACATAACCAATGTGTACGTATTTAGGGAGCTAAATGGTTGTGAAAGTTAATATAATAAGACCTGTTTCAACTAATAGTTCATCTTTCTGTTTCAATATTTTTTTGACTTCACAAACATTTTGAGATTTCATTTCATTAAGAATTATGTCTTCGCTAATTCCCCGCAGAGAGTTATCATATACACTCCCCGACACATGAATAGGACAACGCAAATATTATTTAAGAGACTGCTGGTTTTTACAAAAGAAAGGTACAATTGTATGTTATTTGTTATTGTTTTTTCTTATTGATTATCGCTCATTATTTGAGTGTAATTTAATGTGCAGAAAATGTACCGTTATGAGATTTTTTCTATTTTGTTTTGGTACTGTGGTAAAATTACAGTATTTTTTCGTGACACTTGAATAAGACACTGCTTTAAATTCCAGTTTTTTCGTACAAGTTAAAATGTGAAGGTCAATAATTTTAATTTTCACCGTAATTAAAGTAATTTAAATTACAATTCGTTAAAAATGGGACGAGGAAAATCATTGACTGGTGAAGAAAAAATTAAAATTAAAATTTACAAAGAATCTGATTTATCTATTAATCAAATCGCAAAAAAAATTGGCAGAAGCCGGAATGTAGTATCCAATTTTTTAAAAAATGAATCAAGTTACGGAAAAAATATGAAAGGTCGAACAAAAAGTGTACTTTCAGCAGCAGATAAACGTGCTATACTTAGAAAAGCTTCAAACTCTCACGACTCCGCAGCACAAATTTTAGCTAAAACAGGTGTAGTAGCGAGCGTAAGAACTGTTCAGCGTGTTATTTCTAAAGCTGACCACTTAAAGAGATTAAAACTTAAGAAGAAACCACCGCTTAACGACACGCGTAAAAAGGCACGCCTCGAATTTTGTCGTTCGCATTGGACGGGTAAAACAAATTGGCACCGTGTCGTCTTCTCTGATGAAAAAAAATTTAATTTCGAGGGGCCAGATGGTTTTAATTATTATTTCCACGATATTCGAAAAGAAAATCATTATTTGGATCGCTTGCATAGCAGAGTGGGCGGTGTAATGGTATGGGGGGCCATATCATACTATGGCACTATCGATTTGCAATTCCTAACCACCACAATGAATGCAAATTGCTACAAAAATGTTCTTCAGGAAGCATTTCCTCAATTCAAAATTTTTTTTGGAGACCTAGAATGGATATTCCAGCACGACAATGCACCGATTCATACAGCTGGAGTCGTAAAGTCTTGGATTCGAAGCCAAAATGTCAAGCTTCTTAACTGGCCACCTTACTCCCCAGACCTTAATGTAATTGAAAATGTGTGGGGCTGGCTAGTTAGAAAAGTTTACGCTTCTGGTAAGCAGTACAACAACAGAGATGACCTTATCTATGCAATAAAAGAGGCCTGGTCCACAATTTCCCTCGATTACATTAAATCGTTGTACGATTCCATTCCAGACAGAATGTACGAAGTAGTTCTTAACAAAGGAGGACCTACTCATTATTAATATTACAAAAATGTGTTCAAATCTTAATAATTTAACGTTAAAAATAAACCAAAATAAAAACTATTTTCAAACTATACATTTTATGAGTTTTTTTAAAGGGTGTCCTATTCTACTGACGCAATTATAAAGCCAAATTTGCAGTAGTTTTACATTCATTGGCATTATTTTAAACAACCATTATCCATATCACATCGAAAAATATTTTTCTCGTTAAGAACTACCTGTGGTTGAAAAAATGCAAAAATTTAAAATTTTTTTCGCTATATATGTTTATAACTTGTAATTTAATATGAATTACATTGGTGTCCTATTCATGTGTCGCGGAGTGTATGATGCCTTTAGAAGTGTTCAAACTCTTGTGTTCATTTATTTCTACATTTATTTCAAGGGTAAATGAGGTTAACTTTATTAACATGCTTACTTGGATATAGTTTTTTGTTTTCACAAGTAATGTTCCATTCATCAATTTCTTACAAGAGGAAACTTCTCCACAAGCACAATCTATCAATTTCTTTATAAGAAATGGTGAAGTGTTCTTGAATGATTCAGTTTTGTGTAAACTTGTTATCACAAGATATTTTGGACCAATAAACACATTTTTTATGGTTTTGTTGTGGTTCCTTGCGCAACATAACATTGTTGTTGGAAGTCGTATTTTTTTTTATTCTCGCTCTCTATAAGAGAGGAGAGATCACTAAAATTCGTCTTATGTATGGTTATTTTTTCTTCAATTTATTGCACCAAATACATTAATCTTCATTTGAAGTTTTTTTTATGATTATTTGAGTATTTATATAAAAGTACATTCACAACGCAATGATATTCAGTTTGCCACTGATATATATATATATATATATATATATATATATATATATATATATATATATATATATATATATATATATATATATATATATATATATATATATATATATATATATATATATATATATATATATATATATATATATATATATATATATATATATACTAGCTGGTCCGGTCCACATTGCCGGCCCGTAGTTCTTGTCTATTATGCATATTTGTCAAAGCATAATTATTCACAGATATGACTGATATAAGCATTCACGTACTGGTCGATTAAAAGTGTTTTAAAATACCTGCACCCATATTTAAGCCGAGATTTTTAGCGATTTTGAAAAAGGAATTATCTTTTAACTTTCGTGTGAAATCTTCAGATTAGGGCCTATATTGGTCTTAACCACATTCATCAAATGATTGATTCCTATAAAAATTGTACTTATAGGCATTTATTTAAGTAAAGTCCCGACATTGGAGTATCCCCAAGTCCACTTGTACATCGAATGTGTGGTCAGAAAAGAAAATTTTGTATTCTATTGAATTTGTAACCCCCAAGAGAATATTGGTTGGAAACGTAGATTTGGGATGTACATCTATATGAAATAAATTGTGAAAACATGAACAAATTACATATATAAGAAAGTAGCACGGGACCGAATATTTGTTGAATCGTCATTGAATTATACTATGATGAAAAATATGGACTTTATGGGGTCTCCAAATTACAATTTAAGTGCGAAATACGATGTTAACTGACATATACCTTTCAACTGCAGGGCCTACATCGTGGTTCAGCAGGAAGATGTGAACACATTTAAACAAACAAAAATGACCGAAAAAGCCTCTTTCATGTGTCAATAATCCGTCCAATGAGAGCTCAAAATGCAAAATTCTATGGGAGTACAATCACCAAATATAAAGGATGCAAAAAAGTAGAGCGAATGGGACTTTAGTAAGAAAAGGAATTCTATCCTTCCAGAAGTTCTTCCTAAACATTCAAGATACCTTAAATCGCTTTTGCAGGTCATGATGTATAACCATCGTATGATTTAAGCTATTTTTGTGATCTTGGCCACTTTTTTTTTACCTTTTTTGGCATCTTTGTTTCTAAGGGGGTAGAGAACCTCTTCGCATAAAATTTAAAATTTTCGGGGTAGGGCCCATATTGGTCTTGACCACATTCATCAATTGATTTGGCTAAAAAAATTTATTTATGCTACCCTGGGTTAGGCAACCATCATACAGATAATTGCCTCATAGGAATTTATTTAAGTAAAGTCCCCACATTGGAGTATTCCCAAGTCCACTTTCACATCGAATGTGTGGTCAGAAAAGAAAATTTTGTATTCTATTGAATTTGTAACCCCCAAGAGAATATTGGTTGGGAACGTAGATTTGGGATGTACATCTATATGAAATAAATTATGAAAACATGAACAAATTACAAATATAAGAAAGTAGCACCGGACCGATTATTTGTTAAATCGTCATTGAATTATACTATGATGACAAATATGAACTTTATGGGGTCTCCAACTTACAATTTAAATGGCAAATAAAATTAATTCCCACCTTACGATAATAGGTGTAAAATAGTAATAATATTTGACTATTCTAAAATCATTCTGCCCTCAATTATGAGGTGGATAGAACTATTTTTACTTATTTAAATCACGCGAATTTTTTTCAGTTTGAAAAAACATTGCGTTTTTCTGCTATATTTTTGATTTGGCCTCTATTTGTCATCTTGGATTATAAGGAGTAGAAGAAATTTTTCAATGTAGATCGATGTTTCGGAGTAGTGCCCATATAAAGATACCTCCTGATTTTACCATATTTCAAAGTATTTGGATAAACATGTGTATTTGGGGGTGAAAATCAACATATATACAAATTTTAGAATTTTCTCCATATAATAGTACCCCCTCAAGTCCACCTTTTGGCGGACAAACAGACCGGGGGACTTATGAGAACTCTAATGCATAATCTAAAGTGCAAATGGGTTTAAAAAAGTAATTAGCTTCGGCTATTCTTAAATCATTCAGGCGTCAATTATGAGGTGTACAAAATAAAGTATATATATTGTTAAATATTGAAGGCCACGGCTTAATACTGTATATACTGTATTTTGTAATTACTCACAGATATGACTGATATAAGTATTCACGTACTGGTCGATTAAAAGTGTTTTATATGTTTTATATATACTGTATTTTGTACATCTCATAATTGACGCCTGAATGATTTAAGGATAGCCAAAGTTAATTACTTTTTTTAACCCATTAGCACTTTAGATTGTGCATTAGAGTCCTCATAAGTCCCCCGGTCTGTTTGTACGCCAAAAGGTGGACTTGAGGGGGTACTATTATATGGAGAAAATTCTAAAATTTGTATATATGTATTTGTATATAATTCTTAACCTTACACACTATCTAGCAACCCTTACTTTCTATTCAAGAATACATATAAATTGGTGACAGACCAACGCGACTCATCTTGCGTACATTGTCTTTCCTGCATATCTCTTATGGGGGTCATAAAATCTCTATTACATGCTCATTATCTTATGCAGCAGGCAAACACAGCGTTTGGTAGATTATAATTTACAAAAACTATTAAACATAGTCGTACGTAAATAGTTCAATACAAAATTATCACTAAACTGAAGAGTAAATTCTATGTTGATAAGAATGTAAGTACTTAGCATAAAGCAAACTAAAAACTAAATAATATTTAGATAAGCGTGTGGAACACCAATTCCATTTCCACACACATGTTTGAGTCTTTCAAACATTCTGCGGGGGGGCAAAGTGAATAGATGCTACTCTTGTCGGTTTTATGCATCTTCTGATTGAACATATTAGATCTATTATGCAGGCGGCTACCATCACCATTAGAGATAAGTGCCCGGAGATATGATGAAAATTCAACCCTTTTAGATTAAGCTGTTAGGCATCGATCGTTTTCAACTGAGACTCTATTTCCGCTAGCCTTGCTGAGTGATTTACCACCATCGGCCCTAAAGGCATGACCGAGAAATTAGACAGCCGGTCTATGTCTGCTACGAAGGATGATTTGTCTTCCACGACCTTCTTCGATTCAAGATTGAAAGGTGTGGAAATTGTTGCTCCTTTTACCCTTAATGTACATCCTGGCTTCATCGTAATGATGCCTTGACTCGGTAGCTGGACTATTTGCTGTGAATCTCGACTGCAGGATACGTGAGCTGTTGTTGGTTGAAAAACTTTGAACAACCAGCGGTTGTTGGCTTGCAGCTTCGTTCATAGCGATTCCATCTTTGTCTCAGAGAACTGACATCTCGGTGCATTTAGGGGCTTAAGAGAGTACACCTCACACGAATGGTCATTTGCGTCGACCCATGGCCAATTACCTTCGCAAACATATTCATCGTCAATGTACAGCTGACACATGTTTAACTCAGCTTGCGTCATTATATGATAGGCAACCCTGTTGAAATTATATATCAGATAATGTCCCGATGGCTGTGCTACAACTTTCCCACCGTTCAGCCTAATAGGCAGGGGGATGATCCGATGCAGCTGAGACGTGTGCTGCGTAAACAATGGAATATTAACTGAAACCATCAGTCGGTCCTCAATTAATGCTGCCTTAGCAGTAAGAAGTTTGTATACCGCTCTAATTTGATCATACTTTTTTCCAGGAAATTTGAGGTGTTCAGGCATGTGATCTCTTATCTTGGTCATTTCTTCCTGAAGTTGTAACGGCGTAATCAAGGCTGGATTGAGCTTCCCATGGTTAATGTCAATAAGCAGGTTTATCATACTCGACTGTACTCTTTCGTTCTCGCGAATTATTGCGTCCAAATCTTTGGTTACCATGAAAAACCGAATCGACTCTCTATAAACGAAGTATGATTCTTCCGTAGCTGCCGTTATGTTGTTCATCTGATCCTGTATCTTCTTGAAGTTGGAATTTACATCTTCCATAGTAGAGCGCAGAATATTAACCGTAGATTCTACGACCGATGTTTGTTTTTGCATCATAAACTTCAGGTTATATTGATTTTCCAATAAGTTTTGCAAGCTTTCTTCTATTTTTTCCGATCTTCCGCATCCATAGTTCCGAATAGGACGTGCTGGAGTGACCCGATGAACTCTAATGGCGCTCGTTTGGGCCTCCTACTAGTTCTCGAGAACAAGAACTCGTTAGTGTCTTGTAGACTCCGAACCTGCCTCTCCATAGTTCTTAGAATATTGTCGCACTGCGGCTCGAATATCTGCAACTTTACGCATAGTGGCATCATCGTTTTTAACACGGTCTCGCAGTTCTCCATGGATTCAAAGAATGGAAGCATATTAAAAACTATGATCATGTTCCATTTCGAGGCTACAACATTCACTTATCCAACCTGGTCCAAATATAGTGCGGTTGACTCCTGCAGCTCTGTGATATTGGTTAAGCTGTCAGCGACCGTAGGTTTTACTTGAGTTAAAGCAAGAAGCAAAAGCACTAAGTAGCCTGCCAGATTGCCGGTTCTCTTTCCACTGGAGCTGTCATGTTTTTCATCAGTTTTTACGCCTTCTAATGGGCACAACTTGTTCACGGATCTCTTTATCAACCCTGCTTGGGTTTTTAAAGTGGCGACTCTTACTAACCTATCCGGTCCTGGATGGACATCTTCGAATTTACCTAACGGCCATCGTCCAGGATGTGTTTCCTCATTCTTAACTATCACCACTTGTCCCCTCTGTATATTCTTCTTTTGGGTTTTCCACTTGTACCGTTGTTGGAGTGTTTCTAGATAGTTTGATTTCCATTGCTTCCAAAAACAATTTTTCATTTTCTGCACTTGCTTCCAACGATCTAGGGTTGTAATGTTGTGTTCGTCGCTCGTTTCTGGATAGCTTATCAAGGGCCTTCCGATTAGAAAATGTCCAGGTGTGAGGACTTCCACCTCGCCAGCATTATCATCCATGTTATAAAGCGGCCTCGAATTTAACACGGCCTCGATCTGATATAAAAGCGTAGACATTTCTTCAAATGTCAATTTACTCTCACCAATAACTCTTCGTAAATGGTATTTCATTGATTTAACCGCCGCTTCCCATATTCCTCCGAAGTGGGGACTTGCCGGGGGAATAAAATGCCACTGCACTCCTTCTGTTGCTAATATAGGTGCTAGTGCGTTATTCTTCTTCATGGCGGCCTTTAAATCTCTATCCAAATGTTTAAATGTTCCAACAAAGTTTGTGCCGTTGTCAGAATATATATGACTACTTTTACCTCTTCTGGCAAACAAGCTCTTTAGGGCTGCCAGAAATGCTTCTGACGTCAAACTGCTAACCGGTTCCAAATGAATTGCCTTTGTTGTCATGCAAATAAATACCGCAATGTATCCTTTATATGTTTTCTGACTTCTGCCATTTGAACATTTCATGTATATTGGTCCTGCATAGTCCACACAACAATGTGTAAACGGTGCTGATACATTAACTCTATATTCTGGTAACATTCCCATTAGATGGCATTGATTTTCTCGTTTATATCGTATACATTTGACGCAACCCCGATTCAGCCGTTTTACGTTGTTTTTCAACCCAATAATCCAAAATTTTCTTTTTAGCAAATGTTTCACTATCCGATTTCCACCATGGAGCGTTTTCACATGTGCGTCCTTGATAATTAGATCACTCAGGTCTGATTTATTGAGTATTATAGGATGTTTATGATTATACGCCAGCGAAGCTAACTGTAATCGACCTCCAACTCTCAACACGTCATTCTCGTCTAAAAAGGGTTTTAATGAAGCCAGCTTGTGTTTGTGATCAATCGGCGTATTATTTCTTAGTCTCGTGACAATTTCTGGAAATTCTTGTTGTTGATGGCCTTTTATTAAAAACATTTCCGCAGCTCGTAATTCTTCCACAGTCAAGTAATCTGGCAAGTTTTTTCCGCGTAGCTTTGCGATATATCTGAGCACATACGCTATCACTCGCTTAAGTCGTGTAAACGATGAATAATCTTTTACCATATGATTGAAATAGTTGGGACCGCTGTTCGCATTTGTAACGGCCACATTGACGTACACAGGTTCCTTTGTACCCCAGCTCTCTTCATCTCGCATTAACCACGACGGACCATTCCACCAGAGATTATTCTCTGGTAACTTGACTGCTGATATCCCTCTGGATCCCATGTCTGCCGGATTTTCCTTTGATTTTACATATTGCCATTTGGCTGCTGGTACCCATTGTCGAATCTCCTTCACTCTTGTCCTTATAAATCGATCTTTACTGGAACTATTACGGATCCATAACAGCGCTATCGACAAATCACTCCACATAAATACATTTGCTTCTATTGACAAAATTTTCATAACCTTTGTCATAAGTTTCGCTAATAAATTCGCCACACACAACTCTAGTTTTGGTAACGTCTTCCTATTTTTAATGGGATTGACTTTGCTTTTAGCTGCTACTAGATGAACAACTCCATTCACTTTAACATAAACTACGGCTACAAAAGCCTTTTCCGATGCATCCGCGAATCCATGCAATTGTGCTTCAGTTGGGCTGGATACGTGCAACCATCGAGGTATTCGAATCGAAATTAGTGAGGTCAGCTTACTCGTGAACCCTCTCCATTGTTTATTCAGCTCCTCTATTAGTAGATTATCCCATCCAATATGCATTACCCATAGTTGTTGAATAAAAAGCTTCGCCGTTATTGTTCCAATATCCATTACCCATAGTTGTTGAATAAAAAGCTTCGACGTTATTGTTATTGGCGTTAGCCATCCTAATGGATCGAAGATTTTGGCCAAATAGGACAGGGCTTTCCGCTTGGTTATCCGTTGTTCATTGTAAAGTTGCGTTGTAAATCCAAATGTGTCACATGCTGGATACCATTTCAGCCCCAACGTTTTAAGGCAATCATCTTCTTCTATGTGAAGTGCATCATTCTCTCTTTTAGCGTCTATGTTTTTTTGGACATCACTATCGTTCGAAATCCATTTTCGTAGCTTAAATCCATATTTTGCTAGATGTTTATTTATTTTCTCCTGTAATTCTTTACATCTTAAAATAGAATCTGCTCCGGTTAACAAAACTTCCATGTAGAAATCATTTTGGATAATAGCGCCAATGTCTTTATCTTCACATTGAGATCCAATTTCGTCAAGCGTCTTTAACGCCAAAAACGGCGCACATGCCGTACCGTACATCACTGTCGTTAATCTGTATTGTTCTACTGGGCTTTCGCTGCTGGATCTCCACAACACATATTGGTATTCTTGGTCATCTTTATGTACCCAAATTTGTCGGTACATTTTTTCCACGTCTGCACTTATGACGAACTGATGTTTCCGCCATTTTGTAAGGATATCAAAAATATCTCTCTGCAATCTTGGCCCAGCGTAGAGAATATCGTTCAAGCTTCTTCCATTTGATGTCTTGGAAGACGCATCAAACGCCACTCTTACTTTTGTAGTTATACTGCTTTCTCTGATGACAGCTTGATGGGGAAGGTAGTATTTTCCCCGTATTTCCGGCTCTACTCGTTCCATATGCCCCATACTAATATATTCTTCCATAAACTGTTGGTATTCCATTTTTAGTTCAGGGTTGGCGCATATTTTTTTTTTCAATGTTCAAAAATCTTGCCATAGCTCTTTTATGTGAATCTCCTAATTCAACGTCTTTCCTGAAGGGAAACAACATTCGCTAACGATGTTGTTGAGCCATAATTTGACATACAAAAGTCATCCTCTGTCACTGCTTGATTGTCGCTCACCTCCTCTATCTCCCAAAATATCTCCAGTGTAGTAGTTGCTACAATTTTCTTGCTGCTTCCCTTTTTTTCCGTAGTCGGCCCCGACAGTATCCATTTTTTCCCATTTATCTATATCGTATTTACACGTTGGATCCTGCTGAACTGAAGCTAACTCAGGAAGTACGACTGCCTCTATATTCACAGCGAAATCACTTAAAAATCTGGGTTTCACTTCGATAATAACTTTCGATTTTGCTTTACCGACGACTGCTCCTCCAAGTCCATGCAGTGTTACATCTGTTCTTTGCTTTGGCAACTGCAATATCTGTACGGCTTCCTCGCTGATTGAAGACGCCTGAGCACAAGGATCGATAAATGCTCGCAAGGTGATGCATTCGTTTTGCTTCGATTTTACTCGTATCTGTGCTGTTGCAATTAATACGCAATGCATAATGCATTTCTTTAATTGTGGTAAATGTTGATTTTCCTTTGTTGCCTCCTGAAGCCGATTTTTCAATATGAAGGCTGGTATGATGTCTGCCATTACACATAAATCAATTCGTTTTGCTAAAGCATCTTCTTGTTGCCTTATGATTTAAACAGTTAGTGCACAGCTCGTTCCGTCTTACCCAATCAATCCTCTCCTTCACTGTTAATGTTTTATACTGCTGACATTGGTGAATCTTGTGCCCAAAACTTTTGCAATAACCGCATTTTGTTTGATTTGCTTCGCTGTTTGTTGCTGCCTCTTTAAAATTGTATTGTCGCTTGAATCTCTGCTTATCTCCATCATCTATAGACCAAACTGAATTCAAAGTTTGATATCTTTGCTCCAAGAATTTTAGAACGTCGTTGATATCTTGAATTTCCGTAGACTTTTGTATTGTCTGTTCATATTGTAAAAGAGTCTCTTTATCCAATTTGCGCACTATTATGTGTGCCAGAATTGGGTATGCATCTCCTAGTTTCAAATTCATGGATTTGATACCCTCAATGCTCTCTATAGCTGTATCCAATAACTTCTTGATACTGTGATACCTTTTACGCAATGCTTCCAAAGCCCCTTCATATGCTGAACTGGTTAACGGCATGTTTTGAATAATCTACAGTGCATCCCCCTTCAAAGCTGACCTTAGACGAAACAGCTTCTCTTGATCTGAGGCATTTTTATCTTCGTGCACTAATGTGCGGAATAATTCATAAAATGAGTTCCAATCTTCACGACGTCCACTAAACTCTGGAATTTTTATTTTTTCGACCATTACGGATTTTCTTTCTGCCGCTTCTAAAGATGTCAACAATTCTGTTATTTGCATCTGAGCTTTGTTGAAATCTTTTCCGGACTGCTCCCACCGATCTTCCGTAAAGTCATTTCCTGCACCTTCTCTCGCCATTTCTGATCGAATGTCGAGCAGTGTGTTCATCTGGACTTCCAGTCTCTCAAGCAGTTTTGTTAAATATATCTTGTCTTTCTTGGTTTCGACCAGCTTTATCATAGAATTTAATTCTGCTACGTTAGAATTAAGTCGATTTTCTTTTCTTGATCTTGCTAGTTTGTTGTGATTTTCATTTGACACTTCACCAATTTCCATTCATTTGAATGATAACTGTGGTGTATTTAAGCTATGTTCTTGTGGACTTAAATCTCCTTGTCGTGGACTTATTTTAACGGTGTGGGATTCTTCTGCTTCTGCATCATTTAAAATCTTCCATATGTCCTCTTTCATGTTATGTGCAATTTCATACGCTTTCTCCTTATAATACGGGTCATTTTCACTCTTATCGTCCCTTTTTTTGACTGCCTCATCATTTCTGCAGAATGTTTCCCATTGTTCTACCACCTTCTTACGCATGTCTGGTATGGTATTACTGCGATATTTCCTACCTCGCGCCGTCTGCAACATAGCATCTAACACTTTGAAGATTGTGTGTTGTTGAGAGTAAATTTCTTGGCAACTAGGCATTTTGATATGTCCTTTTAAAAATCGATGTTTAATTTTTTGTAGATTTGTTTTCTTTTTTTTTTGTTTGCGAATGTTGATCAATGTTGTTGTTGTGTTTTGTAGATTGTTATATTGTGGTTGGTGAGTTGTTTCACTGCTGTTACCACACTTGATGTTGATGTTGTTAAAGTTGTTTGTTCCTAATGTTAAATCGTTTTTGATTGTTGTTGATTCGATTTTTGATGTTTGCTAGTTCCTTCACTTTCGCCAAGTGCGCGCTCGATGGACCAAATGTTTGGGAAGAGAATGAAAATGCTCGTATGATGCTTGATTCGACACTGAATTTATTTTTTCATAATTCCATCTTAAGTGCTAGCTTACAAAATAATTCTTAACCTTACACACTATCTAGCAACCCTTACTTTCTATTCAAGAATACATATAAATTGGTGACAGACCAACGCGACTCATCTTGCGTACATTGTCTTGCCTGCATATCTCTTGTGGGGGTCATAAAACCTTTATTACATGCTCATTACCTTATGCAGCAAGCAAACACAGCGTTGGGTAGATTATAATTTACAAAAACTATTAAACATAGTCGTACGTAAATAGTTCAATACAAAATTATCACTAAACTGAAGAGTAAATTCTATGTTGATAAGAATGTAAGTACTTAGCATAAAGTAAACTAAAAACTAAATAATATTTAGATAAGCGTGTGAAACACCAATTCCATTTCCACACACATGTTTGAGTCTTTCAAACAACACCCATTATCGTAAGATGGGTATTAATTTTATTTGCCATTTAAATTGTAAGTTGGAGACCACATAAAGTCCATATTTTTCATCATAGTATAATTCAATGACGATTCAACAAATATTCGGTCCCGTGCTACTTTCTTATATTTGTAATTTGTTCATGTTTTCACAATTTATTTCATTTAGATGTACATCCCAAATCTACGTTTCCAACTAATATTCTCTTGGGGTTACAAATTCAATAGAATACAAAATTTTCTTTTCTGACCACACATTCGATGTGAAAGTGGACTTAGGGATACTCCAATGTTGGGACTTTACTTAAATAAATTCCTATAAATACAATTTTCTAGCCAAATCAATTGATGCATGTGGTTAAGACCAATATGGGCACTATTCTGAAAATTTCACACCGAAGTTAAAAGATAATTACTTTTTCAAAATCGCTAAAAAATCACGAAAAAAGAGATCTCATTGCAAAAATTCTCAAATCGAGAAAAAATTTAGAAAAAATGTTCAATGGAATAGAATTTTAAAATAATAGTACATTCTATTGACAAACTTTGTAAGGATCTTTAAACATTTGCTGTAAGAAATCAGCGAACACGTTGAAGATTTTTTCAATTTGTTATTCTTCTTTTGTCAATTTTTTTCAATTTGTATTGTCATATGGAATTCAGTGGATTTTTTGTGAACAAACTAAAGAATAATTTTTCACTATATACAATTTTTCACCAAAAAAAAAAAAAAATGAAATAAGTGCGAAATACGATGTTAACTGACATCTACCTTTTCACTCCAGGGCCGACATCGTGGTTCAGCTGGAAGATGCGATCACATTTAAACAAACAAATATTACCGAAAAAGCCTAATGGGGTTCATTTCAAAGCGTGGTCCTACTTCTTTCAAGTGACAATAATCCGTCCAATGAGTGTTCAAAATGCAAAATTCTTTGGGAGTACAATCAGTAAAATACCAAATATAAAGGGTGGAACATAGTAGAGCGAATGGAACTCTTAGTAAGAAATGGATTTCTATCCTTCCAGCAATTCTTCCCAAACATTCAAGATACCTTAAATCGCTTTGCAGGTCATGATATCGATCGTAATTCACGGATAAGGGTACAACCCGATTTCATATTTATATAACCATCGTATGATTTAAGCTTTTTTGGGGTCTTAGCCACTTTTTTCATTTTTTTGGCCCTTATTTGGCATCTTTGTTTCTAAGAGGGTAGAGAACCTCTTCGCATAAAATTTGAAATTTTTGGATTAAGGCCCATATTGGTCTTGACCACATTCCTCAATTGATTTGGCTAAACAATTGTAGATATGCTACCTTGGGTTAGGGAACCATCATACAGATAATTGCCACATAGGAATTTATTTAAGTAAAGTCCCCATATTGGAGTATCCCCAAGTCCACTTTTACATCTAATGTGTGGTTAGAAAAGAAAAAAAATTATTCTATTGAATTTGTAACCCCCAAGAGAATATTGGTTGGGAACGTAGATTTGGAATGTACATCTATATGAAATAAATTGTGAAAACATGATCAAATTACAAATATAAGAAAGTAGCACGTCATTGAATTATACTATGATGAAAAATATGGACCTTATGGGGTCTCCAACTTACAATTTGAATGGCAAATAAAATTAATTCCCATCTTTCGGTAATGGGTGTAAAATAGCTATATTTTTTATTTGTCCTCTATTTGTCATATTGGATTACAAGGGGTAGAAGAAAGTTTTCAATGTAGGTCGATGTTACGGAGTAGTGCCCATATTAAGGTACCTCTTGATTTTACCTTATTTCAAAGGATTTGGCTAAAATGTATATTTGAAGTGGAAATCTTAAGCAAAATCCACCTTTTGACGGGAAGGAGGCCGGCATGGTTAGGGGGACTTATAAGGACTCTAAGGAGCTAATGGTTTTAAAAAAGTAATTAACTTTGGCTATTCTTAAATCATTCGGCCCTCAATTATGAGGTGTACAAAATACACTAAATTCCAAATTGCTGCTCATTTGACATGAAAATTTTTCTAAAATTTTTACCATACTAAAAATTAATTTGATGCCTTACATGGGGATAAGATTGATACATACTTTTTAATGGATTTGTATAGCACATCCACACATTTGAAGTCCACGGTTTAAATATTGAAGCCCACGGCTTAAATATGGGTACAGGTATTTTAAAACACTTTTAATCGACCAGTACGTGAATACTTATATCAGTCATATCTGGAATAGTTATGCTTTGACAAATATGCATAATAGAGAAAAAATACGGGCCGGCAACGCGGACCGGCCCAGCTAGTAAAATATAAAAAACACTACAAATGTACATTAGAAAAAAAGTAAAATATAAAAAACACTACAAATGTACATTAGAAAAAAGTAAGTCAAAATGGAGAAAAATCGTCTGTCTGTTGAAATCATGATACACATTATAAGACGTAGAGCTTTAAAATTTGGCAGAACGATTTGTATTGTGTATACGATGGTTAGTGTTATGTTGGTATAACAGTACCTCCCGATATTCGGTATTTTAAAGAATGGTCGTTCGTGTACATGTTCACATGTATAAATTAAAAGAATTCTTAATGGTTTTTGCAAATACTGAGCGGTCATTGTCTATATATTATATATTAAAATTATATATTATATATTAAAATTGCAAATAACAACTTTTTACTTAATTATACCTTTTATTAAGTCTGGATTTTGTTCCAAATCTGATGAAATATATTGATTGAAGTTTAATGTTTTATGTTGCGCTTGCCTGTCATTGGCACATTCGATCGAATTTAGCAAAGAAGCAAACACGTTAAATGTGGTGCAAATCGGTTCAGATATAGATCTTGCTCTGGTACATATAGTTCACATACAACATAAAAAATCGATTCTTTCCGATTAAATGTGTGTTATTCAAAATTCCATTCGATTACAAATGAGAGTCACTCTAAAGCAAATCCAAATCGCTATAAAGTAATCAATAACGGTCATAGTTGGTATAATCAGTTTAAAATAAATTACTTATATAAACGTTTATTTGTTACAGGTTGCCCCACTGTGGCCCTTTTTTTACTATGGGGATACTTCTATTTTTCATCAAATGTGGGTTTTAACATTTTGATCTTTGCTGTGATACTTACTAGTATGTCGAACTTCCCTATTTGTGAATGTTATTTTTTAGAGGGGACGATGTCAAGAATTAGACCACAAGGTGGTCAGGGTATTATGTCTTGTGCATTTGTTTGTAACAGGCAAAAGGAAACGAGATAGACCCATAGTTCCTTTTGATGATCTGCATAGAATCACATTCTGAGTCGATTTATGCATGTCCGTCCGTCCGTCTGTCTATGTATTTTTGTAAACAAAGTATAGTTCGCATTTATTGCCCTATCCAGATAAAATTTTGCACAAATCATTTGTTTGGCCCAAGGACGAACCCTATTGAAATTGGAGATAATCGGTCAAAATGTAGATAAAGCTCCCATATATATCTTCGTCCGATTTGCCTTTTATTGTACACCAAACGTGTAGAATCAGTCCGAATAGTATGGAATTTTGCATGTACGATCAGATTGGACCTAAAAATAAGTATGCTAAATTTGATCGAAATCGGTTTAGATATAGCTATAGCTCCCATATATATTGTTCATCCGATTTGTTGTTTTTGTCCTCCGCAGCCGTAATATGCACTCTGTAACAACCATATTTGGGGAAATATATCAAATACAGCTCAGAAATACATTTGCTAAATTTTATAGAGATCGGTTCAGATTTGGATATAGCTTCCATATATAACTTCGTCCGATTTACCTTTGATTGTGCACCAAACGTCTAATATTTGCCCAAATTGGATGAAATTTGGCACTTACGACCGAATTGAGCCTAGAAGGTAGAATGTTAAATTTGGTGAAGATCGGTTCAGATATAGCTATAGCTCCCATATATACTTTCATCCGATTTGATATACTTGTTACCCACAGTCATAATATGCACTCCGTAACAACGATATTCAGGGAAATATATCAAATACAGCTCAGAAATATCTTTGTCAAATTTTATCGAGATGGGTTACGATTTGGATATAGCTCCCATATATATCTTTATCCGATTTAAAATTAATTGTGCACCAAATGGGCAATACAAGTCCGAATTTAAAAGATACAAATGCTTCGGCATATTTAGTCCTTTGAACTTTAAATTATAATTATAATCATAGCGTGTATGATTGAATTCTCCCATAAAGACTTTTAATTGTTATGCGCAGCTCTACTAAATTAGCAAAGTGGTGTAGGGTAGCATAAAGTCGGCCCCGCCCGATTTTAAGACTTTCTTTACTGGTTTTGCGTTTTCAAAGCGTGCAATAATGTGTTATTCAGGTCCATTTGCTTAACAAGCTCTAGTGAGAATATTTTCTATTTTTCCAGTGGGGTTTCGTGTTTGAGCTGATGCAGGCAGAGTTTTCAAACCTGAGATCAGATAAGATTTGTGCATTTTGTTGTAGGTCTGGACCATTGAATCGTTAGTTGTTTGTTATTATTTCGCAGATATATTGGTTGGGTATTACAACATTGTTATTTAATCTCCTATCATTGATGGTCTAATGTACGCTTTTGAGCAGCTTTGGAATGCATTTAGAATCGTTAACATCAAACCTACCATATGGCTTCACAAATATTTGGGGACACATAAATGTTATAATTGTCTTTAAGTCCAAATATTGTCTTTAATACCCTCCACCATACATACAATGGTGGGTATATTAAGTCCGTTTGTAACTCATCGAAATAATAATTTAGGCCAAAATATCATATAGCCCCCATATAACGGTAACCTCGATATTCGGTATTTCCATGATTTTAGCCAAATTTTTCAATACAATAGCCTAAAATTCTATCCCCCACACAACGGTAACTTCCGATATTGTATATGCAGGACCACGCCTTCGTATAGCCCCCATATACTGGTTTTCCTTTGAGTGGTACTTTTCGACTGAGCTGTTTTTTGGAAATTTATCAAGTTACTTCAAAATGGTGGAGGACATTAAACGTTCTGCCTGGCCGAACATAGCTGCTTTTCAACTTGTTTACAAAGGGGAACATATTCAAAATATATTTTTTAAATTTCCTTCCAATTTTTATGCCCTCTATGTAACTCCTCAAAATACTCATGTCAGACCCAACATAGTATATATTCTTGATCAGCGTAAAATCTTCGATTTAGCGATGCCAGTCTGTCTGTTGTTATCACGCTATCTTTCGAACGAATTGGAATAGAAGGCTAAAATGTTGCACACATGTGTATTTTGCCAGTAGGTAGGTTAAGTTCGTAAATGAACCATGTTGGTCCACGTGTGCGTACACCTCCCATATAACGGTACATTCCAATATTAGGTATGTCGATGATTTTAGAGACGTCATTTAGTGGAATTTTTTCAAATTTCATATTTTAGGTTCGTAATGGATACTACAATCTATGAAAAAAAATTGCTTGTGCATTCCCACGTATTCGTATTGCCCCTATATAACGGAACCTCTCAATATTCTTTATTTTTATGATTTGAGAAACATTATAGGCTGGAATTGTTTCAAATTTTGTATTGAAAACTCGCAATGGGTATTACAGTCTACAGTATTCAGGTCCACGCCTTCTTATAGCCTCCATATAACCATACCTCCCGATATTCGGTATTTTGATGATGTTAGCGACATTTTTCACCGAAGTTTAAGTTTCCTATTTCAAATTCGTAATGGATACTACAACCTATTACAGAAAATTGTCTCTGCATTTTTTTTAATTATCTTCATTAGTTTTAGTATACCTTCCATTTTATTCTTGAGAAAAGTGTGATACAACTTGATGCTACTGAAAGCAATATTATAAAATTTTGTTTTTATTTTGTATTTTAATGGACGAGAAAATAACTTTAGCCAAATGGACTGCCAGTAGGACATTTACAATTTCTCCTATAGCACTTAAATATAAATCGTACAATTTCATTGAACATTTTATGCCCAGATTTACTTTTAAACTCTCCACCTTTTCAAGGATAAGTTATAAGCTATATACTTTACCCATCAACTTCCCGAGCTCGGCCAATCACAGATGCATATGACATCACTGGCATCTCCTCTACACCCTCCCTCTGTGTGAAAAGTGAAGTCCGACGGTTGTTGATACTTTGCTAGCTTGATGCATACCATATTACTCTCCACTTGGAAATTAGTATTAATGCATTAGTAACTGGCAAGGAGATCCTCTGCGATCAAAATAATATCTAACTTCACTTGTCTTTTTGATGATATTCGCCACATTTTCCCACGGAATTGTTCTAAATTTGATATTAAGACTTAGCTGTCCACTTTTTTCCATGGTCCCCATATAAAGGTACTCTGATAGATTCGGTATTCTGATAGATTTAGCCACATTTTTCCCCGCGTTTGTCCAAAAATAGTATTTGTTGTTCGTAATGGGTTCTAGCTCCTGTACTAAAAAATGTTATGTAGGTCCACGTTTTCCTACATCGCATACATAACGTCCGTTCGTTATCGGACATTCGGTACTTTGACGAGTTAAGTATTTTAGTAAAATTTGGTAATTGTAGTTCGTAATGGGTTCTAAAACAGGTGTCAATATATTGTCCATATTGGCCTCCAGTTTCCATATAACGGCACACACCGATATTCAGTATTTTTACAATCCTAGTCACATTTACCCACGGAATTTTTACAAATTTGGTATATAAGACTCACAATATTTAAAAACATTTTAGTGTAAAATTTTTAAATATAGGTTCCCGTTTTTGTATGGCCCCCAAACAACGCACAAAGGGGTGAAATCACAAAACACGGAGGTTAATTGAAAAATAAAATTCGTCGTTTGGAATAAATGCTTTTAAACTATTATAGAATATTAGATTCTACTTCAGTAACGAACATTTCAAAGTCATACGTTGTTCACGATAGTTATCGAATACAGATAGTTATCAGTGTAAAAAAAGTTTTGAAAATAATGATGTAAAAATATTTTAAAAATTAATTCGAAATATGACTGATTTGCGGTGAATGTACTTTGATCTAGTTCTCTGCTTTGTTTTTTTCTTTTTATTGTTCTTTTTAAATCACTTTCTCTTGCGGTTTTATACTTTCTTTACTACATAAAAATAATGTAAAAAAATGTCCGTCTGTCTGTCTGTCTGTTGCAATCACGCTATCTTTCGTATGAATTGAGATAGATGGCTAAAATTTTTGCACACATATTTATTTTTCCAGTACGCAGGCTAAGTTCGTAAATGGGCCATGTAGGTCCACGTCTTCGTATAGCCCCCATATAACGGTACCTCCCGATATTCGGTATTTTGATGATTTTAGCGACATTTTTCACGGGAATTGTTTCAAATTTGGTATTTGAAGTTCAAAGTGGATACTACACCTTAAGACAGAAAATTGTCTGTGCAAGTCCACGTCTTCATATAGCCCGCATATAACGGTACCTCCCTATATTCGATATTTTGATGATTTTAGCTACATTATTCACCGGAATTGTTTCAAAATTGGTATTTGAAGTTCGTTATGGGAACTACAGTCTGTGACAGAAAATTGTATATGCAGGTCCAGGTCTTCGTATAGGCTCCATATATCAGTACCTCCCTATATTCGGTATTTTGACGATTTTAGGTACAATACCCACCGAAATTGTTTGAGATGTGGTATTTGAAGTTCGTAATGGATGCTACAGCCTGTGACAGAAAATTGTCTATGCTGGTCCAGGTCTTCGCACAGCTCCAATTTAACGGCACCTCCTTATATACGATATTTTGATGATTTTAGCTACATTATTCACCGTTTCGAATTTGAATATGGTAATGGCTTAAGACAAACAATGCCTATGTATGTCCACGTCGTATGTCCACGTCAGGCCTTTTATAGCCAGCAGCCTTGGTACGCGAACTGAATTTAGTTTTATAAATAAATGAAAAAATATATAAATGACAATCAACTTTTAAATAAGTGGAAATAAATAAATTGAAATAAATTTTGAAAAAAAAGGAAATGAAATAATTTGAGCTGATAATTAATAAGAAAATAAAAAATCGGGTTATAAAATAAAAAAAGTTAAAGTTAAATTAAACAAAAAGCAATGAAACAAAAAATAAACTAGAAATAAACAAATTGAAATAAGTTTTAAAAACAGAAGAAAAAAAATAATTTTGACAAGAAATAAAGAAAATAAAAGGAACGAAGTTTAAAATTAAAAGTGAAATTCGATGAATAGTAATGAAACAAAAAATACATGAAATACACATTTAGAATATATGGCAAAATAGAATGTTATTGAACTGTGACGATCAATTAAAGGAAAAAATTGTATGTGAACATAAACTAAATGCAAAAAGTGTAAAAGAAAAAAAATAATGAAAATGAAACTATTATCAAGATATCAAAATAAAAACTGAGGAACTATAGAAATTTACAAAGAAGTCTACAAAACGTAACATAATGTAAAGCAGCATACGGCGAATAATCATCAACAGAACGAGCCAGCAAACACCGAAGGAAAACGAAATGAATATGTTAACGTTATTAAAGTAAGCTTATAGTATAATATTGCCGTTAAATTTTAGTACTTATTAAAATTAAATTTATTTGAACAACTAATCCTCTCATTCCTACTAACATCCATGTTAAATCTACCAAAATGACGGAAGTAGACAACATAGCCGAAAGATTAAGAAAAGGGTTAGACTTAGGAACGTCTTCAACTTGTTTAGGATTAACTCAAACACAAAAAGATGATGCGATTAAAATTATGAGAAGTTTCTTTCCACTAGACAGCACAGAGGAAATGGGCGATCAGCCTATAACACAAGTCAATATTAAGCAACTGGACTCGATTCCAGATATAGTTAAAAGTTTAAGAGAATCCAGTGGTAGACCAGGAGAGTTTAATTCATGGCGTAAGTCAGTCGATAGAATACTAGAACTTTTTGATTCTATAAAAGGTACTAGTAGGTATTTTGCCATCCTACATACCATTAGATTGAAAGTTATTGGTGACGCTGATACCGCACTGGAATACTAAGTATACTAGAATTCCAAATGAGTTCCTTGAGACAAAACAGTATGACGGTTACTCAGTTTTGTCGTGCTGTGTACCAGCACCTTTCTTTAATCCTAGACAAAATAGCATGCCTAGATTATGACGACAAAAGTCTTGCGAATATGACGAAGGCATACAGAGATAAAGCTTTGGACACATTTATTATAGGGCTTAGGGATCAGTTACCAAAATTATTAGCAATTTTTGCTCCCAATTAACTGCCTCAAGCATTGCATATCTGCCTAAAATTGGATAATATGAACATAAGAACCAACCTTGTCTTTGGTCAGACGAGAACGGCTATTAATTTCGGAAACTATGCAACAACTAAACAAGGATTCAATCCAGAACTTGTTAATTTTGAGGGACAGAACAAATTCCAAGCGAGACCTCCGTTTCCGCATCGGTCTCAAAAAACATCATGGTTTGAGGCACCACAAGCCTCCAATAGTAATCATGCTTTTAGACAACATTTTAATAATAATCGTTCTCGAATAAATCCGGTTCAACATAACCAATATGATACAATACATAATAAGCCTCAACCCATGGAAGTAGATCAATCCATGCAAACGAGACACGTTAACTATGCAAATAATCCTCAATATAATAATTTTCCATTCAAAAGGTCAGCAACCGCAAGCTTTCAAACACTAGTCAACATAGTTCAACGCAACTTTCATTTAAATACAACGGATACACCAAATTCAGTAAATACAGATTTTAAGGATTTACCAGAATGTAGCTCATTCTGAGCAACCTCGGACGCTGCTGACTATAATGAAGATTACGAAGAAATTGTCAACCAAAACGATGTAGAAGATTATCTTAATCCATGCGATTATAGGATAGAGGAACATGATAAATCGGAAAGTTATTCCTTACAAGAACTCAATGACGTTATGAATTTTTTTGGTTTAATAGTTCCTCGTTTCCATATTTTAATATAAAAACGAGGGACGTAAAAGAACTCAAAATTTTAATAGACACTAGTAGTAATAAGATCTATATTAAATCAGAGCACGTACAAGGTCCAAAACCGAATCTGGAAATTCTTTCTGCCAATGCAATATCGGGCAATGTTATAGACACTCACCATACCAAATTTTACATATTGCCAGGCTTACGTACATTTGACGCTATTTTGGGAAATAACACACTTGTCGAATTATCTGCTGTGATTTACTCATCTAAAAATTACTTTACACTTCAAAATCAAGTAACAATACCCATATACCAATATTTGATTCAAAACGTTAATAACATAGAAATGAGAATGGGACATATGACTCCAAATCAAAATGTACAACTTTCACGAATGGTTGATACTTTTAGGAACCTTCTTGCTGACCCAGACGAGCGTTTGACTTATACCACTCGGTTAAGGGCGAAATTCGGACTTCAACTAACGCACCGACATACACCAGAAATTATCCATATCCAACAGCACTGAAAGGGATAGTAGACGAAGAAATTAGTAAGCTACTCAAGGATGGAATAATAAGACCTTCTCGTTCACCAAAAAAGGAAGATGCATCAGGGCAAAAAAAATATCGTGTGGTGGTAGACTTTAGGAAGTTGAACTCAATAACAATTGCAGGTAGGTATCCAATTCCGGAGATTACTGCAGTTTTGTCAAAGCTTGGGGGAAATAAGTTCTTTTCAGTTATTGACCTAAAAAGTGGATTTCATCAAATCCCTTTAAGAGAGGAAGATATCGAGAAAACCGCGTTCTCTGTCAATAACGGCAAATATGAATTTACAAGGTTGCCATTCTGATTAAAGAAGGCGCCCTCCATATTCCAACGGGCACTCGACGATATATTGAGAGATTATATTGGTAAGATCTGCTATGTCTACATCGACTACGTGATTATTTTTAGCGAAGACGAATAGTCGCATTTAAAAAATGTGGAAGAAATCTTTTGGACAACACGAACAGTTGGACAAATGTGAATTCTTCAAAAAGGAAGTAGAATTTTTAGGATTTGTAGTTTCTGGGGAAGGGATAAAAACTATAAGGAAGAAGGTTGATGCACTTGTCAACATTCCATATCCTGTGACACTTAGGCAATTGAGATCATTTTTAGGACTATGCAATTACTATCGACGATTCGACGATGGTTTTGCAGATATCGCAAAACCTCTCACATCTATGTTAAGAGGACCTTATGGTAACATACCTGGGAGAGAATGAGAAAAAAACGATAGACAATCTTAAAAATGCCTTGGTATCTAGAGATGTAATGCTATATTACCCCGACTGTAAGAAAAATTTAATTAATAGTACAGAAATTCCAATAAACGTATTTAAGAACCAAATTTAGTTCTGATGAGTTAGTGATGAGCCATCCTACCAATTTAAAATTATATTCCCAGGTTACCACAGGCATATTATTAACGAACGAGAATTCACACTAGAAAACTTGACAACATTTTTAAAGCGTTATTTAAATCCTTCAATCAGAAATGGTGTAAAAGCACCAGAATGTATTATGGGCAAAATTCAGGAAATATACCTCATTCATTTTAGAAATTACAAAGTTTTATTTTCCCAGAATGTTGTTGTTGACGATGTTAAATCTGAAACTGACAAAGAAAATATTATAATAGACACCCATAAAAGGGCACATCGTAATGCCGAGGAAAATAAAATACACATGTTAGAAAAATACTACTTCCCCGGAATGCTAGGCAAGACAAAAAGGATTGTGAAACTATACACGATTTGCAGAGCAAATAAATACGAAAGGCACCCTAACAACCCAAAACTTAATGAAACACCTATCCCCACCTATCCAGGACAAATCCTTCATTTGGATATCTTTTCAACGGACAAAAAATTAGTGCTAACATCCATAGACAAATTTTCAAAATATGCTCAAGCCCGTATACTTAAAGGAAAATTTACGGAAGATGTAAGGAGACCTCTTAGAGATCTCTTATTCTTTTATGGGGTACCAAAAACGTCAATAATGTTTATGATGAAAGACGAATTAGGGATTGATGTATTTACTTGCCCACCTTACAGGAGCGAAGTTAATGGACAAATCGAAAGGTTCCACTCAACATTAGCCAAACTTTTGAGATGGATTAAATCTGAAGGAGTATGCCGTGATTTTGAAGAACTTTTAGAAAAGGACGTTAACGAATACAATCACTCGATTGTATTCGTTAACGAACCGGCCAGGCCAAAAGGTCTACGTTAAGATAAATAAGCGGCTAGGGACAAAATTGTCAGAAAGGTATAAAGAAGAAATAGTAAAGAAAAATAGAAATTCAACCATAGTAACCGAGGGTGACAAAAGCCACATAAAACATTAACTAAATTCGCTTAATATATTGCAGAGTACCACTACTGCTGTCATTATGCAGAGCAGATTTCCAAATATTGAACTATTCCATTTCTAAATTAATGACAATTCATGCAGGACTAGCAAAAATTCAAACCGGATCATTTAAAATTATTCATAACATCGATTTGCAGAATTATGAAAATATAATACGTAAATTTTAAAAAGACATTTTTATAAACACCAGCCGTCATCCCTTAATCCCATACATATCCTTCACCTTATCCCAAATAAAATCCCATATTGCTAGAATTAAACCTAGGATAAATAAGGATTCTCGGTACAGCTTGGAAATGGTTGGCTGGTAGCCCAGACCGCCACGATTTTGAAATCATTTCAAAGAAAATTGAAAATACTCTTAAGATCAATGATAATCCAATAATTATTAATAAGTTTTCAATTGAAAAAATTAATCAATTAACAAACATGTCTAACGAAATTGTAAAAATCATTAAATCCGAAAATAACGAAGAAAATGAAAAAAATGTTGAATTCAAATATAAATTAGAAATTTTGAAAGAAGAAATTGTTAATATAGAACTAGCGATTCATTTAGCTAAGGAAAACGTTGTAAATTCATTCATATTGTCAGCAATTGAAATTGAAACACTTAATAAAATTTTTGACAAAGAAAACATTCCGTTTAAAAGTATTGACGAATTACTACATTTCTCGAGAGTAAAAATAGCATCAGAAGGATTTAATATAATTTATATCATAAGTGTCCCTACAACTAAAGAGGAGAATTGTAAGAAAAAATCTATCTATCTAAATTGTTTGTTACTTGCTCTTATATTCCCCCTTCATCTTCACTTGACATTTATAATCAGCATTTATCAGCAATAAATTTAATCGCTGAAAAAATGAAAGATTCCGATCGCATTCTGTTCCTTGGTGATTTTAATATGCCCTCCATTAGGTGGCTTCCAATGCCAGATTCTGAAGCTTTGATTCCTTTGCCATCCGAAATGAACAGTACCCAGTATACATTTGATGTTATAAATAGTTTGTGTGACTTAAATCTTTATCAAATAAACAGTGTGAAAAATTCCCTCGGCAAAATTCTTGATTTGGCGTTTGTAAATATAACACAGCATTTTGATATATTCAGAATTCCTCCAATATATATCTCCATGACTCACAGTTATGTAATTGAAGAAAGTCAGTCCGACTCATTTAAAACTGTCCTTAATTACAAAAAAACTAATTTTCGAAAATTTAATACCCTCATTTCCTCCGTAAATTGGGCTTCTGTGTGCCTGTGTAACAATCATAAAGATTTAGAATATATAATTGATAAATTTTATGATATTTTAAATAGATTTAAACTGGAATGTGTTCCAACCACTAGAGTTAAAAATTCAAATAAATATCCATGGATAACCTCTGAGTTATCAAGTTTAAAAAACTCTAAAAATAAGCTTTTTCGTAAATATAAAAAATCAGACTTAACAATAGACTACACTAATTACTCTGTTGCTAGATCTAAATATACTTTAGAGTCTTGTAGATTGTATAATCTTTACCTAGACAAGATTAAAAATAATTTTAAATCCAATCCTAAATCTTTTTATGATTTTGTTAATCTAAAACAAAAAGTTTCCTCAAAGACCTCAGTATTGAAATATAACAATAAAGAATTTGTCACAGGCACAGATTATGCTGAATGTTTCGCAGATTTTTTTGCCACAACCTATTCCAGTACATCTTGCCAACTTAAAGAGTCTTATCCTTATAGATTATCACAGGCTGATCAAATGTGTATGTCTTTTCTACAACGTCAGGATGTGTCCAATAGTCTGCGTAGTTTAAAATCGATTAAATGTCCAGGACCGGATGGCATACCTAATATAATTCTTAAATATAGTTCAGAAACATTAGCACTTCCGTTAACTATATTGTTAAATTATTCACTTAAATTTGGTCACTTTCCTACTTTCTGGAAAAAATCTTATATTATACCTTTACATAAGTCTGGTAGTTTTACTAATGTGTCAAATTATAGAGGAATTGCAAAATTAAGTGCCATACCAAAATTGTTTGAAAAATTAATTACTGCAGTAATTTCACAGAAAATTCAATCTATATTGAGTCCCTATCAGCATGGTTTTCGTAGTGGTCTTTCAACTACAACAAATCTTATAGAATTTACGTCAACAGTAATAAAAGGATTTGTTCAGCGTAAACAAACTGATACAATTTATACTGATTTTAGTAAAGCTTTTGATAGGGTTAACCATGAACTCCTAATATATAAATTAAATTATATGGGTTTCAACACAAACTTAGTCAAATGGATATCATCTTACTTAAAAGATAGATCACAACTAGTTTTGTTTGAAGGGTATCTATGCAAAACGATTAACGTTCCATCGGGTGTTCCGCAAGGAAGTCACCTTGGACCGATCCTCTTTCTTTTATTTATCAACGATTTACCTAATTCCATAAATTACTCGAAATTGTTAATGTACGCAGATGATGTTAAATTATTCATTTCCCATAATTGTGATAAACGAGCTAGTTTACTTCAAAACGATTTAGATAGCCTTTTTAAATGGTGCAGGTTAAATTGTATGGACTTAAATTTAAGCAAATGTAAGCATATGTGCTTCTCCACATCTTCTTCTCTGATATAACAATATAATATTGACGGTCATTCATTATCAACTGTAGATTCATTTGTCGATCTAGGCCTCTTGATGGATCCAAAATTAAATTTTAATAGCCATGTAATAACAATGGTAAATAAAGCAAATGGTGTTTTAGGTTTTGTTAAACGGTGGGCCAAAGAATTTTCTGATCCATATATAACAAAACAGTTATTTACGTCTCTTGTTAGACCTATATATTGGAATATGGTCCTGTTGTATGGGATCCTCAATATGCAATATACTCAGATAAAATAGAATCCGTGCAAAAACAATTTCTGCTATTTGTCTTACGAGGTTTACATTGGAATAGTGATTTTGTTTTGCCTTCTTACGCTAGCAGGCTAAAATTAATTAGGTTGCCTACACTTAAAAGCAGACATATTATGTTGAACTCCATGTTTGTACTAAAAATATTAAATGGTAATATACCTTCAGATTTCCTAGGGCGAACCTCTTAGTAAAATGTGTATTGACTTTAATTCTGTGTATTGTAATGTAGATTTTTGTATGAGTTTAGAAGTTATTAAATCTAGAATAATTTTAATTTTTAAACAATTAACATACATGTTTTATTATTTGACAAACTAGCTGATGAATTAGATTCTGTAGCTGGTTTTCAATTTCCTACGGAATTCCCATTATGATGCGTATCATGATGTGTACGCGATCCCTCCGTAAAGGGAGGTCGCCCCCTCGGTCGGCAGGGGTGGGAATGTGAGGCGTGGGAACGTTCGAAAAAAAAATTATTAAACCTATAAAAAATAGAGATGAAATATTGAAAATTGAATTTGAATTTATCTTTGAATGTAACAAACAATTTATAATTCATTAAATATTTGCGAAACCAATAAAATTATTGATATTACAAACACTAGTTGTATTCCAAATTTGATCAAAAGCCAACATTCAACCTGCACCACAACCAACAACGATCACGTACTAACTAAATACGTACTACTAAATACTAATAGATGACTCAACATTATGGCTCAACGGCTCGTATGTTATTCACCACTATAATTCAACTGTTCAACCAGATATCAAGTTTAAAGCCTCTACCAGCCCTAGTGCAACCTACAAAAAGCACCAAGCAACAGAAGACTTTATCACTGGAATTTATAAATCAGATGAACCTAAATAATTCTCATCGATTGGAAGATTATGGAGAAATGAACAACATAAGTCTGATACTTGGCACTATTCTCCTGTTTATATTCATAATACTAATAACACTTTTGGCCGTTAATCACTTGAGAAGAACTCATTCAACTACTCACAACAAACCTAATACAAGGAGGACAGAGGACGTGTCCGTAGGTGACATTTAGAGTTAAGTTAGTTAAGTTAATCAGTTACAAATTTGATTTAATTAACTCTAAATGTCACCTACGGACACGTCCTCGGTCCTCCTTGTATTAGGTTTGTTGGGAGTAGTTGAATGAGTTCTTCTCAAGTGATTAACGGCCAAAAGTGTTATTAATATTATGAATATAAACAGGAGAATGGTGCCAAGTATCAGACTTATGTTGTTCATTTCTCCATAATCTTCCAATCGATGACAATTATTTAGGTTCATCTGATTTATAAATTCCAGTGATAAAGTCTTCTGTTGCTTGGTGCTTTTTGTAGGTTGCACTAGGGCTGGTAGAGGCTTTAAACTTGATATCTGGTTGAACAGTTGAATTATAGTGGTGAGTAACATACGAGCCGTTGAGCCATAATGTTGAGTCATCTATTAGTATTTCTCCGACATATTGATTAAGCATTATAACATCTTCCTCTATTTCCTCTATTGTTGGGACGTGATCGTTGTTGGTTGTGGTGCAGGTTAAATGTTGGCTTTTGATCAAATTTGGAATACAACTAGTGTTTGTAATATCAATAATTTTATTGGTTTCGCAAATATTTAATGAATTATAAATTGTTTTTTACATTCAAAGATAAATTCAAATTCAATTTTCAATATTTCATCTCTATTTTTTATAGGTTTAATACTTTTTTTTTCGAATGTTCCCACGCCTCACATTCCCACCCCTGCCGACCGAGGGGGCGACCTCCCTCTACGGAGGGATCGCGTACACATCATGATCCGCATCATAATGGGAATTCAGTAGGAAATTGAAAACCAGCTACAGAATCTAATTCATCAGCTAGTTTGTCAAATAATAAAACATGTATGTTAATTGTTTAAAAATAAAATTATTCTAGATTTAATAACTTCTAAACTCATACAAAAATCTACATTACAATACACAGAATTAAAGTCAATACACATTTTACTAAGAGGTTCGCCCATTGAATAATTCGTGCGGTGAAAATCAGTATATAATAATTGGTAGTATCTACTAGATCTAAACGGAAAATTAATTCTAATAGATGAGATTAGGAAATCTGAAGGTATATTACCATTTAATATTTTTAATACAAACATGGAGTTCAACATAATACGTCTGCTTTTAAGTGTAGGCAACCTAATTAATTTTAGCCTGCTAGCATAAGAAGGCAAAACAAAATCACTATTCCAAAGTAAACCTCGTAAGGCAAATAGCAGAAATTGTTTTTGCACGGATTCTATTTTATCTGAGTATATTGCATATTGAGGATCCCATACAACGGAACCATATTCCAATATATAGGTCTAACAAGAGACGTAAATAACTGTTTTGTTATATATGGATCAGAAAATTCTTTGGCCCACCGTTTAACAAAACCTAAAACACCATTTGCTTTATTTACCATTGTTATTACATGGCTATTAAAATTTAATTTTGGATCCATCAAGAGGCCTAGATCGACAAATGAATCTACAGTTGATATTGAATGACCGTCAATATTATATTGTAATATCAGAGAAGAAGATGTGGAGAAGCACATATGCTTACATTTGCTTAAATTAAACTCCATACAATTTAACCTGCACCATTTGAAAAGGCTATCTAAATCGTTTTGAAGTAAACTAGCTCGTTTATCACAATTATGGGAAATGAATAATTTAACATCATCTGCGTACATTAACAATTTCGAGTAATTTATGGAATTAGGTAAATCGTTGATAAATAAAAGAAAGAGGACCGGTCCAAGGTTACTTCCTTGAGGAACACCCGATGGAACGTTAATCGTTTTGGATAGATACCCTTCAAACAAAACTAGTTGTGATCTATCTTTTAAGTAAGATGATATCCATTAGACTTAGTTTGTGTTGAAACCCATATAATTTAACTTATATATTAGGAGTTCATGGTTAACCCTATCAAAAGCTTTACTAAAATCAGTATAAATTGTATCAGTTTGTTTACGCTGAACAAATCCTTTTATTACTGTTGATGTAAATTCTATAAGATTTGTTGTAGTTGAAAGACCACTACGAAAACCATGCTGATATGGACTCAATATAGATTGAATTTTCTGTGAAATTACTGCAGTAATTAATTTTTCAAACAATTTTGGTATGGCACTTAATTTTGCAATTCCTCTATAATTTAACACATTAGTAAGACTACCAGACTTATGTAAAGGTATAATATAAGATTTTTTCCAGAAAGTAGGAAAGTGACCAAATTTAAGTGAATAATTAAACAATATAGTTAACGGAAGTGCTAATGTTTCTGAACAATATTTAAGAATTATATTAGGTATGCCATCCGGTCCTGGACATTTAATCGATTTTAAACTACGCAGACTATTGGACACATCCTGACGTTGTAGAAAAGACATACACATTTGATCAGCCTGTGATAACTTATAAGGATACGACTCTTTAAGTTGGCAAGATGTACTGGAATAGGTTGTGGCAAAAAAATCTGCGAAACATTCAGCAATATCTGTGCCTGTGACAAATTCTTTATTGTTATATTTCAATACTGAGGTCTTTGAGGAAACTTTTCGTTTTAGATTAACAAAATCATAAAAAGATTTAGGATTGGATTTAAAATTATTTTTAATCTTGTCTAGGTAAAGATTATACAATCTACAAGACTCTAAAGTATATTTAGATCTAGCAACAGAGTAATTAGTGTAGTCTATTGTTAAGTCTGATTTTTTATATTTACGAAAAAGCTTATTTTTAGAGTTTTTTAAACTTGATAACTCAGAGGTTATCCATGGATATTTATTTGAATTTTTAACTCTTGTGGTTGGAACACATTCCAGTTTAAATCTATTTAAAATATCATAAAATTTATCAATTATATATTCTAAATCTTTATGATTGTTACACAGGCACACAGAAGCCCAATTTACGGAGGAAATGAGGGTATTAAATTTTCGAAAATTAGTTTTTTTGTAATTAAGGACAGTTTTAAATGAGTCGGACTGACTTTCTTCAATTACATAACTGTGAGTCATGGAGATATATATTGGAGGAATTCTGAATATATCAAAATGCTGTGTTATATTTACAAACGCCAAATCAAGAATTTTGCCGAGGGAATTTTTCACACTGTTTATTTGATAAAGATTTAAGTCACACAAACTATTTATAACATCAAATGTATACTGGGTACTGTTCATTTCGGATGGCAAAGGAATCAAAGCTTCAGAATCTGGCATTGGAAGCCACCTAATGGAGGGCATATTAAAATCACCAAGGATCAGAATGCGATCGGAATCTTTCATTTTTTCAGTGATTAAATTTATTGCTGATAAATGCTGATTATAAATGTCAAGTGAAGATGAAGGGGGAATATAAGAGCAAGTTACAAACAATTTAGATAGATAGATTTTTTCTTACAATTCTCCTCTTTAGTTGTAGGGACACTTATGATATAAATTATATTAAATCCTTCTGATGCTATTTTTACTCTCGAGAAATGTAGTAATTCGTCAATACTTTTAAACGGAATGTTTTCTTTGTCAAAAATTTTATTAAGTGTTTCAATTTCAATTGCTGACAATATGAATGAATTTACAACGTTTTCCTTAGCTAAATGAATCGCTAGTTCTATATTAACAATTTCTTCTTTCTAATTTATATTTGAATTCAACATTTTCTTCATTTTCTTCGTTATTTTCGGATTTAATGATTTTTACAATTTCGTTAGACATGTTTGTTAATTGATTAATTTTTTCAATTGAAAACTTATTAATAATTATTGGATTATCATTGATCTTAAGAGTATTTTCAATTTTCTTTGAAATGATTTCAAAATCGTGGCGGTCTGGGCTACCAGCCAACCATTTCGAAGCTGTACCGAGAATCCTTATTTATCCTAGGTTTAATTCTAGCAATATGGGATTTTATTTGGGACAAGGTGAAGGATATGTATGGGATTAAGGGATGACGGCTGGTGTTTATAAAAAAGTCTTCTTCAAATTTACGTATTATATTTTCATAATTCTGCAAATCGATGTTATGAATAATTTTAAATGATCCGGTTTGAATTTTTGCTAGTCCTGCATGTATTGTCATTAATTTAGAATTGGAATAGTCCAATATTTGGAAATCTGCTCTGCATAATGACAGCAGTAGTGGTACTCTGCAATATATTAAGTGAATATAGTTAATGTTTTATGTGGCTTTTGTCACCCTCGGTTACTATCTTTCTGACAATTTTGTCCCTAGCCGCTTATTTATCTTAGCGTAGACCTGTTGGCCTGGCCGGTTCTGTTTTTGTTGTGATATCTTTTATCATGTGCCTGCGTGTTTTTGCTGCAGTTTGTCAACGTTTGAGAGTCTTGTACGGTCTTAACTACCGGGTTAAAAATCTACAGTTCGACGGAAAAATAGATCAACCGGTTTTTTCCCTATCGTTGAATGAATCGAGTGATTGTATTCCTTAACGTCCTTTTCTAAAATTTCTTCAAAATCACGGCATACTCCTTCAGATTTAATCTATCTCAAAAGTTTGGCTAATGTTGAGTGGAACCTTTCGCTCCTGTAAGGTGGGCAAGTAAATACATCAACTACTCCCAACAAACCTAATACAAGGAGGACAGAGTACGTGTCCGTAGGTGACATTTAGAGTTAAGTTAGTTAAGTTAATCAGTTACAATTTTGATTTCATTATAAACAAGCGGTGTATCAACCGCACCGGTTTAATTTATATATATATATATATATATATATATATATATATATATATATATATATATATATATATATATATGGCCTGTGCTTGAGTTCTGGTGGCCAACCTAAGCTGCACATTTTCAGCTGACCTCTTTGGTAAGTAAACACGATCATTTTGTTTGTTTACATACTGCTGGACAACGAATGTTTTCTCATGAGAGAAGACCAAATTCGGAACTCACAAAACATTTTTCGGCCACTGCGACGCGGGTTTCGATCAAGTCGCTTCTTTACAGATGCAGATGCGATTGTACCTACACTGTTTTTGTTGATTGAGCGCCTGTGACAAGGCATTTGTGGATCTGAAAATGCTTGGTAAAAGGCGTTTCAAATGCCAATGCTTTATCCCATAAACCGATCATGTCCAGGTAATCCATACAATCAAAAGTAATCTTTGGTTCTACATATCCCCGAGGACCAGTTACATCGCATACATTGTCGCGAATATACACTATTTTCTTGAGTGTTATTTTACAAATATTTTTACGATCATCTAATACAGGGCAAGGCAGAGTGCCTCAAAAATTTTTTGTGATTGTATGTGTTTTGAAATAACAAAATATTGCAAGTGCTTTTTTGCCTCTCTTTACAGAGTGAGAAATAATTTGTTATCTTTAAATTTTCAATTTAAAATTTTCTGTTTTCAAAACAACTTCGTTGGTAAACATTAATATTTGATCAGACAATTCGGACATATATTTACACAGTTATTTCAATTATGATTCATTTTAGAATAAATAAAAAATATATAAGTTGACATTTTCAGAAATTTTATATAATTTTGATGTTATTTGTGTTTAATAATTCCGGACATAACATGTTAACCATCTAAATTGGCCCTTTAAAAAGTAATACCAATTACCACTGGCTGACATACGCAAATAGTCGAAGAATTTTATGCTGATCAGAAACTCATATCCTGTGTTGGGTCCTAAAATATTATTTCTATGAATTACAAAGAGAATAACAAACATCATATCCTGTTCTTTTTTCTAATAGTGACTAAGAACGTACATATCATTTCAGAGAAATTAAGGGTTATGAAAATGTACACTAATTTGGAAGGACAATAAATGTATCTAACAATATTAAATAAATTTATATTCCTAACATGTGAATTCGTATGCAATTTTTGTCAAATAGAAATCAATCAAAAAAGATAAATCTTAAAAGTTGTAATTTTTCAACTTGGCAAATATTTGTTTCAAATATGTAGTGAGATATATTTATGTACACCAATATTTCTAACGATGTATTCTTAAAAATGTCCGACAGCACCTTCCTCATCGACTGATCGAACAAAACTAAATATTCTCCCAAAACCAATTTGACAGAAAATTCAAAACAATTTATTTTTTACAATTGTGTTGGTGAACACACAGATATCCCAAGGGATACTTTTTGCCTAGCCTTGATCTAATAACATGACCAACGAAACATTTTCACAGTACGCATTTGCATGTTAGAGTTACTGCATAATAACAGGTGTACACAATGGAAACAATGTACTTATTGTATAAAAACCTATCGCTACAACAAACTTTACTGTAAACAAGAAAAAACAGATTAAATTTAGCCAGACCGAACTTTTAACACCTTCCAAAATTGGATAAAGAAAAAATTGCATATAAAAGTATATTTAATTCAAATGGCATAAATAAGATTACATACATTTTCAATCTGTTATTTTTACGATCAAAGTATATACCACACAACTGTCATTTCCCCTTTTTCCAACTTATACAACTAACTATAATTTGTTTATCCTATTTTTATTAAACAACGTTTTACGCAATTTTTTAACCCTTTTATATATGATAGAATAATACAAGTAACAGCAAGTGTTGTTGTACAACAACCACATGCAAATTTGTTTTTGTACGTAATACAAGTGTCAGAGTTATTTACCTAAAAATATAACTATAATTTTCAAAAAATTATTTTAATCTCAAAAATGTTCGTTCTTGGAATTTGGATTATTAAGTTTGCAATGCAGAAAAATAGTTCCTAAAATAGTAAATTATAATGCATTCATATTATTCCCCTCAATGTATAGTTGTTAGCTGTAGGTCCAAATCTCCGAACACTTCAAGCAAACGCTAGAAAATCGTGGGAAACAATATCCCATTCAAATTGAAAGCAAACTGTATATATACTTAAAGTATTTTACATCTTGCTACTTTATGAAACATTGAATATTCGACTTATTACCTAATGCGGTGTCGCGGTTCCTTAACCCTGAAATAAGTTTTCGTACCATCGCCTTTCGGCGTTTTATTAAGTATAACAGCGAATTTTTCTATTATTGGGATAAAATATGTTCACATTGTCCTGCTGTGCCGGGCAAAACTTTCAAACCCCTCCACTATATACAAGGAAGAAAACCATACGGAGACGAGGACTTGCATAAGTAATTTTTTGTCATTGGTTGTAGTACCCACTACGAACTTTAAATTCGAAATTTAAAATAGTTCCGGTCTATAATGTCTCTAAATTCATAAAAATACCGAATATCGGGAGGTATGTACAATGTGAACCCAATACGAACTACAAATGCCATGAAAATACCGAATGTCGGGAGGTACCGTTATATGGCGGCCATATAAAAACGTGGACCTATATGTATAATGTTCCGCCACCGCAGCTGGAAACCATAACGAACGACAAATACCATATTTATACCCTCCACAATGGAGAGTATATTAGCTTTGTTATTCCATTTGTAACTCCTCGAAACATTCATAATAGACCCTACAAAGTATATACATTCTGGATTAGCGTAAAATCCCAAGACGATCTAGAGGTGTCCGTATGTCTGTTTTAATCACACTATCTTTCCGACGAATTGACGAACGAATACATGCAGTGCGACCTACTGGTAAATTAGCGGGCAGGTTAAGTTTGTAAATTGGCCATGTGGGTCCACCTTTTCTTATATCCCCCATACAACGGTACCTCCCGATATTCGGTATTTTCAGGATTTTAGCAACATTATTCATTGGAGTAGTTTTAAATTACGTATTTAGAGTTCGTAATAGGTACTACAGTCTCTGACAGAAAATTGTCTGTGCAGGTCTACGTCTTCGTATTGCGCCCATATAACAGTGCGACATTTTTTACCGATATGTTTACCGGAATTGTTTCAAATTTGGCATTTGAAGTTCGTAATGAATACTATAGTCTAAGGTAGAAAATGAGCCATGTGGGTCCACGACTTCGTATAGCCCCCATTTAACATTACCCCCGATATTCGGTATTTTGATGATTTTAGCGACATTATTTACCTGAATTATTTCAAATTTTGTATTTGAAGTTCCAAAAGGATACTACAGCCTAAGACAGAAAATGAGCCATGTGGGTCTACGTCTTCGTATAGCCCCCATATAACGGAACCCCCGATATTCGGTATTTTGATGATTTTAACGGCATTATTCATGGGATTTTTTTCAGATTTGGTATTTAAAGTTCGTAATGGATACCACAGCCTATGAAAGAAATTTTTCTGGGCAGGTTCACGTCTTCGTATTGCCCCCATATAACAGAACCGTCCGATATGTTTACCGGAATTGTTTCAAATTTGGTATTTGAATTTCGTAATGAATACTACAGCCTATGACAGAAAATTGTCTGTGCAGGTCCACGTCCGATATTCGGTATTTTGATGATTTTAGCGGCATTATTTACCTGAATTATTCCAAATTTTGTATTTGAAGTTCGTAATGGATACTACAGCGTATGCCAGAAAATTGTCTGTGAGGGTACCTCCCTATATTCGGTATTTTATTTATTTTAGCTACATTATAAACAGATTTTTTTCAAGTTTAGCATTTGAATATTATTATAGCTTATGACAAAAGTTGCCTATGCAGGTCCACGTCGTCGTATAGACCCTAATTAACGGCTACATTCGGTATTTTTAAGATTTTAACAGAATTTTTAATGCATTTTATTTTTTTGAAAATTGCCAAATTTGTACCTAATGGTGGAGGGTATTCAAAGTTCGGCCCGGCCGAACTTACATCTTTTTTACTTGTTTTTATTAAAATCATTAATAATTTTATTAAATGGTGCACAAAATGTGGGTCATCCCTAACTGTGACAGTATCGGAACTCACAAAAAACCAAAAGGCAATTAAAAAAGCCTGTATAATGCAACCTTTAATAAAAAGTTTAATTAATAATACTAGCATAAAAGAATTAAGAAATTGAAACAACAAAACAATCCGTTTAGGAAAGAAATCGATTAAGATGACAAAAAATCAAGAAACGTATTATGAAAATACACAACCAATTATCATTTTTTAAGTTGAAAATAAAACAATATAGACATTGTGAAGGAATAACAGATAATTTTAAGAAAGAAAATATATAAAAATAAATAAATCACAAAACAATAGACAATAGAATCTATCAACGAAAAATCAACAGGCCATTAAACCATCTCGCTGTGGAGTTGAAGTCAGGCAATGAGAAACTATTTAATAAAAACAAGTAAAAAAGCTGTAAGTTCAGCCGGGCTGAACTTTGAATACCCTCCACCATTTGGTAAAAATTTGGCATTTTTCAAAAAAATAAATAAATAAATAAAATCCGTTGAAAATTATGTTAAAATCATAAAAATACCGAAAGTAGCCGTATATTAGGGTCTACGACGTGGACCTTCAAAGGCAACTTTTGTCATAAGCTATTACAATATTCAAATGCGAAACTTGAAAAAAAATCTGTTTATAATGTAGCTAAAATCATCAAAATACCGAATATCGGGAGGTACCATGGGGGTTATAAAACGTGGACCTGCACAGACAATTTTCTGACATAGGTTATAATATTCATTACGAACTTCAAATGCTAAACTATTTCCGGTAAATAATGTCTCTAAAATCATCACAATACCCAATATCGGGAGGTACCATTATATGGGGGCTATACGAAGACGCGGGCCTACATGGCTGTAGGTACTGTCTTAGGCTGCAGTATAAATTACGAACTTCAAATACCAAATTTGAAACAATTCCGGTAAATAAGTGTCGCTAAAATCATCAAAATACTGCATATCGGGGGGTACCGTTGTATGAGGCCTATACGAAGACTAGGTCCACGTCTTCGTATAGGCTCATTTTAAATACCAAAAGTCCTGCAGATATAATACACACAAAAAATAGTCATTGTTTTGGGGGTTTTCATCTCCTACATAAACGTACGTATTAAGGCAGTATTCTACTTAACCTTTAACAAACAAGGTGCTGGTAAATTTTACCCTCCATTCGCATTTTCGTGAAATTCTCTCTTCTATTACGATTCTTATTGTTGTAATTTAAAATACACAAGCATATACTTATAAAACAAATAATAATAAAAAAATATTTTTTTTTTGTAAAATTTAGAGGGGTCAAATTTACCAACACGTTATAAAATATGTCACCTCACCAGTTATTGGTTAAGTTTTTGTCACTAAGTCATCATAGTTAAAGCTATTTGTACGGTTGTCATAAGCGCAATGTTTTTGTTTAGTTCCTAAATCTGACTTATTTTTACATGTGAAATTAAGTTGTAAGTGGAAATTGCGTTCAAAGTGCAAAGAGTTTCGCCTTTGATCAGGAGGCCCCATCGGGTATATATGGTGTGCATAGTGGCTAGCAAGGGTTGCCTTCGAATTCACATTAAAAAAAAAAAAATAGTTTTAATTTAAGTTCATATTTTATTGAACAAATTCAAGGGTATGGGATAGGTATTACAATTTCTTATTACAGGTTAATCTCAATTTCATCATAAAATATTTAACTTGCCTAATTGCATATAAGTTAATAATTTTATTTTATTTCACAATTTTCAGTTTATTAACAAATGCGGCACTAACCTCTTTCTGCGTTAATCAGTTTATCTCGACGGGGGTAGGTACGTGGTGATCATTTGAACTTGCAAACTTCGAATGAAAATAAAAAAATTGCAACGTCGCAGCCAACCTGTCTTTTACTGTGATGTTTCCAATGCTGATTGGACTGTCCAAAGAGAAATGCAAAACTGTTGTGACACTCTGAATACTTAATATTTTTTAATAACTCAGTACTTTTTAATATTGTTTCAATAACAAACGCATGCATTTTTTGGAAATAATAGTGCTTAACGTTGTGTTGGATTTATATGCAAAGTTAATGTTGTTGTTGTTAATGATTTGTCGCAGCTGTTTGTTATCAAATAACCCAGGGATGTAAGTTACACCGTAAAAACTTTTTGGTTCTGTCTTTTCATTATCCGCCGGTGTTTTGACATCTCTCTGTAGTTTTGTTTTAATTTCGTCAATTAATGTGCATATTACTTTATATGGAAAACTACAAAATAAAATAATTTTGTTTTAATTTGTATATGAAACCTAAGGTCAAAAAGCTAAAACACTCAAAACATTTACTACTGTTTGATGAGGTTTTAAGAAAATGAAAAACGTCTGCAGCAAATGCGAATGAAAGAGATGCCGTTGCTCAACTTATTCTCACGCTACACGAAGCTTTTGACCCGGTAGTTACCGCGTTGGAAAATATGAATGAAGAAGATCTATCCATCGAAATAGTTAAGCAAAGGCTATTGGTAGATGATTCCAGGAGGCAAGATCGTTGTGACATGGATACTTCCACGACTTCGCCGTTTAATGGAGTGAAGAAGTCATAAAAATTCCATGGTACAATGGAGTAAAGGTAACCTCATTTCAAATTAGCATTCCCAGCTTTGCATTTTCTGTAATTTACCAAGACATAAAAAACAGGTCCCATCTCTGATTTTGTGTGTATGCAATGGATTCATGAATAAAGATTTTGACAATAAGATGTTGTCAAATGCATAAATTGAAAAAAAAAATTGTAAACATATGATTACATGACTTTACCGTCTTAGTCCTACCATGAAAAATTCCTTGTGTGTTTCCGCTGCAAGAAAAAGAGCCATAAACAAAATAATTGCCGCGATCATTTGTAAAATGAAAAAGCTAATACAGCATCAGCTTCGAAGTCAATTTGTTTCAGGTTGCTGCCTTGTAGTAGTACCGTTGCAATTTTGTCCTTTTACTGCGTTCTATTGATGGTGTTTTTGTGCGGAACCGGCATTTTGGTTATTGTCTGTATAGGCATAGCGTTGTTGTTTTGGTGGCTCGCTGTTTGTGTGTGTCACACGGATAGGCATAAGACGTAAAAAGAAATACAATCGCTTTTGGTTTTCGCTTGCTCAAAAAAGTTTGCAATTACTTTGCAAATGAAGTTGGAATTTGAGTCACAGTGGTATGCAACCATACGTAATAAAATGAATTTATGCGAAAATAAGAATAAAAGATAAATCCTCTATATCGTCTTACACCACAGAACAACAATTGGTTGTTGTTTATTGATACTTACGCACGAAGAGAAATTTGCTCAATTTATGAGACAAAATGTTTATATTTGGAATACTTGTTGGGCCTTCGATTATATAAAAACTTGTGCGCTTGAAACTTTGTAGAAAGGAAATACTATACATTCTTATTAGTAGAGTCTACTTAACATCTTTCTCGATTGAAAGTTGGTTAAATAATCGAAGTTATTGGACTTCTTGGTAACTTCGCGAACATTAACGAGCAAAAAAATTTACTCTTAACTCATTTGGAGTTTTGAAGATTTTTTTTTGCTTCAATGGGAAAAAAAGGAGATTACCCGGGAGAAACTGATACTCGATAAATATTTATATACTTTTGGGTATATAAAACATTGTATTTCCACAATTCGAGTTTCGGGTAGTTTGGAAATTAAACGTTACTCTTGGGAGATCACCTTGGAAAAATTCTTATTTGAGAAAGTATTTTGAGAAAAATTTCACAAAAACTTCCGTGCTCTACTAAATCGTGCTTCCGTGCTCTTACTCAATGTGTTATCGGTGTATAAGGAATCGGCAATTGAGGCCGAACGTTCAGAAATCCGAAGCTTATGGGCCGAATGGAAGGATGCCTATAAACAGTGTACTGCTCACCCTGAATGCAGTAAGAAGAATAAAGAAGTCCTAAAGTGGAATAAGAAATTTGCTCACCAGAGTTATATTAGCCTTATTAGTACTTTGGGGGACTGGATGGAAAGAACTAAAGTTGTACCAAGTTCTTCCAACCAGAAATTGTCTTCCTCAATTGCTGCCCCACCGTGTGATACGGAGATTTTTCATGGGGACTGTCAAACTTGGCCAAGTTTCCGTGATTTGTTCACGGCTGTTTAGTTTAATAATAAAAAATTATCTTCGGTTGAAAAACTTTATCATCTTTTCCAAGGGAAGTGAATCGCAAAATACCACTAACAGCCGAAGGATTTACGATTGCTTGGGACAATCTTAAAAACCATTATGGAAATAAAAGGATTTTAATCAATACCCAGCTGAGAAATTTGTTCAATTTGGCTCATTGTGAACAAGAATCAAGCTACAGCAGGATATAAATTTAAAGCCCATCACACTAAAGTTATTGAAAACAAATGCAATCTATGCAAAGGTACGCATCCATTAATATCCTCCCCGAAGTTCCTTAGTATTGAATGTCATTCAAAGAAAAAATCGCTGCATAAATTGTATGGGAATAGGTCATTGAGCTGTGGACTGTAAAGATTGCAAGATTGTTCTAAATGCAGAGGAAAACATCATGATCCTCCCCATAGAAATAAAATTACTCAAAATGATGGACCTACATCACTTAATTTCACAGATAAGCCTGATACTTCTAATGCTAATACATCCTCTGGCAAATCCTAGAAACTTCCACACGTCTGTCTCAAATAGGACTATGCTTGCCAGCTTGGGTAAATGTTTTAAAGAATTCAGTACCATATAGAATTCGTGCGCTAATAGATCCTTGCTTCAGCGGCGTCTGACCCACAATGGGCGGCTTGCTGGTCTGCGTCTGACTCCAGGATGGGTTGCAGCAACTTCAATTTCCTGTCCTTACGGACATTAAGATCGAGCCCAGTAAGATCTTAATTATGGCATACTGGAAACCATATCCTTTGATGTTTTGAACCCCTGGCCTAAAATCTGACTGAAAAGGCTTCCGGGTTAAAGCTCCAGCTGCCTTTCGTCCCTTTAAAATGTGGGAAGTCTTATGGTACGCTCCTAGTTTCGTCGCCATTTAGTTGGTGGTATAGGTTCTGTTGAATGTCGTCCTGATTTATACGGGTCTGGCTCTGAACGCAGGATCTCATAAGGATCCTGTGTCAACCCTTGCATGGCCTCTCTGCTTGCATAGACAACCATGGGACCAACAAACTTAACTACTCATCGAACTAAGATAACGGCCATAAGTTGGGACCCAGTGAAGAAATGAATAGCAATAACAACATTAATGGAGAAGAAAACACAACGATGGTAAACCCTTTTAAACCAAGAGGTACCTTACGAAGAACACCACCTAGGGGGATATTTACACCGAGGAATGCCATTCCAAAGTATAACCACATCCAACACAAGAGATGATGATGTTTATATCTCACGGTTAGAACTGCAGGAGGAGCAAGCATTTGTTAAACTCGGTAACAAATTGAGTGCAATATATATTATATATTGCACTATATTAATATAGTGAGTGAAGCAAAAAAATACATAAAACTATAAGGGATAATCTCTTGCAAGCTGTTGCTCTATACCAACAACCAAGAGAAAATCGGGAAGCTCTTGCATTAAGCAAGGTTGTTGGTGAAAAACAGGAAAAAGAAATGACAGACAAAGAAGTACAAACGGAGTATGAAGTATCTCCAAGGAATATTCAAAAGAGAACTGCTTCCGTATCTCCTAAAAAGAGCACATTAAATAAAAAAGTGCGTACGTTTGAACCAGAGAAAGCCGTAGATGAACACACAAACACACCCCAGTGATTAGTTGTAAAACGGAAAAAGGGTAAAAATAAAAGTAACCCTGATAAAAAATCAATTAGAACAAGAGGAAACTCAACGTATGCAGACATAGTACGAAAAATGAAATCAACTATCAAACTGGCAGAAATCGGTATCGGAATAAGAAAAATAAGCAAAACCAAAGATGGCAATGTACATATTGAAGTTGGAAGAGGCGATGGAAATGCCAATTTGATAGAATTATGGAACCTACGAATGAAATCGGCCCTAAGAACATTAAAGTGCGAAATATTCTAAATTTCTATGTGGGAACAAAACAAGCCCTGTTCGAAATTCCCAGTAACATAGCAATAAAACTTTTCAAAAATAATGAAATTAAAATGGGTCTTACTTATTGCAGAATTAGGAGGAAAACTTTCGCTAAACACTGCTATAGATGCCTAGAATAGGGCCATCTTGCTTGAACATGTAAAGGAAAGGACAGGGGTCTAATGTGCCGTAAATGTGGTTTAGATGGGCACAAATCGAGCACATGTTCGAACCAGCCAAGATGTGTAATTTGCATAGAAGCCGTTCAAAAGAGTACAAACCACTACATCGGTACAAGTACCTTCTGTAGCAATGTCCAAATAAACCTGGGAAGAGGTCACCAAGCCCAAGATCTTATGATTAGGAATGCTCGGGATAAGGAACAATATAACAAATGTGAGAGTAAATCGTGATATCAAGACAAACTAGGCAACGCCTCAGTTTATGTGAGAAATCATGCACTATCCATAGATGAAGTTGACGAGAGCAGAGAAAACTTTACTGTCGTTCAAATTAACGGTATACGGATCTATAGTTGCTACTATTCGCACAAAATGGACTTGTAAGTCTTTTTATCACAAATGGCTAGGCTTGAGCGCCACATAAAAAGATATAATACACCGGTAATAATTGGAGGGGATTTTAACAGTAAATCAAAGGAACAGTGTTCCAAAAAATAAAAGGGGAATTGCAGTCGGCGAGATGATAGATTCGCTTGGATTATATGTGCTTAATAATGGAAATGCCCCAACGTTTATGCGAGGCGAAGCCACATCCTTTATCGACATTACATTATCATCAACCGAGGTCGCAAATAAAATGTCAGGATGGAACGTTCTACACGAGGAAACTCTGAGCGACCATCAATATATCATGTTCGAAGTAGGGAAAACCCTCCACGTGGTGAATAGTTCGAAGCAAAGGTGGAACACAAGAAAAACCAACCTAGAAAACTGCAAACAAAAGGTGATAGCACTCAAGAGTACAGTTGATATCACTAACTGTACATATATAAACACCGCTACTGAACTACTCGCGAGCATATTAACTCAGATTTGCGAAGCGGGGATCCCTAAAACGAGATCTTTAGACCCTAAGAAGAAACCTGCTTACTGGTGGAGCAATGAAATCGCAGAACTTCGGAAAAATTGTCACAAGGCAATAAGAAAGAAAGGTGATATAGACTCTATGAACCACTATAGAATAGAGAGGAATAGCCTTCGTGTGGCTATAAAAAAGCAAAGAAGAAAGCATGGGAATCGCTTATAAATGAAGTCCAAAAGCGACCTCTGGGTTCTTCCATACAAGATCGTTACGAAGAAGTTCGGCAATAGGAATGTAATTCCAGGATGGGCACTAACCATTGTTAAAACGCTATTTCCAAAGAGCAAGGCGGTCCGAAATACTTTTTTAAATACAGCACGTACGGGAAATCTTGACAATTTCACAGTGGAAGAAATCAAAAAAGTGATTGGCAAGCTAAAGAAGCGCAAGGCGCCTGGTCCTGACGGAATACCCAATGAAGTCATTTCTATAGTAGGAAAACTATTGCCAGAATTACTCGCGTTGGTTCTAAACCAGTGCCTACAAGCAGACGTTTTCCTTCTATACGGTAAGTACAGCAGTTAGTTCTACTAAGAAATAACAACAAGCCAATAACCAGCCCCTCGTTTTACAGACAAATTTGCTTGCTGGACACATGTGGGAAATTACTGGAAAAACTATTACTAAATAGATTAGAACAGGAAATTCAGGTAAATGGAGGCTTATCTCAGATGCAGTTTGGTTTCATTAAAGTTAATCGACAAAGTCTAAGGAAAGAAGGCATTTTTGTGCTATAATTACATTAGATATAAAAAATGCTTTTAATTCTGCTGATTGAAACTTAATAAGGAGTGTCATAAGGCGACGCAATATTTCAGGTTATCTGGTAAAGTTGATTGATAGCTACCTCGGAAACCGTACACTGATTTATGACTCTGACACTGGTGCCAAAAAATATACCATAACTTTAGGCGTCCCACAAGGTTCAATATTGGGCCCTTTTGTATGGAACCTGATGTATGACGACTTATTAAAATTGAGTTTACCGCAGGGCATAAAACTGGTTGGATATGCGATGACGTCGCACTTGTCGTTGACCAACCTCTAGCTCCACTATTTGAAATTACTGCGAATGACAGTCTGGCAAGGATCTCAAGATGGCTAACATCAAAACAGTTGGAGCTTGCTGCTGCTAAGACGGAGGCAATTCTTGTAACCCGAAGGCGCAATTTTATTAGACCAGAGATATTAACGGAATTCATTGTCTGAATAGGGGATTAGGTCATGAAAAGAAAGATGCAAAAAGGCAGTAAATGAACTACACCTCGAAGTAATGCGAAAGCGTTCCAGGGGTAGTAGTTCCAGTGTAGGACCACTATTTATAGCGCGCTATCACTACGTCCATAAAAGATCAGAAGATGTTAAAATTACTTAGGCAGTGAGCATTTGACGAAATACTCAAAAATAGCGTCTGTGACAATTGGATCTATCAAAAATAGCCCTTTCTCGATTGACCTGGAGGTCTTTGTAGTTCCCGAAATAACGGGAAATATTACAAGACAGGCATTGGATAAGATGTGTGTCACGAAAATTCCAGATATAGATTTGGCGGATCCCATTTTCTACCAAAGCAGTCCGATAGATATCTTGCTCGGAGGGAACGTTTATCCAATTATATTACTCAACGGAGTAAAAAAGAATATACTTGGTTCACTTTTAGCCCAAGAGACTGTGTTTGGCTGGATATTAACAAATCCAACTACGAATTTGATAGATCGAAACTCGTTGCAAATTTCCCATTGTACAAGAATATCAGTACAGGATCAGCTTGCAAAATTTTGGGGGGTAGAGGATATTCTCAAGGTACCAACTGTCTCAGTAGATGATGAAAAGTGTGAAAAAAATTTCAAACAACAACAATTCGAGGTCCATGGGTGAGAGCGTAACGACGAAGTGAAGAGTGGTCTTTAACGCCTCATGTCCCTCAATGGACGGCAAAAGTCTAAACGATGCATTATATGTTGATTCCTCGCTCCAAAAAGATATTATATCTTTGGTATTGAACTGGCATATACAAGTACGTATTCAATGCGGATATTTCCAAAATGTATCGCCAAATTTGGATCAACCCATTGCATGCTAAATATCAACGTGTTTTATTTAGAACATGTCCGGAAGAGGAGGTGTCTGATTACCAGTTAAAGACTGTAACCTTTGGAGTAAATTGCGCTCCTTATTTGGTTGTAAGAAAGCTTTTAAAATTGGCGGATGATAAAGAGGCGCGATTTCCTCTTGTTTTCAAAATACTTAGAAATAATATGTATGTTGATGATGCTTTGGTAGGAGCTCACACTATCTCAGAGGGGTTAAAGGCAAGAGAAGAGCTAAGTAAGATACTGGAATCTGCTGGGCTTGAGCTTTGAAAATGGATTTCTAACTCAAGAGAAATATTGGCGAAGACGTTGGGAATTCGTTGGAACGATTCCTCTGACTGTTTCTTTTTTGTGATGAAAAAAAAAGGAAACAAATTCTTACACAAAACGACTGGTCTTGTCAATAATTGCGAAAATTTTCGATCCTTTGGGATGGCTGTCGCCAATAGTCGTGACTGCAAAGATTTTTATGCAACAGTTATGGCTCGATGGATTGGATGGGACGACTCCTTAAAAGCCCTTACTCTAACAATCTGGAAAAAATTTGTCTCAAATTATGCTGGAATTGAGGTAATTAGCATTCCTCCTTGGGAAAATTACTCTCCCAACTGCGATCTTGAATTGCGCGGTTTTTGTGACTCATCCGAGTCCGCCTACGCGGCAGCTTTGTACTTAAGGGTAGTTATTGGAAATGATATTTGTTCAAACTTGCTCGTTTCGAAATCTAAAGTAGCCCCTTTGAAGAAAACATCTTTGCCTAGGCTGGAGCTCTGTGTTGCTCTGCTGCTGGCAGAGTTAGTTGATTCAATTCTGCCACAATTAAATATCCTGAAAGCTTCAATGTTTGCTTGGTCAGATTCGACTATTGTGCTATCTTGGCTAAAGAAACCTTCATACACCTGGAAAACCTTTGTCGCGAATAGGGTGTCGATTATCCAAGAGGAGGTAGGAAAAGATTGGCGCCATGTCTCTACATATGAAAACCCGGCAGATCTGGCAACCCGGGGACGGACTCAAAGAAAATTAGTTTTGCCCGGCGACGTTTGATGTCTCTCGGAATCGGAAGCTTGAGTCAGGTAGTCCTCTTTTGTCTCTAAACCCCTTTCTCGATAAAGATGTCTCATCCGAGCAAACGGAGTTCCACACTTTCTCTACCGTACGGTGAAAGGTACCAGATAATTCTGGTCCATAAGAGCAGATTCTCTGCAATCTACGTTGACCATGTCCATCGTCTGACCGACCATGGGGGTATTCAGCTGACTCTGGCTACAACTCGCATCGAATGTTGCATCATATGAGGCAGAAACTTAGTGAAAACCACTTATCGAAATTGCACTAAATGTGTTCTTGCCCAAAAGAAGCGACAAACGCAACCTATGGCTGCCTTCCTCCCGAGAGAACTACATTTGCTCGCCCGTTTTCCACCTCTGGAGTCGATTTCGCTGGGCCAATTGAAATTAAGAATTTCAGTGGAAGAGGTTGTCGTATTTCGAAAGGTTATATATGTTTGTTAGTCGGCTCCGCCACTAAGGCGATTCATTTGAAGCCCGTAAGCGATCTCTCCACACCGGCTTTCATTTCTGCTCTGTCTCGTTTTGTCGCCTGGCGTGGTTGCCCCCGTCACTTCTACTCTAATTTTAAAGGACGATTCTCTTACTCGATAGGGTTTTCAGAAATTAGAATGGCATTTTATACCCGCCGCGGCTCCGCACATGGGAGGACTATGGGAAGCAGGGGTCAAAAGCTGCAAAGACCACTTGAAGAAAATTAGCGGACAAATTACACACTTTTGAGAAACTTTCAACCATTCCTGCCCATATAGAATCCTGCCTGAATTCTAGATCTCTTACCCATTTTTCCGACAGCGTGGACGACTTTGCTGCGCTCATTCCAGGGCATTTTCTCATTGGAGAAATGTCACAAAGTGACCTACGAATCGATGATATTGTGGTGCTACATTCTGACTCACTTGCTCCAAACGAGTGGCGACTGGGTCTCGTGGTAAAATTACACTTTGGACAGGACCTTAGGGATCGAGTAGTGGACTTGAAAACCCTGAACGGCCTGACAACGCGTCCAGTACACAAATTAGTACTCCTTCCTCATCCCGAATAAACTTTGCTCTAAAGGCCAGCTAAAGTTGTCACATGATGTCTTACTCTATGAAAATATGTCTACCCATCATTGAACCAGGTATGCCGTACGCTCAAAATACCATTTTTGGATGGACCTTTTTTTGGCGACGTTGCCCGCAAAGTGCTACCTCATGAATATTAGAACTTGTGAAGCTGATTCCTATTTTATTTATTATTTACTTAGTTTTAGTTCAGCAGTGCTTGTATATATATATATATATTATTATCTAGTATTACTTTATTTTTTTTTGTAATGTATTAGAAATCATCATTGAATTCCTATTCTTATATAAATTAGTATCTAGTTGGGACCTCGCCCCAAGGGGGAGGATGTAGAGGAGAGAAAAAAAAACGCGTAATTGGCATTACTGCCTTCTCTCCACTATATATTTTCCCACATTTATCATTTTTATTAATTTCCCTTTGGCAATCACTCTCCCTCTCTTGCTCTCAATACCAGTAAAACCGGTATTTGGAGAAGAAGAAGAACAGTGATTGCCAAAACGGTTCATCTATGCATTTAGAAAAATGCAATTGTTAGTTCTAGTCTTTGTGTGTCAATCTATTAGAAGGTTTTTTTGTTGAAAAAATAAAAATTGAAGAATTAAAGAAGTTGTTTTAGTATATAACAGTGTGGCAGAACAGACATTGAACATTAAAGCGCAAGTGGGTGCTCTTTCCCGAGGAAGATCAATCAAAGAAAACTATTCGGCATCTCCATTGCCCTGGAGCAACTGACGATTTCTACAGCGAACAAGCGACGCTTGTGGGATTTTTACATAATTGTGTGCTGTGTGTCGCTCGGGAAAGCCCGTCCCGTGGTGGTCAACTTTAGAAAAGTTGGTGAATGACACCAATAAGCTGCATTTCTTTGCGGGGATTTAAAAGAAGATATTTACATGGAAGTTCCAGACGGATTAAACGCTCCTAAAAACCAAGTATGCAAGTTACGAAAATCGCTTTATGGACTTAAACAAAGTCCAAGGTGCTGGAACAAAAAATTTAACGATTTCCAGCTCCAGCTTTGTTTTAAGAAACCTTTACATGATCCGTATCAATGTTTCAAAGAAATTCGGTTTCGTACTTGCTACTATATGTGAGGATGTATTGATTGCGGGATATGATTTTATAGCAATAAAGGAGGTAAAATCGGATCTACGTGCATCAATCAAAATGTCCGATTGTGGACCCCTACAGTATTACTTGGGAACGAAGATTGAATATGATAGAACTAAAGGCGCAATGAATCTGAATCAGAACAAGTAAAAAACATTAAGTTTGGCCGGGCCAAACTTTTAATACCCTCCACCTTAGGGTAAAAGAAACATTAGAAGAAATGTGGCAAAAACCATTAAATTACCGAATATCGGGAGGTACCGTTATATGGGGGCTATACCAAAACGTGGACCTATAATTACAATGTTTCGCTACATGAACTAGGACCCATTATGACCTACAAATACCAATTTCCAGACAAATCCGTGAAAAAAATGTGGCATAAATCATCAAAATACCGAATATCGGGAGGTACCGTTATATGGGACTATACCAAAACGTGGACCGATATATCTCATTTTCAATACCAACCATCCTAGACACAATGCAAATATCTCTGCTAAATTGTGGCGCTCTACGTCAAATAATGTGGGCTGTATCGTGATTTCAACAGACAGACAGACGGACAGACATCGTTAAATCGACTTAGAATTTTATGCTGATTATGAATATATATACTTTATGGGGTCTAAGACGAATATTTAAGGATGTTACAAACGCAATGACAAAGTTAATATACCCTCCTTTCCAAGGTGGAGGGTAGAAAAATCACATGGAATAGATTCTTGAAAAATTCTCAATAAATGAGTGCAATCCTACAAAAACTCCAATCGAAAAGGCATTGATTCTTCCAACAGAAACCCAAGAGTTAACGGACAAACAATATCGTGAAATGCTGGGCAGCATAATGTATTTGAGGTTAAGCGCCCGACCAGACATATGTTTTCAAATATCGTATATGGGTAGATTTCAAACAGGCGAGATACATTTGTCTGCATTAAAAATAATTGTCCGCTACATTGAAGGAACTAAAGAACTCAACATGGTTGACCAAGATAATTTTAGTGACGAAGAGCTTATTGGGCTTTAGATAACACAGACCGCAATTATGTAAGCGGTATATTTTCAAGGTTATGATGGAGCAGCAAGAAACATACTATATTTGCAACCTCATTAAGCTAAGCGGATTGCATAGCCCTCAGTTACGCTGTTTCGGAAGCTTTTTGGATTAGAGGAATTCTTATAGATTTGAACGTTCTAAATGATGAGATACCATAGTAAATGATGGGATACCATAGTATTTTGTTGTTTCAAAATGTTCAGGCTTAATCTCTTTATTGTTGTTTTTATAAAACAACTAATAAACAAACGTTTCGGCATTACCCTCTCCGCTTAACTGTCTCGTAGTGCTGAAATGCTGACTGTTCTCTAAACTTAGGGCATCTCATGATGGCGTGGTCATCCTGAAAGAGTTCGCATGCATATTGCCAGAAACTCGGAGATCCGACTGGTCAGCCGGTACATAGTTTGACGACTTTTGTAATGAGTCTGTTAGTTCTACCAAGCGAAGTTTTCATGTCTACAACTCTAATATTATTATCAACCCCCTGGTAAGTTTTGACAATGCGTCGCAACCTCCATTCTGTAAGCGACAATCGGTCATCCCTCGGTCTTTTCGATATTTATATTTGTGCCTTCTATGAAGTTCACTTAGATTTTAATTTTTACACCTATGACAAAAATGGTGGGAAATAACTGTGAGTCCCTTCCAACGATTTACTTACGAAAGCTCAGAATCGGAACCGCCTGGTTCAGCTGGTTAAGCAGAGGGCCCCCAATGAGAAAATGTGCTGGCGTCAAGGAAGCAATTTCATTAGAGTCGTCACTAGCAGGGCTCAAGGGTCTTGAATTGAGACAAGCATCTATACGAATAAATATTTTAGTGTACTCTCCAAAGGTAAAATTAAGATTTGAGAAGCTTTTCCTAAATGAGTCTTAAAGGATGTAACGTCAACCTCCCACAATCCACACATATGCCGAGCGCCGGGAGGAATATTTTCAATCTAAGTTTCGATGGACATTTTGATTAACGACTTGAGTTCTAAGACTTTTACGAAATTCTGCTTTATCCTTTTTTAAGGATTCAGCGGCACCAGGAGGAACATTTGCTTCGAAATAAAAGCCAAAAATAAGATAATAAGACTGAAAGACCTTGCAAAGTCAACCCCCGTGTTGCAGAAGGGTCTTGCAAATCAAGTACGATGAGGCGGACTGAAATCCATAATTTGATTTTGGCTGTGTTTTCGATATAAGGTGCAAACTTTGCAGTAGCGATTCGTTTTTATACCCTCCACCAAAAAAAGTATGGAGGGTATATTAAGTTCGTCATTCCGTTTGTAACTCATAAAAATAATCATTTTAGACCCAACAAAGTATATATATATTCTTGATCAGCGTAAAATTCTAAGACGATTTAGCCCTGTCCGTCCGTCTGTTGTAACCACGCTACAGTCTAAACGAATTAAGATAGGAAGCTAAAATTTTGACCAGATCTCTCTTTTGTCTGCAGGCAGGTCAAGTTCGAAGATGGGCTATATCGGGCCACGATATCGTATAGCCCCCATATAACGGTACCCTCACGGTATTCGGTATTTTGATGATTTTAGCCACAATTTTCAATGGAATTGTCTGAAATTCCACAAAAGGAGTCCCTTGTGGACATTTTACCCCCTCAAAAAGAATTGTCTATATAGGTCCACGATATTGTATATCCCCCATATAACTGTACCCCCCGATATTCGGTATTTTGATGATGTTAGCCGCATTTTCCAATGGAATTGTCTTAAAATCCACACAAGTAGTTCCTTCTGAGTACTTTACCCCCTGAGAGAGAATTGTCTATACAGGTCCATGATATCGTATATCCCCCATATAACGGTACTTCCGATATTCGGTATTTTGATGATTTTACCAACGTTTTTCATCGGAATTGTCTGAAAATCCACACAAGGAGTTCCTTGTGGGTGCTTTATACCTCGGCAGAGAATTATCTATATAGGTCCACGATATCGTAGAGCCCTCATATAACGGTGCCCCCGATATTCGGTATTTTGATGTTTTTAGCCATATTTTTCAACGGAATGGTCACAAGGGGTTCTTTGTACACAAGGGGTTCTTTGTGAGCACTTTACCCCCGACAGAGAATTCTCTATATAGGTTAACGATAACGTATAGCTCCCATATAACGATATCCCGCTATATTCGGTATTTTGAAAATCCACACAAGGAGTTCCTTGTGAGTACTTTCCACGCAGACATAGATTTGTCTTTATAGGTCCACAATATCGTATATCCCCCATATCGGCACCTTCCTATATTAGATATTTTAAAGATTTTAAAAGAATTTTTAATGGATTTTATTTTTTTGAAAATTTTCTAATTCGTTCCAAATGGTGGAGGGTATTCAAAGTTCGGCCCGGCCGAGCTTACTGTCTTTTTACTGGTTTTTTTTTATACCCTCCACCATACTATGGAGGGTATATTAACTTTGTAATTCCGTTTGTAACTCCTTGAAATACTCATGTCAGACCCAACAAAGTATATATATTCTTGATCAGCGGAAAATTCTAAGTCGATATAGCGATGTCCGTCTGTCTGTCTGTCCGTCTGTTCGTCTGTCTGTCTGTTGTAATCACGCTATCTTTCGAATGAATTGAGATAGATGGCTAAAATTTTGCACACATGTTTATTTTTCCAGTAGGCACGTTAAGTTCGTAAATGGGCCATGTAGGTCCACGTTTTCATATAACCCCCATATAACGGTACCCCCACGGTATTCGGTATTTTGATGATTTTAAGGACATTATTCGCGGGAATTGTTTCAAATTTGGTACTTGAAGTTCAAAATGGATACTACTCCCTAAGACAGAAAATTGTCTGTGCAGGTCCACGTGTTCGTATAGCCCCCACACAAGGAGTTCCTTGTGGGTGCTTTATACCTCGGCAGAGAATTATCTATATAGGTCCACGATATCGTAGAGCCCTCATATAACGGTACCCCCGATATTCGGTATTTTGATGTTTTTAGCCATATTTTTCAACGAAATGGTCACAAGGGGTTCTTTGTGAGCACTTTACCCCCCGACAGAGAATTCTCTATATAGGTTAAGGATAACGTATAGCTCCCATATAACGATACCCCGCGATATTCGGCATTTTGAAAATCCACACAAGGAGTTCCTTGTGAGTACTTTACACGCAGACATAGATTTGTCTTTATAGGTCCACAATATCGTATATCCCCCCATATCGGCACCTTCCTATATTAGATATTTTAAAGATCTTAAAAGAATTTTTAATGGATTTTATTTTTCTTTTTTTTTTTGAAAAAATGGTGGAGGGTATTCAAAGTTCGGCCCGGCCGAACTTACTGCTTTTTTACTTGTTTTTTTTATACCCTCCACCATACTATGGAGGGTATATTAACTTTGTAATTCCGTTTGTAACTCCTGGAAATACTCATGTCAGACCCAACAAACTATATATATTCTTGATCAGCGTAAAATTCTAAGTCGATTTAGCGATGTCCGTCTGTTTGTCTGTCTGTCTGTCTGTCTAGTGTAATCACGCTATCTTTCGAATGAATTGAGATAGATGGCTAAAATTTTGCACACATGTTTATTTTTCCAGTAGGCACGTTAAGTTCATAAATGGGCCGTGTAGGTCCACGTTTTCATATAGCCCCCATATAACGGTACCTCCCTATATTCGGTATTTTGATGATTTTAGCGACATTATTCACCGGAATTGTTTCAAATTTGGTATTTGAAGTTCCAAGTGGATACTTCACCCTAAGATAGAAAATTGTCTGTGCAAGTCCATGTCTTCGTATAGCCCCCATATAACTTTACCTCCCGATATTCGGTATTTTGATGATTTTAGCCACCTTTTTCCCGGAAGTAATTTAAAATTTAGTATTTGAAGTTCAAATTGGATACTACACCCTAAGACAGGAAATTGTCTATGCAGGTCCACGTCTTCGTATAGCCCTCATATAACAGTACCTCCCGATATTCGGTATTTTGATGATTTTAACGACATTATTCACGGGAATTGTTTCAAATTTGGTACTTGAAGTTCAAAATGGATACTACTCCCTAAGACCGAAACTTGTCTGTGCAGGTCCACGTCTTCGTATAGCCCCCGTATAACGGTACCTCCCTATATAAAGTATTTTGATGATTTTATTATTTATTTTTTTGAAAATTTTCTAATTCGTTCCAAATGGTGGAGGGTATTCAAAGTTCGACCCGACCGAACTTACTGCTTTTTTCCATCATACTATGGAGGGTATATTAACTTTGTAATTCCGTTTGTAACTCCTCGAAATACTCATGTCAGACCCAACAAAGTATATATACTCTTGATCAGCGTAAAATTCTAAGTCGATTTAGCGATGTCTGTCTGTCTGTCTGTCTGTTGTAATCACGCTATCTTTCGAATGAATTGAGATAGATGGCTAAAATTTTGCACACATGTTTATTTTTCCAGTAGGCACGTTAAGTTCGTAAATGGGCCATGTAGGTCCACGTTTTCATACAGCCCTCATATAACGGTACCTCCCTATATTCGGTATTTTGATGATTTTAGCGACATTATTCACCGGAATTGGTATTTGAAGTTCGTTATGGGATCTACAGTCTGTGACAGAAAACTGTCTGTGCGGGTCCAGGTCTTCGTATAGGCCCCACATATCAGTACCTCCCTATATTCGGTATTTTGACGATTTTAGGTACAATACCCACCGAAATTGTTTTAGATGTGGTATTTGAAGTTCGTAATGGATGCTGCAGCCTGTGACAGAAAATTCTCTATGCTGGTCCAGGTCTTCGCACAGCTCCAATTTAACGGCACCTCCTTATATACGATATTTTGATGATTTTAGCTACATTATTCACCGTTTATTTCAAGTTTCGAATTTGAATATGGTAATGGCTTATGACAAACAATGCCTATGTATGTCCACGTCGCACTATGTCGCGAGTTCATACAAACGGCGGCCAAAAATAGAAAGAGTTGTCGTAGGTGGATGAAATTTTGTACAGATGCTTATTATTGGGCTAAAAAGCAAATTACAAAAATTTGGATAGATTGGACCAAAATTCGGTATACCTCCCATATATAGGGTCTTCCAAATTTCACTCTTTTAGCCTATAAAATCGTTAATATTCAACCAAATTTGATGAAAATTGGCATGTAACTTCTAATTGGGCCTATAAAACAGTTGACAAAAAATTGGATTGATCGGACCATGATTTGGTATACCTCCCATACAATGGGTCTTGAAAAATTCTCTCTTTTGGGATATAAAAACGAATGTATTAACCCAAATTCGACGAAAATCTGCAGTTTACTTCTAATTTGGGCTATAAAACAAGTGACAAAAAATTGAATTGATCGGACCATGATTTGGTATACCTCCCATACAATGGGGCTTGAAAATTTCGATTTGTTGGCCTATGAAATCGTATGTATTCAACCATATTAAATGAATATTTGCAGTTTACTTCTTATTTAGTGAAATATTAAAATTGTCTGTAGGTTTACGTTTCAGAGTATTTTATATTACAAAACCCTCTTTTCAATAAAACACGTTTTATTCGTATTTAATTTTTATTAATAACATAAGCTTTGAAATACACTATTCACTACATACCTCACTGCAATCATCAGATTCATCTTCTGAACATATTTCCGGAATATTTAAGTTATTTTCTTCACAAATATATGATTTAATGTCTTCCATGTTATAATTTCGGGCCAATATATTATGACTGTTCAAGGATATTACAGGGTCCGATTGTAGTATCAAATACTGAATTAAATCCCTATTTGACTCGACTCTACCACATTTTCGGGTGTGTTTCAAACGGTTGCTCCTAATTATTTTATGGCATGACTCGATAGCCTCTTCCGAAAGCAGTCCAAGAGGGGATGTACTGTACCTTACATATCCAATGCCATGAACTAAAATTTTATGCACCGTGACTGGCATGTAATACCAAGAGTATAAGTCGATGTAAAGTTGCCATGTATATTGAAGAAGCTTATGAAATAAATTTATATTTATAAATCTCCCACAAGACAAAATCCGCAAAATGAGGGAAAAATTGTAAATTAATCTTCTGTCGACCCCGGTAATATCTGCCGCTACTTCAATGTTTGAAAAAAAACGTCGAGCTGTATTTCCATCATTTGATGTCCCGTAGCCCGGTTTTATTTTGTCGACAAGAAGACCTAGATTTGTTTTTAATGCTCTTCGTATCCTGATTTTATTTTCATTCACTAATATTGTGTTTCTACTATCAATTCGCCATGTCTTGACAGGTAGTTTATATGCAATATGAACAATGCACTCAAAAAACTTAATCCAGGCGTGTAAACTAGATATACCGTTCCTATAACACTCTTCGTTGACTTCTCTTTGGTATATAGATTCATCATTCATTTGTGAAGGCTTGGCGCCACATAAAACACAGGTTGCACAACTTTTATTGCCATACAATACATTTAATACAGCTCCGTCAATCATTGTTAGTTTCATGCGATGAGAAATCATAATTTCATAACTGTTATCAATGTATACACAAGCATCCAAATCTGCTATTTCTTTCTCTATGTTTTCTTTGACTTCATTTATAGTCTGTGAATTTTCCTTTGTAAAAAGTATTTTAATAGGTCTACATAGCCTTGAAGATGAGTGCCTGTCGAAGAAACGAACATAAATTCATCTGTTGCGTCTTCGTTTCGAAATTTTTGTTTATAGAGGCTATGACCACTGCTGCCATCAAATCCCCATTTACATTCTAAAGTTATATTATTTTTCGGACAAATTTGTAGTTTAGTTAGAATGCTCTTCGCGGTATTATCCAAAAGTGTTTGTAGAGGTACATTCATTGATGTTTCCGTCACTTCTATATTTTCTGGAATCAATTTTTTCTTAGCTTCTGCTATAGCATAATACGATGGGAAACAATTTTTATGTATAGCATTTACAGCATTTCTCATCATGTTATACTGTCTAACTGATAAATCCATATCCACGTAGAGCGCCAATGCTTTTTCCACTGAAATAATGTCCGTTTCCTTTACATTCGAAAATCTTTTTGCAGCTGTTGTTATGATGTCCGCCGAAGTAGATGCAACAAGTTCACCTACACGTCGCCTTTTTGTTCTACATGAACTTTCCTCAAAGTTAATGCGTGGTCGACCTCTTGATGTAGACTTATCAGGTTCCTAAATATTTAAAAGTTTTTAAATAATTGGTTTAATAAAAATAATCTTCAAATGTACCGAATCAAATTTAAACGTATCCATAAGAAACCAATCTTTTAAGACCATTTCTACTTTATCCCTCTTTCGATAGTATTTTTTCCACGTAGAAGACAATTTGTAGCAAATATTTTTAACCTTTATGTGTTCTTCGCCCGTCATTTTCCTTCCAATTCGATCCTCAATAAATTCTTTAAGTTTTGCCAGAACATATGACATACTTTGATCCTTTACTTCTAACCATTCCAAAAATATGTCACAGTTTTTTAAAGAGGTGGTCACTAAAAAAAGCAAATAACTCTTAGGACCGCAGGATTCCGCAGCTAATTTTTTATAGGTTAAAAATACATACTTTTCACAACTAAAATCAACAAAAATGTAGACTAAACTTTTTTAACCTTTTTTTTTCTACTCCACTAATTTCAAGATTTGCTTTACAAAATAGATGAACTAAGTACAACAGGTGTTTGTAACTGTAAACACCATATGATCACTATTTACACCCAAACAAAGGTGAAGCCAAGTTTTTGACATCCCAAGTAACTAAAATAAACACTTTTTTTATAACCGTTACTTTTAATATTCAAATTTTTGAACATATGAAAAAAGTGTCAATTTTCCGAAAAAAATAGAAAAATGCCGATTGCCAAAAACTATCAGATTTGAACCCTCGTACAGGCAAAACTACTTGACGTATCACTACCAAAATTCATATTATTCCTAACTGGAATGTTTTCTATCAATTCTCATCAATAAATTTGTGCTCTTATGTACTTGGTTTTTACCATTTTTGGCCGCGGTCGTGACACTGTGCGTCGTATAGACCCCAAAATAACGGCTATATTCGGTATTTTTAAAATTTTAACAGAATTTTTTAAGGATTTCATTTTTTGAAAATTTCCAAATTCGTTGCAAATGGTGGAGGGTATTAAAAGTTCGGTCCGGCCGAACTTACTGCTTTTTAACTTGTTTTTGATAAAGATTTTTAATTGGATATTCATTCCGAACGTAAGATACAAGTTATTAGATGATTATGATGATTCGACCAATAATTGTGACAATTTGGGGGTAGCAGGGGATTGTATCTAGATACGAATTTAAAGAAACCAGACTGCTGCTAGGTGGAAGTTTTGTTTTTCTTTTAGATATTAGTATTCGCTTTCAAAATAGTATTGCTCGGTAGTCATGATAACTAGATGCTTAGCGTGTCGAATCTAATCAGAGAAAAAGCGAGACAACACCTTAAGTGTTTTTTGGAATAGCGCATAACAAAAGCATACGTTCTGTAGGTTCAGTGTAATTGTGAGAATTTTTTAAGGATCATTGTTTATAAGTTCTTCTTTGGCATTACCAGTAATGGTTGTAAGTGTCAATACTTTAGATGGTTTCTTTTTTTTAATTGGTGTCTAGCGGAATGTTATTCGATGGCAAACTATTTTTTTTTTGACATTTTAACCACTGTGGTCCATGCCACCAAAAATGTTGTGTTTGTGAATCGATAGGTGAGCATCCACGACTTGCGACTTCAGCTGGATTAGCCTAAGAGTCAACAAGACCCCATCGGTGATCCATTCCCACAATTTCTGTTTCCTGTTGTTCCTTCTGTTGCTCCAGTGGTACGGTGATTTTTTAAGACAACCTAAAATAATTGTGTAGCCTCTTTAATAATAAGACTCAGTAATCGAAATTGAAAGGTTTGTAATTATGGAATGGGCTAATTTGGACTAAGTTGAAAACCTGCTGATTCAAATGCGGCAATTAGTTCTTTACATAAGCCAACTGCTTTTTAAAATAATTTTGGCAGTTTTAGGGTGTGTGTCTTTAATGTCATCTGCCAATTGCATGAGTTCGCAGTTCACTCCGAAAGTGACTATCAAAAGTTCAAAATCTTCCACATGGTCGGAAGAAGATTTTTTAAAGAGAATTCTTTAATATCGAGTCTGGTTTCTATTGAAGAGAATCTGACGGTACATTTGCGTAACATCAGCGTTGTAAACGTCTTCAAAGAACTGCATTTAAGTATTTGTAGAACAAGGTCTTGCTGAAATATTATACCAGCGAAAAGATTATCATTTAGGCTTATTTTATTAGAAGTAAAGCTTGAAGCATTAAAAACCACACGAAGTTTCGTAGTTAACCGATCGGGTTTGATGACCACATGGTGCGGCAAATAATAATTTGGAGTCTGATTTATTTCCTCAAGTGAAAGTTTTCTTTTCAATATTTTGTGTAGGTAAATTATACGGAAGAGTTTTCAAAACTGGCGCCCATACATCAAACTCAAAACTGTGGTCTAAACGAGAACAAGGAGTGTAAAGGCAAGATTTTGTAGATTTGGCTATGTCCCGTAAAATGAACAAGGTTTTTCTTAGATGGCAAATTCAACATTTTTTATTTTTTTTTATTTTATTTTATTTATTTATTTATTTTTTTTTTGTGATAAATGTAGACAAAATTAATTCTGTCATGCACTGACTTTTCTATACATCGAGAACAATCCCTTATAAAATGATTTTCTTTACAAAGTGGCCAATTCAGTGTGACTTGAGTCCTTAGCGGTTGATGATCTACTTCTAGAGTTTCTAAAGTCTGAATGCAACTATTTATAGTACGTCGAAGTTTTTGAATTGTGCTACTTGAATCATATGTTATGTGGGTAGGTTAAAGAGGATTTTCGTCTGCTCGTTTACCTGCATTCTTCTGTTTTCATAACGCTCGTTAAGATTTTTCCACGCCAAATCCGTCTTTTGTGTCAACGCGGACCTCGGTGTGCAGCCAACTAGAAGTTGCCGTCTCTACGTTCAGAGCCATTAACCCGTCTTCCTAAAGCAGCACTAAAACAAGTGTATGTATTGGAAGCAATGTAGTTGTTGTGGACAAAAAATCCATCACTACAAAAACAATACTTTGGTGTGAAAAAGATCTGCCAATAGAACTTGAGTCGAACCTGGAGAGTTTCTAGTGTATAATTCGCATATGCTAATTTGCAATAAGTTCGAAATATATACTTCTTTCCAGAGAACGGCCCTCGTAAGCCATCATCCACACCAAATATGCCTGATGAGCCGCTTAACCAACGGCGAAACGCGTCGCATAGTGGTGAGTGTGTGATAGTGTCTATCTGGCTTTCCTTTTCACTGCAAATTTCAGATCATTAAGCTCGTCTCGAAAGAGAAAACAAAGAGTTTTTCAACATTGCTTAGTTTCTCGTTCTTTATATATATATCTCAATGAAAAGAGGTCTCGGAACGTCGGCCGTAATTCCTCGTATGACATTTTTATATGAGTTAATGGCCTCCATATAATGGCTTTTTCATTTATTTTTGTCCAATGGATTCTCTCTTTCTTGAGGAACATAATCCCTGCATTCCACATAAGCTCTTTTGACCTGTTCATAAATCGAATCTAACTGAACTCTCGATGTCTCTTATCTATGTGTGTCGTCTTCTGTGTTTGCTATGCTTAAATCAAAATAAAAAATCAAAAATAAATCGAAAAAAAAATGTGTGTTTGGTTGTCCAGACAAGAGAAATTAAAAAACAGTGATTAATTAATGAAGCAATGGTATGGTAAATCTCTTTCGCGTTGCACTTTAAAACCGATAACGTTTGAAAACAAATTTTTTTTGGGTATAAGTCAAAAAGTTAGAGTAAATAAATTAGCCAATAAGTCATGATATCCCAGCAACCATATCAGTATTAAATTATTCTGGATCAAAAATTGTTCAACACAAATACTTTTCAAGTGTCGCCAGCAGCAAAAATGCTTAAGAATATAATTTAAGTTGATCTTAAAATCTATTTTGATGATACTATTTTGTGTTAGCTGATGATATCAAGAAGCATTAAACTACATTTGTTTGTTATGTGCTGCTACTTGTCCCCTTTTTTTTTTTGAAGTCTCTTTCCTAAATTGTTTTAACATTTGAGACCCTAGGATGGTCAATACTTTAAGTATCGTTTGGATACAAATGAATGAAATGAATATGTTTATGACAAATGAAGATAAAAACTGGCTATACTCAAATATATGTGTTTTCGTGTTTCTTTAATATATTTTCCTTTACGACTTCCGTTACGGACTCGAGGCGAACGACTAGATCTAATGATTCACCGCAATGAGAATACTGTAAATCGTAATTTTTGTATAGGAAGTTTAGACTAATGATTTATTTACTTTTAACTTTAAAGGCTTTTATGCTGCTTCTATGCTTGTTATTATGTAGTCAATCACAATTTCAACTCAAAATAAGTCGTAGTGAAATAAGCACCAAAATATCTTCTATATTATCTGACAACCGTTACAAATTCAAATTTTTGCAAAAAACCTCTCATTCGATGAACGCATTTGAAAAATTGACGTGTAGCTATCAATATCTAAAAGCAGATATCTGTTATAGTCTAATTGAATTTGAATTTTTCTTTATAATTGTGAAAGTTTGTTTGTGTGAATATATATAGGGTGAGATGAAAAAACTGCAACCAACGTCAGGCTGCTGTTATATATGCCACTCGCCCAACAGCTTTTAAAATTATTTCAGTTGCAGCTCACTATATTGTGTAGAAAAGCATTTTGGTGAGAATTTTCCAGAAAAAATGTTATTCGTGATGGAATTCAACCGTGAGAGTGTGATTTCTTTATATTTGGCTAGAAAACCACAAGTGGATATCGTTAGAGACCTCCAGCATTTAAATGTACCATCGCTTATTACCCTCATACTGATAGCGTAGCCCTTGAGCTGAACATATCAGCAGCATTTTGTAAACAAACAAAATGATCGTGTTTACTTGCCAAAGAGGCCAGCTTAAAATGTGCACCTTTGGTTGGCCACCAGAACTGAAGCTTCCTCCGTGGCGATGGTGTAGTCCGCCATAACAGCCGATGGTCGCTCTTCGCTCGTATTAATTGACCGTGGCATCACAATAAATGCCGAATATTATCGCGAAAATATTCTGGAGGGTGTATTAAAGCCTTAGGCACGCAAACATTTTGGCCACAGACGTTGGACATTCCAACAGGACTCAGCAGGCGCTACCCAAGAATGGTTACAAAATGAGGTTCCTCGCTTCATTTCCAGCGCACAATGACCGCCAAAATCTCCAGATACCAACCCGTTGGGCTATTGTGTCTTAAGAATGTCTGAAGAAAAATACAAGTGTTGAACACCTCAAGGAAGCGCTTCGACGAAAATGGGCCAAAATACCACAGAGCAACATTCGCGCAGAGTGTGACGGTTTCATTGGACGTCTCAAGGTCATAATCCTGGCAAAAGTGACCAATTCGAACAAAACTATGCTATTTCCGACATTTTTTGCTTTCATTAAATAACATTTAACACAAGTTAAAAACCAGTAAGTTTGGCGGGCCGAACTTTGAAAACCCTCCACCATTTGGAACGAATTTGGAAATTTTCAAAAAATAAAATCCTTAAAAAATTCTGTTAAAATTTTAAAAATACCAAATACAGCCGTTATATTGGGGTATATACGACGAGGACCTACATTGACATTGTTCGTCATAAGTCATTACCATATTCAAACTCGAATCTTGAAATAAACGGTGAATAATGTAGCTAAAATCATCAAAATATCGTATATAGGGAGGTACCGTTATATCGTAGCTGTGCGAAGACCTGGACCTGCATAGACAATTTTCTGTCACAGGCTGTAGCATCCATTACAAACTTTAAATACCACATCTCAAACAATTTCGGTGGGTATTGCACCTAAAATCGTCAAAATACCGAATATAGGGAGGTACTGATATATGGGGCCTATACGAAGACCGCATAGACAACTTTCTGTTACATACTGTAGTTCCCATAACGAAAAATTAATATGTAATTTGAAACAATTCTGGTGAATAATGGCGCTAAAATCATCAAAATACCGAATATTGGGAGGTACCGTTATATGGGGGCTATACGAAGACGTCAACCTGCACAAACAATTTTCTGTCTTAAGGTGTAGTATCCATTTCGAACTTCAAATACCAAATTTGAAATAATTCCGGTGAATATATCGCTAAAGTTATCAAAATACCGAATGTAGGGAGGTAACTTTGTATGGGGGCTATACGACGAAGTGGACCTGCAAAGACAATTTTCTGTATTAGGGTGTAGCATCTATTTCGAACTTTAAATACCACATTTGAAACAATTCCGGTAAATAATGTCGCTAAAATCATCAAAATACCGAATATCGGGAGGTACCGTTATATGGGGCTATCTGAAAACGTGGACATACATGGCCCATTTACGAACTTAACCTGCCAACTGGAAAAATAAATATGTGTGCAAAAATTTTAGCCATCTATCTCAATTCATTCGAAAGATAGCGTGATTACAACAGACAGACGGCAGAGAGACGGACAGACAGACTGGCGGAGGTGGCTAAATCGTCATAGAATTTTACACTGATCAAGAATATATATACTTTGTTGGGTCTGACATGAGTATTTCGAAGAGTTACAAACGGAATGACAAAGTTATTATACCCTCTATTGTATGGTGGAGGGTATAAAAACTTAAAAAGCAGTAAGTTCGGTCGGACCAAACTTTGAATACCCTCCACCATTTAGAACGAATTTGGAAATTTAAAAAAAAATGAAATCCTTAAAAAATTCTGTTAAATTTTAAAAATACCGAATATTGCCGTTAATTGGGGTCTATACGACGTGGACCTACATAGGCATTGTTTGCCATAAGCCATTACCATATTCAAATTCGAAACTTGAAATAAACGGTGAATAATGTAGGTAAAATCATCAAAATATCGTATAGAGGGAGCTACCATTATATCGGAGCTGTGCGAAGACCTGGACCAGCATAGACGATTTTCTGTCACAGGCTATAGCATCCATTACTAACGTCAGATACGATATCTCAAACAATTTCGGTGGGTATTGTACCTAAACTCCTCAAAATACCGAATATAGGAAGGTACTGATATATGGGGCCTAATTCCAGTAAATATATCGCTAAAATCATCAAAATACCGAATATAGGGAGGTACCGTTATATGGGGACTATACGACAAAGGGGTCCTGCAAAGACAATATCCTGTATTAGAGTGTAGCATCTATTTCGAACTTTAAATACCACATTTGAAACAATTCCGGTAAATAATGTCGCTAAAATCATCAAAATACCGAATATCGGGAGGTACCGTTATATGGGGGCTATATGAAAACGTGGACCTACATGGCCCATTTACGAACTTAACCTGCCTACTGGAAAAATAAATATGTGTGCAAAAATTTTAGCCATCTATCTCAATTCATACGAAAGATAGCGTGATTACAACAGACAGACAGAGAGACGGACATAGCTAAATCGTCTTAGAATTTTACGCTGATCAAGAATATATATACTTTGTTGGGTCTGACATGAGTATTTCGAGGAATTATAAACGGAATGAAAAAGTTAATATACCCTCCATTTTATGGTGAAGGGTATAAAAGAATGTAAAAATTATGGCGTTTGACATTGTTGCAGTTTTTTAATCTCACCTGTATTATCTACTTCCATTTTTATACCCTCCACCAAAAAAGGTATGGAGGGTATATTAAGTTCGTCACTCCGTTTGTAACTCATCGAAATAATCATTTTAGACCCAACAAAGTATATATATTCTTGATCAGCGTAAAATTCTAAGACGATTTAGCCCTGTCCGTCCGTCTGTCCGTCCGTCCGTCTGTCTGTCCGTCTGTCCGTCCGTCCTTCTGTCCGTCTGTCCGTCTGTTGTAATCACGCTACGAATTAAGATAGGAAGCTAAAACTTTGCACAGATCTCTCTTTTGTCTGCAGGCAGGTCAAGTTCGAAGATGGGCTATATCGGTTCACGATATCGTATAGCCCCCATATAACGGTAGCACCGATATTCGGTATTTTGATGATGTTAGCCACATTTTTCAATGGAATTGTCTGAAAATCCTCACAAGTAGTTCCTTGTGGGTACTTTATACCTCGGCAGAGAATTATCTATATAGGTCCACAATATCGTATAGCCTCCATATAACGGTACCCCCCGGTATTCGGCATTTTGATGATGTTAGCCATATTTTTCAATGGAATTGTCTTAAAATCCACACAAGTAGTTCCTTGCGAGTAATTTACCCCCTGAGAGAGAATTTTCTATACAGGTCCACGATATCGTACATCCCCCATATAACGGTACCCCCCGATATTCGGTATTTTGATGATTTTACCCACATTTTTGAACGGAATTGTCTGAAAATCCACACAAGGAGTACCTTGTGGGTACTTTATACCTCGGCAGAGAATTATCTATATAGGTCCACAATATCGTACAGCCCCCATATAACGGTACCCCCCGATATTCGGTATTTTGATGATTTTACCCACATTTTTCAACGGAATTGTCTGAAAATCCACACAAGGAGTTCCTTGTGGGTACTATATACCTAGGCAGAGAATTATCTATATAGGTTCACAATATCGTATAGCCCCCATGTAACGGTACCCCAGATATTCGGTATTTTGATGATTTTACCCACATTTTTGAACGGAATTATCTGAAAATCCACACAAGAAGTTCCTTGTGGGTACTTTATACCTTGGCAGAGAATTGTCCATACAGGTCCACGATATCGTATAGCCCCCATGTACCCAGGCGTTACCCAAGAATGGTTACAAAATGAGGTTCCTCGCTTCATTTCCAGCGCACAATGACCGCCAAAATCTCCAGATACCAACCCGTTGGGCTATTGTGTCTTAAGAATGTCTGAAGAAAAATACAAGTGTTGAACACCTCAAGGAAGCGCTTCGACGAAAATGGGCCAAAATACCACAGAGCAACATTCGCGCAGAGTGTGACGGTTTCATTGGACGTCTCAAGGTCATAATCCTGGCAAAAGTGACCAATTCGAACAAAACTATGCTATTTCCGACATTTTTTGCTTTCATTAAATAACATTTAACACAAGTTAAAAACCAGTAAGTTTGGCGGGCCGAACTTTGAAAACCCTCCACCATTTGGAACGAATTTGGAAATTTTCAAAAAATAAAATCCTTAAAAAATTCTGTTAAAATTTTAAAAATACCAAATACAGCCGTTATATTGGGGTATATACGACGAGGACCTACATTGACATTGTTCGTCATAAGTCATTACCATATTCAAACTCGAATCTTGAAATAAACGGTGAATAATGTAGCTAAAATCATCAAAATATCGTATATAGGGAGGTACCGTTATATCGTAGCTGTGCGAAGACCTGGACCTGCATAGACAATTTTCTGTCACAGGCTGTAGCATCCATTACAAACTTTAAATACCACATCTCAAACAATTTCGGTGGGTATTGCACCTAAAATCGTCAAAATACCGAATATAGGGAGGTACTGATATATGGGGCCTATACGAAGACCGCATAGACAACTTTCTGTTACATACTGTAGTTCCCATAACGAAAAATTAATATGTAATTTGAAACAATTCTGGTGAATAATGGCGCTAAAATCATCAAAATACCGAATATTGGGAGGTACCGTTATATGGGGGCTATACGAAGACGTCAACCTGCACAAACAATTTTCTGTCTTAAGGTGTAGTATCCATTTCGAACTTCAAATACCAAATTTGAAATAATTCCGGTGAATATATCGCTAAAGTTATCAAAATACCGAATGTAGGGAGGTAACTTTGTATGGGGGCTATACGACGAAGTGGACCTGCAAAGACAATTTTCTGTATTAGGGTGTAGCATCTATTTCGAACTTTAAATACCACATTTGAAACAATTCCGGTAAATAATGTCGCTAAAATCATCAAAATACCGAATATCGGGAGGTACCGTTATATGGGGCTATCTGAAAACGTGGACATACATGGCCCATTTACGAACTTAACCTGCCAACTGGAAAAATAAATATGTGTGCAAAAATTTTAGCCATCTATCTCAATTCATTCGAAAGATAGCGTGATTACAACAGACAGACGGCAGAGAGACGGACAGACAGACTGGCGGAGGTGGCTAAATCGTCATAGAATTTTACACTGATCAAGAATATATATACTTTGTTGGGTCTGACATGAGTATTTCGAAGAGTTACAAACGGAATGACAAAGTTATTATACCCTCTATTGTATGGTGGAGGGTATAAAAACTTAAAAAGCAGTAAGTTCGGTCGGACCAAACTTTGAATACCCTCCACCATTTAGAACGAATTTGGAAATTTAAAAAAAAATGAAATCCTTAAAAAATTCTGTTAAATTTTAAAAATACCGAATATTGCCGTTAATTGGGGTCTATACGACGTGGACCTACATAGGCATTGTTTGCCATAAGCCATTACCATATTCAAATTCGAAACTTGAAATAAACGGTGAATAATGTAGGTAAAATCATCAAAATATCGTATAGAGGGAGCTACCATTATATCGGAGCTGTGCGAAGACCTGGACCAGCATAGACGATTTTCTGTCACAGGCTATAGCATCCATTACTAACGTCAGATACGATATCTCAAACAATTTCGGTGGGTATTGTACCTAAACTCCTCAAAATACCGAATATAGGAAGGTACTGATATATGGGGCCTAATTCCAGTAAATATATCGCTAAAATCATCAAAATACCGAATATAGGGAGGTACCGTTATATGGGGACTATACGACAAAGGGGTCCTGCAAAGACAATATCCTGTATTAGAGTGTAGCATCTATTTCGAACTTTAAATACCACATTTGAAACAATTCCGGTAAATAATGTCGCTAAAATCATCAAAATACCGAATATCGGGAGGTACCGTTATATGGGGGCTATATGAAAACGTGGACCTACATGGCCCATTTACGAACTTAACCTGCCTACTGGAAAAATAAATATGTGTGCAAAAATTTTAGCCATCTATCTCAATTCATACGAAAGATAGCGTGATTACAACAGACAGACAGAGAGACGGACATAGCTAAATCGTCTTAGAATTTTACGCTGATCAAGAATATATATACTTTGTTGGGTCTGACATGAGTATTTCGAGGAATTATAAACGGAATGAAAAAGTTAATATACCCTCCATTTTATGGTGAAGGGTATAAAAGAATGTAAAAATTATGGCGTTTGACATTGTTGCAGTTTTTTAATCTCACCTGTATTATCTACTTCCATTTTTATACCCTCCACCAAAAAAGGTATGGAGGGTATATTAAGTTCGTCACTCCGTTTGTAACTCATCGAAATAATCATTTTAGACCCAACAAAGTATATATATTCTTGATCAGCGTAAAATTCTAAGACGATTTAGCCCTGTCCGTCCGTCTGTCCGTCCGTCCGTCTGTCTGTCCGTCTGTCCGTCCGTCCTTCTGTCCGTCTGTCCGTCTGTTGTAATCACGCTACGAATTAAGATAGGAAGCTAAAACTTTGCACAGATCTCTCTTTTGTCTGCAGGCAGGTCAAGTTCGAAGATGGGCTATATCGGTTCACGATATCGTATAGCCCCCATATAACGGTAGCACCGATATTCGGTATTTTGATGATGTTAGCCACATTTTTCAATGGAATTGTCTGAAAATCCTCACAAGTAGTTCCTTGTGGGTACTTTATACCTCGGCAGAGAATTATCTATATAGGTCCACAATATCGTATAGCCTCCATATAACGGTACCCCCCGGTATTCGGCATTTTGATGATGTTAGCCATATTTTTCAATGGAATTGTCTTAAAATCCACACAAGTAGTTCCTTGCGAGTAATTTACCCCCTGAGAGAGAATTTTCTATACAGGTCCACGATATCGTACATCCCCCATATAACGGTACCCCCCGATATTCGGTATTTTGATGATTTTACCCACATTTTTCAACGGAATTGTCTGAAAATCCACACAAGGAGTACCTTGTGGGTACTTTATACCTCGGCAGAGAATTATCTATATAGGTCCACAATATCGTACAGCCCCCATATAACGGTACCCCCCGATATTCGGTATTTTGATGATTTTACCCACATTTTTCAACGGAATTGTCTGAAAATCCACACAAGGAGTTCCTTGTGGGTACTATATACCTAGGCAGAGAATTATCTATATAGGTTCACAATATCGTATAGCCCCCATGTAACGGTACCCCAGATATTCGGTATTTTGATGATTTTACCCACATTTTTCAACGGAATTATCTGAAAATCCACACAAGAAGTTCCTTGTGGGTACTTTATACCTTGGCAGAGAATTGTCCATACAGGTCCACGATATCGTATAGCCCCCATGTAATGGTACCCCCACGGTATTCGGTATTTTGATGATTTTTGCCACATTTTTCAACGGAATTGTCTGAAATTCCACAAAAGGAGTCCCTTGTGGGCATTTTACCTCCTCAAAAAGAATTGTCTATATAGGTCCACGATATCGTATATCCCCCATATAACGGTACCCCCCGATATTCGGTATTTTTATGATTTTACCCACATTTTTCAACGGAATTGTCTAAAAATCCACACAAGGGGTTCCTTTTGGGTACTTTATACCTCGGCAGAGAATTATCTGTATAGGTCCACAATATCGTATAGCCCCCATATAACGGTACCCCCCGATATTCGGTATTTTGATGATTTTACCCACATTTTTCAACGGAATTGTCTGAAAATCCACACAAGGAGTTCCTTGTGGGTACTTTATACCTCGGCAGAGAATCATCTATATAGGTTCACAATATCGTATAGCCCCCATATAAGGGTACTCCCCTATATTCGGTATTTTGATGATTTTAGCCACTTTTTCCAATGGAATTATCTGAAAATCCATACAAGGAGTTCCTTGTGAGTACTTTACACGCAGACATAGATTTGTCTTTATAGGTCCACAATATCGTATATCCCTCCATATATCGGCACCTTCCTATATTAGATATTTTAAAGATTTTAAAAGAATTTTTATTGGTTTTATTTTTTTTGAAAATTTTCTAATTCGTTCAAATGGTGGAGGGTATTCAAAGTTCGGCCCGGCCGAACTTACTGCTTTTTTACTTGTTTAAACTTAGATAATAGATGTTTTTAGTTCACTTATTAATAACACTTTATAAATGCCACTATTGTTTAAGCCAAAATCACTCAGATTCGTATTGTTCAGTTGCAGATATTATAATGTGTCAGTTTCTCAAGTGTAATCTTATAATAGCAAATTTTTAGTGACGTTGTAGCCTTTACCTTACCTAAAATTACGTATTTTCTATGGTATTTTTACTGAAAGAACATTCGCTCTTCTGTACTGAAATACGTACGATGACTATTAATGGGTTAATTTGTTGTATGTGGAAATTTGTTGGTCCTGTTGTAGCCTTTGCCTACTTAACCCAATCATGTGTACCTTTTTAGCCCATACAAAGTATGGTCATTAAAATGAAAAAGAATTTCTTCGTGAAATTGCTTATTTTCTATGATATTTTTTACAGAATGAAAATGGGTTCATTAAAATCATATCAATGCTAAATCCTGGGGTTTCGGAAAGTGTGAAAATTGATAAGCTGTTAATTTTAGGTGAATTTTTATAAGAGGAAAAAGAGTTAAAACACAAAATAAATTATAACTCGTCTATTTCTCAATCGATTGTAATGAACTTTCCAACTTTTCGGTGTAAAGCGCGAAGGAAAACGTTTTCCTATTTTTGAATGCGTTTTTTCACACTTAAACCACTGTAACTTTGCTATTTGTTAACCGATTTCAAAAATCTTTGATTTACAAAGAAGTTTACACCCTTTTAAAGAAATCCGTTGTGGAAAATAAAAGTAATGCACGTTTAAAGTTGAAAATCCAGGAAACGCCGATTTTCTCTTTATTTACCGTTATAAAGTCAATTTTCGAAGTGACCCAGAAAAACTAAAGGCATATTATTCAAAAACAATAAAATCCGTTAAAAATTCTGTTAAAATCTTAAAAATACCGAATGTAGCTGTCATATTAGGGTCTATACGACGACATGGACCTACATAGGTAACTTTTTTCTTAAGCTATTACAATATTCAAATGCGAAACTTAATGAATAATATAGCTAAAATCATCAAAATACCAAATATCGGGAGGTACTGTTATTTGGGGGCTATACGAAGATGTGGACCTGAACAGACAATTTTCTTTCATAGGCTGAAGCATCCATTACGAACTTCAAATACCAAATTTGAAACAATTCTGGTGAATAATGTCGATAAAATCATCAAAATACCGAATATCGAAAGGTACCAGTTTAGGGAGGTCCATACCAGAAGGTGGAACTACACGGCCCATTTTCAATACCAAAAGTCCTACAGACATAATATATATTTGAGTAAAATTTTATTAATTTACTTCAATTCGTTCGGAAGCTAGTGTGATTTCCACAGATGGATAAACGGACGGACATCGCTAAAAAACATAGAATTTTATGCTGATCAAGAATATGTATTGAATATCCGTATTAAAATAACGATAACCGGATCTGCTCGGCAATAAAAAGTCATATTCATCTGTCATCAAAAATTGCTAATTTTTTCGTTCGGGAACAAACATTACGCTTTCGTTGACAATTGCAGATAATTTTTTACTGAATTATGTTTACAAAATCAAATATATGATCATTTGGTCGGCTTAAAATTTGCCTTGAAATTACGTATGTTTTGGTCATTTATATTGCTGTCCTCTAACAACTTTGTACCTTCCATTGATTGTGAATGCCAGGGATGAGGGGATCAGATGGTGCTATCAAAATATTACATAAATCTTTGTTAGCAAAATTTTGTGATGTCTGTCTTGTATTGTAATCTCAATAAGATTCGTAATCCTTGTTTATTTTTTCTTCTAGTAGACCTTCGATTGATACTAATCATCCAGTAATAATCTGCTCCATGGCAGAGAATATTGTGCACTGTTGCAGACATTTTTCTCAATTCAATCGTTTTTAATCTTGAAATTAGATTTATATCCACTCCAGTTAATTTAAATGTCCCTTTCCGATTCGAAGACGTATTATTTGGGTTGTTTGAATCACTGCTTCTAAAATAACACAGACACAATTACATATCCGAACTAATTTTAAGAATATTTTGGATATTCTTATCTGGGGTGACAGCAATTGAAATTCATATATAATAGCATAATCCAATAATTTTTCGGGGACTTTGTTTAATTGCTCTGGTGCTGACAGGACTTAAGCCCTATTCCCCAGAAAAGTTGTAACTGGTAAAGTGTAATTTGCTAATATTTAAACACGAACTTTGAATACCCTCCACCATTTGGAACGAATTAGAAAATTTTCAAAATAATAAAATCCAATAAAAATTCTTTTAAAATCTTTAAAATATCTAATATAGGAAGGCGCCGATATATGGGGGGATATACGATATTGTGGACCTATAAAGACAAGGAACTCCGTGTGTGGATTTCAGACAATACGATTGGAAAATGTGGCTAAAATCATCAAAATACCGAATATCGCGTGGTACCGTTATATGGGAGCTATACGTTATCGTTAACCTATATAGAGAATTCTCTGTCGGTGGGTAAAGTGCTCACAAAGAACCCCTTGTGACCATTCCGTTGAAAAATATGGCTAAAAACATCAAAATACCGAATATCGGGGGTACCGTTATATGAGGGCTATACAATATCGTGGACCTGTATAGACAATTCTCTCTCAGGGGGGGTATAAAGTACCCACAAGGAACTCCTTGTGTGGATTTTCAGACAATTCCGATGAAAAATGTGGGTCAAATCATAAAATACCGAATATCGGGAGGTACCGTTATATGGGGGATATACGATATCGTGGACCTGTATAGACAATTCTCTCTCAGGGGGTGAAGTACTCACAAGGAACTACTTGTGTTGATTTTAAGACAATTCCATTGAAAAATGTGGGTAAAATCATCAAAATACCGAATATCGGAGGTTTCAGTTATATGGGGGATATACGATATCGTGGACCTATATAGACACTTCATTTTGAGGAGGTAAAATGCCCACAAGGGACTCCTTTTGTGGATTTTCAGACAATTCCGTTGAAAAATGTGGGTAAAATCATCAAAATACCAAATATCGGGGGGTACCGTTATATGGGGGCTATACGATATTGTGGACCTATATAAATAATTTTCTGCCGAGGTATAAAGTAACCACAAGGAACTCTTTGTGTGGATTTTCAGACAATTCCGTTAAAAAATGTGGGTAAAATCATCAAAATACCAAATATCGGGGGGTACCGTTATATGGGGGCTATACGATATTGTGGACCTATATAGATAATTCTCTGCCGAGGTATAAAGTACCCACAAGGAACTCCTTGTGTGGATTTTCAGACAATTCCGTTCAAAAATGTGGGTAAAATCTTCAAAATACCGAATATCGGGGGGTACCGTTATATGGGGGCTATACGATATTGTGGACCTATATAAATAATTCTCTGCCGAGGTATAAAGTACCCACAAGGAACTCCTTGTGTGGATTTTCAGACAATTCCGTTGAAAAATGTGGGTAAAATTATCAAAATACCGAATATCGGGGGGTACCGTTACATGGGGGCTATACGATATCGTGGACCTATATGGACAATTCTCTGCCGAGGTATAATGTACCCACAAGGAACTCCTTGTGTGGATTTTCAGACAATTCCGTTGAAAAATGTGGGTAAAATCATCAAAATACCGAATATCGGGGGGGTGCCGTTATATGGGGGCTATACGATATTGTGGACCTATATAGATAATTCTCTGCCGAGGTATAAAGTACCCACAAGGAACTCCTTGTGTGGATTTTCAGACAATTCCGTTAAAAAATGTGGGTAAAATCAACAAAATACTGAACATCGGGGGTACCGTTATATGGGGGCTATACGATATTGTGGACCTATATAGATAACTCTCTGCCGAGGTATAAAGTACCCACAAGGAACTTCTTGTGTGGATTTTCAGACAATTCCGTTAAAAAATGTGGGTAAAATCATCAAAATACTGAACATCGGGGGGTACCGTTATATGGGGGCTATACGATATTGTAGAGCTATATAAATAATTCTCTGCCGAGGTATAAAGTACCCACAAGGAACTCCTTGTGTGGATTTTCAGACAATTCCGTGGAAAAATGTGGGTAAAATCATCAAAATACCGAATATCGGGGGGTACCGTTACATGGGGGCTATACGATATCGTGGACCTATATGGACAATTCTCTGCCGATGTATAAAGTACCCACAAGGAACTCCTTGTGTGGATTTTCAGACAACTCCGTTGAAAAATGTGGGTAAAATCAGCAAAATACCGAATATTGGGGGGTACCGTTATATAGGGGCTATACGATATTGTGGACCTATATAGATAATTCTCTGCCGAGGTATAAAGTACCCACAAGGAACTCCTTGTGTGGATTTTCAGACAATTCCGTTGAAAAATGTGGGTAAAATCATCAAAATACCGAATATCGGGGGGTACCGTTATATGGGGGCTATACGATATTGTAGAGCTATATAAATAATTCTCTGCCGAGGTATAAAGTACCCACAAGGAACTCCTTGTGTGGATTTTCAGACAATTCCGTGGAAAAATGTGGGTAAAATCATCAAAATACCGAATATCGGGGGGTACCGTTACATGGGGGCTATACGATATCGTGGACCTATATGGACAATTCTCTGCCGATGTATAAAGTACCCACAAGGAACTCCTTGTGTGGATTTTCAGACAACTCCGTTGAAAAATGTGGGTAAAATCAGCAAAATACCGAATATTGGGGGGTACCGTTATATAGGGGCTATACGATATTGTGGACCTATATAGATATTTCTCTGCCGAGGTATAAAGTACCCACAAGGAACTCCTATTGTGGATTTTCAGACAATTCCGTTCAAAAATGTGGGTAAAATCATCAAAATACCGAATATCGGGGGGGTACCGTTATATGGGGGCTATACGATATTGTGGACCTATATAAATAATTCTCTGCCGAGGTATAAAGTACCCACAAGGAACTCCTTGTGTGGATTTTCAGACAATTCCGCGGAAAAATGTGGGTAAAATCATCAAAATACCGAATATCGGGGGGTACCGTTACATGGGGGCTATACGATATCGTGGACCTATATATATAATTCTCTGCCGAGGTATAAAGTACCCACAATGAACTCCTTGTGTGGATTTTCAGACAATTCCGTTGAAAAATGTGGGTAAAATTATCAAAATACCGAATATCGGGGGGTACCGTTATATGGGGGCTATACGATATTGTAGACCTATATAAATAATTCTCTGCCGAGGTATAAAGTACCCACAAGGAACTCCTTGTGTGGATTTTCAGACAATTCCGTTGAAAAATGTGGGTAAAATCATCAAAATACCGAATATCGGGGGGTACCGTTACATGGGGGCTATACGATATCGTGGACCTATATGGACAATTCTCTGCCGATGTATAAAGTACCCACAAGGAACTCCTATTGTGGATTTTCAGACAATTCCGTTCAAAAATGTGGGTAAAATCATCAAAATACCGAATATCGGGGGGTACCGTTATATGGGGGCTATACGATATTGTGTGGATTTTCAGACAATTCTGTTGAAAAATGTGGGTAAAATCATCAAAATACCGAATATCGGGGGGTACCGTTACATGGGGGCTATACGATATCGTGGACCTATATAGATATTTCTCTGCCGAGGTATAAAGTACCCACAAGGAACTCCTATTGTGGATTTTCAGACAATTCCGTTCAAAAATGTGGGTAAAATCATCAAAATACCGAATATCGGGGGGGGTACCGTTATATGGGGGCTATACGATATTGTGGACCTATATAAATAATTCTCTGCCGAGGTATAAAGTACCCACAAGGAACTCCTTGTGTGGATTTTCAGACAATTCCGTGGAAAAATGTGGGTAAAATCATCAAATACCGAATATCGGGGGGTACCGTTACATGGGGGCTATACGATATCGTGGACCTATATATATAATTCTCTGCCGAGGTATAAAGTACCCACAAGGAACTCCTTGTGTGGATTTTCAGACAATTCCGTTGAAAAATGTGGGTAAAATCATCAAAATACCGAATATCGGGGGGTACCATTACATGGGGGCTATACGATATCGTGGACCGATATAGCCCATCTTCGAACTTGACCTGCCTGCATACAAAAGAGAGATCTGTGCAAAATTTTAGCTTCCTATCTTAATTCGTTTAGACTGTAGCGTGATTACAATAGACGGACGAACAGGGCTAAATCGTCTTAGAATTTTACGCTGATCAAGAATATATATACTTTGTTGGGTCTAAAATGATTATTTCGATGAGTTACAAACGGAATGACGAACTTAATATACCCTCCATACCTTTTTTGGTGGAGGGTATAAAAAGAACGCTTTCGTTTCACAAAAATTGTTGCATTTTTCTTTTGGACATACATTTGAATAAGTCTGCCGAAAAATTGCAAAGCAAACGTTAACATAACAATTCACCTTTGTTAAAGCCAGAAAATATCTAAAAATTTTAAAACGCGAGATTTTGTTCGGCGATAGTGAAAACTTGGTTACAACAAGAAACTCTAAATAGTATTCGAAACATGTAAAAAACATTAAGTTCGGACGGTCCGAACATTTAATACCATTCACCTTTAAGTATAGAGAACATTTTTATATATAAGGGTATCTGCATTCAAACGTGTACCATTTAAAAATACAAATACCCGTAAGACCGTTTGGATAATACTGTTAAAGTTTCCAAAAACCAAAAGTTGGTGAGGCCGTTATATGACGGCCATACCAAAACGGGAGCCTCCATAGACAATTTTATGCTTCAAGGATTGTCATCTACAAAATCTTTTTAAATACTACACTTGAAACAATTTCGGGGGTAAATGTTTCTAGGAGTATTAAAAAAAGAATTTCGGGGGTTATCCTTATATGTGCGCTATAAGAAAACGTAGATCTAAATATTCAATATTCTCCCACCGGAGCTAGAATCCATTATGAACTACAAATAAGAATTTTTACACAATTCAGTAAAAAAATGTCATCATCCGTATCATCAAAATACTGAATATCGGGAAGTACCATTATGTAGGGGCTATACGAAAACGTGGCCCCATACATTCTTTGCACCGCCACCGGAGCTAAAACCCATTACAAACGACAAATATAATACTGAAAATTTAAAATGTTATTCGGCATATCTACAAAGAATTACAAATAGTTTTCAATGCAACACAAAAAACTTCTATAATTTCGTGAATTCTAAAAGAAAGGTTCATGAATTACCTAGCTGTATGAAATTCGGCAGTACAGAGGCTACTGATGATTCTGATATTGCAAACATGTTCGCAGATTTTTTTCAGAATAGCTATTCAACATTTGCATGCACTAGCAATTACAGCTTTAACATTAATAGACTGAATTTTTTGCCCCAAATTTTGCTTACGGAAGAAGAGGTTTTACATGGTTTAAAAACTTTAAAAAGTTCGATCTCCCCAGGTCCAGACGGAGTACCGGCAAACGTTCTTAAATTATGTGCAATTGAATTAACATACCACTTACGAAATTATTTAATTACTCTTTATCTTTAGGCTACTTTCCTTATTTTTGGAGATATAGTTATATAATTCCTCTCCATAAAACTGGTAGTCGTTGCAATATTAAAATTATAGGGGTATTGCTAAGCTTAGCGCAATACCTAAACTTTTTGAATTTTTGGTTTCGCGTAGGCTAACACTCTTTGTGACACTAATTTTTTCACCGTGTCGACACTGTTTCATCAGAGGTAGGTCAACTTTGACTAATCTTATGGAATTAACATGCTTGTTCATAATGGTTTTGCCAATAAATTTCAAACTGATGTAATTTATACCGATTTTAGTAAAGCTTTTGACACTGTCGTACATAGTTTATTACTCCACAAGCTTGATATAATGGGTTTACCTACATTGTTGTTAGACTGGATTTCATCATACCTTGAAACCCGTACTCAAAAGATGTCTTTCATAAATACCATCTCAAAAAATATTCTAGTCCATTCTGGTGTTCCCCAGGGAAGCCATTTAGGTCCATTACTCAATGATCTTCCGTCAGTTGTAAGCTTTGCCAAAATTCTAATGTTTGCAGATGATTTTAAGCTGTTCATTAATCTCGATTCCCTCAATAGCTCATTACATTTACAACATGATCTACATTCCATTGTAAATTGGTGTGGTTTAAATGGCATGTCACTAAATCTTAAAAAATGTAAAAAATTATCATTATTCAGATCTAGACATATTCAATCTGATTACTTCGTAGGTTCATACAAATTGGAGAATGTAGACTCATTTATTGATCTTGGAGTTATTTTGAACAATAAACTTCGTTTTTACTTACACATTGAATCTAGCGTTAAAAGCAGATGCATGTCCACATCTTCGTATAGCCTTCATATAACAGTACCTCCCGATATTAGGTATTTTTGAAGATATTACCTACATTGTTACCGATTTTTTTTCAGTTTCGCATTTGAATATTGTAATTGAATATTGACTATTGAATTGAATATTGAATTTCGGTTTAATAATATCGATTCAGATTAACCCCCCATATATATGATTTATCCGATTTGTATTCAAAGTCATAATATGCATTCTATGGAAGTGATACTTACGACTAAAAACTTCGTCAAATTTTGTGGAACATGTTTCATCTGTTGATGATTGTGTTTTGACAAGGCATGTACCTCTTGAATGTCTATTTAATAGTAGGTTTGATCCAATAAATGGAGTTTCATACTTGAATATCCGGTTAAAGATAACGATAACCGGATCTGCTCGGCAATAAAAAGTCGTATTCATCTGTCATCAAAAATTGCTAATTTTTTCGTTCGGGAACAAACATTACGCTTTCGTTGACAATTGCAGAATTTTTTTTTATTGAATTATGTTTACAAAATCAAATATATGATCATTTGGTCGGCTTAAAATTTGCCTTCAAATTACGTATGTTTTGGTCTGTTATATTGCTGTCCTGTAGCAACTTTGTACCTTCCATTGATTGTGAATGCTAGGGATGAGGGGATCAGATGGTGCCATCAAAATATTACATAAATCTTTGTTAGCAAAATTTTGTGATGTCTGTCTTGTATTGTAATCTCAATAAAATTTGTAATCCTCTTTTATTTTTATACCCTCCACCAAAAAAGGTATGGAGGGTAAATTAAGCTCGTAATTCCGTTTGTAACTCATCGAAATAATCATTTTACACCCAACAAAGTATATATATTCTTGATCAGCGTAAAATTCTAAGACGATTTAGCCCTGTCCGTCCGTCGGTCCGTCTGTTGTAATCACGCTACAGTCTAAACGAATTAAGATAGGAAGCTACAATTTTGCACAGATCTCTCTTTTGTCTGCAGGCAGGTCAAGTTCGAAGATGGGCTATATCGGTCCACGATATCGTATAGCCCCCATGTAACGGTACCCCCCGATATTCGGTATTTTGATGATTTTACCCACATTTTTGAACGGAATTGTCTGAAAATCCACACAAGGAGTTCCTTGTGGGTACTTTATACCTCGGCAGAGAATTATCTATATAGGTCCACAATATCGTATAGCCCCCATATAACGGTACCCCCCGATATTCGGTATTTTGATGATTTTACCCACATTTTTCAACGGAATTGTCTGAAAATCCACACAAGGAGTTCCTTGTGGGTACTTTATACCTCGGCAGAGAATTATCTATATAGGTCCACAATATCGTATAGCCCCCATGTAACGGTACCCCCCAATATTCGGTATTTTGATGATTTTACCCTCATTTTTCAACGGAATTGTCCGAAAATCCACACAAGGAGTTTCTTGTGGGTACTTTATACCTCGGCAGAGAATTATTTATATAGGTCCACAATATCGTATAGCCCCCATATAACGGTACCCCCCGATATTCGGTATTTTGATGATTTTACCCACATTTTTGAACGGAATTGTCTGAAAATCCACACAAGGAGTTCCTTGTGGGTACTTTATACCTCGGCAGAGAATTATCTATATAGGTCCACAATATCGTATAGCCCCCATATAACGGTACCCTCCGATATTCGGTATTTTGATGATTTTACCCACATTTTTCAACGGAATTGTCTGAAAATCCACACAAGGAGTTCCTTGTGGGTACTTTATACCTCGGCAGAGAATTATCTATATAGGTCCACAATATCGTATAGCCCCCATATAACGGTACCCCCCGATATTCGGTATTTTGATGATTTTACCCACATTTTTCAACGGAATTGTCCGAAAATCCACACAAGGAGTTCCTTCTAGTCCATTCTGGTGTTCCCCAGGGAAGCCATTTAGGTCCATTACTCAATGATCTTCCGTCAGTTGTAAGCTTTGCCAAAATTCTAATGTTTGCAGATGATTTTAAGCTGTTCATTAATCTCGATTCCCTCAATAGCTCATTACATTTACAACATGATCTACATTCCATTGTAAATTGGTGTGGTTTAAATGGCATGTCACTAAATCTTAAAAAATGTAAAAAATTATCATTATTCAGATCTAGACATATTCAATCTGATTACTTCGTAGGTTCATACAAATTGGAGAATGTAGACTCATTTATTGATCTTGGAGTTATTTTGGACAATAAACTTCGTTTTTACTTACACATTGAATCTAGCGTTAAAAGCAGATGCATGTCCACATCTTCGTATAGCCCCCATATAACAGTACCTCCCGATATTAGGTATTTTTGAAGATATTACCTACATTGTTACCGATTTTTTTTCAGTTTCGCATTTGAATATTGTAATTGAATATTGACTATTGAATTGAATATTGAATTTCGGTTTAATAATATCGATTCAGATTAACCCCCCATATATATGATTTATCCGATTTGTATTCAAAGTCATAATATGCATTCTATGGAAGTGATACTTACGACTAAAAACTGTTGATGATTGTGTTTTGACAAGGCATGTACCTCTTGAATGTCTATTTAATAGTAGGTTTGATCCAATAAATGGAGTTTCATACTTGAATATCCGGTTAAAGATAACGATAACCGGATCTGCTCGGCAATAAAAAGTCGTATTCATCTGTCATCAAAAATTGCTAATTTTTTCGTTCGGGAACAAACATTACGCTTTCGTTGACAACTGCAGAAAATTTTTTATTGAATTATGTTTACAAAATCAAATATATGATCATTTGGTCGGCTTAAAATTTGCCTTCAAATTACGTATGTTTTGGTCTGTTATATTGCTGTCCTGTAGCAACTTTGTACCTTCCATTGATTGTGAATGCTAGGGATGAACGGAATTGTCTGAAAATCCACACAAGGAGTTCCTTGTGGGTACTTTATACCTCGGCAGAGAATTATCTATATAGGTCCACGATATCGTATAGCCCCCATGTAACGGTACCCCCCGATATTCGGTATTTTGATGATTTTACACACATTTTTCAACGGAATTGTCTGAAAATCCACACACGTAGTTCCTTGTGGTAACTTTATACCTCGGCAGAGAATTATTTATATAGGTCTACAATATCGTATAGCCCCCACATAACGGTACCCCCCGATGTTCAGTATTTTGATGATTTTACCCACATTTTTTAACGGAATTGTCTGAAAATCCACACAAGGAGTTCCTTGTGGGTACTTTATACCTCGGCAGAGAATTATCTATATAGGTCCACAATATCGTATAGCCCCCATATAACGGTACCCCCGATATTTGGTATTTTGATGATTTTACCCACATTTTTCAACGGAATTGTCTGAAAATCCAGAAAAGGAGTCCCTTGTGGGCATTTTACCTCCTCAAAATGAAGTGTCTATATAGGTCCACGATATCGTATATCCCCCATATAACTGTAACCTCCGATATTCGGTATTTTGATGATGTTAGCCACGCTTTTCAATGGAATTGTCTTAAAATCAACACAAGTAGTTCCTTGTGAGTACTTCACCCCCTGAGAGAGAATTGTCTATAGAGGTCCACGATATCGTATATCCCCCATATAACGGTACCTCCCGATATTCGGTATTTTATGATTTGACCCACATTTTTCATCGGAATTATCTGAAAATCCACACAAGGTGTTCCTTGTGGGTTCTTTATACCCCCCCTGAGAAAGAATTGTCTATACAGGTCCACGATATTGTATAGCCCTCATATAACGGTACTCCCGATATTCGGTATTTTGATGTTTTTAGCCATATTTTTCAACGGAGTGGTCACAAGGGGTTCTTTGTACACAAGGGGTTCTTTGTGAGCACTTTACCCACCGACAGAGAATTCTCTATATAGGTTAACGATAACGTATAGCTCCCGTATAGCGGTACCCCGCGATATTCGGTATTTTGATGATTTTAGCCACATTTTCCAATCGTATTGTCTGAAAATCCACACACGGAGTTCCTTGTGAGTACTTTACACGCAGACATAGATTTGTCTTTATAGGTCCACAATATCGTATATCCCCCCATATATCGGCGCCTTCCTATATTAGATATTTTAAAGATTTTAAAAGAATTTTTATTGGATTTTATTTTTTTGAAATTTTCTAATTCGTTCCAAATAGTGGAGGGTATTCAAAGTTCGGCCCGGCCGAACTTACTGCTTTTTTACTTGTTTCTTCTTATAGATCTTCGATTGGTACTAATCATCTAGTAACAATCTGCTCCATGGCAAAGAATATTGTGCACTGTTGCAGACATTTTTCTCAATTCAATCGTTTTTAATCTTGAAATTAGATTTATGTCCACTCCAGTTAATTTAAATGTCGCTTTCCGATTTGAAGACGTATTATTTGGGTTGATATCTTGTGATTTCGTATTTGCGAAATTCAGTCTGAAGATGTTTCCTTAAGATAACACAGATACAATTACATATCCGAACTAATTTCAAGAATATTTTGGATATTCTTATCTGGGGTGACAGCAATTGAAATTCATATGTAATAGCATAATCCAATAATTTTTCGGGGACTTTGTTTAATTACTCTGGTGCTGACAGGACCTAAGCCCTATTCCCCAAAAATTTTTAACTGGTAAGGTGTAATTTGCTAATATTTAAAAAAGAACGCTTTCGTTTCACAAAATTGTTGCATTTTTCTTTCGGACATACATTTGAATAAGTCTGCCGAAAAATTGCAAAGCAAACGTTAACATTACAATTTACATTTGTTAAAGCCAGAAAAGATCTAAAAATTTTAAAACGCGAGATTTTGTTCGGCGATATTGAAAACTTGGTTATAACAAGAAACTCTAAATAGTATTCGAAACATGTAAAAAACATTAAGTTCGGACGGTCCGAACATTTAATACCCTTCACCTTTAAGTATAGAAAACATTTTTACATATAAGATTGTTTGCATTCAAACGTGTACCACTTAAAAATACAAATTCAAGATGGTACACACTTACACATTGAATCTAGCGTTAATAAAGCAAAGTCTCTTCTAGGTTTCATTAAGCGCTGGTCTAAAGAGTTTGAAGACCCTTACGTAACTAAACGCTTGTTTACTAGTCTACTTCGACCTACATTAGAGTATGGTTGCGTGTTGTGGGGTACATTTTATATATGTAACTCTAATTCAATAGAAACAGTTCATAAACAATTCATTATATTCGCACTCAAAGGTCTGCCCTGGAATCCGGCTGAAGCACTCCTCCCCTATGAAGATCGAATAAAACTTACAGACCTTCCATCGTTAGAAAGAAGGCGTTTAATGCTTAGAGCAATATTTTTAGTACTACTTTTGCGTGGTCAAATTGATTCACAATTTTTAATTAGCGAAGTAAAGTTTAATGTTCCGTCTAGAATAACTCGTAATTATATACCGCTACATATTTCCTTGGCGAGATATAACTACGAACTAAGCAACCCCTTAGATCTTTATGTGAAATATATAACAAACTCTATAATTATTTGTCACTATCTGAACCTTTGAATGCAATAAAAGTATCAATACTTAATTTGTAATTATAGTATTAGGAGCTGCCAGATTTGTAATACTAATCCTTTTACTAATACCGGCTGATGTTTTACTGTAGCTGGTATTTCCCTACAATACTAACCCTCCATGGTGAGGACTATGGGGTGTAGCGCTCCCTACATGTTGGGAGGTAGCCCCCTCGGTCGGCAGGGGTACCGAATATCGTGGAACTAACATACATTGTTGCGCTACCTGAGCTAGAGCCCATTATGACCAAGAAATTCTAATTTTTAGACAAATCCGTGGAAAAATCTTGCAAAGATCATAAAAATACCGAATATCGGGCAGTACCGTTATATGGGGGCTATACAAAAACGTTAACGTATACATATAATGTTCCGCCACCGGAGATAGAAACCACTTTACCTACAAATACAATTTTTAAACAAATCCGTGAATAGATGTGGCGAAAATTATCAAACTACCTAATATCGGGAGGTACCACCCATCGTAGACACAAAAAACAACGGGACCAAATTTTAAAGCTCTACGTTGAATAATGTGGTATCGCGATTTCAACAGACAGGAAGGCTTAGAATGTTATGCGGATTATGAATATATATACTTTATGGGGTCTGCGGCGAATATTTAGAGATGTTACAAATGGAGTGACAAACTTGGTCATTCAAGGTGGAGAGAAATAATGTCGCTAAAAAAATATCGAATATCGGGAGATACCGTTATATGAGGGCACAGACAATTTTCTATCTTAGGCTGTAGCATACATTACGAACTTCAAATATCAAATTTGAAACAATTCTGGTAATTAATGTTGCTAAAGTCACGAAAATACCGAATATCGGAAGGTACAAATTTACCAGAACGTGGAACTACATGGTCCATTTCAATTCCAAAAGTCCTGCAGACATAATATACATTTGAGAAAAAATTTATCAACCTACATCAACAATTCTTGTAAATAATGTCGCTAATGTCATCAAAATACCGAATATCGAAAGGTACCAATTTAATGAGGGCCATACCAGATCGTGGAACTACATTTTCCATTTTCAATTCCAAAAGTCCTGCAGACATAATATACATTTGAGAAAAATTTTATCAACCTACATCAACAATTCTGGAAAATAATGTCGCTAATGTCATCAAAATACCGAATATCGGAAGGTACCAATCTAATGAGGGCCATACCAGAACGTGGAGCTACATGGTTCATTTTCAATTCGAAAAGTCCTGCAGACGCAATATATATTTGAGAAAAATTTTATCAACCTACTTCATTTTGTTCGGAAGCTAGAGTTATTTCCACAGACGGACGAACATCGCTAAATCGACATAGAATTTTATACTGATCGAGAATATATATACTTTGTGGGATCTAAAATGTATATATATTGTGTTACAAACGGAATGACAAACTGAATATACCCTCTATACCATGGTGGAGGGTGTTGTCAAGCGATGGAACATAGTATGCAGATTCTTCGCAATAAAAATTCACATCTATTTAGAAAAGTTTAAACCTATTTTATTTAATATTGTGGACATTTAGGTTTAGTAAGCTTATAAATTAGCCTATTGTGCCAGACCGTTTTAATGGTTTCTCAACATTTAGTAAAACCATTGCCATAGAGCGCTTTAATTAAAATTGGTTGTTTACTAACGGACCTATAGCTGGAAATTATGTATATGGTATGGTTCACCTTGTTTTGGTGAGGGAATTGATTGAAATTGCACACAATCCTCGAAAATATATCTTAAGTGAATTAAATGCTAGACCCAAAAATTTTAATATTATCCAACTCACTGATTTCTTATTTTTCATGTTTTTTATATTGTTCATAAATTTACGCAATTTTGCCCAACACTGTTGGTTGGGTATTTACCGGCGGCTGCATAAATTACATCAAAACAAAATGATGTAAATAATATATACCTACACATACACACATACATTGATGCAGCCACCGGTAAATTCCAATGCTGAATTCCAATAAGTAAGCATCGTCAACAGGCAAAACAGGTTTGATGTGACGATGCAAATTGGACAATAGTTAGTTCTCGTCGAATTCTAATAGCGACCGCAAGAATTCCCCCCCAAATGATAAGTGATAAAATAATAAATTTATGTAATTAAGATTGAACATTAAACAGAAACAGTGAATATACAATTAAATATACGGAATAAGACAACATAAAGTGGAAATTAATAATTGCTGCGAAAAAGCATTACAGCAAACTAATACAACACAAAGTATTGAAATTGTACAAAAAACACATAAAAATGCTAAATTAAAACTTATGAACTATTAAAATAAAACTTAAACACTAAATTACCTAAATTAAAATTGTTGAGCTACTGAACTAAATCGTATAACTAGTGAATAAAAAGCTTAAAATAATTTATGTGAAATTACAAAAAATATCTATTTTTATATCTACATTGCACTACCCCCAAGAAAAAATCTAATAATAAAACCCAATTGAAATAAAAGACATAGATCTTGTAATTAAAAAGGAAATAAAGATAAACTTAAAAACATTTGATCCTTCAGTGCCGGATAAAAAAGTGGTGTTTTTTAAATGTTAAAAACAAATGAGTGGACAGACACAAGAACAGTGAAAAAGAACACTAATACAGTGAGTTTAAAAAATTAGTGCAAAACTAAAAAAGTTGAAAAAAAATTATTGAATTTTTAAATATTAAAAAATAAACAGTATTAATATAAACAACATAAAATAGACTATAAACAGTGCAACAAAAAGTAAAATTACACAGTGCTACAAAAAAATTATTTTTTTAAATTTTAAAAAAATTAAATTTTTATTAAATTTTTTATACAAAAAAGAGACAATAGAAAGTGATACACAAAAGAACAGTGACACAGAGAACAACAACAAGGAAAATTGTGGAACCAGCAGCAAGGAGAGAGGAACGGACACACGTAGCACAACAACAATAACAACCGAGATCCAAAACCCAAAGTGAGTAGTCGTGAAATTTTCTTTTTTGACACAAAAGGGCATTTCGGGAGCTGGCAAATCTTCAATATTTGCTTTGACCCGCATATTCTTGACACATATTCAAAGCTGCTAGTTGCCCACTCAGACAATGTGACGGAAAATTTCTCAATTCGGAGCCATTTTTGTGGACAGACATTTGGCTATTAACCCGGAAAAAAGCAGACAGATATATTTTTTTAAAATATCGGGAATTTTCGAAAAAAAAAATTTGAAATTCTCTGAACGTGGAGTTCAGATGAAAAATAAGCGCCATATTGACACAAATACATAAGCTTTTAAATTTAGAAAATTGGCGTCACGAAACTTGGCAAGCGTATAACCGCCACATTGCAAAAACTATATACAATTTTTTGGAAACAAAGCGTCACTTGCAATATATAGTCCCCATATTTTTTTTTTGGAAATATTTGGCGTCTATCGATAACATAAAAACGTAAATAACAACCGTTTAAAAATAGTGTCTGGTGGACAGACAAAAATTAACCTAAAATTTTTTAAACAATTTTTCGAAAGAAAAAAATGGCAAACAAGCAAGCGTCTGGTGGACAGACATACTTTTGAAACTTAAACCACACATTTGAAAATTTGGAGAACAAATTTAATATCGTAGTCTGGTGGACATACATAAAATCGATTCCATATATTTACAAATATTTTTATTCTAATTTCAATCTTTTTCCCATTTAGCACAATATCTATTGCTCTAAGGAGCTTAAATTTTTTTCTGAGACCCAAAATTAATTTCTCGCTTTTTCGCAGAAATATTTTGCTGGTATATTTTTTGAGTTTTGTGACACATTACAAAACTTTTTGGAAAAAAGTTTTCTTTACTTTTCTGCATTCCTTATTATTATTATTTTTTTTTTTTTTGCGAAAAATATTTGGATTTTGAACCAAATTTTTTTCTGTTGAAATATTTTGCTGGGACATAAATTTTTCCCTGAAATATTTGGACCTTGACCCAAATCATATTTTTGTGAAAATTTTTGTTCCACTTTTTGGATTTTGACCCAAATTATTTGTTTGAAATATTTTCTGCTGAAATATTTGGATTTATACATACATAATTTTCTCTAACTCTCGTTGCGAGTTTTATCGAAAAATTTGGAGAAGTTAGAAAATTTGTTGAATCAGACAAATTTTCACAGCAATAATCAACGTTATTGGCTTTTAATAATAAAATCCTCCTGTCGTAGGATATTAAACAATTTTAAGTAAAAGTTTTTGAAACTTTTTTTCGACAGCCCAACACACAATATTTACTTCGTTAAAAATTTTCGGATCATCTGAATTTTTTTTTGGAATTTTTAACTTCTTTTTTATTATCAAACTAGATTCTCGTTTTTTTTTTGGCAAAAATCGATTATTGCAGCAACACATCTCTGGTAATTTCTGCTTTTGCAATTCAAGTTTACACACTTTTGTTTTAAAAAATTTTTGATTATTGTCAATTTGCAAAAATAAAATCCTCCTGCAAGGGGACGACATATAGTTTGACTCAAAACTACAAGATAAGATCGTTTTCGTCGACAAAAATTGAACAAAGAAACTTATCCGTATTAAAAAAATTGGATAAACGTCTAAATTCTAAACCAAGTTAGTCCTTTTCATTGGGCAAATTTTCTTTTTTGTAACACATCAAAAATTTCGTAAATTCGCTCAGCTTTCAAAATGGATAAAACTTTAAGCGATAAATTCACAAATTGCGTCAACGATCTTCTGGATTATATTTAAAATTTTTCAATAACCAAACCTGATGACACGGTACATACATTGGAAACAGCAAGGATGGAGTTGGACTCTGCATGGGGCCAGGTCAAGAGATCATACATAGATTGCAGGGATTATGTCCAGAAGCGGAAGGAGAACCTATTGATAAAAATAAACTGAGGAAGCAATATATGGATACCATGGGATCGTTCAAAAAAAAAAAAGCGCTGAGTTCAATAAATGAACAAATTCAAAATCTTTTGGATAAAAAGACAAATTAATTAAGAAATTAAGACACTTTTTAATTTATCTGGAGTTTCTACAGAATCAAGTCACACTATTCAAAAATTACAACGCACTTTTTAAAGGATGGGATCCGATTATAATATACATTTCTTCAACAAAATTATCTAGAGGCTTTTTAGAAGAATTCGAGAACTCATTAAAGCTCTCTATATCAAAATTTGCTCAACAAAAACCAACTAACTATAACACGCCTAGATTTTTGAAAACATTTCAAACAAATGTCTCAAAAAATACAAACAACTTTGGAGGAAGACCTACTAATATAACACAATCTCAACAAAATAAATTGAAAAATATTCAAACATGTCAAGTCTGCAAATCAAATCATTTCATCAGAGATTGCAGCGAATTTTTGAAAAATAGTGTGAATGACGGAATTCATATCTTGAAAACATCACACTTATGGTACAATTGTTTGTTATCAAATCACGGAGTAAAGATTGCAAAAGTCGCTTTGGCTGCCGTATTTGTACTATGAAACACAATACTTTGTTACACAAGGGAACGGAAACCCAAACAATAAATACATACTTAGCTCAAGTGGAAGCACAACCTAGTACTAGTTCTGCCGCCCTTACAAATCAAATACAGTCCACTACAAACCTAGAACCAACTACTATTACTTCTTTGACCCTCCAAGATAAGCAAATTTGTGAGCGACAATCTGGAGGAACAGTACTTTTCACAGCAATAGTACAAATTGAAACCAAAGGACAATTTACGATGCCCGAGCTCAGGATCACAATCCACCTTTATTTCGGAAAAGATGAAAAACTTTTTGAAGTTGCCTACACGGAACAACTTAGTTCATGTCTCTGGCTTAAGTCAATTTGTTTCTGAGACTTCAACGAAATCTTGATTTTTCACTATGAGATCCAAATACGACCCTAGCTTTAAACTGCAAGTCTGGGCTCCAGTTTTAAAGAACCCACCTACATACATATAGAACTCCAATGAAAACATTGGGATCAATTTTAACAAAAACAAAGTTTGGATGGATGGGCCCATAACGGGAAGCACCCTTCAACGAAAACAAATATCACTTTTAAATACAACATCGATAGAGAAAATACTTACACGTTTTTAGGAGGTGGAAGAGACCCCTAAAAAGTTTTACGGTCAGAAGAAGACCAACAAACTAAAAACAAAACTACAATACGGAACAAGGATGGAAGATATGTGGTGACTTTCCCATTCTAAAAATGCGAATTCTACAGAATGGAGAAAAAACTTATGAAAACACCACATATCAAAAAACAATATGATGCCTCAATACTTGAATACCTAAAACTTGGTCATGTGAGAAAAATGAATCCGAATGGAATAGATAAAATGCCAAATTATTATCTACCACATCACGCTGTGATAAAACCCGATCGACTCACAACGAAATTAAGAGTCGTATTTAATGCTTCTTGTCCTACATCAAACAAAACAAGTCTAGATGACATACTATGTCCTGGACCCATATTACAACAGGATTTAATATTGCAAATGTTAAATTGGAGATTCTTCAAATATGCCTTCAATGCAGATATAACAAAGATGTATCACCAAATACTTTTGGATTCAAAGCAAACAAAATATCAAAGAATTCTCTTTAGCCAGTCTCCTGAAAACCCGGTAGAGGATTATGCGCTGCTAACAGTTACATTTGGAGTTAACTGCGCACCATATTTAGCATTGAGAACTCTTCTTAAACTAGCTGAGGATGTAAAAGATTTGTATCCTAGAGCCGCAAACAAATTTTGAATAATTTATATGGTGATGATGTATTAGCTGGCGGACACACTGAAGATGAATCAATAAAAGCTCAAAAGGAATTGACTGGCGCTTTAGACTCTGCTGGTTTCACACTCATGAAATGGGTGTCAAATGATCACAAAATAATACAAGATATTCCACATGAACATTTACTATCACTCAATTGGCTAGACATTTCCGAAGATGCTTCTAATAAAACCCTTGGAATTCGATTAAATATCTCAGGCGATTATTTTTCTCTCAGACCACATTTAATGGAAAATAAAAATGTATCTTCAAAACGAGAAGTTTTATCAAAGATAGCCAATTCATTTGACCCATGTGAATGGCTGACACCGGTGGTGGTCGTAACTAAGTTGATAATGCAACAAATCTGGCTAGACAAAATTGACTGGGATGATTAATTAAAGCCAATAACACAAATGAACTGGAACAGTTTTGTCAAAGATAGCAAAGATATTGAATATCTCAGAGTTCCTCGATGGATTCAATACACGCTAGATGGTTCTGTTGAGATTCATGGATTTTGTGACGCATCGGAAAGCGTGTATGGAACCACTCTTTATATTCGGGTGGAAATACTGACCATACCACACATACATTTTTTTGGACATCGTCTTAGCATGGTTAAAATAGCCCCCTTGTCATTGGAGCACATTGCTGATAATGTTGTACAAAAGAAAATTGGAGACTTGTTGATTCGGAGAATAATCCAGCTGATATTGCGATCCGTGCTTGAAGTCATGGCTAGGCATATTAATGCCAAATTATAATGGAAAACGACGGAAGGATTTTAGTGCGGCTCTGTAATTCCTTTGTGAAATGTCACAAAATAGGCCGTGCCATGACTTCAAGCTTCTTATGTACTTAGCCCTTAAGACTCTGGAGGCAAATAAGCAACACCTTCGCACGTCATCACAAGACCTTACAGCTGCCGAAATCCAAGATGGAAAACGATCTTGCATTATTCGTACACAAAAATTCGTATATTGCGACAAATACAACTCACTTATGAAAAAGACTCAAATTTCTCCTTCAAGTCCTCTGTTAACACTCAATCCGTTTCTAGACTCAAAGGGCATTATTAGAGCAAATGGCAGATTGGTACAATCGCCAGTCCTTACATATAGCGAATGTCACCCAATAATATTACCACATGGCGCAAAACTCAGCTTAACTTATCACATTGCACGGTGGTAATCAATTAATGACCCGGGTATTAAGGTCCGAATTCTGGATATTTGGACTCAAATCGCTAATCAAACAAACCATACGAAAATGTCAAATCTGCTTAATTCACAAAAAAAAAAACGAACCCAAACTCAAATAATGGTTTCGCTAACAAAGGGTTAGACAGAACCCTTTCACATTAAAATTTATTAAGGAAGAGCCTGTTTTATTACAAAGGCAACGTGTGCCTGTTTGTTTGTTTGTTTCGCCACTAAGGCTATAAATTTAGAACCCAAAAGCGATTTGTCGACATATGCCTATCTTGCCGCTTTTTCTAGGTTCTTAAGTCGGAGAGGTTGTCCATCTTGTATATTTTCGGACAACGGAACTAACTTTGTGGTGCTCTGCACATGGGCGACTTGTGGGAAGCTGATGTTAAATCACTTAAATTCATTTACGAAAAAGTATCCCAAAAATTAATTTCACCTTTGAAGAACTATTTTAGTAAGAATTGAAGGCTGTCTTAATTCGCGACCCTTAAGTCCTGCTAGCGACGATCCAAATGACCTTTCCCTTTGACTCTTGGTCATTGCTTAATAGGAACATCTATTTTTACCCCAGTTGAACCAGACATAGTCAATCGTTGGAAAAGACTCAAAGTTATTTCGCAATATTTTTGTAACAGATGGAAGTTAGAATATCTTCACGAACTACACAGACCCATAACAAAAATTGTCAAATTATTTTCCGACTGACTAGTCGGATTCTCACTCAAAAAAAAAAAAAAAAAAAAAAAAAAGTGTTCGCCTTAATTTATTTTCAGATATGGCCGCTTACTCGCCTAACCAGGACTCTTGTCTGGACGATTGCAACGGTAGCCCAGACTCACCTGCCCGACCAACAGCAAGAAGGAGTCTCAATTGGGCGAGGTATTCCTGAATATAGAAGCCGTCACCACCTCAGCTTTCGCATGGGACTTAGTATTTGTATCGACGGCTATGGTACGCATAACGGTCGAGGGCATGTCTAAAATAGTTTGGTTTTTCAATAGACCCTAAAATATAATATGGTAACTTAGTTAATTTGTTACATCACAGAGGAGTACAAATTTCTATCGCAGAAAGAACACGATTGTTAATGTCAACTGTGGATATGATGTCATTTAGAAACAAAGCCCTTTGTGAGATCAATTATATTTTTATTAAAGCTTTTCCAAGTAGTTTTAAAAAAGAGATATAAAAACTTATCATACAAATATAAAGCGTTTATTAAAAAAGTAACAGGGAAATATTCTCCTATTATTGCAACAATCACCTATAATTTTAGCTATATCGTTAATGAGTAATTCAAGTACTAAGTTTTTTCTATTAATATATTTTTTATTCTGTTTAATCGGCGTAACTTAATGTTTCTGGGAATGAATATAACGACACCACCACCCCTTCGATTTAATCTGTAGTGTGTAAAACATATGTATGCTAAAATTAAAAGTAGTTATTCATTGCCTAAAAAAAATAACTTTCTTTCTTTAAAGATATTAAATAATGCCAGACTCTTTCCATTATTGTAAGCACAGCTCTTTTTTCTATGTTCTATTTCATAGAACAATGATTGCAAAAGGCCACATAAGAGATCCCAAAAACAACTTAAGAGATCACAGTAAGAGTAAAATAGGCTTAATGTAGAGGGAAATTGAATATTGAAATATGGCTCTGTTTTAACTGATTGTAGCAAGCGTTGATCTGCCTCTTCTTTGCCTTAGTATAATTGTGTCTTTTTAGCAGCAATTGTGTTGTGATACGATGCATATAGATTAGAAACCTTTAATACCGCACGAAATCTGAATACTTGTAATAATCCATATTGGAGTACTTATGAAAGCATTTGATAATTGTTTACTTTTTTCATAGTTCTGATTGATTTTAACAGATTGTTCACAAAACTTCTTATATTTTAAATAAAAATGCCGACATAAATATATTTTTGTTAATGAGTTTCTATTCTTATAGCACGTTATTTTTAACCTTACTGGATAAAGGTTGTACCGTTTTTATATTTCACTAAAATTTTGTACCAGGGAAACAATCAAACTGCTCATTTCGTATATTCCCTAAGGTAAACCATTTCACAAAGGTAACAAGCCTACCTAATTTCAATAAAAGTCAGTCAAATTGGATTAAAACGAAGAAATAATATTTCAGAATAATTTGAACAATGGATACTATTTTAGAGTAATTTAAATAATGAAAGTATTAAATATGTTTTGTTACAAACTCAACAGTGCACTTTGGTATGGATTATTAGTAATATTTTATATTTTCATAAGTATTCTTGTGTATTTAAAACTACACAATACTTACTTGAACTCGGTAACCGTGTGTTGATACTAATCCTAATTCCTTGAGCGTAACAGCAATATCTGACGGAGTACCATCGGTTCTTCTATTTACGAACGCTATTGCATAAGAGTAATGCAGATCCTGTGTAGGTGTAATTGGTTTGGACCATATTTCAATTCCTTTATGCTTGTATATCCTCCGTCCTTGAATGCCCAATGGATCTTGATCTACGGAAATAATCTTTCTGTTCTGCAAGATAGCCTTGAATTCCGGACGTATCGTTCGTAAATCAACTGACATCAACAGAGGTGCTGCCATTATAGACCAAATAGCAAACTGAGTTTTGGCTTGATCATAACTGAGGCCAAAGTTACCAATTATCAACTACGATGGAAAATAAAAAAATATTTTAGACAATTCAAAAAGCGAAATTGTTAAAAGTCAATTTAAATCGAGCATACTTAAGGTAAGTTCCACCATAAAAATGAGGGTATATTGATTTTGTCATTCCGTTTGTAACATCCCTAAATTATACCTATTCATAAAATTCTAGTCGATTTGGCGTAGAGCCTCAACATTTAGCACACCATTTTGTATTGTGTTTAGGATGGTTGGTATTGAAAATGAAATATGTCGGTCCACGTTTTGGCATAGCCACCATATAATGGTACCTCCCTATATTCAGTGTTTTGATGAATTTTGCCATATTTTTCCACGGATTTGTCTAATAATGACAATGACAATCCATAAGCTATAAAATTTTCTATGGTGGTTCCCGTTTTGGAATGACCGCCATATAACGGGCTCATCCACTTCATTGTTTCTTTGAAAAGTTTAACAGCATTATCCCAACGGTCTTACTGATATTTGTACTTCTACTGACACAATTATTTGACAATTTTTGTATAAACAAGCCATTCGGCTAATTCTCGGTTTTATATATTTGTCAAGTTGTTCCTCTTTCGGAAAGAATAAAAGATAAATGTTTATCTTCTTCACAAAAATGCTTTAAAAATCTTTCATTTTGAAGTCTACCGAGGAGAATATTAGTAAAAACCATTGCTCAATGGATCCACATCCAAATTTTCTGTCCACAACTATTTCAACGTCCCAATATATAAACCCTACAAACCAACAGTGACCTTAATATCAAATTCCATAATTTCATCTCTATCCCTCTACCCAAGGCAAAATTTAGAGCCATTCAGCACTTTTCATACAATTATAGTGCACATTTCCGAAATCACCTCTTTATATCCAGGCTATACATGAATCCTAATATAATCCTAATATAACTATTCTATTCAATACTTTTCGTGCACAACACATTTCTGAAACCACCTCTTTGTCACAAACCTATGACCAGCAGGGACCCAAAACAACATTTCAGCTTAGGAGTGAACTTAACCAAATTTTAGTACAATTTGCCAACTTAATGTACACTTCTAAAACTACCACACCAAATTTCAAGTTGTAAGCTCTATCCATTCACATAATTTCAAATTGTATAATTTTAGAAGGTTAGTACCTGTTCTAGATCAGGCCATAGATATGCGCCTTAAATTATTGTTATTTTGCTGCTATCGATTATTATTTGTATTATCAGTTTGAAGTGAATTTCCGGAGTTTTGTTGATTCCTCTTTCTTTGCATATTTGTGTTAATCGTTGCTAATCGCAATTTAGTTTTTATTCAATTATAATTTTGATATTCGTTGAAGACGGAGGCGTAAAACTGGGGTAAGGGTTTACCGTCTATATGTGTATTTTTTTTGTAATTAAACAGTTATGTTTTCATAGAAATAAACTCAACAACAACATAAAGGTGTTTTAATTTCTGTTTAACGCAAACCACCTGCTATTCTAGCCGTAGCCAGTAACATCTTTTTTTTATTTTGCAGTTTGTTGTTGTTGTATGTTGCAGTTTTTTGTATTTTCATACAAAGAACTGAGTTTGTTGCCGTGGTAATTGTTGGTGGACACAAAATAAGCAACCTTTTGGAAAAAGTAACAGCATACTCCACCACGCCGGAAACCTCGTCTACAAGGTAATAAAAATGAAGATGCTATAGTAGATGATCATCCTGATCAGACTCCGCCCGAGTCAATGCCAATTTGTGTCACCAACAAAACAACCAAAAAAACTACCTATAACCTCACGTGGTGTGCAGCCAGCACCAATTTTCTCCATGGAATTAAATGGAAAGCCAGCCACTACAGTAAGTGGCCATCAATAGCAAACTATTGCACTACAGATATCAGTGCCGATGTCGACTGCAAGTCCTGCCAGTCCATCAGAGATGCAAAGATCAAATCACTGCTTATTCATCCTGACAACGTCGACGACATAATTAAGCAACTCTGTTTTAGATTTGGTAAACCGGAACAGCTCATATATACTCAGTTATGCCAAACCAGTGAAGTTAGTGCCATTTTCAAACTAACTTAGTGAAGTTAGTGCCATTCTCAATAAAAGTTAAAAATTTAGCTGTTTTCCTGCAATCCGTGAATGCACAAAATCACATTGCAAACCCCATACTTCTTGAGTAGTTGGTGTCGAAGCTTCCCATAAGTAAGAAATTGGAATGGGCCAGGGTTGCCACAGCGACATTGCCGAAAAAATAAGGATCAGAGGAAAGAGGCACCATTAATGTTCAATGGTTCGGAAATTGACCTTCCAGAGAGCCTGTGACATCCTTCAACATAAAAGTGAGTGGATCTGGTAAAAAGGGCTTGCGACCTTCCGATGCAGTCTTTGAGTCAAGATGAAATTTTACCGGGCCATTGTAGTGCCAAAGCTGTTGATTGGATTGGGCTACGCGCATCTAGGGTTGCCATCGAATTGAAAACCAATAATGAATTTGGACCATTTGAATTGGGATGTGTTCTTTTCATGTCACTCTTTATCTTCTATCCAGAAATCATCTCTATGTATTTCCGTGGAAAAAAATGACGAGTTACATCAAATGGTACTTGATTATTTTAATGTGGAAGGCATGGGTGTTAGATAAGTTCCTTTAGTCGAAAGCGATGATGATGTTAGAGCCAAGAGAATTTTTCAAGAAACCACTCAAAGAATTGGAGGGCTGTTGTGGAAGCAAGATGAGATTCGGCTCCCAGATAGTTACCCGATTACACTTAGTCATCTGGAGGGAATTAAAAGGAAGATGAAACGAGATTCCAATTTCTCTGCAACCTACAGGGAGATCATAGATAAATAGGTAAGGAAAGTCATTCCGAAGTAGAATTTCTAGTGAGAGAAAATGATATTTCCGCACTTCGTGGTAGTCAACCTCCACAAACCTGAAAAGTTAAGACTCGTTTTTGATGCAGCCAAGGTAAACAATATTTCGCTGAGTTCTCTTCCGCTAAAATCACCTCAAAATATAAATCCTTTGTTGACTATACCTTATAATTTCCGTCGAGTCAAAATAGCAGTTGGTGCCGATATATGGGAAATGTTTCACCAAGTTAAAATTCAACAGAGTGATAGAGTTTCCCAACGATTCCTATGGAGGAATGGAAATCAGAAAAAGCCACCAGGTGTTTACGAGATGCAGGTCTTGATCTTCGGGGCAGCCTGTTCACCATGCTCTGCCATTTTTGTCATGAAAGCAAATGCCGAAGAACATTTCCATTATAATCCAAGAGCGATTGAAGTCATTTGCGAAAACCATTGCTTTGATGATTTTGTAGATAGAAGCTGTAGATGAAGCTTTCAATATTTCTAAACAAGTATAAGAAATTCACAAAAACGGCGGGTTTGAATTGAGGAACTTCATATCAAACTCGAAGGATATCTCCCAGATGGTAGTTTGAAAGCAATGCCAATAAATAACGGAGCAGAGATGGTCTTAGGATTATATTGGGAGTGAGGACGCCTTTGCTGCAGTGACATTTTTGAGGTACAGTTCGAATGAGTTCACTGATACCAGCTTCATCACTTCTAAAATTAAATGTGCACCTCTGACAAAAGTTACGATTCCGCGTCTGGAGCTACAAGCTGCAGTTTTGGGAACTAGATAATTGCAGACAAATGTGTCTTCTCATATTTTGACCCAGAAAAGATTGTTTTGTGGAGTGATTCCACAACAGTGTTACGATAGATAGCCAGCAGCCACAGCAATATAAACAGTACGTCACCCATCGAATTTCTAAAATATTGTCATCACCAAAAATTGAGAGTTTTAGATGGGTTTCAACAAGTGAAAATGTAGCCGATGAAGGCACCAGGGCATTCAACCATATCGACTTTTCCATGTCCCACTTTCTTGAGAATGAATGGACATCACCGGCCTACTAGAGTAATTGACACCACCTGTGCTAATGATATTGAGGAAAATCATCCTAAAATATCATTATTGATTGTTGATAATGATTTTATTGATTCTAACCGGTTTTCGTCATTTACGAGAATAATAAGGTCGGCTTGTTGGATTATTAGTTTTGTGAAGAGATGCCGAAATATTTTTGACGATTTAAATTACGGCGAAAATATATTATGCCGCTTAGTACAGAGAGATAGATTTTCTGCCGAGTTAAATTGCAGTGAAAAAAACTAACAGTAGTTTGATTAGTTTATCTCCTTATGTTGATGATGGTCTTTTAAAAGTATGTGCAAGGTAGATCTACTAGGTAATCGCATCAACCCAGCTGACGGCACCATTAAAGGTCAAAACAAATTGTTGTAATAAAGATTCGCCCTAAATGAATGCAACAACAAATTTGTTTATGTTGTCTTCCCTAAAAGTACCTTTTTATAATATTTCAAATAATTTAAGAGCAAGTTTAGTGTGAAACCAGTAAAAAAATTAAAAGAAAATGAAGGAAGGAGGTTAGAATGGAATGCAGCTTTAAGAATTAAGTTAGCCTTAACATCAAAGATTCCCAAAGCACATCACGGGAAGTTGTGCAAGAATTCGACCCTTGCCATTTGCAGTTCCGGAAAACTTTCGGTTTAAACCAGTAAAATATAGTCATTATAAGTTTCTTGGTATAAAAAAAATTAATACTTATTTTACTCTTATTTGTTTTACAATAAAAACTTTTATTGCGACGTTCGTTTACGACGAGAGGCACACAAAATAAAATGTAAACAAACGCTTCGTTTCTGATTGGTTGAAGCAAATTTGCCGCAACGATGGCGAATCTATGTTTTTCGCCTTAGATGCGAATTTTGACATTTGAGGGTACCACAAAATTTGCTTTATTGTAGCAATTCGCCGATGCGGTTACCTGTTAGATCTACCTTGAGTATGTGGAAGAATAGATGCAGCCAGCTACAACATGAAAGGGCAATAATATTGCCTAAAAATCATCAGTTTACGAAACTTTTAGTTATGCATCACCATAGCCAGAAGATGAACCAAAATCCCGAGGCTACGGTGTGTGAATTTCGAAAAAAGTTTTGGATACCACAAGTACGTTTTTTGAAGAAAGTAGTTGCCGAGTGTTTTTATGCCGATCTAAAAAATGTTTGCCACGATTGCCCATCATGGGGCAGCTGCAATTAGACCGCTTTGAGCCTAATATTCCGCCGTTCAAATACACAGGACTGGATTATTTTAGACCAATTACTGTAACAATTGGAAGTAAAATCTTAGAAAAGGTGGATAGCATTGCTCATAACTTCTCAACGGATTCGTGTATCATTGCCATAAGGGATTTCATTGATCGTAGAGGTGTTTCAACCAGAATTCGTTCCGATAACCGGCGAAATTTTATTGGGGCCACCGAAGCTTTTGATGCTAATTGAATCCAGAGTGAGTTATCCAAGAGAGGAATTAAATGGATTTTTAATTATCCCGCTAATCCTTCGGATAGTGACGCTTAGGAATGAATGGTTCAGTGTGTGAAAAAAGTTTTGCGGTATACACTGAAAGAAATCTCACCTCGAGAACATGTACTACAGTCTCTTTTGATCGAAGCTGAGAATATAGTGAATTCCCGCCCACCAACTCACTTCCCAAAAAGTTCTGATGAGGAATAACCACTTACTCCAAGCCATTTTTTTAATTGGCTCGGGAAATGTTGCACCTACCACGCCAGTTAATGAACCAGACGGAAGCTTTTTTCCCTGAAAAAACAATGGAGAGTTCTGAGGTGTCTTCGAGATAGATTTTGGAAGTGGTGGATTGCAGAATACCTAACCACTCTCACCAGGAAAGTTAAGGGGTTGAATATTTGTGTTAATCGTTGCTGAGCGCAAATAGCTCATTTTAATTTTGATATTCGTTGAAGAAGAAGGCGCAAAACTGCGGTAAATGTTTGCCATTTATATTTGTATTTTTTGTAATTAATCGGTTGTTTTTTCATAGAAATAAACGCAACAACAACATAAAGGTGTTTTATTGTCTGTTTAACGCAATCCTCCTGCTCTTCTAGCCGCAGCCAGAAACAGTACCATTACAAAACTATTCTTAATCTGCACTCCCAATTTCAGAGTTCTAACCTATTTCGTTTGTTCAACACAAAGTATTATTTTTTTACTTTTTCGATTTTACGTACCTCTTGTTCGAAGGTATTTGTTGAAGGTGCTTTGTTGGTATGGATAGACACCCTGTAATCATTTGGAAGAGAGTCACTCACTCCCCCTTTAAGATGCCACTTCTGCGACGCTTCTAATCCTAATAAATGTGATAGTTTACAATAACGAAACTTCTGTTGTCTACTTTCTATTATTAAGGTGTCACAAATTAGTGGCACCAAGGAAGGTAAACGAAGGTGGCGCGTATGCCGACATTATTTCGTGAATTCGATCGGATAAAACATCGATAGTTTACATAATTTACGAAATTATCAAAAATAAAACTTTGTTATATCTGAGGAATATAAAACACTGTGGCGCAGTTGTAAGTTTGTCATCAAGACATCACAAAATTAAAAACGAAAAATGTGAGAGATCATTCCAGCTAATTAGTATAAGTTCTATGCAAGCGCACATTGGCAAAAGTATCAATAACAATAAAAAAAAATGAAGTATCTTCTGCGATTATTAGAAGTTATGCTGTAAATGCAAGTTAGTCACGCGGGCCTATTTACCCACGAAATTTGGTATTTAAGACAATCCTCGAAGTATAAAATTGTCTATAGACTTTCTCGTTTTGGTAAGGTCTCCATATAACGGCCTCACCCAATTTATAGTTTTATTAAAAGCTTAACAGCATTATCCAAACGGTCTTACTGGTATTTGTAGTTTTATGTGGAACACGTTTGAACTCGGATACTTTTATATAAAATTATTTTTAATTTTATATATTTAGCCAATAGTGGAGGGTATTAAAAGATCGGTCCAGCTGGACTTAATGTTTTTTTCTACTTTTTTTCATTTTTAATAACTGTTCAGGAAGTAACTTCTGCGGTTTTTATTTAGTTTTTTCACTTTCAATAACTGTCGAGGAACAAACTTCTGCGATTATTAGAAGTAACGCTGTATACGCTAGTTAGTCAAGCGACACCATATATTTTTTTTAAATTTAGTATTTAATAGGATTTGTTAGAGTACAATCCTCGAAGCATAAAACTATCTGTAGACTTCCCCGTTTTGGTATGGCATCCACCAGTCGGTTCGGTCCAGCCGAACTTATTGTTTTGTTTACTTGTTTTATCAAAAAATATTCAACACGGGTCCTCAAAAAAGGTTTCCTTCAATTTTTCGGCATTTTGACTTAATCTCTTAAAAAATATTAATATACAACCCCCGATGCAACAGTATTTTCAAATTTTTAATTGTTTCTCATTTTACGAAGCCAATTGTTAAAAAAGTGTTGCACAGACTTTTTTCTTGAAAACAACTTTTTTCTTCAAAAAAATTATTCGTCTGTAAAAACCAAACAATGTGATATTACTAATAAAATATTGAAGCAAAGAAAAAAAAAAAAACAAAACAAACAAGTAAAAAAGCTGTAAGTCGGCCGAGCCGAACTTTAAATACCCTCCACCATTTGGAACAAATTTGGCAATTCTCAAAAACAATAAAATCCGTTAAAAATTCTGTTAATATCTAATAAATACCGAATGTAGCTGTTACATTAAGGTCTACACGACAACATGGAAAACTTGAAAAAAAAAATCGGTGCATAATGTAACTAAAATCATCAAAATACCGAATAGGGAGGTACCTTTATATGGGGTCTATACGAAGACGTGGACCTGCACAGACAATTTGCTGTCTTTGGCTGTAGTATCCATTACGAACTTTACCAAATTTGAAACCATTCCTGTGTATAATGGTGCAAAAATCATCAAAATACCGAATATTGGGAGGTACCGTTATATGAGGGCTATACGAAGACGTGAACCTGCACAAAAAAATTTCGGTAAGAGGCTGTAGTATCCATTACGAACTTCAAATACCAAATTTGAAGCAATTCCGGTGAATAATGTCGCTAAAATCATTAAAACACCGAATATCGGTAGGTACCGTTATATGGGGGCTATACGAAGAGGTGGACCTGCACAGATAATTTTCTGTGATAGGCTGTAGTATTCACTTCAAATATCAAATTCAAAACAATTCGGATTAATATTGTCGCAAAACTCATCAAAATACCCAATATCGGGAGGTACCGTTATATGGAGGCTATACCAAAACGTGGACCTACATGGCCCATTTTCAATACCAAAAGTCCTGCAGAGTATATATTTGAGTAATATTTTATCAATCTACTTCAATTCGTTCGGAAGCTAGAGTGATTTCCACAGACGGACGGACATCGCTATATCGACATAGAATTTTATGGTGATCAAGAATATATGTACTTTGTTGGGTCTAAAATGTATATTTCGAGGTGTTACAAACGGAATGACACCATACTATGGTGGAGGGTATAAAAATAACACTCAAGAAAAGAATTATGTAATTATTAAAAAATATGTGAAATATGTATTGTGGAATGCCGTTAAATCAATTAATAATTAATTAATATTTTAGGACAGGCACAGGAATTTGCACTAAAAACAATTATCATAGATTTTATGGAGAACCATCATGACCTAGCTAGGGCTATGTCAAAGGTGATTGTGTGGTTGCCGAAACAAGTTCGTAACAACTTACCGAAAAAAAACCCTAGGGACCACCCACCCATAAGATTGCAATGAGTGGAAAAAAACATGGTTAGACTGGACAGTATACATTAAAACAAGTAAAAAAACATTAAGCTCGGCCAGGCCAAACTTTTAATACCCTCCACCTTAGGGTAAAAGAAACATTAGAAGAAATGTGGCAAAAACCATTAAAATGCCGAATATCGGGAGGTACCGTTATATGGGCACTATACCAACGCATGGACCTATAATTACAATGTTTCGCCACACGAACTAGGACCCATTATGACCCACAAATACCAATTTTTAGACAAATCAGTGAAAAAATGTGGCAAAAACCATCAAAATACCGAATATCGGGAGGTACCGTTATATGGGGGCTATATCAAATCATGGACCCATGCATTGCAATGTTTCGCCACCGAAGCTGGAACCCATTATGACCAACAAATACAAATTTTCAGACAAATCCGTGAAAAAATGTGGCAAAAATCATCAAATTACCGAATATCGGGAGGTACCTTTATATGCGGGCTATACCACAACGTGGACCTATACATGCAATGTTTTGCCACACGCTCAGGGACCCATTATGACCTACAAATACCAATTTTCAGACAAATCCGTGAAAAAATGTGGCATAAATCATCAAAATAATATCGGGAGGTACCGTTATATGGGGAATATACCAGAACGTGGACCGATATATTTCATTTTCAATACCAACCATCCTAGACATAATTCAAATAGCTCTGCTAAATTTTGGCGCTCTACGTCAAATAATGTGGGCTGTATCGTGATTTCAACAGACAGGCAGACGGACAGACAGACAGACGGACAGACAGACAGACGGACAGACAGACAGACGGACATTGTTAAATCGACTTAGAATTTTATGCTGATTATGAATATATATACTTTATGTGGTCTAAGACGAATATTTAAGGATGTTACAAACGGAATGACAAAGTTAATATACCCTCCTTTCCAAGGTGGAGGGTATAAAAATGGTGTCACAATAAAAAGGAAAATGCAAAACTGATGGTGTTTTTTTTGCACAAAAAACTCTTTCAAACAGAATATGTACACTTCTACAATATTTTTAAATCATGTGTTCTGCTTTGATTCATCGTTTATTCATTCTTTCATTCCCCTAATGTTACCATAGTGAATATAAAATGTTGCCATATTTACACTGAATTTATAGTTTACCCAATCGTACGAAATCTGAAGAAGCTAAGACAAAAACGAACGATTTTTAATTGCGGAATTCAAACCATTTCGATACGATTTTGTGACATGCTACATGACATTCGGTCTATCCAGGTATTTGTGAACATAAATCTTTATATTATTGCTATAGGTCCCATATATATGTTTTTGATATAATTTGAAATACCAGAAACAGAAAATATTGATTCAGCCTGTTAAAAAAACCGAGTTTTATAACTGTTAATACATAATACGCCTTCTTTTTAATGTGGACAGTCGATTGATTTTGAGCGGAAATGCGGGGTGATAAAATGTTCTCGTTAATATCATATACAGTTGATAAAGAAGTAGATTTTAAATCCATGAAATTGAACCACGAAAATAAGCTTTTGAGATAGCATTGCAATAAATCTGACTGTTTATAGGACTTGTGATTCAGAAATATCTTTACATCATCTGCATACATCAGGAACTTTAAATAGTTTATTGTAGTAGGCAAATCGTTCACAAGCAAGAGAAAAAGTATCGGTCTAAGATGACTTCCTTGTGGAACCCCCGATAATATTGTAAAAAAGTAGAATGAAAATCCTTAAATAATGCTATACGTGTTCTAGTGAATAGGATGTAACCCACGACAAAAAATATTACTGACGCCCATATAGTTTAGTTTATGTAATTAAATTGGGCGATGGAACGTTTTACTGAAATCTGATTTGTGAAAGGACGAAAACCATGTTAATGAGGACATAAAACGGGCTCGACTTTATGTGAAAATAATTCAGTTATAAATTTTCAAATGGCTTCCGATTTGCCCTTAATTTTGCAACACATCTTTAATTTGATGCATCATATAAACTACGGATTTATGTGATAGAACTAAAACAGAGTTGTACACAGAGTGAGATGACAAAATGCAACCAGCTTCGGACTGCTGTCATTTCTAAGCCACTCGTCCGACAACTGTCAAAATTATTCAAGTGACAGCTTGTTATATTGTTTACAAGCGTACAAAAGCATTTTGGGGAGAATTTTCCAGAAAAATTGAAATATTCGTGTAACGAATTCAAGCGTGATAATGTGATTTCATTATATTTCGCTGGAAAACCACAAGTGGCTATCGTTAGAGCACTCCACCATTTAAATATGAATAAATCTTTTGTGGCTCGTACCATAGCTCGTTACCGTGATACTGGTAGCGTAGCCCGACATCAGGGAAATGGAGGGAAGAAAACAGCAACATAAGCAGAAATGGTTCGAAAAGTAAAAAAAGCGACTTGATCGAAACCTGCTCGCACTGGCCGAAAAATGGCTCTTGAGCTGAACATATCTCAATATTCCATTCGGCAAATATTTAAAAATGAGCTCGGGGTAAAACCATTAAAATTCCAAAAAGTGCAGGAACCGCAAAATAAAGAAAATAGACCCAAAAGAGCTAAAGAGTTGCTTCGCTTGGTCGAAATTGGTAAACTCCCGAATCTGGTTTTCTCCGATGAGAAAACATTCGTTGTATTAAAGCCTTGGGCACGCAATCATTTTGGTCGCAGACCTTGGACATTCCAACAGGACTCAGTACCATCGCACTCAGTACGCGCCACCCAGCGCACAATGGCCACCAAAACTCTTCAGATACCAATCCGTTGGACTATTGTGTCTAGAGTATTTTAAAAGGAAGGTTGGCACTAAAAAATTCCAAAGTGTTGATCACCTCGAGCAAGCGCTTTGCCGGGAATGGACCAAAATACCGCAGAGCTACTTTCGGGCAGCGTGTGACGGTTTCATTGGCCGTTTGGAGGCCATAATTCGAGCCAAAGTTGACAAATTCGAACAAATCTCAACTTATTTTAAAATTTGAGGCTATTTCCGACATTATTTGCTTTCAATCAATAAAATTTAAAAAAAAAAATGTAAAAAGTTTGGCATTTGACTTTGTTGCTTTTTTATCTCACCCTGTATATGTCTCTTACTCAAATGGCGAGGTATTCTTCGAGGGAATATGAAGAGGTTCATGGTCCTTATTTCTTTGGGGTCATACCAATATTGAACATACCAACAGCAGGTCACCAATGAAAAAGTCATTTAAAGCTTTAGACAGTACATCAAAGTCTTCAGCGTGGAACAATTGATTAAAGAGCCAATGATCACCCCAGGAAGTGCAAGACAGCAAGAGAGTTCCAGCATGCGTAGCATATTTTTGGGATCTGCCAAAACTTTATTATGATCAATTATAATTGTTCATCAATGCATGGCAACTAATAAGCGGCAACTAATAAATTGGGTGCGAAATAGTCTTTCACTTCGAACATTTGCTGCAGTCATAGCACAACGAGCGTCTCTTTGCCGATATTCACTTATGTTGTTTCGCCAAAAATCACACAATCGATCTCCAGGTCCATCTGTTATTATTTTAGCTTTCCCAAATTGAATGTTGGAAAATTTTCTTAGAATCATTTTTGAGGGCCATGGTCTGATATTTTAAGTTTCAAAGTGTTTTTCGCTAAAATGATTCAACAATGGTGGCACTTGTTCCAATTTCCTTCTTATTTTCAACGTTTAAAGATATCTTCTTGAAAGACATGTTATAAATCACTTTTTTACTTCAATTTTAAAAATTTTACATTTATGCAACGATTTTTTTAAAAAAATTTCAAAAATGTAAAATGAATGACCCCTAACAAATGCAAATTCATCAGCATTAGGTAGTCAATTGAAAACACACCTTAACCGTACACCTTCAAGTTAATGTAGACGGGTAGCTACAAAAAAGAAGACGTAGAACTATTCAGCTATTATCGGAAAAATTATTATTGGAAAGAAAAACAATCAGATGGACATTTCCTATGATTTGCTTGCAAAAAAATTAGTCTAATGAAAATATTTAATTCATCGTGAGAGTATTTTATATTTTTAAAATACTAACGTTAAAAAATGCGCTGAAAAAGCTTTCATGACTTGTGACCAATGTCATTACAAAGAATTGGTGATAAATATCATGAAGATCTGGTGATAAATGACGTGACATCATGAGTCAAAAGAGTAAAAACAGTCGGCGATATTACAGCAAATCACTGCATTATGATTCAACTCATGATTAATCATCGAACATTTTGTGATTATAGAATTACCTTACGGCACTAAACAGCAACAGACTAGGAATGGTTATTAGAAGACTGAAGGAGGGTGGAAAAATATGAATATTTTGATCAGTAATGTCGGTCATCTTGTATGAGTTTGATGGGTATTTATAGACGTCATGTGTACACGTGTGTATGTCTTACCATATCCGGATCGTTCCAATGTCCTGGGCCAGCAAATTGTGCAATATGATCCTGGTTATCTCCATAATAATCGATTATACTCTCTACAGATGCCCACGAATCTTGAACATCATCAAAATTTCTCCACATATTACAATGTTCCATTACCTTGCTAAAGTTGGGCTGAATACCAGCGTATATTTGATAAACGGGCCAACTACATGAAAAAACCATTGGTCTCCCTGTATTATTCAATACTGTCTGAAAATCGCTATATCCTTTGTCCATATCTTCTGGAAATGCGTAACATCCATCGAGCTTAACATAATCAACGCCCCATTCCGCAAACTGATTGGCGTCTGATATTTGGTGTCCTATTATACCTGGATACCCGGCGCATGTGTAATTTCCAAAATCTTCATATATGCCAAATTTAAGACCCCTGGAATGAACCTAAAAGTAATAAAAAGTTTCAATTAAAATAAAATTTTAAATTTGCTCTAATTATATAGAGTGCAGTGCTGTAAATGGAAATATATCTACATTATTCAATAAGGGAAGGCAAAAGTCGGATATCTAACAGATGATATGTCCATCACAATAGTAATTTTTTATACCCACCACCTAGAAAAGGAGGGCATATTGGGTATATAATCATAATCAGCATAACATCCTAAGTCGATTTAACGATGTGCGTCAAAAAATTGGTATTTGTAGATCATAATGGGTTCTAGCACCGGTGGCTAAAAATTCTGTGTATAGGTCCACGTTTTTGTATAGCCCCATGTCTAAAAATTGGTATTTGTAGGTCATGATGGGTTCTAGCTCCTGTGGCGGAACATAGTGTGCATAGGTCTACGTTTTCGTATAGCCTTCACATACCGGTACTTCCCGATATTCGGTATTTTTATTATTTTTGCCACGTTTTTCCATGATTTTGTCTAAAAATTGGTATTCATAGTTTATAATAGGTTCTAGCTCCGGCGGCAGAACATTGGAAATTTAGGTCCACGTTTTCGTATAGGGCACATATAATGATACCCACTGATATTCGGTATTTTTATAATCCTAGTCATATTTAATCCTAGTCAAATTTGAAACAACTTTCAAATAGAGGTTCCCGTTTTGGTATTTTTTTTTTTTTTTTTTTGAAAAGTGTAACAGCATTATCCAATCGTTTTTACTTGTTTGTAGTTTAAAATGGAACAGATACTTTTATATAAAAATTTCAGATACTTTTACTCAAAACTAAAAAAAAACTAATTAAAATCTGAGAAATTTCGGTCAGAATTCAAAAAACATTACATTATATAAAATTCATATGTCAATTCATATCAAAAGCTATAAAAAAAGCAGCTAAGTTCGACCTGGCCGAACTTTTAATACCCCACACCATTTGGAAGGAACTTGAAAATTTTCAAAAAGAGAACTGAGCCGAAAAATATGGCCTAAATGAAAGCCGTTATATAAGATCTGTATGAAGACGTGGACGTGCAAAAATAATTTTCCTCAATAGACTGTCATTCCGATTGTGGACTCCTAATACGAAATTTGAAACAATTCCGGTGAATAAAGTCGGTAATATCATAAAAATACCGAATAAAGGGAGGAACCGTTATGTGTGGGCAAAGACGTGGACCTGGATAAACAATTTTCTGCCATAGGTTGTAGTACCCATTGTGAACTTCAAGTACGAAATTTAAAACAATTTCGGTGAATAATGTCGCTTATATCCTATACGAAAACGTGGACCGATATGACCCATTTACGACCTTAAACTGCCTACAAACGTATGATAAATTTATATCGTCATTATAACAGACACGCAGACAGCGGGAAATCGCTAAATTGATTTAAACTTTTAAGCTGATCCAGAATATGAACACTTTGAAGTGTCTAATATAAGTATTTCCAGAAATTCTAAACGCTAATATACCCTCAATAAAATGGTGAAGGGTATAAAAACAATATCCTTCTCGAAAAAGGCCATTCCGAACTGCATATTCTGCAAACCCCTCCTCTCTGTTGTGGTAAGCGTAGTGTTGTTGCAAAATAGTCAGACTCAATGCTTTTTTTATAAAAATATTTCTCAACTAATAAACAATCGATGTTTTTATAAAAACAATAATGGGATTAAGCCTGACTATTTAATTTATTATAATAACAAATTTTCCCTTTATGATGTCGAAAAAAAAAATTGAAGAAAATAATAGAATCTTGCGTGTTCTGGAACAGAGCACTCTCCTCAACACATAAGCCAACATAAGTTTACAAAGTTCTTTAAACCGCTTATTATCCACGCATTTCGTAAAGATGTCTGCCAACTGATCACATGTTCCGATAGGTACTATATTGATAATTCCTTTATCCGTATGATGCTTGATATCAGTTTCGACATTTGATGCCATGAAAATACCTGCCCTGTCTATATCTATAAAAGCGAAATGTTTGTACGTTTGATTGTTTGTTTGTAATTTATGGACACAAAAACTGCTAAACTTATTTTCCTGAAAATTACCATATATACTACAGCATCGCCTGAAAATTTTTTGAAATTAAACATGGAACTAGAGATATAGCGTCAGTATCGGAGGTACCTCCAGAAGATTTAGTTTTGGAATGCACATATCTATTGGTTTGAAATCAGTCCAATAAATTTGTAAAATTATATTGAAATCGGTTCAGCCGATCTCACACATTTGATTGTACGAGTATGTTTGCCTAATTCCAATGAAATTTGGAACAAGTGAAGGAATTTGGTACAAAAATAAGTTTGCTAAATTATATTGAAATCGGTTCAGATTTGGATATAGCTCCCATATATACTTTCGACAGATTTAGTTAATTTGATGCACCAAACACAATTCGATTCCAATTATTCCGATTCCGTATACAGTTTCGGTCGATTTCAAATATTTGATGCACAAAACACGATAAGTATGTCGTACTTTCTACTTGAAGAGGATTCGGAACATCTAAAAACTTACTTAAAACACTTACTGACATTCGATCAACTTCATCACTAGCTACATCTGGAAATCCTATTATGGGAGGCTCATCATTTTTCATAATTCAATTTAGATTTTATAGTTCTTATATCTTAAAACACTTTTGGCTCCTTGCGAATGATGTTCTGATTTTTGTTGGAAATGTCCCAGGTAGCCCACATGATAGCATATGTCTAGCCTTACGCAAAGCTACGTCTATGCATCATACCTCCGATCTCTATAAGGCTTATAGCATAGGTTTTTAACTTTTTTAGCATGTAGCTTCAAATTTTATACATTGACGTTTAAAGGGGTTACAATTCTGCATAGAAATTTTGTCCAATACTAGCTTCTTGCTATAGCATTATTTTTGATGAAGTCTTTTCAATCTTCACTCCCAAAAAGTATTTCAACTCCCCAAAATCTTACTATTTAAATTTGCCTAACTTTTGTTTTAAATTTTTTAATGAATATTATATTACTGTTAGCAATAAGCAGATAGTCTACATAAAGTATGATATAGACTACATCATCACTTCATAAGTTTGGTGAATAAACAATTGTCATGACCTGATCTGTTAAATCCCAAAGCGATGAGATGCATATTAAGGGTCTCGTTTTAACACTTTGGCACTTGCTTTATCCCATAAGTAGATTTTAAAAGACGACATGCGATTCCCCTGCTTGCGAAAACGCCATTAGGAATGTGTATAAAAATGTCCTCTTTCAGCTCGCCATCAAGGATGCAGTTTTTAAATTCATTATATTGCATAGCAACAAATTTTATAAGCTGCAATGGCTAACACAAAGGGCGCAGTTGAAAATTTAGCAACGGGTGCACAAACTTCCTTATATTCCTCTCCTTTTCTTTGCTGAAAACCTTCTACAACAATCAATGCCACTGATTTCAGTTCTCCGTTTGTTGCTTAATGTTCATCAGATCTATTAATGTTCATCAGATCTATTAATGTTCATCAGATCTAACGATATCAAAAACATTTTCTGGAACGCCTAAGAGGGATTTATCTTCTATATGTGCAGAAAACCCCAACTTGAATCCCATGAATAAGTTGGGAATATTCCTGGTTCGTTTACTTCTTCAAATTCATTGGGACTGCAATCAGTAAAGTGGATTATAAAGAGGAATTATATTCATATTTCATATGGTAATAATCCGTCTAATGAGAACTAAAAAAGCAATGATAAAAATTCCTCTATCACCTCTAATATAATCACCTCTATATAATATCACCTTACGATCTTAAGTACATAATTTGTTAATTCAAAATATCGGGTACCTCACTACAGAAAATTGTTGTAAGAATCCAAAATAGAGAATCTGATCCCCATGTTTACTATGTATTATTGGAGTCGAATATAATTAGGTTTTCGGGTATGAGCGCATATATACTTAAGAGGGGTCTATATATATATATATATATATATATATATATATATATATATATATATATATATATATATATATATATATATATATATATATATATATATATATATATTTACAAAAATTAAATGCGCATAGCACCCATACCACTATGTGGTGTAGGGTATAAACATCAAGTTCGGCCAGGTCGAACTTTAAATAACCTCAAACATTAGCCAAAGAAAACATTTTTATATAAAAACTAAAACACTTTAAACTAACAATATCAGTGAGGTCGGCTGGATAATGCAATAAAAGCTTTCAAAAAGCAAGAAAGTGGGTTAATCCATTATAAACTGTGGCTTTAATCTCAAAATTCTGAACATCCGAAGGTACCGTTATATGTGCGTTATAGGAATACGTATTCCACTAGAAGTACCAATTATTCGACAAATCCTGTTATGTGCATATACTGTTATATGGAGGATGTAGTAAAACATGAACCTATACAGCCAATGTTTTGCTATCAGAGGTACCTTAGTATCAAATTTTGCAAAAATTCCATAAAAATTCCACTAAAATACGGAATATCGAAAGGTTCTATGGAGCTATACCAAAACGTGGACTGCTATATCTCATTTTCAACACCAACCTTTCTAGACGCAATACTAACTGCTATGTCAAATTTAAAAGTTCTACGTTAAATAATGTTGGGCTGCATCGTGATTTCAACAGACAGACGGACATGGTTAAATCATTCTAGCACTATATACTGGTCATGAATATAAATATTTTAAGGGACTTACGACGAATATTTAGAGGCGTTACAAGCGGAATAACAGATTTAATACACGGTGGAGGGTATAATTAATTAGAAAAATGAATGTTTTCAAATACATTCATGAATGTCCTGTAATTTTGTCAGTTTGAAGGAATATTTCCATTGAAAAGAAATCGGTAGAAGCTAGTTGGAAGACAATTTTACTCAGAAAGATATATAAAATATTTAAGTATATATTACAATGATACCATCTTTGAAACAGAAGTAGATTTACATATTTGATGCACCCAATGCGATATATGTCAGATTCCAATGAAATACAGAATGTGTGGCGGAATTTGGTTACAACATTAAATTTGACACTCCATGTAAATAAAAAAAAATGTTTCAACTAGTTTATCGTTGGACTAGTTTACCGTTCACACTGCTTCCTGGCGAGGTATCGTTTCACTGCTCGTAGTTTGTCTTTAGTCGAAAAAACATATGATACAAGTACTACTCGCTCACCACTATGGAACCCTAAAACTCGCTTATAATGAAGTTTGCTAGCTTGTTTCCACATTCTAGCCCTACTTATCACACGCCCATCGTTGCCGGTTGAACAACTGCCTAATTATAGTGTAACAATGCAAAACAAACATTTTAATCAACGATTGTAGACAATAGACATGCCCCACGGTTACATTTTAATCTAGTCTATGCATATGTTTAAAATTCCCACGACTGTATCTTTTTTATTATATTTTGGTTTTTAGTACATTTATCCTAAACATTGCAATGTATATTTAACATAAAACCGTTTACCTTAAAAAGATTTTTTTTACCTATTTATACCCTACAACACTATGTGTTGGGGTATAATAAGTTTGATTGGGCCAAAAATTTTGTAACACCTCGAAATATTGGTTTCTCACATAGTAAAGTATATATGGATCTTCCTATCTCATGTTAATTTGCAATCACGCTACAGGTCGCAATTATGGCCCGATCCTCACGAAATTTCCGTCTATCTGTCTGTTGAAATCACCATAGAGTCCACATTATTTAATCTATAGATTTGAAATTCGGCACAAAGATCCATATTAAATGCTGGCGGGTTGATTTTGAAATGGGCTATATTGGTCCACGTTCAGGTATAGCTCAAATACAACGGTACCTCCAGATTTTCGGTATTTTGATGATTTCGGCCACAATTTCCAGCCTCATCAGCTCTTGTGTAAAGTTTCACAAGAGGTTTTTAGTAAGTCTGTTCTCTTCTTGAAAAATTTGTTCGATTAAAATCCACTAATTGGTCCAACTAAATTTTATACCCTCCACCATTCTATGGAGTGTATATTAAATTTGTCATTCCGTTTGTTACTCCTCGAAATACTCGCAAAAGACCCTACAAAGTATATATATTCCAGATCAACGTAAGATTCTAAGTCGGTTTAGTGCCGGCCCATCTGTCTATCTGTCTATTGTAATCACGCTATCTTTCGAGAGAATTGAGATAGAAGGCTAAAATTCTTCACACGTGTGTATTTTACCAGTAAGCAGGTTAAGTTCGTAGATGGGCCATAACGGTCGTCGTTTTCGCATGGCCCAATAGGTCGGCACCTCTCTATATTTTGTATTTTGAAGTTCGTAATGGGTTCTACAACCTATGACAGAAAATTGTGTCTTCAGGACCTCGTGTTCGTATAGCCCACATAAAACTGTACCTCCCTTTATTCGGTGTTTTGATGATTTTTACGACATTATACACCAGAATGGTTTCAAATTTCGTATTTGATGCTCGGAATCGCCACAACAGGCTATGGCGAAATTTACTTATTCAGGACCACGTCTTCCTATAGCTCACATACAACGATTCGATTTAAGAGGCATTTTTTGACGTTTTTATACCCTCCACCAAAAAAGGTATGGAGGGTATATTAAGTTCGTCATTCCGTTTGTAACTCATCGAAATAATCATTTTAGACCCAACAAAGTATATATATTCTTGATCAGCGCAAAATTCTAAGACGATTTAGCCCTGTCCGTCCATCTGTCCGTCTGTTGTAATCACGCTACAGTCTAAACGAATTAAGATAGGAAGCTAAAATTTTGCAGGCAGGTCAAGTTCGAAGATGGGCTATATCGGTCCACGATATCGTATAGCCCCCATATAACGGTACCCCCCGATATTCGGTATTTTGATGATTTTACCCACATTTTTCATCGGAATTGTCTAAAAATCCACACAAGGAGTCCCTTGTGGGCATTTTACCTCCTTAAAAAAGAATTATCTATATAGGTCTACAATATCGTATAGCCCCCATGTGACGGTACCCCCGATATTCGGTATTTTGATGATTTTACCCACATTTTTCAACGGAATTGTCTGAAAATCCACACAAGGAGTTCCTTCTGGTACTTTATACCTCGGCAGAGAATTATCTATATAGGTCCAAAATATAGTATAGCCCCCATGAAACGGTACCCCCAAAATTCGGTATTTTGATGATTTTACCCACATTTTTCAATGGAATTGTCTGAAATTCCACAAAAGGAGTTCCCTGTGGGCATTTTACCTCCTCAAAAAGAATTATTTATATAGGTCTACAATATCGTATATCCCCAATATAACGGTACCCCCCGATATTCGGTATTTTGATGATGTTAGCCACATTTTTCAATGGAATTGTCTGAAAATCCACACACGGAGTTCCTTGTGGGTACTTTATACCTCGACAGAGAATTATCTATATAGGTCCACAATATCGTACATCCCCCATATAACGGTACCCCCCGATATTCGGTATTTTGATGATTTTACCCACACTTTTCATCGGAATTGTCTAAAAATCCACACAAGGAGTCCCTTGTGGGCATTTTACCTCCTTAAAAAAGAATTATCTATATAGGTCTACAATATCGTATAGCCCCCATGTGACGGTACCCCCGATATTCGGTATTTTGATGATTTTACCCACATTTTTCAACGGAATTGTCTGAAAATCCACACAAGGAGTTCCTTCTGGTACTTTATACCTCGGCAGAGAATTATCTATATAGGTCCAAAATATAGTATAGCCCCCATGTAACGGTACCCCCGATATTCGGTATTTTGATGATTTTACCCACATTTTTCAATGGAATTGTCTGAAAATCCACATAAGGAGTTCCTTGTGGGTACTTTATACCTCGGCAGAGAATTATCTATATAGGTCCACAATATCGTATAGGCCCCATAAACGGTACCCCCCGATATTCGGTATTTTGATGATTTTTGCCACATTTTTCAATGGAATTGTCTGAAATTCCACAAAAGGAGTACCTTGTGGGCATTTTACCTCCTTAAAAAAGAATTATCTATATAGGTCCACAATATCGTATAGCCCCCATGTAACGGTACCCTTGATATTCGGTATTTTGATGATTATACACACATTTTTCAACGGAATTGTCTGAAAATCCACACAAGTAGTTCCTTGTGGGTACTTTATACCTCGACAGAGAATTATCTATATAGGTCCACAATATCGTACATCCCCCATATAACGGTACCCCCCGATATTCGGTATTTTGATGATTTTACCCACATTTTTCATCGGAATTGTCTAAAAATCCACACAAGGAGTCCCTTGTGGGCATTTTACCTCCTTAAAAAAGAATTATCTATATAGGTCCACAATATCGTATATCCCCCATACAACGGTACCCCCCGATGTTCGGTATTTTGATGATTTTACCCACATTTTTCAATGGAATTGTCTGAAATTCCACAAAAGGAGTCCCTTGTGGGCATTTAAGCTCCTCAAAAAGAATTGTCTATATAGGTCCACGATATCGTATATCCCCCATATAACGGTACCCCCCGATATTCGGTATTTTGATGATTTTACCCACATTTTTCAACGGACTAGTCTGAAAATCCACATAAGGAGTTCCTTGTGGGTACTTTATACCTCGACAGAGAATTATCTATATAGGTCCACAATATCGTAATGGAATTGTCTGAAAATCCACACACGGAGTTCCTTGTGGGTACTTTATACCTCGACAGAGAATTATCTATATAGGTCCACAATATCGTACATCCCCCATATAACGGTACCCCCCGATATTCGGTATTTTGATGATTTTACCCACACTTTTCATCGGAATTGTCTAAAAATCCACACAAGGAGTCCCTTGTGGGCATTTTACCTCCTTAAAAAAGAATTATCTATATAGGTCTACAATATCGTATAGCCCCCATGTGACGGTACCCCCGATATTCGGTATTTTGATGATTTTACCCACATTTTTCAACGGAATTGTCTGAAAATCCACACAAGGAGTTCCTTCTGGTACTTTATACCTCGGCAGAGAATTATCTATATAGGTCCAAAATATAGTATAGCCCCCATGTAACGGTACCCCCGATATTCGGTATTTTGATGATTTTACCCACATTTTTCAATGGAATTGTCTGAAAATCCACATAAGGAGTTCCTTGTGGGTACTTTATACCTCGGCAGAGAATTATCTATATAGGTCCACAATATCGTATAGGCCCCATAAACGGTACCCCCCGATATTCGGTATTTTGATGATTTTTGCCACATTTTTCAATGGAATTGTCTGAAATTCCACAAAAGGAGTCCCTTGTGGGCATTTTACCTCCTTAAAAAAGAATTATCTATATAGGTCCACAATATCGTATAGCCCCCATGTAACGGTACCCTTGATATTCGGTATTTTGATGATTATACACACATTTTTCAACGGAATTGTCTGAAAATCCACACAAGTAGTTCCTTGTGGGTACTTTATACCTCGACAGAGAATTATCTATATAGGTCCACAATATCGTACATCCCCCATATAACGGTACCCCCCGATATTCGGTATTTTGATGATTTTACCCACATTTTTCATCGGAATTGTCTAAAAATCCACACAAGGAGTCCCTTGTGGGCATTTTACCTCCTTAAAAAAGAATTATCTATATAGGTCCACAATATCGTATATCCCCCATACAACGGTACCCCCCGATGTTCGGTATTTTGATGATTTTACCCACATTTTTCAATGGAATTGTCTGAAATTCCACAAAAGGAGTCCCTTGTGGGCATTTAAGCTCCTCAAAAAGAATTGTCTATATAGGTCCACGATATCGTATATCCCCCATATAACGGTACCCCCCGATATTCGGTATTTTGATGATTTTACCCACATTTTTCAACGGACTAGTCTGAAAATCCACATAAGGAGTTCCTTGTGGGTACTTTATACCTCGACAGAGAATTATCTATATAGGTCCACAATATCGTAATGGAATTGTCTGAAAATCCACACACGGAGTTCCTTGTGGGTACTTTATACCTCGACAGAGAATTATCTATATAGGTCCACAATATCGTACATCCCCCATATAACGGTACCCCCCGATATTCGGTATTTTGATGATTTTACCCACACTTTTCATCGGAATTGTCTAAAAATCCACACAAGGAGTCCCTTGTGGGCATTTTACCTCCTTAAAAAAGAATTATCTATATAGGTCTACAATATCGTATAGCCCCCATGTGACGGTACCCCCGATATTCGGTATTTTGATGATTTTACCCACATTTTTCAACGGAATTGTCTGAAAATCCACACAAGGAGTTCCTTCTGGTACTTTATACCTCGGCAGAGAATTATCTATATAGGTCCAAAATATAGTATAGCCCCCATGTAACGGTACCCCCGATATTCGGTATTTTGATGATTTTAGCCACTTTTTCCAATGGAATTATCTGAAAATCCATACAAGGTGTTCCTTTTGAGTACTTTACACGCAGACATAGATTTGTCTTTATAGGTCTATAATATCGTATATCCCCCCATAAAAGAATTTTTATTGGATTTAATTTTTTGAAAATTTTCTAATTCGTTCCAAATGGTGGAGGGTATTCAAAGTTCGGCCCGGCCGAACTTACTGCTTTTTTACTTGTTTTTTTTTTTAATTTTTCAGGTTCCTTCCAAATGGTAATGAGTATTAAAATTTCAACCCTGCGAACATAGCTTCTTTTTTACTAGTTTTATTTTAATTTAAATATTAATATTTGCAATTAACATATTCTACTCTTTCCATGACTTCTTTTTACATTGACAAACATAGTTCGGCACGGTAGAATTTAAAGCCCTTTTTACTTGTTTTTATACCCTCCACCATACTATGGAGGGTATATTAACTTAGTCATTCCGTTTGTAACTCCTCGAAATACTCATGTCAGACCCAACAAAGTATATATCTTCTTGATCAGCGTAAAATTCTAAGTCGATTTAGCCATGTCCATCTGTCTGTCTGTTGTAATCACACTATCTTTCGAACAAATTGCGATAGAAGGCTAAAATTTTGCACACGTGTTTATTTTTTCAGTAGGCAGGTTAAGTTCGTAAATGGGCCATGTAGGTCCACGTTTTCATGTAGCCCCCATATAACGGTACCTCCCGATATTCGGTATTTTGATGATTTTAGCGACATTATTCACCGGAATTGTTTCATCTTGGTATTTGAAGTTCGAAATGGATGCTACAGCCTATGACAGAAAATTGTCTGTGCAGGTCCACGTCTTCGTATAGCCCCCATATAAAGGTCCTCCCAAAATTCGGTATTTTGATGATTTTAGCGCCATTATTCACCGGAATTGTTTCAAATTACGTATTTAGAGTTCGTAATGGGAACTAAAGTCTGTGACAGAAAAATGTCTATGCAGGTCAAGGTCTTCGTATAGCCCCCATATATCAGTACCTACCTATATTCGGTATTTTGACGAGTTTAGGCACAATACCCACCGAAATTGTTTGAGATGTGGTATTTGAAGTTCTAATGGATGATATAGCCTGTGACAGAAAATTGTCCATGCTGGTCCAGGTCTGCGCACAGCTCCAATTTAATGGTACCTCCCTATATACAATATTTTGATGATTTTAGCTACATTATTCACCGTTTATTTCAAGTTTCGAATTTGAATATGGTAATGGCTAATGGCAAACAGTGCCTATGTAGGTCCACGTCGTATAGACCCCAATATAACGTTAATATTCGGTATTTTTAAAATTTAACAGAATTTTTTAAGGATTTTATTTTTTAAAAATTTCGAAATTCGTTCCAAATTGTGGGGGGTATTCAAAGTTTGGCCCGGCCAAACTTACTGCTTTTTAACTTTTTATACCCTCCACAATACTATGGAGAGTATATTAACCTTGTCATTCCGTTTGTTACTCCTCGAAATACTCATGTCACACCCAACAAAATATATATATTATTGATCAGCGTAAAATTCTAAGTCGATTTAGCCTTGCCCGTCTGTCTGTCCGTCTGTCTGTCTGTTGTAATCACGCTATCTTTCGAATGATTTGAGATCGATTGCTAAAATTTTGCACACATATTTATTTTTCCAGTAGGCAGGTTAAGTTCGTAGATGGACCATGTAGGTCCACGTTTTCATATAGTCCCCATATAACGGTACCTCCCGATATTCGGTATTTTGATGATTTTAGCGACCTTATTTACAGGAATTGTTTCAAATTCGGTATTTAAAGTTCGAAATAGATGCTATACCCTAATACAGAAAATTGTCTTTGCAGGTCCACTTCGTCGTATAGCCCCATATAACGATACCTCCCTATATTCGGTATTTTGATAATTTTAGCGATATATTCATCGGAATTATTTCAAATTTGGTATTTGAAGTTCGAAGTGGATACTACACCTTAAGACAGAAAGTTGTTTGTACAGGTTGACGTCTTCGTATAGCCCCAATATTCGGTATTTTGATGATTTTAGCGTCATTATTCACCAGAATTGTTTCAAATTACATATTAATTTTTCGTTATGGGAACTGTAACAGGAAATTTTCTATGCAGGTCCAGGTCTTCGTATAGGCCACATATATCAGTACCTCCCTATATTCGGTATTTTGACGATGTTAGGTGTAATCCCAACCGAAATTGTTTGAGATATGGTATTTGAAGTTCGTAATGGATGCTACAGCCTGTGACAGAAAATTGTCTATAAAGGTCCAGGTCTTCGCACAGCTCCGATTTAATGGTACCTCCCTATATGCGATATTTTGATGATTTTAGCTGCATTATTCACCGTTTATTTCGAGTTTGAAAAATGCGAACAATGTCAATGTAGGTCCTCGTCGGGCTGCAAATGTGACACTTTTCTCTATTTATGTCATGGAGAAAAAACGCTCGTCATGTTGTGCCCTGTTTGATCAAACGCATAACAGTACGTGACATCCAACTAAATGCTCGATGTCTCGTCATGTCGGTCACACTCAAACCCATCGTCATAACATGTAATGACCAATAAAAGGGAATGTTGAATAGTGTGTCATACAGAAATGTTCTATCAAAAAAACAACAACAATTATGAAACAATTGCCAACGAAAAAGACACACATGATGAAGGCAAAGCGCAATCGCTACCTGCTTTTCCGATATGTGAAAAAATACATTTTTTGTAATAAAGAATTTCTTGGCGATTACTAAAATATTAAAGGTACTTCTAATTGGTCCACACAGAATGTTCACATTTCGTGGTTATTGACGAAACAATCTAAAATGTTAATCCTTATTAAAAAACAATAATCCCCTGAAAAATTTTCTCATTTTGATTATAATTTCATAAATGTTTGCCTCCGGTATTGATATGTAAATGAGAATAAGTGCTACTGTAATTCACATAACAACACTATATACTACCATTGTTCAATTCTGTGTATATTCTGTTATTGAATGAGAGTCAAATCTCTGCCCACAAACTTTAATTTTAAAGGAACAATATATGTAGATTGAAAATATGCAAACAATATTTAACTCTTTTTTATGACCAACATTTTATGATAATCACCAATAAATTGGGATTATTAAGCATATATTTCATTTTTTCTATTCATTTGTTGTTGCCCATGTACATTTTGTTATTGAACTCAATTTTATATTTACGCGGTGTTTGTTACTTCAAAATTACAGCACACACAAAAACACACCCTCGTCGTCGAAAGTAACACACACATACACTCTCAATTTAAGCACACGTACACAAATGACACACAATTTGACGATGACACGGTTCGATGTCATCGTTGACACCCTGCATTTTTCGAGAACACCTTCAAATATTCGAGTCAGCCATGCCACGATCGAACCTTAGACAATGGCACACATGAATCAATATGGGGGATGTTGTTGGTTGTCATTGCTTTTCAAATACATAGCGCATGATTGAGTAGGCAAAGTCAGTGTGTCGAACAAAGGATTATTCATACAATTCGTCTTGTGCAGGCCTTTAGTATAGACCCCAATATAACGGCTGTATTTTGTATTTTTAAATTTTAACAAACTAAAATATCTTACTGAAAAATAGGATCAGGTTTTTGAAAGTAATATTATATCGATTAAATAGAAATAAATACGTCTTTCAAAAAACCTGATCCTATTTTTCAGTAAGATATTTTATTTTGAGAGTAAAAAACCTAAATAATATAGCATATATATTAAAAAGTATACATTAACTGTTTATAATAGGCCCATGCAAGTAGCCTAAACACACATTTTAAGTCAAATCGATTCGAAAAAATGTGACCAAGACCTTGATGGTAACTAAAATCACCGGATACCTTCACATAAGAGTTATAATGAAGCATGGTCCTATACTAACAATTATTTGAAACAATTTTTTCTTTCTAAAATCTCAAATTACCCATATTTGAGGAATTTGAAAGGAGCTATATCATTTGATGTGGGCTATATCACAATGTAGACCAACCTACACATGATTCCTCATGTAACCCCTAGGACTGTATCAAATTTAAAACCTTATCGTAACTTTTGTGGAGTATAGGGGAAAATATTTGCGGCCCTTTGTGTATGGTTAAGATATATAAAATTAACTCTAAAAAAGTTACACCCGGGAACCCCTCTTTTGCGATTTTTATTTACCAACCGAAAAATTTCCTAACCCCAAGATTGTCTGCGGCGCAGTGTAATTACTGACGATAGCGCATAGTGCCCGTATAACGGTACCTATGATTTAAGGTTACTTCTAAGGGTTCGGAAGATTTTTCCAATTATATGAATCCTTTCCTTACTATATTTTCAATTCACACCACTATTTTGTATAGTCCGCATATTAAAGTGCCTCTTCATAATTTTGCATTTTGAGTTCTCATTGGATGGATTATTTCCATATCTAATCAAAATTGAAAATTTGGGTATGGCAACCATATAACAGCATGTATAGAAAATATGCAAACTTTCCCGATTTTTTCGGGTTTTTCAATAAGAATTTTTAATTCCAAAAGGCACTCTGGAACAAGGAGATCCGCAATTATTCCCAAAAATTTCTTTCATTACAACGTTTCCACTGTAATGACAAATAACCGAAAGAAAATTTGAATCAAATCGCCCCAGCCGTTCTCAACTGATGTGTTACTATACTTTTTAAATTTTTTTACATAAAAATTTAAAGACGTAGGTGTGGCCAGTTCCCCTGACCCCAAACAAATACCTAGGGTTGGAGGGAGAGAGTCAAGATTGCGTCGTATACTAACTGTGGAACAGATATCTTCATGATTTTGGCAGATATTAGGATTAGGATTTTAGATAAATCGAAGAAATGGGCGCAAAATTGGTCGTGGTCACTTTTTCTTTGTATAAAAAATTGAATCGGGATAGGACGAAATTTAAAAGAAATAATCCAAATAGCTCCAGCCGGTCTCAACTGATTCAATTACCAACGAACAACAATTGGTTTATATATAGATGAAAAAGTAGGCGTGGTCAGTTCCTCAGCCCCCAAATAAATACTTAGAATTGGAGGGACAGTCAACAGTATGTCGTGTAATAATTTTAAAAACGATATCTTCATTATTTGGCAAATATAAGGATTTTAGAAGAATCGAAATAGTTGGCCTTGGTCCCCAGTTGGTCCCCATATATATTTTCGCCAGACTTCATGTATTTGATGTATCAAACACGCTGTGTATATCAAATATCAATGATATTCAGAATGTGTGATTGAATTTGGTCTAACGATTTATTTATCAAATTAAATTTAAATCGGTTCATATTTGGATGTAGCTCTCATATATATTTGATACACCAAACACGATACGTATGCCCGATTCCAATGAAATTCGGCTTGAGTGATTAAATTTGGTACACAAAAAAAATTGCAAAATTATATTGAAATCGGTAAAGATTTGGAGATATGTTCCATTTATATTTTCGACCGATTTGGTTTATTTGATGTATCAAACACTATGTTTATATTCGATTCCAATGAAATTTGGAAAGTGTGACCGGATTTGATACGAAAATAAATTTGGCAAATTATATTGAAATCGGTTCAGATTTGGATCTAGCTCCCATATATATTTTCGGCCGATCTTACATATTTGATGCACCAACACCATACATATGTCCGATTCCAAAGAAATTAGGACAGAGAAACGAAATTTGGTACCAAAAAAATGCCAAATTATATTGAAATCGGTTGAGGTTTGGGTATAGCTCCCATACATACATATCTGCCGATTTCATGTATGTTATGCTCCAAACACGATATGTATGTCCGATTCCAATGAAATTCAGTATGTGTGGCGGAATTTGGTTACAATAATAAATTTGACAAATTAATTAGAAATAGGTTAAGATTTGGATATAGCTCCCATATATATATATACTTCCGGTCGATTTTACACATTTGATGCACCAAACAAGGTATATACCTCCAATTTCAAAGAAATATGGAAATTTTGGTCTAAAAGAAAGTTTTTTTCAAATTGTATTGAAATCGGTTCAGATAAGGATATGATTTTATTAAGAAGCATTGACCCACAAAGCCTTTGCAATGGTATGAGGCTAACAATAAAAAACGACACAACAATTTATTTGAGGATACGATTATCACCGGGAAGTATGTTATATTAAAAAATAAATATTTAAAATATTCAATATATTCATGCTTATAAATTTTTTTGGGACATCAATCAGTGAAATACGGAATATAAAGGGCGCAAAATAGTAGAGCGAATTGGACATTTGGTAAGAAAAGGATACTTTCAAGATACCTTATATCAATTTTGCAGGTCATGATACGCCCGGTACCCCGGATACAATCCGACTTCAAGTATAATATTTGAATATTGTAATGGCTTAAGAAAAAAGTTATCTATCATTCCGCCCTCAATTTTATAATAACATAACGGCACACCACCCCCCCCCCCCCACCCCTCTGGGTATTTGACTGATTGATGTCCTAAAAAAATTTTCATTTTGAGTTGTCATTGGACGGATCATTGTCATATAAAAGATGTAGGTCAACGTTTTGAAATGAGCTCCATAACGCCATATGTAGATTAGCTGGCCCGGTCCGCCTGAATGAATCATAATAAAAATGAAATGAGTGCGATTTCAAAACGATGTTAAATGGCGATAAAAATATGGAAAAATAAAAGAGATATCAGAAAATACTACAAAATCTATATTGACATCATTACTGGCATCTTTTTATGTGATTTTTCTAGATTTTTTCTTTTATACCAAAAGGGCATTCTGAATTGACAAAATTTGTCAAAATCAGTCCAGCCATTCTTGAGCTATATGCATTCTAGAAAACCTCCCCTTTCTTTGTATATATACATTGTATATATTTCGCTATATATATCCGATATATTTACTATCGGCATCTACGTAAAAATATTCTCGGCTTAATGAAAAATTTGACTTTAATTTAACACAAATGTTATGGTCTATTTCACCCACTAAATATTAGCCGATGACACGATGGGAACAAATAGCGAAAAAGCTATTGTGGGGACAGTAAGTATTGAAAAATAGGGGTTTTTCTTCTGCAAGAAAATTAATGCACCTTCCAACTATCATGAGTAAGTACAATTTGAAATTTTTTTACTTATTGTACGAATGCTAAATGTAATGAAAGGCTTTGCGAAAATATTTGCGACTTTTTAATTACACTTTCCGTTAGTGTGTAGATTCCGCATTTAAGAAGATTCCGCACTGGTCGTGAGAAGATATATTTTTGTATGGTAAAACTGGTTGACATCTTGAAAATGTGGGTTTATCTGGATAAAATTTTGTATATAAACGCGCTATAAATCTGGGAATCCTGGTCAAGATTTATTCAACAGGGCTTTAAGCGGACTAACCTTTATTATCTGGATTTTTACTTAGTCCGAATTTATTCAACCAGATTTGTAGTGCGTTTATATACAAAATTTTAATCTGGATTAACTCAGATTATCTGGATTTACTGCTTAATCCGGATTTTTCATTCATATTTACCATACAAAAATTTAACTGGCTACAAAATTAGTAGTGTTACACTCCAAAATCGCTATTTTCCAGCAAATACACGTAAACTAACATCAGCTTAGGAGCATTTATATTCTCCTTAGGGTGTATCTATTAACCCACTGGGTGTATAAAACGGAGGGTTAATATACAATAGTATAAATGCTTTCACTGACCAGGACAACCGAAACCTCAATTACGTTGCGTCGTTGAGATATGTTATGAGTTAACACTTTTGAATTTAAGATCTCATTTTCCATTGCAATTTTAAAATATATTTGTATTAACATTAGTTGTTTCAAATATCTGATATCTTCCTAACTCAATAATTTTCTTAGAGCAAACTAATTATAATGTAGGGCCATCCGTAGATCGACATAAATTGCGGTAAAGGTCGGTAAATCTTCCCGGCAAAAATGTAAAACAAAAAAAAAAACAAGTTGTTCAGGCAAACGGCTGAATTGCCTGGTAAAGCTTTGGAAGCATCTACCGTGAGTGTGATGGTGGACAACTTGCTCTTAGAGCCCAAACAAAATCCAAGATCACTTTTTTTTACCTTGAATGTTGTAGCTGGCAGAAACGTTGAAAACGGTTGGAACCCAAATCCAGAGTAATGAAAAAAAAGCTTTTATATTTCGCTATATTAGAATTCTTTTTATTAGGATGGTACTGGATTTGGACTGTCAGGTTCCAGAGTCGAATTAGAATAGAATCCAAGATAATGCGGAAATTAGACTCCCAATATGGCCATTAGAGAAGGCCGATAAAAGAAAGTATGGAAATGGGAAAAGGAAAAACATAGCATATTTATCTTAACTTCGATAACAGTTCGAATGGATAGTACACTAACAATGGTGCTATTCATATTTAAGATACAATTTAAGAAAGTGAAAATGGTTTACGTTTTGACGTAAACATTCCGCCCCCCATGGCAAGGGGACATGACAATTATATAATCAATTCATTTAGGACTAAATTCATATGACTAAATGACTTAATGCATAACTTATTATATCATAATACAATATGTCTTTTCAAGTGATTTCAATTGGCATATTAGTATTTAAAAAAAAAGGTATCGTAAATTCAGAATAAAAGTGGTGGAAGAGAGTACAATTATTTGTATTAATTTGAAAATGTTCCATATAGCACTAATCCGAAAAGGGTATTTTGAGCTGTAGGAAGTCCATGGCGAATAAAGATGCCGTCGACAATAATTTTGGAATATATGTCAACACCAATGACGATATCAACAGAAGCTGCCTTATAGAATTTGCTATCTGCTAGGACGAAGTTTTTGAAACTGAGTTTTGAAGACTCGGGCAGCGATTGCTTAGGAGTTGTAATTCCAATCCTGTTCCTCATTCGCAATATAGCCTCTATCTTTGTCTTGGAATCGACGCAGGATGTCAAGGTGACGGGGCACATAACTTCATCTTCCAACTCGAGCGTAGACAACCCCAACTTATCTACGAAGCGTTTGGAAATGCAGCTCATGGGGGCCGCGGAATCCAATAAACACCTTGCCAACTGTGTGCTATTTGCTCCGTTGATTTTGACGACTGCAGTAGGAAGAAGAGGGGTGGCATTCTGCCTAAGAAGTGCCGACAAAGAGGTAATACTGGATGTCGATGTTGACCTCGGTATTGAGCCGGTAGTGGCTGAAGAGTCCTTGGGGGTGGTGATATCAAGAGGGGTAACCATCTTATTGGTATTTTTCGTCGAGGATGATTTGGCCTTTTGTAACCTTGGGTGTTGATGTAACAAGGAGTGGTGCTTTTTGTGGCAATATCCACATCCTGTGGTGGTAAAACAGGTGCCCTGTGAATGGGTATGCGCCAGGCAGTTCATACAGTACCCATATTTCTTGACCGCATTTAACCTTTCTGCGGAGTTCATGGCACGAAATTTCCAGCACGATTTCAGAGGATGTTTTTTGCGGCACAACCTGCAGGCAAATTCCGAATAACGAGAAGACGAAGGACCCTTCATTGTAATATTGTAAATAAAGAACTGAAAAAAAGGAATGAATTAAAAAAAAAGAAGAATGGAATTGAATTGAACTAAAATAGAAAATGGAAAAATTATTTGTCTCAGGCTTTGTATGAGGATAAAGTCTAAGACTGGTTATCTGGTAAGATGACCAGCTTTGTAATTGGCCGGGTGATTCTTCCCTTCTGAGTGAGAATGTCAGCAACGCGCACTTTCTGATCATTGCCATGATAGACACGAATCACTCTGCCCAAACGCCAACAGGTCGGAGGGAGATTTTCTTCCTGAATAACCACCAGCATATTTTCTTCGACATCGCGTTCTGGACTTTTCCATTTAGTCCTTTTATGAAGTTCCTTCAGATATTCAGTCTTCCATCTGCTACAAAAATGTTGATACATTGATCGGAGTCGTTGCCAGCGATTTTGAATAGAAATGGATGACTGGGAAATTTCTGGTTCTAAGGGAGATAGTATAGGAGAACCGATTAAAAAGTGTCCAGGAGTCAATGCGGTGAAATCTGATGGGCTTTGAGAAGATGGGGATATTGGTCTAGAGTTTAGACACGCCTCAATTTTAGTCAGTAAGGTTTGAAATTCTTCGTATGTGTATTTTGTATTGCCAGCAACTTTGCGGAAATGTTGTTTGAAACTTTTTACGCCGGCTTCCCAGAGTCCACCCATATGAGGAGCTCCGGGAGGTATGAAATGCCATGTCAAATTTTGGTGGGCGTAATTAGACATTAGAGCTTGATTCGAGGTATCGATAAAATCTTTTGCGATCCTCTTGGAAGCTCCGACAAACGTAGTTCCGTTGTCAGAGTGCAAATGGAGTGGACAGCCACGACGGGAAACAAAACGGTTAAAAGCTGCCAGAAAATTGGATGTGGATAAGTCGGATGTTGCTTCAAGGTGAATTGCCTTTGTGGAAAAACAGACAAACACACACACATATCCTTTCTTAATCCGACAATATCTTCCAGTATAGCTCTTGATATCAAAAGGTCCTGCAAAATCCAAACCGGTATGTGTGAATGGTCGGGATATTTCACATCTTTCTGGAGGCAATGCAGCCATCAACTGCTTTTGGCATCTTTTCTTATATATGACACAGATCTTGCAATTTCGTATAATGGATTTTATAAGATTTTGAACCTTTGGTATCCAGTATTGTGTACGGACCAATCGGAGGACAAGTTGATTGCCCCCGTGTAGACTTATCAAATGGATATATTGGACTAATAGTTTGGAATATTGACAGTTGTATGGAACAATTATAGGATGTCTCTCGTTGTAGGATAACTCTGGACATACTTCAAGTCGACCGCAAATTCGCATTAGACCTTCAGAATCTAAGAAGGGATTCAAACTCAATAGTTTACTAGAAGAAGGAATCGGTCTTTGGATACTCAGCGCCATGTACTCATTTGGGTAAAATAGCCTTTGGTATATGGATATCAGCTTTGAGCGAACATGGATGATTTCTTGAGCTTCTATGACGTTACCATAACGTCTATTATTGGTCTTATATCGTGGATGAGTACCATTTATAAAACGATATACATACGCCATAATCCTTAGAGCTCTTGGGTAGGAAGAAAAATTCGTTAAGTAATCGTGGAAGTTTTCGAAATATGCAAAATGTGTCTTTACCGACTTCTTCTCTAATTCAGTTGGTTGGACATCTTGATTAGAGTAATTTTCCCAAGGAGTGTCAAATTCAGATAACCATGCAGGACCTCTCCACCAAAGATCATTTTGGATTAGATCCTGTGGATAGACACCTCTACTCGCGAGATCGGCGGGGTTGTCCTCTGAACTGACGTGGTGCCATTTTGGTGGATCGACAGTTTGGATGATTTTAGAAATTCGATTTGCCACAAAAGTATTCCAATGACATGGTTGTTTTGCTAACCATGAAATCACAATGGTGGAGTCCGTCCAGCAATGTAATGAGTGACGGTGAACGTCGAATTGAGGCACTAAATTGTCAATTAACTCAGCAAGGAGAGTAGCTGCACATAATTCCAGTCTAGGAATAGATAGGGACTTAATCGGTGCTACTTTCGTTTTGGAAGCCACTAAGTGGGTGTACACAGTAGTTGGAGAAACAATTCGAATGTATAGTACTGCGGCATAAGCCCTTTCTGATGCATCCGAAAACCCGTGGAATTCAATTTCATGGTCTGGGACAAAGTTAAACCAACGTGGAACACGAATCTCATTGATGGAAGAAAATGAAGACTGAAATGCTTTCCATAAGTCAATTGATTCTGGTGATATCTCTTCATCCCAACCCACTTTATCTAGCCATATTTTTTGCATAATTATCTTGGCTAATACAATGACCGGCGAAATCCAGCCAGCAGGATCAAATAGTCTTGATATTTGGGAAAGAACCTCTCGTTTGGTATAAGTATGGGGAGAAAATGCAATGGAGGAGAAATAAAACTGATCAGAATACGCATTCCAACGAATGCCTAACATTTTAGCTGCACAATGTGCGTTAAAGTCTAAAAAGCCATCATTAAGAAGATCATCGGGTGACAAGTCCGAGAGAATTGTTGTTGAATTGGAGGTCCATTTTCGCATGTTGAATCCTGCGGACTTCAGTGATAGGATTAATTCACGTACGGTTGAAATTGCTGTGTGTATGTCATGTGCCCCTGCAAGGGCATCATCCACATACATGCAATTCTTCAAAACATGACTAGCTAATGGATATGAATCATGGACGTCATTGGCTAGTTGAATCATCGTACGTATCGCAAGATACGGTGCACAGTTAACACCAAAGGTTACAGTTTTCAACTCGTAATCCTTTATTGGTTCAGTTGGATTCTGGCGGAACAGGATTCTCTGAAAGTGGGTGTGAGAAGGAGACACAAGGATTTGGCGATACATTTTCTCTATATCACCACTGAAAACATAGCGATAAAAACGCCACTTAAGGATGAGAATAGTCAAGTCGTTCTGTAAGGCTGGACCAGTATACAAAACGTCATTTAGACTTGTACCATTCGATGTTGCGTAAGAAGCATTGAAAACCACACGGACTTTAGTGGTAGAACTATCTGGCTTCACAACAGCATGATGCGGCAAATAGTAGTGATCGGGAAATTCTGAGATTGTAGGAGGTAGAACAGGAATCATATGTCCTAATTTGACGTACTCTTCAATATTAAGATCATATTCTCTTTTCAATTCTGGATTTTTTAGCAGACGACTTTCATTCCGAATATATTGGGCCATCGCACCTTTTCTCGACTGACCTAAGGTTAGTGAATCGGAATATTCGTCTTTAAACGGAAGCGAAACAGTATACCTTCCATTCCCATCTCTAGTTGTCGTTCTCTGATAAATTTCTTCACATTGTCTATCTGCTTTGGACATTACACGCTGTTGTGGAATATTCTCCACCTCCCAAAATTTCAGAAGACTTTTTTCTAAAGAAATTTCGCAGAAGTACGATACACATGTAGAGAAGGACTTTGGAGCTTTGGTTGGAATGGGGCCAGTGAGGATCCATCCGAATACGGTCTCCTGGGCGAATAAGGATCCGCAAATCGCTCGCTGGCACCCAGATAACATGACAGAAGGAAGTAAATCTGCGCCAATTAGGATATCAATCTTGGAGCTTCGGTAAAAATACGGGTCAGCTAAGTCTAACTTTGGTAGCGAATAGAGAATATCAGACCCTATTGTGCAGGTTGGAAGGTTATTAGAAAGATGAGGCACAATTAAGGCTGAAACATCGATCTCGAAAGCTTTATCCGCATAGGAGCCCAGGATAAAGCGACATTCTTTTTGAACAGCAGCTGAAACCGTGTTATTAAGGCCTGATATGATAGCGGATGTAGGTTTGGAAGGTAACCTGAGGGCATTGGCAAGGTTTTGAGATATAAAGGTACCTTCTGAACCTGAATCTATGAGGGCCCTCGCTATATAACCAACACCTGCATGAATAACTTTTACTACAGCGGTACCAAGCAAAACGCCGTTTGAATTAACCGCGAAACAATTTTGAATAACATCGGTTGAAGAGTTAGTGGACTGTATGGAAGAATTTGGAGAAGCTTGGAATGCACATGTCCTAGGCGTTTGAAGTGGTGTATTGGAAGCTGCAGGAGAAGTACTAACGGGTATATTTTGTTGCTCAGCATCCTTATGGAGGAGAGTATTATGTCGTTTTTGACATTTGAAGCAAGAATTTTTGCTTTTACAATTTTTGACAGCATGGGAGCTGGAAAAACAATTTAGACAGAGATTGCTGGCCTTTATTTCCGCCAATCTCTGTGCGTAATTAAATGCTAGGAACCGAGGACATTTCCTTATTATGTGGAATTCATTGGAACACAATCGACATTTAGTTTTGTTGACGTTGGTTTGGTATGTCTGAAGCCTGTCCTTCTGATTTTTTGTATTTAAAGGTTTGGACTTATCCCCTTTGGACTTGGAATCAGAAGAACTTCTCATTTCAGAGACAGCCTCCAATGTTCTATACCTGTTGGTAAGAAATATATCCAATTCAGACCATTTTGGAATGCTGGTTTTATCCGAGAGTGTTTGTTCCCATAAAGTTAAAGTAGAATCTGGAAGACAGTTGGAACAAATGAACACGAAAATCGGATTCCAGCTTTCAACGTCAACATCATAAAGCTTTAGAGTGGATATACAAGAATTGATATCTCTTTGAAGCTTCTTGATGGATATTGCAGTTTCTGTATGAATATTGACAAGTGAAAATAAATTCTTTAGTTGGCCATTAACCAGCACTCGTTTGTTCTCAAACCTGGAACATAGATTGTTCCACGCTAAGGTGAATCCGGAATTCGTCAAAGGACTTTTCCTAACAATGTCGTGTGCTTCACCTTTGGTCTTCTGACTTAGGTAGAACAATTTTTCTACTGGGCTTAATTTGGAATTGCGTATGCAAATGGCCGTAAACATGTCACGAAAGCTTGGCCAGGATTTGTAGTCCCCATGGAATGTGGATAACTCAATTGGAGGCAAGTTAAAAGAGTTACTGGACCGTAAACTTGGACTAGAAGAGGAAGGAGAGAGAGGTTCCAGAGCTTTATTGAGCTTTGAGATACAACGACAGTAAGTGGAGTAGGATTTTTTATATTTATCCTTTACTGTCGCTACCTCATTGGTTTCTCGATCATCAGACACCTCTTCATCTTCTTCTTCATTTTCCAAATCCGCCAGACATTGCTCATAAGCTTGTTTAAGATGTGACCATGTGGATTTCACCTCTTCAGTGTGGGTTTCCAGCAAACAACGAGTTGTTAGAGGAAACTCATTGGCAATAAGTGCCGCTTCAAATTCTACCAAGCTGTCAGCTAGGCGAATGAATTTGTCGAGTGACATGACTACAAGCAAGAAGTTTGGTGGATCAAAGGCAAGAAAATGAATGAATAAAGATTATTCAGATAAGTGGTTATATCGGAGTAGGCAACTAGGACTGGTGAAAGAAACAACAAGCTGAGTTCACCGTATGTTCCAAATTTGAAAATGATGCGCAAATTTGAAAATGATGCAAAAATAGCATAAAATGTCCTGGTATAAAGTACGGATACCAATTGAATGCTATTTTAGGAAAAACCAACTTGAAACGAACAGGAGATTGTTTTATGTATTATTATTAATTTCAAATTCCACTGGTGGAATATTTTTGTAATTTTATTGTATTTATTTTTTTTAATTACTTAATTATTTCCTTTAATTTGAGTTAAAGTTTTAATTATTACTATTTTTAATTCAAGTAGAAGTTTTTCTTTATTTTAGTATCAGTAGAATAGTATATTTCATTTCAATTAATTTTTTCCCAATAATTAACTAGTCTCTTGAGTTTAAAATTTCAATTAAATAATGTACTTGATTTTTTACTAATTATTAACTTTTTCTCAAATATCGATTAATTATTATTATTTTTTTTAACTTCAATTAAATAATTCTGAATTATTACAATTAATTTATTTAATTTTCAATATAAAGTGGAAATAACGACAAGTGTATAATTTTTTAATTATTGTGGAAAAGTGATATTTGGTACCACTGTGCGATGGTATCCAGATATAAATATTTTTATCTAATTGCTTCGAAATGTGCTTCAGATACATCACAAGCAAAAACACGACTTTGCCAAAGTAGAAAAGCAGCTGATCGTTCAAGAGTTCATTGAACTCAATGTAAGTGGAAAGAATTTGGAAGAATTGGAATAAATGGAATAATTTGGAATGATATGCTCCGCTCTGAGCAATCAATCCTCCGTTGGTATGTGTCGGACTCTCAAACAGCGAGAATGACACGTAAAAAATAAATAGAGAAAAGAACACAAATGTAACAACTGATTGAGTGGAGAACTCAAACTCTGCAGTAGTAGTTACACGGCAATGATACAACAACACGATTGAGTTGTAATCTCACCCACAATTGACTAGCGCATTCTCATTGGACATGCGCACTCAAAGCAGAGAATGTAAACATTGGTAGCAATTGGATGTATGTGGCTGAGGAAGAGAACGATGAGTTGAGCTTTAGTTTCAGCATGCACGAGAGAAGCGCATTCTCAGTGGACATGCGCATTCGAACAATAGAAAAGAAGAGAGTGATGCTGAAACTGAGTTAAGAGACGTGTGCAAGCTCTGATCACCACATACATGCACAAGAGTAGCATATGCTCATTCGGACCAATGAAGACGAAGAAAGGTAAGCTGAAAATAACTTAAGAGAACATGGCAAGCTTGGATCTCAACATCCATAAATAAGAGCATGTACTCAGTGGACATGCGCGCTGGGAATAAACATGAAGCTGAAAAAGAGAATGGAATGGACAATGCAAGACGAGTGAACAACAATATGGAAGAGATCATGCATGGAGGTTGCTCACTCCCATGTGTATTATGAGTGCCTGGATGATCATTGAGAAAGCACTTCTAATGTATTTTCAGGGTAAACCTGAAATGCATCTGGTACAACAGAGAGATGTTCCCATAAATAAATAGTGAACAGTGAGGCTGTCGCAGATAAATGTTATGACTCTGTTATTAACAGAGTTCTACAGAACACGGTTTTTAATTTAACAGCCTCGGATCTGTTACACTAAGGAGCAAATGTACCACTTATGTTCACACATATTTTAAACGAATTTTGCCCCTTTTTTTATTATTTTTTTTCCAACAAAATGTTTCCTTTTTACCGAAATTTTTAAGAACTTCCCACAGAGATTTTTTTTGTAGTCTCACTCAGGGCTATTTTTCAACACACAGGATATCAATATTTTTTTTTGTAAAAAACTTACTCACAATCCTCTTGTTGTATTAAGGCAGTCTCCTCTTAGTAAATCCTCTTAGTCTTCCTCTTAGTAAATCCACAATTCCTAGGTTGTCGATCTTCTCAGCTTAGTTATTTGGGGAATTAGCCAGGAATTTCCAGATATATAATTATTTTGAAGTTTATATTTTGGGGTGAAACACGACACGGCACTTTATATCAAATTGAGTGAATCTTTCGACTTCTTGTTGTGTACTGAAACGACGAAATTATTACAAGAGAAACGTACCTATGGAAATCAAAGGCTTCTGCAGCTGAATTCTCTGGAGAGCAGCTTGTCGATCCGGTTCGACGTGGACCAAAATGTTCAGGCAAACGGCTGAATTGCCTGGGAAAGCTGTGGATGTAGACAATTTACTCTCTGGAGCCCAAACAAAATCCAAGACCAGTTTTTATCTTGAACGTTATAACTAGCAGAAACGTAGAAGAGTATTAGAACTCAAATCCAATATAAATGAAACAAAAGCCTTTAACTTTCTTAGCTAAGAATTATATTTATTAGGATTTCACTGGATTTGACTAACAGCTTCAGAAGTCGAATTAGAACAGAATCCAAGATAATGCGGAAATTAGACTCCCAATATGGCCATTAGAGAAGGCCGATAAAAGAAAGTATGGAAATGGGAAAAGGAAAAACATAGCATATTTATCTTAACTTCGATAACAGTTCGAATGGATAGTACACTAACAATGGTGCTATTCATATTTAAGATACAATTTAAGAAAGTGAAAATGGTTTACGTTTTGACGTAAACACAAGTTAAAAAGCAGTAAGTTCGGACGGGCCGAACTTTGAATACCTTCCACTATTTGGAACGAATTTGAAAATTTTAAAAAAATAAAATCCTTAAAAAATTTAGTTAAAAATTTAAAAATACCAAATACAGCCGTTATATTGGGGTCTATACGACGAGGACCTACATTGGCATTGTTCGTCATAAGCCATTACCATATTGAAATAAACGGTGAATAATGTAGCTAAAATCATCAAAATATCGTATATAGGGAGGTACCATTAAATTGGAGCTGTGCGCACACCTGGACCTGCATAGACAATTTTCTGTCATAGGCAGTAGCATCCATTACGAACTTTAAATACCACGTCTCAAATAATTTCGGTGGGTATCGCACCTAAAATCGTCAAAATACCGAATATAGGAAGGTACCGTTATATGGGGGCTATATGAAAAAGTGGACCTACATGGCCCATTTACGACTTTAACCTGCCTACTGGAAAAATAAATATGTGTGCAAAAATTTTAGCCATCTATCTCAATTCATTCGAAAGATAGCGTGATTACAAGAGACAGACAGACGGACATGGCTAAATCGTCTTAGAATTTTACGCTGATCAAGAATATATATACATTGTTGGGTCTGACATGAGTATTTCGAGGAGTTACAAACGGAATGACAAAGTTAATATACCCCCCATTGTATGGTGGAGGGTATAAAAAGTTAAAAAACAGTAAGTTCGGTCGGGCAAAACTTTGAAAAAAAAATCCTTAAAAAATTCTGTTAAATTTTAAAAATACCGAATATTGCCGTTATATTGGGGTCTATACGACGTGGACCTACATAGGTATTGTTTGCCATTAGCCATTACCATATTCAAATTCGAAATTTGAAATAAACGGTGAATAATGTAGCTAAAATCATCAAAATATCGTATTTAGGGAGGTACCATTATATCGGAGCTGTGCGAAGACCTGGACCAGCATAGACAATTTTCTCTCACAGGCTGTAGCATCCATTACGAACTTCAAATACCACATCTCAAACAATTTCGGTGGGTATTGTACCTTAAATCGTCAAAATACCGAATATAGGGAGGTACTGATATATTGGGCCTATACGAAGACTTGGACCCGCACAGACACTTTTCTGTCACAGACTGTAGTTCCCATTACGAACTCTAAATGCGTAATTTGAAACAATTCTGGTGAATAATGGCGCTAAAATCATCAAAATACCGAATTTTGGGAGGCACCGTTATATGGGGAATATACGAAGACCTGTTGTTTTCCAACATCCACTAGGGAGAAAATGAAGTCGGCTTTATTTTTAATCAATAAAATCGTCCCAGTAGCTTATTTATGAGGAGGGAAAATTTGACGCGGTTTATCTACTTGATATCATAAATTTTGTTATATTAAATTTGCATTACATTGTTCCTATACCCTCAACCACTCTATGGAGGGTATTTAACTTTCATTCCGTTTGTTACTCCTCGAAATATTCATAATAGACCCTACAAAGTATATATATTCTGGATCAGCGTAAAATTCTAAGACGATCTAATGATGTCCGTCTGTCTGTTGTAATCACGCTATCTTTCGAACGAATTGAGAATTTAGAATACTTGCATAGTTTACCAGTAGGCAGGTTAACTTCGTAAACGGGCCATGCATCTTGCATTTGAAGTTCGTAATGGGTACCACAGTCTATGACAAAAATTTGTGTATGGAAGTCCAAGTCTTCGTACTCATTTTTGTTTATTTAACCTAGGTTTGGTGCGCAATTATTTAGATCAGAGAACAGCATTGATCCATTTGCAAAATCATGGCAATCTATATATATATATATATATATATATATATATATATATATATATATATATATATATATATATATACATAGATATGTATTAGGGCTATTTCTAAATGAGAGCAAATATATACCGTTTGTAACATCAATCATCCTAACAATAATATGAAAACCTGTGCAAAGTTCGAAAGACGCATATTAAATTAAATTAATTAAATTAATTAATTAAATATTAAATTTGTTGACCTCTATCGTAATTGCAGATGGTGAACGAAGAGGCTCATGGACATTATTTAACCAACAAAGATTTATACTCTTTAATATACTTTATGAGGTCCCTAACTTTTATAAATCGACGAAACTTTATTTATGATAGCTAAATTAAAGTCATATAGCCATCATATTGGATTTCAATTAAGAAATTACTATCCATCCTGAGGTCCAAAACTCAAAGAAATTTACTAGATATACAAAAAATCCATCCAATTGTAGTGGATACTACTTAAAAAAAAACACCGTTTGATTTATCTTTTTTTTTTTTTTGATACACTGTCTGTTTGCTTTTGCTCTCTCCATTCGACTGTCTGTCCAGCGACCGACGAGCAACAGAACAAGGCTCAATCTTTTATTAGGTACAATTATCGATAAATATTACAAACTAATGTGCTAGATAGTAATTAACGTTACGTGAATATGATTTATTATCTAAATGTCTTATGAACTAATGAGTATACTACAATTCGGCCGTCCTGACCATAAGAATCACCTGATTCTTTCGAAATCTACATCAGTATGTTATCACATTTTTTTTTACCTTGGAACCAGGGTTTTATATTATGAGCTGCCCAAACGCCTTTGTAGGGTATTTGCGTTTGCTGGAAACCGTCTACGTCTTCTAAAATATATGTACTTCGGTATTAGTTTTCTCGCTATCCCGGTTTTGCAGTCGAAGTTTCGGATAACTACATAATCTCCTACTTTATATTCAACCGGATTTTTCCGTTTCTCATTAGTAATTCTTTCATTGTACGATTGTGCTTGCATTTCTTTTTTATTTGCGTTTGTTCTAACCTCGTCAACATCTCGACGATTTTCGGGTAAAACATTTTTCTGTATTTCGTTTGTACATTTTCCTTTTTGATTTATTCCAAAAAGCATAACGCTTAGATGTTCATCTATCATTCTGTGAACGGTATTATTCATGGTAAATTCTGTAATTTCTATTATGTCACTCCAGCTTAAATTTGCATCTGTGTCTTTAATTTTTGCTATCATTGGCCCTAAATTTCTGTTAACCCTCTCGACTTGGCCATTAGCTTGTGGCGACCCTGTTGCGATTAAAATGTGCTTAATGTCATTTTCTTTCATAAATTGTGCGAAATCAGAGGAGGTGAAACACGTCCCTCTGTCCGATACTATATATGTCGGCCTACTGTAATATCTAAAGTACTCACTCAACGCCTTTATAGCCTCTTTTGTTGCTGTAGTCTTTGTGGGATATAGTTTTACAAATTTTGAACAAGCATCAACGACAACAAATAAATGCTTCTTCACGTCGTTGCCATGAATAGGTCCGTAATGATCTATATGAAGCATCTCGAAAGGTTTATCAGGCTTCGGTATATTATGAAGAAAACCTTCTTTCTTACCACTTTTACTAGAAAATGATATGCACTTTAAACAATTCTCGATGTGATTTTTCACTTTAACCTTCAGTTGTGGAAACCAGTAATGTTTTTCTATTAGATCAGTAACTTTATTAATACCAACGTGGCCCATCTCATCATGAAATTTGTACAAAACGTGTGACTCCATATCTAGCGGAACGTAAAATAATACTCTATTTTTACTAAGCTTCTTGTATAATACTCCATTTCTCATCTCATAATGTTTATGTTCTGTAGTTTGTAGTGTCTCCTTTAATTTCCTTATATTTGGGTCTCTATTTTGACATATAACTAAATTCTCTTCAAACGTGTTAGTTTCGATTATCATTATGTCTTGGCATCTGCTAAGTGCGTCGACATGTATCATGCGCTTTCCAGAGCGATGTTCCACGACATAATCGAAGTTTTGCATTTCTAAAGCCCACCGTGCTATTCTCGGGTTCAGATCTTTTTTACCTAAAGTCAACTTAAGTGAATTACAGTCTGTAATTATTTTGAACGGTCTCCCAAAGACTCTAAATCTCCTCAACGCATATATGATAGCTAGGGTTTCCAATTCATAACTATGAAATTTTGATTCAGATTCACTTGACCTCTTTGAAAAATAAAATACTGGATGATATTTTCCATCGCTTCCCTTTTGAACTAGTATTGCCCCATAACCTAGCGCACTGGCGTCACAGTGTAATTCTGTTTCAGCTAAAGGATCAAAAAGAGCTAGAACTGGGGATTCTAAAAGCTTGTTTTTCAGTAAGTCGAATGCTGTAAATTCTTCTAGACCAAATGAAAACTTCTTGTCTTTTTTGTGAGGTCGTATAACGGTTTTGCTATGATTGAAAAATCTTTTATAAAACAACGAAAATATGAGCACAATCCTAAAAAGCTTCGAACCGTGTGTACTTTATCTGGAACGGGGTAGTTTTTAATTGCCTCCAAACCTTTTTCATCTGCTCTAATACCTGACGAGTCTATATTGTAACCAAGATATTTAACATTATTCTGTAAGAACTCGCATTTATATAGTCGCAACTCTAATTTGTTTTTTTACTATCCGTTTCATAACCTCTTCCAATACCAAAAGGTGCTCAGGGATGTTATCGGTGGCTATCATAATGTCGTCAAGGTAAATTATAACTTTTCTATCTTTTACTAGATCTGCGAAGATTTTGTTAATGAACATTTGAAACACTGACGGAACATTTTTTAGGCCGAAAGGCATTCTGAGAAATTCAAATTGTCCCAGTGGTGTAATAAAGGAAGTAAATTTTACTGATTCTTCGTGCATGTGAACGTGGTAAAAGCCGTTCCGTAAATCTAGTTTTGTAAAAATTGTCTTTTTACATAAGGTTTCTAAAAGGTCATCTATCAGGGGTATAGGATAGTTATGTTTCATAGTCATTTTATTCAAGTGCCTAAAGTCTACGCACATTCTTAATTCACCCGTCTTTTTGCGTACTAATACTATCGGCGAGGTGTACTCGGATTCGCTAACTCTAATAATTTTATTCTCTAAAAGTTCGTCTATTATTTTCTGTAGCGCCTGTTTCTCAGCATACGCAAGTCTACGAGGTGGACAATTGAATGGTTGTAAATTATCTAAATTAATTTTCATTTCAAACTTAATTTCTGGTTCTTCAGGTCTTTCCAAATTTACATAAGTGTTTCGGAATATTTTCTCTAAGATAGATTTGACTTCGTGCGGTACATTTTCTTGAATATTTAAATTTATATCATTTTTATCTGTATAATTTTCTAATGCCATAATAGCTTTCTCAAATTCTGTATTTTCATCCAAATCAAATTCATTTTGTAATTCATGTACTTTGTTTTCTTTTTCTGATTCCCCAATCATAATTTTGCTATTTGTTATATTTAAAAAATCTCTTCCCAATAATATCGAATACTTCATGGATTTTGCATCCACCACAATCAGCTCAATTTCATAACAGCATTTATTGACTTCAATTAAAAATAAACATTTTCCGATTGTTTGTTTCAGTAAAATTTAATCCATAAAATGAGGTATTATTATCAAAATTAAGAATTTGGAATTCATTTGGAACCATATCCTCTTTAATCAAGCTGACTGACCCCATTGTATGGTGGAGGGTATAAAAAGTTAAAAAACAGTAAGTTCGGTCGGGCAAAACTTTGAATACCCTCCACCATTTGGAACGAATTTGGATATTTAAAAAAAATCCTTAAAAAATTCTGTTAAATTTTAAAAATACCGAATATTGCCGTTATATTGGGGTCTATACGACGTGGACCTACATAGGTATTGTTTGCCATTAGCCATTACCATATTCAAATTCGAAATTTGAAATAAACGGTGAATAATGTAGCTAAAATCATCAAAATATCGTATTTAGGGAGGTACCATTATATCGGAGCTGTGCGAAGACCTGGACCAGCATAGACAATTTTCTCTCACAGGCTGTAGCATCCATTACGAACTTCAAATAGCACATCTCAAACAATTTCGGTGGGTATTGTACCTTAAATCGTCAAAATACCGAATATAGGGAGGTACTGATATATGGGGCCTATACGAAGACTTGGACCCGCACAGACAATTTTCTGTCACAGACTGTAGTTCCCATTACGAACTCTAAATGCGTAATTTGAAACAATTCTGGTGAATAATGGCGCTAAAATCATCAAAATACCGAATTTTGGGAGGCACCGTTATATGGGGGATATACGAAGACCTGTTGTTTTCCAACATCCACTAGGGAGAAAATGAAGTCGGCTTTATTTAGTCTTTGTGGGATATAGTTTTACAAATTTTGAACAAGCATCAACGACAACAAATAAATGCTTCTTCACGTCGTTGTCATGAATAGGTCCGTAATGATCTATATGAAGCATCTCGAAAGGTTTATCAGGCTTCGGTATATTATGAAGAAAACCTTCTTTCTTACCACTTTTACTAGAAAATGATATGCACTTTAAACAATTCTCGATGTGATTTTTCACTTTAACCTTCAGTTGTGGAAACCAGTAATGTTTTTCTATTAGATCAGTAACTTTATTAATACCAACGTGGCCCATCTCATCATGAAATTTGTACAAAACGTGTGACTCCATATCTAGCGGAACGTAAAATAATACTCTATTTTTACTAAGCTTCTTGTATAATACTCCATTTCTCATCTCATAATGTTTATGTTCTGTAGTTTGTAGTGTCTCCTTTAATTTCCTTATATTTGGGTCTCTATTTTGACATATAACTAAATTCTCTTCAAACGTGTTAGTTTCGATTATCATTATGTCTTGGCATCTGCTAAGTGCGTCGACATGTATCATGCGCTTTCCAGAGCGATGTTCCACGACATAATCGAAGTGTTGCATTTCTAAAGCCCACCGTGCTATTCTCGGGTTCAGATCTTTTTTACCTAAAGTCAACTTAAGTGAATTACAGTCTGTAATTATTTTGAACGGTCTCCCAAAGACTCTAAATCTCCTCAACGCATATATGATAGCTAGGGTTTCCAATTCATAACTATGAAATTTTGATTCAGATTCACTTGACCTCTTTGAAAAATAAAATACTGGATGATATTTTCCATCGCTTCCCTTTTGAACTAGTATTGCCCCATAACCTAACGCACTGGCGTCACAGTGTAATTCTGTTTCAGCTAAAGGATCAAAAAGAGCTAGAACTGGGGATTCTAAAAGCTTGTTTTTCAGTAAGTCGAATGCTGTAAATTCTTCTAGACCAAATGAAAACTTCTTGTCTTTTTTGTGAGGTCGTATAACGGTTTTGCTATGATTGAAAAATCTTTTATAAAACAACGAAAATATGAGCACAATCCTAAAAAGCTTCGAACCGTGTGTACTTTATCTAGAACGGGGTAGTTTTTAATTGCCTCCAAACCTTTTTCATCTGCTCTAATACCTGACGAGTCTATATTGTAACCAAGATATTTAACATTATTCTGTAAGAACTCGCATTTATATAGTCGCAACTCTAATTTGTTTTTTTACTATCCGTTTCATAACCTCTTCCAATACCAAAAGGTGCTCAGGGATGTTATCGGTGGCTATCATAATGTCGTCAAGGTAAATTATAACTTTTCTATCTTTTACTAGATCTGCGAAGATTTTGTTAATGAACATTTGAAACACTGACGGAACATTTTTTAGGCCGAAAGGCATTCTGAGAAATTCAAATTGTCCCAGTGGTGTAATAAAGGAAGTAAATTTTACTGATTCTTCGTGCATGTGAACGTGGTAAAAGCCGTTCCGTAAATCTAGTTTTGTAAAAATTGTCTTTTTACATAAGGTTTCTAAAAGGTCATCTATCAGGGGTATAGGATAGTTATGTTTCATAGTCATTTTATTCAAGTGCCTAAAGTCTACGCACATTCTTAATTCACCCGTCTTTTTGCGTACTAATACTATCGGCGAGGTGTACTCGGATTCGCTAACTCTAATAATTTTATTCTCTAAAAGTTCGTCTATTATTTTCTGTAGCGCCTGTTTCTCAGCATACGCAAGTCTACGAGGTGGACAATTGAATGGTTGTAAATTATCTAAATTAATTTTCATTTCAAACTTAATTTCTGGTTCTTCAGGTCTTTCCAAATTTACATAAGTGTTTCGGAATATTTTCTCTAAGATAGATTTGACTTCGTGCGGTACATTTTCTTGAATATTTAAATTTATATCATTTTTATCTGTATAATTTTCTAATGCCATAATAGCTTTCTCAAATTCTGTATTTTCATCCAAATCAAATTCATTTTGTAATTCATGTACTTTGTTTTCTTTTTCTGATTCCCCAATCATAATTTTGCTATTTGTTATATTTAAAAAATCTCTTCCCAATAATATCGAATACTTCATGGATTTTGCATCCACCACAATCAGCTCAATTTCATAACAGCATTTATTGACTTCAATTAAAAATAAACATTTTCCGATTGTTTGTTTCAGTAAAATTTAATCCATAAAATGAGGTATTATTATCAAAATTAAGAATTTGGAATTCATTTGGAACCATATCCTCTTTAATCAAGCTGACTGACCCCATTGTATGGTGGAGGGTATAAAAAGTTAAAAAACAGTAAGTTCGGTCGGGCAAAACTTTGAATACCCTCCACCATTTGGAACGAATTTGGATATTTAAAAAAAATCCTTAAAAAATTCTGTTAAATTTTAAAAATACCGAATATTGCCGTTATATTGGGGTCTATACGACGTGGACCTACATAGGTATTGTTTGCCATTAGCCATTACCATATTCAAATTCGAAATTTGAAATAAACGGTGAATAATGTAGCTAAAATCATCAAAATATCGTATTTAGGGAGGTACCATTATATCGGAGCTGTGCGAAGACCTGGACCAGCATAGACAATTTTCTCTCACAGGCTGTAGCATCCATTACGAACTTCAAATACCACATCTCAAACAATTTCGGTGGGTATTGTACCTTAAATCGTCAAAATACCGAATATAGGGAGGTACTGATATATTGGGCCTATACGAAGACTTGGACCCGCACAGACACTTTTCTGTCACAGACTGTAGTTCCCATTACGAACTCTAAATGTGTAATTTGAAACAATTCTGGTGAATAATGGCGCTAAAATCATCAAAATACCGAATTTTGGGAGGCACCGTTATATGGGGGATATACGAAGACCTGTTGTTTTCCAACATCCACTAGGGAGAAAATGAAGTCGGCTTTATTTTTAATCAATAAAATCATCCCAGTAGCTTATTTATGAGGAGGGAAAATTTGACGCGGTTTATCTACTTGATATCATAAATTTTGTTATATTAAATTTGCATTACATTGTTCCTATACCCTCAACCACTCTATGGAGGGTATTTAACTTTCATTCCGTTTGTCACTCCTCGAAATATTCATAATAGACCCTACAAAGTATATATATTCTGGATCAGCGTAAAATTCTAAGACGATCTAATGATGTCCGTCTGTCTGTTGTAATCACGCTATCTTTCGAACGAATTGAGAATTTTGAATACTTGCATAGTTTACCAGTAGGCAGGTTATCTTCGTAAACGGGCCACGCATCTTGCATTTGAAGTTCGTAATGGGTATTACATTCTATGACAAAAATTTGTGTATGGAAGTCCAAGACTTCGTACTCATTTTTGTTTATTTAACCTAGGTTTGGTGCGCAATTATTTAGATCAGAGAACAGGATTGATCCATTTGCAAAATCATTGCAATCTATATATATATATATATATATATATATATATATATATATATATATATATATATATATATATATATATATATATATATAAATAAATATATTTTTGTTCTTCGTTGGTAATGGAATCAGTTGAGAACGGTTGAACCGATTTGAATTGTTTTCAAAATTTCTTTTGGTAATTTGTAATTACAGTGGAAACGTTTTCATAACAAATGTTGAGAAGAATCTCTATAAAAATAGTGGAAATGAAAACATTGATTTTTCTATTGTGATATAGAGTTTTGTGTAGAATAGTTTCAAAATGCCTCTTGAAATTTTAAAAAAGAAAAAATCGAGACATTTTGCATATTTTCTATAGATGCCATTATATGGTTGCTATACCAACGCTGTTTTTTCCAACCAATGCTGGTATATTCAATTTTGATTGAAAAATACTTTTCAAAGCATCAAAACATTAAAATTCTCAACGTACTTTTAAATTGAGGCTATGCCTAATGGGGACCAATAGTAGCCAGTTATTGTCGGCATTGATTTCTCAACATCGAAAACTTCAAATGTCAAGTTACAGATAATTCTGTAGAAATTGTAACAAAACCATGCAAATGGACGAATTTTTAGTGGTATTGTTTTACCTAAACGGAACGGATATATTTTAACTAGTTTAAATTTTAATCTAAATATTTCGCCTTTATTGCGATTTCAACGAACGAACGGCCGCATACACAGACGGATATAATTTAATTGACTGGTAAAATCTAAATACCTTACAACATGATCTTCTAAAAGTTACGAATTCTAAGAATTCTTGCTAAGACCTTTATAGTACTGATAACTGAGATTTGAAAATTTAATTAAATACGATGAAATAATAAATAAAAAGAGGCACATTTGGTCGACGAATATTAGAAGATAATATTATATTAGGGCTATTTCTAAATGAGAGCAAATATATACCGTTTGTAACATCAATCATCCTAACAATAATATGAAAACCTGTGCAAAGTTCGAAAGACGCATATTAAATTTGTTGACCTCTATCGTAATTGCAGATGGTGAACGAAGAGGCTCATGGACATTATTTAACCAACAAAGATTTATACTCTTTAATATACTTTATGAGGTCCCTAACTTTTATAAATCGACGAAACTTTATTTATGATAGCTAAATTAAAGTCATATAGCCATCATATTGGATTTCAATTAAGAAATTACTATCCATCCTGAGGTCCAATTGTAGTGGATACTACTTAAAAAAACACCGTTTGATTTATCTTTTTTTTTTTTGATACACTGTCTGTTTGCTTTTGCTCTCTCCATTCGACTGTCTGTCCAGCGACCGACGAGCAACAGAACAAAGCTCAATCTTTTATTAGGTACAATTATCGATAAATATTACAAACTAATGTGCTAGATAGTAATTAACGTTACGTGAATATGATTTATTATCTAAATGTCTTATGAACTAATTAGTATACTACAATTCGGCCGTCCTGACCATAAGAATCACCTGATTCTTTCAAAATCTACATCATTATGTTATCACATTTTTTTTTACCTTGGAACCAGGGTTTTATAATATGAGCTGCCCAAACGCCTTTGTAGGGTATTTGCGTTTGCTGGAAACCGTCTACGTCTTCTAAAATATATCTGTCATTATCTAAAATCGTAGTTATCTGGTATATTCCCTTGTACTTCGGTATTAGTTTTCTCGCTATCCCGGTTTTGCAGTCGAAGTTTCGGATAACTACATAATCTCCTACTTTATATTCAACGGGTTTTTCCGTTTCTCATTAGTAATTCTTTCATTGTACGATTGTGCTTGCATTTCTTTTTTATTTGCGTTTGTTCTAACCTCGTCAACATCTCGACGATTTTCGGGTAAAACATTTTTATGTATTTCGTCTGTACATTTTCCTTTTTGATTTATTCCAAAAAGCATAACGCTTAGATGTTCATCTATCATTCTGTGAACGGTATTATTCATGGTAAATTCTGTAATTTCTATTATGTCACTCCAGCTTAAATTTGAATCTGTGTCTTTAATTTTTGCTATCATTGGCCCTAAATTTCTGTTAACCCTCTCGACTTGGCCATTAGTTTGTGGCGACCCTGTTGCGATTAAAATGTGCTTAATGTCATTTTCTTTCATAAATTGTGCGAAATCAGAGGAGGTGAAACACGTCCCTCTGTCCGATACTATATATGTCGGCCTACTGTAATATCTAAAGTACTCACTCAACGCCTTTATAGCCTCTTTTGTTGCTGTAGTCTTTGTGGGATATAGTTTTACAAATTTTGAACAAGCATCAACGACAACAAATAAATGCTTCTTCACGTCGTTGCCATGAATAGGTCCGTAATGATCTATATGAAGCATCTCGAAAGGTTTATCAGGCTTCGGTATATTATGAAGAAAACCTTCTTTCTTACCACTTTTACTAGAAAATGATATGCACTTTAAACAATTCTCGATGTGATTTTTCACTTTAACCTTCAGTTGTGGAAACCAGTAATGTTTTTCTATTAGATCAGTAACTTTATTAATACCAACGTGGCCCATCTCATCATGAAATTTGTACAAAACGTGTGACTCCATATCTAGCGGAACGTAAAATAATACTCTATTTTTACTAAGCTTCTTGTATAATACTCCATTTCTCATCTCATAATGTTTATGTTCTGTAGTTTGTAGTGTCTCCTTTAATTTCCTTATATTTGGGTCTCTATTTTGACATATAACTAAATTCTCTTCAAACGTGTTAGTTTCGATTATCATTATGTCTTGGCATCTGCTAAGTGCGTCGACATGTATCATGCGCTTTCCAGAGCGATGTTCCACGACATAATCGAAGTTTTGCATTTCTAAAGCCCACCGTGCTATTCTCGGGTTCAGATCTTTTTTACCTAAAGTCAACTTAAGTGAATTACAGTCTGTAATTATTTTGAACGGTCTCCCAAAGACTCTAAATCTCCTCAACGCATATATGATAGCTAGGGTTTCCAATTCATAACTATGAAATTTTGATTCAGATTCACTTGACCTCTTTGAAAAATAAAATACTGGATGATATTTTCCATCGCTTCCCTTTTGAACTAGTATTGCCCCATAACCTAGCGCACTGGCGTCACAGTGTAATTCTGTTTCAGCTAAAGGATCAAAAAGAGCTAGAACTGGGGATTCTAAAAGCTTGTTTTTCAGTAAGTCGAATGCTGTAAATTCTTCTAGACCAAATGAAAACTTCTTGTCTTTTTTGTGAGATCGTATAACGGTTTTGCTATGATTGAAAAATCTTTTATAAAACAACGAAAATATGAGCACAATCCTAAAAAGCTTCGAACCGTGTGTACTTTATCTAGAACGGGGTAGTTTTTAATTGCCTCCAAACCTTTTTCATCTGCTCTAATACCTGACGAGTCTATATTGTAACCAAGATATTTAACATTATTCTGTAAGAACTCGCATTTATATAGTCGCAACTCTAATTTGTTTTTTTACTATCCGTTTCATAACCTCTTCCAATACCAAAAGGTGCTCAGGGATGTTATCGGTGGCTATCATAATGTCGTCAAGGTAAATTATAACTTTTCTATCTTTTACTAGATCTGCGAAGATTTTGTTAATGAACATTTGAAACACTGACGGAACATTTTTTAGGCCGAAAGGCATTCTGAGAAATTCAAATTGTCCCAGTGGTGTAATAAAGGAAGTAAATTTTACTGATTCTTCGTGCATGTGAACGTGGTAAAAGCCGTTCCGTAAATCTAGTTTTGTAAAAATTGTCTTTTTACATAAGGTTTCTAAAAGGTCATCTATCAGGGGTATAGGATAGTTATGTTTCATAGTCATTTTATTCAAGTGCCTAAAGTCTACGCACATTCTTAATTCACCCGTCTTTTTGCGTACTAATACTATCGGCGAGGTGTACTCGGATTCGCTAACTCTAATAATTTTATTCTCTAAAAGTTCGTCTATTATTTTCTGTAGCGCCTGTTTCTCAGCATACGCAAGTCTACAAGGTGGACAATTGAATGGTTGTAAATTATCTAAATTAATTTTCATTTCAAACTTAATTTCTGGTTCTTCAGGTCTTTCCAAATTTACATAAGTGTTTCGGAATATTTTCTCTAAGGTAGATTTGACTTCGTGCGGTACATTTTCTTGAATATTTAAATTTATATCATTTTTATCTGTATAATTTTCTAATGCCATAATAGCTTTCTCAAATTCTGTATTTTCATCCAAATCAAATTCATTTTGTTATTCATGTACTTTGTTTTCTTTTTCTGATTCCCCAATCATAATTTTGCTATTTGTTATATTTAAAAAATCTCTTCCAAATAATATCGAATACTTCATGGATTTTGCATCCACCACAATCAGCTCAATTTCATAACAGCATTTATTGACTTCAATTAAACATAAACATTTTCCGATTGTTTGTTTCAGTAAAATTTAATCCATAAAATGAGGTATTATTATCAAAATTAAGAATTTGGAATTCATTTGGAACCATATCCTCTTTAATCAAGCTGACCGGGCTTCCAGAATCTATGAGGCATTCTAAAGAAAAACTAAAATTAGGTTTGTTATGTAATCTTAATAAGAAATATCTTACATAATCATTTGTTTCGCTTTGTTTCTTCTTGTTAAGGCTGCAGTTTGAAACCATATGATCTTTGCTTCCACACGCATAGCATGTACCTGGTTGCCGACGGGGTTTGCCGCAGTCCACAGCATAATGACCAAGGCTATTGCAGTTGTAACATCTTACAACAAGCTTCGTTGTCGTTGTTGCTGTAGATTTTGTTGTGACTGCCATGGCAGTATTTGTTTTCGGCAATTTGACATTCACCAAGGCTTTATACAAATCTCTAGTATTTTTATGTTGTTGCATTGACACTTGCGTTTTAATCTGTAGATTTGTTATCCCATCTATTATGTATTCTAGCAACTCTTCATCGTCCATCTCTAACTTGTTGGCAAGCAACATTTTTCCATTAAAGTAATCTGTAAAGTTTTCATTCTGTTGCCATTTACGTTGTTCGAATTTGCGTCGTCTTTCTAACTTTGTGTCGTTTGTTCCAAACGTCAAGCAGAATTCTTGAAGTAAGTTGTCTACATCTTCACAAGCAGTGTTGCGCCTGGAATGCAACCAAGACTTAGCTTTTCCAACAAGTTTCATCGCAAACAATGTGCGCAACATGTTGTCATTGAACTGATATGTTTTTTGGATGTCTCGAAGTTATGTTGTCCAAAATGTTGCATCACTTGTTCCATCGTAATCTGCCATAAAGTTGCTGACAAGATCAATCGACACTCCACTGGCACCGTGTTCTCTTATTTCTAGCCTCTTCTTTAACAATTCATTTTCTCTTGTTAGTAATCCATGCTCACGTCGCAGCAACTCATTTTCTCTTCTTAATATGTTGGCTTCTCTTTCGATGAATTCTTGTTCTGTCGACGATTTGGTACTGCTGCTGACGGTAATAGAAGTTCTCGGACAGTATTCATTGTTGTGTTGCTTTGAGTTTTTAGAGCCTACATTTTGCATAGTTCTTTCCTCCGAGTTATTGTTGTTCTGCAATTCTGCTGTATGGTTGTCGTCGTTATTATTTTTCAGCATGGCAGTAGGGTTCTGTATGTTTGCTTGTTCTTTATTTTGCAGCGGTACTTTTGAATTTTCTGCATTTTTTAATTTCTCCTCACTTTTTGATTTCTGTAATTTTTGTTGCTGTTCATTATGTAGCGGTACTGTTGTCATTGTCATTGTCATCACGGTCATCGATTTGGTGCAAAAGGCCACTTAAATATGTAACTTGATCTTCTTCCTCTTCCACAGTTTGTATAACTTTTTCTAGATCATCCGCTGATACGTTTTTGATACGTTGTATTAAAACTCTTTTTGTGCCTTCAGCAGATAAACTGAGCTGTTTGCACACACATTGTAATGAGGCAATGGATAGTTTTTCTAAATGAGCCAGATTGTCCATTTTTCACACTCTATATTCTTTTCTATTTTATGGTTTTGTATGTCTATAATTTGTTTTATTTAATAGTTATTGTTATGTGGCAGGTAAGGCCCACTTCTGATATTTGTAGTGGATACTACTAAAAAAAACACCGTTTGATTTATCTTTATTTTTGATGCACTGTCTATTTGCTTCCGCTCTCTCCATTCGACTGTCTGTCCAGCGACCGACGAGCAACAGAACAAGGCTCAATCTTTTATTAGGTACAATTATCGATAAATATTAGGAACTTATGTGCTAGATAGTAATTAACGTAACGTGAATATGATTTATTATCTAAATGTCTTATATATATATATATATATATATATATATATATATATATATATATATATATATATTACCAACGAACAACAACTGAATAAAACATATATATATATATATATATATATATATATATATATATATATATATATATATATATATATATATATATATAGATAGATTAAAAAGTAGTCATAATCAGTTCCCCTGCCCCAAATACATACTTAAGGTTGCATGGAAAGTCAACAGTAGCTTGTGTAATAATTTCCAAACCGATTGTTAACACATACGTACCTACATACATATTTATATTTAAGTTGTATTTTAGTTGTGACGTATTTACAGCTTTATTCTAGTTTGTAAATTCAGCTTTTTCATGTAAGCCATTTATTAACGTTTATTTAGGTTCATTGACTATTTGCAATATTTAACAATTTCATTTATTCACTTTGTATTAATAATATTTGACCTAGTTTTACTTTATGCAATTCATCAATTATGCTAAGAAATTATTTGTACAAAAGAATGAAAATAATAAAGAGTTAATCAGTTGTCTTTTATGAAGCGGCCATAACCAATTTGGGTTTATTTAATAAACATTGTCTTTCCTTCAAGTTTATGTGCTTGTAAGGAAAATTTTAAGGACTGTAAATGTCAGTTCAAATTTATGTGTTTGAACTTAATCCCACTAGGTCCGATTTATATTAACATTTTTTGGTGACCCCGACGTGATCCTTTTACCCCACAAGTGGTAAAGGATTTGAATCGTAATACGCGTTCGTTTACACACATCCTTTTACCTCACAAGTGGTAAAGGATTTTGGTCGTTATGCGCGTTCGTTAACACACATTCTATTACCCCACAAGTGGCAAAAGAGGTTGATCGTGATACGTATCGTTAAACACAGCCTTTTGCCCCACAAGTGGTAAAGGACTTGGCAACATATATCCGGTTTTGTCAGGTGTGGTACACACGCATCTTGTACACAAATTTCTTTGGAAATTTAAATCTCAACAATCGTACTGAGTTTAAATATTAACAATAGTCCAACAAGAAGTAAGGGGCAGTAATTTCGAGAAATTCATAGCGATCATTAAGAAGGCACCTCTTGAAAGAAGAACTGAGGAGTTTTACATTGGCAAGCGTAAGGAGCTAGAGCAGCTTTGGCAGACGTTTGAAACGGCAGAAAACCAGATCCGCAAAGATTCATCATTGGGAGAGGATGATCCGTATATAGCGGAGACTCTGTACCAGGCCATAGGAGAAAAGTTCAATGCAACAGTGGACTATATAAAGGCGGAGTTGGAGAAGCTGAAGTCTGCCAAGGTCAATCCAGATAAACCTGCAAAGACATGATCGCCAGAAAATGATTCAGAACCCCAAGCATCAGCCCAGGTTAAGGAACCTGCGTCTGCTCAAGTTTTCTGAACCAGCCAACAGGAACCTCATCAACCGCTTCTATCAAAGCTATGCATGATACGGCGAGGAATGTATGCTAGCCCTGAACAACCTGGATATTGATACTTCGTCGTGGGACGCGCTATTGATCCAATTGATTACGAAGAAGTTGGATCATACCGAAAAGGCCGAAGGAGGTCCCTTCCATGAAAGAACTGTTTGCATTTTTGGAATTGCAGTTTGAGTCGATGGAATCGATTGGGAAAGTGGCAACTGCTCACAAAGGTTCAAGCAAAGCTGTTTCGTCCATAACATCAATGGAGAATCACAGTAATTGTAAGCTATGCAAAAATGATCAACATCGTCTTTATCAGTAAGCAATTCTTGGCGATGTCGGAATCTGAAAGACTCCAATGGATACAACAACATAAAATGTGCGTGAACTGATTTAAGGCTGATCGTATAGCGAAAAACTGCACATCTGGTAACTGCAAGAAATGTAATAATAAACACTATACGTTGTTACATTTATCAAGGAGATCTCAATCATCATCAACGGGCTTGAATCAAACGTCAACCACAAGTAGCAATCATACACCGGTCAATACTGCTGTAATTTCTTCGGCATCAGCAGAAGATCAGAAGAACGTAATTCTTGCCACTGTTGTATGTCAGGCGAGTTCAGAGCTGTGCTTGATTCCGGTTCACAAGTAAATATTGTTACAAAACGGCTGAATAAAAGGTTATCAATTGCAACAACAGAGACCTCTTTGTCTATTGACGGAGTTGGAAAAATCCAGATGAAGGCTTATCATCGTGTGAACATGCAAATGTTGTCTAACAAATCTGGATTTCCATCTTATTTGGAAGCATATATTTTACCAACGATTATACCTGCACAACCGAATCACGATTTGGACATATCTAACTGTCAGATTCCAACGAACATTAAATTGGCGGATCCAAATTTTAATATTCAAGGAAAAATCGACATCCTACTCGGGGCGGAGTTTTACTTCAGCCTAATGCAACCGGGTACAATAAAACTGAATAATAATCAACCAATTCTGCAGAATACTGCGCTTGGCTGGATTGTAGGCGGCTTAATAAAACAATCATCAACGAACGTCACATCAGCAGCGCTAACATGTGCAATTTTCGATAGTGAAACTTCACTGGCACAAGCAATTGAGAGGTTATGGAAACTCGAGGAAGTAGCATCAACAGAAAGGGTAAAGGGTCTCCGCTGGAAACCCGCTGCGATTCTCATTATAATCAGCATGTCCCGAAAGATCAGAGCGGTCGATTCATTGTTAGTCTTCCTTTCCAAGAATCTCCAACAACATTGGGAAAATCTCATGCGATGGCGTATAACCTGTTCATGAGTCTTGAACGTCGGCTTCTTCAGAAGGATGTTATCCGCATGCAATACATCAAGTTCATGTAGGAATATGAAATGCTAGGACACATGCAGAAAATTGACGTGAATATAGTGTCAAAACCTAAATATTTCATTCCGCATCACTGTGTCCTGAAACCAGATAGTACCACGACAAAATTAAGGGTGGTATTTGATGCATCCGCGAAAACGTCATCGGGTCATTCGTTAAATGACTTAATGTACACAGGACCAACTGTGCAAAGCGAACTGTTCTCTATCCTGCTACGGTTTCGATTACCAAAGTTTGTATTCACAACTGACATTGAAAAAATGTATAGACAAATCTTAATTCACCCCGATGATCAGAAATATCAACTTATCATTTGGAGGGATCGAGAACAGGGATCGCACCCAGTTAGCTATTACAAGCTCAATACTGCTACATATGGAAATCGTGCAGCAGCATACCTTGCCACAAAGTGTCTACAGAAAATCGCAGACGATAACTTGGATCGCTATCCCCTTGGTTCAGAAATGCTAAAAGAACTTTTATATGGACGATGGTCTCGGTGGTTCTGATAGCTTCAACATAGCGATGGAGACGCAAAAGGAATTGATAATCATTTTGAAAAAGCACGGCTTCAACTTAAGAAAATAGTAGTCAAACAGTCCAAGATTGCTAAAGGATATACCTTATAGTGATCGGGAAGTCAATCTAGATTTTGATGAAAGCAAAACGATAAAGACTTTTTGACTATTTTGGATGCCTAAGGCCGACCATTTTTGCGTATTGATCATTGTCAAGTAATAACGGAACGATCAGTTACGTCTGAGCTAGCGAAACTCTTTGATCCACTTAGTCTGCTTGCACCAATTATTGTAAAAGCAAAGATGTTTATCCAGCAGCTGTGGCAACATGCATTAGGATGGGATGAACGGAAATTGTCCTTGCCTGGATAAAATCCCAGTCAACCTTATATAAGACATTTGTGGCAAATAGGGAGTCAGACATTCAAACATTGTCATTACCAGAGCAATGGAAGCACGTTCCGTCAAAGGAGAATCCTGCCGACATGCTTTCTCGAGGCCTGCAACCAGTAGACCTAGATAAGAGCCGATTATGGTTTCATGGTCCAGTTTTTCTTCACGGAAAGGAGGAGTTGTGGCCTGCTAAATGTCCTCCTCAAAATGCTCTTACCAATAACATGGAGCTAAAGGTTGCCGCTACGACTGCTATAGTAACCTCTGACATCCACTTTATAGATGGAATCGATCACAAAAATTCCTTCAGGAGACTACAAAGGATTGTGTCATACGTCCTCAGATTCATAAGAAATGCAAAGGTCTCAGCGGCCCAGAAGTAAGGCCCCTAACCCTGAGGAGTTAGATGACTCCCTCCGGTTAATTACTCATGCTATACAATCGGCAGAATTCGCAACTGAAATAAAAGAGTTGAAAGCTGAGAAGCAAATTAGCAAACACAGCTCTCTATGCAGCCTGTTGCCGTACTTGGATGAAGAAGGTGTCCTTCGCGTAGGTGGAAGATTGGAACATTCTATGCTTCAATCGGAGGCAATAATATTGCCATATAACGGTCCATTAGTAAAGTTATTATTTACGATGATTCATGAAGAAAACAAACATTGTGGACCTCAAGCGGTGTTAAACACAATAAGACAACGATTTTGGCCAATCAGAGGGAAAATAACTGCCACATCAACGATTCAAAAATGTATAAGGTGCACCAGAGCACGACCCCAGCTGTATCAACAAATAATGGGATAGCTGCCAGCAACAAGAGTAACTTCCGCAAGGCCATTTATAAACTCTGGAGTTGACTATTGTGGGCAATTTTGGATACATTACAAAGTGAGGGGTAAGCGACCAACCAAGGCTTATGTAGCTGTCTTCTGCTGCTTTGCGACAAAGGCAGTTTACCTAGAACTTGTGTCTGATTTATCCACAGAAGCTTTTATTGGCGCACTTTAACGCTTCATTGCGCGGCGTGGACACTGCCAAAAAATATTGTGACAATGCTACGAACTTCGTTGGAGGCAAGAATAATTTAGCGGAGCTATCTGAAAATATATATTCGGATAAAGCGCAAGAATCAAGTTTTTCAACCTCAAGCGCTAAAGGCATTCACTTTCATTTCATCCCACCAAGAGCACCGAATTTCGGAGGTTTATGGGAAGCAGCAGTGAAGTCCGCGAAACGCCTCTTGGTACGTAGCGTGTCAACGGAAAACCTAACACATGAGGAATTGGAAACGATCATAATCGGGATAGAAGCAATCCTAAATTCCCTGCCGCTCACGCCTTTGTCAAACGATCCTGATTGTCTTGAAGCACTGACACCAGGACACTTTTTAAGGCTTCGGGGAGGCTTTAACTACACAAGTAGACAGCAGAGCAGAATCTGTTAAGACCTCTAGCACATCTTATTGGAAGCTGCTCTCACATATCAAGCAGCAGTTCTGGAGAAGATGGTCGGATGAATACCTCCACGAACTGCAACAACGGAACAAATGGAGGAGAAAGATGAACAATCTTCGGAAAGGTGATATGGTCATCATCAAGGAAGATAATTTACCGACGATGAAGTGGCCATTGGGAAGAATTCTCAATGTGTTCGCTGGTGACGATGGAGCTGTATGAGTTGCTGATGTGAAAACATCAACTGGAGTATACAAATGGGCCATTCAGAGGCTGGCTCCACTGTTTCCAGAGGAGCATAGTGAATTATCCACAGACCAGACAACGCAGGGTGACATCGGCTCTTCTAGGCAAGAGGAAGATGGGAAAGATACCATCCCGAGTAAAAGAATGAAGATCGCAAATAGCCCCATAATGCTATCAGTAATATTAGCCTTGCTTCTAATGCCTGTGGTCCTATGCGACATTCTGAAAATAACGCAATTTCACAATGATCCGGGATTATGTTTTGAAGGCTTGGAAACAGTGTAACTTAACGCGGCAGAATGGAAAATGTTGGTGTATTGCGATTTAACGCCTTTTACATCAGAAATAAAGACACTTTCAACCGGTTTACAATCGCTGCAGCAGATGTGTCCTGTAATTCAGCAACACGAGATGTGTGACATGTTCGTGAGCAATCTCAAACACATAAAAAATGAACTACTACAGGAAAATGAGTTATTTACCAACAGATGGTTTAAAAGATCTCCATTCAATATAGTCGGCAATATTGTTCGTTCCCTTTTTGGTGCCCTTGATGCTGATTATGCGGAAGAAATGTCTAAAACCATTAGCAAGGCAAGAATCGATCACATATCGAAAGCCCAAACTTCAATAGTTGACTCTACCATTAATGTCATAAAACAGGATGAGATCGGCAATCAACAAAAGATATAAGAGATCTCAGAAATGGTTGAGAAATAAGCAAAAAAATAATGGCAAAATAAGTCCACTTTTACTGTCTCCTCATCAATTGAGAGAAGAAATTAACATAATCAAGGCTAATCTTCCAATTTCGCATGCTTTACCAACGGACAATGAAAACTTGATTAAACTCTATAAACTTATGAGCGTCAAGGGTGCAGTGACAAAGCATGAAGTCATCTTCGAGGTCAGGATACCCTTAGTCAATTAACAGTTTTTTGAACTATTCAAGGTAGTACCCGTTCCAACAATAAGGAATGACACTGTAATAGCCATTAAGCCAGAAAAGTCATACTTGGCTACAGATGCGCACAGAGACGAATACATACTTTTCCAACCTGAGGACATATCAAGATGCCTTAAATCAAAGAATGACGAATACATATGTAGAAATCACCGTTTCAAACTCCGGAGGAACGCAGTCGCCAACTCCTGTGAAGTCAACATTTTTAATAATCATTCAACTGCCAATTGCAATCTCAACAAGATTATTGGAAATACTGTATGGAGCCAATTTCATCATCAAAATAGATGGATCTTCGCTACTACTGTCGATGTTGAATCTTCTATTGTAGGCGGTACGGAGACAAATCTTATCATCATCAAGTATGCCGGAATAATGGAAATGGGTTCCAACTGTGTCATGAAGAACCATTTTGTTACCATACATGGACATTTTGAACCCTCAAATAGCATACACACTTCATATGTGAGATTAAAAGACATCCTTTTTATAAGTCCATCACAGGAAAAAGATTTTAACGCTCACAAACACTACTTTTTACAAGGTTCATCTGGAAGTATTGGATAATATACAACGGCAGTTGAATGAATCAACTCTTAAGCATTTGCCACAACTTATCCACTCCACCACTCTTCACCATCATGCAGTTAGCTACACCTCGTTATGTTGCTGCATTATTATTCTGCTTGGTCTGCTGAGTTGGAGAATGCATTTAAGGTTCAACAAACCAGCTCAATTTACACCTACTCCAGCTGTAAGAATTCACCAATCAGCGACAAATGGCTCCGTTTCTGCTTGAATACTGTCAACGCGGCGGAGAATGTTAACACATACGCATCTATGTACATATTTATATTTAAGTTGTATTTTAGTTGTGACGTATTTACAGCCGTATTCTAGTTTGTTAATTCAGCATTTTTATGTAAGCCATTTATTAACGTTTTTTTAGGTTCATTGACTATTTGCAATATTTAACAATTTCATTTATTCACTTTGTATTAATAATATTTGACCAAGTTTTACTTTATGCAATTCATCAATTATGCTAAGAAATTATTTGTATAAAAGAATGAAAATAATAAAGAGTTAGTCAGTTGTCTTTTATGAAGCGACCATAACCAATTTGGGTTTATTTAATAAACATCGTCTTTCCTTCAAGTTTATGTGCTTGTAAGGAGAATTTTAAGGACTGTAAGTGTCAGTTCAAATTTAGGTGTTTGAACTGAATCCCACTAGGTCCGATTTATATTAACACCGATATCTTCATTATTTTTGCAAATATAAGTATTTTAGATAAATCGAAATAGTGGGCGTAAAAGTAGGCGTGGTCAATATTTTTTCTTTAAAAACCTAACTCGGGGTATGAAGAACGTTTGTACCAAAAAATAATGGAAATCGGTCCAGCCGTTCTCAACTGATTTCATTACCAACGAACAACAATTGATTTTTATATATACAGATATTTAAAGAAGTATGTGTGGCCAGTTTCTCTGACCCCAAACAGATACCTAGGGTTGGAGGGAGAGTCAAGAGTACGTCATATACTAACTATGGAACACATATCTTCATTATTTGGACATACGGTTTACGTTTTACCTAATATATGTCCAAATAATGAAGATATGTGTTCCATAGTTAGCATATGACGTACTCTTGACTCTCCCTCCAACCCTAGGTATCTGTTTGGGGTCAGAGACAACTGACTAACTCTTTATTATTTTCATTCTTTTATACAAATAATTTCTTAGCATAATTGATGAATTGCATAAAGTAAAACTAGGTCAAATATTATTAATACAAAGTAAATAAATGAAATTGTTAAATATTGCAAATAGTCAATGAACCTAAATAAACGTTAATAAATGGCTTACATAAAAATGCTGAATTAACAAACCAGAATACGGCTGTAAATACGTCACAACTAAAATACAACTTAAATATAAATATGTACATAGATGCGTATGTGTTAACATTCTCCGCCGCGTTGACAGTATTCAAGCAGAAACGGAGCCATTTGTCGCTGATTGGTGAATTCTTACAGCTGGAGTAGGTGTAAATTGAGCTGGTTTGTTGAACCTTAAATGCATTCTCCAACTCAGCAGACCAAGCAGAATAATAATGCAGCAACATAACGAGGTGTAGCTAACTGCATGATGGTGAAGAGTGGTGGAGTGGATAAGTTGTGGCAAATGCTTAAGAGTTGATTCATTCAACTGCCGTTGTATATTATCCAATACTTCCAGATGAACCTTGTAAAAAGTAGTGTTCGTGAGCGTTAAAATCTTTTTCCTGTGATGGACTTATAAAAAGGATGTCTTTTAATCTCACATATGAAGTGTGTATGCTATTTGAGGGTTCAAAATGTCCATGTATGGTAACAAAATGGTTCTTCATGACACAGTTGGAACCCATTTCCATTATTCCGGCATACTTGATGATGATAAGATTTGTCTCCGTACCGCCTACAATAGAAGATTCAACATCGACAGTAGTAGCGAAGATCCATCTATTTTGATGATGAAATTGGCTCCATACAGTATTTCCAATAATCTTGTTGAGATTGCAATTGGCAGTTGAATGATTATTAAAAATGTTGACTTCACAGGAGTTGGCGACTGCGTTCCTCCGGAGTTTGAAACGGTGATTTCTACATATGTATTCGTCATTCTTTGATTTAAGGCATCTTGATATGTCCTCAGGTTGGAAAAGTATGTATTCGTCTCTGTGCGCATCTGTAGCCAAGTATGACTTTTCTGGCTTAATGGCTATTACAGTGTCATTCCTTATTGTTGGAACGGGTACTACCTTGAATAGTTCAAAAAACTGTTAATTGACTAAGGGTATCCTGACCTCGAAGATGACTTCATGCTTTGTCACTGCACCCTTGACGCTCATAAGTTTATAGAGTTTAATCAAGTTTTCATTGTCCGTTGGTAAAGCATGCGAAATTGGAAGATTAGCCTTGATTATGTTAATTTCTTCTCTCAATTGATGAGGAGACAGTAAAAGTGGACTTATTTTGCCATTATTTTTTTGCTTATTTCTCAACCATTTCTGAGATCTCTTGTATCTTTTGTTGATTGCCGATCTCATCCTGTTTTATGACATTAATGGTAGAGTCAACTATTGAAGTTTGGGCTTTCGATATGTGCTCGATTCTTGCCTTGCTAATGGTTTTAGACATTTCTTCCGCATAATCAGCATCAAGGGCACCAAAAAGGGAACGAACAATATTGCCGACTATATTGAATGGAGATCTTTCAAACCGTCTGTTGGTAAATAACTCATTTTCCTGTAGTAGTTCATTTTTTATGTGTTTGAGATTGCTCACGAACATGTCACACATCTCGTGTTGCTGAATTACAGGACACATCTGCTGCAGCGATTGTAAACCGGTTGAAAGTGTCTTTATTTCTGATGTAAAAGGCGTTAAATCGTAATACACCAACATTTTCCATTCTGCCGTGTTAAGTTTCACTGTTCCCAAGCCTTCAAAACATAATCCCGGATCATTGTGAAATTGCGTTATTTTCAGAATGTCGCATAGGACCACAGGCATTAGAAGCAAGGCTAATATTACTGATAGTATTATGGGGCTATTTGCGATCTTCATTCTTTTACTCGGGATGGTATCTTTCCCATCTTCCTCTTGCCTAGAAGAGCCGATGTCACCCTGCGTTGTCTGGTCTGTGGATAATTCACTATGCTCCTCTGGAAACAGTGGAGCCAGCCTCTGAATGGCCCGTTTGTATACTCCAGTTGATGTTTTCACATCAGCAACTCATACAGCTCCATCGTCACCAGCGAACACATTGAGAATTCTTCCCAATGGCCACTTCATCGTCGGTAAATTATCTTCCTTGATGATGACCATATCACCTTTCCGAAGATTGTTCATCTTTCTCCTCCATTTGTTCCGTTGTTGCAGTTCGTGCAGGTATTTATCCGACCATCTTCTCCAGAACTTCTGCTTGATATGTGAGAGCAGCTTCCAATAAGATGTGCTAGAGGTCTTAACAGATTCTGCTCTGCTGTCTACTTGTGTAGTTAAAGCCTCCCCGAAGCCTTAAAAAGTGTCCTGGTGTCAGTGCTTCAAGACAATCAGGATCGTTTGACAAAGGCGTGAGCGGCAGGGAATTTAGGATTGCTTCTATCCCGATTATGATCGTTTCCAATTCCTCATGTGTTAGGTTTTCCGTTGACACGCTACGTACCAAGAGGCGTTTCGCGGACTTCACTGCTGCTTCCCATAAACCTCCGAAATTCGGTGCTCTTGGTGGGATGAAATGAAAGTGAATGCCTTTAGCGCTTGAGGTTGAAAAACTTGATTCTTGCGCTTTATCCGAATATATATTTTCAGATAGCTCCGCTAAATTATTCTTGCCTCCAACGAAGTTCGTAGCATTGTCACAATATTTTTTGGCAGTGTCCACGCCGCGCAATGAAGCGTTAAAGTGCGCCAATAAAAGCTTCTGTGGATAAATCAGACACAAGTTCTAGGTAAACTGCCTTTGTCGCAAAGCAGCAGAAGACAGCTACATAAGCCTTGGTTGGTCGCTTACCCCTCACTTTGTAATGTATCCAAAATTGCCCACAATAGTCAACTCCAGAGTTTATAAATGGCCTTGCGGAAGTTACTCTTGTTGCTGGCAGCTATCCCATTATTTGTTGATACAGCTGGGGTCGTGCTCTGGTGCACCTTATACATTTTTGAATCGTTGATGTGGCAGTTATTTTCCCTCTGATTGGCCAAAATCGTTGTCTTATTGTGTTTAACACCGCTTGAGGTCCACAATGTTTGTTTTCTTCATGAATCATCGTAAATAATAACTTTACTAATGGACCGTTATATGGCAATATTATTGCCTCCGATTGAAGCATAGAATGTTCCAATCTTCCACCTACGCGAAGGACACCTTCTTCATCCAAGTACGGCAACAGGCTGCATAGAGAGCTGTGTTTGCTAATTTGCTTCTCAGCTTTCAACTCTTTTATTTCAGTTGCGAATTCTGCCGATTGTATAGCATGAGTAATTAACCGGAGGGAGTCATCTAACTCCTCAGGGTTAGGGGCCTTACTTCTGGGCCGCTGAGACCTTTGCATTTCTTATGAATCTGAGGACGTATGACACAATCCTTTGTAGTCTCCTGAAGGAATTTTTGTGATCGATTCCATCTATAAAGTGGATGTCAGAGGTTACTATAGCAGTCGTAGCGGCAACCTTTAGCTCCATGTTATTGGTAAGAGCATTTTGAGGAGGACATTTAGCAGGCCACAACTCCTCCTTTCCGTGAAGAAAAACTGGACCATGAAACCATAATCGGCTCTTATCTAGGTCTACTGGTTGCAGGCCTCGAGAAAGCATGTCGGCAGGATTCTGCTTTGACGGAACGTGCTTCCATTGCTCTGGTAATGACAATGTTTGAATGACTGACTCCCTATTTGCCACAAATGTCTTATATAAGGTTGACTGGGATTTTATCCAGGCAAGGACAATTTCCGTTCATCCCATCCTAATGCATGTTGCCACAGCTGCTGGATAAACCTCTTTGCTTTTACAATAATTGGTGCAAGCAGACTAAGTGGATCAAAGAGTTTCGCTAGCTCAGACGTAACTGATCGTTCCGTTATTACTTGACAATGATCAATACGCAAAAATGGTCGGCCTTAGGCATCCAAAATAGTCAAAAAGTCTTTATCGTTTTGCTTTCATCAAAATCTAGATTGACTTCCCGATCACTATAAGGTATATCCTTTAGCAATCTTGGACTGTTTGACTACCATTTTCTTAAGTTGAAGCCGTGCTTTTTCAAAATGATTATCAATTCCTTTTGCGTCTCCATCGCTATGTTGAAGCTATAAGAACCACCGAGACCATCGTCTGCGATTTTCTGTAGACACTTTGTGGCAAGGTATGGTGCTGCACGATTTCCATATGTAGCAGTATTGAGCTTGTAATAGCTAACTGGGTGCAATCCCTGTTCTCGATCCCTCCAAATGATAAGTTGATATTTCTGATCATCGGGGTGAATTAAGATTTGTCTATACATTTTTTCAATGTCAGTTGTGAATACAAACTTTGGTAATCGAAACCGTAGCAGGATAGAGAACAGTTCGCTTTGCACAGTTGGTCCTGTGTACATTAAGTCATTTAACGAATGACCCGATGACGTTTTCGCGGATGCATCAAATACCACCCTTAATTTTGTCGTGGTACTATCTGGTTTCAGGACACAGTGATGCGGAATGAAATATTTAGGTTTCGACACTATATTCACGTCAATTTTCTGCATGTGTCCTACCATTTCATATTCCTACATGAACTTGCATGCGGATAACATCCTTCTGAAGAAGCCGACGTTCAAGACTCATGAACAGGTTATACGCCATCGCATGAGATTTTCCCAATGTTGTTGGAGATTCTTGGAAAGGAAGACTAACAATGAATCGACCGCTCTGATCTTTCGGGACATGCTGATTACAATGAGAATCGCAGCGGGTTTTCAGCGGAGACCCTTTACCCTTTCTGTTGATGCTACTTCCTCGAGTTTCCATAACCTCTCAATTGCTTGTGCCAGTGAAGTTTCACTATCGAAAATTGCACATGTTAGCGCTGCTGATGTGACGTTCGTTGATGATTGTTTTATTAAGCCGCCTACAATCCAGCCAAGCGCAGTATTCTGCAGAATTGGTTGATTATTATTCAGTTTTATTGTACCCGGTTGCATTAGGCTGAAGTAAAACTCCGCCCCGAGTAGGATGTCGATTTTTCCTTGAATATTAAAATTTGGATCCGCCAATTTAATGTTCGTTGGAATCTGACAGTTAGATATGTCCAAATCGTGATTCGGTTGTGCAGGTATAATCGTTGGTAAAATAAATGCTTCCAAATAAGATGGAAATCCAGAATTGTTAGACAACATTTGCATGTTCACACGATGATAAGCCTTCATCTGGATTTTTCCAACTCCGTCAATAGACAAAGAGGTTTCTGTTGTTGCAATTGATAACCTTTTATTCAGCCGTTTTGTAACAATATTTACTTGTGAACCGGAATCAAGCACAGCTCTGAACTCGCCTGACATACAACAGTGGCAAGAATTACGTTCTTCTGATCTTCTGCTGATGCCGAAGAAATTACAGCAGTATTGACCGGTGTATGATTGCTAATTGTGGTTGACGTTTGATTCAAGCCCGTTGATGATGATTGAGATCTCCTTGATAAATGTAACAACGTATAGTGTTTATTATTACATTTCTTGCAGTTACCAGATGTGCAGTTTTTCGCTATACGATCAGCCTTAAATCAGTTCACGCACATTTTATGTTGTTGTATCCATTGAAGTCTTTCAGATTCCGACATCGCCAAGAATTGCTTACTGATAAAGACGATGTTGATCATTTTTGCATAGCTTACAATTACTGTGATTCTCCATTGATGTTATGGACGAAACAGCTTTGCTTGAACCTTTGTGAGCAGTTGCCACTTTCCCAATCGATTCCATCGACTCAAACTGCAATTCCAAAAATGCAAACAGTTCTTTCATGGAAGGGACCTCCTTCGGCCTTTTCGGTATGATCCAACTTCTTCGTAATCAATTGGATCAATAGCGCATCCCACGTCGAAGTATCAATATCCAGGTTGTTCAGGGCTAGCATACATTCCTCGCCGTATCATGCATAGCTTTGATAGAAGCGGTTGATGAGGTTCCTGTTGGCTGGTTCAGAAAACTTGAGCAGACGCAGGTTCCTTAACCTGGGCTGATGCTTGGGGTTCTGAATCATTTTCTGGCGATCATGTCTTTGCAGGTTTATCTGGATTGACCTTGGCAGACTTCAGCTTCTCCAACTCCGCCTTTATATAGTCCACTGTTGCATTGAACTTTTCTCCTATGGCCTGGTACAGATTCTCCGCTATATACGGATCATCCTCTCCCAATGATGAATCTTTGCGGATCTGGTTTTCTGCCGTTTCAAACGTCTGCCAAAGCTGCTCTAGCTCCTTACGCTTGCCAATGTAAAACTCCTCAGTTCTTCTTTCAAGAGGTGCCTTCTTAATGATCGCTATGAATTTTTCGAAATTACTGCCCCTTACTTCTTGTTGGACTATTGTTAATATTTAAACTCAGTACGATTGTTGAGATTTAAATTTCCAAAGAAATTTGTGTACAAGATGCGTGTGTATCACACCTGACAAAACCGGATATATGTTGCCAAGTCCTTTACCACTTGTGGGGCAAAAGGCTGTGTTTAACGACACGTATCACGATCAACCTCTTTTGCCACTTGTGGGGTAATAGAATGTGTGTTAACGAACGCGTATAACGACCAAAATCCTTTACCACTTGTGAGGTAAAAGGATGTGTGTAAACGAACGCGTATTACGATTCAAATCCTTTACCACTTGTGGGGTAAAAGGATCACGTCGGGGTCACCAAAAAATGTTAATATAAATCGGACCTAGTGGGATTCAGTTAAAAAAAAAAAAAAAATGAACCTAAATAAACGTTAATAAATGGCTTACATGAAAAAGCTGAATTTACAAACTAGAATAAAGCTGTAAATACGTCACAACTAAAATACAACTTAAATATAAATATGTATGTAGGTACGTATGTGTTAACAATCGGTTTGAAAATACTGCTGACTTTCCATGCAACCCTTAGTATTTATTTGGGGCAGAGGAACTGATTATGACTACTTTTTAATATGGGCGTAAAAGTAGGCGTGGTAATAAAAACCAAACTCGGGGTAGGACGAAAATTTTAAAAAAATATTCAAATATATATATATATATATATATATTCAGTTGTTTTTCGTTGGTAATCGGCTGATAATCAGCTGAGAACGGCTGAACGGATTTGAATATTTTTTTAAAATTTTCGTCCTACCCCGAGTTTGGTTTTTATTACCACGCCTACTTTTACGCCCATTTTTCGAATTAGCTCAAATCCTAATATTTGCCAAAGATTGTTCCATACTTAGTATATATATAGTATAATATATATATATATAAATATATATATATATATATATATATATATAGTATAATATATATATATATATATATATATATATATATATATATATATATATATATATATATATATATATATATATATATATATATATATATATATATATATATATATATATATATATATATATATATATATATATATATATATATATATATATATATATATATATATATATATATATATATAATTTAAAAAAATGTAGTAATACATTTGTTGAGAACTGCTTGGATGAATTGACTCTAACGTTCTTTTAATTATTTGTATTTATATAATGGAAACGTTTTCACGAATGAACATTTTAAAAAAAAACCTCTAGAAAAATCGTATTTATAGAATTGTTTCAGAATGCCTTTTAAAATAGAAAATTCTTATTCAAAAAAAAAAAAACAAAATCGAGAAATTTTGCATACATTCTATACAATTTTGATTAAAAAATACTTCTCAAAGCATCAAAACATTTAAAATCTGCACGTACTTTTAAATTGGGGCTATGCATAATGGCGAACGATAGTAAATTAAGTAGTAAGCAGTTATTGCCGGTATTGATTTCACAATACGGAAAACTTTAAATGTCAAATTACAGTTAATTCGGTAGAAATTATAACAAAAACATACAAAAGCACGAATGTTTAACGGTATTATTATACCTAAACGAAACGCATATATTCTAACTTCCTTTTAATATTGTATAAATGTTCAAAGATTAACCTAAATTTTTCGACTTTATTGCGATTTTAACGAACGGCCACATACACAGACGGATATAGATGAATTGAAATAGGATTTTGCACAAACATGGTCTTCTAAAAGTTACGAATTCAAAATTACTTTTGATTTGAAAAATATTGCCAAGAACTTTATAATACTGACAATTGAGGTTTGAAAATTTAATTAAAAACGATAATATAACGATTTGTTTAACAAATGATTTATAACCCCGAAAATGCTTTTGAGGCCTTCAAAATAGCTCAAATCGGCAGGTTATATGGGATATCAGTTTTAAAGGACTAGACTTAAGTGTACTGAAATCATAAAATGACACACTGGAGCATATTTAGTCAACGAATATTAGGAGATAATATTATATGAGGGCTATATCTAAATGAGAACAAATATATACCTTTTGTAACATCAATAATTCTAAGAATAATATGTGCTAAGTCTGAAAGACGCATATTAAAATTGGTAGGCTCTATCGTAATTGCAAATGGAGAACGGAGAAGATCACGGACATAATTTAATCGACAAAGATTTGTACTCTTTAACTTACTTTATGGGTCCATAACTTTTATAAAGCGATGACACCTTATTTACAATAGTTAAATTCAATTTAGAAATTATTATCAATTCTGATGACGAAAATCAATGGTTGACGTAGATAAAATGTCTAAATGTTAGAGAATAACAAGTTAAAAAGCAGCAAGTTCGGCCGGGCCGAACTTTTAATACCCACCACCATTTCCAACGAATTTGGAAATTTTTAAAAATAAAATCCTTAAGAAATTCTGTTAAAATTTTAAAAATACCGAATATAGCCGTTATATAGGGGTCTATACGACGTGGACATACATAGGCATTGTTTGTCATAAGCCATTACCATATGCAAATTCGAAACATGAAAAAAACGGTGAATAATGTAGCTAAAATCATCAAAATATCGTATATAAGGAGCTGCCGTTAAATTGGTGCTGTGCGAAGACCTGGACCAGCATAGACAAATTTCTGTCACAGGCTGTAGCATCCATTACGAACTTTAAATACCACATCTCAAACAATTTCGGTGGGTATTGTACCTAAAATCGACAAAATACCGAATATAGGGAGGTACTGATATATGGGGCCTATACGAAGACCTGGACCTGCATATACAATTTTCTGTCACAGACTGTAGTTCCCATAACGAACTTCAAATACCAATTTTGAAACAATTCCGGTGAATAATTTCGCTAAAATAATCAAAATACCGAATATAGGGAGGTACCGTTATATGGGGGCTATATGAAGACGTGGACCTGCACAGACAATTTTCTGTCTTAGGGTGTAGTATCCATTTTGAACTTCAAATACCAAATTTGAAACAATTCCCGTGAATAATGTCGAATATAAGGAGGTACCGTTATATGGGGGCTATATGAAAACTTGGACCTACATGGCCCATTTACGAACTTAACCTGCCTACTGGAAAAATAAACATGTGTGCAAAATTTTAGCCATCTATCTCAATTCATTCGAAAGATAGCGTGATTACAACAGACAGACAGACGGACATCGCTAAATTGACTTAGAATTTTACGCTGATCAAGAATATATATACTTTGTTGGGTCTGACATGAGTATTTCGAGGAGTTACAAACGGAATGACAAAGTTCATATACCCTCCATAGTATGGTGGAGGGTATAAAAACGAATTCCTCATTTTGTAAAGAAAAATATGTGTTTCAATCAAAAATTGAGAAAAACTAATAAATTTGCTTAAAATAGAATTACAAGCCCCCCATTACAAAATGGTATTAAATATGTGGCGATATTGTTCTCATATGTATATTGTACATACTATGAGATACATTTTAACTCAATTCGGTAACATTAAATTTTCTTTATACAGAATTTTTTTATGTTATTTTAAAAATAATGGATATATGCTGTTTCTTCATATATACAGTTTTAAATATTTATGCTCACATAGTTTGCAAGAGATTTCATACCACTAGGAAATCTCAATTTATCAGGCACCAGGTGGCCATTTAAAGACCTTTTTTTCTCTAACCAGCAATCGTCAATATTAATATATTCGTATCCGACAGATGCATAACCATCAGTTATAAGAAGATCTGCCATGGTTTTAAACAAGTGCTCGCTAAAAAGATATTGTAAAAACAGAAAAACGTTATTACAGATATACTTAAAACTTTGTAGCTGACAGATTTATTTTATACATACTAAACATTTAACTTTTACAAATAATACAGAAATAAATTCTGGAGGCACATTATGGGGTTTTCAATATTACATTTTACCGTTAAAACAAATGAATTTTTGATAGATAGATAGATAGATAGATAGATAGATAGATAGATAGGTAGCTACTGCTTTTTCACAATGGCATCTTCTTTATACCCTACACCACAAGGTGGCCAGGGTATTATGTCTTTGTGCATTTGTTTGTAACAGGCAAAGGAAACGAGATAGACCCATAGTTCCTTTTGATGATCTGCATAGAATCACTTTCTGAGTTGATTTATGTATGTCAGTCCGTCTGTCCGTCCGTCTGTCGGTCCGTCTGTCCGTCCGTCTGTCCATGTATTCTTGTGAACAAAATGCAGGTCGCTTTTATTATCCGATTGAGATGAAATTTTCCAAACAACATTTGTTTGGCCCAAGGACGAACCCTATTGAAATTGGAGATAATCGGTAAAAATTTAGATATATCTCCCATATATAACTTCGTCCGATTTGCCTTTTATTGAGCACCAAACGTCTAATATTTGTCGAAATGGGATGGAATTTGGCACATACGACCGAATTTAGTCTAGAAGGTAGTATGCCAAATTTGGTGAAGATCGGTTCAGATATAGTTATAGCTCCCATATATATTGTTCATCCGATTTATTGTATTTGTTACCCACAGCCGTAATATGCACTCCGTAACAACGATATTCAGGGAAATATATCAAATACAGCTCAGAAATATCTTTGCCAAATTTTTTCGAGATCGGTTCAGATTTGGATATAGTTCCCATATATATTTTTATCCGATTTCAAATTAATTTCGCACCAAATGGGCAATACAAGTCCGAATTCAAAAGATACAAATGCTTCGGCATATTTAGTCCTTTGAATTTTAAATTATAATTATAATCATAGCGTGTATGATTGAATTCTCCCATAAAAACTTTTAATTATTAAGTGGAGCTCAACTAAATTAGCAAAATGGTGTAGGGTATCATAAAATCGGCCCCGCCCGACTTTAGGACTTTCTTTACTGGTTTAAGCTTAAAAATAATACACAAAACGAAATTCCACATGGAACTGGAAATATAGCATCAGCTAAAAAATTTATATTCTGTATCACCATATCTATTGATCCATCTCAGATAAAATTTGGAAAATGAAGCGCAAATTATATTGAAATCGGTTCAGATTTGGATTTAGCTTCCATCGGTCGATTTTTTAACTGATTTCTTTATACCGCTCCAACTGTGGAGTATAAGTCACCAATTCCATAAGAGTAAAGTATTTTTACTGAAGGCGTAATAATATATAGGCCATTTCTTAGATTTTTTCTTTCACATTATCGGGTTTTTCATTATTACATATTTCCTTTAAAATAAATGCATTTTCAGAGATATGACAAAAAATGTAAATGTAACTGTTACTTTCAAATTAAAAACAAAACGATTTTCTAATTAGTGTCGTGAAATAAATCGGTAATTTTTTCGTTCAATGTTTTCGTATATACATATCTTCAAGTTCTTCAATACAAAATAAACGTTTTGCGTTATCCATTTTTTATTTGAATAAATTTTGCTGTTATCGCTGTGTTATCAATATAAAATATGGTAATCGACCTATGGCCGGTTATTACATCTTTCTGACAGATAAAATATTTTTCATTACTTCAAGTTTAATTTAAATATGAACTGTCCGATAAGCTAAATTTTCCTTTTGTCTTTTACAGTGAAGTTTACTGAATTCATGTTGCCATATATTATATTGACAATATTATATATATATATATATTGACAATATGGCAATAAAAACAAGTAAGAGAGCAGTAAGTTCGGCCGGGCCGAACTTTCAATACCCTTCACCATTTGGAAAGAATTTGGAAAGTTTCAAAAAATAAATAAAAATACCGAATACAGCCGTTATACTGGTGTTTATACGACGTGCCATTACCATATTCAAATTCAAAAACTTGAAATAACCAGCATAGACAATTTTCTGTCATAGGCTGTAGTATCCATTACGAACTTCAAATGCCAAATTTGAAACTATTCCGGTTAATAATGTCGCTAAAATCATCAAAATACCGAATATAGGGAGGTACTGTTATATGGGGGCCATACGAAGTCGTGGACCTGCACAGACAATTTTCTGTCTTAGGCGGTAGTATTTTTTTGTGTTTGTTTTCTCTTTCGAGACGAGCTTAATGATCTGAAATTTGCAGTGAAAAGGAAAGCCAGATGGACACTATCACACACTCACCACTATGCGACGCGTTTCGCCGTTGGTTAAGCGGCTCATGAGGCATATTTGGTTTGGATGATGGCTTACAAGGGCCGTTCTCTGGAAAGTAGTATATATTTCGAACTTATTGCAATTTAGCATATGCGAATTATACACTAGAAAATCTCCAAGTTCGACTCAAGTTCTATTGGCAGATCTTTTTCTTTTTGTTTGGTAGTATTTTTTTGAACTTCAACTACCAAATTTGAAACACTTCTGGTGAAAAATATCGCTAAAATCATCAAAATACCGAACATTGGGAGGTACCGTTTATGAGGGCTATATGAAAACGTGGACCTACATGGCCCATTTACGAACTTAACCTGCCTACTGGAAAAATAAACATGTGTGCAAAATTTTAGCCTTCTCTTTCAATTCGTTCGAAAGTTAGCGTGATTACAACAGACAGACAGACAGACGGACAAACTTTGTTGGGTCTGATATGAGTATTTTGAGGAGTTATAAACGGAATGACAAAGTTAATATACCCTCCATTGTATGGTGGAGGGTATAATAAAATCAGGAAAAAACTATATGATACCCTACACCACTATGCGTATTTAATAGATCTACCTAACAAAAAATTATATATTGGGAATTTAACTGAGGTAGTTCATACCAACTATGATCCAAATGACATTGCTGTAGAGTGCATGATATGACTTCGATAAGGATTATATTAAAAAATGTTTCTTGGAGCAATATATTTACCGGACAGAGTTTCAACAAATGGAAAAATTCGGTTGAATATGAAAAAATCTATTCAATTTGGCCTGACGTATATCGAAGCTATATAAAAACCGACCTTGATAAAATTTGGCAGAGGTATTTTCGAGCATTTTCTGATGCCCGGTATAAAGTATCATTGTTGAGGAGTGCATATTACGCATGTAAGAGACTTTAACACCAAATCGGATGAAATATATATTTGGGAGCTATAGCTATATCTGAACCGATTTTCTCCAAAATCCGAAGCGCTTGCATAAAGGCTAAAGTCAAAATTCAGTCCATGCACAAAAAACATGAAATCGGATAAAGATATATATGGGAGCTATATCCAAATCCGAACCGATCTCGACAAAATTTTAAACACTTATTTCTGAACTGTATCTGATATCTGACTCCAAAGATTATTTTTGTGGAGTGCACACAACGCATGTGAAGGACTTTAACACCAAATAGGATAATACATACATACATATGGGAGCTATAGCTATATTTGAACCGATTTTCACCAAATTTGATGACTTGTTTCTACGATGAATTCAGTCGAAATTGCCGAAATTCAGTTCATTTGACCTGATATTAGCTGTTTTTTGGTGTAATCGATAGAAGCTAGTTGGAAAAAAATTTTACTCAGAAAGATCGCTTGACAATATTTTTAAGATTATGTTATATATTTAATTTTATATTATAATTACATCACCTTTGAAACAGAAGTAGATATGTTTAAACAAAATAAACAAAAATTACTCCAAGGCCCGGCGGAACTTTAATATAAAACTAACCGAATCAGTTTCACTTCGCTACTCCTTTTGATGTATGTGCATTCAAAATTTTATATATGAATATTTTGTAATTTTTAAATAAAAACCAATACCAATTTTTAGACATATTCATGGGGAAATGTGGAAAAAATTATTAAAATAGCGAATAACGGGAGGTACCGCTATATGGGGCTATACAAAAACAAATACAATGTTTCGCCACCGGAGCTAGAACCCATTATGACTAACAAATACCAATTTTTAGACAAATCCGTGAAAAAATGTGGCAAAAATCATCAAAATACTGCATGTCGGGAGGTACCGTTATATGGGGGCTATACCAAATCGTGGTCCTATACATGCAATGTTTCGCCACACGAACTTGGACCCAGTTTGACCACAAATCCCAGTTTTCAGACAAATCCGTGTTAAATGTGGCAAAAATTATAAAAATACCGAATATTGGGAGGTACCGTTATATGGGGACTATACCAAAACGTGGACCGATATATCTCATTTTCAATATCAACCATAATAGACACAATATAAATTGTTCTGCTAAATTTTGGTGCTCTACTTCAAATAATGTGGGCTATCGTGATTTCAACAGACACACAGACAAACGGACAGACAGACGGACATCGTTAAATCGACTTAGAATTTTATGCTAATTATAAGTATATATACTTTATGGGGTCTACGACGAATATTTAGGGATGTTACAAACGGAATGACAAAATTAATATACTCTCCTTTCCAAAGGTGGAGGGCATAGTAAAACAAATTAAAAAATATGACAACCGTAGTTGCTCGGTCTATCAACGCCTGAACATGCCAGGTACAGATGACCATAAGAAAAGCAGGAACATGCCAAATTTAGTCTGCATACATGAAGAGTTTGTCCTTGCGATTCATGAATTGTCATAGCAAGTGCAAAACGTAAAGTAGTGTATATTACATCCCCAAATATTCGTCGTATACCCCATAATTCTAAGTCGATTAACGATGTCTACTTTTGCTTATAACCCCCACATGACGGTACCTCCTGAAATTCGGCATTTAAATGTTTTTTGTCACATTTTTCAAGGATTTGTTTAAAAATTGGCTATTGTTGTTCGTAATGGGTTCTAGCTCCGGTAGCAGAACATTGAATATCTATGTCCACGTTTTCCTATAGCACACATATAACGATCCCCACCGATATTCGGTATATTGATAACCGTAGTCACATTTCACCACGAAATTGTTTCAAATTTGGTATTTAAGACTCTCAGTCCTTGTAGAATAAAATTGTGTACATAAGTCTCCGTTTTGGTATGGCCCCCACATAACAGCCTCCCCCACTTTATGGTTTTTTGAAAAGTTTAAAGGTGGGAGTACATAAAAGCTTTTGTAGTGACTTAAGTCATCGTAATAGAACAAATGAGTAATAGGTTGACATAGTTCGAATTTGACCTTACGCTCCTTTTTTCTTTTAAAAAGAAGTACGTTTGAATACAGATACTTTTATATATATAAAAATATTTGCTTTACCCAATGGTAGAAAGTACTAAAAGTAAACCAGTAAAGAAAGTCTTAAAGTCGGGCGGGGACGACTTTATGATATCCTACACCACTTTGCTTGGCAAAAATATTTCTGAACTGTATTTGATATATTTCCCTGAATATCGTTGTTACGGAGTGCATATTATGGTCGTAAGTGCCAAAATTCAGTCCATTTGGACAAATATTAGACGTTTGGTGCACAATAAAACGTATATCGGTCGAAGTTTTATATGGGAGCAATAACGATAAAATTTTTCATACTTATTTTCAGGTCTAATTTGGTTGCATGTGCAAAATTTCATACTATTCGGGCTGATATTACACGTTTCGTGCACAATAAAAGACAAATCGGACGAAGATATATATGGGAGCTATATCTAAATTTTTACCGATTATCTCCAATTTCAATAGGGTTCGTCTTTGGGCCAAACAAATGATTTGTGCTAAATTTCATCTGGATAGGGCAATAAATGCGAACTGTACTTTGTTTACAAAAACACATGAACAGACGGACTGAATGCATAAATCAACTCAGAAAGTGATTCTATGCACATCATCAAAAGGAACTATGGGTCTATCTCGTTTCCTTTTGCCTGTTACAAACAAATTCACAAAGACATAATACCCTGACCACCTTGTGGTGTAGGGTATAAATATAATACCCCGGTGTTGTGATCTAAGTCTTTATAAATAAGATGTTTACTATGAAGAGCGTTTTGTAAATATGTGTTGTGTACTTTAGATATGATATCCATAAACCGCCATTGTCCCGCGTTCAGCCAAGGCGTTTCTTCAGCCTTATTCGACTAGTACCAAACCGCTAAAAACATCATCCATTTAGCTGCTATGGGTATGGTTAGGTTGGACGTAACATATTTTCGTATTCAACCCAAAGGCATCTTCAAATCGACGAAAAATGTATGTACCTTTTTATTGTCATTAAATTTCACTATTGCTGTAGAATTAAGGATGTTGTTCAATGTAAAGTACCCTGTTTGAAAGCCTGCCTGAATCTCATCGAATGTTTGTTTTGTAAAATAATTGTTTGATGAAATAATCATTTCTATTTTCTTCAACATGTACCTCTAAGAGAACAAATATATCAAACTTTTTTATATATTCGTAGAATTGATAGTAAAGATTTTTATTGTGTAGTCCGTGCACATTGTATGATTAAATATTTAACGGAATTATAAATGCATTCAAAATTTTATATACAAGTCTTTGTTGGTTAAAAAAAAATAAAACAAATTCAAAAATATAAAAACGTAATTATTGTAATACTTTAATTCGTAAACAAACAAATAGCTCGGTTTACCAACGCGTGAATATGCCAGGAACAGCTGACCATGAGAAAAGCAGGAACTTTGAATCTTTTGAAGTTGAGTGACATTTATGTTGCAATTAATAAATTTGAGGTAGCAATTAACTTTCTAGTAATAATCATATCCTCATTTAAATTGTTGTGTAGTTTTTTACTGTTAGCTTAATACCATTGCAAAGCGTTGTGGGTCAATGCTTCTTAATTATTGTAACGAAATTCTTCTTAATTATTGTAACACATTTTATTGGAATCGGACATACATTTCGTGTTTGGTGCATAACATATATGAAATCTGCCGAAATATATATAAATCTCAACTGATTTCAATATAATTTGGTAATTTATTTGGTACCATATGTCGCCTCCCTTCCAGAATTTCATTGGAATCGGACATATATATCGCGTTGGGTGCATCAAATATGTAAAATCCGCCGAAAAAATATTTGGGAGCTATATCCAAATCTGAACCGATTTGAATATAATTTGACAAATTTATTTTTTTTTTTCAAATTCCGTTACGCATTCCAAATTTGAAATTTGTTATCTGCATAGGTAAATTTTTTCATAAGCCATTACAATATTCAAATGCGAAAATTAGAAAAAAATCGGTGAATAATTGTAATGAACCATTTATTAAACTTGCAGCATTTGTCGTCAAAATACTATTTAAAGTGAAGGAACGAACGGGAGTCATTGAATAAGCTAGCGGTCAGTCGGCACGGGGGGATCCTTGTTTCCTCACACTCCAAATAAAATATCAATGGTCACACATAAAAATATTTGTTAGACTCCCTTAAGAAAAAAAACTGTAAAACAACTAAAGATATAAAACCAAAATGATAGAATTTGACCTACAAAGTTTCTGATGACACTTGAAACTCCCCAGTAAGTCAATATTTCAGAAAAACAAAACAAGTTACTAATCGATACACTTACTTCCCTCCTTTAGATCTTCAGGAGATGGTGCTCGAAACCCACCCTACCTATGACTTTAGTCTTTGCACCCATGTAAAATTTAGTTTAAAGTCCCTAACTTTTCTAATAAAGTCTATTAAGTGTTCACACCTGATAGAAACCCTAAATGAAAACTTACAGATTCATGATGATATAAATGTTTATTCTATAATAAAGTATTTTATAAAATAGTATGAATTCAATCTCCTTAATTTAACAAAAAAAAATGTACAAGAAAAAAAATGCCTACGATATACTCTTTACTCATATCAATATGCATGATTATAAAATTTAATTAAATTCAATTTGTAAATAAATGATTCGATGGACGGTAATGCTTGATCGAATAATTGTAGTGCTCAGATAAGCTGTTCCGCAAACAAGCATCAATAGGGAAGTACGAAAGGAACCATAAAAAACTCGGAACCAAAACAAAACAATCAATATCTATTTGCTGTTGCTTGTTGCTATGCAAAAAAGAAACACAAATCATCGCACTTACAAATTCCATCAAACATTGCAAAGCAAAATCAATACTAGTGGTACAATATGAATTACATATATATATTTTTTCAAACTCACCGCTTGTGTTTTGTTTGCTGCCGCTGCTGGATGAGGCCTCGTCCTCGGCTGGCGCTATTAAATTGTTGCGTTGACGTATTATTTTTGCTTTGCTGATGATCTTATTGCTAACTTAATTATGATGATGGGGTAATACTAGATCTATCTAATTTATGTTGAAGCTGGATTCGATAACCCATGTTGGGTTTCAGGTCGGTGCTGAAGGTACGGATTACAAATTCGGGAGCAACGACGATGTTATCTACTATTTATAGGCTTCTAGTTAACTTGAAGAATATCTCAAATGATGGTTGTGTCTCCGGTCGATGGCTTAGGGGTACATCAATAAATTCCTGGCGGTTATAGTAAACTGTTCGATATACCCGACTAGCTAGGCCGAAGTTAAGTTTCACTTTGCAAACCGAGACTTTAGTTGGAAACTTCTTTTTTGTGGAATAGTGGCCAATGGTAGTAAAAATTTATTTTCTGTGACATCAGAATCTTATAGTGAAAAATCTTACTAGCGGTATAAACTGTGCAATTTCTTGTAAGTTTTCCGTCAAATATATGAGGAATGGGTTGAACTTAATGTTTTAAGTTGTAAAAATTTTTCTTTCCAGAAGAATTCGGTGAGGTTATGGATTGGTAGACAAGTTCCTGAGTCAGGGGTTGCTTGAAACGGCCACGTGTACTCAATTAAATGCGAAGAATCGTTAGGAACCAGCTTTCGTAACCTCAATACGAGTCCTGGTTTCCAAAAAAATGGTGGTATGATAAGTGATTTCTCCGGAATTAAAATTGTAGGTAACACGTGGGCGTAAAATTTATGAGTTCTGAAGAAGAAAAAAAAAACAGATGATGTCACCATAATGATCCTTTCTAGGGGGGTTTCACTCGTAGTCCATTATCTTTTATAATTACCTGTTTGAGTTTAAAGTTGTGTAGTTTTGAAATGAAATGTCCCAATATTCTTTCTTTATTTTTTTGTATTAGACACAAAGTTGTTGCTTGGATAAAAAATTTGATGTGAACTCGATGATGGTGTTTAAAGAAGAGAATGTTAGAATGTATCACGACAATCACTAAACCTCCGCTACAAGCTGAGATCAGCTGATAAGCACGTATATATTGAATCAAGGTATGAAATTGTCATGTTATCGACTAGTGAAATGAGTTTGTGTGTACAGTACTATAGACTAGAGCATTATTGCGTTAAACTTTAACGATTTAGATAAACTTTCAAATTGTTTTAAAGAAATACGGCGATACTGGCATTACAAACCACATAATACTACTACGTTGTTGTAGTATTAGGGGGAGAACTATGTTTAGGGACGTATGTCCTTAGCGTGATAAGTCCCGGTGGTATTGTTATCTATGTCCTGCAATATATAGTAATGATTGCCAATTTTTTCTTTGATTTTTGCCTTTATGAATAAAGGAGCTAGTTTTGAACTAAATTTTTTCTCTTGAGAGCTCAGGGCAAAGTTCCTTCGAAAAACTATATCGCCAACATTATAGGAGATTGAGCGGGTTCTCAAGTTATATTGCTTAGCATTTGCCTCATAAGCTTGGGATATGTGATCTTTCAATTTTGTTCGCAATACTTGTAGTTCATCTTCATGACGGAGTTTTACGCATGGCTCGTTGAGGCTATTTAAACTTCGCAAAAGTTTATAAGAGCTTCCATGAGTAACCATATCGAGACCGAAAAGCGCTTTGTATGGGGAGCATTGGATAGCTTGATGAACAGTATTTCTTAACGAGCAACTAATAAAACTCAGATTCTGATCCCATAACGTGTGATCTTTTTTCAGAAAACTTCTAATCCCCGCAATTATGGAACGGTTTACACGCTCCGAAGCGTTAGATTGCGGAGAGTATAACGCTGTGTATACATGGGTTATGCCTAGTGAAGTTAAAAAGGCGTTGAAATCATTTGCCTTAAATTGGGAACCATTGTCACTTAGAAGCGTTTCCGGGACGCCATATATGTGGAAAACATGTTTTAGTAGAAGGTCAATAATGCAGAGGGAGGTAAATTTTTTTAGTGGGAACAGCCAGTGGAACTTCGTTAGGTGATCCAACACGATTAAAATACCGATATGTCCTTGCTTACTGCGCGGATATGGACCTAATATATCCACGTAGATTCGTTGGAACGGTCTCGAAGTTTCAACTGGAGATCCCATTTCAGGCCGTAAAATGAAATTTGGAGCTTTTGTGGACTTACAGGTGTCGCAAGACTGTATGTACTCTCGTACATCTTGTACAAGTCCAGGCCAGAAAATGTGTCGGCGGATTAAATCCAGCGTTTTAACTACACCACAGTGCGCGGAAACAGGTGAATTGTGAGCCCTGTGAACTACGTCGTTCCTTAAGTCCTTTGGAACCCAAAGCTTCCAACATTCACTTTCTTGATCCTCATCTCCCCTGTAGTGGCCGGTACGTATATAAATGTATTTATCGATGACTTTCACATCCGGGTATTTGTTCCTGTTATCTTCAACTTTTACCCGTAAGTTGCTATAATCTGCACTATCAAAATGGGGAGATTCCAAATCTATTTCAGGCTCTGTTATTTCGATGGAGGAAACTTCGTCTCCAGGCACTCTAGATAGTGCATCCGGCACCACATGGTCTTTTCCTTTTCTATGTCGGATTGTGAACTTAAACCCCTGTAATTTAAAAACCCACCGCGCTAGGCGCCCGGTCAAATCCGACTGGTTCATCAACCAGAGCAACGAAGAGTGGTCCGTAATTATCTCGAACTCCTGGAGTTCGAGGTAACAACGAAACTTTTTGATGGCCTCTACAGCGGCCAAACATTCACGTTCGGTCACGCTGTAGTTCCGTTGCGCCGATGTAAGCTTGCGCGACATAAAGGCTATGGGTTTTTCATTGTTCTCTTCATCCAGCTGTATTAACACTGCGCCAATACCAAAATCGCTGGCGTCACAGTGCACGAAAAATGTCTTTGTGAAGTCAGGATTAGAGAGAATCGGTGCACTAGTGAGGATTTGTTTGAGCTGGTCAAACGCTGCTTGGGCTTCCCTTGTCCAGACAAACTTTCGTTTCGTCGATAAGGTCTCAGTTATGGGGTACACGAGGGTAGAAAAATTTGCCACAAACCTGCGGTACCACCCCGCCAAACCCAAAAAGCCTCTTACCTGCTTTATGTTCTTAGGGGGAGGCCACTTCAAAATTGCATCAATTTTCTGTGGGTCGGTTTTGATACCTCCATCCCCAATTATATAACCAAGGTAATTAGCCTCAGTTACACAAAAATGCGATTTCGCAATGTTTAGTGTTAGGTTGGCTTTTCGGAGTTGATCGGCTAATCTAACTAATACCGTAATATGGGCGTTGAAATCTTCGGATACTACAATTAAGTCATCCAGATATCCAAAAATACAGTGCCGTAGGTCAGGGGGTATGAGTTCGTCAACAAGTCGGCACATGGTGGCAGGAGCGTTGCAAAGCCCGAAAGGCATTACAAGAAACTGGTAGAGAGGTCTACCAGGAACGGTAAAAGCAGTTAAAGCTTTTGATTCCTCGGTAAGACCAATCTGCCAGTATGCGTCCTTTAGATCAAGTTTTGTTATAAGATGAGCTTTTGGGAGTCTGGAAAAAATGCCCTCTATACTGGGTAGGGGGTAAGCGTCTTTTTTGGTAACCTGGTTTAACCGCCTTGCGTCCAGACATAAACGCACTTTATTTGGTTTTATCACCAACCTCATTGGCGAGCTCCAAGATGAAGAAGAGGGTTCAATTACACCCAGAGATAACATCCTGTCCACCTCCTGGTACATTAACTTTTCTACCGCTGGGGACACTGGGTAATATCTCTGCTTGACAGGATCTGCCCCCTCAACTTCAATCTTGTGCTGGATTAATTTTGTTCGACCGAGTCCCTGTTTATCAGAGTTTGGGAATAGTTGGATAACTGTCTCCAATTGCTGACGTTGAGAAGGAGAAAGAGGGTACTCTTTATGGATACTACCGGAAGGGGGTATCTCTGATATTTCCGATAGGCATGTATTTACATCTTCTTGTTTCGAAGACACAATGACATTTTCGAACAGATCTGGTGCTAAGTTAAATTTTCTCCAGAAGTCAAGGCCTAAAATAAGTCTTTGACTAATGGAGGGGACTATCAGAATTTGGATTTTCTCCACATTATTTTTGAAGTGTACGTCTACATTTAAATAGCCTTTGACCTTTTGAATTACCCCGTCGGCTGTTCTTACGAACGACTTTAATGGGCAGAATTCCTTGTATGTGCTGAAATCTAGACTTGCTAAATCAGACCCAAGGCATGACACATTGGCACCTGTGTCCAACAAGCCTAGTTCAACGAAAGTTAAAAATTTTACAGAAGCGTAATATCTCCGATCTGTCGAGTTATTTATAATTGTGGATAAATAAAACTTAGAAGTGAATTTTCTTTCCTTGAAATACCTCCGTAACCGCAAAGTAGATCTCTTTGGTTTGCTACTTGAAGGCATATATAAACCGGATGATTCAAATATTTCATTTCTTCTTTTGGTATATTGCTCCCACCGTTTATGATATGGGAGTAATGGGAATATTAAACTATTATTGGGCGATATATTATCGGTTTTGGGACATGGTCGTTTAAGAATGGACACCTAGGGGGTCGAATCCAAGACACTATTTGTATTGGACTTGGTATCCAATAGGGGTGTAGGTGTTATTTCATATGGTTTTGGATTCGGAAAGGTTAGTTTTTTGGTTTCCATAATTTCCTAGTGGCACATTTGGAGCACTGTGGTTTATACGTATTTTTCTCGCCACATCCGTAACAGAAAATTTTACGTTCAGACTCACAGTCCTCCCAATAATGGCCTTGTTCCTCGCAGTTCCAGCACTTCACTAAACGCGATGGATGCTGTACGGCATCAATAACCTGATTTGTATCTTCCACTTCACAATGATTACCCTCATTAAACTCTATATCGGCAATCTTCCTATGACCTTGGCTTGGTATTATTTTTGCTGGGAATGCTTTGCGAAACTGGTCTTCAGCCAATAGAGCTTCCCTCATTTGCACGAGTTTTCGTAAATGCGCAATTGAGAATATCGGCACATATAAAAGCTCGTGCCTTATATCGGGTCTCAAATTGCGTGTCAAAATTTCAATTAGCTCTTCCTCTTCCATAGGCTTATCAAGCCTGTCAAGCATCGAAGCGATAGAGTCGTAAAAGGACTCGAAGGTTTCATTAAGCTTCATTTTTCTACTTCGGATTTCTTCTTTTATATCAAATGAAGATTTAAAAACTTTATATTGATACTTCAAAGCGGAACAGAAGGAATCCCACTCAACCTGAGGAACCTGGCGATGGTACCTCCAGTACCAATCCTGTGCTTTGCCTGTTAGAAGCAATGGTAAATTTCTACATAACTGCGAAAAATCATTGTTTAAATTTTCTTTAGTCAAAGTTTTGACTCTATAGAGAAATTCCTCTACACTCATGCCACTGTGGGAACCATCAAATCGTATATTCCAGTCTCTTATTATGGTTGTCAATTTATCCGGTCGCATGGAAAGATTTCCTGATGCAGACATAGGTCTATTATCATTAGTTGCTTGATCATTCATTAAATAATGAGTAGCGCGGTTCTGATTATTGTTAAGGTCTGCTTGTGTAACTTGAACTAAATGAACATTTCGACTATTATTTTGTGGAACAGTATTTTTGGGTTGGGTATTTAAAACAGAGTCTCGATTTGTGACGTAATTTTGAGGAGCGTTGTCACTTGGTTCTGCTGATGAGGACGTTAAATTTAAATTTTGTAACATTTTCGATACGGTGTTTTCTACTATGCGACTTATATGATCATAATCAACAGTTGTTTGAGGTGCCTTGTAAGGCCGCTTTTGTGTATCAGAATTTTGATTTCTAAAAGGAGAATTCCTTGGAGTCTGGAGTTGACTAATTTCTCCACCCTCTTCCCTAACATTTTCTATGTCAGTAGAATTGTACTGAAATTTTTCTGGGAAAAGACTACGTACTTGGCTGCGAGTATTATAGGCTTTTGCCATAGCTCCTCGCGGTTTGCCTCGGTTACTATTAGCATGTTTAACTTTGTCTTTTCTTATTTCTGCAAGAGAACAATGTCTTTTGCAAGACGGACATTCTGGAGAATTAGACAAGTGGTTTTCAAGACAGATTCTGTGAAACACATGATTGCATTCCGACAGGGTCACAATATCCTGCTCCTCTAAGATCTTATCTCCACAAACAGTACAATAATTCTCGGTTACAGATGCGTCAACACCACCAGACGCGGTCAACACTTGAGATTCTGGAGGAGTTCTCTCCATTTTGAAAACAATTTTTCGAAAGTATTAAATTTGCAATGAAAAACAGTTAAATATATCAAAGGAATTGTTAAACTTGATTAGCTATGAAATATTTTATGGGTTTCTATACTATGGTGTGAAACAACAAAAACTTACATGAAGTGAAATGTAACGATTGATAACAAGTTAGCAAAAACCATTCTATTGCCTAATATTCGAAAAGAAATCATGAGGAACAAACCAACAAAGTACCTACTTTTACTCTGATTTGTCGGGACAACAATTTGCAACTAGCAGATATGTTGTAAATCCAACAGCAAACCAGGCGCTGATAACTCAGTACCCTAACAATTTCTTTATGAATACTAAAGCGACATAACTTAAAGTATAAATATTCATGACCAACTAAGAATCTGCAAGCAGAACGAAATTAGTTGCTCTTTTAGTTGATATGACCAAAACCATCAGTCAATCAAAATCCATAAGAACTGAATTTTATCTTACAAGCCGATTCCTACCGTACATAAATCTCAACTCAAGCTGTCATGAAAACTACGATCTAAATTTGGATGGATGTACTAGGGCAAGAAAGCGATTTGTTCTGTAAACAAATACAATTTTCCGGGCCCCACGTTGGGCGCCAAATTATGTAATGAACCATTTATTAAACTTGCAGCATTTGTCGTCAAAATACTATTTAAAGTGAAGGAACGAACGGGAGTCATTGAATAAGCTAGCGGTCAGTCGGCACGGGGGGATCCTTGTTTCCTCACACTCCAAATAAAATATCAATGGTCACACATAAAAATATTTGTTAGACTCCCTTAAGAAAAAAAACTGTAAAACAACTAAAGATATAAAACCAAAATGATAGAATTTGACCTACAAAGTTTCTGATGACACTTGAAACTCCCCAGTAAGTCAATATTTCAGAAAAACAAAACAAGTTACTAATCGATACACTTACTTCCCTCCTTTAGATCTTCAGGAGATGGTGCTCGAAACCCACCCTACCTATGACTTTAGTCTTTGCACCCATGTAAAATTTAGTTTAAAGTCCCTAACTTTTCTAATAATGTCTATTAAGTGTTCACACCTGATAGAAACCCTAAATGAAAACTTACAGATTCATGATGATATAAATGTTTATTCTATAATAAAGTATTTTATAAAATAGTATGAATTCAATCTCCTTAATTTAACAAAAAAAAATGTACAAGAAAAAAAATGCCTACGATATACTCTTTACTCATATCAATATGCATGATTATAAAATTTAATTAAATTCAATTTGTAAATAAATGATTCGATGGACGGTAATGCTTGATCGAATAATTGTAGTGCTCAGATAAGCTGTTCCGCAAACAAGCATCAATAGGGAAGTACGAAAGGAACCATAAAAAACTCGGAACCAAAACAAAACAATCAATATCTATTTGCTGTTGCTTGTTGCTATGCAAAAAAGAAACACAAATCATCGCACTTACAAATTCCATCAAACATTGCAAAGCAAAATCAATACTAGTGGTACAATATGAATTACATATATATATTTTTTCAAACTCACCGCTTGTGTTTTGTTTGCTGCCGCTGCTGGATGAGGCCTCGTCCTCGGCTGGCGCTATTAAATTGTTGCGTTGACGTATTATTTTTGCTTTGCTGATGATCTTATTGCTAACTTAATTATGATGATGGGGTAATACTAGATCTATCTAATTTATGTTGAAGCTGGATTCGATAACCCATGTTGGGTTTCAGGTCGGTGCTGAAGGTACGGATTACAAATTCGGGAGCAACGACGATGTTATCTACTATTTATAGGCTTCTAGTTAACTTGAAGAATATCTCAAATGATGGTTGTGTCTCCGGTCGATGGCTTAGGGGTACATCAATAAATTCCTGGCGGTTATAGTAAACTGTTCGATATACCCGACTAGCTAGGCCGAAGTTAAGTTTCACTTTGCAAACCGAGACTTTAGTTGGAAACTTCTTTTTTGTGGAATAGTGGCCAATGGTAGTAAAAATTTATTTTCTGTGACATCAGAATCTTATAGTGAAAAATCTTACTAGCGGTATAAACTGTGCAATTTCTTGTAAGTTTTCCGTCAAATATATGAGGAATGGGTTGAACTTAATGTTTTAAGTTGTAAAAATTTTTCTTTCCAGAAGAATTCCGTGAGGTTATGGATTGGTAGACAAGTTCCTGAGTCAGGGGTTGCTTGAAACGGCCACGTGTACTCAATTAAATGCGAAGAATCGTTAGGAACCAGCTTTCGTAACCTCAATACGAGTCCTGGTTTCCAAAAAAATGGTGGTATGATAAGTGATTTCTCCGGAATTAAAATTGTAGGTAACACGTGGGCGTAAAATTTATGAGTTCTGAAGAAGAAAAAAAAACAGATGATGTCACCATAATGATCCTTTCTAGGGGGGTTTCACTCGTAGTCCATTATCTTTTATAATTACCTGTTTGAGTTTAAAGTTGTGTAGTTTTGAAATGAAATGTCCCAATATTCTTTCTTTATTTTTTTGTATTAGACACAAAGTTGTTGCTTGGATAAAAATTTGATGTGAACTCGATGATGGTGTTTAAAGAAGAGAATGTTAGAATGTATCACGACAATCACTAAACCTCCGCTACAAGCTGAGATCAGCTGATAAGCACGTATATATTGAATCAAGGTATGAAATTGTCATGTTATCGACTAGTGAAATGAGTTTGTGTGTACAGTACTATAGACTAGAGCATTATTGCGTTAAACTTTAACGATTTAGATAAACTTTCAAATTGTTTTAAAGAAATACGGCGATACTGGCATTACATAATGTAGCTACAGTCATCCAAATACCGATTATCGGGAGGTACCCTTATATGGGGGCTATACGAAGGCGTGGACCTGTACAAACAATTTTCTGTCTTAGGATTCAGTATTCATTGCGAACTTCAACCCTTTCGATAAACTTTCTGCACCTGATTGAATAAGCATAAATAAGCATAGCTATAAATTTGTTGGCAAACCGCTAAAAACATCATCCATTTAGTTGCTAAAGGTATGGTTAGTTTGGACGTAACATATTTTCGTATTCAACCCAAAGGCATCTTTAAATCGATGAAAAACGTATGTATCTTTTTATTGTCATTAAATTTCCCAATTGCTGTAGAATTAAGGATGTTGTTCAATGTAAAATACCCTGTTTGAAAGCCTGCCTGAATCTCATCTAATGTTTGTTATTGATGAAGCCATTTCGCCATTCTTGTGATTGTAAATGCTATTATCGGCTTTTCTTTCCCTTCATAAAAGTAGTTCCGGAATAATTCTTTTTGTGGATAGGAAAATTATGCAATCGAAAATACGGCACTCGGTCTTCATCTATAGCTTTATTTGCCTTACCCCTTCTCAACTGAAGAGAATTGGCTTCGCTTTACTTATTGGGTTTAAAAGCTCTTCAAAGTAAGTTTTTACATTTTCTACTGGTAAGCAGCCACTCTCGTCATGGTCCACCTGCCAAATTTCTTTGCAATGCCGTTCTTCTACATTTTAAAATAATTGTTTGATGAAATAATCATTTCTATTTTCTTCAACATGTACCTCTAAAGCAACAAATATATCAAATTTATTTATATATTCAGAGAATTGATGGTAAAATTAGAAAAAAATGGGTGAATTATGTACAGGGTTGTCCATATTCGACGGACTGCCAGATGGGTCCGTCATTACGCCATAACTTTTGAGAGAGATGTCACATCGCTTAATGACATACTGCGTTTGAAGCGTCAGTCCAAGCAGATTTTTACCATGAACCAATACACGCCACGCGAAATAGTTGAAATTTAAGTCAATTGTGAAAACTCAACGTGCTTTTAAAACATTAAAAAAATGTGAGAAGTGCGCCTTTCAAGAACACCATTAAGCGTTTATACGAAAAATTTTCGACTGGTAAGGCTCTTTCTAATCCGAAGAGGCCATATAAAAGTCGACCAAGGCGATCGGCCGAGAATATCGCTGCCGTACGAGCCAGTGTTGAGAGGTCACCAAGAACATCCCAAAAACGCCGTTCTCAGCAGTTGGGCATGGCTCGGTCCATCTTACAGCGCATTATTCGCATTGATTTGCATTTGTTCCCGTACAAAATTCAATAGACGCAAAGAATGTTGCCTGCGGACAAGCCTCGTCGATTGGAATGGGCCCAAAGAGTCATGGGTCCGTCGAATATAGGCAACCCTGTAGTTACAGTCATCAAAATACCGATTATCGGAAGGTACCGTTATATGGGGGCTATACGAAGGCGTGGACCTACATGGCCCATTTAGTTGCTAAAGGTATGGTTAGTTTGGACGTAACATATTTTCGTATTCAACCCAAAGGCATCTTTAAATCGATGAAAAACGTATGTATCTTTTTATTGTCATTAAATTTCCCTATTGCTGTAGAATTAAGGATGTTGTTCAATGTAAAATACCCTGTTTGAAAGCCTGCCTGAATCTCATCTAATGTTTGTTATTGATGAAGCCATTTCGCCATTCTTGTGATTGTAAATGCTATTATCGGCTTTTCTTTCCCTTCATAAAAGTAGTTCCGGAATAATTCTTTTTGTGGATAGGAAAATTATGCAATCGAAAATACGGCACTCGGTCTTCATCTATAGCTTTATTTGCCTTACCCCTTCTCAACTGAAGAGAATTGGCTTCGCTTTACTTATTGGGTTTAAAAGCTCTTCAAAGTAAGTTTTTACATTTTCTACTGGTAAGCAGCCACTCTCGTCATGGTCCACCTGCCAAATTTCTTTGCAATGCCGTTCTTCTACATTTTAAAATAATTGTTTGATGAAATAATCATTTCTATTTTCTTCAACATGTACCTCTAAAGCAGCAAATATATCAAATTTATTTATATATTCAGAGAATTGATGGTAAAATTAGAAAAAAATGGGTGAATTATGTACAGGGTTGTCCATATTCGACGGACTGCCAGATGGGTCCGTCATTACGCCATAACTTTTGAGAGAGATGTCACATCGCTTAATGACATACTGCGTTTGAAGCGTCAGTCCAAGCAGATTTTTACCATGAACCAATACACGCCACGCGAAATAGTTGAAATTTAAGTCAATTGTGAAAACTCAACGTGCTTTTAAAACATTAAAAAAATGTGAGAAGTGCGCCTTTCAAGAACACCATTAAGCGTTTATACGAAAAATTTTCGACTGGTAAGGCTCTTTCTAATCCGAAGAGGCCATATAAAAGTCGACCAAGGCGATCGGCCGAGAATATCGCTGCCGTACGAGCCAGTGTTGAGAGGTCACCAAGAACATCCCAAAAACGCCGTTCTCAGCAGTTGGGCATGGCTCGGTCCATCTTACAGCGGATTATTCGCATTGATTTGCATTTGTTCCCGTATAAAATTCAATAGACGCAAAGAATGTTGCCTGCGGACAAGCCTCGTCGATTGGAATGGGCCCAAAGAGTCATGGGTCCGTCGAATATAGGCAACCCTGTAGTTACAGTCATCAAAATACCGATTATCGGAAGGTACCGTTATATGGGGGCTATACGAAGGCGTGGACCTACATGGCCCGAACTTAACCTGCCTACTAGCAAAATATACATGTGTGCAAGATTTTAGCCTTCTATCTTAATTCGTTCGAAAGATAGCGTGATTACAATAGACAGACGGGCAGACAGACGGACAGACAGACAGTCAGACACACAGACATGTCTTAGAATTTTACGCTGATCAAGAATATATATACTTTTGATCTGATATGATTATTTCGAGGAGTTACAAACGGAATGACAAAATTAATATACTCTCCATAGTATAGTGGAGGGTATAAAAATGTAGCTACGCCAACAAAAAGCAAAACATTACAAACAAATTTTGCCGAAAGAGCTAATGCTACTTGAAATCATCAGCAAATTAAAACCAGTAAAGAAAGTCCTAAAGTCGGGCGGGGCCGATTTTATGATACTCTACACCATTTTGCTAATTTAGTTGAGCTCCACTTAATAATTAAAAGTTTTTATGGGAGAATTCAATCATACACGCTATGATTATAATTATAATATAAAATTCAAAGGACTAAATATGCCGAAGCATTTGTATCTTTTAAATTCGGACTTGTATTGCCCATTTGGTGCGAAATCAATTTGAAATCGGATAAAAATATATATGGGAACTATATCCAAATCTGAACCGATCTCGATAAAATTTGGCAAAGATATTTCTGAGCTGTATTTGATATATTTCCCTGTATATCGTTATTACGGAGTGCATGTTACGGCTGAGGAGGACAAAAATAACAAATCGGATGAACAATATATATGGGAGCTATAGCTATATCTGAACCGATTTCGATAAAATTTGGCATACTTATTTTCAGGCCTAATTTGGTTGTATGTGCAAAATTCCATAATATTCGGGCTGATATTACTCGTTTGGTGCTCAATAAAAGGCAAATCGGACGAAGATATATATAGAAGCTATATCTAAATTTTTACCGATTATCTCCAATTTCAATAGGGTTCGTCCTTGGGCCAAACAAATGTTGTTTGGAAAATTTCATCTCAATCGGATAATAAATGCGACCTGCATTTTGTTCACAAGAATACATGGACAGACGGACGGACGGACAGACGGACGGATGGACAGACGGACTGAAATGCATAAATCAACTCAGAAAGTGATTCTATGTAGATCATCAAAAGGAGCTATGGGTCTATCTCGTTTCCTTTTGCCTGTTACAAACAAATGCACAAAGACATAATACCCTGACCACCTTGTGGTGTAGGGTATAAAAATGTTTCTTTACCCAAAGGTGGAGGGTATTAAAAGTTAGACCCGGCCGAACTTAATTTTGGTTTGAACAATATTGAAATTTAATGAAAGTGTTCTTGTATGGTCTGGATACTTATGTATACATGTAATATTTGCAGCTAGCGGTACGCATTATGTGAATTGGTGTATATACACCATATATGTATATCTATTGAATCCTAGAAAGTTCAGCAGGCCTTAGTATCCTAAGAAAAAATATTCTCATTCAATTCGTATTACGAATGGGATTCTAGACTTGACCCAAATTTCAAATTAGATGTTTGGGCACCTGTTCTGAAATCGCTTCCGTCAAATCTGTCGTCATACACCCTAGAAAGAACACAAAGGGCGATGCTACGAATTTAGAATTAGCAAACCCGTAATTCTACATTAGCCAAGCAGTTGATCTACTGATAGGGATGGACGTACAAACTGAAAAAGCATATGCAGCAGCATTATATGTCAGACTCCAGAATGAAGACATCAAAAAAGTCATTGTTTACTGCCAAAACAAGAGTTACTCCAATTAAGAAAATTTCACTTCCCAGACTAGAGCTTTGTGGAGCAGTTCTTTTTTATTAGTATAAGCAATATTAAATAATTTACATATTTCAAATTTTTCGTTTCATTACTGGACTGATTCAACAATTGTGTTCGCTTGGTTGAAAAAAAAAACAGCTTGCCATTGGTCCACCTTTTTGGAAATCATATATTTTGTAGACTCACAGACATTACAAGCCGCGTATGGCCACCCAGCGAACTCAGGTGTAACAAACTCTGGTGTATGGACCGAATTATCTCAAAATATATATAAGATTCCCGATGATACAAAACATAGATGCAAAAACACTAAAAGCTCTGACTTTTTTGGAAGAAAAAATTGAACCTCTACGAAATTTTTCATCGTTAACAAGGTTCTTCCGATCATATGCATACGCATTTCAATTTTGTAAAAACACTGGAATAAATACATCAGGCCTTTTCTGGACTCAAAGTGGATTATGAGATCTAATGGTCGATTACTACAGTCGCCCGCGCTTAATTACAATGAATGGCATCTATTAGTATTTTTATACTATTAGTGGATTTTACGCACAAGGTCACATTGATCAGAATAGTACGGTCCGAGTTCTGAATATTCGAACTAAAATCGTTGATTAAATAAACAAAAGAATTCAAAAGAAACGCACCTAGAGTCAAATAATGGCATCACTACCTCCAGAACGAACTCCCTTTGCAAGACGCTTTACGAACACAGGCGTAGATTTTGCGGAACACTTCAATATTAAAAGTTATTCTAACATAGCCTCAGTTGTGATTAAAGATGAGTGTTTGGCTCCAACTGAGTGAAAACTAGAGAGAATTGCGCCCAAAATAAACGAGTTCCTTTCTCGTGGGTTTTTTTTTCTTGTACCCACTATGCTTCTGTATATGGCCTCCGATGACATGGACATCGATACCATATTGGATTTGCTTAGTAAGTCGGATGTAATGTCCTGCGCTGGGTACTCCACAATCCAGAGGATGGATCTGAGGTCATTCCTGTACCAAGATCGAAGATTCACGTCTTCCAAAATAATGAGCCGGTGATCCAATTCCACCTAACTAGAGAAGTATTAAAGCACGGAGTTATGGGGGCGGATACTGTGTATTATTCTAAATTATTAAGTCCTGGCGCGTTCCGCGTTGCAGGCCCGTACTTTTAGTCTTTAATGCATATTTTTAAAGTATAATAAAACACAGATCTATGTAAGCGGCACAATTTTTATTAAAAGTAATAACCTCACAGTAATTTCTGAATAGAAATAAACATTCATGGCAACAATTATAATAGATAATCACCTACCGTCGGTTTTAGATATTTTGAATAATCTGATTATATTATTCAGCCATAGGCTTTAATTGAGTGTTAAAAACCTATATGATATAGAAATATAATTAAATTAGCTGTAATTTTAAATTTGTATTTCCACCGTTTAGAATACCGTGCTGCGTGGTATCTAGTCTTGCCCACCTCTTAATTAAGGGCGGAATGATTTCAGAATAGTCAAAGATAATTACTCTTTTTTCCTATTACCGTAAGATGAGATTTTTTTATTTTATTTAAATTGTGTGTTGGAGACCGATTAAAGTCCATGTTTTTCATCTTAGTATAATTCAATGACGATTAAACAAATTTTCGGTCCCGGGAAGTGGACTTGGGGGTACACTATAGTGGGGACTATACTTAAATAAATGCCTATGTGAACAATTATCTACACCAGAGTAGCATAAATACAACTGAATAGCCAAATCAATTGATAAGTGTGGTCAAGACCAAGATTGGCCCTACTTCGAAAATTTCATGTGGTGAGGTTTTCTACCCCCTTAGAAACAAAGGACAAAAGGTAAGGGCAAAAAAAATTAAAAAAATGGCCAAGGCACCGAAAATAGCTTAAATCATATGATAGTTATACCAAAAGGTGATCTTTTTTGCAGTGATGGTTTCTTCTCAAATTATCAACATTTGCTTATAATATTATGAAAAATATGGTTAACATTTAAAATACAATTGAAAAAGTGTTGTACTTAACTTTGCTTCTTTTATACTTGTTTTTTTTTTTTTTTTAACCAACAAATATTTGTCTATAATATTTTGAATGCATATAAAATCAAAGGGTGTAGCGAAGCGCACCGGGTTCAGCCATTTGGTTATAAAATGCAAATTGGTATATACTCTATTAGCACCCACTGTAGCAGAAAAAAAAACTTTACAAATTGTCATTTACCAAATCTTCTTAAATAAAATAAAATTCTATGTCGATCTGGCGATGTCTGTCCGTCTGTGTAAATCACTCTAGCTTCGGAACGAAATGGCGTAGGTTGATCAAATTTTACTCAAATGTAGGTTATGTCTGCAGGTCATTTTGTATTGAAAATGGTCCATGTGAATTTGGATTTAAGCGACATTATTTACCGGAAATGTTTCAAATTTGGTATTTGAAGTTCGCAATGTTCGTAAGATAGAAATTTATCTGTGCAGGTCCGCGTCACCATATATCCCCCATACAACGGAACCTCCCAATATTCTGTATTTTGATTATTTTTGCCACGGATTTCTCCAAAAATGGTATTTGTAGTTCATAATGGGTTCTGGTCCCCATACTCACCCACCCACTTTATGTTTTTTTGAAAAGTTTAACAGAATTGTCCAAATGGTCTTACTGCTATTTGTAGTTTAAAGTGGAACACGTTTGGACTCAGATACATTCATATAAAAATGTTTCTTTACCCAAAGGTGGAGGGTATTAAAATATAGACCCGGCCGAACTTAATTTTGGTTTGAACAATATTGAAATTTAATTAAAGTGTTCTTGTATGGTCTGGGATCATACTTATGTATACATGTAATATTTGCGGCTAGCGGTACGCATTATGTGAATTGGTGTATATGACCATATATGTATATCTATTGAATCGTAGAAAGTTCAGCAGGCCTTAGTATCCTAAGAAAAAATATTCTCATTCAGTTCGTATTACGAATGGGATTCTAGACTTGACCCAAATTTCAAATTAGATGTTTGGGCACCTGTTCTGAAATCGCATCCGTCAAATCTGTCGTCATACACCCTAGAAAGAACACAAAGGGCGATGCTACGAATTTAGAATTAGCAAACCCGAAATTCTACATTAGCCAAGCAGTTGATCTACTGATAGGGATGGACGTAGAAACTGAAAAAGCATAAGCAGCAGCATTATATGTCAGACTCCAGAATGAAGACATCAAAAAAGTCATTGTTTACTGCCAAAACAAGAGTTACTCCAATTAAGAAAATTTCACTTCCCAGACTAGAGCTTTGTGGAGCAGTTCTATTTTATTAGTATCGGCAATATTAAATAATTTATATGTTTCAAATTTTTCGGTTCATTACTGGACTGATTCAACAATTGTGTTCGCTTGGTTGAAAAAAAAAAAACAGCTTGCCATTGGTCCACCTTTTTGGGAAATCATATATTTTGTAGACTCACAGACATTGCCAGCAGCGTATGGCCACCCAGCGAACTCAGGTGTAACAAACTCTGGTGTATGGACCGAAATAGCTCAAAATATATATAAGATTCCCGATGATACAAAACTTGGAGGCAAAAACACTAAAAGCTCTGACTTTTTTGGAAGAAAAAGTTGAACCTCTACGAAATTTTTCATCGTTAACAAGATTCTACCGATCATATTCATACGCATTTCGATTTTGTAAAAACACTGGAATAAATAAATCAGGCTTTTCTGGACTCAAAATGGATTATGAGATCTAATGTTCGATTAGTACAGTCGCCCGCGCTTAATTACAATGAATGGCTTCTATTAGTATTTTTTTACAATTAGTAGATTTTACGCACAAGTCACATTGATCAGAATAGTACGGTCAGAGTTCTGAATATTCGAACTAAAATCGTTGATTAAACAAACAAAAGAATTCAAAAGAAACGCACCTAGATTCAAATAATGGCATCACTACCTCCAGAACGAACTCCCTTTGCAAGGAACACTTCAATATTAAAAGTTATTCTAACATAGCCTGCATTAGTTGGAAGTTTATCCCGCCTGGCGCTCCACACATGGCTAGTTGGAGTGATGCCCGCGTTAAATTTAAATAAAATTTTATCTTCGAAGAGTTCACTACAATTTCAACTCGAATAGAGGCATGTCTTAACTCTAGACCGTTGAGTCCACTAGTGAAGATCCTAATAATTTGCGCCATTGACCCCGGGCCACTTCTTAATCGGTATTCCTGTTTTAGCTCCTCCCTTTCAAAATTTTAGACTAGCCAATAGATGGAAAAGGTAAAAAATCTCCCAATGTTTGTGTAATCGATTTAAAGTTGAATATTTACATGAGCTACCTACAAAATGGAAATACCAGAAGGATAACCTCAGTTGTGAAATGAATGTTTGGCTCCAACTGAGTGAAAACTAGAGAGAATTGTGAAGACCCATCCAGGAACAGGTCAAAATCTTAGTGGTAAACATTAAAAATGCCGATGGCAATATCAGCCGACCCATGACGAAGGTTGTCAAGTTATTTTTTGACCCCCACCCCTTTCAAAAGAATTAGAACCCCTTCTTCTCTTTTTCACAGATGACAGCATATTTACCAATCCCAAGTTGATAGACGAAGGGAGCCCATAACGCCCCGACCGCAGCCCACATCGACCAGAAGCAGAAGTCGAACCCAACAACAACCGACCAGTCCGGCACTTCGAACGCCGCCCAAGCCTTGATTGCAATTATCGAAGCCGGTTGGAAAATAGATCATTGGCTTTTTTTGTCATTGGCTGCAGTGCTCATTACGAACTTCAAATACGAAATTTGAAATAATTCCGGTAAATAATGTCACAAAAATCATTAAAATATGGTGTATCGGGAGGTACCGTCATATGAGGGCTATACGAAGACGTGGACCTGCATACGAATTTTAGATACGAAATACCCATTTAGATACGAAATTTTGAAACTATTCCGGTGAATAATGTTGCTGAAATCGTCAAAATATTGACTATCGGATATACGAAGACGTAGACCTGCATACAAAATTTTGGTTACAGGCTGTAGTACCCATTGCGAATTTCAAATACGAAATTTGAAATAATTCCGGTAAATAATATCGCTAAAATCATGAAAATACCGAATATCGGTAGGTTCCGTTATATGGGGGCTATATGAAAACATGAACCTACATGGCCCATTTACGAACTTAACCTGCCTACTGGAAAAATAAACATGTGTGCAAAATATAGGTCCATGTTTTCATATAGCCCCCATATAACGGTACCTCCCGATATTCGGTATTTTGATGATTTTAGCGACATTATTCACCGGAATTGTTTCAACTTTGGTATTTGAAGTTCGAAATGGATACTACAACCTATGACAGAAAATTATCTGTGCAGGTCCACGTCTTCGCATAGCCCCCATATAACGGTACCTTCCGATATTCGGCATTTTGATGATTTTGGCGGCTTTATTCTCCGGAATTGTTTCAAATTTGGTATTTGAAGTTCGAAATAGATACTACAGCCTAAAACAGAAAATTGTCTGTACAGGTCCACGTCTTCGTATAGTCCCCATATAACGGTACCTCCCGATGTTCGGTATTTTGATGATTTTAGCGACATTATTCACCGGAATTGTTTCAAATTTGGTATTTGAGATTCGTAATGGATACTACAGCCTATGACAGAAAATTGTCTGTGCAGGTCCACGTTTTCATATAGACCCAATAAAACGGTACCTCCAGATATTCGGTAATTTGATGATTTTGGTGACATTATTCACCAGAAGTGATTCAAATTTGGTAGTTGAAGTTACAATAAAAATACTACCGCCTAAGACAGAAAATTGGCTATGCAGGTCCACGTCTTCGTATATTCACCGGAGTAGTTTCAAATTACGTATTTAGAGTTCGTAATGGGAACTACAGTCTGTGAAAGAAAATTCTGTATGCAGGTCCTCGTCGTCGTATAGGCCACAGTACCTCCCTATATTCGGTATTTAGACGATTTTAGTTACAATACTCACCGAAATTGTTTGAGATGTTGTATTTGAAGTTCGTAATGGATGCTATAGCCTGTGACAGAAAATTGTCTATGCAGGTCCAGGTCTTCGTATAACTCCAATTTAATGGTACCTCCCTATATACGGTATTTTGATGCCTTTAGCTACATTATTCACCGTTTATTTTAAGTTTCGAATTTGAATATGGTACTGGCTTATGACAAACAAAGCCTATGTAGGTTCACGTCGTAGAGACCCCAATATAACGGTTTTTTCGGTATTTTTAGGATTTAACAGAATTTTTAACGAATTTTATTTGTTGAAAATTTGTAATTCATTCCAAATGGTGGAGGGTATTACTTACTGCTTTTTAACTTGTTCGCATTTAATATTATCCATTTTTTTACCCTACAACACTATGTGTTGGGTGTTAATTGGGCCAAAAATTATGTAACGCCTCGAAATATTGGTTTCTCACATATGAAAGTATATATGGATCTTGCTATCTCGCCAAGTTGAGTCGATCTAGCTATGTATGTCCGTCCGTCTGTCCATGTTAATTTGTAATCATGCTACAGGTCGCTATTATGGTCCGATCCTCACTAAATTTAAAATGGAGGTGGGCTTTGGATCAGAATAGAAGCCTATTTCCTATATTGGAAATGATCGGATAATATTTAGGAGTTGAAATGGACCAAAAAACTGAAAAATTCGTGATTTTGCAGTTGCGCTGTAGGTCATAATTATAGACCAATTGACGCGAAAGTTAGCATGGGTGTAGAGGCTGGGGCTGGTCAGAAGCCTTCGAATTTGGATGGTCATCGAGCAATATTTAGTGGGTGAAATAGACCATAACATATGTGTTAAATAAAAGTTAAGGCAAAATCACAAATAGACGACAAGGTCAATTCTCACCGTTACTTAGATGCCGATATTAAACATATTGGATATATATATAGCGAAATATATACAGTGTGTATTTACAAAGTAAGGGGACATTAGTTAGAATGCTTATATCTCAAAAATGGCTGGACCGATTTTGACAAATTTTGTCAATTCAGAATGCGCTATTGGTATAAAAGAATAAAATCTGGAATGTTAATATAGATTTTGTAGTATTTTTTGACATTTTTTAATTTTTTTTATCGCATCCAATTTTGTTCAATTAGAATTAGAATATATTTTGTATATATTTTGCAATATTTTTTAACTTAAAACACTGGTTGAAGCTATTATATAAAGATTGCAATTATCGCCCGATCCTCAAGAAAATTCAGAATACCCTCTTGGAATAAAAGAATAAGATCTGAAATGTTAATATAGATATAGATAGACAGGGAAGAATTCTAGCATTTTGGATGACCATTGGATTATATTTAGCTGTAAATTGGACCACAACAACTAACAGCACGACGGAGTGCGTAAATATTGGACAAATGTCCCTGGTCAAAATGCTAAAGGTAATATCTATGCAGTTTTCCGTGACATCATTTCAAAAGCGAAAAATTCCAAAATGGATTTGGATATAAGGGGGATTCTAACATATTATAGGGTATCACATCCTCGCATCTGCTTCGAAATGTGGTTCCTCACATGTTATTCGAAATGGTCCCAAGTTCCTTGCATGCCAGCGCACATTCCATGTAAATAAGCTAAGTCATTACATCGGTGGAAGTTGTACCAATCAGACCAGTCAAGTGTTGAATTCGAAGATGGCTCCCTTATGTCCCTTTATCTCCTGGCATTCCGAACCACCTTGTATTTTGGCATGCATCGTTAACAATAATCTCTAGTGGTTCGTGGCTTAAGCCGATGGCCAGGCTGTGTTCATATTCAAGTAACATGTGGGAAACATAATCCCCTGAAGATTAACTTCTCATTTTTCTAGGATACCACCGATGTTTTTGCAAACTTTTCATCTAATGCACGATCGTTTCGGAAGTTTGTATATACCCATCGAAAACGTTTACGACTTCTCTCTAGTTTCCAGTTCTAAAATATTAATGGGCCGAAATTTACTGTTAAATATGTACCAGAAATTCTATTTTCTTAATGAGTTTCACCATCAAGTTGCATTTTAAGTCTAAATCCATTTATAGACTTCGATAGTTTAATCATTGCTTTTATACACCTTTCCATCAGTCTTTCCATAAAATTACAAATTTTGGCGAGCTTATATTGATTTTGTTTGTTTTGTGTTGACATCTATGGTGACAATAAATTAGACCTTCAAGAAGTTCATTAAAACATCTATTCATAACTGCATACCATGTATCCTCTATATGAAGCACTGTCAAAAATACTGCAACATCTTAGGTGCCACTTTTTCGCCTTGGGCTCCACGCATGTAAGGCCTCTTGGAAGCCGGGCTTAAAAGTTTCAAACCCTGTTTCATAAATTTTGCCGGCTCAGTCAAGTCTACGTTCGAAGAATTCTCAACTTTTCTGACCAGAATTGAAGCCTGCTTGAATCACATTCACTATTTCCTATTTCTACTGAATCAAAAGACTTTGCAGCATTAACTCCCGGCCAATTTCTAATCGGCACTCTCATACCTTGAAGACAGTCCAGTTTATTTTTATACCCTCCACCATACCATGGAGGGTATATTAACTTTGTCATTCCGTTTGTAACTCCTCGAAATACTCATGTTAGGCCCAACAAAGTATATATATTCTTGATCAGCGTAAAATTCTAAGTCGATTTAGCCATGTCCGTCTGTCTGTCTGTCTGCCTGTCTGTCCGTCTGTCTGTTGTAATCACGAACGAATTGAGATAGAAGGCACACCTGTTTATTTTTCCAGTAGGCAGGTTAAGTTCGTAAATGGGCCATGTAGGTCCACGTTTTCATATAGCCCCCATATAACGGTATCTCCCTATATTCGGTATTTTGATGATTTTAGCGACATAATTCACCGAAATTGTTTCAAATTTAGTGTTTGAGATTCGTAATGAATACTACAGCCTATGACAGAAAATTGTCTGTGCAGGTCCAGGTCTTCGTATAGCTCCCATATAACGGTACCTCCCAAAATTCGGTATTTTGATGATTTTAACGCCATTATTCACCGGAATTGTTTCAAATTACGTATTTAGAGTTCGTAATGGGAACTACAGTCTGTGACAGAAAAATGTCTATGCAGGTCCAGGTATTCGTATAGCCCCCATATAACGGTACCTCCTAAAATTCGGTATTTTGATGATTTTAGCGCCATTATTCACCGGAAGTGTTTCAAATTACGTATTTAGAGTTCGTAATAGGAACTACAGTCTGTGACAGAAAAATGTCTATGCAGGTCCAGGTCTTCGTATAGGCCCCATATATCAGTACCTCCATAGATTCGGTATTTTGACGAGTTTAGGAACAATACCCACTAAAATTGTTTGAAATATTGTATTTGACGTTAGTAATGGATGCTATAGCCTGTGACAGAAAATTGTCTATGCTGGTCCAGGTCTTCGCACAGCTCCGATATAATGGTACCTCCGATATAATGGTATATACGATATTTTGATGATTTTAGCCATATTATTCACCGTTTATTTCAAGTTTCGAATTTGAATATGGTAATGGCTAATGGCAAACAATACCTATGTAGGTCCACGTCGTATAGACCCCAATATAACGGCAATATTCGGTATTTTTAAAATTTAACAGAATTTGTTAAGGATTATATTTTTTTAAATTTCCAAATTCGTTCCAAATGGTGGAGGGTATTCAAAGTTCAGCCCGGCCGAACTTACTGCTTTTTAACTTATTTGCTTTTGAAATTGTAAACAAGTAAAAAAAAACATGAAGTTCGGCTGGACCGAACTTTTAATACCCTCCATCTTAGCAAACATTTTTAGGTAAATAAAAGTAACTGTATTCAAGCGTGCTTCACTTTATACTTCATATACAAGTAAGACCCTTTGGATAATGTACTTAAACTTATAAAACCATAAAGTGAGTCAGGCCGTTATATAGGGCTATACCAAAACTTAAACCTCTATAGTCAATTTTATACTTCTACGATTGTCATCTATCAAATCTTCTAAAATACCAAATTTGACACAATTACTAGACTAATTAGTGCTAATTCTGCTACAACGCGTTCCCGAACTCGAAAAAAACTAGCAAAACTTGCAGCTCTCTCGAGAAAAAAATAGTGCTGAGTGGTGCACATTTCTGCTTGTTTTAGCTACATGAATTTGGCCGACCAGAAATGTGCAAATTGTAAATTTGACATTTAAATGGCAGGGCTAACAAGGTTGAAAAATGTATTGATACATTTCAAAGTTCGCGCGTGACAACAAATGTAAAGAATAAAGATAAACTTAAAAACTAAAGAAAAACTAATATTTGTCGTGCAAAAACAAAAAGAGAAAATATGGAGCAACTGATGTATTCACTTTTGAATGATTCCAGGAGTGAAGAGGACTGGCTGAATGAGGAATCAGACGAAGAAAACGTATTGGAAAACAGTGCAAAATTAGTGAAAGGTAAATTTAAAAATTAAGCTTAAAATCATAGATGTTTGCTTATTACTGCGAACATTTTCTTTTTATTTTTTAGGTTGGCTGTCTTCCCAACTTGTGGCATTAATTTAACCGGCGCCTCCAATCATGTCAGCTTCTCCGAGGTTGAAAACAAAACAAAACTTTCTACCTCTTTCGGGAGGTAAGTCATATGGGGGATATACCAAAACGTAGATCTATCCATACAATGTTCCACTACACGAGCTAGAACCCATTACGAACTAAAAATGCGAATTTCTGGGCAAATCTGTTAAAATATTTGTCAAAATATCGAATATCGGCAGGTACTATTATATGGGGGCTATACCAAAACATGGGTTCATAAATACAATGCCTAGAGCCTAGAACCCATTATGACCTACAAAGTACAATTTTTAGACAAATCCGTGAAAAAAAAAATTTGGCAAAATAATCAAAATACCGAATATCGGGAGGTACCGTTATATGGGGGCTATACCAAAACATGGACCTATAAATAAATGTTTCGCCACTGAAGCTAGAACTTGTTATGACCTACAAATATAAATTTTCTGGAGAAATCCGTGAAAAAATGTGGCGAAAACCATCAAAATACCGAATATCGAGAGGTACCGTTAAATGGGGACTATATATACAAAACGTAGACCTATGAATACATAGTTTCGCCACACGAGCTAGAACCCATTATGACCTAAAAAACAAAAGTTTTTAGACAAATCCGTAAAAAAATGGGGCGAAAATCATCGAAAAAACAAATATCGGGAGGTACGTTATATGGGGGACTAAATCAAAACGTTGACCGATATATCTCATTTCCAATACCAACCATCCTAGACACAACACAAATCGTTCTTCACAAAATTATGGGGTCTACGACAAATGTTTAGGGATGTTACAAACGGAATGACAAAGTTAATATACCCTGCTTTCCCAAGTGGAGGATGTTTAAGTTAGAATCATTATTGCTCCTATTTTTCTCATTAATTTAATTTTATTTGGATACCATATAATTCTTTCACTTGTTTTGAATATAACTTTGTGAAAAAGTGATAATGTCAACATTATAACTGGGGAATTAGGCACTGAGCGCCACTTTACAACACCTACGCTTTTCTCGTTAGAATTCGTTCTTGGATTACGTCCAATTCGCACCAGCAAAAATAAGGTAAATTATTATCTCCGATAATATACCAAATTATTAATAAATAAAACCCAAGTCAATATTGACACATTAAAACTAAACCCTTTTTTATTTCTATTTCTCCTTTTCTTTTTATTGCTACGCAAACATTTGGTCCAAACGAGCCGGATAAGTTTTTGTTTACGACAAACAACTAAACATCTCTTATTCTATCTCCATAGAAGCTCTACATCATCCTCATCAAAACTTCACATCACTCTCTCATTTTCCCTTTAATCATCTATAAAAATCAAGGTACGTATCACTATTAAAGTGTGCATTCACGAGTGTTCCGATTTGCTTTTTTTTTCATAAAATAATTTGCCAAAACAATAACATAACCTACGGTCGTCTTGCAATACGCGTATCGTTTTTGTTGTTACTCTTCCTCTCGATCATTTCAAAGCCAATCGATCGTACAAAAAGTGGTGGTTTTCAAAGAGAACAAGTAAAAAAGCTGTAAGTTCGGCCGGGCCGAACTTTTAATATCCTCCACCATTTGGTACAAATTTGGCAATTTCCAAAAAAAAAAAAAAAAAAACCGTTAAAAATTCTGTTAAAATCTTAAAAATACCGAATGCTTATACGACGACGTGGGCCTGCATAGGCAACTTTTGTCATAAATTATTACAATAAATGTTTAAATGCGAAACTTGAAGAAAAATCTGTTTATAAAGTAGCTAAAATCGTCAAAATACCGAATATGGGGGGTACCGTTATATGGGGGCTATACGAAGACGTGGACCTGCACAGACAATTTTCTGGCATGGGCTGAAGTATCCATTACGAACTTCACATACGAAATTTGAAACAATCCCTGTAAATAATGTCGCTAAAATCATTAAAATACCGAATATCGGGGGGTACCGTTATATGGGGGCTATATGAAGACGTGGACCTACATGGCTCATTCTTTGACTTCGGATGAAGTATCCATTACGAACTTCAAATACCAAATTTGAAACGATTCCGGTAAACAATGTCGCTAAAATCATCAAAATACCGAATATCGGGGGGTACCGTTATATGGGGGCTATATGAAGACGTGGACCTACATGGCTCATTTTTTGATTAAGGATGTAGTATCCATTACGAACTTCAAATACCAAATTTGAAACGATTTCGGTGAACAATGTCGCTAAAATCATCAAAAAACCGAATATCGGGGGGTACCGTTATATGGGGGCTACAGGAAGACGTGGACCTGCACAGATAATTTTCTGTCTTAGGCTGTAGCATCCATTACAAACTTCAAATGCCAAATTTGAAATAATTCCGGTGAATAATGTCGCTAAAATCATCAAAATACCGAATATCGGGAGGTACCGTTATATGGGGGCTATATGATAACTTGGACCTACATGGCCCATTTACGAACTTAACCTGCCTACTGGGAAAAAATACATGTGTGCAAAATTTTAGCCTTCTATCTCAATTTGTTCGAAAGATAGCGTGATTACAACAGACAGACAGACGGACAGACAGACAGACAGACAGACACACAGACGGACATGGCTAAATCGTCTTAGAATTTTACGCTGATCAAGAATATATATACTTTGTTGGGTCTGACATGAATATTTCGAGGAGTTACAAACGGAATGACAAAATTAATATACCCTCCATAGTATGGTGGAGGGTATAAAAATAAAGAAAAAACAAGTGAGAACGGTGAAACAGTGCCTAAGAAAAATTCGGTGTTTGTTTAAATTTTTCAATAAGAGAAAAATTCTATCTTGTTATTTTACAACGCAAAAATTAAAGGCTAAAGCATAAAACGAAATAATAAAAAACAACAACAAATACACAGACAGTCGTCGAACCACAAAGCAGCATTAACAGCAGTGACCATTATTGTTGTTTTTGTTAATGTTGGATGGCCTTATCACTGTTCCCACTCACCGCCAGTTAAATACACGAATAGGGTTGCCATCGCGTATTATAAAAATTGGTATAAGTAACATTTTTGGTCGATTTTCGATAAAATATTATTTTAATATAAACGCGAATATAAAATTGTTGGAAAATCGTCGGTCCTCGTTAGTAGTGAATATATATTTTCATATATTATTAAAGATATTTTATTATATATCTACAATTTTGATTTTATCCTGATTTTTATATATTTTGATATTTTTTTGAATACTTTGAAAAAAATTTTGGTTGTGTGTACCCTACAGTCTATGCACACTACAATCGGTAATATTAAAAATTACTATGTTTCGGAATATTTTTGATTTTTTTGAGAAAATATTTCTTCTCTCGGAAAAAGTTTTAATATTTTTGGACACTTTGGTGTTATAATTAAAACTTTGTATGTTACGTATACACTGAGAGAAATTTCTTGTATTTTCAACACACTTTAAAAAATTGGGTTTTTGATTTGTTCACTTTTTTATTCAATTTTGAGTAGTTTTCGCTACATTTCGACCAAAAATCTGTGTTGTATTTACGATACATCACACAAATAGAACACTTTGTTGGTTTATTAAAAGAATTTCGTTCTTTTATAAGATTTTTATCTTTATTTCATTTGCAATTTGGTACAAAAGTTTTGATTTTTGGTTTTTTCCGCAATATGCCTTTGACTTCTCTCGATTTCTTCATCAGAGCCACTGATGCTCTTGTAAAATTCGAAGCCAACTTCACTTCTATTCTGGATGAAGAGTTGGACGTCTATTCTTTAGAAATTCAAGGGGCTGAAGCAAAGGAGCTTTGGGGCAAAGTTAAAGATCTTTTCGAAAAATGCTTAAACGACATTCAGTCGTCTGATACTTCCTCTGCAGAAGAATTAACATCGGTTGAGAGTAAGTACGATGTCGCATTTAAAGCTTATGTTAAGGTGTTATCGGCTATAAATAGGAAAGTTGATCAGCTTCGGACTTCGCCGAAAGCTCAAACTTCTCCTAGAGTAGCAAATCCATCAAGCACTCCACGTGCAAATTTATCACAATTTGAGGAAACTATTTCTGTCTCAGGTGTTTTGCATCAATCAGTAAATCTTCCAGATGTTTCCACTGGTACGATGAATGATAGTTTCCTAGATAGCATCAACCTTCCTGCATGTGATATCGATGTCTTCGATGGTGACATTCTGACTTGGCCAACATTTAGAGATTTCTTTTCTGCGGTATATATTAATAACCCTCGCCTTAGTGATATAGAGAAATTGTGCCATCTTCTCAAGAAAACTAGTGGTGACGCCCGAGAAATTGTGAAAATATTTCCGCTTACTCATAAAAGTTTTAGCTTAGTCTGGAAATCATTAAAAGATACCTATGATAATGTTCGAATTTTAGTTAACAACCAACTTAAGGCTCTTTTTGATCTTTCGTTGCTTGATACTGAAACTAGCGCAGGTTTAAAAGGTTTGCAAAGAGGAATTAATGGTTGTGTCTCTTCTATGTCAATTTATGATGTTGCTACTGACAATTGGGACCCAATATTAGTTTTTCTTTGTTTACAAAGGCTTCCCAAAAATACGGTTACAATGTGGGAACAAGGTATTAAAGATACTAGGATCTTTTAAGACTAGGATCTTTTTTTGACAGAAAGATTTCAGAAGCTCACCTGCCTTAAAGATATAAAGGGAATAAATTCCACTCAAAAATCAGAGAAAATGAAAGTTAGGACACATTTTACGAATGCTGCTCCATCCAAGCCTTCACAATCTACCACTGTTAAGTTCTGTATATTCTGTCCAAGGCAGATACATCATTTACGTGTATGCCCAGAATTTAGAAAGCGCAGACCGCTATTCACTTTCAAAGCAGCACAAACTTTGTATTAATTGTCTATCTCGAGGTCATGATGTTAGGAATTGCACCAGTTCCCATAGTTGCTCAAAATGCCATAAACGACATCATACCCTGCTTCACCATGATACGGCACCAAATAATAGTTCTACGACTCCGTCACAGACTTCTCCTCAATCGATTTGTATTCCACGCTCCCCACAACAATCTACTTCTAATCTAAATACGCCTTCGACTTCTTTGGGTCAAACTTCGAATTCTTTAAGTAGGCAGGTATTCCATTCCTCGCAAAATAAATCGGTCTTACTGGGCACAGCTATGGTCAACATTATTCATATGCCTGCTTCATTTGTGTCAGAAAGCTTACAGCAGCGACTTGGTATTCACACAAGGTCTACTCAAGCAACAATTTCAGGTGTAAATCAAGGGGTTTCAATCTTGTCGCGAAATTCGTGTTCTTTGTATGTAGGATCTCCAGTAGATAGAACTATCTTAATGGAAATGACAGCACTAGTTGTACCAACTATATCAGGCAATCTTCCTTCGATTCCCATCAGCAAGGAACTTGTTTCTAATATGCCAAATCTACGTTTGGCGGATAAAAATTTGTTTGACTGTCGTCCAGTAGAAATATTAATAGGGGCAGATTTATATCCAAAAATAATTCTCCCGGGTATACATTCCAATATTTTAGGTTCCCTAGTTGCCCAAAGAACAGTTTTCGGCTGGGTAATTACAGGTCAGGTCCCTACTGGCATAACTCCTTCTAGAAGCGTAACGACATTTGCAACTAACGTTACCTACTCGGAATTGGAAAAAGTGCGTAAGTGTAATTTCATGTTTCCTTCTGACCAAAATTGTTAAAAATATTATAAAAAACACATATTACGCATGCAGTATTGGATACCTCGATCAAATTCGATGATTCGTAATGTAGTAAGAAAATGCAAATCATTTTAAAGAAAAAAGATTTTGATCACAAAGTTTTGCTACTCTACCTCCGGAGAGAACAGTCATTTAAAACCATTCGCCACTGCAGGCATAGATTTCACTGGTCTTTTCAATTTAAAATCCTTTACAGGGCGTTGTTGTGAAATTACGAAGTATGTGTATCCGTTTGCTTTTCTACGAAAGCAATACATCTTGAAGATACCCATTGAATGATTTTCAAAAAATCTTATATAATTAACACCAGGTCATTCTTTGATAAGGGTCTCCGATTCTAGCTCCTCCTGAACCTCTAATAGATGAATCTCCTTTGAATATCGTGAATCGGCATTGTAGATTAAAAGCGCCTACTCAAATCTGCTAACGGTAGAAAGAATAGTACCTTAAAAGTATTCATAAACGCTAAAAATGGCAGTATCTAGAGCGCGATATTCAAATTGTTCGTAACGAACAATTATCTCCCACAACGTGGAAATTAGGTCCTGTAACTCGCGTTTCACCCAGCATCGACGGTCGCGCCCGCATCGCCTACGTAAAAATGAAATTATAAGACGACCAGTAGAATAGTTGGTCAATTTGGCCATTTTAAATTGTTAGTACTTCTCACTTCGTGGCGTCTCTATCTTTTCACAGAATGAAAATATTTGTATGATGGCCGCCACTCTTCCCGATTATGATGACCTCGTCCCCATAACCGACAAGGAGAGAGAAGAACTGCCGGCTACATCCATCACAGGAGATATACAATCCCCATCTGGAAATTACCCCCTACACAAGTGATAACAAATCGACAGCTGACACTCCCATGTACCACATGCTATCAGCGCTCTCTTCCTAACATATAAAGGAGCCAAACCAGGCCGGGAGCACTGGACCTGCCCCTCTTTCAGAGGAAATCAATGTAATACCTGTGAAAACACATAAAGGAGTGAAACAGGCTTCCCGAATTAGGTACAACTAACCATGTTTGGTTGGGGTTGCTTCCGAAAGGTAACCTGTTTGGCCTCTTTCGGAGTACAGCCATACGGTGTCCCTAATGTTTTCCTTATATGCGATTTTAATTTGCCTTGACTCACCGAGCATATTTTTTGAATACTTTATTATTTTATTGCAACATAGCAAGATGTTGCAAGTCTGGCGGCAATGTTTCAGTTAGAATCATTATTGCTTTTATCTTTCTAATTAATTTAATTTTATTTGGATACCATATAATTCTTATACTTGGTTTGAATACAACTTTATGATTAAAGTGATAATGTCAACATTATAACTAGCGAATTAGGCATTGAATTCGTTCTTGGATTACGTCCAATTCGCACCAGCAAAAATAAGGTAAATTATTATCTCCGATAATATACCAAATTATTAATAAATAAAATCCAAGTCAATATTGACACATTAAAACTAAACCCTTTTGTGTTTGTATTTTTCCTTTTCTTTTTATTGCTACGCAAACAGAGGGTATAAAAAACAGAGTTTTTTTTTATACCCTCCATCCCTTGGAGGTTATATTAACATTGTCATATTCTCCATCGGCGTAAAATTCTAAGTCGATTTTGCAATGTCCGTCTGTTGTAATAACGAATTGAGATAGAAAACTAAAATTTTGCACACATGTTTATTTTGCCAGTAGGCAAGTTCGTAAATGGGCCATGTAGGTCCACGTTTTGATATAGCCCCCATATAACGGTACCTCCCTATCTTCGGTATTTTGATGATTTTAGAGATATTATTCAAATTTGGTATTTGAAGTTCGTAATGAATACTACAGTCTAAGATAGAAAATTGTCTGTGCAGGTCCACGTGTTCGTATAGCCCCCATATAACGGTGCCTCCCAATATTCGGTATTTTGATGACTTTGGCGTCATTATTCACCGGAGTGGTTTCCAATTACGTATTTAGAGTTCGTAATGGGAACTACAGTCTGTGACAGAAAATTGTCTATGCAGGTCCATGTCTTCTTCCATATACCAGTACCTCCCTATATTCGGTATTTTGACGACGTACAATACTTACCGAAATTGTTTGCGATGTCGTATTTGAAGTTCGTCATGTATGCTACAGTCTGTGGCAGAAAAATGTCTTTGAAGGTTCACGTCTTCGTATATCTCCGATGTAACGATACCTCCCTATATACGGTATTTTGATGATTTTAGCTACATTTTTCACCGTTTATTTCAAGTGTCGAATTTGAATATGGTAATGGCTTATGACAAACAATGCCTATGTAGTATATTTATATATTTTTTTTTTTTTTGAAAATTTCCAAATTCGTTCCAAATGGTGGAGGGTATTCAAAGGCCCGGCCGAACTTACTGCTTTTTAACTTTTTTGTTTTTTTTTTCTTTTTCTATGTGTGTGTTTGAAACGTATTTAACGTATATACAATTTTATCTTTAGTTCATTCTATATGAGTTCTATCACAAAATGATTCTCTTTGTACAATTTTAACTTTTTGTGACCATTATTACCCACTTACTTCTCCATTCACAATATTATTTCGTTATGTTTTGTTTTTTTTTTTTTTCAGTGAGAATTCGACTTGTCAGTCCGAAAATCATTTGACAATTTTTGTGATATCTCTTCTAATGTTGCCACTTGCCCGCGACACTGGTATTCTGATAACTTGCTGGATACGTTTTTTTAATACGATCCAACTTCCATTCATGCGGATCCAACCTATTATCCTTTATGACTAAATATCCTTCTTTGATATTCACCTTTTCATATTTCCGCATAGTGATTCTGTAAAATTCGTGGAAATATTCTAATTTCCATCTTTTGCAAAAATATTGCTACATAAATTTGAGATATTTCCAACAACTGAATAATCTAAGAATAGGTGTTTCCATTAAGAAATGACCAGTGGTCAAAAGGGGGAAATCATTTGTTTCATCTCTAACAGGACTTAAGTTCAATTCTTGTTAATATAGTGGTAAATACTTCAAAAGTGAAATTCATTCCAGCTATACTTTTTCGCAAATGAAGTTTAAAAGATATATAGCCAAGCGGATTCATCTTCTTAATAAGATTTTGGGTGAAGTTGTAATAAATTGTACTATTTTGAATGTGTTTAGTTTTGTAGAAACTGTACATGTTGTAAAAATAGTTTGTGTGTTGAATGTTCTTCTTTAAATTCTTATCTCATTTTTATTTGTCTTTTCGGAAGAATGTAAATTAGTTAAATAAAGAAAACACAAGATGCATGTGTTTTCCAAATGCTAGGTTTATGGTCGGTAATAAATAATGTAATAAATGTCACGGCCATAAATAGAAGATAAGAAAGAGTCGATCACAAATTAGGTACGTTTCGTTTTCTCCCGCAACGTATTGTGTGCGTTAATGCACAGCGTGCATTAGTACATAAAATGCATGTGTTAATGTATTAGATGTAAGCTTTAGTGTTAAGAATATGTTGTAAATAAATTGAGTTCCCTTCCAGCCACGGAACGAGAAAGATCAACTCGCGGCATTTTCTTTTTCTTTCGTTAGTTACATCGCTTTGTGATGAGGTTAGGAGTCGACCTCATCATTTGGTGACCCCGACGTGATAGTATCGCGTGTAGTTAGTGAAGTTATTCGATAGGCTATATTTTCAGTGTCCGAGAAAATATTAGTTTATGCGAAATAAATGACGTGATAGGCGCGCATTTTCGTAGTAGTAAAGTGTGTTAGGCTTATTTGTTGTAGCGACGTAAAAGGTGCACTGTTGAAGCAAAGATAGTGTTAGATCTTTTAGTTGTGTAAAAGGAGACATGATAGGTAGCAGTGAAAGATTCTGTCGATCTATCTCTCCATATACTAACGCAATAGACGTGCAGAAAAAAGTGATTAGTTTATTCGTTTATTTTTTGAGTGCACATATATTTCGTCAATATGAATTTTGTAGACTTCATTCAACATCAAAGGATGTTGGGCGAGTATATTGTGTCACTTTATTTAGAAATGGAAAAAATTGCTCTGTGTGGTGTAACTGAGGAAGCTAGGGAAAAATGTATCAAATTAGGTAGTTCCTTTACAGAAGCAAGAAAGGAATATTTAGATAACGAGAGGGAACTCCGTCGTGTGAAAAAATTTACATACTCGGATTACATAGACGCCTTGGGAGTGTGCTATGCGACTAAAGATATCGAGAGAGTTCTAAACGGCATAGATGTTTTTGTGCCCATAGAAATACCACGTTTAGATATCGATTATTTAGCTGAGGTGAACAGCTTAAGTTCATCGGAACAGTGTGGGAAAAATGCCTTACTGTTCCATTCACAGCCGCCAGACATTGGGATAACGGTTAAACTTATCGATGCTTTATTTGATTTTTGGGAGGAGATTAGAAGATGTTATTTCTCAAAAATAGAAAACATCGATAGAAAATTTCAAACATTATCGTCACAATACGTGCGGTATTTGGATGAAGTTGGAAAACAGGATCACTACACAAGTCATTACCATTTTCTTAGAATTTGTTACCGCATAGTGAGAAGTGGGAACATTTCAAGAATAGCACCTGAAAAGGTGAACATGAAGAAGCATGTTGATAATGTTAAAGGTAGTTTAGGGACTCATCAAAAGGTAGTTGAGGACTTAGAAGCTATCGAAAGAAAAAATGAAAACGTTCGCCTTGATGCTCCACGAGTCGAAGGAAAAATAACTCGTAAAATTAAAATTGAAGCAGGGCTGCCAACAAGGAATATGCTGAAACACAAAAATCTTGTATTTGCTGCTCCTGACAATGAAGAAAGTGAAATCCGGGCCAAGCATTGTATTAGCGATGGACATAAAGACAAGATTGATAATTTCCGTCTGAAACGCCCGGGATGGTTCAGAAGTCGTGGAGAACATAACAACATGGGTATGAGTAAACGACGTATCCATGCAGAAGATTTGTCATTGAATCATGGCAAGGATTTAAAAATATCCCAGGTATCTGGTCATCGCTGGCGGAGAGATCAAGACTTCAAGTGGTTGGTGGATGTCATGGGTGCAATTACCTAGTTTCAAGCTGCATACTTCGGATATTATTTTTACGTTAGAAATTAATTTTGAAATAAGATATAACTTTAGCACAGTTTTATTCAATTTTTAATATTAAGAAAATTATGTTTATTTTATATAATTTAAAAAAAAAATAGAATCGATCGAATTTGTTAAAAGATTAGGATCTTTTAAGGCCGGGAGTATGTTTAGTTTTGTAGAAACTGTACATGTTGTAAAAATAGTTTGTGTGTTGAATGTTCTTCTTTAAATTCTTATCTCATTTTTATTTGTCTTTTCGGAAGAATGTAAATTAGTTAAATAAAGAAAACACAAGATGCATGTGTTTTCCAAATGCTAGGTTTATGGTCGGTAATAAATAATGTAATAAATGGCCATAAATAGAAGATAAGAAAGAGTCGATCACAAATTATGTACGTTTCGTTTTCTCCCGCAACGTATTGTGTGCGTTAATGCACAGCGTGCATTAGTACATAAAATGCATGTGTTAATGTATTAGATGTAAGCTTTAGTGTTAAGAATATGTTGTAAATAAATTGAGTTCCCTTCCAGCCACGGAACGAGAAAGATCAACTCGCGGCATTTTCCTTTTCTTTCGTTAGTTACATCGCTTTGTGATGAGGTTAGGAGTCGACCTCATCAGAATGCGTTTCTTAAAAGCTAATCGATCTGGCTTTAATATACCAACCGCATCCACAAAGTTTTTTTTCCGTTAATGGTATACTATTGACAACCTCGCCAAATGATAAACATAGAGAATTCGGCAAGAGAGACATATGTCGACAAGTCACTTGTGGGCTTTAAAATATTTTGAACCACCAGAGTTCACGAGTCATTAGTTATGCAAGTGAACATCCTCTGCTCCTAATATCAGCTGAATTGTGTTCCGAATTAAGAGGTCTCCAGTTTTCTTTTCCAACATTTTCAGAAATTTCCAAGACTACATTTTTATCGAAGATGCTCCAATTAGGAGGCTTCTTAACCATGTTAAGACGATGGTAGAGTCTGTCCAAAATTGTGTCGAATATTTACAAAAAATTTTACAATGGCTTCTGCTAATTTGGAGAATAATACTGACTCACATATTTAGTGCGACACAAATATTTGCTGTTAATCAGAATGTACGTGTGGTACGGTCAATATTTTCCATCTGAACATATAGGGGGCTCCATACGCGCTTGCCAACGCATCTCAAAATACATGAGTCTCAACAGAATATCTTATCTGTTTTTAAGAAAATTTTTCCAGTTCAACAGAGTTATTGTCTTCAATTGATCATCCCAATCAGCAATGTCTAACCAGATTTGTTGCGTTATTATCTTGGCTACGACGAACAATTGTTCCAGCCATCCACATGCATCAAAAAATTGATTATTGTTGATGAAACTTCTCATTTTGAAGCTACATTTTTATTTTCCATTGAAGGTGGTGTGAAATAGAAATAATCACCTGAGATATTCCAACGTATTCCAAACGTATTTGTGGAAGCATCTTCGGAATTGGCTAGCCAATAGATTGCAATGTCTAAATCAAAAGCACTCTAACTACACTAGAATTTCGAAACTTACAACAAGAGTTAAATAAAACAATTTCGTCAAAGTTCAAATATTACAACAAAAATATTCCATAAAAATCCAAATATCTCAGCAACAAAGTTTTTAATAATTGTGATGTTCTAGCAAAATTTAAAAAAAATATATATTTTAATAAAAATGCCGGAAAATTACTTCTGGAAACAATTTATTTTGGGTCCCATAAAATGCAAGAGCAATAGATATTGTGCCAAATTTTAATAAATTGTTTAAAATTGTAAAAATATATATTGTTGTAAACATATTTAAATATTTTTAGTCTATGTTGTTATTTACATTTTGTTTTCAAATGTTGTTATTCTATCCATAATTACATAAATATTTAATTAAAATTATAATATTTACTCATTTATAATATTACAAGTTAAGTTGTTTTATGATTTCAATTAAAGATTGTTTTCTTGCTCTAAATTCAATTTCATACGATGTTTTCAAATTGTTATGAGGGCGGCTCGAAAAGTACTTAGCCTTTCAATAAAAGAGAATAGTTAATTTTTCAAAAATAATTTTATTTTTCAATATAATCTCCTGAAACTTCAATACACTTAGTCCAACGTTTATCTAGCAATTCTATTCCTTGATTAAAATTGTAATTGAATCTTCATTTGGGGTTAAACGCTTGCCAGAAAGGATTTCTTTACCATGTCTCACCAACAGTTATGAAACGACGCGTAAAATCCATTTTATTTCGCTTAAACGATCCAAACAAGCTTGTGAAATGTTCATTCTTATGCGTTTTTGATCGACTGTTAACTAATGCGGCACCCATCTTGCAGAAAGCTTTTTAATCTGTAGTTCTTCATGCAAAATTTAATAGACCCGATCATTTGAGATGCTCATAATATTAGCAATTTCACGCACCATACCATGTCATGCACTTTAGATACAATTTCTGTTGTGTTTGCTGTTTTTGGACGTCCACTACGTGGTTCATCTTCAATGCTTGTACGACCAAGTTTAAATTCAGCAACCCAATTTTTTACTGTTGCATATGAAGGGGCACTTTCACCTAACATATCATTATGAATTTCTTGTCCCGACAAACTTTTTTATGTAAATATTTAATGACAGCACGCTTTTCTAATTTTTCCATTGTAAAAAAGTTACGGATGCGTCGTCTTGAACACCTGTTTCTATATGAAGGAGTTGCCAGATCGAAACAAAATTTTAATACGTCCTAATTACTTAAAACACATGAAACTCATAACTTGACTAGGGCACACACATAATTTTTTCGAATATAGAAAGTGATGTCTGGCTTATGAATCGAACCCAGAGAGCAAAGTTATAAACTATGGATGTTTCGTCCAATGGAAGTTACGAGAGAGTGTCTGCAGATGTAACACTTTATTTTATCTTCCTTGTCGCCACTACGTAGTAACTCTGTGACGATGGAAAGTAGCCAACAGTAGTTTAGTTAATATGTGCATACTATTGCATTTATTAGGTTTAGAAGCGTCAAAGAAGTGGCATCTTAAAAAGAGAGTGAGTGACTCACTTCCAAATGCTTGCAGGGTGTCTATCCACACCAACAAAGCATTTGATAGTATAAATCACCGGTCCCTTGCAATACATTCTGCTGCTTTGTTCTTTTTCAAAAAAATAAAATCCGTTAAAAATTCTTTTGATGAATACGACGACTTGGACCTACATAGGCAAATTTTCGTCATAAGCCATTACAATATTCAAATCTTGAAAAAAAATCGGTTAATAATAAAGTTGAAATCATCAATATATATATATATATATATATATATATATATATATATATATACTAGCTGGCCCGGTCCGCGTTGCCGGCCCGTAGTTTTAGTCTGTAATGCAAATTTTATATAGCACAAATCTAGTTCATAAAAGTGAACAAATTTTAATATAAATATTGATCCAACTAAATCAAAATGAATACATATGGAAGGAGGACAAAATAATTTAAAAGTTAATTACGCTTTTACACCCATTACCATAGCACCTTAAATTGCGCATTAACGTCCCCAAAAAGTCTACGTTCTTGTTCATAGTAAAATTCAATGACGATTAAACCATGCCCGTGTTGTCGTCCGCCAATCGGTAAAAATCACTACAGATCGGCGGCACTGGGGACTGTACCAAAATATTTACGTATGTTGACATTTTTCTCTAAGATGGTTCTCTATTCACAAAGTAGCCTAAATACAGCAAAATCGATTGAAAAATGGGGTCAAGACCCTCTAAATAGAAAAGCCAAGATGCCAAATAATGGCCAAATCAGTTGAAAAACGTGGCCAAAACCACAGTCATAGCTGGAATCAGGGATACATTCATATGAGAGTAATACCAAAACGTGGCCCAACCAATATTCTCTTGGGGGTTACAAATTCAATAGAATACAAAATTTTCTTTTCTGACCACACATTAGATGTGAAAGTGGACTTGGGGATACTCCAATGTGGGGACTTTACTTAAATAAATTCCTATGTGGGAATTATCTGTATGATGGTTCCCTTCCCCAGGTTAGCATAAATACAATTTTTAGCCAAATCAATTGATGAACGTGGTCAAGACCAATATGGGCCCTACTCTGAAAATTTCAAATTTCATGCGAAGAGGTTCCCTACCCCCTTAGAAACAAAAATGCTAAATAAGGACCAAAAAATGAAAAAACTGGCCAAGACCCCAAAAATAGCTTAAATCATAGATGTTTATATAAATATGAAATCGGGTTGTACCCTTATCCGTGAGTTATGATCGATATCAAGACCTGCAAAAGCGATTTAAGGTATTTTGAATGTTTGGGAAGAATTTCTGGAAGGATAGAAATCCTTTTCTTACTAAAAATCCCATTCGCTCTACTATTTTGCACACTTTATATTTGGTATTTTACTGATTGTACTCCCAAAGAATTTAGCATTTTAAGCTCTCATTGGACGGATTATTGTCACATGAAAGAAGTAGGTCCATGCTTTGAATTGAATTTTTCGGTCATTCTTGTTTGTTTAAATGTGTTCGCATCTTCCAGCTGAACCACGATGTAGGCCCTGGAGTTGTAGGGTAGATGTCAGTTAACATCCTATTTCGCACTTATTTCATTTTTTTGGTGAAAAATTGTATATAGTGAAAAATTAATCTTTAATTTGTTCACAAAAAATCCACTGAATTCAATATTATAATACAAATTGAAAAAAATTGACAAAAGAAGAATAACAAATTGAAAAAATCTTCAACTTGTTCGCTGATTTTTTACAGCAAATATTTAAAGATCCTTACAAAGATTGTCAATATAATAAACTTTTATTTTAAAATTCGATTCCATTGAATTTTTTTTTTTCGATTTAGTCCCGATTTGAGAATTTTTGCAATAAGGTCTCTTTTTCGTGATTTTTTAGCGATTTTGAAAAAGTAATTATCTTTTAACTTTGGTGTGATCGCGTTAAATTATATCGATATCACCTATTCCGTTTCGCCACCACATAATTCGGTACTACACTTTTATAAATTCGGTACTATTTATAAATAAATAAATTGGTATTAATATTCGAATTCAAAAATAAAATATACAAAACACTGCAAATGTACATTAGAAAAAAGTAAGTCAGAATGGGAAAAAATCATGCAAAATAAAACATTACTATTGTACATTTCAAAAGTCAAAATGAAAATGTTAATATATTACATTTTTACGCGATTTTTTTGGATATTATCCTTTTCGGAGAGGAGACAATTCCGAATTTGTGTGAATCGTTAAAATCAGTCCAGCGGTTCTTAAGTTATAAGCGTAGTAACTAACACAACTTACATTTATATATATAGATATATATATATATATATATATATATATATATATATATATATATATATATATATATATATATTCATATATATATATATATATATATATATGTGTTCATTCATTCAACGCAAGCATTCGAACCGAGCCACACATCGTACCGGACAACAAAATTTAATTAAATTTAGCTTCAATCTGACAAAAGGTTTCAAACAATATGTAGTTGTTTGACATTGGAGCTGCGCATGGTTTTTGTATCGGATGTCTTCAGCAAAAGGTGCTATATATATATATATATATATATAATATACACCATGAGAGTAGAAAATTCTTCGAAAATTTTTAGTTATTCTCCTTAAAACTGAGGCTCACACGAGGTTTAAAACTTCAATTGGGACCAATCTTCATTTAGTACGTACACTGAAATGTGAACATATATCGCCATTTGTGTATAGTACAAGAATTCAACTCACATTTGTTAACATTATGTGATCTGAATCTTTTAAATAATAGTTTTATATGGTATTTATATTTGGTAATCCAGGTTTGATTAAACGTCTTTATAGTTTGATATGAGAACAGTAGAATGAAGTGAACTTTGTCCTAGGTTAGTTGGTAAGCAGAGCCGTAGGTTGTTTTTTTGCCGTCCGAACAGATAGAATAATGTATGCGAATCGGCTTAGGAATGCTCAATCTGAAAACGAAAGTTTGTGCTTTATGTGGAAAAAGAAATATAATAGCGCATTCTAAGGAATTCCTTATGGATTAAAATTTAGGATATAATTGAAAGTTGCACTAAGTTATTATTCCCACGAGTGTGGACTATAAATGGCGCAACTAAAATCCATACTGTGGGCGGTTGGTAAAGCGTTTCTAGCTTCGACCCACACAATAATCAACAACTCGAACCGTTGGCAGTAATAATGTTGTGTTTTGCTCAATAAAGGATGTGGGCTATCGCTGGAAGTTATGTGATATAGAAGGCATAAATTGCGAGGTTTGGGTTGGGCTGGTCGATATTCATGGGTATGTTAAAATGGAGCGAGAGTTATACCCGTACACCCGCGAGGTAGCTTGGGATCCATATTACAGAAATATAACCAACAACCATATATATAAGCTACTGTTGTCTAATTTCTGTTTAAATTTACAAAATACACAAACAACTATTGCGGGCTTAGCTTATTTCTAACCGTAGGATTTAACTTCCGGGATGATAAAATAATGATTGTATCGCCGTGTTATTTTTTTTTGCAGGGATGTAAATATTAAATACAATAGTGGTTTCATTTACCTGATGCAATTTTCCGGATCATTTTCGCAATCAGTGTTACATCGGAACCTTTCCCATGACAACCAGCCCATTGGAGGTGTAAGCGCCAGTCCATTATTTAAAGGAGATACGTAAGATGATGTTAATAATAACAAGGCAATAATAAACCGCATACTGTGACCTAAAATAAAACGAAAAATACAGATTAAACACAATGAATTGTTGTAAGAATTTTCGTTAAAAAACGTAAAAGCTGATTTGCTGACAGTAAAGAGAAATTGGCAACATGTCTTTCTGATTCTGATGAATACGGAGAATAATGAAAAATGAGGTCAAAGTATTGAAACTTTCAGACGAATTCTCAATTACGCTAAAATATTCAACTAAAAAGAAAAATGTTCAATGCTATATATGCTGTTTTTTTAGTAGTATTCAGATGAGCCTACTGGCCTTTTTCCATTCGTTCGTAAGTTTTAAGAATAAAAAAATATATTTTGGTTTTAGTATCTAATGTTTTCTTCTGTCAGTGACAATCACACAAAAGTTTTTCCATTTACTTTTATTTATTTATTATTTTTTTTTTTTTTTTGTTTTAACAGAGACATACGAACGAAATACATATATAAAATAGGATGGAAGCTATTGTTTTGATCAGAAATCTTCTATTTGTTACAATATCACTTCAAAATTGTATGTCTATGATGAGGAAATTCAAATAATTGTTAGGGGCACAAACATTCTCTTGGCGCTTCACATCCCTCAAAAACAAAGCTTTCAGAATTTCTATAAAATACACGTTAACACGTTTGCTTTACATTATTGCCATATTATATTTTGAACAAAATTAAATTAAATTTTATAGGAAACTAGCTGTCCCAGTCCGCGTTGCCGGCCCGTAGTTTTAGTCTTTAATGCAAAGTTTTTAAAGCATAATAATTCACAAATCTTACTCACATAAGTGACACAATTTTTTGTAAAAATGATGATTCGATTAAATAGAAATAAATACGTCTTTCAAAAAACCTGATCCTATTTGTAAGTAAGAGGTTTTAGTTTGAGTTTATATATGGAAATCAATTGTTGTTCGTTGGTAATGGAATCAGTTGAGAACGGCTGAACCGATTGCATAATTTTTCGTACAAACGTTTGTAATACCCCGAGTTAGGTTTTTGAAGAACAAAATATTGACCACGCCTACTTTTACGCCCACTATTTCGATTTATCAAAAATCCTTATTTTTGCCAAATAGTGAAGATATCGATTTTAAAATTAGTACACGACATACTGTGACTTTCCTCCAATCCTAAGTATTTATTTGGGGCTGAGGAACTGACCACGCCTACTACTCACTAATTGTAGTTTCGATTTAGCTTAGAAATCGTTGTCGGATATGTATGATAATAAGCCCTTCGTGGTGCATAGTTATACCAAATATTCCTCCTATGAAATTTAAAACTTGTTTTGGTTTGAAAAATATCAACGTGGAATTAATAATAGTCTCGCTACAATGAAATCCTATGACGTCACTACGGCTTATTGGAAACTTGTTTTTGTCGTCTTGCGATTCGTTCCTCACAGAAAGAATAGAAACGTTCCAGTGAATTCAGGGCACACATAAAAATTCACCCACAGCAAATCCTTGCCCAAATTAGTCACTTTTCCTATTCCCTTTATTAAATAAATGTCACCAATGAATGTTACTCCTCCCATGTCTATCGCTATTTCCCAGATGATTTGACCTTCCTCATTCCGCAAAAAAGACATTTTCATCAAAACTTAATGACAAATCAGCCAAAATATGTCCCTCTTTTTCTTCTGTCTACTAATGTACTGTCAAATACTAACTGTCCCATTTGTCATGACTAGAGTCATTTTTTTTGACAGAGTCAAAAAACTTTCGTTTGAGTACAAATTCTTGTTTTTGAAAAAGACAAACGTTCCGTCAAATGCATGTTTCATGGTCATGCTGTCAAAGATTATCACAGTACAAATAGTTGCAAATCTTCTAATCAAGGACAACACTGCCTTCTTCACCGGCCACAAATTAATAGATATTCAGAACCATCTCTGGTATCTACCAATTTTAAGAATCGTGGATCTTGCCTGTCTTCGCAATCGCGCGTTGTGAAATCTAAGAAATCATCTCCACCTTTTACTACAGTAAAAAGTAGAGATTCGAAATTCAAACTGCCCACTAAGGACAAAAGGAGGCTGGATAACCAATCTACCAACACCATTCACAGTAATGTGTTCTTGGGAACATCGTTCATGATAGTAAATCGTATACAACTCGTACAATTGTTGATCGGCAGTTCACCACTTTCGGCCAAGCAAAGCAACTCTTTGTCTCTTTTGAGCCTTTTTTCTTTATTTTACGGTGTAAGTTCTTGCACGTTTTGGGATTTAAATGGCTTTACCCCGACCTCATTTTTCAATATTTGCCGATATGTTTAGCTAACGAGCCATTTTTCTGCCACTGCGACGCGGGTTTCGATCAAGTTGCTTCTTTACTTCTCGAACCATTTCTGCTAATGTTGTTGTTTTTTTCCATCTACTTCCTTGACGTCAGGCTACGCTGCCAGTATCACGGTAACGAGCGATGGTGCGAGTCACAAAAGATTTATTCACATTTAAATGCTGGAGTGCTCTAACGATAGCCACTTGTGGTTTTCCAGCCAAATATAAAGAAATCCCACTATCAAGTTTGAATTCCATCAGGAATAACTTTTTTTCTGGAAAATTTCCATCAAAATGCTTTTGTACGCTTATAAACAATGTAATGAGCTGTCACTGGAATAATTTTAACAGCTGTCGGACAAGTGGCTTAGAAATGACAGCAGTCTGAAGTTGGTTGCAGTTTTTTCATCTCACCCTGTATACTTGGCATTGTTACTCGTTCTGAGGTTAGCAAATATAAAGCTGCCGCATGAAGAAAATATATTTTTCATAAGTTGTCTTCCCCTAAAAATGTATCATGTATCATGGAAACAAGTGTGTAGCTTTAGGAAGTTCTTCTCGTCATTATCTTTTTGAGAATTTGAAGAATGGAGCGAAAATACACAAGTACTCAATACACTCAACGTAATTTTGTTGTTGAATAGAAAAGAGAAGAAAACTCCAATAAAATTATGAATCTATTTGAATTATACTAATTATATATTTGGTGTTTTGTTTCATACATTTTGTCCTCTTCTTCTTGGGTCCACAACGACACTGAAGTTAGTTTAAAAGGTTTGGCTGGGTAGCGAAATAGGCGTAGCGTGTCATGTGGGCCTGGGGCATATGCTGGGTAGATGTTCTGCTCATCGCTGTCAATCCGTGGCCAATATAAATTGAGGTGGCTGCATTATCTGAATCTTTTTTGTTCCAAACGTCTTGGGTTTGTCGGGGCAGATCTCGCTTTTCAGTTATGATGGGAGGGGATAATATCCTAGTACGATATACACTCAATATTCCACCATGACTTCTGAAACCGCGTCAGAGTGAATATCATTCAGTTTGACAGGCCTGTTGATCTAGTAGCCCTCTCTTATACCTCTTCACCTCTTTCCTAGAACATGTAGGTCTTTCCTTACGTGCCTGGGCGGAGGTTGCTCATCCACCAGATGGTGATTGAATTGGCTCTGTTTGTAATATCTAACCAGGTGTTGTATTAAGAGCATTTTTGCTATCGTATCGGTATGATATCCGCCTCCTCATATAGATGGCCGACAGGTATCATGAGGAGGCAACCTCTTTCGGTTCTGAGAGCGGCATTCTGGCAGCACTGAATATTTTAACATTATGCTGCTGCCAAGAGACTTGACAACTTTGTTGGTACTTCTAATAACAGTGGTATGCGCGGACCCCTTAAAGAGGCTATCGAATGTGTCCCCTACGGACTTGGGGTAGTTGGTTGTTGGAATTACAACACCATCGACTTGCACATTTAATGATACTTTTATCTCCGATGTCCATGTGGAAAAAAAGTGTGGCCGTCGATTTCGTGGCGGGAATTTTCTTATTCCTCTCAGTGAAATAAAAATCAACTAAGTAAGCGTTTAACCAATCGCAAGTGTAATCAATGATGGGCGTATAGGCCGCGACCGTACATTTATTCGTACGTTATTATTTCAATGCTGTCTGGAGGGCATAGAGTGCCAGAAAGTTAAGGTCAACCATTCCGGAGATATCACACCAATGTGTCAACTTGATATAATTAAGAGTTTTATTTAAGGAATAAACGTTACCATAAAGGTTTTTAGATCATGTTTCATTTATAACACCATTTAGCACTTAAAGCAGAAAAAATGTAGTTGTTAGGTTTTTTCAACGTAGAATTGGAAAGGAAATACGGTACTAATAAAATTAATGTTATCACAATAATTTTCTAATCTAATGGAGAGTCTACAGTGTTGCTGCTTGAAAAATGTCCAACAGCATGTGAATTATGTACTTGCTAATTTAACTAGTGAAATGAATTTTCTAATTCTGGAGTAATCTTCTCCAAAAGACCTACTATGAATTGATTGAATGTTTCTGTAGTTATTGCATTTCGATGTGCCACTGTAGAATGCCTTTGGTGCTCTTATTCCATATTTATAAGGAGATAGATTTCTTCCAAAAATTGGATCCACACCTGTCTATAAATATTAGATTTTCTCTTGGATGGGATACTCATAAGTAAAATAAATAAATGTTACTGTTGGACCAACATCGCAGATTGTTGGTTTATTATTCGTGGAGAAAGTGCGATGTATAAGTTGAGCCAAAAATTCTGTGGATGCAAAAAATTACCCATGATTCATCGCTACTAACAATTGATGAAAGACAATGTCGTTTATATACGTTACTTCTTTCACTAGCTGGGAATATTATAAACTACAGACCGACATTGTAAACAACAACCAGATGACAAAGGGTTGACCAGAGATTAAGCAAAATAGTACTTGTAAGTACATATTGTATTCCATATCTTGTTCATTATATTGTGAAATTAGTGTACTACAACATCGTCTCGTAAGTCCCTTTACATATTGAAAAAAGTGGAACATATTATATATAAACATATTAATGGTAGAAGAGTAACCGAAAAAATTAAATTAAACAAAAGTTCTTTTGCCTTTTCTTCAAATTTTAAAACCGCACTCATAAAAATGTTTATCTCTATGAACTTGTTATGCAATTGTTTACCTGAACAAAGAGCATAACCATGTATGTTGGTTTTGTCTATTCCATCTCCTCTTCAGATCCACAATAACTAACCTTATGGACTTTGTTATGTTCACAAAGGGTTTGTTCAAAAAAGTCAGTCCGATGTAATTTAGTAAGGTGTTTGATACTGTAGTTCTTTAAGGAAGAATTGATGTTTAAAATATATCAACATATAGACTTTAATTTGAAAGGACATAGCCGTTGAGATCTGTGTACTCCTAATTACCACACCCTTGTTGTAATAGGAGAGACACATTTCAACAAAAATATAATATGATTTATCAAGCCGCCACATTTTAGGAATCCAAATGTCAACGAAACAGAAATACAGTTGAGTTTGGAACGACATAAGAGACACTTCAGATTCAAACTGTCACCCGCATTTCATTATAAGCCCGCGTACATATTGTTATACTTAGAGGTAATATCATTACCGTCTTTTATAACATGATGTACTCCAACTCCTCGTCAATTGGATTAATGTCATGCTATCATTTCAGATCTCTAGCAGGGAGCTCTCATTAAACTATCGAGGTGGGCACGCCGTAATTGACCAGCAACATTATTCACCGATTTTTTCAAGTTTTGAATACCACAAATAAATATACATGACAAGTTAATGAAAGGGCTCGATTTTTTCAACAGTGGTAGAACTGGCAAACTGTAATATAAATTTCTCCCAATCAATGATTATGAAAATATTTGGCTATCAAAACAATAAATAAGCTCATAAAATTGGCAGAAGTCGGGCACAATTAGAAAAAAAAATTGTAATCAGATGGTAGCTATACCTTACCTTTTTATTGTACCATGCTTATAACTGATGCAAATTCCGAGTTGCCTATTTATATTTTCAAGTTATTATATTATTACCATGGCAAAACGATAACGGTAAACTCATTTGCTAAATTGAATATGGCAATCCTTTTCTGACGAACTCAACCTTTTCATTTTTCAAATAAAATCTATTTTCATATCTAAAATATTTTGGTATGACGAGTGAGAGATTTTACAAAAATAAAAATGTTATTTTATTTTCGGCGTTCCTTGGCACATAAAAACAGTTTTATATTCCATATCTCAGGAATACCAAATTTATTTATCTGCTTTTGAACTTAAACTTATAAAGATAAATATTTCAAACTTTTTATCGTTTCAGGTGTTGTTAGTTCTAGTGTAAGCCTCAAATGAGGTTTTATTTTAGGTCCGCCTTTAAAAATCAAACCTTGACAAATCTTAACAATATCTGATATATGAATTCTGTACTGAAACGAAAGCTTACACTGAAAATTTTTTGTAACGCATTTAATGTCAATTCAACTAAAATGAGAGATGAGAATCGTTAACCTGTATTGTAGCAAACATTTTATATTGTCTTCATACTTTTCCTTTGGTTTGGTTTTATTCAACCATTTCATAACTATGTGACTTATCAGACTATTATTTTACTTTTCTGTTTTAGATTATATTCTTGTTTGACTTTTATGCCCTCTAAAAGCTGTGAAAATAACAAAATATTTAGTCTGAAATTAATGAAAAACTATTGCCAGCGTACGCCCATATTTAAGGAAGAACTACAAAACATAAATTTGACAATGAAGGGACATAAAAGGAAAAAATTGTATTCGAATGATCTTCTTCAGCTCCCTTGGCCTTTTTATTAGTATTTTTCTGTATTTATATTAGCTAATATTTTTGTAAGAGAAATTCATAACCAATTACTAACACGCATTGGTCCGGTATATAGTGTGTACGAGCTCATTTCGCTTGGGAGATGATCCGCTTGGTCAGTATGGCGGGTGTGACACACATGGGGTTGAACATAAAAAAATAAACAACATCCAGCATCAACAACATCAAAAATAGAATACAAATTTATTACAAAGAGAACAAATTTTCCATTTAGCAACTATTTGTTCTTCACAAATAAAACAATTGGGCTTGCAGTTTCCAATATAAAAGTGTTTTCAAATTGCTTGCACAAAAAAACAATTTTGAATTTTTTTCTGGCAAATTTTCACTTTTTACAGTAAAGTTCTCGAAAAAAATAGCGACTCCAGAGGGAAATTTTTACCAGTTTCAACTTTGGAATGAAATAGTATTGTCTCTTCGTCTTGGATTCAATTTTGTGGAAAAACTCCGCATTCCTTTAATGTTTTGTATTTTTTCCCAAGCTTCAGAAAATTGCGAACAAAAATGTAAAATAAACAAAACTAATTATGCGTGCTTCAACTTTCGACATAAACATAAAACTATGAAGACATGCAAAAATGCATTTTGGAAACCTTATTTCTTTGTCGAGTGAAATTTTTTAAAACTTTTAATATGTGGCATAGACTGTTACTCTATCTTTATTAGGTGGTACTTTTATTTCGATTTCAACATTTAAAAGGTTTTAAACCTTTTGTTTTCAATTTTTTATTTAAATCTTGGCACAAATTAGTTATTGTTTACAAAAACATATTGAAACGTAATTTGACATAATATGGAGGTAATTGAATCAGTTATGAACAGCTGAAACGATTTTTATAATTTTTCTAAACGTTCGTTCAATTCCGAGTAAGGTTTTTATGGAAAGAAAAAGTGACCACTCCCAATTTTAGGCCGATTTTTTTTTTGATTTATCTAAAATCTTAATATTTGCCAAAATCATGAAGATGTCTGTTCTACAGTTAGTATACGACATAATCTCCACTGTCTCTCCAACCATAGGTATCTGTTTGGGGCCGGAGGAACTGGCCACACCTACTTCTTTAAATCTATATGAAAAAAATTAAAAAAGCTTAGTAATACGTCAGTGGAAACGTTTGACGAATATTAGGAGATAATATTATATGAGGGCTATATATAAATGAGAACAAATATATACCTTTTGTTACATCAATTATCCTACGAATAATATAAAAACCTGTGCAAAGTTTGAAAGACACATATTAAATTTGGTGACCTCTATCCTAATTGCAAACGGTGAACGAAGAGGCTCACGGACATGATTTAATCAACAAAGATTTCTACTCTTTAACATACTTTATGGGGTCCCTAACTTTTATAAGTCGATGAAACTTTATTTATGGTAGTTAAATTTAAGTCATATTGCCAGGATTTCAATTTAGAAAAGATTATCGATTCTGAGGTCCAAAACTATAAAAAATTGACTAGATATGGAAATAATCCATCCAATGTGAACTCAAAATGCAAAATTCATTGGGACTGCAATCAGTGAAATACCGAATATGTAATATACGCACTATACAAAATAGTGGAGCGAATTGAAAATTTAATAAGAAAAGGAATCATAGCCTCGGAAAATTCTTCCCAACCCTTAAAAGTGACCTTAACTCACATGTAACTTTATACGGGGACTATGCGCTGTCGTCAGTAATTACACTGCGGGAAATTTAAACTTGGGAAATTGTTTCAGTTGATAGATAAAAATCCCAAAAGGGGGGTTCGGGTCAAACGTTTTAGGGTCCATTACCATACACAAAAGGCCTCAAATACAGCTTAACCTCAAATATTTTGCTCCATACTCCGCAAAAGTTGCGATAGAGTTTTAAATTTGTTACAGTCCTAGCGATTACAGGAAGAATCATTTGTGCCAAATATGTATCAGGTCGGTCTACATTGTGATATAGCCCCCTCAAATGTTATTGCCCCCCTCAAATAATATAGCCTCTATCAAATTCCTCAAATGTTGGTAATTTGTAATTTTAGAAAGAACAACACATTCTTCCAAATAATTATAAATATAGAACCATGCTTTGGTGTAACCCTTATATAAAAGTATCTGCTGATTTCAGCTATTTCCAGGGTCTTAGTCACATTTTCAATTGATTTTACCCTTATTTGGCATCTTAGCTTCTAAGGGTGTAGAAGACCTCTTCGCGGAAATTTTTCGGAGAAGCGCCCATTTAATAGTGCCTCCTGATTCATCTATGCATTAAAGACTAAAACTACGAACCGGCAACGCGGATCGGGCCAGCTAGTATACATATATTTATATAAAGAACCATAAAAGATATTTTTGAAATATTTAAAATTTTTCATTCACTAGAAGATATGAATAGAGCAAGAATGGAAACAAAAGGGGATGTAAGTAAAAGTACATTTACCGGTACAATACCACTAAAAAATATTTTAGTGATACTGTACCGGAACACAATGATGATCGTAGTGTACCGCAGTCGGAGCGATAACGCAATCGGAGCATTAAAAATTGTAGTGTACAACATGCACCACATTAAAAAATCGAAATAATAAAACTAATTTTAAACACTCACCAATACTTTGTAAAATATTTAGTTTTTTACACCTACATTCATTGATTTTTCGGTACCACAAAATAACAGGTAAATTATTTGCCATTTTATCATTTTTCCGGAATTTTTCGGAAAATCAAAAATTTCAATTTTCTATGGTTAAATACAAATTATTATCACTTCAGATTTGGTCCCATTTTTTTCATTCTACATATTCTCATATTTTTCTATTATCTTCAATTTCGCAACCAATCTAAACATAAATGACAAATAAAAAAGTCATCTTTCATTTTTTATACCCTCCACCATACTATGGAGGGTATATTAACTTTGTCATTCCGTTTGTAACTCCTCGAAATACTCATGTCAGACCCAAAAAAGTATATATATTCTTGATCAGCGTAAAATTCTAAGTCGATTTAGCGATGTCCGTCTATCTGTCTGTCCGTCTGTCTATCTGTCTGTTGTAATCACGCTATCTTTCGAATGAATTGAGATAGATGGCACACAAGTTTATTTTTCCAGTAGGCAGGTTAAGTTCGTAAATGGGCCATGTAGGTCCACGTTTTCATATAGCCCCCATATAACGGAACCTCCCTATATTCAGTATTTTGATGATTTTAGCGACGTTATTCACGGGAATTGTTTCAAATTTGGTATTTGAAGTTCAAAATGGATACTACACCCTAAGATAGAAAATTGTCTGTGCAAGTCCATGTCTTCGTATAGCCCCCATATAACGGTACCTCCCGATATTCGGTATTTTGACGATTTTAGCGACCTTTTTCCCGGGAGTAATTTAAAATTTGGTATTTGAAGTTCAAAATGGATACTACACCCTAAGACAGCAAATTGTCTGTGCAGGAATTGTTTCAAAATTGGTATTTGGAATTGTTTCAAAATTGGTATTTGAAGTTCGTTATGGGAACTACAGTCTTAAGAGAAAATTGTCTGTGCGGGTCCATGTCTTCGTATAGGACCCATATGTCAGTACCTCCCTATATTCGGTATTTTGACGATTTTAGGTACAATACCCACCGAAATTGTTTGAGATGTGGTATTTGAAGTTCGTTATGGGAACTACAGCCTGTGACAGAAAATTGTCTATGTTGGTACAGGTCTTCGCACAGCTCCGATGTAATGGTACCTCCTTATATACGATATTTTGATGATTTTAGCTACATTATTCACCGTTTGTTTCAAGTTTCGAATCTGAATATGGTAATGGCTTATGACAAACGATGCCTATGTATGTTCACGTCGTATAGAACCCAATATAACGGCTATATTCGGTATTTTTAAAATTTTAACAGAATTTTTTAAGGATTTTATTTTTTGAAAATTTCCAAATTCGTTGCAAATGGTGGAGGGTATTAAAAGTTCGGCCCGGCCAAACTTACTGCTTTTTAACTTGTTTTATAGTATTGAATTGTATATGTAATTTTTTGCATTTTCATTCTTGATCAGCGTAAAATTCTAAGACGATTTAGCCCTGTCCGTCCGTCTGTCCGTCTGTTGTAATCACGCTATCTTTCGAACGAATTAAGATAGGAAGCTAAAATTTTGCACAGATCTCTCTTTTGTCTGCAGGCAGGTCAAGTTCGAAGATGGGCTATATCGGTCCACGATATCGTATAGCCCCCATATAACGGTACCCCCGATATTCGGTATTTTGATGATGTTAGCCACATTTTTCAATGGAATTGTCTGAAAATCCACACAAGTAGTTCCGTGTGGGTACTTTATACATCGACAGAGAATTATCTTTATAGGTCCACAATATCGTACATCCCCCATATAACGGTACCCCCCGATATTCGGTATTTTGATGATTTTACCCACATTTTTCATCGGAATTGTCTGAAAATCCACACAAGGAGTCCCTTGTGGGCATTTTACCTCCTTAAAAAAGAATTATCTATATAGGTCCACAATATCGTATAGCCCCCATGTAACGGTACCCCCGATATTCGGTATTTTGATGATTTTACCCACATTTTTCAACGGAATTGTCTTAAAATCCACACAAGGAGTTCCTTGTGGGTACTTTATACCTCGGCAGAGAATTATCTATATAGGTCCAAAATATCGTATAGCCCCCATGTAACGGTACCCCCGATATTCGGTATTTTGATGATGTTAGCCACATTTTTCAATGGAATTGCCTGAAAATCCACACAAGGAGTCCCTTGTGGGCATTTTACCTCCTTAAAAAAGAATTATCTATATAGGTCCACAATATCGTATAGCCCCCATGTAACGGTACCCCCGATATTCGGTATTTTGATGATTTTTGCCACATTTTTCAACGGACTAGTGTGAAAATCCACATAAGGAGTTCCTTGTGGGTACTTTATACCTCGGCAGAGAATTATCTATATAGGTCCACAATATCGTATAGCCCCCATACAACGGTACCCCCCGATATTCGGTATTTTGATGATTTTTGCCACATTTTTCAATGGAATTGTCTGAAATTCCACAAAAGGAGTTCCTTGTGGGTACTTTATACCTCGGCAGAGAATTAACTATATAGGTCCACAATATCGTATAGCCCCCATGTAACGGTACCCCCGATATTCGGTATTTTGATGATTTTACCCACAGTTTTCAATGGAATTGTCTGAAATTCCACAAAAGGAGTCCCTTGTGGGCATTTTACCTCCTCGAAAAGAATTGTCTATATAGGTCCACAATATCGTATATCCCCCATATAACTGTAACCCCCCATATTCGGTATTTTGATGATGTTAGCCACGCTTTTCAATGGAATTGTCTTAAAATCAACACAAGTAGTTCCTTGTGAGTACTTCACCCCCTGAGAGAGAATTGTCTATACAGGTCCACGATATCGTGTATCCCCCATATAACGGTACCTCCCGATATTCGGTATTTTATGATTTGACCCAAATTTTTCATCGGAATCGTCTGAAAATCCACACAAGGAGTTCCTTGTGGGTACTTTATACCTCGGCAGAGAATTATCTATATAGATCCACGATATCGTATAGCCCTCATATTACGCTATTTTGTTGTTTTCAGCCATATTTTTCAACGGAATGGTCACAAGGAGTTCTTTGTACACAAGGGGTTCTTTGTGAGCACTTTACCCCCCGACAGAGAATTCTCTATATAGGTTAACGATAACGTATAGCTCCAATATAACGGTACCCCCCGATATTCGGTATTTTGATGATTTTAGCCACATTTATCAATCGTATTGTCTGAAAATCCACACACGGAGTTCTTTGTAAGCACTTTACCCCTGAAACGGAATTGTCTATATAGGTCCACAATATCGTATATCCCCCATATAACGGTACTCCTCTATATTCCGTATCTTGATGATTTTAGCCACTTTTTCCAATGGAATTATCTGAAAATCCATACAAGGTGTTCCTTTTGAGTACTTTACACGCAGACATAGATTTGTCTTTATAGGTCCATAATATCGTACATATATCGGCATATATATCCTATATTAGATATTTTAAAGATTTTAAAAGAAAGTATGTATGGCTAGTTCCTCTGACCCCAAACAGATACCTAAGGTTGGAGGGTGAGTCAAGACTACTATGGAACAAATATCTTCATTATTTTGGCAAATATTAGGATTTTAGGTAAATAAAAAAAGGGCATAAAAGTAGGCGTGATCACTTTCTCTTCGCATAAAAAACAAAATCGGGGTAGGACTAACAGTTTAAAAAAATATTCAAATCCGCTGATTCTATTACCAACGAACAGCAATTGATTTTTATATATATAGATTAAAAAATAGTCGTGGTCAGTTCCTCTGCCCAAATAAATACTCAATGTTGAATGGAAAGTCACCCGTATCTCGTGTAATCATTTTCAAACCGATATCTTCATTATTCTGGATTTTAGATAAATCGTGGTCAATGTTTTTTCTTTAAAAACCTAACTCGGAGTATGACGAACGTTTGTGCAAAAAATAATGCAAATCGGTCCGGCCGTTCTCAACTGATTCCATTACCAACGAAAAACAATTGATTTTTATATATATAGATTTTAAATCATCCTGATCCAAAACAGTAGGATTAATAATATTTAATTTTGCCAATATTAAGGATAAAATTGGATTTTGCGATTCCCTAATCTGGATTCTATTTCCGGTCTTAAGGATTTTTCTGTAGCTAGTATGATGTTAATTGCATTTGTTGGTTTTTGTACCCTCCAACATACATAGTATGGAGGGTATATTAAGTTCGTCATTCCGTTTGTAACTCATTGAAATACTCATGTCAGACCCAACAAAGTATATATATTCTTGATCACCTTTAAATTCTAAGACGATTTAGCCTTCAGCGTCCTTCCCTCTGTTGTAATCACGCTACAGTTAAAACGAATTAAGATAGTAAGCTAAAATTTTGCACATCTCTCTCTCTTTTGTCTGCAGGCAGTTCAAGTTCGAAGATGAGTTATATCGGTCCCCTGAAAGAGAATTGTCTATATAGGTCCACAATATCGTATATCCCCCTATAACGGTACCCCCGATATTAGGTATTTTGATGATTTTAGACACATTTTCCAATGGAATTGCCTGAAATTCCACACAAGGAGTTTCTTGTGAGCACTTTATCCCTTGAAAGAGAATTATTTATATAGGTTCACGATATCGTATATACCCGAATTTCGGTATTTTGATTTTAGCCGCATTTTTCAATGGAATTGTCTGTAATTCCACACTAGGAGTTCATTGTGAGTACTTTACCCCCTGAAAGAGAATTGTCTTTACCCCCTGAAATTGAATAGGTCCACAATATCGTGTATTCCCCATATAACGGTACCCCCGATATTCGGTATTTTGATAATATTAGCCACATTTTGCAATGGAATTGTCTGAAATGCTACACAAGGAGTTCTTTGTGTGTATTTTACCCCCAGACATAGATTTGTCTATATATCGCTCCACGATATCGTATATCCCCCATATATCGGCACCTTCCATTTTAGATATTTTAAAGATTTTAACAGAACTTTTAATGTATTTTATTTTTTTGAAAATTTCCTAATTCGGTCCAAATGGTGGAGGGTATTCAAAGTTCGGCCCGGCCGAACTTACTGCCTTTTACTTGCTCTATTTATATTAGGGTCTTTGTATTTATCTCTATCTGTCGATTGTTGGAATCCACAAGCTGTCGTTTAATTAATTTAATATATTCTTAGTCCTCGACATCTGGCAATGACTTTTAGCGCGGTGCCTATAAGGTTAATACTTTTTGCATTCCGGTGATGTACGGTGAGGGTTGTTGGCGCAATGAGTTGGACTCTAATATTTTTTACATTTTCCTGCGGAAAGATCTTCACTGCGTTCTTCGTTTCGTATAATATTTGAAAGTATCTTGTTAGATTAGTTGTATGTCTATTTGAAAGTATGTTGTAAGATTAGTTGTATGTCTTGGGTAACCATACTTATTCTATACAGTAACCTTCCCATCTAATATTGGAATATAGTCGGAAATCCATGCCACTGTGGACCTTAACATGAAAAGGAATTGTAGTGTCAGCCTACGTTATATGTAGAATAAAGACAATTTAGCGAAATTGAAGACAAATATTTTAGATTATACTAAAGGATCACCCCCCCCCCCCTTTAATTAGGACAGTTCTCCCCACATCTGTCTCGTAAAGTGAAAAAATGTTGTTCCCTAGTCTTCGATTATTCTTAATATAAACTTTGACCCTACATTATAAATTCTATGATTGGGGGTTTTGTTAAAGTACTGTAACTGTATGTTCTGCACGTTACAAATTCGCCCTTTATTTTTTCTCCAAACGGAGAGCGTTTTGAATGAATTACGCCAATTGGTTTGTCCTTAGTAACAGAATGGATTGTATTATATAGTTGATTGTAAAAAGAGGTCAACGGTGTCCTCAATCTTTCATTACATTTTATGCATCTTGCTACTTCCTCAAGAGTGCTGTGGAATCGTTCTATCTGCCGGTTTGAGGAACTGTGTTGAGGGGGAGCATTAACTTTATCGACGTTAAACTGGATTGTTCAGAATTAAAAGACCTTTCGTTGTCGCACTAAAAAAATTGTTTTGTGTCTTAGTTACTTATTTAGCTTTTACATCTAGTATTTTTCCGAATGCTATTGTCTGCACTACAGACAATTTTGATTTTTTTAATATAAGTTAAGAAATGCTTTTTATAAGTCTAATAGAAATCAATATGTAAATGTTCCCGCGATAGGAAGGAACGGTTGTCTACAATGTGCTTTTCTGGGTGCCGGTTATATTTCACTTACAAAAATTTCTCTCTGATCACACTAGTTGGAAATGTCAGAGGCAAGTTTACTACAAAATATGAATTTAGTTGATGGGGACATCTTAATTTAATATTTAATGTGTGCTCAAAAAGGTAGATCAAAATGAATCACGTGATCTACCTCGGTGTTAAATGTGTCCACAATTTTAGTCGAATAAGGTACTTATATATAATAAAAATTGTACAATATGTCTTGCTTTGTTTTCGAAAAGTATACAATTTCGAATGTTGGGAAATTCCGACTCTTCAAGAATGATTTGATTGCTGAAACAGTTGACCGCTTTGTCTGAACTTTTCATGGTATAAGTTAATGATTCCTCGCTATGTATTGTAGCTATATCACAAGAATTGTTAGTCTCCAAAACATGTATTAGATGTCTAGATAGCGCATCCGCAACTTGATTTTCTTTTCCTGGTTTATAATGCAAATTTGCATCGTACTCATCTGTAAAGGCTTTCCAGCGCTTAATGTTTTCTTTTATATTACGATCCGAAACCGCATACGTTGAATTTTTGATGGTCCGTGAATATGTTAAGAGTGTTTTCACTATACAGATAATGTCTCAGAGTCTTCAGAGCCCAGACAATTCCTAAAAGCTCCTTTTCGTTTATCGAAGTTTAGTTTCTTCATGAGCAATTCCGGTCAATAATGTCGCTAAAATCATCAAAATACCGAATATCGGGAGGTACCGTTATATGGTAGCTCCTGAGGCTGCCGTATATATTACGAACTTCAAATACCAAATTTGAAACAATTCCGGTCAATAATGTCGCTAAAATCATCAAAATACCGAATATCGGGAGATACCATTATATGGGAGCTATACAAAGACGTGTACCTGCACAGACAATCTCCTGTCATAGGCTGTAGTATCTATTACGAACTTCAAATACAAAATTTGAAACAATTCTGGTCAATAATGTCGCTAAAATCATCAAAATACCGAATATCGGGATGTATCATTATATGGGGGCTATACGAAGACGTGGACCTGAACAGACAATCTCCTGTCATAGGCTGTAGAATCTATTACGAACTTCAAATACAAAATTTGAAACAATTCCGGTGAATAAATCATCATCGCTAAAATCATCAAAATGCCGAATATTGCTATATATTGGCTATACGAAGACGTGGACCTGAACAGACAATATCCTGTCATAGGCTGTAGAATCCATTGCGAACTTATATGGGGGCTATACGAAGACGTTGACCTGCACAAACAATTTTCTGCCTGAGGCTGCAGTTTCTATTATGAACTTCAAATACAAAATTTGAAACAATTCCGGTCAATAATGTCGCTAAAATCATCAAAACACCGAATATCGGGAGGGACCGTTATATGGGGGCTATACGAAGACGTGGACGAACTTTAAATATGAAATTTTAAAAAATTAGGGTAAATACTGTCGCTAAAATCATGAAAATACCGGATATCAGGAGGAACCGTTACATGGAGGCTATACGAAAACGTAGACCGACATGGCCCATTTACGAACTTAACCTGCCTACTGGTAAACCATATATGTATGCAAAATTTTATTCTTCTATCTCAATTCGTTCGAAAGATAGTGTCAGTACACCAGACAGACGGGCATCGCTAGATCGTCTTAGAATGTTACGCTGATCCAGAATATATACCTTGTGTAATGCATATTTTTAAGAATCTAATATAAGTTGTAAATGGTTAGCTTTTCTCTTTAAAAAGCCTGTACTTTGATAAACAATGTTGGCTTGCAAGTATTGTCAATCTACAAATTTGGCGGTGTTCATGTTTATTGCTGTTTTCCTTGTTTTGTGGTTTATTGTTGTATTAGTTTCAACTTAGAGTGTACAATACATATTTATGGTGAATGAAAGATATGTTGCATATGCGCATGTATATATGTTTTCAATTTGTTGGAGTTTTCGTCGTCAGAATCGATAATAATTTCTAAATTGAATTTAGCTATCATAAATAAGGTGCCATCGGTTTACAAAAGTTATGGTTAAAATAAAAGTTTTGTGATTAAATTATGTACGTGAGCCTCTCCGTTCTCCATTTGCAATTACGATAGAGCTCACCAAATTTAATATGCGTCTTTCAGAAAAGTTATATATTTGTTCTCATTTAGATATAGCCCTTCAATACCAGCGTTTGAAAATAAACAGTACACAAACATAGTGTGTTGTACCGGTACAGTATCACTAAAAAATTTTAGCGGTAGTGTACCGGTACACTACCATTAAAAAATATTTTAGTGATACTGTACCGGAACGCAACGATGATCGTAGTGTACCGCAGTCGGAGCGATAAAAAATCGTAATGTACCGCAGTAGGAACACTAAAAAACGTAGTGTTCCGCAATCGGAGCATTAAAAATTGTAGTGTATCACCTGCACCACATTTAAAAAATCGAAATAATAAAATCAGCGTAAAATTCTAAGTCGATTTAGCCATGTCCTTCTGTCTGGCCGTCTGTGTGTTGTAATCACGCTATCTTTCGAACGAATTGAGATAGAAGGCTAAAATTTTGCATACGTGTTTATTTTTCCAGTAGACAGGTTATGTTCGTAAATGGACCATGTAGGTCCACGTTTTCATATAGCCCCCATATAACGGCACCTCCCGATATTAGGTATTTTGATGATTTTAGCAACATTATTCACGGGAATTGTTTCAACTTTGGTATTTGAAGTTCGAAATGGATAAGACAGCCTATGACAGATGGATACTACAGCCTATGCACACGTGTTTATTTTTCCAGTAGGCAGGTTAAGTTCGTAAATGGGCCATGTAGGTCCACGTTTTCATATAGCCCCCATATAACGGTACCTCCCGATATTCGGTATTTTGATGATTTTAGCGACATTATTCACCGGAATTAACTTTTGTATTTGAAGTTCGAAATAGATACAACAGCCTATGACAGAAAATTATCTGGGCCCACGTCTTCGTATAGCCCCCATATAACGGTACCTCCATATATTCGGAATTTTGATGATTTTAGCGACATTATTCACCGGAATTGTTTCAAATTACGTATTTAGAGTTCGTAATGGATGCTACAGCCTATGACATAAAATTGTCTGTGCAGGTCCACGTCTGCGTATAGCCCCCATATAACTGTACCTCCAAAAATTCGGTATTTTGATGATTTTAGCGCCATTATTCTCCGGAATTGTTTCAAATTACGTATTTAGAGTTCGTAATGGGATATACAGTCTGTGACAGAATAATGTCTATGCAGGTCCAGGACTTCGTATATCCCCCATATAACGGTACCTCCATATATTCGGAATTTTGATGATTTTAGCGACATTATTCACCGGAATTGTTTCAAATTACGTATTTAGAGTTCGTAATGGATGCTACAGCCTATGACATAAAATTGTCTGTGCAGGTCCACGTCTGCGTATAGCCCCCATATAACTGTACCTCCAAAAATTCGGTATTTTGATGATTTTAGCGCCATTATTCTCCGGAATTGTTTCAAATTACGTATTTAGAGTTCGTAATGGGATATACAGTCTGTGACAGAATAATGTCTATGCAGGTCCAGGTCTTCGTATAGGCCCCATATATCATTACCTCCCTATATTCGGTATTTTGACGAGTTTAGGTACAATACTCACCGAAATTGTTTGAGATATCGTATTTGACGTTAGTAATGAATGCTATAGCCTGTGACAGAAAATTGTCTATGCTGGTCCAGGTCTTCGCACAGCTCCGATATAATGGTACCTCCCTATATACGATATTTTGATGATTATTCACTGTTTACTTCATGTTTCGAATTTGAATATGGTAATGGCTAATGGCAAACAATGCCTATGTAGGTCCACGTCGTATAGACCCCAATATAACGGCTGTATTTGGTATTTTTAAAATTTTAACAGAATTTTTTAAGGATTTTATTTTTTGAAAATTTCCAAATTCGTTCTAAATGGTGGAGGGTATTGAAAGTTCGGCCTGGCCGAACTTACTACTTTTTAACTTGTTTACACCTACATTCACTGATTTTTCGGTACCACAAAATAACAGTTAAATTATTTGCACTGAATACCATTTTTCTCATATTTTTTTCTATTATCTTCAATTTCGCAACCAATCTATAAATACGTGACAAAAAAAGGTCATCTTTAAGTTTTATACACTCCACCGTGGAAAGGAGGGTATATTAACTTTGTCATTCAGTTTGTAACATCCCTAAATATTCGCCGTAGACCCCGTAATGTATATATATTCATAATCAGCATAAAATTCAAAGACGATTTAACGATGTCCGTCCGTCCATCTGTCTGTCTATCTGTCTGTTGAAATCACGATACAGCCCACATTTCTTGACGTAGAGCGTGTTTAGGATGGTTCGCATTGAAAATGAGATATATCTGTCCACGTTTTCGTATAGTCCCCATATAAAGGTACATCTCGATATCCGGTATTTTGATGATTTTGGCCACACTTTCTCACGGATTTGCCTGAAAATTGGTATTTGTAGGTCATAATGGGTCCTAGTTCGTGCGGCGAAACATTGTATGTATAGGTCCACGCTTTGGTATAGTGCCCATATTACGGTACCTCCCGATATTCGGTATTTTGATGATTCTAGGGATTGTTTCAAAATTGATATTTAAAGTTCGGAATAGATGCTACGGCCTAAGACAGAAAATGGCCCATGTAGGTTCACGTCTTCGTATAGCTCCCTTATAACGGTACCTCCCGATATTCGGTATTTTGATGATTTTAGCGACATTATTTACCGGAACTATTTCAAATTTGGTATTTGAAGTTCGTAATGAATACTATAGCCTATGACATAAAATTGTCTGTGCACGTCCACGTCTTCGTATAGCCCCCATATAACGTTACCTCCCGATATTCGGTATTTTGATGATTTTAGCGACATTATAAACATATTTTTTTTTCAAGTTTCGCATTTGAATATTGTAATAGCTTGTGACAAAAGTTGCCTATGCAGGTCCACGTCATCGTATAGACTCTAATATACGGCTACATTAGGTATTTTCAAGATTTTAACAGAATTTTTAACGGATTTTATATATTTTTTTTTTTTTTTGAAAGTTGTTAAATTTGTATAAAATGGTGGAGGGTATTCAACTTGGCCGAACTTGCAGCTTAATACACACAGCACTTTCTCTTCGTGCCACAAGAGCATAATACTGTAGGAAATCCAGAGGCCGTTGAAATGTCCCTATCAATAATTATTATATGATATTGTGTATGGAGATATCGGGGGTACCGTTATATGGGGGCTATGGAGAAGACATGGACCTACATGACTCATTTTCTGCCTTAGGATGTAGTATCCATTACGAACTTCAAATACCAAAATTGAAACAATTCCGGTAAATAATGTCGCTAAAATCATCAAAACACCGAATATCTGGGGGTACCGTTACATGGGGGCTATACGAAGACGTGGATCTACATGGCCCAATTTCTATTTTATGCATTATATATTATATACAGAAGATTTTTCGCGTCACAACAACATAGGTTAAATCTACCAAAACAAAATATCCAGTTCGGAGTGTGACAAAATGTCGATATGTAGAAGTTACATATATCGTGTAAAACATGGCGGCCATTTCAGTTGTGAAAAACGTGAGTGAAGTCCATATGTACTTTTTCGATCACAGTGTACCTATCTTTGTCGGAAAAATATAATTTAATCAATGTCCTTTGTTTGTTTGTTGTGGAAACATATATACAATAACATTTGCGGTAAAAAATCGCTCATAATATTTAAAATTTTGTTATAAAATATAATATAATAACAATGTAATTTAAAGAAATAAAAAAATGAGGTCTATGATCACAAAACTTATGAGGCGTATGTAAAATGAAAATGTTGATAAATAAAAAATTTTGAAGTAATAAACAAGCTTAATCGAAAAGTTTGCCTCACGACCATCCAAAATGATGTTCAACATTCCTCAGATAAGATCGCAGACTGAAAAATTCGAATTCTGAATTATCTGAGAACTTTACATTCTTTCTCTTGATTTTGATTACAAAGCGTGCATTTCCTTGCCCGGTTTTCTATACTGAATTCTGTCGCATTCAAATTGATATTTCCACATCTTGCTTTAAAAATTCATGAAAATTAGTCGCTAGTAACAGAATCAGAAAAATAAAATTCTCCCCTTGAAAAATATAAAAAATTTGTATATTCTAGTTTGACTTTAATATTTAAACCTCATATATTCTTGGAATTTGTGTAGCTTTTCGTTGTTCGGCCGGGTCGAACTTTGTATACCCTCCACCATTTCGAACGAATTAGGAAATTTTCATAAAATTTTAAAAATATCGAATATCGGAAGGTGCGATATATGGGGGGATATACGATATTGTGGACCTATAAACACAATTCTCTTTCAGGGGGTAAAGTACTCACAATGAACTCCTTGTGTGGAATTTCAGATAATTCTATTGAAAAATGTGGCTAAAACCATTAAAATACCGAATATCGGGGGGTACCGTAATATGGGGGCTATACGATATCATGGGCCTACTTAGAAAGATATCTTCCAGGGAATAAAGTGTTTAAAAAGAACTCCTTGTATAGAATTTCAGACAATTCCGTTGAAAAATGTGGCTAAAAGCATCAAAATATCGGGGGGTACAGTTATATGGGGGCTATACTATATCGTAGACCTATATAGATTATTATCTTCCAAGGAATAAAGTACTAACAACGAACTACTTGTGTGGATATACGATATCGTGGACCGATATAGCCCATCTTCGAACTTGACCTGCCTGCGTGAAAGATAGCGTGATTACAACAGAAATATAGACGGACATTGCTAGATTGTCTTAGAATTTTGCCCTAATCCAGAATATATATACTTTGTACGGTCTATTATAAATATTTCGAGGAGTTACAAATGGAATGACAAAGTTAATATACCTCCATAGAATGGTGGAGGGCATAAAAATTGCAAATATGAAGCATTGGCAATATTGTTAATAACAAGTTAAAAAGCAGTAAGTTCGGCCGGGCCGAACTTTAAATACCCTCCACCATTTGGAACGAAAAAAATAAAATCCGTTAAAAATTCTGTTAAATTCTTTACAGAATATAGCCGTTATATTGGTGAATAATGTAGCTAAAATCATCAAAATACCATATATAGGGAGGTACCGTTATATGAGGGCTATACGAAGGCGTGGACCTACATGACCCATTTACGAACTTAACCTTACTGGCGAAATAAATAGGTGTGCAAAATTTTAGCCTTCTATCTCAATTCGATCGAAAGATAGCGTGATTACAACAGAAAGACGGACATCGCTAAATCGACTTAGAATTTTACGCTGATCAAGAATATGTATACTTTGTTGGGTCTAACATGAGTATTTTTAGAAGTTACAAACTGTATGACAAAGTTAATATACCCTCCATAGTATGGTTGAGGTATAAAAATTGTAACATATGTTTTCTACTAAGTGATAGCCCCCAGGTAACTCCTCCATCTTTCCATTCGGTCTCTTTTAAATGTCGCACCTCCTTTGTCTGCCGGCTAAATTTCCCAGCTGAATTCTCTTCATGTATCGTCTTCCTACTTAAGTCAATAGTGTGATATTTATCTGGTGTCACCATCTTACAGACCTTGGACAGCTTATCGTTCCAGCGTTGCAAGCGCCCATAATTTCTTGTAACTCCAGCCTGCTTTTTTCTAGCTGCATCATTTTCACTAGGCATCTTCATGGCAACTTGCGCTACCTTCTTCCTCTTCATCTTGAGGGCAAACAGCTTATCTACGACCTCTACCCATTTCCGTTAAGATATGACATTTTGGTTCTTTTGAAATTTTAATACTTCTATATGCGCCTCTTCAACCGTCATATCTTTATTGATCCTTACCGCTAATTTTGCAGCCAATTCATCAGCTTCGATTTAGGATGTTTTGTTCGGAAGCTAGAACTTCAAATGTGTACTATGTCTGCAGGACTTTTGGTATTGAAAATGAGCCATGTAGGTCCACGTCTTCGTATAGCCCCCATATAACGGTACCTCCCGATATCCGGTATTTTGATGATTCTAGCGACATTTGTTACTGGAATTGTTTCAAAATTAATATTTAAAGTTCATAATAGATGCTACGGCTTAAGACAGAAAATGGGCCATGTAGGTCCACGTCTTCGTATAGCCCCCATATAACGGTACCTCCCGATATTCGGTATTTTGATGATTTTAGCGACATTATTTACCGGAATTGTTTCACATTTTGCATTTGAGGTTCATAATGGATGCTACAGCCTATCACAGAAAGTTGTCTGTGCAGGTCCACGCCTTCGTATAGCCCCCATATAACTGTACCCACCGAACTTCGGTATTTTTCATGATTTTAATGACATTATTTACCGGAATTGTTTCAAATTTCGCATTTGAAGTTCGTGAAGTTCGATATTACAGCCTATAACAGAAAATTGCCTGTGCATTATAAACAGATTTTTTTTTCAAGTTTCGCATTTGAATATTGTAATAGCTTGTGACAAAAGTTGCCTATGCAGGTCCACATCGTTGTATAGACTCTAATATACGGCTACATTAGGTATTTTCAAGATTTTAACAGATTTTTAAGGGATTTTATTTTTTTTTTTTTTGAAAATTGTTAAATTTGTACCAAATTGTGGAAGGTATTCAAAGTTCGGCCCGGCCAAACTTACAGCATTTTTACTTGTTCTTCTCCAGCTTTGCAGCTAACCTGTCACGTTCGGGTTCAGCTGTGAGTCGTGCTTTTTTTGAAGAAGAAAAATCATCGCTAAGCTGCCTTACGACCGGCTTCAAACCCTCGCCCTTGCGTTCTGCCTCCTGGTTAGCCGCTTGTAGTTTGTCCTTAGTTTCCTCGGCTACCAATACAGAGGAAATTTATAAGCCAATAAGCCACATTATGTTCCTGGTTACTTGTTTTGCAAATATTCTTGTGTATTTTTAACGAATCTAATGGAGGGAATACATAAAGCGCATATTTGCCTGGCTAAAGTCATCGGCTGGCTTCTTCGAAGAGGAACAAAGAAGTTGTACGTTGACTTAGTACGGATATGGCTCTAGGCTTCTTTGTTCATTTCCGAAGAAGCCAGCCAAATAAGAGCTTTATGTATTCCCACCTTAAGTATTCCTTTCTAGACACGACTGTGTTATTTTTGTGGTGTGCTTCATTTGCCCTCGCGCACTGTGACATTGGTAATTATACCAAGGCTGTTGTGTGGAAAAGGTTGAAGTTCTGATTATTTTTGATGCTTTTATAATATCCCCAATATTATTTATTGTGGAGATCTGCTCGATATCTGTTTATAATTTTTATACCCTCCACCATACTATGGAGGGTATATTAATTTTGTCATTCCGTTTGTAACTCCTTGAAATACTCATGTCAGACCCAACAAAGTATATATATTCTTGATCAGCGTAAAATTCTAAGACGATTTAGCCATGTCCGTCTGTCTGTCTGTGTGTCTGTCTGTCTGTCTGTCTGTTGTAATCACGCTATCTTTCGAACAAATTGAGATAGAAGGCTAAAATTTTGCACACATGTATTTTTTCCCAGTAGGCAGGTTAAGTTCGTAAATGGGCCATGTAGGTCCAAGTTATCATATAGCCCCCATATAACGGTACCTCCCGATATTCGGTTTTTTAATGATTTTAGCGACATTATTCACCGGAATTATTTCAAATTTGGCATTTGAAGTTTGTAATGGATGCTACAGCCTAACACAGAAAATTATCTGTGCAGGTCCACGTCTTCCTGTAGCCCCCATATAACGGTACCCCCCGATATTCGGTTTTTTGATGATTTTAGCGACATTGTTTACCGGAATCGTTTTAAATTTGGTATTTGAAGTTCGTAATGGATACTACATCCTAAATCAAAAAATGACGTCTTCATATAGCCCCCATATAACGGTACCCCCCGATATTCGGTATTTTGATGATTTTAGCGACATTGTTTACCGGAATTGTTTCAAATTTGGTATTTGAAGTTCGTAATGGATACTTCATCCAAAGTCAAAGAATGAGCCATGTAGGTCCACGTCTTCATATAGCCCCCATATAACGGTACCCCCCGATATTCGGTATTTTAATGATTTTAGCGACGTTATTTACAGCGATTGTTTCAAATTTCGTATGTGAAGTTCGTAATGGATACTTCAGCCCATGCCAGAAAATTGTCTGTGCAGGTCCACGTCTTCATATAGCCCCATATAACGGTACCCCCATATTCGGTATTTTGACGATTTTAGCTACATTATAAACAGATTTTTCTTCAAGTTTCGCATTTAAATATTGTAATAATTTATGACAAAAGTTGCCTATGCAGGCCCACGTCGTCGTATAAGCATTCGGTATTTTTAAGATTTTATCAGAATTTTTAACGGGTTTTATTTTTTGGAAATTGCCAAATTTGTACCAAATGGTGGAGGGTATTAAAAGTTCGGCCCGGCCGAACTTACAGCTTTTTTACTTGTTTTGTTTAAGACTAGTTTGGGTAATAGATTTCGGTTTTTATACCCTCAAACATACATAGTATGGAGGGTACACTAAGTTCGTCATTCCGTTTGTAACTCATCGAAATAACCATTTCAGACCCAACAAAGTATATATATTCTTGATCAGCGTAAAATTCTAAGACGATTTAGCCCTGTCCGTCTGTTGTAATCACGCTACAGTCAAAACAAATTAAGATAGGAAGTTAAAATTTTGCACAGATCTCTATTTTGTCTGCAGGCAGGTCAAGTTCGAAGATGGGCTATATCGGTCCACGATATCGTATAGCCCCATATAACGGTACCTCCCGATATCCGGTATTTTGATGATTTTAGCCACGTTTTTCAATGGAATTGTATGAAATCCACACAAGGATTTCTCTGTGAGTACTTTATCCCTTGGTAGAGAATAATCTATATAGGTCCACGATATCGTATAGCCCCCACATAACGGTACGGCCCGATATCCGGTATTTTGACGATTTTAGCCACATTTCTAATGGAATAGTCTAAAAATCCACACGAGGAGGTCTTTGTCAGCACTTTAAGAGAACTGTCTATATAGGTCCACGGTATCGTATAGCCCCCATATGAAGTTACCCCCCGATATTCGGTATTTTGATGATTTTAGCCGCATTTTTCAACGGAATTGTCTGGAATTCTAGTTCTTTGTGAGCACTTTACCACTAGTTTTTTGTGAGTTCCTTGTGAGCACTTTACCCCCTGAAAAGGAATTGTCTATATAGGTCCAAAATATCGTATATCCCACATATAACAGTATATGGGCTATATCGGTCCACGATATCGTATAGCCCCCATATAACGGCACCCCGATATTCGGTATTTTGATGATTTTAGCCACATTTTAGCCGATTCCCTGACAACGGAATTGTCTGAAAATCCACACAAGGAATTTCTTGTGAGTACTTTATCCCCTAGAAAGAAATTGTCTTTATAGGTCCACGATATTGTATATCCCTCACACAACGAAGTGAAACCTTTTTCATTTGCTGTTTTGAAGGAGCAAGATCTCGTTCTATGAGTATATTTGAACCAAATAATTTCTTTTACTTTCGTACTACATCATCCGATTTTTGGCTTTACTCGACAACTACAACGCTCATCTTTTCGTTTTTATACCCTCCATCATAGTCTTAAGTTTGTCATTCCGTTTGTAACACCTCGAAATATACATTTTAGACCCCACAAAGTATATATATTCTTGATCAGCATAAAATGCTATGTCGATTTATCAATGCCCGTCCGTCTGTCCGTCTATCCGTCTGTCCGTCTGTGGAAATCACTCTAGCTTCCGAACGAAATGAAGTAGGTTGATAAAATTTTACTCAAATGTGTACTATGTCTGCAGGCCTTTTGGTATTGAAAATGGGTCATGTAGGTCCACGTCTTCGTATAGCCCCCATATAACGGTACCTCCCGATATCCGGTGTTTTGATGATTCTAGCGACATTTGTTACTGGAATTGTTTCAAAATTAATATTTAAAGTTCATAATAGATGCTACGGCTTAAGACAGAAAATGGGCTATGTAGGTCCATGTCTTCGTATAGCCCCCATATAATGGTACCTCCCGATATTCGGTATTTTGATGATTTTAGCGACATTATTTACCGGAATTGTTTCAAATTTGTTATTTGACGTTTTTAATAAATACTACAGCATAAAACAAAAAATGGGTCATGTAGGTCCACGTCTTCGCATAGCCCCCATATAACGATACCCCCCGATATTCTGTATTTTGGTCATTTTAGCGACATTATTTACCGGAATTGTTTCAGCTTTAGTATTTGAAGTTCGTAATGAATACTACATCCTAAGACAAACAAGTAAAAAAGCTGTAAGTTCGGCCGGGCCGTACTTTGAATACCCTCCACAATTTGGTACAAATTTAACAATTTTTAAAAAAAATAAAATCCCTTAAAAATCTGTTAAAATCTTGAAAATACCTAATGTAGCCGTATATTAGAGTCTATACAACGATGTGGACCTGCATAGGCAATTTTTGTCACAAGCTATTACAACATTCAAATGCGAAACTTGAAAAAAAAAATTTGTTTATAATGCACAGGCAATTTTCTGTCATAGGCTGTAATATCGAACTTCACGAACTTCAAATGCGAAATTTGAAACAATTACGGTAAATAATGTCGCTAAAATCATCAAAATACCGAATATCGGGGGGTACCGTTATATGGGGGCTATATGAAGACGTGGACCTGCACAGACATTTTTACGTCATAGGCTGTAGTATTCATTACGAACTTCAAATGCGAAATTTGAAACAATCCCGGTAAATAATGTCGCTAAAATCATGAAAATACCGAAGTTCGGGGGGTACAGTTATATGGGGGCTATACGAAGGCGTGGACCTGCACAGACAACTTTCTGTGATAGGCTGTAGCATCCATTATGAACTTCAAATGCAAAATGTGAAACAATTCCGGTAAATAATGTCGCTAAAATCATCAAAATACCGAATATCGGGAGGTACCGTTATATGGGGGCTATACGAAGACGTGGACCTACATGGCTCATTTTTGGTCTTAGGATGTAGTATTCATTACGAACTCCAAATACTAAAACTGAAACAATTCCGGTAAATAATGTCGCTAAAATGATCAAAATACCGAATATCGGGAGGTACCGTTATATGGGGGCTATACGAAGACATTGACCTACATAGCCCGTTTTCTGTCTTAAGCCGTAGCATATATTATTAACTTTAAATATTAATTTTGAAACAATTCCAGTAACAAATGTTGCTAGAATCATCAAAATACCACATATCGGGAGGTACCGTTATATGGGGGCTATACGAAGACGTGGACCTACATGACCCATTTTCAATACCAAAAGTCCTGCAGACATAGTACACATTTGAGTAAAATTTTACCAACCTACTTCATTTCGTTCGGAAGCTAGAGTGATTTCCACAGAGGGACAGACGGACTGACGGACGGACATTGATAAATCGACATAGAATTTTATGCTGATCAAGAATATATATACTTTGTGGGGTCTAAAATGTATATTTCGAGGTGTTACAAACGGAATGACAAACTTAATATACCCTCCATACTAAGGTGGACGGTATAAAAATGAGCCATGTAGGTCCACGTCTTCGTATAGCCCTCATATAACGGTACCTCCCGATATTCGGTATTTTGATGATTTTAGCGACATTATTTACCGGAATTGTTTCACATTTTGCATTTGAAGTTCATAATGGATGCTACAGCCTATCACAGAAAGTTGTCTCTGCAGGTCCACGCCTTCGTATAGCCCCCATATAACTGTACCCCCCGAACTTCGGTATTTTCATGATTTTAGCGACATTATTTACCGGAATTGTTTCAAATTTCGCATTTGAAGTTCGTAATGAATACTACAGCCTATGACGTAAAATTGTCTGTGCAGGTCCACGTCTTAATATAGCCCCCATATAACGGTACCCCCCGATATTCGGTATTTTGATGATTTTAGCGACATTATTTACCGTAATTGTTTCAAATTTCGCATTTGAAGTTCGTGAAATTCGATATTACAGCCTATGACAGAAAATTGCCTGTGCATTATAAACAGATTTTTTTTGTTCAAGTTTCGCATTTGAATATTGTAATAGCTTGTGACAAAAGTTGCCTATGCAGGTATAGACTCTATATACGGCTACATTAGGTATTTTCAAGATTTTAACAGATTTTAAGGGATTTTTTTTTGAAAATTGTTAAATTTGTACCAAATTGTGGAGGGTATTCAAAGTTCGGCCCGGTCGAACTTACAGCTTTTTTACTTGATTTTTTTCAAGTTTCGCATTTGAATATTGTAATAGCTTGTGACAAAAGTTGCCTATGCAGGTCCACATCGTTGTATAGACTCTAATATACGGCTACAATAGGTATTTTCAAGATTTTAACAGATTTTTAAGGGATTTTATTTTTTTTTTGAAAATTGTTAAATTTGTACCAAATTGTGGAGGGTATTCAAAGTTCGGCCCGGCCGAACTTACAGCTTTTTTACTTGTTCATATTATTGTCGTGCGAATTTTGCCTTCATTGGAACTTTTAATTTCTCTGATATCATTATACCCTCCACCTTGAAATTCTTTGCCATTCCGTTTGTAACATCCCTAAATATTCGTCGTAAACCCCATAATGTATATATATTCATAATCAGCATAAATATTAAGCCGATTTAACGATGTCCGTCTCTCTGTCTGTCCGTCTCTCGGACAGACCGTCTGTCTGTTGAAATCACGATACAGGGCACATTATTTGACGTAGAGCGTTAAACTTTAGCAGAATAATTTGTATTATGTCTAGGATGGTTGGTATTGAAAATGAGATATATCGGTCCAGGTTTTGGTAAAATAATAATAAAAATACCGAATATCGGTACCTCCCGATATTCGGTATTTTGATTATTTTTGCCACATTTTTTCACGGATTGGTCTGAAAATTGGTATTTGTAGGTCATAATGGGTCCTAGTTCGTGTGGCGAAATATTGTATGGGTCCACGCTTTGGTAAAGCCCCCATATAACGGTACCTCCCGAGATTCGGTATTTTGATGATTTTTGCCACATTTTATCATGGATTTGTCTTAAAATTGGTATTAGTGAGTCATGTGGTTCTAATGTTTCCCTTACCCTAAGGTGGAGGGTATTAAAAATTCGGCCCAGCCGAACTTAATGTTTTTATACCCTCCACCATACTATGGAGGGTATATTAACTTTGTCATTCCGTTTGTAACTCCTCGAAATACTCATGTTAGACCCAACAAAGTATATATATTCTTGATCAGCGTAAAATTCAAAGTCGATTTAGCCATGTCCGTCTGTCTGTCCGTCTGTCTGTCTGTCTGTCTGTCCGTCTGTCTGTCTGTTGTAATCACGCTATCTTTCGAAAGAATTGAGATAGAAGGCTAAAATTTTGCACAACTGTTTATTTTTCCAGTAGGCAGGTTAAGTTCGTAAATGGACCATGTAGGTCCACGTTTTCATATAGCCCCCATATAACGGTACCTCCCGATATTCGGTATTTTGATGATTTTAGCGACATTATTCACCGGAATTGTTTCAATTTTGGTATTTAAAGTTCGTAATGGATACTACAGCCTATGACAGAAAATTGTCTATGCAGGTCCACGTCTTCGTATAGCCCCCATATAACGGTACCTCCCAAAATTCGGTATTTTGATGTTTTTAGCGCCATTATTCACCGGAATTGTTTCAAATTACGTATTTAGAGTTCGTAATGGGAACTACAGTCTGTGACAGAAAAATGTCTATGCAGGTCCAGGTCTTCGTATATCCCCCATATAACGGTACCTCCCAAAATTCGGTATTTTGATGATTTTAGCGCCATTATTCACCGGAATTGCCTCAAATTACGTATTTAGAGTTCGTAATGGGAACTACAGTCTGTGACAGAAAGATGTCTATGCAGGTCCACGTCTTCGTATAGGCCCCATATATCAGTACCTCCCTATATTCGGTATTTTGACGAGTTTAGGTACAATACCCACTAAAATTGTTTGAAATATTATATTTGACGTTAGTAATGGATTCTATAGCCTGTGACAGTAAATTGTCTATGCTGGTCCAGGTCTTCGAACAGCTCCGATATAATGGTACCTCCCTATATACGATATTTTGATGATTTTAGCCATATTATTCACCGTTTATTTCAAGTTTCGAATTTGAATATGGTAATGGCTAATGGCAAACAATACCTATGTAGGTCCATGTCGTATAGACCCGAATATAACGGCAATATTCGGTATTTTTAAAATTTAACAGAATTTTTAAGGATTATATATTTTTAAATTTCCAAATTCGTTCCAAATGGTGGAGGGTATTCAAAGTTCGGCCCGGCCGAACTTACTGCTTTTTAACTTATTTTACTTGTTTTGTCTACTTCCATTAAAGGTACATGCAAATGTTGTTGTTTTTCATTTGTTCTTGCATTCACGACGCATATTAAATTAATATGTCAACTTGATATGATTAAGAGTTCTATTTAATAAATAAACGTTACCACAAAGGCGTTGGATGCTTTTTTACTTATAACACTATTAAGCACAAAACGCAAAAAAATCTCCAACACCATGTGAATTATATAGTTACTGATTTAGCTAGTGAAATGAGTTTCTTAACCTACCTACTGGAAAAATAAACATGTGTGCCAAATTTTAGCCTTCTATCCCTATTCGTTCAAAAGATGGCGTGATTACAACAGGCAGGCAGACGGACATCGCTAAATCGACATAAAATTGTACGCTGATCAAGAATATATATACTTTGTTGGGTCTGACATGTGTATTTTGAGGAGTTATAAACGGAATGACAAAGTTAATATACTCTCAATAGCATGGTGGAGGGTATAAAAAGCATGAACATTGGATACGCTGTTCATTTTTCTAAATAAATAGTAGGAGATACATTTAATGTAGAAAACAAGTTAAAAAGCTCTAAGTTCAGCCGGGCCGAACTTTTAATACCCTCCACCATTTGCAACGAATTTGGAAATTTTTAAAAAATAAAATTCTTAAAAAATTCTGTTAAAATTTAAAAAATACGGAATATAGCCGTCATATTGGGGTCAATACGACGTGGACATACATAGGCATTGTTTGTCATAAGCCATTACCATATTCAAATTGGAAACTTGAAATAAACGGTGAATAATGTAGCTAAAATCATCAAAATATCGTATATAAGGAGGTGCCGTTAAATTGGACCTGTGCAAAGACCTGGACCAGCATAGACAGTTTTCTGTCACAGGCTGTAGCATCCATTACGAACTTCAAATACCACATTTCAAACAATTTTGGTGGGTATATACCTAATATCGTCAAAATACCGAATATGGGGAGGTACTGATATATGGGGCCTATACGAAGACCTGGACCCGCACAGACAATTTTCTGTCACAGACTGTAGTATTCATTACGAACTTCAAATACCAATTTTCAAACAATTCCGATGAATAATGTCGCTAAAATCATCAAAATACCGAATATTGGGAGGTACCGTTATATGGGGGCTATACGAAGACATGGACTTGCACAGACAATTTTCTATCTTAGACTGTAGTATTCATTACGAACTTCAAATACCAATTTTGAAACAATTCCGGTGAATAATGTCGCTAAAATCATCAAAATACCGAATATAGGGAGGTACTGATATACGGGGCCTATACGAAGACCTGGACCCGCACAGACAATTTTCTGTCACAGACTGTAGTATTCATTACGAACTTCAAATACCAATTTTCAAACAATTCCGATGAATAATGTCGCTAAAATCATCAAAATACCGAATATTGGGAGGTACCGTTATATGGGGGCTATACGAAGACATGGACTTGCACAGACAATTTTCTGTCACAGACTGTAGTATTCATTACGAACTTCAAATACCAATTTTGAAACAATTCCGGTGAATAATGTCGTTAAAATCATCAAAATACCGAATATAGGGAGGTACCGTTATATGGGGGCAATATGAAAACGTGGACCTACATGGCCCATTTACGAACTTAGCCTGCCTACTGGAAAAATAAACATGTGTGCAAAATTTTAGCCATCGATCTCAATTCATTCGAAAGATAGCGTGATTACAACAGACAGACGGACAGACAGACAGACGGACATCGCTAAATCAAGAATATATATACTTTGTTGGGTCTGACATGAGTATTTCGAAGAGTTACAAACGGAATGACAAAGTTAATATACCCTCAATAGTATGGTGGAGGGTATAAAAATGTAGAAGAAGTATGATTTAAATTTGAAAAGGTTTCATTTCAGCTAGAAAAGGTTTAATTTCATTTGAAAAATATTTCTATATTTGAGAAAGTAGAGGAGGAGTAAATAAATATATATATATATATATATATATATATATATATATATATATATATATATATATATATATATATATATATATATACTAATTTAATGCGTTAATAAACAAAATCATTACAAAAGCAGTAACATGACATGCATACACGAAGGGTTTGTCCTTCGGATTTATTTATTTCATAGCAAATACCAATCGCAGCAATATATATATATATATATATATATATATATATATTAATTAGTAATATATATATGTATATATATATATATATATATATATATATATATATATATATATATATATATATATATATATATATATATATATATATATATATATATATATATATATATATATACTAATTTAATGCGTTAATAAACAAAATCATTACAAAAGCAGTAACATGACATGCATACACGAAGGGTTTGTCCTTCGGATTTATTTATTTCATAGCAAATACCAATCGTGCAGGAAACTGCAATTTTTTTAAGTAGAGTGGCATTTCTGTTGCATTTAGTGAATTCGAGATAGCAACATACTTCGCCGTAATAAGCGTATTTCAAATAAATTGTTGTGTTGTTTTTTAGTGTTAGCCTAAGGCGTTGTGGGTCAATGGTGTTATTAAAATCATATCCCAATCTGATCCGATTTAAATATAATTATAAAAAAAAATACTTTTACACCAAACTCCGCCACACCTTTCATATTTCATTGAAATTGGTGCGTCAAATATGTGAAATCCGCCGAGAATATATATGTATGGGAGCTATATCCAAATCTTAACTAATTTCCAATTAATTTATCACATTTATTATTATAACCAAATTCCGCCACTCATTCTGAATTTCATTGGAATCGGTCATATATATCGTGTTTGGTGCATAATATGTATGAAATCGGCCGAAATATATATGTTAGCTATATCCAAACCTCTACTGATTTCAATATAATTTGACAATTTTTGCTGGTGCCAGATTTTGTATCTCTCGCTTTGGGTGCATCAAATATGTGAAATCGGCTGAGTATATATATGGGAGCTATATCCAAATCTGAACCGATTTCAATATAATTTGACAAATTTATTTTCGGATTAAATCCCGTCACACATTCCAAATTTCATTGGAATCGAACATTCATATTGTGTTTGAGGCATCAAATGAACGAAATCGGTCGAAAATACATATATGGGAGCTATATCCAAATCTGAACCGATTACAATATAATTTGGCAAACTTATTTTTGTTCCAAATTCCGTTACGTATTCCAAATGTGGAGACTGTATCTTCAACCAATCAATAGATATGTGCATATAAAATCTAAATTTTTGGGAGGTACCTCCGATTCTGATGCTATATCTCCAGTTCCAAGTGGAAATTCAAAAATGTATATAGCCTATGTTACTTTTAGGCGATGTTGCAGTATATATGGAAATTTTCAGGAAAATCTATTCAGCGGTTTACGAGTCCATAAATTACAAACAAACAAACAAAAAAACAAACAAACATACAAACATTTTCCTCTTTTATAGATATATATATATACTAGCTGAACCCGGTGCGCTTCGCTACCCCTTTTGATTTTATATGCATTCAAAATTTTATTTACGAATATATGTTGGATAAAGAAAAACAAATTTAAAAATTAAAAAAAAATATTGCACTAATTTAATGCGTTAATAAACAAAATCATTACAAAAGCAGTAACATGACATGAATACACGAAGGGTTTGTCCTTTGGATTTATTTATTTCATAGCAAATACCAAGCGTGCAGGAAACTGCAATTTTTTTAAGTAGAGTGGCATTTCTATTGCAATTAGTGAATTCGAGATAGCAACATACTTCGCCGTAAGAAGCGTATTTCAAATAAATTGTTATGTTGTTTTTTAGTGTTAGCCTAAGACGTTGTGGGTCAATGGTTCTTATTAAAATCATATCCCAATCTGATCCGATTTAAATATAATTTAAAAAAAATTACTTTTACACCAAACTAAGCCACACCTTTCATATTTCATTGAAATTGGTGCGTCAATTATGTGAAATCCGCCGAGAATATATATATGGGAGCTATATCCAAATCTTAACTAATTTCCAATTAATTTATCACATTTATTATTATAACCAAATTCCGACACACATTCTGAATTTCATTGGAATCGGCCATATATATCGTGTTTGGTGCATAATATGTATGAAATCGGCCGAAATATATATGTTAGCTATATCCAAACCTCAACTGATTTCAATATAATTTGGCAATTTTTGCTGGTGCCAGATTTTGTCCCTCTCGCTTTGGGTGCATCAAATATGTGAAATCGGCTGAGTATATATATGGGAGCTATAATCATATATAATTTGTCAAATTTATTTTGTACCAAATTTAGCCACTCATGCCGAATTTCATTGGAATCGGAAATACGTATCGTGTTTTGTGCATCAAATATGTGAAATCGGCGGAAAATATATATGGGAGCTATATCCAAATCTGAACCGATTTTAATATAATTTGACTAATTTATTTTCTAATCAAAATCCCGTTACATATTCCAAATTTCTTTGGAATCGAACATACATATAGTGTATGGTGCATAAAATACATGAAATCGGTCGAAAATATATATGAGAGCTATATCCAAATCTGAAACGATTTTAATATAATTTGACAAATGTATATTTGTTTTAATTTCCGCTACACATTCCAAATTTCATTGAAATTAGAGATACATACAAATTAGAGATACAAAAATATATATGGGAGCTATATCCAAATCTGAACCGATTTAAATTTAATTTGACAAATTCATTTTGGCTCCTAATTCCGTTACTTATTTTAAATTTCATTACAATTGGAAATACATGTCGTGTTTGGTCCACCAAATACATGAAATCGGCCGAAAATGTATATGGGAGCTATATCCAAATCTGAACCGATTTCAATATAATTTGGGAAATCAATTTTTTAGATAAAATCTATCACACGTTTCGAATTTCATTGAAATTGGGGATACATAGCGTGTTTGGTGCATCAAATGCTTGAAATCGGCCGAAAATATATATGTGGGAGCTATATCTAATTTGAAAAATTTATTTTCGGATTAAATCCCGTCACACATTCCAAATTTCATTGGAATCGAACATTCATATTGTGTTTGAGGCATCAAATGAACGAAATCGGTCGAAAATATATATGGGAGCTATATCCAAATCTGAACCGATTACAATATAATTTGGCAAACTTATTTTTGTTCCAAATTCCGTTACGTATTCCAAATTTGGAATATGTGCATATAAAATCTAAATTTTTGGGAGGTACCTCCGATTCTGATGCTATATCTCCAGTTCCAAGTGGAAATTCAAAAATGTATATAGCCTATGTTACTTTCAGGCGATATTGCAGTATATATGGAAATTTTCAGGAAAATCTATTCAGCGGTTTTCGAGTCCATAAATTACAAACAAACAAACATACAAACATTTTCCTCTTTTATAGATATAGAAGAAGAAGAAATATATATATATATATATATATATATATATATATATATATATATATATATATATATATATATATATATATATATATATATATATATATATATATATAAATACACAGTGGTAATCAGTGGTGAGGTAACCTTCCCCACCTATAACTTTGACTGATAAGTGGAGCCAAAATATTCTGAGATGATGTGTAGATGAGAGGTTTGGTGAGGTGCGGGTGATTCGAGCGTGTGGTGTGCAAAGAAAGAAAATATACAAGAAATGAAACAAATATAAATTAGTATTAATTCTTAATATAATTTATGCTTTATTAGGTTTCTTTCTTTTCAACGACAAATTACCTTAAGTAATTGGGGGTGGCGACAGAGGCCGTGTTTTGACGCTTTCGTTTCTACTAGACAAGTGAACGCAGAGGTTCTAAGTGATCTTGTCTATTTCTAATACATATGCAAATGCAGACAAGTGACCGCTGAGGTTCCCATTTCTGTATATTATTACAACTACAACTATTTCCAATGAGAGCAAGGTGGGCCTACCGGCAACAACCATTTTTCAATTAATCTCCGTGTTTTGCGATTTCACCTCTCTGTACGACGTAGGATGATCACTACAACGAATGCAATTTAATGTAACAGGAGTGGACTGCACTCTATTACAATGACAAAAAAGATGATTGAAGATCGACCAATATTGTTATTTTTTAAATAAAACAGTTACCATGCGCACTCACAAGCCCTGATGTCTCACTTCAAATGTACATCTCAATTAACGTTCCTGATTTTTAGTCTAGTATGTTGATGGTATAATGAAATATAAAGATTTCTTCATCCAATGAAGAGAGCAGCGACAAGAGGATGGCTTCAATCTGTCTCGATGCAACCAATACCTAACTCAGGGGATTGGGGAATGGGTTGGACAGCGGCAACAACAAGTGAAGACAGGGGCTCTAAGTGATCCCTTGTCTATTTTTTATTACAACTACTTCCAGCGAGAGCAAACCTGTCTACGGTATCTGCCCAGGAAAATTGACAAGGTGATGCCCATGGTGTCAATCAGCATCCGTGATTGACTGTGATCTGGAAGTTGTAGCGGAACGTATCGATCTTATACACTTGTGTTAACTATGTTGTCAAAATCATATCTCTGCCAATATTTCATTGTCAAAATGTATATTCCAAAATTCATTGTATATAAACAAATCAATCCTTTTGATTCTTTGAAAGGTATAATCTAGACACTTTGAGCATTGCCTTGAGGAAAATAAAGCGTGTTTCGAATTAGTTTTCAATCATATTTTCTTAAAAATGACTTGAACTCAAAAAAGATAAATTCCATTATCGATATGGCAGAATGAAAGAATAAGTCTCATTTGACAAATAGTTAGGAAACCCTGTTCCATAATTGGAACCCATCATGTTATAAGTATTAACAGGGTATATGACTCGCTCTATATTCGTTCGGTCCTTAATTATGTTAAAAACTGAAATTAATGAATGATAAGTAAAATATTGAATGATGAATGTTCACTAAAAGGAAGCAAATTTGACTTTACTTTTACTTCCAATAAAAAAGAAATGAGTTCAAAAATTAAGGCCAGGACGAACATTAAAGCCACTCTACCATTAGCTAAAAAACAGATCATTTTTACGTTTTAAGTATCTGGATTCAAACGTGCTCCACATTAAACTACAAAATCGTTAGGCTTAATTCCATTATTGTTGTTTTTATAAAAACGTTTGTTTATTAGTGGAGAAAGATGGTAAAGCTTACCAGAAGGTAAGGCAGGGAATACCTAGGTTTCGGAAAGAGCTACCAATTCTCATCAGCTCCATTGCGTTTTGTCTGAGATATTCTCTCCAGAAGTTATGTTAACATAGCTAGTGTGACAAAAAAAAAAAAACTTTTTTTACCCAAGTGACGCTTAATAGAGAAGGAACCAACGATTTGAATTGAAGTAAAATTCGTGCGCGTTCGTTAATTGCTCGTGAAGAATGTGCGATTTATAAGTGGAGCCAAAATATTCTGTGGGTATTAAATATATATATAATGTTCCACATTAAACTACAAATACCACCGAGATCGGTCGGATAATGTAGTTAAAGTTTATAAAGACAGAAGAGTGTTGGCATGTTTGTTCGGGATACAGTAATATTTTGTTGCTGCAAAATCGTTAAATATATATATATATATATATATATATATATATATATATATATATATATATATATATATATATATATATAATATATATATTTATATATATTTAATATACCCAACCAATACCCAGCGGCGATTCGCTCACTACGGTATCCGCCAAGGGAGTTGCACAGGAGATGCCAGTGATTGACAGAATCCGTGATTGACGAGTATTAGGAAGTTGTGGAAGTTAGAATAAAAAAAGTATTAAAAATAATGATATAAAAATATTTTAAAAATTAATTCAATATATGCCCATATTTTCGCCATATCCGAAAAGTATATGGAGTTTTAAAAAAAAATAATATCGAGAAGGTCTTAAAACTTAAATTTTTTTTATTTTAGTATGCAATGTCATCTTTCATAATGAATAAAAACTCGTGCTTTTTTTGTTTAATTTATTAAAATGGTGAAAAAAGTCAACTGATTTTGCAGTAAATGTACTTTGATGTAGTTCTCTGCTTACAAAAATTATACAAACTATATAAAAATTATCCAGTCTCTTTTAAAATCAGTGGTGAGGTTACCTTCGCCACCTATAACTTTGACTGCTAATCCAATTTAAGACAACGAGAGAGATTTAAAGGAAGAACACCATAGTCATGTATTTTAAAACATATTTTTTTAAATATATTTATAAGGTTCTGGTCTATTAAAATAGGAAGGATTAATTGCCTGCCATTTTTATAAACATTTTTTATTAATATTATTCCTTTCTCATAAAAATATGTAGTCTTTTTGTCTTCCGATTTAAAAAGGTTTATAAAGGATGAATTCTTTTTTCTGGCTTAACTCAATTTTGTTATTTGTTGCTGATATGAAATATTAAAAGATAAAACATGAATGGGAGCAACGAAATGCTTCCTTTGAATTTATCTCAGATTTGGGGGATCAGTTCTGAAATCAAAATATCATGTTACTCATGAATGGGATTAAGATTGTGTTTGAAACCTTAAAATGTCGAAATTTAGGATGTACAGTAATATGGGGTCAATACCTGAGGGTATTTGTCAGTTCACCTACCAGGCGCGTCCCCACTGGCGGATAGAGGGGGGAGGGTGGATGATCGTACTGTTTTGCTCGTACCAGGGCGCCTATATGGCGAAATGGTTTGGAGCGGAGCAGTGCGATCACCCGTCCCAGGAAATTTTTTCCCGCGGACAAAATCTGACTACGGGGATGTTCCCCTAAAACAAACATGGAGGAAGTTTTAAAAGAAGAAAAAGTTACGGTGCAGGGCCTAAATAACCCAGTACCGGCGGGTGTTTGTGATCCAGCCACGAGTCACACCCTGTCGTCATCCAAAGATTGTGAGCAAAACTCTCCAGTAGATGTGGGTGCCTTGGCATCTGCGGTCGAAATACTGCTAAAAGCACACAGCCCTCGGGCAACAAGGTAGACGGAGAGGCTGAAGAACTCAGTGGAAGCGTACGCTCGACCCAACCTTCAACGACAGGTAGCGCCTCAGACTCTGAGTCCGACAACAGCGGCAACAATACTACCGTTCTGCGAATCCCTAATGAGGATGAGGCGCACGGAACGATAGAAGAAGTGAGCGACAGCCTAGCGAAGCTCACAACTAAGGCTAAAAGGCTGTCTGGGGCCCAGCGGCGAAAGCTCAAGAGGCAACGGAACTGCAAAAACGCAAAGTCGCAGGACGCTCCGAAGGGCACCAAAAATACTCCCCCCACTCCGTTGGAAACAGGGAAGAGGATCAGGTCCCCTGAGGAACAGAATACTGCGAAGCCGGCGAAGAAGAAAAAGAGCTTCCCATCTACGGATGCGTCGGGTAAAGTAAGGCAAGGAACCCACAAGGGAGACTGTAATAGGAATCCTTTGCCCGAGGGTGACAAGGCCAGCCCCAGCACTGTAAAGGTGAGCCCGACCGTGAAATCGGCTGCCAAACCTGGGGTTTCTGAAAAGAAATCCCTCGTTCATCAGAAGAAAAAACGTATGCAAAAGTCGCCAGGAAACACAACAGGGACGAAATGCAATACGCATTAATCGACACCAACAAAGGCTCAGGCAACCTATCAAAAGACCATATAGAAGAGATAGAGGAAATGGTCAACAGCAAAATCCTGGATCACATCTTGGAAGGTGGAGATCCAATCCCTATCATGAGCAGTGGGATTAAGAACAATAAAATGTTAATTCAGGAAACCTGAACAGTTCAGAACAAGGTCTCTGGACTAAACCATATTAATTATCAACTGTTTTATGCTAACACAGGGTCTCGACCGAGAACTTGTATAATATATCACAAAAACAAAACAAACATGTAACGAAGTACTAGTAGGTAGCGATGCTAACTCACATCACATTGCGTGGGGTAGTACTAACACTAACAAAAGGGGTCAGTCCCTACTAAATTATCTAAATACTAATGACCTAACAATTCTTAACATTGGGAATAAAGCGACCATTGTAAACAGAATTAGGGAGGAGGTTTTAGACATCACTTTTTGTTCAGAGAATCTTATAAACGAGATCCAGAATTGGAGAGTCTCGGAAGAGCACTCTTTCTCGGATCACAGGTATATAAGATTTGAACTAACACGGCCGCCGCCGAACCCAATAAGTTTCCGGAACAAATCCAAGACTTACTGGATGAAGTACGGGGGACTAGTTAGACAAAAGCTAGGGCAGAGTAACAATGAATGCCTAAGCATAGATGACATAGGCAGAGATGTTAATAGCTTAACTGAGACCCTAGTAAAGTCTTTCGAGGAATACTGGAACCCTAGATGACAGGGGATATCCGTAACAAAGGAAAGGAGGTCCGTAGGCTTTACAACAGAGCTCGACGTAAAAAAATTGGCAGTATTCTGGGACAGCTACCATAATAAACTTAAAGAATACAACAAAGTAGTCAGAACAGCTAAACAAAATTCCTGGAATCTTTTCTGTGAACAGGTTGAAAGCGTGAATGATGTTTCAAAAATAAAAAAAGTTTCTTTCAAAAATCCATACACAAGCCGAGACAATGGTGGATGATATGGGTAACAAGATGGAAATAATAAAAGAAACCCAAGGCAAAGACCTAAAATGGTAAAGACTAGACAAAATGCATTCTGAGCAAATGGTTTGTGTCTATACTGTCTGGGTAACAGCTTATGGCAGGACCATGTTAATATAAAAAAATATATTTATAGAAAAAAATGACAAACAAAAGTTTGAAAAATCCAAAAATTGGGTTTCAAAATTCTATTCCATAGACTTTCCAAATTAATTGCATATTGCCTAAGCGGTTTAAATCGCATAACATTTCTAACTATGTTGTTACGATATCATAACAACAGAGGAATTTTCACAGGGTTGCCATATCTTGACTCTGTCTTGTCCCATCTTTATACTTCTATGTCTTTGCCCAAGGGCTACTGATGAAAACACACTTCCCACCGAGCGCCACGACAAACGTGGATACATCGGAAGATAGAAAGAATGTGACTGAGGAAGCACCAAAAATTGACGAATCGATGGTAAAAGAAGCCATCAAAAGTTTCAAACCGTTTAAGAACCAGATATAGTCTTCCCGGCTCTGCTCCAAAAGGAAGTGGACGTTATTTCGTCCAACTTAGCCGGAATTTTCAAGTTTGCGTACACTTCAAAAGCCTGGCAGGCATCCAGGGTAGTTTTTATACCCAAACCTGGAAAGGCAAGCTACGCAATACCCAAGTCTTATCGACCGATAAGTCTAACATCGTTCTTACTCAAAACCATGGAACGCATAATCGATACTATGATCAAGAGCAGGACTGCAAACGATATGCTTAAATATAAACAACACACATACGTTCAGTGGAAACCGCTCTACATGAGGTGGTACACCACATCGAGAGCACCTTCGATAAAAAGATGTACACATTAGCAGTATGCATTGACATCGAAGGCGCTTTCAACAATGTCAGCACGGATACACTAAGGAATAGATGGATAAGTTGTGGGCTATATGACGTCATCATAAGGGACAAAGTTGGTCAAGGAACTCCACAGGGAGGGATATTATCACCCTCCTATGGGTTACTACCATAAATAGTCTCCTAAGGACTTTAACCAACGAAGGTTTTAAACCAGTCTGCTATGCAGACGATGTTATAATACTTCTGAGGGGAAAGAACCCTAACTTACTGTGCAGAAGGGCCGAGTCGGCTCTGAAACTTGCATACAACTGGGCTAGACCGAGAGGTCTCAACGTCAACCCGGAAAAAACTGAAATATGTCTATTTACCAGGAAAAGGAAACTGGGTCTTTTCGAGGAACCGGTTTTCCTGAACAGGACAATCAAAATTTCCAATAATGTTAAATATCTGGGTGTGATTCTAGATAGGAAACTTAATTGGAGGGACCACATCCAGGAAAGAGCAAACAAAGCTCATAGATGTTGGGCAACGTGTAAAAGAGCTATAGGCTCTAAATGGGGTATCAATCCAAACATGATACACTGGCTATACAAAAGCATGATTAGACCTGTTCTAACTTACGCGTCAATAGTCTGGTGGACAGCCATGGATATAAAGTGTAATATTAAAATACTACAGAAAGTCCAACGAATGTGTAACGGAGTTAGAGGTAACGAGATAGCAAACTCTCTCGCTAGAACAGGCAGGGAATTAGCAGCAGTAAACTTAGACAATCCAATGCCGCTAAAAGCATCACATCTAATGTTAAAGACATGGGCAAAAAACGCCCATATATCCTTATGGAACGAAGAGGGCGTAGGGAAAACCACCAAAATCCTGTGGGGTGACCCAAATGAGATAAAAACGAAGAATCTTTTATTGCTAGGCAAGAAGGAAATCAGTGAGGTGACAGGCATCCTTATGGGGCACCTGGGCCTACAAGCTCATCTATACAAGATAGGTTGCACAGATAACAGCATATGCAGGCGTGCAGGGAAGATGACGAAAATTTTGGAACATTTTCTCTGTATATGCCCAGCGTTTGCTAATATCAGAGCCCAATTCTTAGGGAGCGACACTATACCAGACTTTAGTCGGATCATGGTAAATGATATAAAACAGTTAAAGAATTTCATAAAGGCAACAGAATTTCAATGATAACAGACTGTTAACTGCACGTCTTCCTCGGTAAAACCCCTCTGACTAGAGCGCACAACAGGCCTATACTGGCTTAAGTGCATGCCCAACAGGGCTTCCGGCGAAATTGCTTCGCCCCTCTTTTTCAACCTAACCTAACCTAATATGGGGTCAATAACAAATAGTGGGGCAATCTTAAATTTTTTAGCAAGGAGAGATTATATCTCCTCCTATCTCTAAATTACAAGTGATTTGGTTTAAAATTGTTGTCAAAACATTCAAAAACCGAGAATCAGGAAGTAACGCTATATGGGGGCCTTGTCGAAACGTGGGCCGATATGTCCCATTTTTAATACCAAACATACTAGAGGCAATATAAATGCCTTATCAAAATTTCAAAGCGATAGAATGCTTCCCTGAATTAATCTCCGTTTTTGGGGATATCACCCCACTGTGCGTCGTGCTGATCATTTATTTACCTTTCGTTTAAAAAAAACATGTCAGTTGGTTATTCAAAAAGAATTTGCATCACAACAGTTGTTACAACAGCATATATATAAATTACATGTTTTTTTTTTTTTTTTTGTCACCCATTTACTTTTACCAAATTAGCAAAATTAACAGCTTACATAGTCGATTGTTTTGTTTTTAATATTACCTCGAACCAATGTCTTTAGCATTGCTATCACTCTTCTTGATTCAAAGGATAATTATTTGTTCCTAAGACAATTATTTGTTCCTATTACACATTATTGTTATTTGGTCATCCTCGCCAAACAAGCAAACTTGCTTTTATTGTAATCCACCTTCGTTTTTCTAATCGTCAATCAATTTTTTGTTGAGAATTTACATTGCCAAAATTGCAACAACAATACCCCACCATTCTACTCACCTTTTTTGTGTCGGTTTGATATTTAATTAAAATAACAACACATTTTTTTGACCTCCAACCCCTCGGGTTAGATCGTTTGTGGTGTCGCTCGTTGCGTGTCCACGTAGGTGCTTTCGCATAGTAATTTCTCTTCCAGCGTCGCTTTTGTTTTGTTGTTCCTTTTTCGATACAAGTTGCTGGTTCGGCATAGTCACTGCGTCACTGCAAATTGTGATTTTTTTCGAACTTATTTCAGAAATTATTTTTTTATAATTTAGGGTTTTTGGAATTTTAGGATAAACTACATTCAGCATTATTTGCACATATTTCAGCAACATATATTAGTTGAAACTTATCGTTTTGTGGCTATTTTCGTAATTGTTTCGGCAAATAATTTATAGTTGATAATACTATTACCCTTCAAAGGTCAGGAGTTGGTGAAATTGCTATCCTGCTACAGCTTTTTCAATCTCAAGCTTGAAATTTGAGGCTTGTTCCGGTTTGAAAAATATCCCACGAGGAATTAGTAATAGTCTCGCTACAATAACTGCATATGACGGCATTACGGCTAATTGGAACGTTTCAGTGTATTCAGGGCATATATGAAAATCCGCCCACAGAAAAGTCTTTGCCCAAAATAGTCACTTCTCCTATTCCCTCTATTAAATAATTGTAGCCAAAGAATGTCATTCCTCCTATGTCTGCAAAGAAATCGTTGTATCCCAGATGATTTGACCTTCCTTATTCCACAAAGAAGACATTTACATCAAAAGTTAATGAGAATTTTTCTTCCACTACTAAAAGATCGCTGATTCATTGTTATAGCGTCTCCCACTGTTCCCTTAATTTTATTTTGATCATACACACATAACTTATGTATTATTTTATACCTTATCCACTGTAAAGATTTCTGTTAATTTCCAAAACACTCTACTCCCAAATGCTAGCGCTATATATATACTATCAACTCCAAGTAAGTTTAATGTGTTCATTATTTGTATTGACCAAATAAATAAATTGCAAATAATTTTAAAGACTTTGCAAAATCAATAACCTTAGTACATATTTGGGAACTGTGCTAGTAAAAATCGTTCATGGTAATAAATCTTATACAACTCGTGCAGTTGTTGACCCTGTTTTAAAAAGTAAATTATTAGTAAAAAGCTTACAAATGTACTTGGCATTGTTTCTCGTTCTGAGGATAAAAATCAAGGGGATGTTCTTCTCGTCGCCATCTTTTCGCAATTTTAAGACTGAAAGGTATCTGTCGCCTCTCAAAATTATTGAAGGTAATTTTGTCGTTGAATAGAACAGAGAAGGATACACCAATAAAGCTATAAACTTGTTTGATTTGTACTAATTATATATTCGGTGTTTTGTTTCATGCATTTTCTTTTTCTTCTTCTTGGGTCCACAACGACACTGGAGTAGTTGAATAGGTTTGGCTGGGTAGCGAAACAGTCGTAGCGAGTCATGTTGGCCTGGCGTAATGCTGGGCAGATGTTCTGCTCATCGCTGTCAATCCGGGCACAATAAAAATTGAAGCGGCTGCATCATCTGGATCTTAATTGTGCCAGAAACTCTGGTGTTTCGGGGCAGCACTCGCTCTTCAGTTGCGATGGGAGGTGGATGATCTCCTAGTACGTTATTCACTCTATATTCTTCCATGTCTTATGAAACTGCATCAGAGTGAAAACCATTTAGACTTACTTAAAAAGTCTGTTGATCTAGAGGCCCTCTCTTATACCTCAGTACTTATTTCTCTAGATCATGAAGGTCTTTCCTTACGTGCCTGGGCGGGGGTTTGACTATTAACCCCATGGTGATTGGGTTAGGATTTGTTCTGAGAACGGCGTTCTAGCAGATTGAATATTTTAACGTTGGCAGACCACAATTTCATATTACTCTCAGTGAAAAAGGCGTTTAGATAAAATAAGTACGCGTTTAACCGATCGCAAATGTCGTCAATGGTGTGACTGGACGCCAGGAGCGTACAATCATTTGTACGTTATTATTTCTATGCGGTCTGGATGGCATAGAATGCCAGAAAGGTAAAGTTTAACCATTCCGGAGATATCACACCACCTTGAAGAACGCCCTGATTCACTCTACGGATATTAGACGTTTTTTTTTCTGAATTCCTCGTTTAACTGGCGTCTACACATGTAGTTAACGATTCAACGTTTCGAAGGGCGGTGTACTCAATGTCCTCAAACAGTATGGCGGTTTGATATTTAATTAAAATAACAACACATTTTTTTAACCTCCAACCACTCGGGTTAGATAGTTTGTGGTGTCGCTCGTTGCGTGTCCACGTAGGTGCTTTCGCATAGTATTTTCTCTTCCAGCGTCGCTTTTGTTTTGTTGTTCCTTTTTCGATACAAATTGCTGGTTCGGCATAGTCACTGCGTCACTGCAAATTGTGATTTTTTTCGAACTTATTTCAGAAATTATTTTTTTATAATTTAGGGTTTTTGGAATTTTAGGATAAACTACATTCAGCATTATTTGCACATATTTCAGCAACATATATTAGTTAAAACTTATCGTTTTGTGGCTATTTTCGTAATTGTTTCGGCAAATAATTTATAGTTGATAATACTATTACCCTTCAAATGTGAGGAGTTGGTAAAATTGCTATCCTGCTACAGCTTTTTCAATCTCACCAACTTCTCACCGTTCCAGTACGTATAGTAGCAGGCGCCAATCTACACTTAGGTAGTGATTGATTTATAGTGCCAGCTATTGATATGGCAGTTCATGCTGGCGTCCTTGCTTGAAATTTGAGGCTTGTTCCGGTTTGAAAAATATCCCACGAGGAATTAGTAATAGTTTCGCTACAATAACTGCATATGACGGCATTATGGCTAATTGGAAAACTTTTTTGTGCATATTTATTTGCAACGGTTGCCAAAATAAAAACTATATATGGGAGCAAAGGGTTAAAAACAAGTAGTCTTTGTTTTCTTGGAGAAATTTAGATTCGTTCATCACAGAAAGAATAGGAACGTTTCAGTGCATTCAGGGCATATATGAAAATCCGCCCACAGAAAAGTCTTTGCCCAAAATAGTCACTTCTCCTATTCCCTCTATTAAATAATTGTAGCCAAAGAATGTCATTCCTCCTATGTCTGCAAAGAAATCGTTGTATCCCAGATGATTTGAACTTCCTTATTCCAAAAAGAAGACATTTACATCAAAAGTTAATGAGGATTTTTCTTCCACTACTAAAAGATCGCTGATTTATTGTTATAGCGTCTCCCACTGTCCCCTTAATTTTATTTTGATCATACAGACATAACTTATCTATTATTTTTATACTTTATCCACTGTAAAGATTTCTGTTAATTTCCAAAACACTCTTCTCCCAAATGTTAGCGCTATATATAAAATATCAACTCCAAGTAAGTTTAATGTGTTCATTATTTGTATTGACCAAATAAATAAATTGCAAATAATTTTAAAGACTTTGCAAAATCAATAACCTTAGTACATATTTGGGAACTGTGCTAGTAAAAATCGTTCATGGTAATAAATCTTATACAACTCGTGCAGTTGCTGACCCTGTTTTAAAAAGTAAATTATTAGTAAAAAGCTTACAAATGTACTTGGCATTGTTTCTCGTTCTGAGGATAGCAAATACAAAGCTGCCGCACCAAGATACATAACTTATCTTAAGTTGCCTTCCCCTTAAGTTTTACCTAAAATCAAGGGGATGTTCTTCTCGTCGCCATCTTTTCGCAATTTTAAGACTGAAAGGTATCTGTCGCCTCTCAAAATTATTGAAGGTAATTTTGTCGTTGAATAGAACAGAGAAGGATACACCAATAAAGCTATAAACTTGTTTGATTTGTACTAATTATATATTCGGTGTTTTGTTTCATGCATTTTCTTTTTCTTCTTCTTGGGTCCACAACGACACTGGAGTAGTTGAATAGGTTTGGCTGGGTAGCGAAACAGTCGTAGCGAGTCATGTTGGCCTGGCGTAATGCTGGGCAGATGTTCTGCTCATCGCTGTCAATCCGGGCACAATAAAAATTGAAGCGGCTGCATCATCTGGATCTTAATTGTGCCAGAAACTCTGGTGTTTCGGGGCAGCACTCGCTCTTCAGTTGCGATGGGAGGTGGATGATCTCCTAGTACGTTATTCACTCTATATTCTTCCATGTCTTATGAAACTGCATCAGAGTGAAAACCATTTAGACTTACTTAAAAAGTCTGTTGATCTAGAGGCCCTCTCTTATACCTCAGTACTTATTTCTCTAGATCATGAAGGTCTTTCCTTACGTGCCTGGGCGGGGGTTTGACTATTAACCCCATGGTGATTGGGTTAGGATTTGTTCTGAGAACGGCGTTCTAGCAGATTGAATATTTTAACGTTGGCAGACCACAATTTCATATTACTCTCAGTGAAAAAGGCGTTTAGATAAAATAAGTACGCGTTTAACCGATCGCAAATGTCGTCAATGGTGTGACTGGACGCCAGGAGCGTACAATCATTTGTACGTTATTATTTCTATGCGGTCTGGATGGCATAGAATGCCAGAAAGGTAAAGTTTAACCATTCCGGAGATATCACACCACCTTGAAGAACGCCCTGATTCACTCTACGGATATTAGACGTTTTTTTTTTCTGAATTCCTCGTTTAACTGGCGTCTACACATGTAGTTAACGATTCAACGTTTCGAAGGGCGGTGTACTCAATGTCCTCAAACAGTATGGCGGTTTGATATTTAATTAAAATAACAACACATTTTTTTAACCTCCAACCACTCGGGTTAGATAGTTTGTGGTGTCGCTCGTTGCGTGTCCACGTAGGTGCTTTCGCATAGTATTTTCTCTTCCAGCGTCGCTTTTGTTTTGTTGTTCCTTTTTCGATACAAATTGCTGGTTCGGCATAGTCACTGCGTCACTGCAAATTGTGATTTTTTTCGAACTTATTTCAGAAATTATTTTTTTATAATTTAGGGTTTTTGGAATTTTAGGATAAACTACATTCAGCATTATTTGCACATATTTCAGCAACATATATTAGTTAAAACTTATCGTTTTGTGGCTATTTTCGTAATTGTTTCGGCAAATAATTTATAGTTGATAATACTATTACCCTTCAAATGTGAGGAGTTGGTAAAATTGCTATCCTGCTACAGCTTTTTCAATCTCACCAACTTCTCACCGTTCCAGTACGTATAGTAGCAGGCGCCAATCTACACTTAGGTAGTGATTGATTTATAGTGCCAGCTATTGATATGGCAGTTCATGCTGGCGTCCTTGCTTGAAATTTGAGGCTTGTTCCGGTTTGAAAAATATCCCACGAGGAATTAGTAATAGTTTCGCTACAATAACTGCATATGACGGCATTATGGCTAATTGGAAAACTTTTTTGTGTATATTTATTTGCAACGGTTGCCAAAATAAAAACTATATATGGGAGCAAAGGGTTAAAAACAAGTAGTCTTTGTTTTCTTGGAGAAATTTAGATTCGTTCATCACAGAAAGAATAGGAACGTTTCAGTGCATTCAGGGCATATATGAAAATCCGCCCACAGAAAAGTCTTTGCCCAAAATAGTCACTTCTCCTATTCCCTCTATTAAATAATTGTAGCCAAAGAATGTCATTCCTCCTATGTCTGCAAAGAAATCGTTGTATCCCAGATGATTTGAACTTCCTTATTCCAAAAAGAAGACATTTACATCAAAAGTTAATGAGGATTTTTCTTCCACTACTAAAAGATCGCTGATTTATTGTTATAGCGTCTCCCACTGTCCCCTTAATTTTATTTTGATCATACAGACATAACTTATCTATTATTTTTATACTTTATCCACTGTAAAGATTTCTGTTAATTTCCAAAACACTCTTCTCCCAAATGTTAGCGCTATATATAAAATATCAACTCCAAGTAAGTTTAATGTGTTCATTATTTGTATTGACCAAATAAATAAATTGCAAATAATTTTAAAGACTTTGCAAAATCAATAACCTTAGTACATATTTGGGAACTGTGCTAGTAAAAATCGTTCATGGTAATAAATCTTATACAACTCGTGCAGTTGCTGACCCTGTTTTAAAAAGTAAATTATTAGTAAAAAGCTTACAAATGTACTTGGCATTGTTTCTCGTTCTGAGGATAGCAAATACAAAGCTGCCGCACCAAGATATATAACTTATCTTAAGTTGCCTTCCCCTTAAGTTTTACCTAAAATCAAGGGGATGTTCTTCTCGTCGCCATCTTTTCGCAATTTTAAGACTGAAAGGTATCTGACGCCTCTCAAAATTATTGAAGGTAATTTTGTCGTTGAATAGAACAGAGAAGGATACACCAATAAAGCTATAAACTTGTTTGATTTGTACTAATTATATATTCGGTGTTTTGTTTCATGCATTTTCTTTTTCTTCTTCTTGGGTCCACAACGACACTGGAGTAGTTGAATAGGTTTGGCTGGGTAGCGAAACAGTCGTAGCGAGTCATGTTGGCCTGGCGTAATGCTGGGCAGATGTTCTGCTCATCGCTGTCAATCCGGGCACAAAAAAAATTGAAGCGGCTGCATCATCTGGATCTTAATTGTGCCAGAAACTCTGGTGTTTCGGGGCAGCACTCGCTCTTCAGTTGCGATGGGAGGTGGATGATCTCCTAGTACGTTATTCACTCTATATTCTTCCATGTCTTATGAAACTGCATCAGAGTGAAAACCATTTAGACTTACTTAAAAAGTCTGTTGATCTAGAGGCCCTCTCTTATACCTCAGTACCTATTTCTCTAGATCATGAAGGTCTTTCCTTACGTGCCTGGGCGGGGGTTTGACTATTAACCCCATGGTGATTGGGTTGGGATTTGTTCTGAGAACGGCGTTCTAGCAGATTGAATATTTTAACGTTGGCAGACCACAATTTCAGATTACTCTCAGTGAAAAAGGCGTTTAGATGAAATAAGTAAGCGTTTAACCGATCGCAAATGTCGTCAATGGTGTGACTGGACGCCAGGAGCGTACAATCATTTGTACGTTATTATTTCTATGCGGTCTGGAGGGCATAGAATGCCAGAAAGGTAAAGTTTAACCATTCCGGAGATATCACACTACTTACCTTCATAGTTAGTTCCCTGGCTCTGGAGATAATTGGGGTAAATACAGCGAAGCTCATTTCACTCATTTGCTAATCCCTCCGCCCCTACTTTGAAATTTGGTCTTATTTCATTTTTTCAACCATCATGTATATAGCGATCGGCTGCAGCTTTGATTAAGTCCCGGACAGTTCTTAAGCTGCAATTGGTATTTCTCTGAATTCTGGTCAATTGACCAGATTGCCAGGTTACGCCGTTTTTCAGACCTGGGGACACGGTGGGCTTTGGCAGTCTCCCTTTATTCTGGTGGGTGCGTTCTCATCCACTATAAAAAACCTGGAGCTATCAATTTGATTTGTAAGCCCCATGCCCCCCTGGTCGCTACCTAGGTCGGAATGCAGTAATTCATGATGGGCATTGACATACGAAGCAAAGATTCCGTGTAATGTTGCTCCTACATCTGAAAAATGGACGAACTCGAATCTGTATTTGCTAGGTTGACGGCAACTTGTCGAAGATTTATTCCTATGAGTCAATCCGATACATAGAACCGGCCGTCGTGGGCTTGTGCGAGTTATTGTTGTCGTTTTCGATGTCTAAGCTATTCCCCCACTCTTCTGAGTTAAACAACAACTTTAAACTCAGTTTTTATTTTTTATCCTACCGAGACTAGGTCTTCAATCTCGAGTAAAAGAAAAAGAGGCAGTACTCATAAATTATAAAATTTTGAATCGTAAAAGTTTTTCATAAAGACTTGTTGAACGGAAATGTGTTAATGTAGGCTATTTTATTCAATTATGCAATACATAATTTGAAAGCAAATATGTGGATTGTTTAGTGGAACAGTGAACGTTTTACTTCTACCTTTTTTTCCTCAAGAGTGCAAGGTAGACAAGAGAAAAAGAAAGCTAAAGAACGAGTAATCAGTCATGCGAATCCATAGAGGTAGCATATTTTATAAAAATAAAAACTAATAATTTTTTACTTTTGGCGTTCCGATGAGCGTAAAAAAGTTATTTATTCCGTATCTGAGGACGACAAAACTTATTAATCTTTTCCTTATTTATCTTTTATTTTTATTTTTCTTTTCGTTTCCAAATTTGAAACAATTCTGTGGAGGAATGTGGTTAGGGTCATGAAAATAAAAAATTTCGGTGAGACAAGGTTATGACACTGAACTATAAATAACAAATTATATACAAATTCGTTGGAAAATGTGACTTAAATCGTCAAAATACTGCATATTCGAAGGTACCGTTATATGGAGACAATAGATAAAATTGTGCATGCGTTACAAACTTTTAATATCAAATTCGAAACACTTCGGAGAAAAATGTGGCTAAAACCATCAAAATACCTAATATCGGGTGTTCCCATGATATGGGAGCTACAAGAAAATGTTAATCTACATGAACAATATTTGCTAGAACCCATTATGAACTATAAACACCAATTGTTAGACAAATCAATGAAAAATTGTGGCTATAACCATCAAAATACCTAATATCGGGAGTTACCGCTATACGGGTCTATACGAAAACGTAAACCGATATAACATTTTCAATAGCAACCATCCTAGATGCAATACAAACTATTGCGCCAAATTTCAAAGTTCTACATCAAATACTGTGGGTTGTATTGTAATTTCAACAGACAGACAGAAGGACGGACATTGTTAAATCGAATTTTATTCTGGTTAGGTACATATATACCTTATAAGTTCTACGACAAATACTTAGAGGTGTTACAAATCAACCACTGGAAAATTCTGATAGATTAATCGTCAGGTTTTATTATAATATAATACTAGCTAACCCGGGCCGCGTTGCTGGCCCATAGTATTAGCGTGTATTGCATATTTTTAAGAACCTAATATAAGTTGTAAATGGTTAGCTTTTCTCTTTAAAAAGCCTAAACTTTGATAAACAATGTTGACTTGCAACTATCGCCAATCTACAAATTTAGCGGTGTTCATGCTTATTGCTGTTTTCCTTGTTTTGTGGTTTATTGTTGTATTCGTTTCAACTTATTTATTTAGAGGGCAGAATACATATTTATGGTGAATGTTGCATATACGCATGTATATATGTTTTCAATTTGTTGGAGTTTTCGTCGTCAGAATAAATAATAATTTCTAAATTGAATTTAACTATCATAAATAAGGTGCCATCGGTTTATAAAAATTATGGACCTCATAAAGAATGTTAAAGTGTACAAATCTTTGTCGATTAAACTATGTCCGTAAGCCTCTCCGTTCTCCATTTGCAATTACGATAGAGCTCACCAAATGTAAAACTTAGCACATATTATTCTTAGGATTATTGACGTTACAAAAGGTATATATTTGTTCTCATTTATATATAGCCCTCTGTGCCGCAATGTGCATTTTATGATTTCAGTACAGTTAAGTCTAGTCCTTTAATACTGATTTCCCATATAACCTGCCAATTTGACTCGTATTTTCTTTACTCCCGTCGCTGACAGAAATAAATTTCTGTGACGAACTCTAGCCACCGCGAGCTAAGCAAATGGAGGAATTCGAGATGTTACATAATAATAATAATAATAATAATAATAATAATAATAATAATAATAATAATAATAATAATAATAATAATAATCATAATAATAATAATCATAATAATAATAATAATAATAATAATAATAATAATAATAATAATAATAATAATAATAATAATAATAATAATAATAATAATAATAATAATAATAATAATAATAAAAATAACAATAATAATAATAATAATAAGAAAAGTTATAATAATAATAATAATAAATAAATAAATAAAATATATAAGTGATAAAATACTCAAAATATTAGCCCAAACACACAATCGCTTGTCATACACATTAATTTTGTCTGGCGAAGATGTGTGACTAAAAACTGATTTGCCTAAAAATAAAACCATTAACAGCTTTTAACAAGTTAAAAAGCAGTAAGTTCGGCTGGGCCAAACTTTTAATACCCTCCACCATTTGTAACGAATTTGGAAATTTTTAAAAAATATAATCCTTAAAAAGTTCTGTTAAAATTTTAAAAATACCGAATATAGCCGTTATATTGGGGTCTATACGACGTGGACATTCATAGGCATTGTTTGTCATAAGCCATTACCATATTCAAATTCGAAACTTGAAATAAGCGGTGAATAATGCAGCTAAAATCATCAAAATATCGTATATAAGGAGGTGCCGTTAAATTGGAGCTGTGCGAAGACCTGGACCAGCATAGACAATTTTCTGTCACAGGCTGTAGCATCCATTACGAACTTCAAATACCACATCTCAAACAATTTCGGTGGGTATTGTACCTTAAATCGTCAAAATACCGAATATAGGGAGGTACTGATATATGGGGCCTATACGAAGACTTGGACCCGCACAGACAATTTTCTGTCACAGACTGTAGTTCCCATAACGAACTTCAAATACCACTTTTGAAACAATACCGGTGAATAATGTCGCTAAAATCATCAAAATACCGAATATCGGGAGGTACCGTTTTATGGGGGCTATACGAAGACGTGGACCTGCACAGACAATTTTCCGTCTTAGGGTGTACTATCCATTTTGAACTTCAAATACCAAATTTGAAACAATTCGCGTGAATAATTTTGCTAAAGTCATCAAAATACCGAATATAGGGAGGTACCGTTATATGGGGGCTATACGAAGACGTGGACCTGCACAGACAATTTTCTGTCTTAGGTTGTAGTATCCATTTTGAACTTCATATACCAAATTTGAAACAATTCCGGTGAATAATGTCGCAAAAATCATCAAAATACCGAATATCGGGAGGTACCGTTATATGGGGACTATATGAAAACGTGGACCTACATGGCCCATTTACGAACTTAACCTGCCTTATGGAAAAATAAACATATGTGCAAAATTTTAGCCATCTATCTCAATTCATTCGAAAGATAGCGTGATTACAACAGACAGACAGACGGACAGACAGACAGACAGACGGACATCGCTAAATCGATTTAGAATTTTACGCTGATTAAGAATATATATACTTTGTTGGGTCTGACATGAGTATTTCGAGGAGTTACAAACGGAATGACAAAGTTAATATACCCTCCTATCCCTATAGTATGGTGGAGGGTATAAAAATGTTCGAGGGTTGGCATAAAATGTATATTTCTAGATGTTTAAAATAAGGAAAAGATTAATAAGTTTTGTCGTCCTCAGATACGGAATGAATAACTTTTTTGCGCTCATCGGAACGCCAAAAGTAAGAAATTATTATTTCTTATTTTTATAAAATATGCTACCTCTATGGATTCGCATGACTGATTACTCGTTCTTTAGCTTTCTTTTTCTCTTGTCTACCATGCACTCTTGAGGAAAAAAAGGTAGAAGTAAAACGTTCACTGTTCCACTAAATTGTGGGCAATCCACGTCTTTGCTTCTAAATTATGTATTGCATAATTGAATAAAATAGCCTACATTAACACATTTCCGTTCAACATGTCTTTATGAAAAACTTTTACACTTCAAAATTTTATAATTTATGAGTACTGCCTCTTTTTCTTTTACTCGAGATTGAAGACCTAGTCTCGGTAGGATAAAAAATAAAAACTGAGTTTAAAGTTGTTGTTTAACTCAGAAGAGTGGGGGAATAGCTTAGACATCGAAAACGACAACAATAACTCGCACAAGCCCACGACGGCCGGTTCTATGTATCGGATTGACTCATAGGAATAAATCTTCGACAAGTTGCCGTCAACCTAGCAAATACAGATTCGAGTTCGTCCATTTTTCAGATGTAGGAGCAACATTACACGGAACTTTAAATACCCTACACCATTTGGTAAAGAAAATGTTTTCAAATAAAAGTATGTGGATTCTAATCCATATTTTTTGTTTAATTATTTCTTTATAGTGAACGATTTCTTGAAGAGGTTGTTAAAAATTCTTCATAGTAGTTACTGAATAGCACCACAGCCATGACTAAAAGGGAATTTCATTAGAAAGTGATATACATTTCCAAGTTATTATAATGAAACACATGCAAATTACATTACATACACAGAACAAAGCAAATTCGACTCAACTTCCACCAGTGCAAATTTTAACAGAAAACTTTGTTTTTAAGACAGCAAAAAATAAGATTGAAATTGCTAGCCCAAAAATTGTTGGACTCTTTCATTATATTTTTCCTTACATGATTACAGGTAAAATAAAGGAGGTAAAGTCATTTCAAAAAATACTATCCATCACTGCATTTTCTGTAATTTAACTTGTCAAATTTCACTGAATAAAAAAGTTTCCATCCCTGATTTCTGTATTCTCAATGGATTTATAAATATAAATTTTAAACATATGATTCCATAACTTTATCTTCTTAAATCTACCATGGTTTAATCGTTGCAGATCATCAAAACTTAGTGTGTCTTGATGAAAATTTATTATTATCATTATAATATTTTTTTGACTTCTGTATGTGGATCCATTAATAATAACTACATCCTAATAGGTAATTAGGCATGTGCCGCAACCAGTGGTTATAGAACCATGAATATTGTTGAGTGTTACAGTGAACAATTCAACATAAGTTCGTAAACAAATAACTCATGTGAATACAAAATTCGATCAATACTTGTTTGATCACAACTTTTTCGTTTGGCTTGAGCAACTCGAATAAACATTTTACATGTGACCGACTGATTGAGTTTCATTGTATTTCTACTGTGTGCGATCAAGCCTACTTAATCATACTCATTGCAGCCCTCTGATAGTTACCAAAGGCTCAAGATACTAGTTCGTGGGCTTGGAATCCCGATTAAAGCTAACTTCTTGAAGTTCTCGACAAAATGGTGATGTTAGGTTAGAACTAACATATGATTTCCGCAATCTGCAACATTCTTCTCAGTTAGGTGCAGTATCATTCCATTGCGTTGAACCGGAATAATAATGATTTTCTCGCATTTTGAACTAGGCGTGGAATACTTGTATAGTAAAATGTAGTTGCTTATTGTCTAAAAGGGCTTTAACAATTGATATTTCTAAAATATCTGTAATGATTGAATACATATTATCTATTTTCATTCCATTTTCAGATCTTCAGAGTCTAAGGTGGAATCCCGATTAAAGCTAACTTCTTGAAGTTCTCGACAAAATGGTGATGTTAGGTTAGAACTAACATATGATTTCCGCAATCTGCAACATTCTTCTCAGTTAGGTGCAGTATCATTCCACTGCGTTGAACCGGAAAAATAGTGATTTTCTCGCATTTTAAACTAGGCGTGGAATACTTGTATAGTAAAATGTAGTTTCTTATTGTCTAAAAGGGCTTTAACAATTGATATTTCTAAAATATCTGTAATGATTGAATACATATTATATATTTTCATTCCATTTTCAGATCTTCAGAGTCTAAGGTGACTGGCAACATTAACATCTTTATTTCATTAATTATTATTATATTTCTAGGAAGTAGGTTCTCATACAATTGATTTGTGCTTATTTGTTTAGGGTTTTTGATTGAAATAACATTATTGATAGATTCTGTCAATTTATTAATCTGTTCCTGAGTTTTTTGTGTTTATTGATATCCGTTCAAAGCATTCGTTGTTGTTTAAATTTTAGTTTCTCGGAGTCGTCAAAGTCAGGCGTAACTTTAGGAGTTGTTTACATCGCATTAATGCTCTCTGCATGTATGTGGTGAACTTCTGAAGTTAATTAAACGGCTCTTATTTGCATTGTATCGGTTCGGTCAGTTTTTTCCACTATTTCAGAATACAATGCTAAGTATAGCAAGTAATTAAAATCTCTCTGTAATTGGAATGTATGCTTCAAGTATTTCCTCAGAATAAAAGGGGGGTTAGGAAAACGAGGACAATCATGCATTCTATGTTGTTGCTTTGAGCAAAAAACGCAACAAGAATTAGGAGACAAATTTGGAGAGGACCGGGAGACGCGCGGAAAGAGCGTCGAAGCGTCAGAAATCTATAAAGTACCGCTCACACAAACATTTAAATATTTTTATTATTTTTGCACTCCAAACAAAACAAAACCACAAACATTTCAATGTCAGAAGTACACAAACAATACTTCGCCCTAATGTAGTTCTGCTGTGATTTGGCGTACTGTATAAAAGGCAAGAATTTAACTTAAAAATAAGTTTTACTTTATTTGTAATCAGTTAATATACAGGGGAACGTTTCCAATTATTTTTGTATTGTTTCGTTCCCAATGTTGCGTCATCCAGCAGAGGATATTTCAGTTTTGTTTTTGTCTTCACCCATCTACCCAAACAATTTCGTACTATGAGAAAATACTGAGCGAAATGATTGCAAACGTTTGATGTAACTTACATTCGTACCCTGGGACGACGAAGTCGTGTTTTTGATCGAATGGATCACATAGGGGTGCCTCAACAACGAAACTACTGATCTATTTTGAGATGGTTCAAGGACACATTTGAACTATGAAATTTAGATAGCAACCTTGTAATTGCCTTTGGGCAAGTCAAATATCCTTTTGACGAAAACTGTTGAGTAGGAATTCGCTAAAATGTGTATCAAGATGTTCGGGTCTTTATATATGAGGATGCAGTTATTGAAAGTCTCCTCAATTGGTTTCCACAATTTACTAATTTTCACACTCCTAACTTCTAGGTCATAAAAATGAAGTTCATGAAGCTCCTTTAATGCGCCGAAGTGTGCAGTGATCCTCACTATAGAGTTGGAAGCAGGATACGGAAATCGATTAAAATACAAAACTATTTACGGCGAGAATCCGATTGTTTTCAATTTATCGCGAGTAAGTTGCGATGAGCTTACAAGCATTTCTCCCACGAGCAGAAGCATTGTACGAAAAACTCTCAAACGATAAAACTTTGATGCAAACGTTCTATTTGATCTTTTCTTCCAGTAGTTACGTGTATCACTATATACCAGAACTGATCACATTCGTAAAAAGAGATTTTTTAAGATAACATTAAAATTGCTTTTTCACAATAATTTTCAATGTATTTCAACTTAAACCAAGTAAAAACCAGTAAAGAAAGTCTTAAAGTCGGGCGGGCCGACTTTATGATACCCTACACCACTTTGCTTGGCAAAAATATTTCTGAGCTGTATTTGATATATTTCCCTGAATATCGTTGTCACGGAGTGCATATTACGGCTGTGGGTAATAAATATAACAAATCGGAGGAACAGTATATATCGGAGGAACGATAAAATTTGGCATACTTATTTTCAGGACTAATTTGGTTGCATGTGCAAAATTTCATGCGGGCTGATATTACACGTTTGGTGCACAATAAAAGGCAAATCGGACGAAGATATATATGGGAGCTATATCTAAATTTTTACCGATTATCTCCAATTTAAATAGGGTTCGTCCTTGGGCCAAACAAATGATTTGTGCAAAATTTCATCTGGATAGGGCAATAAATGCGAACTGTACTTTGTTTACAAAAATACATGGACAGACGGACGGACATGCATAAATCGACTCAGAATGTGATTCTATGCAGATCATCAAAATGAACTATGGGTCTATCTCGTTTCCTTTTGCCTGTTACAAACAAATGCACAAAGACATAATACCCTGACCACCTTGTGGTGTAGGGTATAATGAAGCTCTTTCGGCCGGGCCGAACTTTTAAAACTCTCCAACATTTGAAAGGAACTTAAAAATACCACTTATTTGAAAAATCGTTATATGGGGACCATACGAAGACGTGGACTTGCCTACGAAATTTTTTGTAGTACCGATTACGAATTTTATATACGAAATTTGAAATAATTCCGGTAAATAATGTCGCTAAAATCATGAAAATACCGAATATCGGGAGGTACCGTTATATGAAGGCTATACGAAGACGTGGACCTGCATACAAAAATTTGTGTCATAGGCTGCAGTATCTATTGCGAACTTCAAATACGAAGTTTGAAATAATTCCGATAAATAAAGTCGCTTAAATCAAAATACCGAATATCGGGATGTATCGTTATATGGGGGATATACAAAAACGATACCGAATATCGGGAGGTACCATGATATGGACGCTATACGAAAACGTGGACCGACATGACCCATTTACAAACTATTGGTAAACTATACATGTATTCAAAATTTTAGCCTTCTATATCAATTCTTTCGAAAGATATCGTGATTACAACAGGCAGACAGACGGACTTTGCTAGATCGTCTTAGAATTTTACACTGATCCAGAATATATCTATATCTATAAAAGAGGAAATCTATATCTATAAAAGAGGAAAATGTTTGTATGTTTGTTTGTTTGTAATTTATGGACTCGAAAACCGCTGAATTTACTGCAACATCGCCTGAAAGTAACATAGGCTATATACAATTTTGAATTTCCACTTGGAACTGGAGATATAGCATCAGAATCGGAAGTACCTCCCAAAAATTTAGATTTTATATGCACATATCTAGTGATTGGTTGAAGATACAGTCTCCAAATTTGGAATACGTCACGGAATTTGGAACAAAAATAAGTTTGCCAAAGTAATCGGTTCAGATTTGGATATAGCTCCCATATATATTTTCGACCGATTTCGTTCATTTGATGCCTCAAACACAATATGAATGTTCGATTCCAATGAAATTTGGAATGTGTGACGGGATTTAATCCGAAAATAAATTTGTCAAATTATATTGAAATCGGTTCAGATTTGGATATAGCTCCCATATATATTTTCGGCCGATTTCAAGCATTTGATGCACCAAACACGCTATGTATCCCCAATTTCAATGAAATTTGAAACGTGTGATAGATTTTATCTAAAAATTGATTTCCCAAATTATATTGAAATCGGTTCAGATTTGGATATAGCTCCCATATACATTTTCGGCCGATTTCATGTATTTGGTGGACCAAACACGACATGTATTTCCAATTGTAATGAAATTTAAAATAAGTAACGGAATTGGGAGCCAAAATGAATTGTTCAAATTAAATTGAAATCGGTTCTGATTTGGATATAGCTCCATATATATTTTCGACCGATTTCATGTATTTGATGCACCAAACACGCTATGTATCTCTAATTTCAATGAAATTTGGAATGTGTAGCGGAAATTAAAACAAATATACATTTGTCAAATTATATTAAAATCGGTTCAGATTTGGATATAGCTCTCATATATATTTTCGACCGATTTCATGTATTATATGCACCATACACGATATGTATGTTCGATTCCAACGAAATTCGCCATGAGTGGCTAAATTTGGTACAAAAATAAATTTGACAAATTATATTCAAATACGCTCAGATGTGGTTATAGCTCCCATATATATACTCAGCCGATTTCACATATTTGATGCACCCAAAGCGAGAGGGACAAAATCTGGCACCAACAAAAATTGCCAAATTATATTGAAATCAGTTGAGATTTGGATATAGCTAACATATATATTTCGGCAGATTTCATACATATTATGCACCAAACACGATATATATGACCGATTCCAATGAAATTCAGAATGTGTGGCGGAATTTGGTTATAATAATAAATGTGATAAATTAATTGGAAATTAGTTAAGATTTGGATATAGCTCCCATATATATATTCTCGGCCGATTTCACACCCTTCGTGTATGCATGTCATGTTACTGCTTTTGTAATGATTTTGTTTATTAACGCATTAAATTAGTGCAATATTCGCATATAGTGCATATAAAATCAATCTATCTATATTTTTTATACCCTCCATAGAATGGTGGAGGATAGATAGATAGATAGATAGATAGATAGATAGATAGATAGATAGATAAATAGATAGATAGATAGAATATATCGACTCAATGGTCCGTTGAGGATCTAGTTAAAAACATGTTGGAAAGTAAGGAAAGATGGTCGCAGTGCTCAATGTTCATTGAAAAAGTATTGACCGAAAAGGCGAAATACCTGAACAGATATGAATCGAACCCCTAATCACAATCGAATGGACGGGGGACCACTATTGGTAGTGCGCTATCATTACGTCCAAAAAAAAAAAAAGATAGATAGATAGATAGATAGATAGATAGATATATAGATAGATAGATAGACTAAACCGCAAGGTATTCTCATTAGAGAAAACGGGCTTAACGACCCCGCGGACCCCAGTTGGCAGGCAATTAGCTTGCAAATAAATCCAGCAGCGTCTGACCCATAGTGGGCGGCTTGGTGGTCTGCGTCTGACCTCAGTAGGGGTGGCAGCATTTCTCATCGTCCGTCCTTTTGGACATTAAGATCGAGACCAGTAAGATCTTAATTATGGTATACTGGAACACGTGATCGTAACATATTGACTCTTGGCCTGACGGTTGTAGTATTCTAGAACCCGAGTAAGTGGAGTGAAATCTAACCGAAACGGCTTCTGGGCAAATACTGCAACTGCCCCCATCCTATTAAAACTTGGGAAGTCTCAAAGAACGCTCCTAGATTCGTCACCATTAGGTTGGTGGTGTAGGTCCAGTTGACTTTGTCCTGGTTTGTACGGGTCTGGCTCTGAACGTCGAAACTTATAAAGATTCTTCGTCAACCCTCGCATGGCCTCCCTGCATGCATAGACAACCATGATACCACAAACGTTACTACACAACGATCTGAGATAACGGCTTTGAGTTAGGATCCAGTGAAGCATGAACAATAACAACGCACTTGAAGATAACAGACTGAATAACCCATTCAAACCCAGTGGAGTTACGATAAGAACACCATCCAAAACAATAACTACAATTCCCAACATTTTGCAAAGAAGCACCAGCACTGTTGATAAAAATGGAGAATATGGCGAAAACTATATTACCCGCCTCAAACTGGAGGAAGAGGCTGCCTTCGTCAGACTTGGCAACAAACTAAGCGCGATGAACTCTATAGTAAGCGAAGCTAAGAATATTCATAAGGCCATACGGGACAACCTCATGCAGGCAGTAGCACTATATCAGCAGCTACGTGAAAACAGAGAAGCAATAGCTCTAAACGGAGTCGTGGGAGATGTCCCTGGAAATAAATACACAAAATATGAGAATAAAGAAGTGCAAACCGAGGTCGATGAAATAACCCTCAAGAGCAACCAAAAAAGAAATGAATCCATATCCCCGGAAAAAAATAAGTCAAACAAAAAGGTGCGAACTTCCGGACTCGAGATGGAAAAAACTGTAGGGGAAAGTGCACTACAATGGTCAAAAGTGACGAGAAGGCGAAACAATACCAACGTCAAAAAAGCGTAGTAAGACCAAAGTTGGAGTCTCTTACAATTCAAGCTGGAAATTGCAGTTATGCAGACATTCTTAAAAAAATGAAAACCTCTATAAAACCAGAAGAAATCAGAGTTGGCATAAAGAAAATTCACAAAACGAAGGACGGAAACGTGCACATTGAACTGGGAAAAGGGGATGGACATGCTAAGAAGCTTGAATACGCCATCAAGACATCGCTGGGAGAAGACATCACTGTTCAAACCCAAAAAGAGAAATTCCTCCTGGACATCCGAGATTTAGAGGAAACAACTGAGGACAATGAAATTATCTCAAGCATAATGGAAACATCATGTGAAAGTAATTCCGAGGGAATAAAGGTTCGTAACATACGAAACTTCTACGGCGGAACAAAACAAGCACTAGTTGAAGTCCCTGGGCACATAGCTGAAAAGGTCCTACAACTTAGTAAAATCAAAGTGGGATTAGTAATATGCCGAGTCCGAAGAAAGATTTATCCGAAACGATGCTTCAGATGCCTACAAGAAGGTCACGTAGCCCGATTCTGTAAAGGAAAAGACAGAAGTCAAATGTGCAGGAGGTATGGGATAAATGGACACAAATCGAATACATGCACAAGCCTACCACGATGTGTTATATGTCTTGAGGCTGGTAAAAGTGACATAAACCATTATATGGGTACAAGCATTACCTGTAGATATGTCACTTAAGATACTCCAAATAAACCTGGGCAGAGGGCGCCAAGCTCAGGACCTTATGGTACGGAACGCGGACGAAAAAGATACCGACATAGTTCTTATAAGCGAACAATATAGAAAATGTGAATCAAAGAATTGGTACCAAGATAAACAGGGCAAAGCATCTGTGTACATAAGAAACCCGCTCCTGAATATTACAAAAGTAGAGGAAAGCTAAGAAAGTTTCGTCGTTGTTCACATGAACGGCTTTCGAATATACAGTTGCTATTTCTCCCCAAATATAGAAATAACGGAATTCCTTAATAAAATAGATAAACTTGTACAACACGTTAGAAGTTATGACACACCAGTACTTATTGGAGGCGATTTTAATAGTAAGTCATCGGAGTGGTCCTCAAGAACAACGGACAGAAGAGGAGTAGCTGTTAGTGAGATGATTGCATCGCTGGGACTAATAGTCCTTAACAGAGGAAATACCCCAACCTTTCAACGAGGGGAGGCAAACTCCATAATCGACATAACTCGCGGCTCACTATCAATTGCGAGAAAAATATGCCAGTGGGAGGTCTTAACAGAAGAAACATTAAGCGACCACCAATACATTATGATGACCATAACGCAAAACGCTACCTCTGAAAACACCCCCAGGCAAAGATGGAACACAAAGAAGATGTGCCATGAAAGATGCACACATAAATTATTTTATTTGAAAGCGAGTTATGAAAAAAACGATATGGAAGACATAAACACTACAGTTAACAACCTAGGTAATATGCTCACTCAAATATGTGACGCAGGTATCCCCAAAACTGTTGTACTGGGCAAAAACAAAACACAAGTCTACTGGTGGAACGACGATATCGCTAAATTAAGAAAAACGTGCCATAAAACCAAAAGAACGGCTACTAGAAAAAAGGGCGACACGGAAGCAATGGAAATATATAGACATGCCAGACGTAACCTACGGGCAGCTATAAAAGAGTCCAAGAAAAAAGCCTGGGTATCTTTATGCGAAGAAGTTCAAAATGACGCATGGGGTCTTCTTTACAAGATAGTAATGAAAAGGGTAGGTAACCGAAACTGTATACCAGCAATAAAAAATCCAGAGTGGGCACGAACTATTGTAACCACACTATTCCCGAAAAGTGCTATACCACGAGAAAGTATACCACTTGAGGAAGAACAAAATGCACCACGGTTTACCGTGCTGGAAGTACGCCAAGCCTGCCAAAAGCTTAAAACAAAGAAAGCACCAGGACCAGACGGAATACCAAACGAGGTAGTCGCACTTCTTGGAAACATGTGGCCTGAACTTCTCTTAGATGTTTTCAACAAATGTCTCGATACGGGTATTTTTCCAAGTGCATGGAAAAAGCAACAACTTGTACTACTCCGAAAAAGCAATAAACCATTGGACAACCCGTCGTCCTACAGACCACTCTGCATGCTCGACACCTGTGGAAAGCTTTTAGAAAAATTATTACTGAATAGGCTAGAAGCAGAAATAAACAGAAGAGGAGGATTCTCTGGCCTGCAGTTTGGATTTGTTAAAGGAAAGTCTACTGTAGATGCTATAAAGGAAGTGGTAGAAACATCAAAAAAATCCATGGATCAAAAACGCTTCTGTGCAGTTATCACCCTGGATATTAAAAATGCATTTAACTCGGCTGACTGGAACGTAATACGACAAACGCTTAGAAAACGCCAAATTCCTCATTATCTAGTGAAAATGATCGACAGTTATCTAGAAGATAGAATTCTGCTGTTTGATACCATATTAGGAGTCCAAAGCTATAAAATCTCACCAGGCGTACCTCAAGGTTCTATTCTTGGGCCATTTCTATGGAACCTGATGTACGACGATCTGCTAAATATGAATCTACCGAAAGGTACAAAGCTTATTGGATACGCAGACGATGTGGAACTATTGGTCGATCAACCCACAACACCTCTAATAGAAATAGTTGCGAATGACTGCCTCTCACGAATCTCCAGGTGGCTGACATCAAAAAGATTATCACTCGCTGCTCACAAAACAGAGGCAATTATAATAAGTAGGAGACGTGCATTCGTCAATCCGAAGGTAATGGTGGACGGACATGAGGTTACCATAAGCAAAAGTTTGAAATATCTGGGAGTATTTTTGGACTCCAAACTGTCTTTTGAAACCCATGTTAAAGGAATTGCAGAAAAGGCATTATCAACAGCAAGCAAACTAATATGCCTTATGCCCAAATTGAAAGGTCCAGGTCCAGGCTTATGCACAAATGTTGTACGCAGCTCCTGTTATTAGTGATGCCATTGCGAGCAGTAAAAAGTTGACTAATATGATTGAGAAAGTACACCGTGCATGTCTACTTCGAGTTACATCCGCATACCGAACAGTGTCCACCGCAGCACGTTCGTTGTCATTGGTGAGCGATTGCCAGAAATGATTTCAATCGCCAACTTAATGAACGATTGCTGTGGTGTATAATATGTGTGCGAAAAAATTTTGCGAACGTTCGTTTGCTAATCGCACAATGAGCTCAAGCGAGAAGATCGTATTTTAAATCTTTCGCGAGCGAATCTTCTGGTTGGAAGCACGTATAAATAAGTTCATAGGAGTGGAAACAAAAAGCAGTTGAATCAAAATGCAGAGGAATATATACGAAATAAAGTTAATCAAGTTAAAAGCAGCTAAGTTCTGCCGGGACGAACTTTTAATACCTTCCATCATTTGGAAGGAATTTGAAAAATGTCAAAGAAACTTCCTGAAACTACCACTTAAATGAAAACTGTTGTATGAAGACTACGCAATTTTTTGTCAAATTTTCAAATACCAAATTCGAAACAATTCCGGTTAATAATGTCGCTAAAATCAAAATACCGAATATCGGGATGTACCGTTATATGGGGGATATACAAAAACGTGAACCTACATACGATTTTTTGTCATAGCCTGTAGTACCCTTTACCAACTTTAAACAAAGACCTAAAATGATAAAGACTGGACAAAATGCATAATTGGAAATGAGTTAATGTGAAAAATATATAGGGGCGCTGCTCACAACTGTGACATGTTAGCATAAAAATCATAGTTACAGAGCAATTTTAAGAATAACATTTTTTTTAAACCAATAATCTGGACTAAAAATTGCATTCCATTGACGTTTTCAATTAACTGAAAATTACATTTGCTGTTAAATCCGCTTAACATTGCTGAATATTTTGTTATGATATCGTAACCACAGAGATATTTACACCTGGTGACAATATTTTGAATTTGTCTTGTCCCATCTTTTTACTTCTATGTCTTTGCTTTAAATACGAAATTTATAACAATTCCGGTGAATAATATCGCACAAATAATAAAAATACCAAGTGTTGGGAATATACAATACAAAACTTTTTGTCATAGGCTGTAGCACCCATTACAAACATCAAATACAAAATTTGAAAAAATTCCGCAAATAATTTCTCTAAAATCATGAAAATACCGAATATCGGGAGGTATCGTTATTTAGGGGCTATACGAAGACGTGGACCTGCATACGAATTTTTTTCCATAGGTTGTAGTAACCATTAACAACTCCCAATGCGAAATTTGAAACGATTCCGCTTAATAATGTTGCTGAAATCATCAAAATACCGAATATCGGGAGCTACCATTGTGTTGGTGCTCTACGAAGACGTGGACCTGTATACAAAAATGTTTGTCTTAGGCTGTAGTACCCATTACGAACTTCAAATACGAAATTGGAAATATTACCGGTAAATAATGTAGCTGATACCATCAAAATACCGAATATCGGGAGGTACCGTTATATGGGGGCTATATGAAGTCGTGGACCTGCATACAAAAATTTTTGTCATGGGCTGTAATTCCCATTACGTACTTTAAATATGACATTTTCTATAATTCCGGTAAATACTGTCATTAAAATATTAATACCGAATATCGGGAGGTTCCGTTATATGGGGGCTATACGAAAACGTGGACCGACATGACCCATTACGAACTTAACCTTCCTAGTGGGTAGCTATGCATGTATGCAAAATTTTAGCTTTCTATCTCTATTCGTTCCAAAGATAGCGTGATTACAACAGACAGACAGACAAACAGACGGACAGACAGACATCGCTAGATCGTCTTAAAATTTAACGCTGATACAGAATATCTATACTTTGTAGGGTCTATTATAAATATTTCAACGAGTTACAAACGGAATGTTAAGTTAATATACCCTCCATAGAACTTTGAATACCCTCCATTATTTGGAACGAATTTGGACATTTTCTTCATTTTCAAAAAATAAAATCCGTTAAAATCTTAAAAATACCGAATACGCTTTGTTTGTCATAAGCCATTACCATATTAAAATGCGAAACTTGAAATAAACGGTGAATAATGTAGCTAAAATCATCAAATTGCCGTATATAGAGAGGGATCGTTATATCGGAGCTGTACGAAGACCTGGATCTGCATAGACAATTTTCTGTCACAGACTGTAGTTCCCATTACGAACTATAAATACGTAATTTGAAACTACTCCGGTGAGTAATGTCGCTAAAATCATTAAATACCGAATATAGGGAGGTGTGGGCAATGTGAAAACGTGGACTTGCACAGACAATTTTCTGTCAGAGGCTGTAGTATCCATTACGAACCTCAAACACCATATTTGAAACAATTCCGGTGAATAATGTCGCTAAGATCATCAAAATACCGAATATAGGGAGGAACCGTCATATGGGGGCTGTACGAAGACGTGGACCTTCACAGACAATTTTCTGTCACAGACTGTAGTTCCCATTACAAACTCTAAATACGTAATTTGAAACTACTCCGGGGAGTAATGCTGCTAAAATCATCAAAATGTCGAATATCGGAAGATACCGTTATATGGGGGCTATATGAAAACGTGGACCTTTTCGAAACTATTGTATTTCCTCTCACCCCCTGGTAAACAATACAATTTTTCTCCAATAATAAACTTTGAGAAAAGTGTAAAAAAAACAATTTGTTCCATTTGTCGCTTGTTTGTTCCGTCAAGTCGGTCAGTCAAATCATAACCGTTTTGTTTGAGCAATTCTCTTTTGTATCGGTCCGCTCTTATTGCACAGTCTCTCGTCACTATATTATTACATGGTGCCTGGTTACTAAATCAGGACTGCAGCCTGTAAATGTATTGTACATATATAAAACCAGTGTAAGGTGGATTTTAAAAATATTTTGGTAACTTTTAGATAATATTGCATCCTTCGGGCAATTGGACCATGGCTGGGCATAGTAATGTCAAATTATAAAAAAGTAAAAATTACTGAGAAAAATCATGTATCCATTCTTGTGATAACTGTTTAGCCTGTCTCTGCTTTTCAGTGTCTTTCCCAACAATTTTGTTCATGTTTATTTTTTTCAAATATATTGGCAAATAATCGGGTATTTCGGTGTAAACTTCTTCCTCAAGTTCACCGTTTAAGTACGCAGTCACAAAATCCAACAATCCTGTTCAGTTCCCTTTGCTTTTGTCTAGGGATATTTTCCCCAGTAGTAGTTTTAAAATAACTGCTATGACAAAAACTTTACACCAAGTGACCAAGTATATATATATATATATATATATATATATATATATATATATATATATATATATATGTATATATATATATATATATATATATATATATATATATATATATATATATATATATATATATATATATATATATATATATATATATATATATATATATATATATATATATATATATATATACTAGCTAACCCGGACCGCGTTGCTGGCCCATAGTATTAGCGTTGTTATAAGTTCTAAATGGTTACCCTTTCTCTTAAAGAGGCTAAACTTTCATAAACTATGTTGGCTATGTTGGCACCTATCGTCAATCTACAATTTTGGCAATATTCATGCTTATTGCTATGTTTTGTGGTTTATTGTTGTATTCGTTTCAACTTATTTATTTAGAGTGAAGAATACATATTTATGGTGAATGTTGCATATACGCTTGTATACATGGAAGAAGAATGCATGTAGATGCATCACCGCTTGGGAACATTGATATGTCAAAAATATTTAAATGTTTTTTCAAATATAAGTAGATTCTTATATGTTTTCTTATACGATGTCATTCGGAGGTTATAATTATTCGCGCTTTTCAACAATTTTTACAAATTTAAATAATTTTTCATTCAACATTTTTAATTCCAAAATTGGTTTGACAGTTCATTGTCCCAGCACTTGTGTCGATGCGTCTACCTATATTCTTCTACCATGGTTGTATACATGGTACAACGAATTCAAAATAGGGCAGAACTACCATATGATTTTAATTTTTTTTTATTTTTCTGGCTTAATATGTCAACTTCATTTGTTAATGTGTGTGTATTCTTGTCAATAATAAATAAAATATTCAAATTCGGGTGTTTTCAAAATGCTTATTGCGACGTATGCATCGACAAAATCTATAGTTTTTGTCGCGAAATAAACCATAAGATGATTTTGAAAAGAAATTTTGACCTTTCATTCCGTTTTCGAGGTTTTAAATTATTTATTATTTCAAAATCAATGCAACAAGTTGTTTGCTTTTTTATTTTTTTGATGGTAACAGGTAGACCTCTATACTTGCAAATTTTTTTCAAAGTTAGCCTACCTTGTATTCATTGTACCATGGTTGTGTATATGTTTTGAATTTGTTGGAGTTTTCGTCGTCAGAATCGATAATAATTTCTAAATTGAATTTAACTATCATAAATAAGGTGTCATCGTTTTATAAAAACTATGGACTCCATAACGTATGTTGAAGAGTACATATCTTTGTCGATTTAATTTAATATGCGTCTTTCAGACTTAGCACATATTATTCTTTGGATTATTGATGTTACAAAAGGCATATATTTGTTCTCATTTAGATATTATCTCCTAATATTTGTCGACTAAATGTGCCTCAATGTGGCATTTTATGATTTCAGTACACTTAAGTCTAGTCCTTTAATACAGATTTCCCATATAACCTGCCGATTTGAGGTATTTTGAAGGCCTCAAAAACATTTTCGAGGTTATAAATCATTTGTTTAAAAATTACGAAAAGTCCACTTTATGAATTATTTACTAATCATCAGTACCTCTTTATATTCGTTATTGTCAGTATTATAAAGACCTTAGCATTATTTTCCAAATCAAAAGTAATTTTGAATTCGTAACTTTTAGAAGACCATGTCCTATGTCAATTAATCTCTATCCGTCGGTGTATGCGGTCGTTCGTTGAAATCTCAATAAACGCAAAATACTAGAAAATTAATCTTTGAACATGTATACAATATTCCTAAGATGTTAGAATACATACATTTCGTTTAGGTATAATAATACTGCTAATAATATTATAATTTCTACCGAATTAACTGTAAATTGACATTTAAAGTTTTCAGCTTTGTGAAATCAATACCGGCAATAACTGTTTACTATTTTATTTTCTATTGTTCCCCATTAAATCGACATAGAATTTTATACTTTGTGGGGTCTAAAATGTATATTTCGAGGTTTTACAAACGGAATGACAAACTTAATATACCCTCCATACTATAGTGGAGGGTATAAAAAAATATATGTGGCCAGTTCCTCTGACCACAAACAGATACCTAGGGTTGGAGGGAAAGTCAAGAGTACGTCATATACTAACTATGGAACACATATCTTCATTATTTTGACAAATATTAGGATGTTAGGCAAAACGACTGCACAGACAATTTTCTGTCAAAGGCTATAGTATCCATTACGAACTTCAAATGCTAAATTTGAAATAGTTCCGGTAAATAATGTCGCTAATAGGGTCTATACGAAGACGTGGACCTACATGACTCATTTTCTGCCTTAGGATGTAGTATCCATTACGAACTTCAAATACCAAAATTGAAACAATTCCGGTAAATAATGTCGCTAAAATCATCAAAATGCCGAATATCGGCGGGTACTGTTACATGGGGCCTATACGAAGACGTGGGCCTACATGTCCCATTTTCAATACCAAAAGTCCTGCAGACATAGTACACATTTGAGTAAAATTTTATCAACCTACTTCATTTCTTTCGGAAGCTAGAGCGATTTCCACAGACGGACATTGATAATCGACATAGAATTTTATACTTTGTGGGGTCTAAAATGTATATTTCGAGGTTACAAACGGAATGACAAACTTAATATACCCTCCATACTATGGTGGAGGGTATAAAAAAGTATATGTGGCCAGTTCCTCTGACCACAAACAGATACCTAGGGTTGGAGGGAGAGTCAAGAGTACGTCATATACTAACTATGAAACACATATCTTCATTATTTTAACAAATATTAGGATGTTAGGTAAAAAAAATTGGCTTTTTCTTTGCATAAAAACCAAACTCTGAATATAAAACTATTCAGATCCGCCCAGCCGTTCTTAGCTGATTCGATTACCGACGAAAAACAATTGATTTTTATATACATGGATTTAAAGGTAGCCGTGGTCAATTACTCTGATCCAAATAAATACTTAGGTTTGGATGGAAAGTCAACAGTATCTCGAGTAATAATTTTCAAACCAATATCTTCATTATTTTGGCAAATATAAGGATTTTAGATAGTTCGAAATAGTTGACGTAAACGTAGGCATGGTTAATATGTTTTCTTTAAAAGTCTAACTCGGGGTATGACGAACGTTTGTACAAAAAAAAACAATTCAAACCGGTCACAGCCGTTCTCAACTGATTTCATCACTAAGGAACAACAATTGATTTTTATATATAGAATAGATATATAGATATAGATTACCATGATTTTGCAAATGGACCAATGCAGTTCTCTGATCTAGATAATTGCGCACCAAACCTAGGCCGCCTCAGCTGAAGTTTTGAATTGTTAAGGCGGAAACCATATGTTAATCTCAAATGATCATTAAGATCGCACCAAAAGTTAAATAAACAAAAATGGATTTCGTCATATTTCAAATCGCAATTTTACACAACTTCACTCGAACTCAGGATGTTGACGTGGTCAATACTATAGTATCTTTGGTTTTACAACATTTGTTACAAGCTCGAGTTCGAACAATTAGATCTACTGATTTGGTGCGTTGAAAATGCTACAAATCATCACTTTTGTACGGAAAAGGTCAAACTAATGTTTTTAAGAGCACATCCTGTTCAAATATTCCACTTCATTTAAAAATTTTATTTTTTTTCAGAATGGCCGTTCGTACAACCCGATTAAACTTACAATATTAAGGTTCTACACTATTTTCTTCTGTTTAGCATATAGCCACACACAAAAAGAGGATTCCATACTTCTACTTGAAACAGAGTATAAATTGTACATATGTAAGGAATTATTTGCGTGTTTACATACATTAAATTCACTCAAATTGAGAATTAGTATTAGCAAATAACAATTCCATGAGAGGTACCGTTATATGAGGGCTATACGAAGACGTGGACCTGCGTATAAACATTTGTGTCATAGGCTGTAGTACCCATTACGAACATTAAGTACGAAATTCGAAATAATTCCGGTAAATAAAGCCCCTTAAAATCATGAATATACCGAATATCGGGAGGTACCGTTATATGGGGGCTATACGAAGACGTGGACCTGCATACCAAATTTTTGCCATAGGTTGTAGTGGCTATTAGGATCTTCCAGTACGAAATTTGGAAGGATTCCGGTGAATGATGTTGCTGAAAATTTTAGCCTTCTATCTCAATTCGTTCGAAAGATAGCGTGATTAAAACAGACAGACGGACATTATTAGATCGTCTTAGAAATTTACGCTGATCCAGATTATATATACTTTGTAGGGTCTATTATGAATATTTCGAGGAGTAACAAACGGAGTGATAAAATTAAATACCCTCCATAGATTGATTGAGGGTATAGAAACAATGTAATGCAAATTCGATATAGCAAAATTTGTGATATCAAGTAGATAGACGGAGTCAACTTTTCCCTCCTCATAAATAAGCTACTGGGACGATTTTATTGATAAATAAATTAAAAAGCTGTAAGTTCGGCCGGGCCGAACTTTGAATACCCTCCACCATTTGGAACTAACTTGGAGATAAAATCCTTAAAAAATTTGTTAACATTTTAAAATACCAAATATGGCCGTTATATTGGTGTCTATACGACGTGGATCTACATGGGCATTGTTTGTCATAAGTCATTACCATATTCAAATTCGAAACTTGAAATAAACGGTGAGTAATGTAGCAAAAATCATCATAATCATTCTGCCATAGGCTGTAGCATTCATTACGAACTTCAAATACGCGTCTCAAACAATTTCGGTGGGTATTGTACCTAAACTCGACAAAATACCGAATATAGGGATGTACTGGTATGTGGGGCTTACACGAAGACCTGGACCTGCATACACAATTTTCTGTCACAGACTGTAGTTCCCATTACAAACTCTAAATACGTCATTTGAAACAATTCCGGTGAATAATGGCACTAAAATCATCAAAATACCGAATTTTGGGAGGTACCGTTATATGGGAGATATACGACGACGTGGACCTGCACAGACAGTTTTCTGTCTTAAGCTGTAGTAACCATTTCGAACTTCAAATACCAAATTTTAAACAATTCCGGCTAATAATGTCGCAAAAATCATCAAAATACCGAATTTTGGGAGGTACCGTTATATGGGGGATATACGAAGACTTGGACCTGCATAGACATTTTTCTGTCACAGACTGTAGTTCCCATTACGAACTCTAAATACGTAATTTGAAACAATTCCGGTGAATAATGGCGCTAAAATCATCAAAATACCGAATTTTGGGAGGTACCGTTATATGGGGGCTATACGAAGACGTGGACCTGCACAGACAATTGTCTGTCATAGGCTGTAGCATCCATTACGAATCTCAAATAACAAATTTGAAACAATTCCGGTTAATAATATCGCTAAAATCCATAAAATACCGAATATTGGGAGGTACCGTTATATGGTCTTACAATAAAGTCTTATAAAAATGAGAAACCAACAATATTGATTGGAGCAAATAACTGGAAGCTCGAAATGCCACTAAAAATACGGGTAGTAGTTTCCGCGGACGACTTTATGTCAATGATGATGTTGAAGACTTCGTGTCAGAAAGTAGACGGCCGTTATGGGGAAAGCTTATTGTAGAAGTTAATGTACAACAACTTTTAGAAAGTTACAATAAGGTCCATAATCGTCTTACGTGTCAACAAAAGAAATTTCAATTGGCAAAACATAAACCAATGAAGAAATAACTAGCAACAATTATCCGTATGGTATCCAACATTTATTAAACTCAACCCCAACAAGCCAGGTAAAATTCAAATGGTGTGGGATGGCGCAGTAAAATCTTATGAAATTTGTAAGCCAGACCTTGTGACGACAAAAATCGGTATCCTCGTTTTCGTCCCAACCAATATTATTATTATTTTTGTTATGTTTGTTATTATATTTGTTAAACACTAATTTTTGAATAAATGTTATGAATTCCCCATTTAATTTGCTGCCCTCGTTGAATTTTTCCCGCCTGATCGATTGGCCCTCATTGTTGTTTATATGTTTTGTGACATCAAAACAACATAACGTTAGGACAATGCATTTCGTCGACGACCAAAATAAGCAACAACAACAAACCTGCGTAGTTGAATTGGATGCGTCGCTGACTAGATAAAACAAGTAGCAACAACAATCCGAAGTGTTTGAGTTGGATGCGTCGCTGACTAGGAAAAAACAAGCAGTAGCAAAAGGGCTGTTTTAGAATGGAATGCGTTGCTTATTTGAAAATAATAACAAGCAGCAACAACATAATTTGGCAACGTTATGCTGATAGTAGGTCAGTGATGATTGGTTGCTGCTTGTTACAGAAGGGGATCAGGACAATGGTATAAAAGGGGAAAGTGATTGACGGATGGGGATGAGTTGTTTTATCAAAGTGGCAAAGGTGACAAGTGCGTGAAAGTCAAAACGAACAAAGACCCAGCCAAGCAGTTTTTTTTCCTTAGGTGAGTCAGAGTAGTGCAAATCCCCAATAACCCTTGAAGAGTCCGTATCCCTTGGGTTCTCGGTATTTTAGACAACACCCTTGAAGAGTCCGTATCCCTTGGGTTCTCGGTATTTTAGACAACACCCTTGAAGAGTTCGTATCCCTTGGGTTCTCTGTATTTTAGACAAAACCTTGAAGAAGTTCGTATCTCTTGGGTTCTCGGTATTTTAGGTTAACCCTTGAAGAGTTTGTATCCCTTGGGTTCTCGGCATTTTATTTTCACCCTTGAAGAATTCGTATCCCTTGGGTTCTCGGTATTATAGCAATAACCCTTGAAGAGTTCGTATCCATTGGGTTCTCGGTATTTTAGACAAAAACCTTGAAGAGTTCGTACCCCTTGGGTTCTCGCTTTAACCCTTGGATTTCTCGGTTGTCAGCTATAGCGTAGAATCTTCAGGGCCTAGAATTTCCAGCTCTCCTTCCCGCTGTAGAGCCACTCAGCTAGAAAAGGGATAACTGTTAACCACAGAATTGGAGGGCAAGCCTCTACTCCAGGCTCCACCCATGTAGGAGCTGTGGATTAATTTTCAATCTGTATCCCAAATGTTTTGATTCGTCTTAAAAAATGTTCGCAGTGGTCTTCAAATTTGAGCCGTTCTTATTATTAATATAATGGATGCCCCTTGGGCAATGAAATTGTTGGAACACATAACACATGAATTGGTGTCAAGACTGTAATGTCGTTGTCAGATTTCGCCCACACGTTGCATGATGAATTGTTGAAACCTTTAAAGTCCACTCGAATCTACAGCAACAATATTTTGAAATCTGTCCATGCCTGTTAAAATCAACAGGTTGTAACGACACAAGTTTCCTCCGGTTGCTGAGCTGAGGATGAGCTCACGGAGGCCAGGGTGTCACAGAAATTTGTACAAAGCGAGACTGAGAGAAATATAACACACTTTTGTTGAGTTTTTACTTTGGTCTTTATTAGAATAGTTTTTGAGAGTTCGTGTATTATTATGTGAGTAAAAGTATTTAAGGCTACCAAATCTGGCCTCTTTCCGTGATTTTGGAGTGACCTGGCTAAGTTTACCAACTGCTCGGGTATCATCGTTTCTCGTAGGTGATCGGGATAAGTTCACCCGATTTTCAGATCCACATCTGGCTGGCTATATCTTTTGTTTCCGTCGGAGACCTGGCTAAGTTCACCGATCGCTTCCTGCAAGTAGAGGCTTGCCCTCCAATTCTGTGGTTAACAGTTATCCCTTTTCTAGCTGAGTGGCTCTACAGCGGGAAGGAGAGCGGGAAATTCTAATCCCTGAAGATTCTACGCTATAGCTGACAACCGAGAAACCCAAGGGTTAAACCGAGAACCCAAGGGGTACGAACTCTTCAAGGGTTATTGCTATAATACCGAGAACCCAAGGGATACGAATTCTTCAAGGGTGAAAATAAAATGCCGAGAACCCAAGGGATACAAACTCTTCAAGGGTTAACCTAAAATACCGAGAACCCAAGAGATACGAACTTCTTCAAGGTTTTGTCTAAAATACAGAGAACCCAAGGGATACGAACTCTTCAAGGGTTAACCTAAAATACGGAGAACCCAAGGAATACGAACTCTTCAAGGGTGTTATCTAAAATACCGAGAACCCAAGGGATACGGACTCTTCAAGGGTTATTGGGGATTTTCACTACTCTGACTCACCTAAGGAAAGAAACTGCTTGCCTGGGTCTTTGTTCGTTTTGACTTTCACGCACTTGTCACCTTTGCCACTTTGATAAAACAACTCATCCCCATCCGTCAATCACTGTCCCCTTTTATACCATTGTCGTGATCCCCTTTTGTAACAAGCAGCAACCAATCATCTCTGACTTACTATCAGCAAAACGTTGCCAAATTATGTTGTTGCTGCTTGTTATTACTTTCAAATAAGCAACGCATTCCATTCTAAAACAGCCCTTTTGCTACTGCTTGTTTTTTCCTAGTCAGCGACGCATCCAACTCAAAAACTTCGGCTTGTTGTTGCTACTTATTTTTTCTAGTCAGCGACGCATCCAATTCAACTACGCAGGTTTGTTGTTGTTGCTTATTTTGGTCGTCGACGAAATGCATTGTCCTAACGGTATGTTGTTTTGATGTCACAAAACATATAAACAACAATGAGGGCCAATTGATCAGGCGGGAAAAAATTCAACGAGGGCAGCAAATTAAATGGGGAATTCATAATATTTATTCAAAAACTAGTTTTTAACAAAAATAATAACAAACATAACAAAAATAATAATAATATTGGTTGGGACGAAAACGAGGATACCGATTTTTGTCGTCACAAGGTCTGGCTTACAAATTTCATAAGATTTTACTGCGCCATCCCACACCATTTGAATTTTACCTGGCTTGTTGGGGTTGAGTTTAATAAATGTTGGATACCATACGGATAATTGTTGCTTGTTATTTCTTCATTGGTTTATGTTTTGCCAATTGAAATTTCTTTTGTTGACACGTAAGACGATTATGGACGTTATTGTAACTTTCTAAAAGTTGTTGTACATTAACCTCTACAATGAGCTTTCCCCATAACGGCCGTCTACTTTCTGACACGAAGTCTTCAACATCATCATTGACATAAAGTCGTCCGCGGAAATTAAAAAACGGACTTTGCTCATATTTTACAATTTTTAATAGCATCTGAAGCTTTTCTTGTTGTATTTTCCTGTCTTGTTGTATCACCCATCCATATCGAGCAAAACTGCTCTTCGACACCTTCAAATCAAATAGCTAAAAAAACATATTTTCCATCAACTTTACAGGGGAGCATTAGCCGATTAGAGCAGATCGGTAAAATTCTAAAAAATTAACATCGGCTTGTTTCTTTTGTGGAGTATGTCAATACAATCAATGATCACGTCCACTTTACTACACTTATCGCAATTAATAAATCCATCTCTGGTTCTCTTAAATATTAAATAAAAATTTTTTTAAGAAAACTGTGTGTAAATATTACACTTTATTTTACAATTATTTATTATTTATTTTTGCAGAATTAGTGGGACTTACGAACTTTTAGTTCATGAGAAGAGCCTTCCAATCCAAGTATCATTTACGATTTTAATAAAAAATTGTAATATAGATTTTGCAAATAATGGAAAGAGAACAGTATATAAATAGACAAGGACATTTTTCTGAATGTGAAATTATCCATAAAGGACAACAGATACTTTGAGTTTGAAGACAAAGTATCCAAACAAAAAGTATTACAGATTTGGTTATGGAATTATTACCTAACATCTGTATATTATCCTTACAGTCTAAACCAAAGATACTGACGAAATGCATGGCTGTTATGTTTTTTTATTATAAGGGAATATGCAATTACATAGTTTTAACAAAAAGAGGAACGGGACGAATAAAAACAGTTTAATTTTTGAAACAAACTAAAAACTAAGGACATTTTGGTCAATAACAAAATCAAATAATCAATCAATATCATCTTTAAATAATGAAATCCCTAATATACAATGACAATAATAAGTAAAATACTAGCCGATATTTGCCGAAAACAAAACCATTAAAGACATGCAAATCCAACATGTATAGCATTTTCAAATTAAATGAACCTTTTGCAATTGAAATGAAACCATTTGCAATGCAAACGAAACCAAAAATCAAATGAATCTTTTAGATTTATAGAAAGGAACATAAAAAACATTTTAATTTTTAGTGGGTTTAAAATTAATCAGCTAATTATAGCTAACTTTCAGTTAAGAAGGATTTTTTATAGACTATTAATATCTATATTTACTAATGTTATTTCTTAATTTTTCATTTATAGTTACAGAAACAATTAGTCTTAGCTAATAAAGCATTCCCGCTTCACAGCTTCTTTGATTTTTTACAGCAAATCTATTATGGAGATAGAGCAGTGTTGTTGTAGGCTATTGAATGGTTCGCTCTATCACGTACACAATGTCATGCTTCGTTGAAAGGTCCCGGATTTTAGCTGTTGTAGTGTATCACACGCTATCATTAAACGCAAGTGTAATTTCAGAAAAATTAAATTACATGAGTATGCTATTTCATTCATGTAAAACGTACGGTTGTAATTCTAAGAAGATTTTCCAAAATTTAGAAAATTTTACCAAAAGAATTTTAGTTTAATATAATTCATTGGTTTCTCTTCTATTGAGCTTGGATAAAACAACTTTTTCTAATAGGAGTTGTTATTTTTAAAATAACTCCTGGGGAGGATATCCCAGACAGAAAAACAAGGGAACTGATAAGGATTGGTGGTACTTTCTGAAACGCAGGTATTTCTTGCCTTAATCCCTGGTAAACACTACCATCTTTCTTCACTAATAAACAAACGCTGTTTTTATGAAAACAATAATAATAGGATTAAGCCTCACTATTTAGCAACAACAAAATACTACGGTGTCCCGAACAAACAAGCCAACACTGTTCAAAAAATAAAAATGTTTTTCACGTTTTTTTCACCAAAAGCACCGAGTTGGATAACATCTCTTTAAAATCCCGTTTGCAACACCTCTAAATATTCGTTGTAGACCCAAAAAAGTATATACATTTATGATCTAAGTTGATTTATTGATGTCCGCCTGTCTATCTGTAGAAATCACGATGTTGTGATGAAATTTGATGCAGAGATTTGAAATTTCAACAAGGTACGTCATAGAGCGAACTATTCAATAACCTACACAACAAAACTGCTCTATCTCCATAATGGATGCTGCTAAAAATCAAACAAGCTGCGAAGCGAGAATCTCTTTTTTAGGTAAGATTAATGGTTAACTATAACTGTAAAACTTTATAGTAAAGCTATATTTCGCATTTCAGTCCTGCCAGTTAAAATTATAGTAATAAGATATGAAGTAGATATTAGATATGAAGCAATATTATTAATAATTAGTTGATTTAATTTTAAACCCTTTAAAAATAAAAATGATTTGTCATGTTTCTTTCAATAAATCTAAAAGCTTCATTTCATTGACAAGAATGTTTACACAATATGACGTGAGAGTGTTGCAAACGGAACATCATTACATCAAGAGACTAACGATAATTTGTCAACAATAAAATACTTTGCTAACAACAAAGAGAATGAACACCGAAGCAGAGTTCGTGCAATAAGAAAATAATTTCAAGTTTGCACAGCCCAGCAACGCTAACCACTGTTGCAGTGGAGTGTCTCCTAGCGCAGCACAATAGAACTAAGAGCAACAACAGTAGCAGCCAAGTGCCTTCTTAAATAATCACATTACGTCTGGTGATCGTTGGAAATGCTGATGTTTATATTTTTATATCTTGAGTTAAAATATAATTAGTAATTTATGAATGATCTAAGACTTTGTCTTATTGGGCTTTTAGATCTGGATTTTATTAAATGAAAATAAAAACTATATATTTCATTTTTCATCAGACGTTTCGTTCGGATTTTCCAACTTCTTCAGGGATATTTTTATTAAATCTGGCAACGACAGCAGAAGTGGTAAAATATGTATTTAAGTGAAGTAATACTTAAATTTGTCGTCAAGTTTCTACATTTAGATTTCGTTAAGGTTTTTTCACAAACACAACAATTAAGCTTATAAATAAATGTAAAAATAATTAAAATGATTATAAATATCACAGGTGTTGCTTAGGTGCTAAGAATCACAGATTGTTGGACTACGACTAAACAATTGCTATCGTGTCAATTATGTTTTTGAAAAAGAAAATAAAGTATATATTTTGACAACTCACAAACGAACAAAACAATTAACTGGCGCCCAAACGTTTTGAACTCACTTACTCCAAGAAGGGTTTCTTTGCTGTGACTGATCAATATGATCATCATAATCAACGCCCAACCGGCTTGAACTCATTTATATTGAAGGAGGACTATTTTAATATTTATTCTTTTAACTGATCAACATTTTAAACAGTGTTAGAATATTTTTTATAGGAAAACAGCTTTAACATTTTCAAAAAAACTTTGCATTTCTGTGAGATTTATTCCTGGATCTAGTTTAATATTTATTTTTTTATTTATTTATTTTTTTTTTTTTGAACACATAGAAATATCCAAATTTCTCGAATCCGCTGTTAGAACAACGATCCTCTAGTAAAAATCAGAACTCGATAAAAAGATTGTAGAATTAACAATAGAAATTAACGTCAATCTTTGTCGGACAGAACGAAGCAAAAGCCTATGATGAGGCAAAAACAAATCGTCCTTATCATGTGATGAGTCCTTGGAAGAAATTGAAGCTCTGCCGTAGTTCGACGGCAAGATGAAAAATTGTGTGTAGTCGAAACAAGCGGAGCATAATGCTTATAATATGTTTGAGAAATATGATAGTAGTTCTAGGCACTACCAAGCTGTCTGCATCATCAGAAGCAAATTTAAGTGATCAGAGGACGCTGCATAAGGCTCTCTTAATACTGCTAAAGACTTCGAAGCTATTATAGCTACACTATATTTCACATATTCCGATATACCCCGATACATTTAAACGAACAAGGGCTTATTACTCTTATACAAGGCCAAGTGTCAGTTCTTCCATTGTACATTTTACAAGACTATAATCACATTAATAGATGAAAGAAAGGAAACATTATAAGGGAAAAACAACACAACGATACATAACACAAAACTGAAGACAAATTTTTACGGTGAATATTGGGAGGTACCGTTATATGGTGACTATACCAAAACGTGGACCGATATATCTCATTTCTCAATACCAACCATTCTAACACAATGCAAATTGTTCTGCTAAATTTTGATGCCCTACGTCAAATAAGGTGGGCTGTATCGTACGCATACAGACGGACAGACAGACGGACATCGTTAAATCGACTTAGAATTTTATGCTGATTATGAATGTTTTATACTTTATGGTGTCAACGACGAATATTTAGGGGTGTTTCAAACGGAATTACAAAGTTAATATACCCTACTTTCCAATGTGGAAGTTATAAAAAAGAGAAACTAGAACAACATATGATACACACAGGCCACACACCTTGTTTTGTCAAAACAATTAATATTAGAAAAAAAAAAGGAAAGTGAGGGACCCAAAGTCTAAGAATACAACAGCAAATTGACGCAACGATGAACTTGATAGAGACACCGATAAAATTAGATCAGGGTATGGATTAATTTTTATGTCGTTGTTCATTGCCTTTTACGCTAATTTAATGTAAAATTTATGTAAGAATGTGCTTAATAATACTATAAGTAAAGATTATGTTTATAATTATAATGTTTTTGATTAAATGTGAACAGTTATAGTTAACAAAAATGCAAAGTTAATTTATTCGGATCGAACTCAAGTGTCTTAATTTTGCAAAACTTTAAGTACATTCGACGCAATCGTAGCCCTGGATCTGCTAAATAATTAAATCATCTAATACAATTAATACAAACGTTGATGCATCTACCTGTATTTTTCTATCATGTTTAACACATTAGTTCTTAGATCAGGGTTCCATCAAATTGAACTCGCAGAAAGGAATAGCGACAACGGCAAATAACGAATAGTTTGAATTTTATCGACTCCGATTTGCACTGAACAACGCTCCGAGTATATTCCAACGTGCAACAGATGGCATACTCAGAGATGAGATAGGTAAAACATGTCATGTTTACATTGATGAGGTTGTAGATTTTTGAGCAACTAGCGATGTCGATTTATCGATGTCCGTCCGTCTGTACGTCTGTGGAAATCACTCTAGATTACGAACGAAATGAAGTAGATTGATAAAATTTTACTCAAATGTATATTATATCTGCAGGACTTTTAGCATTAAAAATGGGCCATGTAGGACCACGTTTTCGTGGACCACCATATAACGGTACCTCCCGATATTCGGTAATTTGACGTTTTTAGCGACATTATTCACCGGAATAGTTTCTGGTCCACGTCTTCGTATAGCCCCCATACAACGGTACCTCCCGATATTCGGTATTTTGATGATTTTAGCGACATTATTCACCGGAATTATTTCAAATTTGGCATTTGAAGTTCGTAACGTATACCACAGCCTATGAGAGAAGATTGTCGGTATACGGTATTTTGATGCTTTTAGTTTGATATTTGAAGTTCGTAATGAATACTACAGTTTAGGACAGAAATTTGTCTGTGCTAGTGCTGGTCAACGTTTTCGTATAGCCCCCATACAACGGTTCTTCCCGATATTCGGTGTTTTGATGATTTTAGCGACATTATTCACCGGAATAGATACTGCAGCCTCAGGCAGGTCGACGTCTTCGTATAGCCCCCATATAACGCTACCTCTTGATATTCGGCATTTTGAGGATTTTAGCGACATTATTTACCGGAACTATTTCAAATTTTGTATTTGAAGTTCGCAATAGATATAATAGATACATGTCTTCGTATAGCCCCCATATAGTGATACCTCTCGATATTCGAAATTTTGATGATTTTAGCGACATTATTGACATGAATTGTTTTAAATTTGGTGTTTGAAGTTCGTAATAGATACTGCATATTCGGTGTTTTGATAATTATAGCGACATTATTCACCGGAATAGATACTGCAGCCTCAGGCAGGTCTTCGTATAGCCCCCATATAACGCTACCTCTTGATATTCGGCATTTTGAGGATTTTAGCGACATTATTCACCGGAATTGTTTCAAATTTTGTATTTGAAGTTCGTAATAGATTCTACACCCAATGGGGGCTATACGTCTTCGTATAGCCCCCATATATCGGTGATGATTTTAGCGACATTATTCACCGGAATTGTTTCAAATTTGGTATTTGAAGTTCGTAATAGATACTGCAGCCTCAGGAAGAAAATTGTTTGTGCAGGTCACATCATCGTATAGCCCCCATATAATGATACCTCCCGATATTCGGAATTTTGATGATTTTAGCGACATTATTCACCGGGATTGTTTCAAATTTTGTATTTGAAGTTCGTAATAGATTCTACAGCCTATGACAGGAGATTGTTTGTGCAGGTCCACGTCTTCGTATAGCCCCCATATAACGCTACCTCTTGATATTCGGCATTTTGAGGATTTTAGCGACATTATTCACCGGAATTGTTTCAAATTTTGTATTTGAAGTTCGTAATAGATTCTACACCCAATGGGGGCTATACGTCTTCGTATAGCCCCCATATATCGGTGATGATTTTAGCGACATTATTCACCGGAATTGTTTCAAATTTGATATTTGAAGCTATTAAGGGTACTGCAGCGTAGGGCAGAAAATTGTCTGTGCAGGTCCACGTCTTCGTATAGCCCCCATATAACGGTACCTCCTGATATTCGGTATTTTGATGACTTTAGCGAAATTTTTCACCGGAATTTGTTCAAATTTGGTATTTGAAGTTCATAATGAATATTATAGCCTATGACGTCATCGTTTAAACCTAAATATGACGGTTACACATGGTATTTTTAAGATTTTAATAAATTTTTTAACGGATTTTATTTTTAATTGCCAAATTAGTTCCAATAGTGGATGGTATTCAAAGGTCGGCCCGGCCGAATTTACAGCTTTTTTACTTGTTTTAAATCCGAAGTTGAATACCTTGACTTTGCCGTATCAAAGACTGGTAAAAAACGGAATCGTCGAAGATAAGTGTCATTAAAATTTGTCAGAATCCAACTACGTTATTCGCTTTAAGGTAGTTTATTGGCTTAGCAAATTATGTGTTATGGAAGATTGCAAAATCATTTACTGATACCTTAAAGGGAAAACAGAAAATTTCCTGCTACCAAATCAATTGTACAATCTTAATACATGTCAATCCGAAAACTAAAGAATATTTTGTGTCCTGAAGACGTCATGTTGATGTACCCCGATTACAAAAAAGCCAACCGACGAATCAGGGTATGGGTTAGGTGCTGTATTATCCCAAGAGCGAGGACCCATAAAGAAATTAAACTTCGATAAACGAAAAGGAGCTTTTAGGAATTGCCTGTGCTCTGAAGACTCTGAGACATTATCTGTATAGTGAAAAGACTCTTAACATATTCACGGACCATCAAAAATTTAACGTATGCTGTTTCGAATCGTAATATAAAAGAAACCATTAAGCGCTGGAAAGCCTTTACAGATGAGTACGATGCAAACTTGCATTATAAACCAGGAAAAGAAAATCAAGTTGCGGATGCGCTATCTAGACATCTAATACATGTTTTGGAGACTAACAATTCTTGTGATATAGCTACAATACATAGCGAGGAATCATTAACTTATACCATGAAAAGTTCAGACAAAGCGGTCAACTGTTTCCGCAATCAAATCATTCTTGAAGAGTCGGAATTTCCCAACATTCGAAATTGTATACTTTTCGAAAACAAAGCAAGACATATTGTACAATTTTCATATATAAGTACCTTATTCGACTAAAATTGTGGACACATTTAACAACGAGGTAGTTCAAGTGATTCATTGTGATCTACCTTTTTGAGCACACATTCAATATTAAATTAAGATGTCCCCATCAACTAAATTCATATTTTGTAGTAAACTTGCCACTGACATTTTCAACTAGTGTGATCAGAGAGAAATTGTTGTAAGTGAACACAATAGGGCTCATCGAGCTACACAGGAGAATGTTAAGAAATTCTTATCAGACTAGTATTTCCCCAATATGGTAAGAAAAGCAAAGAAGCTTGTTGCCAATTGACAAACATGTTCAAAAGCGAAATATAATCGGCACCCAGAAAAGCACGTTGTAGACAACCGTTCCTTCCTATCGCTGGAAAATTTACATATTGATTTCCATTAGACTTATAAAAAGCATTTCTTAACTTATATTAAAAAAATCAAAATTGGCTGTCGTGCAGACAATAGCATTCGGAAAAATTCTAGATGTAAAAGAGGTAAATTAGTAACTAAGACGCAAAACAATTTTTTTAGTGTGACAACGAAAGGTCTTTTAATTCTGAACAATTCAGTTCAGATACATTTAATGCTCCCCCTCAACACAGTTCCTCAAACCGGCAGATAGAACGATTCCACAGCACTCTTGCGGAAATAGGAAGATGCATGTAAATAGAAAGAAAGATTGAGGACACCGTTGTCCTTATTTTACAATACAATCCATTCTGTTACTAAGGACAAACCAATTAGCTTAATTCATCCAACACCCTCTACGTTTGGAGAAAAAATAAAGGGCGAATTTGTAACGTGCAGAACATACAGTTACAGTACTTTAACAAAACCCCCAATCATAGAATTTGTAATGTAGGGTCAAAGTTTATGTTAAGAATAACCGAAGACCAGGGAACAACATTTCTTCACTTTACGAGGCAGATATGGGGAGAACTGTCCTAATTAAAGGGAGGGTGATCCTTTAGTACTATCTAAAATATTTGTCTTCAATTTCGCTAAATTGTCTTTATTCTACATATAACGTAGGCTGACACTACAATTCCTTTTCATATTAAGGTCCACAGTGGCATGGATTTCTGACTATATTCCAATATTAGATGGGAAGGTTACTGTATAGAACAAGTATGGTTACCCAAGACATGCAACTAATCTAACAACATACTTTCAAATAGACATACAACTTATCTAACAAGATACTTTGAAATTTTATACGAAACAAAGAACGCAGTGAACATATTTCCGCAGGAAAATGTAAAAAATATTAGAGTCCGACACATTGCGCATTGATACCCTCTTGACAACCCTCACCGTACATCACCGACATGCAAAAAGTATTAACCTTATAGGCACCGCACTTAAAGTAATTGCCAGATGTCGAGGACTAAGAATATATTAAATTAATTAAACGACAGCTTGTGGATTCCAACAATCGACAGATAGAGATAAATACAAAGACCCTAATATAAATAGAGCAAGTAAAAGGCAGTAAGTTCGGCCGGGCCGAACTTTGAATAAACTCCACCATTTGGACCGAATTAGGAAATTTTCAAAAAAATAAAATACATTAAAAGTTCTGTTAAAATCTTTAAAATATCTAAAATCGGAAGGTGCCGATATATGGGGGATATACGATATTGTGGACCGATATATAGACAAATCTATGACGGGGGTAAAATACACACAAAGAACTCCTTGTGTAGCATTTCAGACAATTCCATTGCAAAATGTTGCTAATATTATCAAAATACCGAATATCGGGGGTACCGTTATATGGGGAATATACGATATTGTGGACCTATTCAATTTCAGGGGGTAAAGACAATTCTCTTTCAGGGGGTAAAGTACTCACAATGAACTCCTAGTGTGGAATTACAGACAATTCCATTGAAAAATGCGGCAAAAATCAAAATACCGAAATTCGGGGTATATACGATATCGTGAACCTTTATAAATAATTCTCTTTCAAGCGATAAAGTGCTCACAAGGAACTCCTTGTGTGGAATTTCAGGCAATTCCAATGGAAAATGTGTCTAAAATCATCAAAATACCTAATATCGGGGGTACCGTTATAGGGGGATATACGATATTGTGGACCTATATAGACAATTCTCTTTCAGGGGACCGATATAACTCATCTTCGAACTTGAACTGCCTGCAGACAAAAGAGAGCTAAATCGTCTTAGAATTTTACGATGATCAAGAATATATATACTTTGTTGGGTCTAAAACGATTATTTCGATGAGTTACAAACGGAATGACGAACTTAATATACTCTCCATACTATGTATGTTGGAGGGTATAAAAACCAACAAATGCAATTAACATCATACTAGCTACAGAAAAATCCTTAAGGCCAGAAATAGAATGCAGCTTAGGGAATTGCAAAATGAAATTTTATCCTTAACATTGGCAAAATTAAATATTATAAATCCTACTGTTTTGGATCAGGATGATTTAAAATCTATCACCTACTATTTCGATTTATCTAAAATCCTTATATTCGCCAGAATAATGAAGATATCGTTTTGAAAATGATTACACAAGATACCGTTGATCCATCCAACCCTAAGTATTTATTTGGGGCAGAGGAACTGACCACGACTTTTTTTTAATCTATATATATAAAAATCAATTGCTGTTCGTTGGTAATCAAATTGGCTAAGAACGGCTGGACGGATTTGAATATTTTTTTAAATGTTCGTTCTACCCCGATTTTAGTTTTTATGTGAAGAAAAAGTGATCACGCCTTCTTTTACGCTCATTTGTTTTTTTTTTATTATTTATCTAAAATCCTAATATTTGCCAAAATAATGAAGATATTTGTTCCATAGTTAGTATATGACGTAGTCTTGACTCTCCCTCAAATCCTAGGTATCTGTTTGGGGTCAGAGGAGTTAGCCACACATACTTCTTTAAATTTATATGTATACAATTTAAAAAATATAGTAACACATTATAACAAAAACATACAAAATGACGAATGTTTAGCAGTATAAACTAAACGAAACGTATATATTCTAACTTGCTAGGAATATTGTATAAATGTTTGAAGATTAACCTAAATATTTCGCCTTTATTCTGATTTTAACGTTTGGCCACATGCACAGACGGATATAGATTAACTGACATAGGATTTTGCACAAACAGGGCCTTCTAAAACTTACGAATTCAAACTTACTTTTGATTTGGAAAATGTTGCTAAGCCTTTATAATACTTTGAGGTTTGAAAATTTAATTAAGTACGATGATATAACGAATATAAAGAGGCACTGATGAATAGAAAATTAATCATATGTAGACTTTTCGTAATTTTTTTAACAAATGATTTATAACCTCGAAAATGCTTTTGAGGCCTTCAAAATACCTCAAATCGGCAGGTTATATGGGAAATCAGTATTAAACGACTACACTTACGTGTACTAAAATCATAAAATGCCTCATTGGAGCACATTTAGTCGACGAATATTAGGAGATAATATTATATGAGGGTTATATCTAAATGAGAACAAATATATACCTTTTGTAACATCAATAATCCTAACATCCTAATCCTAATGCTAAGTCTGAAAGACGCATATTAAATTTGGTGAGCTCTATCGTAATTGTAAATAGAGAACGGAGAGGCTCACGTACATAATTTAATCGACAATGACATACTTTATAGGGTCCATAACTTTTATAAACCGATGACACCTTTCTTATGATAGTTAAATTCAATTTAGAAATTATTATCGATTCTGACGACGAAAACTCCAACAATTTGAAAACATATATACATGCGTATATGCAACATATCTTTCATTCACCATAAATATGTATTGTGCACTCTAAATAAATAAGTCCGGCTTAGCTAGTTGTTTATAAGAAACCAGAACAATGAGCAATATACAGACTTTACCATATCAGATTGTCTATTGTAAAAGTAATATCTAATGAAGTTTATTTGTGTTTTATTGTTAAGTATCCATGTAAAAATACGCTCATTTTTACAAAATTGCCGAATTTATCGATACCAACACTGTGAAAGATAGCGAAGACACCGTTTACTCAGCAGCAGATTGCCAGCCCACACTTTCTTACACTTACTGAAAACTACTTGCGCTCAACAACAAAGAAGCAGCACGCTGCAACTTCATAAGTAACAACCTAGAAAAGGTTACTGATATCAATGACGGGATTGTCATTATCAACGACGTTATTGGCGAAAGAAAGAAACTATCTGAGACCCTAAGAACCGTAAATGGTCCGTTTCTTATAACGTTCAGAGAAAACGTTACCATCAAAGTTACACTATACGTGAAGAAAACCAATATTGAAATACTAGGACCCCCACCTTCTCACCAATTACTATTAAGAATCGCACCGAAATCTTAAGTCTCTAAATATTGTTTTTGCTCCAGTTGTGTAACCTGTCAATGAAAAATGTTTTATATTTGAAGAGATGCTTTGCTATCAGTTAATACCAATATCAGTATCTTGCCCGAAATTTCGGTTCAAAGAACCGGATAACCCGATATGACCGTCGGGTAACATTTACATTTTTTAATCAGGAGACCAAGATCTATCTACAGAAAAAATTCCAGACCGATCCGAGGGTAGTTGCTAATCAAGTATTGTTCCTACGACACAAAAATCGTATTCATAGATCTCATGGGGAAGTATTTGACGCGTGCGCTATGGGATTGATATTTGAGATTGAGTGGATTTCGTAAATTTTAACGTTCTTTAAAAGCTCAATTAGGATTAATTGTTTCAAATTTTGTATTCGAAGTTCATAATAGATTCTACAGCCTATGACAGGAGATTGTCTGTTCAGGTCCACGTCTTCGTATAGCCCCCATATAATGATACCTCCCGATATTCGGAATTTTGATGATTTTAGCGACATTATTCACCGGGATTATTTCAAATTTTGTATTTGAAGTTCATTATAGATTCTACAGCCTATGACAGGAGATTGTTTGTGCAGGTCCACGTCTTCGTATAGCCCCCACATAACGGTACCTCCCGATATTCGGTATTTTGATGATTTCAGCGACATTATTCACCGGAATTGTTTCAAACTTGATATTTGAAGTTATTAAGGGTACTGCAGCGCAGGGCAGAAAATTGTCTGTGCAGGTCCACGTCTTTGTATAGCCCCCATATAACGGTACCTCCTGATATTCGGTATTTTGATGACTTTAGCGAAATTTTTCACCGGAATTGTTTCAAATTTGGTATTTGAAGTTCATAATGAATACTACAGCCTATGACGTCATCGTTTAGACCTAAATATGACGGCTACACATGGTATTTTTAAGATTTTAATAAAATTTTAATACATGTCAATCCGAAAACTAAAGAATATTTTGTGTCCTGAAGACGTCATGTTGATGTACCCCGATTACAAAAAAGCCAACCGACGAATCAGGGTATGGGTTAGGTGCTGTATTATCCCAAGAGCGATGACCCATAAAGAAATTAAACTTCGATAAACGAAAAGGAGCTTTTAGGAATTGCCTGTGCTCTGAAGACTCTGAGACATTATCTGTATAGTGAAAAGACTCTTAACATATTCACGGACCATCAAAAATTTAACGTATGCTGTTTCGAATCGTAATATAAAAGAAACCATTAAGCGCTGGAAAGCCTTTACAGATGAGTACGATGCAAACTTGCATTATAAACCAGGAAAAGAAAATCAAGTTGCGGATGCGCTATCTAGACATCTAATACATGTTTTGGAGACTAACAATTCTTGTGATATAGCTACAATACATAGCGAGGAATCATTAACTTATACCATGAAAAGTTCAGACAAAGCGGTCAACTGTTTCCGCAATCAAATCATTCTTGAAGAGTCGGAATTTCCCAACATTCGAAATTGTATACTTTTCGAAAACAAAGCAAGACATATTGTACAATTTTCATATATAAGTACCTTATTCGACTAAAATTGTGGACACATTTAACAACGAGGTAGTTCAAGTGATTCATTGTGATCTACCTTTTTGAGCACACATTCAATATTAAATTAAGATGTCCCCATCAACTAAATTCATATTTTGTAGTAAACTTGCCACTGACATTTTCAACTAGTGTGATCAGAGAGAAATTGTTGTAAGTGAACACAATAGGGCTCATCGAGCTACACAGGAGAATGTTAAGAAATTCTTATCAGACTAGTATTTCCCCAATATGGTAAGAAAAGCAAAGAAGCTTGTTGCCAATTGACAAACATGTTCAAAAGCGAAATATAATCGGCACCCAGAAAAGCACGTTGTAGACAACCGTTCCTTCCTATCGCTGGAAAATTTACATATTGATTTCCATTAGACTTATAAAAAGCATTTCTTAACTTATATTAAAAAAATCAAAATTGGCTGTCGTGCAGACAATAGCATTCGGAAAAATTCTAGATGTAAAAGAGGTAAATTAGTAACTAAGACGCAAAACAATTTTTTTAGTGTGACAACGAAAGGTCTTTTAATTCTGAACAATTCAGTTCAGATACATTTAATGCTCCCCCTCAACACAGTTCCTCAAACCGGCAGATAGAACGATTCCACAGCACTCTTGCGGAAATAGGAAGATGCATGTAAATAGAAAGAAAGATTGAGGACACCGTTGTCCTTATTTTACAATACAATCCATTCTGTTACTAAGGACAAACCAATTAGCTTAATTCATCCAACACCCTCTACGTTTGGAGAAAAAATAAAGGGCGAATTTGTAACGTGCAGAACATACAGTTACAGTACTTTAACAAAACCCCCAATCATAGAATTTGTAATGTAGGGTCAAAGTTTATGTTAAGAATAACCGAAGACCAGGGAACAACATTTCTTCACTTTACGAGGCAGATATGGGGAGAACTGTCCTAATTAAAGGGAGGGTGATCCTTTAGTACTATCTAAAATATTTGTCTTCAATTTCGCTAAATTGTCTTTATTCTACATATAACGTAGGCTGACACTACAATTCCTTTTCATATTAAGGTCCACAGTGGCATGGATTTCTGACTATATTCCAATATTAGATGGGAAGGTTACTGTATAGAACAAGTATGGTTACCCAAGACATGCAACTAATCTAACAACATACTTTCAAATAGACATACAACTTATCTAACAAGATACTTTGAAATTTTATACGAAACAAAGAACGCAGTGAACATATTTCCGCAGGAAAATGTAAAAAATATTAGAGTCCGACACATTGCGCATTGATACCCTCTTGACAACCCTCACCGTACATCACCGACATGCAAAAAGTATTAACCTTATAGGCACCGCACTAAAAGTAATTGCCAGATGTCGAGGACTAAGAATATATTAAATTAATTAAACGACAGCTTGTGGATTCCAACAATCGACAGATAGAGATAAATACAAAGACCCTAATATAAATAGAGCAAGTAAAAGGCAGTAAGTTCGGCCGGGCCGAACTTTGAATAAACTCCACCATTTGGACCGAATTAGGAAATTTTCAAAAAAATAAAATACATTAAAAGTTCTGTTAAAATCTTTAAAATATCTAAAATCGGAAGGTGCCGATATATGGGGGATATACGATATTGTGGACCGATATATAGACAAATCTATGACGGGGGTAAAATACACACAAAGAACTCCTTGTGTAGCATTTCAGACAATTCCATTGCAAAATGTTGCTAATATTATCAAAATACCGAATATCGGGGGTACCGTTATATGGGGAATATACGATATTGTGGACCTATTCAATTTCAGGGGGTAAAGACAATTCTCTTTCAGGGGGTAAAGTACTCACAATGAACTCCTAGTGTGGAATTACAGACAATTCCATTGAAAAATGCGGCAAAAATCAAAATACCGAAATTCGGGGTATATACGATATCGTGAACCTTTATAAATAATTCTCTTTCAAGCGATAAAGTGCTCACAAGGAACTCCTTGTGTGGAATTTCAGGCAATTCCAATGGAAAATGTGTCTAAAATCATCAAAATACCTAATATCGGGGGTACCGTTATAGGGGGATATACGATATTGTGGACCTATATAGACAATTCTCTTTCAGGGGACCGATATAACTCATCTTCGAACTTGAACTGCCTGCAGACAAAAGAGAGCTAAATCGTCTTAGAATTTTACGATGATCAAGAATATATATACTTTGTTGGGTCTAAAACGATTATTTCGATGAGTTACAAACGGAATGACGAACTTAATATACTCTCCATACTATGTATGTTGGAGGGTATAAAAACCAACAAATGCAATTAACATCATACTAGCTACAGAAAAATCCTTAAGGCCAGAAATAGAATGCAGCTTAGGGAATTGCAAAATGAAATTTTATCCTTAACATTGGCAAAATTAAATATTATAAATCCTACTGTTTTGGATCAGGATGATTTAAAATCTATCACCTACTATTTCGATTTATCTAAAATCCTTATATTCGCCAGAATAATGAAGATATCGTTTTGAAAATGATTACACAAGATACCGTTGATCCATCCAACCCTAAGTATTTATTTGGGGCAGAGGAACTGACCACGACTTTTTTTTAATCTATATATATAAAAATCTATTGCTGTTCGTTGGTAATCAAATTGGCTAAGAACGGCTGGACGGATTTGAATATTTTTTTAAATGTTCGTTCTACCCCGATTTTAGTTTTTATGTGAAGAAAAAGTGATCACGCCTTCTTTTACGCCCATTTGTTTTTTTTTTTATTTATCTAAAATCCTAATATTTGCCAAAATAATGAAGATATTTGTTCCATAGTTAGTATATGACGTAGTCTTGACTCTCCCTCAAATCCTAGGTATCTGTTTGGGGTCAGAGGAGTTAGCCACACATACTTCTTTAAATTTATATGTATACAATTTAAAAAATATAGTAACACATTATAACAAAAACATACAAAATGACGAATGTTTAGCAGTATAAACTAAACGAAACGTATATATTCTAACTTGCTAGGAATATTGTATAAATGTTTGAAGATTAACCTAAATATTTCGCCTTTATTCTGATTTTAACGTTTGGCCACATGCACAGACGGATATAGATTAACTGACATAGGATTTTGCACAAACAGGGCCTTCTAAAACTTACGAATTCAAACTTACTTTTGATTTGGAAAATGTTGCTAAGCCTTTATAATACTTTGAGGTTTGAAAATTTAATTAAGTACGATGATATAACGAATATAAAGAGGCACTGATGAATAGAAAATTAATCATATGTAGACTTTTCGTAATTTTTTTAACAAATGATTTATAACCTCGAAAATGCTTTTGAGGCCTTCAAAATACCTCAAATCGGCAGGTTATATGGGAAATCAGTATTAAACGACTACACTTACGTGTACTAAAATCATAAAATGCCTCATTGGAGCACATTTAGTCGACGAATATTAGGAGATAATATTATATGAGGGTTATATCTAAATGAGAACAAATATATACCTTTTGTAACATCAATAATCCTAACATCCTAATCCTAATGCTAAGTCTGAAAGACGCATATTAAATTTGGTGAGCTCTATCGTAATTGTAAATAGAGAACGGAGAGGCTCACGTACATAATTTAATCGACAATGACATACTTTATAGGGTCCATAACTTTTATAAACCGATGACACCTTTCTTATGATAGTTAAATTCAATTTAGAAATTATTATCGATTCTGACGACGAAAACTCCAACAATTTGAAAACATATATACATGCGTATATGCAACATATCTTTCATTCACCATAAATATGTATTGTGCACTCTAAATAAATAAGTCCGGCTTAGCTAGTTGTTTATAAGAAACCAGAACAATGAGCAATATACAGACTTTACCATATCAGATTGTCTATTGTAAAAGTAATATCTAATGAAGTTTATTTGTGTTTTATTGTTAAGTATCCATGTAAAAATACGCTCATTTTTACAAAATTGCCGAATTTATCGATACCAACACTGTGAAAGATAGCGAAGACACCGTTTACTCAGCAGCAGATTGCCAGCCCACACTTTCTTACACTTACTGAAAACTACTTGCGCTCAACAACAAAGAAGCAGCACGCTGCAACTTCATAAGTAACAACCTAGAAAAGGTTACTGATATCAATGACGGGATTGTCATTATCAACGACGTTATTGGCGAAAGAAAGAAACTATCTGAGACCCTAAGAACCGTAAATGGTCCGTTTCTTATAACGTTCAGAGAAAACGTTACCATCAAATACTAGGACCCCCACCTTCTCACCAATTACTATTAAGAATCGCACCGAAATCTTAAGTCTCTAAATATTGTTTTTGCTCCAGTTGTGTAACCTGTCAATGAAAAATGTTTTATATTTGAAGAGATGCTTTGCTATCAGTTAATACCAATATCAGTATCTTGCCCGAAATTTCGGTTCAAAGAACCGGATAACCCGATATGACCGTCGGGTAACATTTACATTTTTTAATCAGGAGACCAAGATCTATCTACAGAAAAATTCCAGACCGATCCGAGGGTAGTTGCTAATCAAGTATTGTTCCTACGACACAAAAATCGTATTCATAGATCTCATGGGGAAGTATTTGACGCGTGCGCTATGGGATTGATATTTGAGATTGAGTGGATTTCGTAAATTTTAACGTTCTTTAAAAGCTCAATTAGGATTAATTGTTTCAAATTTTGTATTCGAAGTTCATAATAGATTCTACAGCCTATGACAGGAGATTGTCTGTTCAGGTCCACGTCTTCGTATAGCCCCCATATAATGATACCTCCCGATATTCGGAATTTTGATGATTTTAGCGACATTATTCACCGGGATTATTTCAAATTTTGTATTTGAAGTTCATTATAGATTCTACAGCCTATGACAGGAGATTGTTTGTGCAGGTCCACGTCTTCGTATAGCCCCCACATAACGGTACCTCCCGATATTCGGTATTTTGATGATTTCAGCGACATTATTCACCGGAATTGTTTCAAACTTGATATTTGAAGTTATTAAGGGTACTGCAGCGCAGGGCAGAAAATTGTCTGTGCAGGTCCACGTCTTTGTATAGCCCCCATATAACGGTACCTCCTGATATTCGGTATTTTGATGACTTTAGCGAAATTTTTCACCGGAATTGTTTCAAATTTGGTATTTGAAGTTCATAATGAATACTACAGCCTATGACGTCATCGTTTAGACCTAAATATGACGGCTACACATGGTATTTTTAAGATTTTAATAAAATTTTAATACATGTCAATCCGAAAACTAAAGAATATTTTGTGTCCTGAAGACGTCATGTTGATGTACCCCGATTACAAAAAAGCCAACCGACGAATCAGGGTATGGGTTAGGTGCTGTATTATCCCAAGAGCGATGACCCATAAAGAAATTAAACTTCGATAAACGAAAAGGAGCTTTTAGGAATTGCCTGTGCTCTGAAGACTCTGAGACATTATCTGTATAGTGAAAAGACTCTTAACATATTCACGGACCATCAAAAATTTAACGTATGCGGTTTCGGATCGTAATATAAAAGAAAACATTAAGCGCTGGAAAGCCTTTACAGATGAGTACGATGCAAACTTGCATTATAAACCAGGAAAAGAAAATCAAGTTGCGGATGCGCTATCTAGACATCTAATACATGTTTTGGAGACTAACAATTCTTGTGATATAGCTACAATACATAGCGAGGAATCATTAACTTATACCATGAAAAGTTCAGACAAAGCGGTCAACTGTTTCAGCAATCAAATCATTCTTGAAGAGTCGGAATTTCCCAACATTCGAAATTGTATACTTTTCGAAAACAAAGCAAGACATATTGTACAATTTTCATATATAAGTACCTTATTCGACTAAAATTGTGGACACATTTAACAACGAGGTAGTTCAAGTGATTCATTGTGATCTACCTTTTTGAGCACACATTCAATATTAAATTAAGATGTCCCCATCAACTAAATTCATATTTTGTAGTAAACTTGCCTCTGACATTTTCAACTAGTGTGATCAGAGAGAAATTTTTGTAAGTGAACACAATAGGGCTCATCGAGTTACACAGGAGAATGTTAAGAAATTCTTATCAGACTAATATTTCCCCAATATGGTAAGAAAAGCAAAGAAGCTTGTTGCCAATTGACAAACATGTTCAAAAGCGAAATATAATCGGCACCCAGAAAAGCACGTTGTAGACAACAGTTCCTTGCTATCGCTGGAAAATTTACATATTGATTTCTATTAGACTTATAAAAAACATTTCTTAACTTATATTAAAAAAATCAAAATTGGCTGTTGTGCAGACAATAGCATTCGGAAAAATTCTAGATGTAAAAGAGGTAAATGAGTAACTAAGACGCAAAACAATTTTTTTAGTGTGACAACGAAAGGTCTTTTAACTCTGAACAATCCAGTTCAGAAAATGCAGTTTAACGTCGATACAATTAATGCTCCCCCTCAACACAGTTCCTCAAACCGGCAGATAGAACGATTCCACAGCACTCTTGCGGAAATAGGAAGATGCATGAAAATAGAAAGAAAGATTGAGGACACCGTTGACCTTATTTTACAATCAACTATATAATACAATCCATTCTGTTACTAAGGACAAACCAATTGGCTTAATTCATCCAACACCCTCTACGTTTGGAGAAAAAATAAAGGGCGAATTTGTAACGTACAGAACATACAGTTACAGTACTTTAACAAACCCCCCAATCATAGAATTTGTAATGTAGGGTCAAAGTTTATGTTAAGAATAACCGAAGACTAGGGAACAACATTTCTTCACTTTACGAGGCAGATATGGGGAGAACTGTCCTAATTAAAGGGAGGGTGATCCTTTAGTACTATCTAAAATATTTGTCTTCAATTTCGCTAAATTGTCTTTATTCTACATATAACGTAGGCTGACACTACAATTCCTTTTCATATTAAGGTCCACAGTGGCATGGATTTCTGACTATATTCCAATATTAGATGGGAAGGTTACTGTATAGAACAAGTATGGTTACCCAAGACATACAACTAATCTAACAACATACTTTCAAATAGACATACAACTAATCTAACAAGATACTTTGAAATTTTATACGAAACAAAGAACGCAGTGAAGATATTTCCGCAGGAAAATGTAAAAATATTAGAGTCCGACTCATTGCGCATTGATACCCTCTTGACAACCCTCACCGTACATCACCGACATGCAAAAAGTATTAACCTTATAGGCACCGCACTAAAAGTAATTGCCAGATGTCGGGGACTAAGAATATATTAAATTAATTAAACGACAGCTTGAGATAAATCGACAGATAGAGATAAATACAAAGACCCTAATATAAATAGAGCAAGTTAAAGGCAGTAAGTTCGGCCGGGCCGAACTTTGAATACCCTCCACCATTTGGACCGAATTAGGAAATTTTCAAAAAAATAAAATACATTAAAAGTTCTGTTAAAATCTTTAAAATATCTAAAATCGGAAGGTGCCGATATATGGGGAATATACGATATTGTGGACCTATTCAATTTCAGGGGGTAAAGACAATTCTCTTTCAGGGGGTAAAGTACTCAAAATGAACTCCTAGTGTGGAATTACAGACAATTCCATTGAAAAATGCGGCTAAAATCAAAATACCGAAATTCGGGGTATATACGATATCGTGAACCTTTATAAATAACTAGCTGAACCCGGTGCGCTTCGCTACCCCTTTTGATTTTATATGCATTCAAAATTTTATTTACGAATATATGTTGGATAAAGAAAAACAAATTTAAAAATTAAAAAAAAATATTGCACTAATTTAATGCGTTAATAAACAAAATCATTACAAAAGCAGTAACATGACATGAATACACGAAGGGTTTGTCCTTTGGATTTATTTATTTCATAGCAAATACCAAGCGTGCAGGAAACTGCAATTTTTTTAAGTAGAGTGGCATTTCTATTGCAATTAGTGAATTCGAGATAGCAACATACTTCGCCGTAATAAGCGTATTTCAAATAAATTGTTATGTTGTTTTTTAGTGTTAGCCTAAGGCGTTGTGGGTCAATGGTTCTTATTAAAATCATATCCCAATCTGATCCGACTTAAATATAATTTTAAAAAAATTACTTTTACACCAAACTCCGCCACACCTTTCATATTTCATTGAAATTGGTGCGTCAAATATGTGAAATCCGCCGAGAATATATATATATATATATATATATATATATATATATATATATATATATATATATATATATATATATATATATATATATATATGGGAGCTATATCCAAATCTTAACTAATTTCCAATTAATTTATCACATTTATTATTATAACCAAATTCCGCCACACATTCTGAATTTCATTGGAATCGGTCATATATATCGTGTTTGGTGCATAATATGTATGAAATCGGCCGAAATATATATGTTAGCTATATCCAAACCTCAACTGATTTCAATATAATTTGGCAATTTTTGCTGGTGCCAGATTTTGTCCCTCTCGCTTTGGGTGCATCAAATATGTGAAATCGGCTGAGTATATATATGGGAGCTATAATCACATCTGAGCGTATTTGAATATAATTTGTCAAATTTATTTTTGTACCAAATTTAGCCACTCATGCCGAATTTCATTGGAATCGGAAATACGTATCGTGTTTTGTGCATCAAATATGTGAAATCGGCGGAAAATATATATGGGAGCTATATCCAAATCTGAACCGATTTTAATATAATTTGACTAATTTATTTTCTAATCAAAATCCCGTTACATATTCCAAATTTCTTTGGAATCGAACATACATATCGTGTATGGTGCATAAAATACATGAAATCGGTCGAAATATATATGAGAGCTATATCCAAATCTGAACCGATTTTAATATAATTTGACAAATGTATATTTGTTTTAATTTCCGCTACACATTCCAAATTTCATTGAAATTAGAGATACATACAAATTAGAGATACAAAAAAATATATGGGAGCTATATCCAAATCTGAACCGATTTCAATTTAATTTGACAAATTCATTTTGGCTCCCAATTCCGTTACTTATTTTAAATTTCATTACAATTGGAAATACATGTCGTGTTTGGTCCACCAAATACATGAAATCGGCCGAAAATGTATATGGGAGCTATATCCAAATCTGAACCGATTTCAATATAATTTGGGAAATCAATTTTTTAGATAAAATCTATCACACGTTTCGAATTTCATTAAAATTGGGGATACATAGCGTGTTTGGTGCATCAAATGCTTGAAATCGGCCGAAAATATATATGTGGGAGCTATATCCAAATCTGAACCGATTTCAATATAATTTGACAACTTTATTTTCGGATTAAATCCCGTCACACATTCCAAATTTCATTGGAATCGAACATTCATATTGTGTTTGAGGCATCAAATGAACGAAATCGGTCGAAAATATATGTGGGAGCTATATCCAAATCTGAACCGATTACAATATAATTTGGCAAACTTATTTTTGTTCCAAATTCCGTTACGTATTCCAAATTTGGAGACTGTATCTTCAACCAATCAATAGATATGTGCATATAAAATCTAAATTTTTGGGAGGTACCTCCGATTCTGATGCTATATCTCCAGTTCCAAGTAGAAATTCAAAAATGTATATAGCCTTTGTTACTTTCAGGCGATGTTGCAGTATATATGGAAATTTTCAGGAAAATCTATTCAGCGGTTTTCGAGTCCATAAATTACAAACAAACAAACAAACAAACATACAAACATTTTCCTCTTTTATAGATGTAGATTCTCTTTCAAGGGATAAAGTGCTCACAAGGAACTCTTTGTGTGGAATTTCAGGCAATTCCAATGGAAAATGTGTCTAAAATCATCAAAATACCTAATATCGGGGGTACCGTTATAGGGGGATATACGATATTGTGGACCTATATAGACAATTCTCTTTCAGGGGACCGATATAACTCATCTTCGAACTTGAACTGCCTGCAGACAAAAGAGAGCTAAATCGTCTTAGAATTTTACGATGATCAAGAATATATATACTTTGTTGGGTCTAAAACGATTATTTCGATGAGTTACAAACGGAATGACGAACTTAATATACTCTCCATACTATGTATGGTGGTGGGTATAAAAACCAACAAATGCAATTAACATCATACTGGCTACAGAAAAATTCTTAAGGCCAGAAATAGAATGCAGCTTAGGGAATTGCAAAATGAAATTTTATCCTTAACATTGGCAAAATTAAATATTATAAATCCTACTGTTTTGGATCAGGATGATTTAAAATCTATCTCCTACTATTTCGATTTATCTAAAGTCCTTATATTCGCCAGAATAATGAAGATATCGTTTTGAAAATGATTACACGAGATACCATTGATCCATCCAACCCTAAGTATTTATTTGGGGCAGAGGAACTGACCACTACTATTTTTTAATCTATATATATAAAAATCAATTGCTGTTCGTTGGTAATCGAATCAGCTAAGAACGGCTGGACGGATTTGAATATTTTTGTTAAATGTTCGTCCTACCCCGATTTTGGTTTTTATGCGAAGAAAAAGTGATCACGCCTTCTTTTACGCCCATTTGTTTTTTTTTTATTTTTTATCTAAAATCCTAATATTTGCCAAAATAATGAAGATATTTGTTCAATAGTTACGTAGTCGTAGTCGTGACGTAATCTTGACTCTCCCTCAAATCCTAGGTATCTGTTTGGGGTCAGAGGAACTAGCCACACATACTTCTTTAAATTTATATGTATACAATTTAAAAAATGTAGTAACACATTATAACAAAAACATACAAAATGACGAATGTTTAGCAGTATAAAATAAACGAAACGTATATATTCTAACTTGCTAGGAATATTGTATAAATGTTTGAAGATTAACCTAAATATTTCGCCTTTATTCTGATTTTAACGTTTGGCCACATGCACAGACGGATATAGATTAACTGACATAGGATTTTGCACAAACAGGGCCTTCTAAAACTTACGAATTCAAACTTACTTTTGATTTGGAAAATGTTGCTAAGCCTTTATAATACTTTGAGGTTTGAAAATTTAATTAAGTACGATGATATAACGAATATAAAGAGGCACTGATGAATAGAAAATTAATCATATGTAGACTTTTCGTAATTTTTTTAACAAATGATTTATAACCTCGAAAATGCTTTTGAGGCCTTCAAAATACCTCAAATCGGCAGGTTATATGGGAAATCAGTATTAAACGACTACACTTACGTGTACTGAAATCATAAAATGCCTCATTGGAGCACATTTAGTCGACGAATATTAGGAGATAATATTATATGAGGGTTATATCTAAATGAGAACAAATATATACCTTTTGTAACATCAATAATCCTAACATCCTAATCCTAATGCTAAGTCTGAAAGACGCATATTAAATTTGGTGAGCTCTATCGTAATTGTAAATAGAGAACGGAGAGGCTCATGTACATAATTTAATCGACAATGACATACTTTATAGGGTCCATAACTTTTATAAACCGATGACACCTTTCTTATGATAGTTAAATTCAATTTAGAAATTATTATCGATTCTGACGACGAAAACTCCAACAATTTGAAAACATATATACATGCGTATATGCAACATATCTTTCATTCACCATAAATATGTATTGTGCACTCTAAATAAATAAGTCCGGCTTAGCTAGTTGTTTATAAGAAACCAGAACAATGAGCAATATACAGACTTTACCATATCAGATTGTCTATTGTAAAAGTAATATCTAATGAAGTTTATTTGTGTTTTATTGTTAAGTATCCATGTAAAAATACGCTCATTTTTACAAAATTGCCGAATTTATCGATACCAACACTGTGAAAGATAGCGAAGACACCGTTTACTCAGCAGCAGATTGCCAGCCCACACTTTCTTACACTTACTGAAAACTACTTGCGCTCAACAACAAAGAAGCAGCACGCTGCAACTTCATAAGTAAGAACCTAGAAAAGGTTACTGATATCAATGGCGGGATTGTCATTATCAACGACGTTATTGGCGAAAGAAAGAAACTATCTGAGACCCTAAGAACCGTAAATGGTCCGTTTCTTATAACGTTCAGAGAAAACGTTACCATCAAAGTTACACTATACGTGAAGAAAACCAATATTGAAATACTGGGACCCCCACCTTCTCACCAATTACTATTAAGAATCGCACCGAAATCTTAAGTCTCTAAATATTGTTTTTGCTCCAGTTGTGTAACCTGTCAATGAAAAATGTTTTATATTTGAATAGATGCTTTGCTATCAGTTAATACCAATATCAGTATCTTGCCCGAAATTTCGGTTCAAAGAACCGGATAACCGGATATGACCGTCGGGTAACATTTACATTTTTTAATCAGGAGACCAAGATCTATCTACAGAAAAAATTCGAGACCGATCCGAGGGTAGTTGCTAATCAAGTATTGTTCCTACGACACAAAAATCGTATTCATAGATCTCGTGGGGAAGTATTTGACGCATGCGCTAGGGAATTGACATTTGAGATTGAGTGGATTTCGTAAATTTTAACGTTCTTTTAACGTTTTAAAAATTTAGGTCCACGTCCCCGTATAGCCTCTATATAACGGTACCTCCCGATATTCGATATTTTCATGATTTAGCGACATTTTTACCGGAATTATTTCAAGTTTCATATTAGATGTTCGTAATGGGTGCTACAGCGTATGACAAACATTTTTGTATGTAGGTCCACGTCTTCGTATTTTTTTTAAATTTTTCAAGTTCTTTCCAAATGGTGGAGGGTATTAAAAGTTCGGCCCGGCCGAACTTAGCTGTTTTTTTACTTTTTTCTTTGCTGATAAGTATTAAATTTTTTTTTGAGTGCTTTGACTCTCATTGTACAAAATTAATGTATTCAACAATATTTTTCCTTTCAAATAACGAGCTTCTTTAGTTGCCTCAGCTATTGCAATATATTCAGGATCTGTACTAGAAAGCGAAACATGTCTTTGTTTTCGTGTTTCCCAACTTCAATCTATATATACATAAATCAATTGTTGTTCGTTGATATTCGAATCAGTTGAGAACGGTTGGACCGAATTGCATAATTTTTTGTACAAACGTTCGTCATACCCCAAGTTAGGTTTTTAAAGAAAAAAATATTTACCACGTCTACTTTTACGCCCACTATTTAGATTTATCCTTATATTTGCCAACTAATGAAGATATTGGCTTGAAAATTATTACACGAGATACTGTTGACATTCCATCCAGTCCTAGGTATTTATTTGGACGCCGAGGTACTGACCACGCCTACTTTTAAATTTATATATAAAAATGTTGTTCGTTGGTAATTGAATCAGTTGAGAACGGCTGGTATGATTTAGATTATTTTTTATCCTAAATATTCGTTTTACCCCGAATTAGGTTTTTATGCAAAGAAAAAGAGACCAGGCCCATTTTCCGATTTACCTAATATTTGCCAAACGACGTAATCTTGACTCTCCTTCCAACCCTAAGTATCTGTTTGGGGTCAAAGGAACTGGTCACATATACCTTTTTAAATATATATGTAAAAAATTAAAAAAATATTTTAACACATCAATTGAGAACGGCTGGGCCGATTTGACTCAGTTGGTTATTTTTAATTACAGTGAAAACGTTTTCATAAAAGAAAATGTTGAGAAAAGCCTGTACAAAAATCGCGGAACTGAAAAAATTGAATTTTCTATTTTGATATGGAGCTTTGTGTCGAATTGTTTCAAAATGCATTTTGGAATTTAAAATTCTTAAAAAAAATGCATATTTTCTATACATGCCATTATATCCTTTCCAAACCAAAATTGTCAATTTTGATTAAAAATACTTTTCAAAGCATTAAAACATTAAAAATCTCAAGGTACTTTTAAATTGAGGCCATGCCTAATGGGGTACTTTGGAATAGAAAATAAATCATAAAGTCGACTTTCGATGTAATTTTCTGACAAATGATTTATAACCTCAAAAGTGCTTTTGATCACTTCAAAATACCTCAAATCGACCAATTTATAGCACATTTGGTCGACGAATATTAGGAGATAATATTATATGGGGGATATATCTAAATTAGAACAAATATATAACTTTTGTAACATCAATCATTCTAAGAATAATATTAAAACATGTGCAAAGTTTTAAAGACGCATATTAAATTTGGTGACCTCTATTGTAATTGCAGATGGTGAACGAAGAGGCTCACGGACATAATTGAATCAAAAAAGACTTCTACTCTTTAACATACTTTATGAGGTCCCTTCCTTTTATAAATTGATGAAGCTTAATTTATGTTAGTTAAATTAAAGTCATACTGCCAGGATTTCAATTTAGAAATTACTATTGATTCTTAGCTCCAAAACTCATTAAATGAAATGAATGAAGAACTTAAAATGCAAAATTCATTGGGACTGCAATCATTGAAATACGGAATATGAAGAGGAATTTAAAATTAAGTAAGAAAGCGATTCACATCCTCAGAAAATTCTTCCGAACTATTAAAAGTAACCTTAACTCAAATGTAACGTTATACAGGGACTATAGGCTATCGTCAGTAATTATACTGCGGGAAATTACACTTGGGAAAGCATTCGGTTTGTAGATAAAAATCTCAAAAGGGAGTTTTCGGGTCAAAGGTTTTTAGGGTCCATTTTATATAGTTTAACCAAACACAAAGGGCCACAAATATTTTGCTCTATACTCCGCAAAAGTTAGGATAGAGTTTTAAATTCGATACAGTCTTATGGTTTAAATGTACAAAATATGTATCAGGTCGATCAACATTGTGATATAGCACCCCTCAAATGATGTAGCCCCTTTCAAATTCCTCAAATGTGGGTAATTTGAGATTTTAGAAAGTATAACTCATTATTTCAAATAATTATAAGAATAGGACCATGCTTTAGTATAACCCTTATATTCCATCGTCTTGGTCACATTTTTTAATTGATTTTACCCTTATTTGGCATCTTAGCTTCTAAGGGGGTAGAAGACCTCTTCGCGGAAATTTTTCAATGTCAATGATTCGGGAAAGCTCCCATATAAAAGTACCTCCTGATTTTATCTATTTCGAGGGTTTTGATTATATTTTCAAATCGATTTGGCTTAAAATGTGGGTTTAGGCTGATTTGGGGGTAGATAACCATCTTATATGAGGCTATTAAAAGACAGTTAATGTATACTTTTTAATATATGTGATTTATTATTTAGGTTTATAACTCTCAAATTAAAAACTCTGGCTGAAAAAAAGGTTCAGGTTCTTTGAAACACCATATTCGCCCCTGTATTGAAATTTTTGCGATGCGTATTTATTTCTATTTAGTCGAGTCATCATTTATACTAAAAATTGAGCCACTTATGTGAGCTAGATCTATGAATTATTATGCTTTAAAAACTATGCATATTAATTTTTTTGTATAATATTCCATGTTCAAATGTTTCTTTCAAATATTTTAGAATTCTTTTAACTGTTTCCAATATTCTTCGTTGTAGTTTGAATTAAATAGACTAATATAATTCACCGCATAGGCAATATCTACCTGCTCCTATTTATTTCTGACATGGATACTTGGACATTGCTTCTTTGCAAATTGCTGATAGTACTGTCAGTTTACAATTTTCATCCAAAGGCGTGGAGTAGGGTTTGCAATCCATCATGCCGAAACGACCAAGTACCAATTCGGCGTATTTTCGTTGAGAGATAAACACTTAATATGAGCAATATCATTTACATCAAATGACTGCGATAGTGACATCGTAATGGAGTTCCATTTTGGTTCGTTGTACGCCAACAATAAGTCGGCAACATATATACATTAACATGTGTCTTCCGTAGCATAAGACATACAAAGGCTTATTGAGTTCGCAAACAGACCATTTCTTTCGCCCCATTGCTGCATTTCTCATGTTTCTCAATCGATTTTCCTGATTTGATGCTTGACAGATTTGACTCCAGTTCATTTGGAACTTGAATGTACACGTTTTCATTTATTTCGCCATTTATGTAGGCCGTCACAGCATCCATTTGATGGATTTCTGAACTTAGTTCTGCTGCTAACGGTTCCAGAAGTCTAATTGACACTTTGTTCACACTTTGTACGTTATCTCTAAAAGTGTTTTTTATACCCACCACCATACTAGGGAGGGTATATTAACTTTGTCATTCCGTTTGTAACTCCTAAAAATACTCATGTCAGACCCAACAAAGTATATATGTTCTTGATCAATGTAAAATTCTAAGACGATTTAGCCATGTCCGTCTGTGTGTCTGTCCGTCTCTCTGTCTGTCCGTCTGTCTGCCGTCTGTCTGTTTGTTATAATCACACTATCTTTGAAACGAATTGAGATAGAAGGCGTTAATTTTGCACACATGTTTATTTTGCCAATAGACAGGTTAAGTTCGTAAATGGACCATTTAGGTCCACGTTTTCTTATAGCCCCCATATAACGGTACCTCGCGATATTCGGTATTTTGATTGTTTAAATTTTGGTATTTAAAGTTCGTAATGGATACTACAGCCTATGACAGAAAATTGTCTATGCAGGTCCACGTCTTCGTATAGCCCCCATATAACGGTTCCTCTTAATATTCGGCATTTTAATGACCTTAGCGTCATTATTCACCGGAGTAGTTTCAAATTACGTATTTAGAGTTCGTAATGGGAACTACAGTCTGTGACAGAAAATTGTCTATGTAGGTCCAGGTCTTCGTATAGGCCCCATATATCAGTACTTCCCTATAATCGGTATTTTGGCGATTTTAGGTACAATGCTCATCGAAATTGTTGGAGATGTCGTATTTGAAGTTCGTAATGGATGTTTCAGCCTGTTGCAGAAAATTGTCTATGCAGGTCCACGTCTTTGTATAGCTCCGATATAACGGTACCTCCCTATATACGATATTTTGAGGATTTTAGCTACATCATTCACTGTTTATTTCAAGTTTCGAATTTGAATATGGTAATGGCTAATGGCAAACAATGACTATGTAGGTTCACGTCGTATAGACCCCAAAATAACGGCTATATTCGGTATTTTTAAAATTTTAACAGAATTTTTTAAGATTTTATTTTTTGAAAATTTCCAAATTCGTTCCAACTGGTGGAGGGTATTCTAAGCTCGTCCCGGCTGAACTTACTACTTTCTAACTTGTTTTAATTTTTTAATTTTAAACCTTTGTATTTTGGAGAAGATTATCCCAGATTTAGAAAACTCATTTCACTAGCTAAATCCGTAACTATATAATTCACATGGTGTTGGAGATTTTTTTTTGCGTTTTGTGGTAAATAGTGTTATAAGTAAAAAAGTATCTCAACGCCTTTGTGGTAACGTTTATTTATTAAATAGAACTCTTAATATCAAGATGACATATTAATTTAATATGCGTCGTGAATGCAAGAACAAATGAAAAACAACAAAATTTGCATGTACCTTTAATGGAAGCAGACAAAACAAGTAAAAAAACATTAAGTTCGGCTGGGCCGAACTTTTAATACCCTCCACCTTAGGGTAATGGAAACATTAGAACCAGTTATGACACACTAATACCAATTTTTAGACAAATCCATGATAAAATGTGGCAAAAATCATCAAAATACCGAATCTCGGGAGGTACCGTTATATGGGGGCTATACCAAAGCGTGGACCCATACAATATTTCGCCACACGAACTAGAACCCATTATGACCTACAAATACCAATTTTCAGACAAACCCGTGAAAAATGTGGCGAAAATAATCAAAATACCGAATATCGGAAGGTACCGTTATATGGGGATTTTACCAAAACGTGGACCGACATATCCATCCCAGACACAATATAAATTATTCTGCTTAAGTTTGACGCTCTACGTCAAATAATGTGCCCTGTATCGTGATTTCAACAGACAGACGGACATCGTTAAATCGGCTTAGAATTTTATGCTGATTATGAATATATATACATTATGGGGTTTACGACAAATATTTAGGGATGTTACAAACGGAGTGGCAAAGAATTTCAAGGTGGAGGGTATAATGATATCAGAGAAATTAAAAGTTCCAATGAAGGCAAAATTCGCACGAAAATAATATGAAAACGAAAAGATGAGCGTTGTAGTTGTCGCGTAAAGCCAAAAATCGATGATGTAGTACGAAAGTAAAAGAAATTAATTGGTTCAAATATACTCATAGAACGAGATCTTGCTACTTCAAAACAGCAAATGAAAAAGGTTTCATTTCGTTGTGTGGGGGATATACAATATCGTGGACCTATAAAGGGGATAAAGTACTCACAAGAAATTCCTTGTGTGGATTTTTAGACAATTCCGTTGTCAGGGAATCGGCCAAAATGTGGCTAAAATCATCAAAATACCGAACATCGGGGGTGCCGTTATATGGAGGCTATACGATATCGTGGACCAATATAGACAATTCTCTTAAAGTGCTGACAAAGACCTCCTCGTGTGGATTTTTAGACTATTCCATTAGAAATGTGGCTATTCCAAATATAACGGCTATATTCGGTAAAGAATTTAACAGAATTTTTAACGGATTTTATTTTTTTCGTTCCAAATGGTTACTGCTTTTTAACTTGTTATTAACAATATTGCCTATGCTTCATATTTGCAAATTTGTATGCCCTCCACCATTCTATGGAGGTATATTAACTTTGTCATTCCGTTTGTAACTCCTCGAAATACTTATAATAAACCGCACAAAGTATATATATTCTGGATCAGCGCAAAATTCTAAGGCAATCTAGCGATGTCCGTCTATATGTCTGTTGTAATCACGCTATCTTTTGAAGGTATTGAGATAGAAGGCTAAAATCTTGCATACATGCATAGTTTACCGGTAGGCAGGTTAAGTTCTGAGCCATGTCGATCCAGGTTTTCGTATAGTCCCTATATAACCGTACCTACCGATATGGGGTATTTTCGTGATTTTAGCGACTGCATTTACCGTAATTGTAACACATTTCGTATTTAAAGTTCGTAATGGGTACTACAACCTGTAGCAAAAAAGAAATTCGTATGCAGGTCCACGTCTTCGTATAAGACGATTTAGCCCTGTCCGTCCGTCCGTCTGTTGTAATAAGGCTACAGTCAAAACGAATTAAGATAGGAAGCTAAAATTTTGCACCGATCTGTCTTTTGTCTGCAGGCAGGTCAAGTTCGAAGATGGGCTTTATCGGTCCACGATATCGTTTATCCACACAAGTAGTTCGTTGTTAGTACTTTATTCCTTGGAAGATAATAATCTATATAGGTCTACTATATAGTATAGCCCCCATATAACTGTACCCCCCCGATATTTTGATGCTTTTAGCCACATTTTTCAACGGAATTGTCTGAAATTCTATACAAGGAGTTCTTTTTAAACACTTTATTCCCTGGAAGATAGTTTTCTAAATAGGCCCATGATATCGTATAGCCCCCATATTACGGTACCCCCCGATATTCGGTATTTTAATGGTTTTAGTCACATTTTTCAATAGAATTATCTGAAATTGTGAGTACTTTACCCCCTGAAAGAGAATTGTGTTTCTAGGTCCCCCCATATATCGCACCTTCCGATATTCGGCATATTTTAAAATTTTTTGAAAATTTCCTAACTCGTTTGAAATGGTGGAGGGTATTCAAAGTTCGACCCGACCGAACAAAAAAAAGCTACACAAATGCCAAGAATATATGAGGTTTAAATATTAAAGTCAAACTATCTGAGACCCTAAGAACCGTAAATGGTCCGTTTCTTATAACGTTCAGAGAAAACGTTACCATCAAAGTTACACTATACGTGAAGAAAACCAATATTGAAATACTGGGACCCCCACCTTCTCACCAATTACTATTAAGAATCGCACCGAAATCTTAAGTCTCTAAATATTGTTTTTGCTCCAGTTGTGTAACCTGTCAATGAAAAATGTTTTATATTTGAATAGATGCTTTGCTATCAGTTAATACCAATATCAGTATCTTGCCCGAAATTTCGGTTCAAAGAACCGGATAACCGGATATGACCGTCGGGTAACATTTACATTTTTTAATCAGGAGACCAAGATCTATCTACAGAAAAAATTCGAGACCGATCCGAGGGTAGTTGCTAATCAAGTATTGTTCCTACGACACAAAAATCGTATTCATAGATCTCGTGGGGAAGTATTTGACGCATGCGCTAGGGAATTGACATTTGAGATTGAGTGGATTTCGTAAATTTTAACGTTCTTTTAACGTTTTAAAAATTTAGGTCCACGTCCCCGTATAGCCTCTATATAACGGTACCTCCCGATATTCGATATTTTCATGATTTAGCGACATTTTTACCGGAATTATTTCAAGTTTCATATTAGATGTTCGTAATGGGTGCTACAGCGTATGACAAAAATTTTTGTATGTAGGTCCACGTCTTCGTATTTTTTTTTAATTTTTTCAAGTTCTTTCCAAATGGTGGAGGGTATTAAAAGTTCGGCCCGGCCGAACTTAGCTGTTTTTTTACTTTTTTCTTTGCTGATAAGTATTAAATTTTTTTTTGAGTGCTTTGACTCTCATTGTACAAAATTAATGTATTCAAACCAATATTTTTCAAAATTCCTCTCAAATAACGAGCTTCTTTAGTTGCCTCAGCTATTGCAATATATTCAGGATCTGTACTAGAAAGCGAAACATGTCTTTGTTTTCGTGTTTCCCAACTTCAATCTATATATACATAAATCAATTGTTGTTCGTTGATATTCGAATCAGTTGAGAACGGTTGGACCGAATTGCATAATTTTTTGTACAAACGTTCGTCATACCCCAAGTTAGGTTTTTAAAGAAAAAAATATTTACCACGTCTACTTTTACGCCCACTATTTAGATTTATCCTTATATTTGCCAAATAATGAAGATATTGGCTTGAAAATTATTACACGAGATACTGTTGACATTCCATCCAGTCCTAGGTATTTATTTGGACGCCGAGGTACTGACCACGCCTACTTTTAAATTTATATATAAAAAATGTTGTTCGTTGGTAATTGAATCAGTTGAGAACGGCTGGGATGATTTAGATTATTTTTTATCCTAAATATTCGTTTTACCCCGAATTAGGTTTTTATGCAAAGAAAAAGAGACCTGGCCCATTTTCCGATTTACCTAATATTTGCCAAACGACGTAATCTTGACTCTCCTTCCAACCCTAAGTATCTGTTTGGGGTCAAAGGAACTGGTCACATATACCTTTTTAAATATATATGTAAAAAATTAAAAAAATTTTTTAACACATCAATTGAGAACGGCTGGGCCGATTTGACTCAGTTGGTTATTTTTAATTACAGTGAAAACGTTTTCGTAAAAGAAAATGTTGAGAAAAGCCTGTACAAAAATCGCGGAACTGAAAAAATTGAATTTTCTATTTTGATATGGAGCTTTGTGTCGAATTGTTTCAAAATGCATTTTGGAATTTAAAATTCTTAAAAAAAATGCATATTTTCTATACATGCCATTATATCCTTTCCAAACCAAAATTGTCAATTTTGATTAAAAATACTTTTCAAAGCATTAAAACATTAAAAATCTCAAGGTACTTTTAAATTGAGGCCATGCTTAATGGGTTACTTTGGAATAGAAAATAAATCATAAAGTCGACTTTCGATGTAATTTTCTGACAAATGATTTATAACCTCAAAAGTGCTTTTGATCACTTCAAAATACCTCAAATTGACCAATTTATAGCACATTTGGTCGACGAATATTAGGAGATAATATTATATGGGGAATATATCTAAATTAGAACAAATATATAACTTTTGTAACATCAATCATTCTAAGAATAATATTAAAACATGTGCAAAGTTTTAAAGACGCATATTAAATTTGGTGACCTCTATTGTAATTGCAGATGGTGAACGAAGAGGCTCACGGACATAATTGAATCAAAAAAGACTTCTACTCTTTAACATACTTTATGAGGTCCCTTCCTTTTATAAATTGATGAAGCTTAATTTATGTTAGTTAAATTAAAGTCATACTGCCAGGATTTCAATTTAGAAATTACTATTGATTCTTAGCTCCAAAACTCATTAAATGAAATGAATGAAGAACTTAAAATGCAAAATTCATTGGGACTGCAATCATTGAAATACGGAATATGAAGAGGAATTTAAAATTAAGTAAGAAAGCGATTCACATCCTCAGAAAATTCTTCCGAACTATTAAAAGTAACCTTAACTCAAATGTAACGTTATACAGGGACTATAGGCTATCGTCAGTAATTATACTGCGGGAAATTACACTTGGGAAAGCATTCGGTTTGTAGATAAAAATCTCAAAAGGGAGTTTTCGGGTCAAAGGTTTTTAGGGTCCATTTTATATAGTTTAACCAAACACAAAGGGCCACAAATATTTTGCTCTATACTCCGCAAAAGTTAGGATAGAGTTTTAAATTCGATACAGTCTTATGGTTTAAATGTACAAAATATGTATCAGGTCGATCAACATTGTGATATAGCACCCCTCAAATGATGTAGCCCCTTTCAAATTCCTCAAATGTGGGTAATTTGAGATTTTAGAAAGTATAACTCATTATTTCAAATAATTATAAGAATAGGACCATGCTTTAGTATAACCCTTATATTCCATCGTCTTGGTCACATTTTTTAATTGATTTTACCCTTATTTGGCATCTTAGCTTCTAAGGGGGTAGAAGACCTCTTCGCGGAATTTTTCAATGTCAATGATTCGGGAAAGCTCCCATATAAAAGTACCTCCTGATTTTATCTATTTCGAGGGTTTTGATTATATTTTCAAATCGATTTGGCTTAAAATGTGGGTTTAGGCTGATTTGGGGGTAGATAACCATCTTATATGAGGCTATTAAAAGACAGTTAACGTATACTTTTTAATATATGTGATTTATTATTTAGGTTTATAACTCTCAAATTAAAACCTCTGGCTGAAAAATAGGTTCAGGTTCTTTGAAACACCATATTCGCCCCTGTATTGAAATTTTTGCGATGCGTATTTATTTCTATTTAGTCGAGTCATCATTTATACTAAAAATTGAGCCACTTATGTGAGCTAGATCTATGAATTATTATGCTTTAAAAACTATGCATGTTAATTTTTTTGTATAATATTCCATGTTCAAATGTTTCTTTCAAATATTTTAGAATTCTTTTAACTGTTTCCAATATTCTTCGTTGTAGTTTGAATTAAATAGACTAATATAATTCACCGCATAGGCAATATCTACCTGCTCCTATTTATTTCTGACATGGATACTTGGACATTGCTTCTTTGCAAATTGCTGATAGTACTGTCAGTTTACAATTTTCATCCAAAGGCGTGGAGTAGGGTTTGCAATCCATCATGCCGAAACGACCAAGTACCAATTCGGCGTATTTTCGTTGAGAGATAAACACTTAATATGAGCAATATCATTTACATCAAATGACTGCGATAGTGACATCGTAATGGAGTTCCATTTTGGTTCGTTGTACGCCAACAATAAGTCGGCAACATATATACATTAACATGTGTCTTCCGTAGCATAAGACATACAAAGGCTTATTGAGTTCGCAAACAGACCATTTCTTTCGCCCCATTGCTGCATTTCTCATGTTTCTCAATCGATTTTCCTGATTTGATGCTTGACAGATTTGACTCCAGTTCATTTGAAACTTGAATGTACACGTTTTCATTTATTTCGCCATTTATGTAGGCCGTCACAGCATCCATTTGATGGATTTCTGAACTTAGTTCTGCTGCTAACGGTTCCAGAAGTCTAATTGACACTTTGTTCACACTTTGTACGTTATCTCTAAAAGGGTTTTTTATACCCACCACCATACTAGGGAGGGTATATTAACTTTGTCATTCCGTTTGTAACTCCTAAAAATACTCATGTCAGACCCAACAAAGTATATATGTTCTTGATCAATGTAAAATTCTAAGACGATTTAGCCATGTCCGTCTGTGTTTCTGTCCGTCTCTCTGTCTGTCCGTCTGTCTGCCCTCTGTCTGTTTGTTATAATCACACTATCTTTGAAACGAATTGAGATAGAAGGCGTTAATTTTGCACACATGTTTATTTTGCCAATAGACAGGTCAAGTTCGTAAATGGACCATTTAGGTCCACGTTTTCTTATAGCCCCCATATAACGGTACCTCGCGATATTCGGTATTTTGATGATTTTAGCGACATTATCAAGCGGATTTGTTTAAATTTTGGTATTTAAAGTTCGTAATGGATACTACAGCCTATGACAGAAAATTGTCTATGCAGGTCCACGTCTTCGTATAGCCCCCATATAACGGTTCCTCTTAATATTCGGCATTTTAATGACCTTAGCGTCATTATTCACCGGAGTAGTTTCAAATTACGTATTTAGAGTTCGTAATGGGAACTACAGTCTGTGACAGAAAATTGTCTATGTAGGTCCAGGTCTTCGTATAGGCCCCATATATCAGTACTTCCCTATAATCGGTATTTTGGCGATTTTAGGTACAATGCTCATCGAAATTGTTGGAGATGTCGTATTTGAAGTTCGTAATGGATGTTTCAGCCTGTTGCAGAAAATTGTCTATGCAGGTCCACGTCTTTGTATAGCTCCGATATAACGGTACCTCCCTATATACGATATTTTGAGGATTTTAGCTACATCATTCACTGTTTATTTCAAGTTTCGAATTTGAATATGGTAATGGCTAATGGCAAACAATGACTATGTAGGTTCACGTCGTATAGACCCCAAAATAACGGCCATATTCGGTATTTTTAAAATTTTAACAGAATTTTTTAAAGATTTTATTTTTTGAAAATTTCCAAATTCGTTCCAACTGGTGGAGGGTATTCTAAGCTCGTCCCGGCTGAACTTACTACTTTCTAACTTGTTTTAATTTTTTAATTTTAAACCTTTGTATTTTGGAGAAGATTATCCCAGATTTAGAAAACTCATTTCACTAGCTAAATCCGTAACTATATAATTCACATGGTGTTGGAGATTTTTTTTTTTGCGTTTTGTGGTAAATAGTGTTATAAGTAAAAAATCATCTCAACGCCTTTGTGGTAACGTTTATTTATTAAATAGAACTCTTAATCATATCAAGATGACATATTAATTTAATATGCGTAGTGAATGCAAGAACAAACAACAAAATTTGCATGTACCTTTAATGGAAGTAGACAAAACGAGTAAAAAAACATTAAGTTCGGCCGGGCCGAACATTTAATACCCTCCACCTTAGGGTAATGGAAACATTAGAACCAGTTATGACACACTAATACCAATTTTTAGACAAATCCATGATAAAATGTGGCAAAAATCATCAAAATACCGAATCTCGGGAGGTACCGTTATATGGGGGCTATACCAAAGCGTGGACCCATACAATATTTCGCCACACGAACTAGAACCCATTATGACCTACAAATACCAATTTTCAGACAAACCCGTGAAAAATGTGGCGAAAATAATCAAAATACCGAATATCGGAAGGTACCGTTATATGGGGATTTTACCAAAACGTGGACCGATATATCCATCCTAGACACAATACAAATTATTCTGCTTAAGTTTGACGCTCTACGTCAAATAATGTGCCCTGTATCGTGATTTCAACAGACAGACGGACATCGTTAAATCGGCTTAGAATTTTATGATGATTATGAATATATATACATTATGGGGTTTACGACAAATATTTAGGGATGTTACAAACGGAGTGGCAAAGAATTTCAAGGTGGAGGGTATAATGATATCAGAGAAATTAAAAGTTCCAATGAAGGCAAAATTCGCACGAAAATAATATGAAAACGAAAAGATGAGCGTTGTAGTTGTCGCGTAAAGCCAAAAATCGATGATGTAGTACGAAAGTAAAAGAAATTAATTGGTTCAAATATACTCATAGAACGAGATCTTGCTACTTCAAAACAGCAAATGAAAAAGGTTTCATTTCGTTGTGTGGGGGATATACAATATCGTGGACCTATAAAGGGGATAAAGTACTCACAAGAAATTCCTTGTGTGGATTTTTAGACAATTCCGTTGTCAGGGAATCGGCTAAAATGTGGCTAAAATCATCAAAATACCGAACATCGGGGGTGCCGTTATATGGAGGCTATACGATATCGTGGACCAATATAGACAATTCTCTTAAAGTGCTGACAAAGACCTCCTCGTGTGGATTTTTAGACTATTCCATTAGAAATGTGGCTATTCCAAATATAACGGCTATATTCGGTAAAGAATTTAACAGAATTTTTAACGGATTTTATTTTTTTCGTTCCAAATGGTTACTGCTTTTTAACTTGTTATTAACAATATTGCCTATGCTTCATATTTGCAATTTGTATGCCCTCCACCATTCTATGGAGGTATATTAACTTTGTCATTCCGTTTGTAACTCCTCGAAATACTTATAATAAACCGCACAAAGTATATATATTCTGGATCAGCGCAAAATTCTAAGGCAATCTAGCGATGTCCGTCTATATGTCTGTTGTAATCACGCTATCTTTTGAAGGTATTGAGATAGAAGGCTAAAATCTTGCATACATGCATAGTTTACCGGTAGGCAGGTTAAGTTCTGAGCCATGTCGATCCAGGTTTTCGTATAGTCCCCATATAACCGTACCTACCGATATGGGGTATTTTCGTGATTTTAGCGACTGCATTTACCGTAATTGTAACACATTTCGTATTTAAAGTTCGTAATGGGTACTACAACCTGTAGCAAAAAAGAAATTCGTATGCAGGTCCACGTCTTCGTATAAGACGATTTAGCCCTGTCCGTCCGTCCGTCTGTTGTAATAAGGCTACAGTCAAAACGAATTAAGATAGGAAGCTAAAATTTTGCACCGATCTGTCTTTTGTCTGCAGGCAGGTCAAGTTCGAAGATGGGCTTTATCGGTCCACGATATCGTTTATCCACACAAGTAGTTCGTTGTTAGTACTTTATTCCTTGGAAGATAATAATCTATATAGGTCTACTATATAGTATAGCCCCCATATAACTGTACCCCCCCGATATTTTGATGCTTTTAGCCACATTTTTCAACGGAATTGTCTGAAATTCTATACAAGGAGTTCTTTTTAAACACTTTATTCCCTGGAAGATAGTTTTCTAAATAGGCCCATGATATCGTATAGCCCCCATATTACGGTACCCCCCGATATTCGGTATTTTAATGGTTTTAGTCACATTTTTCAATAGAATTATCTGAAATTGTGAGTACTTTACCCCCTGAAAGAGAATTGTGTTTCTAGGTCCCCCCATATATCGCACCTTCCGATATTCGGCATATTTTAAAATTTTTTGAAAATTTCCTAACTCGTTTGAAATGGTGGAGGGTATTCAAAGTTCGACCCGACCGAACAAAAAAAAGCTACACAAATGCCAAGAATATATGAGGTTTAAATATTAAAGTCAAACTATCTGAGACCCTAAGAACCGTAAATGGTCCGTTTCTTATAACGTTCAGAGAAAACGTTACCATCAAAGTTACACTATACGTGAAGAAAACCAATATTGAAATACTGGGACCCCCACCTTCTCACCAATTACTATTAAGAATCGCACCGAAATCTTAAGTCTCTAAATATTGTTTTTGCTCCAGTTGTGTAACCTGTCAATGAAAATGTTTTATATTTGAATAGATGCTTTGCTATCAGTTAATACCAATATCAGTATCTTGCCCGAAATTTCGGTTCAAAGAACCGGATAACCGGATATGACCGTCGGGTAACATTTACATTTTTTAATCAGGAGACCAAGATCTATCTACAGAAAAAATTCGAGACCGATCCGAGGGTAGTTGCTAATCAAGTATTGTTCCTACGACACAAAAATCGTATTCATAGATCTCGTGGGGAAGTATTTGACGCATGCGCTAGGGAATTGACATTTGAGATTGAGTGGATTTCGTAAATTTTAACGTTCTTTTAACGTTTTAAAAATTTAGGTCCACGTCCCCGTATAGCCTCTATATAACGGTACCTCCCGATATTCGATATTTTCATGATTTAGCGACATTTTTACCGGAATTATTTCAAGTTTCATATTAGATGTTCGTAATGGGTGCTACAGCGTATGACAAAAATTTTTGTATGTAGGTCCACGTCTTCGTATTTTTTTTTAATTTTTTCAAGTTCTTTCCAAATGGTGGAGGGTATTAAAAGTTCGGCCCGGCCGAACTTAGCTGTTTTTTTACTTTTTTCTTTGCTGATAAGTATTAAATTTTTTTTTGAGTGCTTTGACTCTCATTGTACAAAATTAATGTATTCAAACCAATATTTTTCAAAATTCCTCTCAAATAACGAGCTTCTTTAGTTGCCTCAGCTATTGCAATATATTCAGGATCTGTACTAGAAAGCGAAACATGTCTTTGTTTTCGTGTTTCCCAACTTCAATCTATATATACATAAATCAATTGTTGTTCGTTGATATTCGAATCAGTTGAGAACGGTTGGACCGAATTGCATAATTTTTTGTACAAACGTTCGTCATACCCCAAGTTAGGTTTTTAAAGAAAAAAATATTTACCACGTCTACTTTTACGCCCACTATTTAGATTTATCCTTATATTTGCCAAATAATGAAGATATTGGCTTGAAAATTATTACACGAGATACTGTTGACATTCCATCCAGTCCTAGGTATTTATTTGGACGCCGAGGTACTGACCACGCCTACTTTTAAATTTATATATAAAAAATGTTGTTCGTTGGTAATTGAATCAGTTGAGAACGGCTGGGATGATTTAGATTATTTTTTATCCTAAATATTCGTTTTACCCCGAATTAGGTTTTTATGCAAAGAAAAAGAGACCTGGCCCATTTTCCGATTTACCTAATATTTGCCAAACGACGTAATCTTGACTCTCCTTCCAACCCTAAGTATCTGTTTGGGGTCAAAGGAACTGGTCACATATACCTTTTTAAATATATATGTAAAAAATTAAAAAAATTTTTTAACACATCAATTGAGAACGGCTGGGCCGATTTGACTCAGTTGGTTATTTTTAATTACAGTGAAAACGTTTTCGTAAAAGAAAATGTTGAGAAAAGCCTGTACAAAAATCGCGGAACTGAAAAAATTGAATTTTCTATTTTGATATGGAGCTTTGTGTCGAATTGTTTCAAAATGCATTTTGGAATTTAAAATTCTTAAAAAAAATGCATATTTTCTATACATGCCATTATATCCTTTCCAAACCAAAATTGTCAATTTTGATTAAAAATACTTTTCAAAGCATTAAAACATTAAAAATCTCAAGGTACTTTTAAATTGAGGCCATGCTTAATGGGTTACTTTGGAATAGAAAATAAATCATAAAGTCGACTTTCGATGTAATTTTCTGACAAATGATTTATAACCTCAAAAGTGCTTTTGATCACTTCAAAATACCTCAAATTGACCAATTTATAGCACATTTGGTCGACGAATATTAGGAGATAATATTATATGGGGAATATATCTAAATTAGAACAAATATATAACTTTTGTAACATCAATCATTCTAAGAATAATATTAAAACATGTGCAAAGTTTTAAAGACGCATATTAAATTTGGTGACCTCTATTGTAATTGCAGATGGTGAACGAAGAGGCTCACGGACATAATTGAATCAAAAAAGACTTCTACTCTTTAACATACTTTATGAGGTCCCTTCCTTTTATAAATTGATGAAGCTTAATTTATGTTAGTTAAATTAAAGTCATACTGCCAGGATTTCAATTTAGAAATTACTATTGATTCTTAGCTCCAAAACTCATTAAATGAAATGAATGAAGAACTTAAAATGCAAAATTCATTGGGACTGCAATCATTGAAATACGGAATATGAAGAGGAATTTAAAATTAAGTAAGAAAGCGATTCACATCCTCAGAAAATTCTTCCGAACTATTAAAAGTAACCTTAACTCAAATGTAACGTTATACAGGGACTATAGGCTATCGTCAGTAATTATACTGCGGGAAATTACACTTGGGAAAGCATTCGGTTTGTAGATAAAAATCTCAAAAGGGAGTTTTCGGGTCAAAGGTTTTTAGGGTCCATTTTATATAGTTTAACCAAACACAAAGGGCCACAAATATTTTGCTCTATACTCCGCAAAAGTTAGGATAGAGTTTTAAATTCGATACAGTCTTATGGTTTAAATGTACAAAATATGTATCAGGTCGATCAACATTGTGATATAGCACCCCTCAAATGATGTAGCCCCTTTCAAATTCCTCAAATGTGGGTAATTTGAGATTTTAGAAAGTATAACTCATTATTTCAAATAATTATAAGAATAGGACCATGCTTTAGTATAACCCTTATATTCCATCGTCTTGGTCACATTTTTTAATTGATTTTACCCTTATTTGGCATCTTAGCTTCTAAGGGGGTAGAAGACCTCTTCGCGGAAATTTTTCAATGTCAATGATTCGGGAAAGCTCCCATATAAAAGTACCTCCTGATTTTATCTATTTCGAGGGTTTTGATTATATTTTCAAATCGATTTGGCTTAAAATGTGGGTTTAGGCTGATTTGGGGGTAGATAACCATCTTATATGAGGCTATTAAAAGACAGTTAATGTATACTTTTTAATATATGTGATTTATTATTTAGGTTTATAACTCTCAAATTAAAACCTCTGGCTGAAAAATAGGTTCAGGTTCTTTGAAACACCATATTCGCCCCTGTATTGAAATTTTTGCGATGCGTATTTATTTCTATTTAGTCGAGTCATCATTTATACTAAAAATTGAGCCACTTATGTGAGCTAGATCTATGAATTATTATGCTTTAAAAACTATGCATATTAATTTTTTTGTATAATATTCCATGTTCAAATGTTTCTTTCAAATATTTTAGAATTCTTTTAACTGTTTCCAATATTCTTCGTTGTAGTTTGAATTAAATAGACTAATATAATTCACCGCATAGGCAATATCTACCTGCTCCTATTTATTTCTGACATGGATACTTGGACATTGCTTCTTTGCAAATTGCTGATAGTACTGTCAGTTTACAATTTTCATCCAAAGGCGTGGAGTAGGGTTTGCAATCCATCATGCCGAAACGACCAAGTACCAATTCGGCGTATTTTCGTTGAGAGATAAACACTTAATATGAGCAATATCATTTACATCAAATGACTGCGATAGTGACATCGTAATGGAGTTCCATTTTGGTTCGTTGTACGCCAACAATAAGTCGGCAACATATATACATTAACATGTGTCTTCCGTAGCATAAGACATACAAAGGCTTATTGAGTTCGCAAACAGACCATTTCTTTCGCCCCATTGCTGCATTTCTCATGTTTCTCAATCGATTTTCCTGATTTGATGCTTGACAGATTTGACTCCAGTTCATTTGAAACTTGAATGTACACGTTTTCATTTATTTCGCCATTTATGTAGGCCGTCACAGCATCCATTTGATGGATTTCTGAACTTAGTTCTGCTGCTAACGGTTCCAGAAGTCTAATTGACACTTTGTTCACACTTTGTACGTTATCTCTAAAAGGGTTTTTTATACCCACCACCATACTAGGGAGGGTATATTAACTTTGTCATTCCGTTTGTAACTCCTAAAAATACTCATGTCAGACCCAACAAAGTATATATGTTCTTGATCAATGTAAAATTCTAAGACGATTTAGCCATGTCCGTCTGTGTTTCTGTCCGTCTCTCTGTCTGTCCGTCTGTCTGCCCTCTGTCTGTTTGTTATAATCACACTATCTTTGAAACGAATTGAGATAGAAGGCGTTAATTTTGCACACATGTTTATTTTGCCAATAGACAGGTCAAGTTCGTAAATGGACCATTTAGGTCCACGTTTTCTTATAGCCCCCATATAACGGTACCTCGCGATATTCGGTATTTTGATGATTTTAGCGACATTATCAAGCGGATTTGTTTAAATTTTGGTATTTAAAGTTCGTAATGGATACTACAGCCTATGACAGAAAATTGTCTATGCAGGTCCACGTCTTCGTATAGCCCCCATATAACGGTTCCTCTTAATATTCGGCATTTTAATGACCTTAGCGTCATTATTCACCGGAGTAGTTTCAAATTACGTATTTAGAGTTCGTAATGGGAACTACAGTCTGTGACAGAAAATTGTCTATGTAGGTCCAGGTCTTCGTATAGGCCCCATATATCAGTACTTCCCTATAATCGGTATTTTGGCGATTTTAGGTACAATGCTCATCGAAATTGTTGGAGATGTCGTATTTGAAGTTCGTAATGGATGTTTCAGCCTGTTGCAGAAAATTGTCTATGCAGGTCCACGTCTTTGTATAGCTCCGATATAACGGTACCTCCCTATATACGATATTTTGAGGATTTTAGCTACATCATTCACTGTTTATTTCAAGTTTCGAATTTGAATATGGTAATGGCTAATGGCAAACAATGACTATGTAGGTTCACGTCGTATAGACCCCAAAATAACGGCCATATTCGGTATTTTTAAAATTTTAACAGAATTTTTTAAAGATTTTATTTTTTGAAAATTTCCAAATTCGTTCCAACTGGTGGAGGGTATTCTAAGCTCGTCCCGGCTGAACTTACTACTTTCTAACTTGTTTTAATTTTTTAATTTTAAACCTTTGTATTTTGGAGAAGATTATCCCAGATTTAGAAAACTCATTTCACTAGCTAAATCCGTAACTATATAATTCACATGGTGTTGGAGATTTTTTTTTTTGCGTTTTGTGGTAAATAGTGTTATAAGTAAAAAATCATCTCAACGCCTTTGTGGTAACGTTTATTTATTAAATAGAACTCTTAATCATATCAAGATGACATATTAATTTAATATGCGTAGTGAATGCAAGAACAAACAACAAAATTTGCATGTACCTTTAATGGAAGTAGACAAAACGAGTAAAAAAACATTAAGTTCGGCCGGGCCGAACATTTAATACCCTCCACCTTAGGGTAATGGAAACATTAGAACCAGTTATGACACACTAATACCAATTTTTAGACAAATCCATGATAAAATGTGGCAAAAATCATCAAAATACCGAATCTCGGGAGGTACCGTTATATGGGGGCTATACCAAAGCGTGGACCCATACAATATTTCGCCACACGAACTAGAACCCATTATGACCTACAAATACCAATTTTCAGACAAACCCGTGAAAAATGTGGCGAAAATAATCAAAATACCGAATATCGGAAGGTACCGTTATATGGGGATTTTACCAAAACGTGGACCGATATATCCATCCTAGACACAATACAAATTATTCTGCTTAAGTTTGACGCTCTACGTCAAATAATGTGCCCTGTATCGTGATTTCAACAGACAGACGGACATCGTTAAATCGGCTTAGAATTTTATGATGATTATGAATATATACATTATGGGGTTTACGACAAATATTTAGGGATGTTACAAACGGAGTGGCAAAGAATTTCAAGGTGGAGGGTATAATGATATCAGAGAAATTAAAAGTTCCAATGAAGGCAAAATTCGCACGAAAATAATATGAAAACGAAAAGATGAGCGTTGTAGTTGTCGCGTAAAGCCAAAAATCGATGATGTAGTACGAAAGTAAAAGAAATTAATTGGTTCAAATATACTCATAGAACGAGATCTTGCTACTTCAAAACAGCAAATGAAAAAGGTTTCATTTCGTTGTGTGGGGGATATACAATATCGTGGACCTATAAAGGGGATAAAGTACTCACAAGAAATTCCTTGTGTGGATTTTTAGACAATTCCGTTGTCAGGGAATCGGCTAAAATGTGGCTAAAATCATCAAAATACCGAACATCGGGGGTGCCGTTATATGGAGGCTATACGATATCGTGGACCAATATAGACAATTCTCTTAAAGTGCTGACAAAGACCTCCTCGTGTGGATTTTTAGACTATTCCATTAGAAATGTGGCTATTCCAAATATAACGGCTATATTCGGTAAAGAATTTAACAGAATTTTTAACGGATTTTATTTTTTTCGTTCCAAATGGTTACTGCTTTTTAACTTGTTATTAACAATATTGCCTATGCTTCATATTTGCAATTTGTATGCCCTCCACCATTCTATGGAGGTATATTAACTTTGTCATTCCGTTTGTAACTCCTCGAAATACTTATAATAAACCGCACAAAGTATATATATTCTGGATCAGCGCAAAATTCTAAGGCAATCTAGCGATGTCCGTCTATATGTCTGTTGTAATCACGCTATCTTTTGAAGGTATTGAGATAGAAGGCTAAAATCTTGCATACATGCATAGTTTACCGGTAGGCAGGTTAAGTTCTGAGCCATGTCGATCCAGGTTTTCGTATAGTCCCCATATAACCGTACCTACCGATATGGGGTATTTTCGTGATTTTAGCGACTGCATTTACCGTAATTGTAACACATTTCGTATTTAAAGTTCGTAATGGGTACTACAACCTGTAGCAAAAAAGAAATTCGTATGCAGGTCCACGTCTTCGTATAAGACGATTTAGCCCTGTCCGTCCGTCCGTCTGTTGTAATAAGGCTACAGTCAAAACGAATTAAGATAGGAAGCTAAAATTTTGCAACGATCTGTCTTTTGTCTGCAGGCAGGTCAAGTTCGAAGATGGGCTTTATCGGTCCACGATATCGTTTATCCACACAAGTAGTTCGTTGTTAGTACTTTATTCCTTGGAAGATAATAATCTATATAGGTCTACTATATAGTATAGCCCCCATATAACTGTACCCCCCCGATATTTTGATGCTTTTAGCCACATTTTTCAACGGAATTGTCTGAAATTCTATACAAGGAGTTCTTTTTAAACACTTTATTCCCTGGAAGATAGTTTTCTAAATAGGCCCATGATATCGTATAGCCCCCATATTACGGTACCCCCCGATATTCGGTATTTTAATGGTTTTAGCCACATTTTTCAATAGAATTATCTGAAATTCCACACAAGGAGTTCATTGTGAGTACTTTACCCCCTGAAAGAGAATTGTGTTTATAGGTCCACAATATCGTATATCCCCCCATATATCGCACCTTCCGATATTCGATATTTTTAAAATTTTATGAAAATTTCCTAATTCGTTCGAAATGGTGGAGGGTATACAAAGTTCGACCCGGCCGAACAACGAAAAGCTACACAAATTCCAAGAATATATGAGGTTTAAATATTAAAGTCAAACTAGAATATACAAATTTTTATATTTTTCATGGGGAGAATTTTATTTTTCTGATCCTGTTACTACCGACTAATTTTCATGAATTTTTAAAGCAAGATGTGGAAATATCAATTTGAATGCGACAGAATTCAATATAGAAAGCCGGGCACGGAAATGCACGCTTTGTAATCAAAATCAAGAGAAAGAATGTAAAGTTCTCAGATAATTCAGAATTCTAATTTTTCAGTCTGCTATCTTACTGAGGAATGTTAAACATCATTTTGGATGGTTGTGAGGCAAATTTTTCTATTAAGTTCGTTCATTACTTCATTTTTTTTCATTTATCAACATTTCCATTTTACATACGCCTCATAAGTTTTGTGATCATAGACCTCATTTTTTTAATTCTTTAAATTACATTGTTATTATATTATATTTTATAACAAATGTTTAAATATTATGAGTGATTTTTTACCGTAAATGTTATTTTATATATGTTTCCACAACAAACAAACAAAGGACATTGATTAAATTATATTTTTCCGATAAAGCTAGGTACACTGTGATCGAAAAAGTACATATGGACTTTACTCATGTTTTTCACAACTGAAATGGCGGCCATGTTTTACACGATATATGTAACTTCTACATATGGACATTTTGTCACACTCAGAACTGGATATTTTGTTTTGGTAGATTTCACCTATGTTGTTGTGACGCGAAAAATCTTCTGTATATAATATAGAATGCATAAAATAGAAATTGGGCCATGTAGATCCACGTCTTCGTATAGCCCCCATGTAACGGTACCCCAAGATATTCGGTGTTTTGATGATTTTAGCGACATTATTGACCGGAATTGTTTCAATTTTGGTATTTGAAGTTTGTAATAGATACTACAGCATAAATGTGGGGCTTTTAAAATAGAAAATTATTAATATATATATATATATATATATATATATATATATATATATATATATATATATATATATATATATATATATATATATATATATATGGCGTTTGACTTTGTTGCAGTTTTTCATCTCACCCTGTATGTACGACGTACGAATTTAGAAATTGTCAAAAAATAAAATCCGTTAAAAATTCTGTTAAAATCATTAAAATTGCGAATATAGCCATTGTATTGGGGTCTATACGACCCCAACCTACATAGTCATTGTTTGTCATTAGCCATTACCATATTCAAATTTGAAACTTGAAATAAACAGTGAATGATGTAGCAAAAATCATCATAATCATTCTGCCATAGGCTGTAGCATTCATTACGAACTTCAAATACGCGTCTCAAACAATTTCGGTGGGTATTGCACCTAAACTCGACAAAATACAGAGTATAGGGATGTACTGGTATGTGGGGCTTACACGAAACCTGGACCTGCATACACAATTTTCTGTCACAGACTGTAGTTCCCATTACGAACTCTAAATACGTAATTTGAAACAATTCCGGTAAATAATGGCGCTAAAATCATCAAAATACCGAATATAGGGAGATACCGTTATATGGGGGCTACACGACGAAGTGGACCTGCAAAGACAATTTTCTGTATTAGGGTGTAGCATCTATTTCGAACTTTAAATACCACATTTGAAACAATTCCGGTAAATAATGTCGCTAAAATCATCAAAATACCGAATATCGGGTGGTACAGTTATACGGGGGCTATATGAAAACGTGGACCTACATGGCCCATTAACGAACTTAGCCTGCCTACTGAAAAAATAAATATGTGTGCAAAAATTTTAGCCATTTATCTCAATTCATTCGAAAGATAGCGTGATTACAACAGACAGACAGACGGACATGGCTAAATCGTCCTAGAATTTCACGCTGATCAAGAATATATATACTTTGTTGGGTCTGACATGAGTATTTCGAGTAGTTACAAACTGAATGACAAAGTTAATATACCCTCCATTGTATGGTGGAGGGTATAAAAAGTTAAAAAGCAGTAAGTTAGGTCGGGCCAAACTTTGAATACCCTCCACCATTTGGAACGAATTTGGAAATTTAAAAAAAAAAAAATAAAATCCTTAAAAAATTCTGTTAAATTTTAAAAATACCGAATATTGCCGTTATATTTGGGTCTATACGACGTGGACATACATAGGCATTGTTTGCCATTAGCCATTACCATATTCAAATTCGAAACTTGAAATAAACGGTGAATAATGTATCTAAAATAATCAAAATATCGTATATAAGGTGGTCCCATTACATCGGAGCTGTGCGAAGACCTGGACCAGCATAGACAATTTTCTGTCACAGGCTATAGCATCCATTACTAACGTCAAATACGATATCTCAAACAATTTCGGTGGGTATTGCACCTAAACTCGTCAAAATACCGAATATAGGGAGGTACTGATATATGGGGCCTATACGAAGACCTGGACCTGCATAGACATTTTTCTGTCACAGACTGTAGTTCCCATTACGAACTCTAAATACGTAATTTGAAGCAATTCCGGTGAATAATGGCGCTAAAATCATCAAAATACCGAATTTTGGGAGGTACCGTTATATGGGGGATATACGAAGACCTGGACCTGCATAGACATTTTTCTGTCACAGACTGTAGTTCCCATTATGAACTCTAAATACGTAATTTGAAACAATTCCGGTGAATAGTGTCGCTAAAATCATCAAAATACCGAATTTCGGGAGGTACCGTTATATGGGGGATATACGAAGACCTCGACCTGCATAGACATTTTTCTGTCACAGACTGTAGTTCCCATTACGAACTCTAAATAAGTAATTTGAAACAATTCCGGTGAATAATGGCGCTAAAATCATCAAAATACCGAATTTTGGGAGGTACCGTTATATGGGGGCTATACGCAGACGTGGACCTGCACAGACAATTTTCTGTCATAGGCTGTAGCATCCATTACGAATCTCAAATACCAAATTTGAAACAATTCCGTTGAATAATGTCGCTAATATCATCAAACTACCGAATATAGGGAGGTACCGTTGTATGGAGGCTATACGAAGACATGGACCTGCATAGACAATTTTCTGTCATAGGCTGTAGTATCCATTTCGAACTCCAAAAAAAAGGCCATGGCAGAGGCCGAGTTCATAGTCAAATCCAGGCCACTCCCATTTGTTTCTCTAGAGTCATGTGTAGATGAAGCCCGCCAAACAACCTGTTATTAGGTTCAGCCAAAAGGCACAATCCATAATAACGGAATCCACAGAACTGCGGCTACGATAGCGAAGACTAGAACTAAGTGGACTAATTTTTCCAACTTCAACTAGGGAGAAAATGAAGTCGGCTTTATTTTTATACCCTCCACCATAATATGGAGGGTGTATTAACTTTGTCATTCCGTTTGTAACTCCTCGCAATGTTCATGTCAGACCCAACAAAGTATATATTTTCTTGATCAGCGTAAAATTCTAAGACGATTTAGCCATGTCCGTATGTCTGTCTGTCTGTTGTAATCACGCTATCTTTCGAACGAATTGAGATAGAAGGCTAAAATTGTGCACACATGTTTATTTTTCCAGTAGACAGGTTAAGTTCTAAAATGGGCCATGTAGGTCCACGTTTTCATATAGCCCCCATATAACGGTACCTCCCGATATTCGGTATTTTATGGATTTTAGCGATATTATTAACCGGATTTGTTTCAAATTTGGGATTTGAAATTCGAAAGGGAGACTACAGACTTAGACAGAAAACTGTCTGTGCAGGTCCACGTCTTCGTATAGCCCCCATATAACGGTAACTCCATATATTCGGTATTTTGATGATTTTAGCGACATTATTAGCCGGAATTGTCTAAAATTTGGTATTTGAAGTTCGAAATGGATACTACAGCTTAAGACAATAAACTGTCTGTGCGAAGTATATCCTCCATATAACGGTATCTCCCAAAATTCGGTATTTTGATGATTTTAGCGCCATTATTCACCGGAAATGTTTCAAATTACGTATTTAGAGTTCGTAATGGGAACTACAGTCTGTGACAGAAAATGTCTATGCAGGTCCAGGTCTTCGTGTAAGTCCCCCATACCAGTACATTCCTATATTCGGTATTTTGTCGAGTTTAGGTACAATACCCACCGAAATTGTTTGAGACGCGTATTTGAAGTTCGTAATGAATGCTACAGCCTACGGCAGAATGATTATGATGATTTTTGCTACATTATTCACCGTTTATTTCAAGTTTCGAATATGGCAATGACTTATGATAAACAATGCCCATGTAGATCCACGTCGTATAGACACCAATATAACGACCATATTTGGTATTTTTAAAATGTTAACAAATTTTTTAAGGATTTTATCTCCAAATTAGTTCCAAATTGTGGAGGGTATTCAAAGTTTGGCTCGGCCGAACTTACAGCTTTTTAACTTATTTATCAAAAAAATCGTCCCAGTAGCTTATTTATGAGGAGGGAAAAGTTGACTCCGTTTATCTACTTGATATCATAAATTTTTGTTATATTGAATTTGCATTACATTGTTTCTATACCCTCAACCAATCTATGGAGGGTATTTAATTTTATCACTCCGTTTGTTACTCCTCGAAATATTCATAATAGACCCTACAAAGTATATATAATCTGGATCAGCGTAAATTTCTAAGACGATCTAATGATGTCCGTCTGTCTGTTGTAATCACGCTATCTTTCGAACGATTTGAGATAGAAGGCGAAAATTTTGAATACTTGCATAGTTTACCAGTAGGCAGGTTAAGTTCGTATATGGGCCATGTCAGTCCACATTTTCGTATAGCGGTACTTCCCGATATTTTGTATTTTCATGATTTTATCGACATTATTTACCGGAATTATTCAAATCTCGCATTTGAAGTTCGTAATGGGTATTACAGTCTATGACAAAAGTTTGTGTATGGAAGTCCAAGTCTTCGTATAGCTCTCTTGTAACGGTACCTCCCGATTTTCGGTATTTTGATGATTTCAGCAACATCATTCACCGGAATCCTTCCAAATTTCGTACTGGAAGGTCCTAATAGCCACTACAACCTATGGCAAAAATTTGGTATGCAGGTCGACGTCCTCGTATAGCCCCCATATAACGGTACCTCCCGATATTCGGTATTTTCATGATTTTAGCGGCTTTATTTACCGGAATTATTTCGAATTTCGTACTTAATGTTCGTAATGGGTACTACAGCCTATGACACAAATGTTTATACGCAGGTCCACGTCTTCGTATAGCCCTCATATAACGGTACCTCTCATGGAATTGTTATTTGCTAATACTAATTCTCAATTTGAGTGAATTTAATGTATGTAAACACACAAATAATTCCTTACATATGTACAATTTATACTCTGTTTCAAGTAGAAGTATGGAATCTTCTTTTTGTGTGTGGCTATATGCTAAACAGAAGAAAATAGTGTAGAACCTTAATATTGTAAATTTAATCGGGTTGTACGAACGGCCATTCTGAAAAAATAAAATTTTTAAATGAAGTGGAATATTTGAACAGGATGTGCTCTTAAAAACATTAGTTTGACCTTTTCCGTACAAAAGTGATGATTTGAAGCATTTTCAACGTACCAAATCAGTAGATCTAATTGTTCGAACTCCAGATTGTAACAAAAGTTGTAAAACCAAAGATACTATAGTATTGACCACGTCAACATCCTGAGTTCGAGTGAAGTTGTGTAAAATTGCGATTTGAAATATGACGAAATCCATTTTTGTTTATTTAACTTTTGGAGCGATCTTAATGATTATTTGAGATTAACATATGGTGTCCGCCTTAACAATTCAAAACTTCAGCTGAGGCGGCCTAGGTTTGGTGCGCAATTATCTAGATCAGAGAACTGCTTTGGTCCACTTGCAAAATCATGGTAATCTATATCTATATATTTATTCTATCTATAAAAATCAATTGTTGTTTCTTGGTAATGAAATCAGTTGAGAACGGCTGTGACCGGTTTGAATTGTTTTTTTTTTGTACAAACGTTCGTCATACCCCGTTTACGTCAACTATTTCGAACTATCTAAAATCCTTATATTTGCCAAAATAATGAAGATATTGGTTTGAAAATTATGTCAAAAATATGTCAAAAATATTTAAATGTTTTTTCACATATAAGTAGATTTTTATATGTTTTCTTATACGATGTCATTCGGAGGTTATAATTATTCGCGCTTTTCAACAATTTTTACAAATATAAATAATTTTTCATTCAACATTTTTGATTCCAAAATTGGTTTGACAGTTCATTGTCCCAGCAGTTATGTCGATGCGTCTACCTATATTTTTCTACCATGGTTGTATACATGGTACAATGAATTTAAAATAGGGCAGAACTACCATATGATTTTAGTTTTTTTATTTTTCTGGCTTAAAATGTCAACTTCATTTGTTTATGTGTGTGTATTCTTTTCAATAATAAATAAAATGTTCAAATTCGGGTGTTTCCAAAATGCTTATTGCGACGTATGCATCGACAAAATCTACAGTTTTTGTCGCGAAATAAACCATAAGAAATATATAGAACATGATTTTGAAAAGAAATTTTGACCTTTCAAAACTTGAAAAAAAATGATTATAATGTCGCTAAAATCATCAAAATACCGAATATCGGGAGGTACCGTTATATGGGGGCTATACGAAGACGTGGACGTGCACAGACAATTTTATGTTATAGGCTATAGTATTCATTACGAACTTCGAATACCAAATTTGAAATAAAATCATCAAAATACCGAATATATGGAGTTACCGTTATATGGGGGCTATACGAAGACCTGGACCAGCATAGACAATTTTCTGTCACAGGCTATAGCATCCATTACTAACGTCAAATATGATATCTCAAACAATTTCGGTGGGTATTGTACCTAAACTCGTCAAAATACCGAATATAGGGAGGTACTGATATACGGGGCCTATACGAAGACCTGGACCTGCATAGACATTTTTCTGTCACAGACTGTAGTTCCCATTACGAACTCTAAATACGTAATTTGAAGCAATTCCGGTGAATAATGGCGCTAAAATCATCAAAATACCGAATTTTGGGAGGTACCGTTATATGGGGGATATACGAAGACCTGGACCTGCATAGACATTTTTCTGTCACAGACTGTAGTTCCCATTATGAACTCTAAATACGTAATTTGAAACAATTCCGGTGAATAATGGCGCTAAAATCATCAAAATACCGAATTTTGGGAGGTACCGTTATATGGGGGCTATACGCAGACGTGGACCTGCACAGACAATTTTCTGTCATAGGCTGTAGCATCCATTACGAATCTCAAATACCAAATTTGAAACAATTCCGTTGAATAATGTCGCTAATATCATCAAACTACCGAATATAGGGAGGTACCGTTGTATGGAGGCTATACGAAGACATGGACCTGCATAGACAATTTTCTGTCATAGGCTGTAGTATCCATTTCGAACTCCAAAAAAAAGGCCATGGCAGAGGCCGAGTTCATAGTCAAATCCAGGCCACTCCCATTTGTTTCTCTAGAGTCATGTGTAGATGAAGCCCGCCAAACAACCTGTTATTAGGTTCAGCCAAAAGGCACAATCCATAATAACGGAATCCACAGAACTGCCGCTACGATAGCGAAGACTAGAACTAAGTGGACTAATTTTTCCAACTTCAACTAGGGAGAAAATGAAGTCGGCATTATTTTTATACCCTCCACCATAATATGGAGGGTGTATTAACTTTGTCATTCCGTTTGTAACTCCTCGCAATGTTCATGTCAGACCCAACAAAGTATATATTTTCTTGATCAGCGTAAAATTCTAAGACGATTTAGCCATGTCCGTATGTCTGTCTGTCTGTTGTAATCACGCTATCTTTCGAACGAATTGAGATAGAAGGCTAAAATTGTGCACACATGTTTATTTTTCCAGTAGGCAGGTTAAGTTCTAAAATGGGCCATGTAGGTCCACGTTTTCATATAGCCCCCATATAACGGTACCTCCCGATATTCGGTATTTTATGGATTTTAGCGATATTATTAACCGGATTTGTTTCAAATTTGGGATTTGAAATTCGAAAGGGAGACTACAGACTTAGACAGAAAACTGTCTGTGCAGGTCCACGTCTTCGTATAGCCCCCATATAACGGTAACTCCATATATTCGGTATTTTGATGATTTTAGCGACATTATTAGCCGGAATTGTCTAAAATTTGGTATTTGAAGTTCGAAATGGATACTACAGCTTAAGACAAAAAACTGTCTGTGCAGGTTCACGTCTTCGTATATCCTCCATATAACGGTATCTCCCAAAATTCGGTATTTTGATGATTTTAGCGCCATTATTCACCGGAAATGTTTCAAATTACGTATTTAGAGTTCGTAATGGGAACTACAGTCTGTGACAGAAAATGTCTATGCAGGTCCAGGTCTTCGTGTAAGTCCCCCATACCAGTACATTCCTATATTCGGTATTTTGTCGAGTTTAGGTACAATACCCACCGAAATTGTTTGAGACGCGTATTTGAAGTTCGTAATGAATGCTACAGCCTACGGCAGAAAGATTATGATGATTTTTGCTACATTATTCACCGTTTATTTCAAGTTTCGAATATGGCAATGACTTATGATAAACAATGCCCATGTAGATCCACGTCGTATAGACACCAATATAACGACCATATTTGGTATTTTTAAAATGTTAACAAATTTTTTAAGGATTTTATCTCCAAATTAGTTCCAAATTGTGGAGGGTATTCAAAGTTTGGCTCGGCCGAACTTACAGCTTTTTAACTTATTTATCAAAAAAATCGTCCCAGTAGCTTATTTATGAGGAGGGAAAAGTTGACTCCGTTTATCTACTTGATATCATAAATTTTTGTTATATTGAATTTGCATTACATTGTTTCTATACCCTCAACCAATCTATGGAGGGTATTTAATTTTATCACTCCGTTTGTTACTCCTCGAAATATTCATAATAGACCCTACAAAGTATATATAATCTGGATCAGCGTAAATTTCTAAGACGATCTAATGATGTCCGTCTGTCTGTTGTAATCACGCTATCTTTCGAACGATTTGAGATAGAAGGCGAAAATTTTGAATACTTGCATAGTTTACCAGTAGGCAGGTTAAGTTCGTATATGGGCCATGTCAGTCCACATTTTCGTATAGTGGTACTTCCCGATATTTTGTATTTTCATGATTTTATCGACATTATTTACCGGAATTATTCAAATCTCGCATTTGAAGTTCGTAATGGGTATTACAGTCTATGACAAAAGTTTGTGTATGGAAGTCAAAGTCTTCGTATAGCTCTCTTGTAACGGTACCTCCCGATTTTCGGTATTTTGATGATTTCAGCAACATCATTCACCGGAATCCTTCCAAATTTCGTACTGGAAGGTCCTAATAGCCACTACAACCTATGGCAAAAATTTGGTATGCAGGTCGACGTCCTCGTATAGCCCCCATATAACGGTACCTCCCGATATTCGGTATTTTCATGATTTTAGCGGCTTTATTTACCGGAATTATTTCGAATTTCGTACTTAATGTTCGTAATGGGTACTACAGCCTATGACACAAATGTTTATACGCAGGTCCACGTCTTCGTATAGCCCTCATATAACGGTACCTCTCATGGAATTGTTATTTGCTAATACTAATTCTCAATTTGAGTGAATTTAATGTATGTAAACACACAAATAATTCCTTACATATGTACAATTTATACTCTGTTTCAAGTAGAAGTATGGAATCTTCTTTTTGTGTGTGGCTATATGCTAAACAGAAGAAAATAGTGTAGAACCTTAATATTGTAAATTTAATCGGGTTGTACGAACGGCCATTCTGAAAAAATAAAATTTTTAAATGAAGTGGAATATTTGAACAGGATGTGCTCTTAAAAACATTAGTTTGACCTTTTCCGTACAAAAGTGATGATTTGAAGCATTTTCAACGTACCAAATCAGTAGATCTAATTGTTCGAACTCCAGATTGTAACAAAAGTTGTAAAACCAAAGATACTATAGTATTGACCACGTCAACATCCTGAGTTCGAGTGAAGTTGTGTAAAATTGCGATTTGAAATATGACGAAATCCATTTTTGTTTATTTAACTTTTGGAGCGATCTTAATGATTATTTGAGATTAACATATGGTGTCCGCCTTAACAATTCAAAACTTCAGCTGAGGCGGCCTAGGTTTGGTGCGCAATTATCTAGATCAGAGAACTGCTTTGGTCCACTTGCAAAATCATGGTAATCTATATCTATATATTTATTCTATCTATAAAAATCAATTGTTGTTTCTTGGTAATGAAATCAGTTGAGAACGGCTGTGACCGGTTTGAATTGTTTTTTTTTTTTTTTTTTGTACAAACGTTCGTCATACCCCGTTTACGTCAACTATTTCGAACTATCTAAAATCCTTATATTTGCCAAAATAATGAAGATATTGGTTTGAAAATTATGTCAAAAATATTTAAATGTTTTTTCACATATAAGTAGATTTTTATATGTTTTCTTATACGATGTCATTCGGAGGTTATAATTATTCGCGCTTTTCAACAATTTTTACAAATATAAATAATTTTTCATTCAACATTTTTGATTCCAAAATTGGTTTGACAGTTCATTGTCCCAGCAGTTATGTCGATGCGTCTACCTATATTTTTCTACCATGGTTGTATACATGGTACAATGAATTTAAAATAGGGCAGAACTACCATATGATTTTAGTTTTTTTATTTTTCTGGCTTAAAATGTCAACTTCATTTGTTTATGTGTGTGTATTCTTTTCAATAATAAATAAAATGTTCAAATTCGGGTGTTTCCAAAATGCTTATTGCGACGTATGCATCGACAAAATCTACAGTTTTTGTCGCGAAATAAACCATAAGAAATATATAGAACATGATTTTGAAAAGAAATTTTGACCTTTCAAAACTTGAAAAAAAAATGATTATAATGTCGCTAAAATCATCAAAATACCGAATATCGGGAGGTACCGTTATATGGGGGCTATACGAAGACGTGGACGTGCACAGACAATTTTATGTTATAGGCTATAGTATTCATTACGAACTTCGAATACCAAATTTGAAATAAAATCATCAAAATACCGAATATATGGAGTTACCGTTATATGGGGGCTATACGAAGACCTGGACCAGCATAGACAATTTTCTGTCACAGGCTATAGCATCCATTACTAACGTCAAATATGATATCTCAAACAATTTCGGTGGGTATTGTACCTAAACTCGTCAAAATACCGAATATAGGGAGGTACTGATATACGGGGCCTATACGAAGACCTGGACCTGCATAGACATTTTTCTGTCACAGACTGTAGTTCCCATTACGAACTCTAAATACGTAATTTGAAGCAATTCCGGTGAATAATGGCGCTAAAATCATCAAAATACCGAATTTTGGGAGGTACCGTTATATGGGGGATATACGAAGACCTGGACCTGCATAGACATTTTTCTGTCACAGACTGTAGTTCCCATTATGAACTCTAAATACGTAATTTGAAACAATTCCGGTGAATAATGGTTCTAAAATCATCAAAATACCGAATTTTGGGAGGTACCGTTATATGGGGGCTATACGCAGACGTGGACCTGCACAGACAATTTTCTGTCATAGGCTGTAGCATCCATTACGAATCTCAAATACCAAATTTGAAACAATTCCGTTGAATAATGTCGCTAATATCATCAAACTACCGAATATAGGGAGGTACCGTTGTATGGAGGCTAAACGGCTAAACTCGTCAAAATACCGAATATAGGGAGGTACTGATATACGGGGCCTATACGAAGACCTGGACCTGCATAGACATTTTTCTGTCACAGACTGTAGTTCCCATTACGAACTCTAAATACGTAATTTGAAGCAATTCCGGTGAATAATGGCGCTAAAATCATCAAAATACCGAATTTTGGGAGGTACCGTTATATGGGGGATTTACGAAGACCTGGACCTGCATAGACATTTTTCTGTCACAGACTGTAGTTCCCATTATGAACTCTAAATACGTAATTTGAAACAATTCCGGTGAATAATGGCGCTAAAATCATCAAAATACCGAATTTTGGGAGGTACCGTTATATGGGGGCTATACGCAGACGTGGACCTGCACAGACAATTTTCTGTCATAGGCTGTAGCATCCATTACGAATCTCAAATACCAAATTTGAAACAATTCCGTTGAATAATGTCGCTAATATCATCAAACTACCGAATATAGGGAGGTACCGTTGTATGGAGGCTATACGAAGACATGGACCTGCATAGACAATTTTCTGTCATAGGCTGTAGTATCCATTTCGAACTCCAAAAAAAAGGCCATGGCAGAGGCCGAGTTCATAGTCAAATCCAGGCCACTCCCATTTGTTTCTCTAGAGTCATGTGTAGATGAAGCCCGCCAAACAACCTGTTATTAGGTTCAGCCAAAAGGCACAATCCATAATAACGGAATCCACAGAACTGCCGCTACGATAGCGAAGACTAGAACTAAGTGGACTAATTTTTCCAACTTCAACTAGGGAGAAAATGAAGTCGGCATTATTTTTATACCCTCCACCATAATATGGAGGGTGTATTAACTTTGTCATTCCGTTTGTAACTCCTCGCAATGTTCATGTCAGACCCAACAAAGTATATATTTTCTTGATCAGCGTAAAATTCTAAGACGATTTAGCCATGTCCGTATGTCTGTCTGTCTGTTGTAATCACGCTATCTTTCGAACGAATTGAGATAGAAGGCTAAAATTGTGCACACATGTTTATTTTTCCAGTAGGCAGGTTAAGTTCTAAAATGGGCCATGTAGGTCCACGTTTTCATATAGCCCCCATATAACGGTACCTCCCGATATTCGGTATTTTATGGATTTTAGCGATATTATTAACCGGATTTGTTTCAAATTTGGGATTTGAAATTCGAAAGGGAGACTACAGACTTAGACAGAAAACTGTCTGTGCAGGTCCACGTCTTCGTATAGCCCCCATATAACGGTAACTCCATATATTCGGTATTTTGATGATTTTAGCGACATTATTAGCCGGAATTGTCTAAAATTTGGTATTTGAAGTTCGAAATGGATACTACAGCTTAAGACAAAAAACTGTCTGTGCAGGTTCACGTCTTCGTATATCCTCCATATAACGGTATCTCCCAAAATTCGGTATTTTGATGATTTTAGCGCCATTATTCACCGGAAATGTTTCAAATTACGTATTTAGAGTTCGTAATGGGAACTACAGTCTGTGACAGAAAATGTCTATGCAGGTCCAGGTCTTCGTGTAAGTCCCCCATACCAGTACATTCCTATATTCGGTATTTTGTCGAGTTTAGGTACAATACCCACCGAAATTGTTTGAGACGCGTATTTGAAGTTCGTAATGAATGCTACAGCCTACGGCAGAATGATTATGATGATTTTTGCTACATTATTCACCGTTTATTTCAAGTTTCGAATATGGCAATGACTTATGATAAACAATGCCCATGTAGATCCACGTCGTATAGACACCAATATAACGACCATATTTGGTATTTTTAAAATGTTAACAAATTTTTTAAGGATTTTATCTCCAAATTAGTTCCAAATTGTGGAGGGTATTCAAAGTTTGGCTCGGCCGAACTTACAGCTTTTTAACTTATTTATCAAAAAAATCGTCCCAGTAGCTTATTTATGAGGAGGGAAAAGTTGACTCCGTTTATCTACTTGATATCATAAATTTTTGTTATATTGAATTTGCATTACATTGTTTCTATACCCTCAACCAATCTATGGAGGGTATTTAATTTTATCACTCCGTTTGTTACTCCTCGAAATATTCATAATAGACCCTACAAAGTATATATAATCTGGATCAGCGTAAATTTCTAAGACGATCTAATGATGTCCGTCTGTCTGTTGTAATCACGCTATCTTTCGAACGATTTGAGATAGAAGGCGAAAATTTTGAATACTTGCATAGTTTACCAGTAGGCAGGTTAAGTTCGTATATGGGCCATGTCAGTCCACATTTTCGTATAGCGGTACTTCCCGATATTTTGTATTTTCATGATTTTATCGACATTATTTACCGGAATTATTCAAATCTCGCATTTGAAGTTCGTAATGGGTATTACAGTCTATGACAAAAGTTTGTGTATGGAAGTCCAAGTCTTCGTATAGCTCTCTTGTAACGGTACCTCCCGATTTTCGGTATTTTGATGATTTCAGCAACATCATTCACCGGAATCCTTCCAAATTTCGTACTGGAAGGTCCTAATAGCCACTACAACCTATGGCAAAAATTTGGTATGCAGGTCGACGTCCTCGTATAGCCCCCATATAACGGTACCTCCCGATATTCGGTATTTTCATGATTTTAGCGGCTTTATTTACCGGAATTATTTCGAATTTCGTACTTAATGTTCGTAATGGGTACTACAGCCTATGACACAAATGTTTATACGCAGGTCCACGTCTTCGTATAGCCCTCATATAACGGTACCTCTCATGGAATTGTTATTTGCTAATACTAATTCTCAATTTGAGTGAATTTAATGTATGTAAACACACAAATAATTCCTTACATATGTACAATTTATACTCTGTTTCAAGTAGAAGTATGGAATCTTCTTTTTGTGTGTGGCTATATGCTAAACAGAAGAAAATAGTGTAGAACCTTAATATTGTAAATTTAATCGGGTTGTACGAACGGCCATTCTGAAAAAATAAAATTTTTAAATGAAGTGGAATATTTGAACAGGATGTGCTCTTAAAAACATTAGTTTGACCTTTTCCGTACAAAAGTGATGATTTGAAGCATTTTCAACGTACCAAATCAGTAGATCTAATTGTTCGAATTCCAGATTGTAACAAAAGTTGTAAAACCAAAGATACTATAGTATTGACCACGTCAACATCCTGAGTTCGAGTGAAGTTGTGTAAAATTGCGATTTGAAATATGACGAAATCCATTTTTGTTTATTTAACTTTTGGAGCGATCTTAATGATTATTTGAGATTAACATATGGTGTCCGCCTTAACAATTCAAAACTTCAGCTGAGGCGGCCTAGGTTTGGTGCGCAATTATCTAGATCAGAGAACTGCTTTGGTCCACTTGCAAAATCATGGTAATCTATATCTATATATTTATTCTATCTATAAAAATCAATTGTTGTTTCTTGGTAATGAAATCAGTTGAGAACGGCTGTGACCGGTTTGAATTGTTTTTTTTTTGTACAAACGTTCGTCATACCCCGTTTACGTCAACTATTTCGAACTATCTAAAATCCTTATATTTGCCAAAATAATGAAGATATTGGTTTGAAAATTATGTCAAAAATATGTCAAAAATATTTAAATGTTTTTTCACATATAAGTAGATTTTTATATGTTTTCTTATACGATGTCATTCGGAGGTTATAATTATTCGCGCTTTTCAACAATTTTTACAAATATAAATAATTTTTCATTCAACATTTTTGATTCCAAAATTGGTTTGACAGTTCATTGTCCCAGCAGTTATGTCGATGCGTCTACCTATATTTTTCTACCATGGTTGTATACATGGTACAATGAATTTAAAATAGGGCAGAACTACCATATGATTTTAGTTTTTTTATTTTTCTGGCTTAAAATGTCAACTTCATTTGTTTATGTGTGTGTATTCTTTTCAATAATAAATAAAATGTTCAAATTCGGGTGTTTCCAAAATGCTTATTGCGACGTATGCATCGACAAAATCTACAGTTTTTGTCGCGAAATAAACCATAAGAAATATATAGAACATGATTTTGAAAAGAAATTTTGACCTTTCAAAACTTGAAAAAAATGATTATAATGTCGCTAAAATCATCAAAATACCGAATATCGGGAGGTACCGTTATATGGGGGCTATACGAAGACGTGGACGTGCACAGACAATTTTATGTTATAGGCTATAGTATTCATTACGAACTTCGAATACCAAATTTGAAATAAAATCATCAAAATACCGAATATATGGAGTTACCGTTATATGGGGGCTATACGAAGACCTGGACCAGCATAGACAATTTTCTGTCACAGGCTATAGCATCCATTACTAACGTCAAATATGATATCTCAAACAATTTCGGTGGGTATTGTACCTAAACTCGTCAAAATACCGAATATAGGGAGGTACTGATATACGGGGCCTATACGAAGACCTGGACCTGCATAGACATTTTTCTGTCACAGACTGTAGTTCCCATTACGAACTCTAAATACGTAATTTGAAGCAATTCCGGTGAATAATGTGTAACGTATCAATTGCACTACTGGAGCTGTTCTAAACAAAATATTTAAAACTCAAATGAATTAGGACGATCGGAGCCATTTATGGGGCTAGCAAACAGTCGTTGGGGGGTTCGTGTCCTATTCACAGAGAATCGCTATAATGATACGACACAATAAAATTTATTGTAGACTCCTAATTTTCTTAAATATGCGCTAATAAACTAAAGCCCCCTAGGCAAACAAATGTATCCTTTCGACGAAGACTAAATCAGGTTCTCAGGATGTTATTCGAAACCTGTGCCTCAAAACCCTCCCTACCTATGGTTCTAGTGGCGTAATATTCTATAGAACCCCAAAATTAATAGCTTGTCAATGCTTTACTTATTCATCTGACCATCGCCTCGAAGGGAAACACCCATGACAAAATCTACTCACTGATCATTTTTATATCGATTTTTATTCATGAGAATTCATAATAATTTCAATTATAAAACTTTCTTAAACGTAGGTATAATGATCTCAATTTTGGTCGATTAGACCCGAATTCTAAGATTTAAATGGCAATTACTATTTTTTATATATATAAATGGAGTAATAGAGATATATCGCAAAACGTAATTAAGAGACTTATATTAGAATTATATACTGTAATTTATTGAGCTCCAAAAAAGTTAATATATACCATAAGAATTGGATAGGATTAGAGAAATATCAAAGTTTAATATTTTTTTAAGTTCATATTTTTAAAAAATTCGATTAAAACAAATCGTATACATCAATTATTATTTCCAATTGTAAAGGCTAAATTCTTTTGGAACAAAATACTATTTTTGGAACACTTGGTTTATTTTATAAAGAATGCATTCTTTTAGAAGATTGCATTTGTAAAATTTATATTTTTCTAATTCCCAAATCATTAATAAACGAGAACATAACAATGACAGTTATTGAATTCCATAAACAACAAGATTAACAATTTTGGGTTTTAGAATAGCTAATTGTTCATTATCACAATTCTTAACTTTTTCACTCTCACAAGGCAAAATCAATAATCAAAAAAATGTCACTCACCATTTATCAGGTTTGTCCATCGATGCATGAAGAGGGCCCTTTTCTGCTTGATGTGTGATGAAATAATTGTAAATATTATCATGGTTTTGCCTTGGTTGAAAAAAGAGTAAAAAATGCCTTTTTAACTCGTTTTCTAAGCTAATGCAATTTTTTTAGCGTAATAATGAATTTAGATTTTTTTTAAGTTATTGTTTCAAAAATCATGAGAATAATGATTGCTTTGAATGATGAAATGACAATGATGGAAAGAAGGTGATACTATTGTGATTTTTGACTGGCGACATTCGATTGATATGCTGATATCTAATCCATTCTTGTTGCTATGCCAAAATGTGTTGCGTGGGCGATGTTAGTAGGGCAAACTGATCTTGATATTTTATTGCCTTGCTTGACCGCTGCTTGTGTTTGGGGATCGACTGGCTGACCGTAACGTTGTTGTTGTTTTATGACTGCCAGAATTTTTTTCTTTTGGGATCCAAGCCTTGGTGTTGTTTTTGTTTTAGGTATTGCGATCGAAATGTGTTGAATTGTGGATTGAGCGATTGACCAATGTTATTGTAATGTTATGATTACGTCGTAGCAGGTCAATTTGCAATGTGTACAGAGTGATCGCTTCGTCGACACAGGGTGTGGTGTTGGCATTACTGATGTTGGATAAAAGAATTACTTGCAGAAATCTGCAAATCGGTAATCCGTTTCGTGGCAAGCCAATTGCATCATCATAATGATGGGATTATCGAATATGATTATGTACCGATTGCGTCGCTTACTATCACCAGATAAACCTCAAATTTAATACAGGATTTCGAGATCTTGGAACTAGGCAAGAACAGCGTTCCCGCTTGTTCCAATCCCTTAGAGATTCCAAAGCACGGATTTTGGCAAACGATATGATTCCCTATTTAAGAAGAACCACTTATAACAATTCCAATAAGTCTTTTTTTTACAAATAACTTACGCAAATCTCCAAAAATATTGTGTGGGTTTATCAAAAAATGGAATAATGATGATTAATTGTGCAGCAATTTTATGTATTTCATGGAGATTATATAGACTATTGTAACTTTAGTTTTTCACTTTTGATTAGAGAATTATAGTAAATTTTAGTGTTAACTCTTTGAAGGTTTTATTGAAAAGGAAGTTTTATTCTCTTACATGCGGAATGAAATGTCTGTGTTAAGTTGGCTGAGAAGAGTTAATGATCATTATCATAAAGTGCAACAATGTATATGCTTTTAGGTAATCATTTGAGTCAGCTGCTTTACAATGTTGGAGATGGTAATGCCAATCAATAATTACGTTACTATTAATAACTATTCAAATTATTTTACATATTTCAATGTAGTATTTTGAAAAAGTAAGAACGCACAATAAAAATTAAAATTTTTATAAGCTAAGGTGGTAGAAACGCTAAAATAGTTTTTAATTATTTTTGGAGAAACATGTAGGTTTCTTGTTTTAACGACCATTACAAAACCGGATAATTCTTTACCTATGGTAAGAAGAATTATCAGGAAAAAGGGAGTGGAATATGTTCAGGGACGAATGTCCTTAGAATGATAAGTACCGTCAAGTTTTCCTTGTAAGTCTTCTAAAACGTAATAATTATTACCAACTTTTTCACGAACTCTGGCCTTTATGAACATGGGTGAAAGTTTTGCATTAAACTTTTTTTCTGCCGAACTCTGTGCGAAGTTCCGCCGGAACACTTCTTGGCCAATTTGGAAAGATTGTGGTTTACACCGCAAGTTATATTGCTTTGAAGTCCTGTTATGGGCATCTTGGATGAATTTTCTCATGTCAATATGTTGCAAATGTAAGGTATCATCTTTTCCTAAAGAAAAGCGTGGTTCATCTAATAGTTGCAAATTTCTAAGTAACTGGTATGACGAACCATGGGTTATCATATCTATTCCATATAAAGAGTGATAAGGAGAAGTTCGAATGGTTTCGTGATACGCGTTTCGCAAAGCGCAGCTTATGGCGCTAATTGTTTCATCCCATTTTTGGTGGTCTTTTTTAATGTAAGCCCTTATGCCAGCTATAATGGAACGATTTACCCTTTCGGAGGCATTGCTTTGTGGCGAATATAGAGCAGTATATATATGTTTAACTCCATACGAGGTTAGGAACGCATTAAAATCGTTTGCACGGAACTGTGTTCCGTTGTCACTCACGACACATTCAGGAACCCCGTACATGTGGAATATTTGACTTTCCATGAATTCAATGACTGTTTTGGACTTAAATGCTCTCATTTTACACAGCCAATGAAATTTGCTGAAGTGATCGAGCACTATGAACATACCCACATAACCCGATTTACTTCTAGGATAGGGACCCAGAAAATCTATGTAGAGTCGTTGAAAAGGTCTGCATGAAATTATTGGATTACCCATAGGTGGTTTCATGATAAAATTAGGTGCCTTTGTTGCTTTGCACGTTTCGCATTTTTTTACATATTCACGTACGTCTTTTACAAGACCGGGCCAGAAAAAGTTTCTACGAAGTAAATGGATTGTTTTTGTCATACCTCCATGGGCACAAAGTGGTGAATCATGGGCTCTGGAAAGAACTTCTTGACGCAAATTAAAAGGTATCCAAAGCTTCCAGCATCTATCATCTTGTTCATCATTTCCTGAATAATGTCCGGTTCTTATATAAATGTAATTATCAACCAATTTTATGTCGGGGTATTTTGACTGATTGCAGAGGATTTTGTTTTTTAATTCCTGATAGTCCGGATCATAAAAATGAGGAGAGTTGAGATCTATTTCCTGTTCGGATACATTCAAAGATGCAAGGTCATGTTCGGGTATACGTGATAAAGCGTCCGGTACAATATTGTCCTTCCCCTTTCTATGGCTAATGGAGAAGCTGTAAGATTGGAGTTTAAATACCCATCTAGCTAATCTACCACTTAGGTCAGGCTGCTTAAGTAGCCAGAGCAGACTAGAATGGTCTGTTATGACCTCAAACTCCTGCATTTCAATATAGCAACGAAATTTGTGTATGGCTTCGATAGCAGCAAGACATTCGCGCTCTGTGACGCTGTAATTGCGTTGAGCAGTATTGAGCTTGCGGCTCATATAGGCTATTGGCCTCTCGTTGCCTTCATCATCCAATTGGACGAGAACAGCGCCAATGCCATAATTACTTGCGTCACAGTGCACAAAAAATTTCCTATTAAAATCAGGATTAGCGAGAATGGGTGCGGTTGTTAACAACATTTTAACCTTGTCAAATGCTTCCTGTGCTTGTGATGTCCATCGGAATTTGCTCTTATTAGAAACAAGGTCTGAGATCGGGGCTACTATGGTAGAAAAGTTCTCAACAAAGCGACGATACCATCCTGCCAGTCCTAAAAATCCTCTCACTTGTTTTAAATTTTTCGGGACAGGCCAGTTAAGAATGGCTGTCACCTTATCTGGGTCCGTGGATATGCCTCCATTCCCGATGACGTATCCTAGATACTTTACCTGTACAACACAAAATTTACTTTTGGCAACATTTATGGTCAAGTTGGCCTTTCGGAATTGTGCTGCAATTCGCATTAAAACTTCAAGGTGATTAGAGAAATTTTCGGAAACTATTATTAGGTCGTCTAAGTAACCAAATACACTGTGTTTTAAATCAGGTGGAATCAGTTGGTCCATTAATCTAGACATCGTTTGGGGAGCCGAACACAGACCAAAGGGCATCACCACAAACTGATACAAAGGACGTCCGGGGATAGTGAATGCGGTATAGGCTTTAGATTCCTCTTCTAAGGCAATCTGCCAATACGCATCTTTGAGGTCTATTTTTGAGATCAATTGGGCTTTAGGTAATCTAGCAAATATACCATCTATGTTGGGGAGGGGGTATGCGTCCTTTTGGGTCACTGAATTTAGCTTCCTCGCGTCCAAGCATAGGCGTACTTTTCCGGGTTTTAGAACCAATCTCATGGGCGAGCTCCATGGAGAACTAGATTCTTCAATTACGCCAAGATCTAACATCCTATCGATTTCTTTGTAAATGATTTTCTCCACCGCAGGAGATACGGGGTAAAATCTTTGCTTTATGGGACTTGCATTTCCTATATTTATACGGTGTTTAATCAAATTCGTTCTACCAAGACCTTGTTTCTCGAAATTTGGAAACATTGAGATAACAACGTCGAGTTGTGAACGTTGATCTGAGGATAATGGTACAAAAGGTTCAGTGCATTCAGAGTTAAGATCCTCGGTTCTGTCAAACTCAGGTTTATGAATAAGGGATGATTCGTCTATTGGTAAAGGGTTTTCAAAAATATCAACGGAACTAATGATATTGGGCACCAGATTAAAGGACTTCCAGAAGTCAATCCCAAGTATTAGCCGAGAGGATATTGTAGGAATAATAAACAATTTGATGGGCTTGGTCTGACCTTTAAATGAGATATCGACTTCTACCCAACCTTTGACTTCTTGAGTTTTGCCATCTGCCGTTCGAACAACCGACTTACAACGGACAAAATTGGGATAACGATGGAAAGGGTAGTTGGCTAATTCGGAACCTACGCAACTTATATTAGCCCCGGTATCTAAGAGACCATATTCGTTGAGGTCCAGAAATGAAACTTGAGCATAAAAGCGTTTGTCTGATGAATTTGATATTATGGCCGAAATTAATATTTTTCTGGCTATTTTCTTCAAACGGAAATATTTTCTAAGCCGCAACGTAGAACGTCTAGGTTTCTGTATAGAGGCTACACATTTACCAGATTCGTTAAATATGGCATTTCTTCTTTCCATATAGAGTTCATAACGTTTATGATATGGTAGTCTTGGAAATATGAGACGTAAATTATTTTGGGTATATTTGGTGGAGCAATGTGATGTGGTCGGAATATCGAATGAGAGTTTATGATCGGAGTTATCATTATTTAGTAAAAAATTAGTTTTATTATATTCTGTTAATGTTGTGCCAATTTTCGGTTTAACATTAGTAGATGTGGGCTTCTGGTTGGAACTAACATCAGCTAAGGATTTTTCTTTAGAAGGTTTCCATGACGAAAATTTTTCTGAGTTTTTGACTTTGCCTCTGTGCAGGTTATACAATTGGGCTTGTAGGTATCCTTGGCCCCACAGCCGTAACAAAATACCTTACGTTCGTTCAAACAATTTTCCCAAAAATGGTCTTTTTCGTCGCAATTCCAACAACGGGATTCTTGATGAAAACCTTGGATTGCATTTATTGATTCCGAAGAATCTTCAAAAGATTGTAATGTATAGTCAGAAATTTCAGAGATTTGTTTTTTCATTGGGTAGGCACTTACATGCCTATTGGACAACTGCTTCTTTACGTAATCATCACTTAGAAAGTTCTCTCTCATGTGCACTAATTTACGGAGATGGGCTAGAGAATTTATTGGAATGTAAAGAATTTCTTGTCGGATTTCAGGACGTAGATTACGTGTAAGAATTTCAATAAGTTCCATTTCCGACATCTGTGTTGGCAATCGATCATGAATAGCAGTTACCGCATCAAAGAACGAATCAAAGGTTTCTCCAATTCTTTGTTTTCGATTTCTAATTTCTTCACGAATGTCAAAAGAAGTTTTGAAGTCACGGTACTGAAATTTAATGGAGTCGCAAAAGTCCTCCCATATAATAGGATTGGCATTTTTTCGGTACCGCCAGTACCATTCACGCGCTTTGCCGGACAATAGAATATTTAAATTTTTACATATTAGTGAAAAATCACCATTGAATGTGTCTTCGGTCAACGTCGTGACTCGGTATAAAAACTCATCAACTGTTAACCCAGTTGGAGACCCATCAAATTTAAGGTGCCAATTTTGTATAATTGTTGTAATTTTGTCTGGCTGTAGTGGTACATTTGAAACTGAAAACTGATTTGGCGAATTTGATTGGACCTGTGGTAGTGGAAGTACAGTTGAACTTCGTACATTGGTATTACGATCATTATTGGAAGATCCATAAGTATGGACTGGATTTGGAATATTAGGATCAGATACAGGAGGATTGGTTGGTAAAATGTTAAGTCGGGTTAAAAGACTACATAAGCTCGTTTCGACCATTTTTTGGATTTCTCCATAGTCTATCGAACTCTGAACAGTTTGTTGTGCTAAAGGACGGTTACTTTCTTGCACAGGTTCTATATTTCGGGTTTGGTGAGTAGGGGTCATACCTACAGCTCCTTGTGATTCTGCACTAAAATCGAGCAAATTACTTGGTTCGTGAAATAGATTCTTCTTAGCATATCGGGTATTGTAATGTTTCGACAGCGCACCACGACCTTTTCCTCTTTGAACTGGTTTGGGCTGTGGTCTAGGACCAAGAGAAACCCTTCTCAAATCGGATAACATACATGAAATTTTACATGTTGGGCATTCAGCTGTCGAAGACAAGTGGAGTTCTATACAATTCCGATGAAATGTATGCGAACACTGATTCAAAGATAGACAGTCTTGACCTTGGGCCAGGAGTTCATTACAAATACTACACAATAATGTTTCAACGGTTTGGTCTCTGTGAATGTCTGTTTCAATATTCGTGGTCTCTCCAAGGGGATTATTGGAACTTGACCTTGGGAGTGGTGGTGTCCGCTCCAATGACATATTGTTCAAATATTAAAACAACAACAAAAAAATAGGTTTAAATTCCAAATATTGGATATTTCAAAATATTAGTAACCAAAATAGAAAAGTTAATAATCAAGTAGTTGGTGTTTCACTCCATAAGGTTCAGGTACAGATGATAATTATAAAAGGATAGAGGAATGCAAATTGGTCTATGGATGTACAGTACAAATATTTTCATTATAATTCAGATCAAACCAGTTGAAATATACATAAACTTTATATCTGATATTCCTAAATAATTACCGGATAAAATTTCGCCATTGCAAAATTTTATTTTCCAGATAATTAATTAGTTCTGATATCTAAGATCTGATTTATAATGAAATTAGCCGTAAAATACACAACAAAACGTCGTCGAATTCCTAAATATAAATATAACTTCCAAGCCTATAGATCATTTGACTAATCGGTTAGGTCCCTCGAATTCATTGACTCAAAAGCCTAAATTCCAGAATGGCAATAAAGTATAGTCCCAAAAAATTATCTTCAATTTAGTAAATAGAGAACGTTATGCTTTGAGTTTGAAATTTACTTTTTAATAAAACTATTGAATGAGCAAATAGAACGTATTACCATTATGCGTTATGAGCATATGATTTCTAAAGATTTTTGCGGGGACAGTAAAAGATATAGAATCTTCAAAATCACCCAAAAATATAATATTTTATCGATCTACAGATGTCAACCGTTCTGAATCTGCAGAAAGGTAGTTTTAGTTCTTTATGCCCACGTTGGGCGCCATCTTCTATTATGTAACGTATCAATTGCACTACTGGAGCTGTTCTAAACAAAATATTTAAAACTCAAATGAATTAGGACGATCGGAGCCATTTATGGGGCTAGCAAACAGTCGTTGGGGGGTTCGTGTCCTATTCACAGAGAATCGCTATAATGATACGACACAATAAAATTTATTGTAGACTCCTAATTTTCTTAAATATGCGCTAATAAACTAAAGCCCCCTAGGCAAACAAATGTATCCTTTCGACGAAGACTAAATCAGGTTCTCAGGATGTTATTCGAAACCTGTGCCTCAAAACCCTCCCTACCTATGGTTCTAGTGGCGTAATATTCTATAGAACCCCAAAATTAATAGCTTGTCAATGCTTTACTTATTCATCTGACCATCGCCTCGAAGGGAAACACCCATGACAAAATCTACTCACTGATCATTTTTATATCGATTTTTATTCATGAGAATTCATAATAATTTCAATTATAAAACTTTCTTAAACGTAGGTATAATGATCTCAATTTTGGTCGATTAGACCCGAATTCTAAGATTTAAATGGCAATTACTATTTTTTATATATATAAATGGAGTAATAGAGATATATCGCAAAACGTAATTAAGAGACTTATATTAGAATTATATACTGTAATTTATTGAGCTCCAAAAAAGTTAATATATACCATAAGAATTGGATAGGATTAGAGAAATATCAAAGTTTAATATTTTTTTAAGTTCATATTTTTAAAAAATTCGATTAAAACAAATCGTATACATCAATTATTATTTCCAATTGTAAAGGCTAAATTCTTTTGGAACAAAATACTATTTTTGGAACACTTGGTTTATTTTATAAAGAATGCATTCTTTTAGAAGATTGCATTTGTAAAATTTATATTTTTCTAATTCCCAAATCATTAATAAACGAGAACATAACAATGACAGTTATTGAATTCCATAAACAACAAGATTAACAATTTTGGGTTTTAGAATAGCTAATTGTTCATTATCACAATTCTTAACTTTTTCACTCTCACAAGGCAAAATCAATAATCAAAAAAATGTCACTCACCATTTATCAGGTTTGTCCATCGATGCATGAAGAGGGCCCTTTTCTGCTTGATGTGTGATGAAATAATTGTAAATATTATCATGGTTTTGCCTTGGTTGAAAAAAGAGTAAAAAATGCCTTTTTAACTCGTTTTCTAAGCTAATGCAATTTTTTTAGCGTAATAATGAATTTAGATTTTTTTTAAGTTATTGTTTCAAAAATCATGAGAATAATGATTGCTTTGAATGATGAAATGACAATGATGGAAAGAAGGTGATACTATTGTGATTTTTGACTGGCGACATTCGATTGATATGCTGATATCTAATCCATTCTTGTTGCTATGCCAAAATGTGTTGCGTGGGCGATGTTAGTAGGGCAAACTGATCTTGATATTTTATTGCCTTGCTTGACCGCTGCTTGTGTTTGGGGATCGACTGGCTGACCGTAACGTTGTTGTTGTTTTATGACTGCCAGAATTTTTTTCTTTTGGGATCCAAGCCTTGGTGTTGTTTTTGTTTTAGGTATTGCGATCGAAATGTGTTGAATTGTGGATTGAGCGATTGACCAATGTTATTGTAATGTTATGATTACGTCGTAGCAGGTCAATTTGCAATGTGTACAGAGTGATCGCTTCGTCGACACAGGGTGTGGTGTTGGCATTACTGATGTTGGATAAAAGAATTACTTGCAGAAATCTGCAAATCGGTAATCCGTTTCGTGGCAAGCCAATTGCATCATCATAATGATGGGATTATCGAATATGATTATGTACCGATTGCGTCGCTTACTATCACCAGATAAACCTCAAATTTAATACAGGATTTCGAGATCTTGGAACTAGGCAAGAACAGCGTTCCCGCTTGTTCCAATCCCTTAGAGATTCCAAAGCACGGATTTTGGCAAACGATATGATTCCCTATTTAAGAAGAACCACTTATAACAATTCCAATAAGTCTTTTTTTTACAAATAACTTACGCAAATCTCCAAAAATATTGTGTGGGTTTATCAAAAAATGGAATAATGATGATTAATTGTGCAGCAATTTTATGTATTTCATGGAGATTATATAGACTATTGTAACTTTAGTTTTTCACTTTTGATTAGAGAATTATAGTAAATTTTAGTGTTAACTCTTTGAAGGTTTTATTGAAAAGGAAGTTTTATTCTCTTACATGCGGAATGAAATGTCTGTGTTAAGTTGGCTGAGAAGAGTTAATGATCATTATCATAAAGTGCAACAATGTATATGCTTTTAGGTAATCATTTGAGTCAGCTGCTTTACAATGTTGGAGATGGTAATGCCAATCAATAATTACGTTACTATTAATAACTATTCAAATTATTTTACATATTTCAATGTAGTATTTTGAAAAAGTAAGAACGCACAATAAAAATTAAAATTTTTATAAGCTAAGGTGGTAGAAACGCTAAAATAGTTTTTAATTATTTTTGGAGAAACATGTAGGTTTCTTGTTTTAACGACCATTACAAATGGCGCTAAAATCATCAAAATACCGAATTTTGGGAGGTACCGTTATATGGGGGATATACGAAGACCTGGACCTGCATAGACATTTTTCTGTCACAGACTGTAGTTCCCATTATGAACTCTAAATACGTAATTTGAAACAATTCCGGTGAATAATGGCGCTAAAATCATCAAAATACCGAATTTTGGGAGGTACCGTTATATGGGGGCTATACGCAGACGTGGACCTGCACAGACAATTTTCTGTCATAGGCTGTAGCATCCATTACGAATCTCAAATACCAAATTTGAAACAATTCCGTTGAATAATGTCGCTAATATCATCAAACTACCGAATATAGGGAGGTACCGTTGTATGGAGGCTATACGAAGACATGGACCTGCATAGACAATTTTCTGTCATAGGCTGTAGTATCCATTTCGAACTCCAAGAAAAAGGCCATGGCAGAGGCCGAGTTCATAGTCAAATCCAGGCCACTCCCATTTGTTTCTCTAGAGTCATGTGTAGATGAAGCCCGCCAAACAACCTGTTATTAGGTTCAGCCAAAAGGCACAATCCATAATAACGGAATCCACAGAACTGCCGCTACGATAGCGAAGACTAGAACTAAGTGGACTAATTTTTCCAACTTCAACTAGGGAGAAAATGAAGTCGGCATTATTTTTATACCCTCCACCATAATATGGAGGGTGTATTAACTTTGTCATTCCGTTTGTAACTCCTCGCAATGTTCATGTCAGACCCAACAAAGTATATATTTTCTTGATCAGCGTAAAATTCTAACACGATTTAGCCATGTCCGTATGTCTGCCTGTCAGTTGTAATCACGCTATCTTTCGAACGAATTGAGATAGAAGGCTAAAATTGTGCACACATGTTTATTTTTCCAGTAGGCAGGTTAAGTTCTAAAATGGGCCATGTAGGTCCACGTTTTCATATAGCCCCCATATAACGGTACCTCCCGATATTCGGTATTTTATGGATTTTAGCGATATTATTAACCGGATTTGTTTCAAATTTGGGATTTGAAATTCGAAAGGGAGACTACAGACTTAGACAGAAAACTGTCTGTGCAGGTCCACGTCTTCGTATAGCCCCCATATAACGGTAACTCCATATATTCGGTATTTTGATGATTTTAGCGACATTATTAGCCGGAATTGTCTAAAATTTGGTATTTGAAGTTCGAAATGGATACTACAGCTTAAGACAAAAAACTGTCTGTGCAGGTTCACGTCTTCGTATATCCTCCATATAACGGTATCTCCCAAAATTCGGTATTTTGATGATTTTAGCGCCATTATTCACCGGAAATGTTTCAAATTACGTATTTAGAGTTCGTAATGGGAACTACAGTCTGTGACAGAAAATGTCTATGCAGGTCCAGGTCTTCGTGTAAGTCCCCCATACCAGTACATTCCTATATTCGGTATTTTGTCGAGTTTAGGTACAATACCCACCGAAATTGTTTGAGACGCGTATTTGAAGTTCGTAATGAATGCTACAGCCTACGGCAGAATGATTATGATGATTTTTGCTACATTATTCACCGTTTATTTCAAGTTTCGAATATGGCAATGACTTATGATAAACAATGCCCATGTAGATCCACGTCGTATAGACACCAATATAACGACCATATTTGGTATTTTTAAAATGTTAACAAATTTTTTAAGGATTTTATCTCCAAATTAGTTCCAAATTGTGGAGGGTATTCAAAGTTTGGCTCGGCCGAACTTACAGCTTTTTAACTTATTTATCAAAAAAATCGTCCCAGTAGCTTATTTATGAGGAGGGAAAAGTTGACTCCGTTTATCTACTTGATATCATAAATTTTTGTTATATTGAATTTGCATTACATTGTTTCTATACCCTCAACCAATCTATGGAGGGTATTTAATTTTATCACTCCGTTTGTTACTCCTCGAAATATTCATAATAGACCCTACAAAGTATATATAATCTGGATCAGCGTAAATTTCTAAGACGATCTAATGATGTCCGTCTGTCTGTTGTAATCACGCTATCTTTCGAATGATTTGAGATAGAAGGCGAAAATTTTGAATACTTGCATAGTTTACCAGTAGGCAGGTTAAGTTCGTATATGGGCCATGTCAGTCCACATTTTCGTATAGCGGTACTTCCCGATATTTTGTATTTTCATGATTTTATCGACATTATTTACCGGAATTATTCAAATCTCGCATTTGAAGTTCGTAATGGGTATTACAGTCTATGACAAAAGTTTGTGTATGGAAGTCCAAGTCTTCGTATAGCTCTCTTGTAACGGTACCTCCCGATTTTCGGTATTTTGATGATTTCAGCAACATCATTCACCGGAATCCTTCCAAATTTCGTACTGGAAGATCCTAATAGCCACGTATAGCCCCCATATAACGGTACCTCCCGATATTCGTTATTTTCATGATTTTAGCGGCTTTATTTACCGGAATTATTTCGAATTTCGTACTTAATGTTCGTAATGGGTACTACAGCCTATGACACAAATGTTTATACGCAGGTCCACGTCTTCGTATAGCCCTCATATAACGGTACCTCTCATGGAATTGTTATTTGCTAATACTAATTCTCAATTTGAGTGAATTTAATGTATGTAAACACACAAATAATTCCTTACATATGTACAATTTATACTCTGTTTCAAGTAGAAGTATGGAATCTTCTTTTTGTGTGTGGCTATATGCTAAACAGAAGAAAATAGTGTAGAACCTTAATATTGTAAATTTAATCGGGTTGTACGAACGGCCATTCTGAAAAAATAAAATTTTTAAATGAAGTGGAATATTTGAACAGGATGTTCTCTTAAAAACATTAGTTTGACCTTTTCCGTACAAAAGTGATGATTTGAAGCATTTTCAACGTACCAAATCAGTAGATCTAATTGTTCGAACTCCAGATTGTAACAAAAGTTGTAAAACCAAAGATACTATAGTATTGACCACGTCAACATCCTGAGTTCGAGTGAAGTTGTGTAAAATTGCGATTTGAAATATGACGAAATCCATTTTTGTTTATTTAACTTTTGGAGCGATCTTAATGATTATTTGAGATTAACATATGGTGTCCGCCTTAACAATTCAAAACTTCAGCTGAGGCGGCCTAGGTTTGGTGCGCAATTATCTAGATCAGAGAACTGCTTTGGTCCACTTGCAAAATCATGGTAATCTATATCTATATATTTATTCTATCTATAAAAATCAATTGTTGTTTCTTGGTAATGAAATCAGTTGAGAACGGCTGTGACCGGTTTGAATTGTTTTTTTTTTTTTTTTGTACAAACGTTCGTCATACCCCGTTTACGTCAACTATTTCGAACTATCTAAAATCCTTATATTTGCCAAAATAATGAAGATATTGGTTTGAAAATTATGTCAAAAATATGTCAAAAATATTTAAATGTTTTTTCACATATAAGTAGATTTTTATATGTTTTCTTATACGATGTCATTCGGAGGTTATAATTATTCGCGCTTTTCAACAATTTTTACAAATATAAATAATTTTTCATTCAACATTTTTGATTCCAAAATTGGTTTGACAGTTCATTGTCCCAGCAGTTATGTCGATGCGTCTACCTATATTTTTCTACCATGGTTGTATATATGGTACAATGAATTTAAAATAGGGCAGAACTACCATATGATTTTAGTTTTTTTATTTTTCTGGCTTAAAATGTCAACTTCATTTGTTTATGTGTGTGTATTCTTTTCAATAATAAATAAAATGTTCAAATTCGGGTGTTTCCAAAATGCTTATTGCGACGTATGCATCGACAAAATCTACAGTTTTTGTCGCGAAATAAACCATAAGAAATATATAGAACATGATTTTGAAAAGAAATTTTGACCTTTCAAAACTTGAAAAAAAATGTTTATAATGTCGCTAAAATCATCAAAATACCGAATATCGGGAGGTACCGTTATATGGGGGCTATACGAAGACGTGGACGTGCACAGACAATTTTATGTTATAGGCTATAGTATTCATTACGAACTTCGAATACCAAATTTGAAATAGTTCCGGTAAATAATGTCGCTAAAATCATCAAAATACCGAATATCGGGAGGTATCGTTATATGGGGGCTATACGAAGACGTGGACCTGCATACCAAATTTTTGCCATAGGTTGTAGTGGCTCTTAGGATCTTCCAGTACGAAATTTGGAACGATTCCGGTGAATGATGTTGCTGAAATCATCAAAATACAGAAAATCGGGAGGTACCGTTATAAGAGAGCTATACGAAGACTTGGACTTCCATACACAAACTTTTGTCATAGACTGTAGTACCCATTACGAACTTCAAATGCGAGATTTGAATAATTCCGGTAAATAATGTCGATAAAATCATGAAAATACAAAATATCGGGAAGTACCGCTATACGAAAATGTGGACTGACATGGCCCATATACGAACTTAACCTGCCTACTGGTAAACTATGCAAGTATTCAAAATTTTAGCCTTCTGTCTCAAAAGATAGCATGATTACAACAGACAGACGGATATTAGATCGTCTTAGAAATTTAAGCTGATCCAGATTATATATACTTTGTAGGGTCTATTATGAATATTTCGAGGAGTAACAAACGGAGTGATAAAATTAAATACCCTCCACAGATTGGTTGAGGGTATAGAAACAATGTAATGCAAATTCAATATAACAAAATTTATGATATCAAGTAGATAAACGGAGTCAACTTTTCCCTCCTCATATATAAGCTACTGGGACGATTTTTTTGATAAATAATTTAAAAATCTGTAAGTTCGGAAGAGCCAAACTTTGAATACCCTCCACCATTTGGAACTAATTTGGAGATAAAATCCTTAAAAAATTTGTTAACATTTTAAAAATACCAAATATGGCCGTTATATTGGTGTCTATACGACGTGGATCTACATGGGAATTGTTTGTCATAAGTCATTACCATATTCAAATTCGAAACTTGAAATAAACGGTGAATAATGTAGCAAAAATCATCATAATCATTCTGCCGTAGGCTGTAGCATTCATTACGAACTTCAAATACGTCGTCTCAAACAATTTCGGTGGGTATTGTACCTAAACTCGACAAAATACCGAATATAGGGATGTACTGGTATGTGGGGCTTACACGAAAACCTGGACCTGCATACACAATTTTCTGTCACAAACTGTAGTTCCCATTACGAACTCTAAATACGTTATTTGAAACAATTCCGGTGAATAATGGCGCTAAAATCATCAAAATACCGAAATTTGGGAGATATGGATATGGGGGATATACGAAGACGTGGACCTGCACAGACAGTTTTCTGTCTTAAGCTGTAGTATCCATTTCGAACTTCAAATACCAAATTTTAGACAATTCCGGCTAATAATGTCGCTAAAATCATCAAAACACCGAATATATGGAGTTACCGTTATATGGGGGCTATACGAAGACGTGGACCTGCACAGATAGTTTTCTGTCTAAGTCTGTAGTCTCCCTTTCGAATTTCAAATCCCAAATTTGAAACAAATCCGGTTAATAACATTGCTAAAATTCATAAATCACCGAATATCGGGAGGTACCGTTATATGGGGGCTATATGAAAACGTGGACCTACATGGCCCATTTACGAACTTAACCTGCCTAAGATAGCGTGATTACAACAGACAGACAGACAGACATACGGACATGGCTAAATCGTCTTAGAATTTTACGCAGATCAAGAAAATATATATACTTTGTTGGGTCTGACATGAATATTGCGAGGAGTTACAAACGGAATGACAAAGTTAATATACCCTCCATATTATGGTGAAGGGTATAAAAATAATGCCGACTTCATTTTCTCCCTAGTTGAAGTTGGAACAAGTTAAAAAGCAGTAAGTTCGGCCGGGCCGAACTTTTAATACCCTCCACCATTTGCAACGAATTTGGAAATTTTCAAAAAATAAAATCCTTAAAAAATTCTGTTAAAATTTTAAAAATACCGAATATAGCCGTTATATTGGGGTCTATACGACGTGGACATACATATGCATTGTTTGTCATAAGCCATTACCATATTCAAATTCGAAACTGGACCCACACCGACATTTTTCTGTCACAGACTGTAGTTCCCATAACGAACTTCAAATACCAAATTTAAACAATTCCGGTTAATAATGTCGCTAAAATCATCAAAATACCGAACATAGCGAGGTGCTGTTGTATGGGGGCTACACGAAGACGTGGACCTGCACAGACAATTTTCAGTTTTAGGGTGTCGTATCCATTTGGAACTTCAAATACCAGATTTGAAACAATTCCCGTGAATAATGTCGCTAAAATCATCAAAATACCGAATATCGGGAGGTACCGTTATATGGGGGCTATACGAAGACACAGACTTGCACAGACACTTTTCTATCTTAGGGTGTAGTATCCATTTGGAACTTCAAATACCAAATTTGAAACAATTCCGGTGAATAACGTCGCTAAAATCATCAAAATACCGAATATAGGGGGAGTTACCGTTATATGGGAGCTATATGAAAACGTGGACCTACATGGCCCATTTACGAACTTAACCTGCCTACTGGAAAAATAAACATGTGTGCAAAATTTTAGCCTTCTCTCTCAATTCATTCGAAAGATAGCGTGATTACAACAGACAGACAGACGGACATCGCTAAATCGACTTAGAATTTTACGCTGATCAAGAATATATATACTTTGTTGGGTCTGACATGAGTATTTCGAGGAGTTACAAACGGAATGACAAAGTTAATATACCCTCCATAGTATGGTGGAGGGTATAAAAATTAGTCCACTTAGTTCTAGTCTTCGCTATCGTAGCGGCAGTTCTGTTGATTCCGTTATTATGGATTGTGCCTTTTGGCTCAACCTAATAACAGGTTGTTTGGCGGGCTTCATCTACACATGACTCTAGAGAAACAAATGGGAGTGGCCTGGATTTGACTATGAACTCGCCATGGCCTTTTTTATACCCTCCACCATACTATGGAGGGTATATTAACTTTGTCATTCCGTTTGTAACTCCTCGAAATACTCATGTCAGACCCAACAAAGTATATATATTCTTGATAAGCGTAAAATTCTAAGTCAATTTAGCCATGTCCGTCTATCTGTTGTAATCACGCTATCTTTCGAACGAATTGAGATAGAAGGCTAAAATTTTACACACGTGTTTATTTTTCCAGTAGGCAGGTTAAGTTCGTAAGTGGGTCATGTAGGTACTCCATATAATGGTACCTCCCGATATTCGGTATTTTGATGATGTTAGCGACATTATTCACCGGAATTGTTTCAAATTTGGTATTTGAGATTCGTAATGGATGCTACAGCCTATGACAGAAAATTGTCTGTGCAGGTCCACGTCTGCGTATAGCCCCCATATAACGGTACCTCCCAAAATTCGGTATTATGATGTTTTTAGCGCCATTATTCACCGGAATTGTTTCAAATTACGTATTTAGAGTTCGTAATGGGAACTACAGTCTGTGACAGAAAAATGTCTATGCAGGTCCAGGTCTTCGTATATCCCCCATATAACGGTACCTCCCAAAATTCGGTATTTTGATGATTTTAGCGCCATTATTCACCGGAATTGCCTCAAATTACGTATTTAGAGTTCGTAATGGGAACTACAGTCTGTGACAGAAGAATGTCTATGCAGGTCCAGGTCTTCGTATATCCCCCATATAACGGTACCTCCCGATATTCGGTATTTTGATGATGTTAGCGACATTATTCACCGGAATTGTTTCAAATTTGGTATTTGAGATTCGTAATGGATGCTATAGCCTATGACAGAAAATTGTCTGTGCAGGTCCACGTCTTCGTGTAGCCCCCATATAACAGCACCTCGCTATGTTCGGTATTTTGATGATTTTAGCGACATTATTAACCGGAATTGTTTAAATTTGGTATTTGAAGTTCGTAATGGGAACTACAGTCTGTGACAGAAAAATGTCTATGCAGGTCCAGGTCTTCGTATAGGCCCCGTATATCAGTACCTCCCTATATTCGGTATTTTGACGAGTTTAGGTACAATACCCACCGAAATTGTTTGAGATATCGTATTTGACGTTAGTAATGGATGCTATAGCCTGTGACAGAAAATTGTCTATGCTGGTCCAGGTCTTCGCACAGCTCCGATATAATGGTACTTCCTTATATACGATATTTTGATGATTTTAGCTACATTATTCACCGTTTATTTCAAGTTTTGAATTTGAATATGGTAATGGCTAATGACAAACAATGCCTATGTATGTCCACGTCGTATAGACCCCAATAAAACGCCAATATTCGGTATTTTTAAAATTTAACAGAATTTTTTAAGGATTTTATTTTTTTTTTTTTTTAAGTTCCAAATTCGTTCCAAATGGTGGAGGGTATTCAAAGTTTGGCCCGACTTACTGCTTTTTAACTTTTTATACCCTCCACCATACAATGGAGGGTATATTAACTTTGTCATTCAGTTTGTAACTACTCGAAATACTCATGTCAGACCCAACAAAGTATATATATTCTTGATCAGCGTAAAATTCTAATACGATTTAGCCATGTCCGTCTGCCTGTCTGTTGTAATCACGCTATCTTTTGAATGAATTGAGATAAATGACTAAAATTTTTGCACACATATTTATTTTTTCAGTAGGCAGGTTAAGTTCGTAAATAAGCCATGTAGGTCCACGTTTTCATATAGCCCCCATATAACTGTACCACCCGATATTCGGTATTTTGATGATTTTAGCGACATTATTTACCGGAATTGTTTCAAATGTGGTACTTAAAGTTCGAAATAGATGCTACACCCTAATACAGAAAATTGTCTTTGCAGGTCCACTTCGTCGTATAGCCCCCATATAACGGTATCTCCCTATATTCGGTATTTTGATGATTTTAGCGCCATTATTCACGGTAATTGTTTCAAATAACGTATGTAGAGTTCGTAATTGGAACTACAGTCTGTGACAGAAAATTGTGTGTGCAGGTCCAGGTCTTCGTGTAAGCCCCACATACCAGTGCATCCCTATACTCGGTATTTTGTCGAGTTTAGGTGCAATACCCACCGAAATTGTTTGAGACGCGTATTTGAAGTTCGTAATGAATGCTACAGCCTATGGCAGAATGATTATGATGATTTTTGCTACCTCATTCACTGTTTATTTCAAGTTTCGAATTTGAATATGGTAATGGCTAATGGCAAACAATGACTATGTAGGTTCACGTCGTATAGACCCCAATACAACGGCTATATTCGCCATTTTTATGATTTTAACAGAATTTTGAACGGATTTTATTTTTTGATAATTTCTAAATTTGCTGTCCCCGAATCATTCCTCTTACATATATATATATATATATATATATATATATATATATATATATATATATATATATATATATATATATATATATATATATATATATATATATATATATATATATATATATATATATGTAAGAGGAATGATTCGGGGACAGCAAAGAAAAATGATTTAGTAACAATCTATATATATAAAAATCAATTGTTGTTTGTTGGTAACGGAATCAGTTGAAAACGGCTGGACCGATTTGCATAATTTTTTGTACAAACGTTTGTCATACCCCGAGTTAGGTTTTTAAAGAAAAAAATATTGACCACACCTCCTTTTACGCCCACTATTTCGATTTATCTAAAATCTTTATATTTGCCAAAATAGTGAAGATATCGGTTTCAGAATTATTACACGAGATGCTGTTGGCTTTCCATCCAACCCTAAGTACTTATTTAGGGGCTGAGGAACGCGCCTACTTTTAAATCTATCTCTCTATATGTAAAAGAAAGTTGTGTTAGTTACTACTCTTATAACATAAAGACCGCCGGTCTGATTTTAACGATTAAGACAAATTCGGAATTGCCTCTTGGCAGAAAAGAATAAAATCCAAAAAAATCGCGTAAAAATGTGCAATTTGAACATTTTCATTTCGACTTTTAAAATGTACAATAGTAATGTTTTATATTGCATATTTTTTCCATTTTGACTTACTATTTTCGAATGTACATTTGTAGTGTTTTTTTTTTAATTCTAATATGATGTGTAGGTTTTTTTGGGTAGTATAAAGCCACAACGGATAAAACTGTTATTTATAGATTTTATTCGTTGTCGCTTTATATGAAAATTCTAAAATCGAGAAAAATTGACAATTTTTCAATGGAATCTAATTTTAAAATAATAGTACATTCTACCGACAAATTTCGTAGGGACCTTTAAACATTTGCCGCAAAAAAAATCAGCGAACCAGTTGAAGATTCTTTTTCTTTTTTCTATATTGAAGTGTACATTTTTTTATTGGTTTGAATTCTGAATGAATAGTATTAAAAATGAAATGAGGGCGCAATACGATGTTAAATGCTTTCTACTCCAGGACCTACATCGTGCTTCAGCTGGAAGATGCGAACACATTTAAACAAACAAAAATGACCAAAGAAGCGTTATGGGGCTAATTTCAAAAAGTGGACCTACTTCTTTCAATAAATTGTCAAATGAGAACACAAAATGCAAAATACATTGGGACTGCAATCAGTCAAACGCCGACTATAAAGAACGCAAAATAGAAATTCTACCTAAACATTCAAGATACCTTTAATCGCTTTGCCAGGTCATGATATGGATCATAACCTCTGATAACGGAACAACCCGATTTCAAGTATATTCTACATTTTAACCATATTTTTCGTACTAATTTTAGCATATGTTGATAATTTAAGAAGAAACCATCTTTGCAAAAAATTATCACGTTTTGGTATCATCATCATATGATTTAAGGTATTTTCGTGGTCTTGCTCACTTATTTGACATCTTTGTTTCTAAGGGGGAAGAAAACCTCTTCTTATAAATTTTTATTTTTCGGAAAAGCGCGCATCTTAGTCTTGAGGCTACCTGGGGTAAAAAACCCTGGAGTGGAAAATCATCTTACAGATAATTATCCTCATATGAATTTATTTAAGTATAGTCCCCACATTAGTATACCCCCAAGTCCACTTTCCCAGCCAATGTGTGGTCAGAAAAGAAAATTTGGTATTCTATTGAATTTGTAACCCCCAAGAGAATATTGGTTGGGAACGTAGATTTGGGATGTACGTCTATATGAAATAAACTCCGAAATGTCAATCTGGGACTCATTCAGTCGGAAATTGTGGCAGAAACATGAAAACAAAATACGAAATTATAAAGGAACTTTATTGGATCTCCACCGCAAAATTTAAATGACAAACAATTAATGTCCATCTTACGGTAATCGGAGCAAAAGAGTAATTTTTTTGGCTATTCTGACTACATTCTGCCTTCAAGTATGAGGTGGACAAAACTGAATACCACGCAGTACGGGATTTTAAACGTTGGAAATACAAATTTCAAATTATAGCTCATTTGAATGCTTTTTACAATATCAAAAATTGAGCTGAATTTTCACATGGGGCTATTATAGGTTCTTTATCATATAGGTATTTAACACTCAAATTAAAGCCTATAGCTAAAACCGACGGTAATTATAATTTTTGCCATGAATATTAATTTATATTTAGTCATGGAGTCATTACTCATAATCAAGTCATTACTTATAATCAAAATTGGAGTAATTATAATGGCGTCATTACTTATAATCAAAATTGTGCCGCCTACATAAGTCAGATCTGTGATTTATTATGCTTTAAAGACTAAAAGTATGGGCCGGCAACGCGGACCGGGCCAGCTAGTTTTTTATACAATATAGATTATATAAGAATACATAACCCGATATCTGTGCGAAATAATTTATATATTATGTTCTACGGCGTTTTATATTCTTTGAGATTTATTTGGGGTCATCTGTTATACTGCGAATCATTTCGGCCAATGTACCTGAAATGCGCGTAGAATATACAACAATAGGGGCTGCCACCGCTATGTTAAATTTTACCATTTTTTTTTTTTTCTTTTTTTGTAAACTATATTGAACGACCTCTCCTTTGAATTTGAATGAATCTCAGAATTTCCCACGAGGGAAATAAATTTCTTAAAAAAAATTGTGTTTAAAAAACTGACCTGACCAGGAATTGAACCAGGGTCACCTGAGTCGCAATCAACAAAAATAACTCAGCGCCAGCCGCCTACCGATTGAGCCACAACACTACTGATGATTTCGCAATCTAAATAAAAACAATAGTTTTACATTTTGATGGCCGCTAGCTTGAATGTATACTAAAGGGAATGGTTTGTTATGAGAAATGCAACTACATGAAAGGACAACAGCTTAACATCTGTGTACGTGAACCAAATAAACTGTTCATATTGGTACAAACACAATTTTATTAAAATAATGTGCAAAATAATAATATGTGAATTCTATTATTTCAATTATAATAGGTTTATCTCATATTTTCTTCTTTGCGGAAAATTTCATATTTCTATTCCTATATCAGCCGTGAGCAAATAAGAAAGAAATAATTTAAGGGAGTAAAAAAATTTTATTTTTCATAATTTGGCATGAACTTTTTGATACATCGATATTGTGAACCAAATATTTAAAATTAACAAAAGTCTTAAATCTGATTTATAAAAAGAAGAAATAGGCATCATGTCCAGAATATATTTCATCTAATAATAGTATTAAAAAGTAGAACAAAAACTGAACTATAAATACCTGCATTTTAATTTTCATGGACCGTTACTTTCCATGACGATGCTGTTAAGAGTTTCAGATGCAACATCAACAAAACTTTTGTTTATAAACATGTTGCTTCATTCAGATTGCGAATTTAGATCAAAGTGTTGCAGTGGAGTGATGGTTGAGTTGGTTAAGGGCAACTGTCGGCATGTACTGGGTTGGGAGTTCAAATTTGCGCTGGGGCATTTTAAATTTACTTACTTATTTTTTTTTTTTTGGAACATAAAACGGATGAATTTGGTAACGTATGTAAATGGTACAGGGTATATATCATTTGGTACCGTTAAAACAGTAAAATAAACAAGTTAAAAAGTATCAGTCGGTATTGCCGCCAGAGATATACCCTCAGCCTATGTTCGATTATCTAAATATATTTTCACTAGTGTTAAGGTTATTCAAACGTTTGACCCTCTATGGAGCAGATCCCGAAGGAATGGGCCAATATTGCCCATTTCCTATCGGACCCAAAATATGATATAAATATTTCGACAGATGTGCCAAGTATAAATGGAATCGGATGTTAATTTGGCGATTTATGAGTTTCATGGGTACTCAAAATTTCAATATTTTGTGGGGGAGGTACTTGATGGAGTGGACCGATATTGTCCATTTTCACACCTGTCCTAGCACTGACGCAAATATTAGGATTCGCAAAGTCGGAGCAAATTCTGATTAGCCTTTCTCTTTCTGTGCAAAAAATTTTTTTTTTTTTTTTTTGAAAATTTCGACCTTTTGTGGGGGAGGTACCAGAATGTCTTTTTGGCTGGCTGGTGCGCACGACAACTCTCGAAGGGAGTATCCGATTTGGTCCAAACTTGGTACATCGTAATATTTTTGTCAAACTTAGATCGAGTTCGGAGATGGGCATATCGGTCCACTCCTTCTGGTACCTCCCCCACAAAGGTCGACATTTTCAAAAAATACAATTTTGCACAGAAAGAGAAAAAATAATCTGATTTTGCTCCAACTTTGCAAATCCTAATATTTGCGTCAATGCTATGTCTGGTGTGAAAATGGACAACATCGGCCCACTCCTTCTGGTACCTCCCGATATATCCCATCTTCACAAGAGATTTTTTATTAGTGGAAATAATGGGATGTGTGAAACATAAAGAGAACATCATGATTACTTCGGATTTTATAAACGTTTTGGTTATTCAAAACTTTGACCCTTTGTGAGGGATTAACAAGAAAGAATAGTCCAATCTCTACCGTTTTTATACACTCCACCATACATAGTACGGAGGGTATATTAAGTTCGTCATTCCGTTTGCAACTCATCGAAATAATAATTTTAGACCCAACCAGTAAAGAAAGTCTTAAAGTCGGGCGGGGCCGACTTTATGATACCCTACACCACTTTGCCAATTTGGTAGAGCTCCACATAACAATTAAAAGTTTTTATGGGAGAATTAAATCATACACGCTATGATTATAATTATAATTTAAAGTTCAAAGAACTAAATATGCCGAAGCATTTGTATCTTTTAAATTCGGAGTTGTATTGCCCATTTGGTGCACAACTAATCTGAAATCCGATAAAAATATATATGGGAGCTATTTGATATATTTCCCTGTTACGGAGTGCATATTACGGCTGTGGGTAACAAATATGACAAATCGGATGAACAGTATATATGGGAGCTATAGCTATATCTGAACCGATCTTCACTAAATTTGACATACTAGCTTCTAGACTCAATTCGGTCGTAAGTGCCAAATTTCATCCAATTTGGGCAAATATTAGACGTTTGGTGCACAATCCAATGTAAATCGGACGAAGTTATATGTGGGAGCTATATCCAAATCTGAACCGATCTCGATAAAATTTAGCAAAGGTATTTCTGAGCTGTATTTGATAAATTTCACCAAATATTGTTGTTACAGAGTGCATATTACGGCTGCGGAGGACAAAAATAACAAATCGGATGAACAATATATATGGGAGCTATAGCTATATCTGAACCGATTTCGATAAAATTTGGCATACTTATTTTCAGGCCCAATTTGGTTGTATGTGCAAAATTCCATACTATTCGGGCTGATATTACACGTTTGGTGCACAATAAAAGGCAAATCGGACGAAGATATATATGGGAGCTATATCTAAATTTTTACCGATTATCTCCAATTTCAATAGGGTTCGTCCTTGGGCCAAACAAATGATTTGTGCACAATTCCATACTATTCGGACTGATATTACACGTTTGGTGCACAATAAAAGGCAAATCGGACGAAGATATATATGGGAGCTATATCTAAATTTTGACCGATTATCTCCAATTTCAATAGGGTTTGTCCTTGGGCCAAAAAAATGATTTGTGCAAAATTCCATACTATTCGGACTGATATTACACGTTTGGTGCACAATAAAAGGCAAATCGGACGAAGATATATATGGGAGCTATATCTAAATTTTGACCGATTATCTCCAATTTCAATAGGGTTCGTCCTTGGGCCAAACAAATGATTTGTGCAAAATTTCATCTGGATCGGGCAATAAATGCGACCTGTACTTTGTTTACAAAAATACATGGACAGACGGACGGACGGACAGACGGACGGACGGACATGTATAAATCGACTCAGAATGTGATTCTATGCAGATCATCAAAAGGAACTATGGGTCTATCTCGTTTCCTTTTGCCTGTTACAAACAAATGCACAAAGACATAATACCCTGACCACCTTGTGGTGTAGGGTATAACAAACTAAATATATTCTTGATCAGAGTAAAATTCTAAGAGATTTAGCCCTGTCAGTCTGTTGTAATCACGCTACAGTCGAAACTAGTTAAGATAGGAAACAAAACTTTTGTTTATAAACATGTTGCTTCATTCAGATTGCGAATTTAGATCAAAGTGTTGCAGTGGAGTGATGGTTGAGTTGGTTAAGGGCAACTGTCGGCATGTACTGGGTTGGGAGTTCAAATTTGCGCTGGGGCATTTTAAATTTACTTACTTATTTTTTTTTTTGGAACATAAAACGGATGAATTTGGTAACGTATGTAAATGGTACAGGGTATATATCATTTGGTACCGTTAAAACAGTAAAATAAACAAGTTAAAAAGTATCAGTCGGTATTGCCGCCAGAGATATACCCTCAGCCTATGTTCGATTATCTAAATATATTTTCACTAGTGTTAAGGTTATTCAAACGTTTGACCCTCTATGGAGCAGATCCCGAAGGAATGGGCCAATATTGCCCATTTCCTATCGGACCCAAAATATGATATAAATATTTCGACAGATGTGCCAAGTATAAATGGAATCGGATGTTAATTTGGCGATTTATGAGTTTCATGGGTACTCAAAATTTCAATATTTTGTGGGGGAGGTACTTGATGGAGTGGACCGATATTGTCCATTTTCACACCTGTCCTAGCACTGACGCAAATATTAGGATTCGCAAAGTCGGAGCAAATTCTGATTAGACTTTCTCTTTCTGTGCAAAAAAAATTTTTTTTTTTTTTGAAAATTTCGACCTTTTGTGGGGGAGGTACCAGAATGTCTTTTTGGCTGGCTGGTGCGCACGACAACTCTCGAAGGGAGTATCCGATTTGGTCCAAACTTGGTACATCGTAATATTTTTGTCAAACTTAGATCGAGTTCGGAGATGGGCATATCGGTCCACTCCTTCTGGTACCTCCCCCACAAAGGTCGACATTTTCAAAAAATACAATTTTGCACAGAAAGAGAAAAAATAATCTGATTTTGCTCCAACTTTGCAAATCCTAATATTTGCGTCAATGCTATGTCTGGTGTGAAAATGGACAACATCGGCCCACTCCTTCTGGTACCTCCCGATATATCCCATCTTCACAAGAGATTTTTTATTAGTGGAAATAATGGGATGTGTGAAACATAAAGAGAACATCATGATTACTTCGGATTTTATAAACGTTTTGGTTATTCAAAACTTTGACCCTTTGTGAGGGATTAACAAGAAAGAATAGTCCAATCTCTACCGTTTTTATACACTCCACCATACATAGTACGGAGGGTATATTAAGTTCGTCATTCCGTTTGCAACTCATCGAAATAATAATTTTAGACCCAACCAGTAAAGAAAGTCTTAAAGTCGGGCGGGGCCGACTTTATGATACCCTACACCACTTTGCCAATTTGGTAGAGCTCCACATAACAATTAAAAGTTTTTATGGGAGAATTAAATCATACACGCTATGATTATAATTATAATTTAAAGTTCAAAGAACTAAATATGCCGAAGCATTTGTATCTTTTAAATTCGGAGTTGTATTGCCCATTTGGTGCACAACTAATCTGAAATCCGATAAAAATATATATGGGAGCTATTTGATATATTTCCCTGTTACGGAGTGCATATTACGGCTGTGGGTAACAAATATGACAAATCGGATGAACAGTATATATGGGAGCTATAGCTATATCTGAACCGATCTTCACTAAATTTGACATACTAGCTTCTAGACTCAATTCGGTCGTAAGTGCCAAATTTCATCCAATTTGGGCAAATATTAGACGTTTGGTGCACAATCCAATGTAAATCGGACGAAGTTATATGTGGGAGCTATATCCAAATCTGAACCGATCTCGATAAAATTTAGCAAAGGTATTTCTGAGCTGTATTTGATAAATTTCACCAAATATTGTTGTTACAGAGTGCATATTACGGCTGCGGAGGACAAAAATAACAAATCGGATGAACAATATATATGGGAGCTATAGCTATATCTGAACCGATTTCGATAAAATTTGGCATACTTATTTTCAGGCCCAATTTGGTTGTATGTGCAAAATTCCATACTATTCGGGCTGATATTACACGTTTGGTGCACAATAAAAGGCAAATCGGACGAAGATATATATGGGAGCTATATCTAAATTTTGACCGATTATCTCCAATTTCAATAGGGTTCGTCCTTGGGCCAAAAAAATGATTTGTGCAAAATTCCATACTATTCGGACTGATATTACACGTTTGGTGCACAATAAAAGGCAAATCGGACGAAGATATATATGGGAGCTATATCTAAATTTTGACCGATTATCTCCAATTTCAATAGGGTTTGTCCTTGGGCCAAACAAATGATTTGTGCAAAATTCCATACTATTCGGACTGATATTACACGTTTGGTGCACAATAAAAGGCAAATCGGACGAAGATATATATGGGAGCTATATCTAAATTTTGACCGATTATCTCCAATTTCAATAGGGTTCGTCCTTGGGCCAAACAAATGATTTGTGCACAATTCCATACTATTCGGACTGATATTACACGTTTGGTGCACAATAAAAGGCAAATCGGACGAAGATATATGGGAGCTATATCTAAATTTTGACCGATTATCTCCAATTTCAATAGGGTTCGTCCTTGGGCCAAAAAAATGATTTGTGCAAAATTCCATACTATTCGGACTGATATTACACGTTTGGTGCACAATAAAAGGCAAATCGGACGAAGATATATATGGGAGCTATATCTAAATTTTGACCGATTATCTCCAATTTCAATAGGGTTTGTCCTTGGGCCAAACAAATGATTTGTGCAAAATTCCATACTATTCGGACTGATATTACACGTTTGGTGCACAATAAAAGGCAAATCGGACGAAGATATATATGGGAGCTATATCTAAATTTTGACCGATTATCTCCAATTTCAATAGGGTTCGTCCTTGGGCCAAACAAATGATTTGTGCAAAATTTCATCTGGATCGGGCAATAAATGCGACCTGTACTTTGTTTACAAAAATACATGGACAGACGGACGGACGGACAGACGGACGGACGGACATGCATAAATCGACTCAGAATGTGATTCTATGCAGATCATCAAAAGGAACTATGGGTCTATCTCGTTTCCTTTTGCCTGTTACAAACAAATGCACAAAGACATAATACCCTGACCACCTTGTGGTGTAGGGTATAACAAACTAAATATATTCTTGATCAGAGTAAAATTCTAAGAGATTTAGCCCTGTCAGTCTGTTGTAATCACGCTACAGTCGAAACTAGTTAAGATAGGAAACAAAACTTTTGTTTATAAACATGTTGCTTCATTCAGATTGCGAATTTAGATCAAAGTGTTGCAGTGGAGTGATGGTTGAGTTGGTTAAGGGCAACTGTCGGCATGTACTGGGTTGGGAGTTCAAATTTGCGCTGGGGCATTTTAAATTTACTTACTTATTTTTTTTTTTTGGAACATAAAACGGATGAATTTGGTAACGTATGTAAATGGTACAGGGTATATATCATTTGGTACCGTTAAAACAGTAAAATAAACAAGTTAAAAAGTATCAGTCGGTATTGCCGCCAGAGATATACCCTCAGCCTATGTTCGATTATCTAAATATATTTTCACTAGTGTTAAGGTTATTCAAACGTTTGACCCTCTATGGAGCAGATCCCGAAGGAATGGGCCAATATTGCCCATTTCCTATCGGACCCAAAATATGATATAAATATTTCGACAGATGTGCCAAGTATAAATGGAATCGGATGTTAATTTGGCGATTTATGAGTTTCATGGGTACTCAAAATTTCAATATTTTGTGGGGGAGGTACTTGATGGAGTGGACCGATATTGTCCATTTTCACACCTGTCCTAGCACTGACGCAAATATTAGGATTCGCAAAGTCGGAGCAAATTCTGATTAGACTTTCTCTTTCTGTGCAAAAAATTTTTTTTTTTTTTTGAAAATTTCGACCTTTTGTGGGGGAGGTACCAGAATGTCTTTTTGGCTGGCTGGTGCGCACGACAACTCTCGAAGGGAGTATCCGATTTGGTCCAAACTTGGTACATCGTAATATTTTTGTCAAACTTAGATCGAGTTCGGAGATGGCCATATCGGTCCACTCCTTCTGGTACCTCCCCCACAAAGGTCGACATTTTCAAAAAATACAATTTTGCACAGAAAGAGAAAAAATAATCTGATTTTGCTCCAACTTTGCAAATCCTTATATTTGCGTCAATGCTATGTCTGGTGTGAAAATGGACAACATCGGCCCACTCCTTCTGGTACCTCCCGATATATCCCATCTTCACAAGAGATATTTTATTAGTGGAAATAATGGGATGTGTGAAACATAAAGAGAACATCATGATTACTTCGGATTTTATAAACGTTTTGGTTATTCAAAACTTTGACCCTTTGTGAGGGATTAACAAGAAAGAATAGTCCGATCTCTACCGTTTTTATACACTCCACCATACATAGTACGGAGGGTATATTAAGTTCGTCATTCCGTTTGCAACTCATCGAAATAATAATTTTAGACCCAACCAGTAAAGAAAGTCTTAAAGTCGGGCGGGGCCGACTTTATGATACCCTACACCACTTTGCCAATTTGGTAGAGCTCCACATAACAATTAAAAGTTTTTATGGGAGAATTAAATCATACACGCTATGATTATAATTATAATTTAAAGTTCAAAGAACTAAATATGCCGAAGCATTTGTATCTTTTAAATTCGGAGTTGTATTGCCCATTTGGTGCACAACTAATCTGAAATCCGATAAAAATATATATGGGAGCTATTTGATATATTTCCCTGTTACGGAGTGCATATTACGGCTGTGGGTAACAAATATGACAAATCGGATGAACAGTATATATGGGAGCTATAGCTATATCTGAACCGATCTTCACTAAATTTGACATACTAGCTTCTAGACTCAATTCGGTCGTAAGTGCCAAATTTCATCCAATTTGGGCAAATATTAGACGTTTGGTGCACAATCCAATGTAAATCGGACGAAGTTATATGTGGGAGCTATATCCAAATCTGAACCGATCTCGATAAAATTTAGCAAAGGTATTTCTGAGCTGTATTTGATAAATTTCACCAAATATTGTTGTTACAGAGTGCATATTACGGCTGCGGAGGACAAAAATAACAAATCGGATGAACAATATATATGGGAGCTATAGCTATATCTGAACCGATTTCGATAAAATTTGGCATACTTATTTTCAGGCCCAATTTGGTTGTATGTGCAAAATTCCATACTATTCGGGCTGATATTACACGTTTGGTGCACAATAAAAGACAAATCGGACGAAGATATATATGGGAGCTATATCTAAATTTTTACCGATTATCTCCAATTTCAATAGGGTTCGTCCTTGGGCCAAACAAATGATTTGTGCACAATTCCATACTATTCGGACTGATATTACACGTTTGGTGCACAATAAAAGGCAAATCGGACGAAGATATATGGGAGCTATATCTAAATTTTGACCGATTATCTCCAATTTCAATAGGGTTCGTCCTTGGGCCAAAAAAATGATTTGTGCAAAATTCCATACTATTCGGACTGATATTACACGTTTGGTGCACAATAAAAGGCAAATCGGACGAAGATATATATGGGAGCTATATCTAAATTTTGACCGATTATCTCCAATTTCAATAGGGTTTGTCCTTGGGCCAAACAAATGATTTGTGCAAAATTCCATACTATTCGGACTGATATTACACGTTTGGTGCACAATAAAAGGCAAATCGGACGAAGATATATATGGGAGCTATATCTAAATATTGACCGATTATCTCCAATTTCAATAGGGTTCGTCCTTGGGCCAAACAAATGATTTGTGCACAATTCCATACTATTCGGACTGATATTACACGTTTGGTGCACAATAAAAGGCAAATCGGACGAAGATATATATGGGAGCTATATCTAAATTTTGACCGATTATCTCCAATTTCAATAGGGTTTGTCCTTGGGCCAAAAAAATGATTTGTGCAAAATTCCATACTATTCGGACTGATATTACACGTTTGGTGCACAATAAAAGGCAAATCGGACGAAGATATATATGGGAGCTATATCTAAATTTTGACCGATTATCTCCAATTTCAATAGGGTTTGTCCTTGGGCCAAACAAATGATTTGTGCAAAATTCCATACTATTCGGACTGATATTACACGTTTGGTGCACAATAAAAGGCAAATCGGACGAAGATATATATGGGAGCTATATCTAAATTTTGACCGATTATCTCCAATTTCAATAGGGTTCGTCCTTGGGCCAAACAAATGATTTGTGCAAAATTTCATCTGGATCGGGCAATAAATGCGACCTGTACTTTGTTTACAAAAATACATGGACAGACGGACGGACGGACGGACGGACGGACGGACAGACGGACGGACATGCATAAATCGACTCAGAATGTGATTCTATGCAGATCATCAAAAGGAACTATGGGTCTATCTCGTTTCCTTTTGCCTGTTACAAACAAATGCACAAAGACATAATACCCTGACCACCTTGTGGTGTAGGGTATAACAAACTAAATATATTCTTGATCAGAGTAAAATTCTAAGAGATTTAGCCCTGTCAGTCTGTTGTAATCACGCTACAGTCGAAACTAGTTAAGATAGGAAACTAAAATTTTACAAAGATCTGTCTTTGGTCTACAGGCCGGTTAGGTTCGAAGATGGGCTATATAGGTCCACGATATCGTATACCCCCATATAACGGTACCCCCCAAATTCGGTATTTTTATTATTTCAGCCACATTTTTCAATGAAATTGTCTGAAATTGTAAACAAGGAGTTCGTAACGATTACTTTGTCCCCTTACAGAGAATTATCTATATACGTCCACGATATCGATATTCGGTATTTTGATGATTTTAGTCACATTTTTTAATGAAATTGTCTGAATTGCACACAAGAAATTCCTAATGAGTATTTTACCCCCTGGCAGAGAATTGTCTATATAGGTCCACGATATCGTATATCCCCCATACAACGGTACCCCAAGTTCGGTATTTTGATGATTTCACCCACATTTTTCAACGAAATTATCTGAAAATTCTCTCGAAGTGCTCCTTGTGAATACTTTATCCCCTTAAAGAGAATTGACTGTATTGGTCCACGATATCGTGTAGCCCCCATATTACGGTACCCCCCGATATTCGGTATTTTGATGATTTTAGCCACATTGTTCAATGGAATTGTCTGAAATTCTACACAAGAAGTTCTTTGTGAGTACTTTATCACCTGAAAGAGAATTGTCTATATATGTCTACAATATCGTATATCCCCCATATAACGGTACCCCGATATTCGATATTTAGATGATTTTATCCACACTTTTCAACGGAATTCTGAAATTGCATAAAAGAAGTTCCTTGTGAGTACTTTATCCCCTGAAATAGAATTGTCTATATAGATCCACAATATCTTAAATCCCCCTGTATCGGCACCTTCCAATATTCGATATTTTTAAGATTTTAACAGTTAACAATTCTTAATGGATTGTATGTTTTTGAAAATTTTCTAATTCTTCCCAAAGCCCGGTCGAACTTACTGTTTTTTTACTTGTTATAACAAATCCTGTTTGATAGAAATATTGAGATGTACCAAGTCTGGAGTGGAATCAGATATTTATTTCGCGTTTTATAAGCTTAATTGATATACAAAATGTCAACCTTTTTGGGAGAGGTACCTGAAGAATTGTATTCCATCTTTTCGCCAGACCTTGGGTTAATAAAATTATTGGGATGTGTGAAATTTGAAGACAACCGAACTCTTACATCACACTTTATTAGAGTTGTAACCATTCAAAATTTTTACTCTTTGTGGGGTAGGTACTTGATGGAGTGGACCAATATTGTCCATTTTCACACCTGACCTGGCACTGATGCAAATATTAGGATTTGCATAGTTGGAGCAAAATCGGAATATCGTTTCTCTTTCTGTGCAGAAAATATATATATTGGACCTATGTGTTCCATCTTAACACCAGACCTTAGGTAATTAAAATTATTGGGATGTGCGAAAGTTAAAGACAATCGGACTCTTACATCACATTTTATAAGAGTTGTAATTATTCAAAATTTTGACCCATTGTGGGAGTGGTACTAGATGGAGTGGACCGATATTGTCCATTTTCGTATCTGACCTAGTGCATCTGACGCAAATAATAGGATTTGCAAATTTGGAGCAAAATTATTATGCTTTCCCTTTCTGTACAATATATTATTTTCTTTGAAAATATTGACATTTTGTGGGGGAGGTACAAGAAGGAGTGGACCGATATTGCCCATCTCGGAACTTGATATAAGTTTTAACAAAAATGTTACGATGTACCAAGTTTGGACCAAATCGGTTAGTCCCTTTGAAAGTTATCGTGCGCACCAGCCAGACTGACAGATGGATGGACATCGCCAGATAGACTCCAAATGTCCCGAACCGGATTTGGTTCACAGAGACCAAGTCTCTAAAAGCGTTATTTTGACTAGGCACGTATTAACCGTATCAAAAGATATACGTTTATAAAATCCGAAATAAGCATGAGGTTCACTTTATATTTCACACATTCCATTATTTACACTAACAAGAGATCTGCTGTGAAAATAGATAAAATTTTGAATACACATGAAGCTCATACGATTCCATTCAAGACATAGTACATCTCAATATTTTCATCCACACAAGATCTGTTATAAAGAGGTTAGAGATCGGACCATTTCGTTTGCTACCTACCCAACATAGGTTTCACGAGAATGCGAAATAAAGCATTCAACACTCTTCAAATTTCACACACACAAACATTTTTTCTAATACAATATCTGTTGTGCAGATATCACCCACAAAGGGTCACAATTTTCGATATTTTTATCTGTCATAACTTGCGAAACAAGTCAGCGATTCTTTAAAACTTGCTATTTCTAAATATATCTCTCTTTGCCAGAAACCTGAGATGAATATGGAATATATGACTTTCCATAAATTGGATATAAATGTTTCATTTTCTTGTAATATTGCCCATACCAATATTTGTATATCTACTAGATGAAGCATGAAAATGGAATACTTCGATCGACTATATCTGGTACCTCACGCACATGTTCACATTTTCTAAACATTATGATATATGTCATGTAAAGTTAAAATATTACCAAAGTTAATTGTTTCAAACATGTCACGACGCAATATTTATATCATTAAGGTCCGATAGAAAATGGCCAATATTGGCCCATTCCTTCGGAACCTACTCCATAAGGGGTACATTGGCTGAGGGTATACAACTGTCGGCATAACCGAAAGATACTTTTTAACTTGTTCTATCAGATAATAGGTAGGTAGGCGACATAACAGAAATGTACTGGAAATTTTAGAAAGCAGAAAAAATTATCAGTTATGATAGGCATGCTCTCAAAAATCTATTCCAAAGCATTTCCTTGTACATTGAACCGATAAAAATCAACAACAACCCTAAAAATGTGTCAGCACTGTTTATAAAGTAATGCTATGTCGCGATATCGTGACATAACATATTTTTCCACAACCAACGCCATCTATTGAAGAAAAGTAACAATGTAATGTCTCATCTTATTATATTTTGTCTTTGTATATACCCATTCTAGCCATATGGCTGAGGGTATAATAAATATTATGAAACATTGGTAGGTCAATTGCATTTAATGATAAAAAAAAAATTGTACTATTTATAATACATTACCGAATTCATCCGTTTTATGCTCAAAAAAAAAAATAAAATAAATAAAAGTAACATGACCCAGCGCAGATTTGAACTCCCAACCCAGTACATGCCAACAGTTGCCCTTAACCAACCCGACCATCACTCCACTGCAACACTATGATCTAAATTCGCAATCTGAATGAAGCAACATGTTTATAAACAAAAGTTTTGTTGATGTTGCATCTGAAACTCTTAACAGCATCGTCATGGAAAGTAACGGTCCATGAAAATTAAAATGCAGGTATTTATAGTTCAGTTTTTGTTCTACTTTTTTAATACTATTATTAGATGAAATATATTCTGGACATGATGCCTATTTCTTCTTTTTATAAATCAGATTTAAGACTTTTGTTAATTTTAAATATTTGGTTCACAATATCGATGTATCAAAAAGTTCATGCCAAATTATGAAAAATAAAATTTTTTACTCCCTTAAATTATTTCTTTCTTATTTGCTCACGGCTGATATAGGAATAGAAATATGAAATTTTCCGCAAAAAAGCAAAGAAGAAAATATGAGATAAACCTATTATAATTGAAATAATAGAATTCACATATTATTATTTTGTTCATTATTTTAATAAAATTGTGTTTGTACCAATATGAACAGTTTATTTGGTTCACGTACACAGATGTTAAGCTGTTGTCCTTTCATGTGGTTGCATTTCTCATAACAAACCATTCCCTTTAGTATACATTCAAGCTAGCGGCCATCAAAATGTAAAACTATTGTTTTTATTTAGATTGCGAAATCATCAGTAGTGTTGTGGCTCAATCGGTAGGCGGCTGGCGCTGAGTTATTTTTGTTGATTGCGACTCAGGTGACCCTGGTTCAATTCCTGGTCAGGTCAGTTTTTTAAAAACAATTTTTTTAAGAAATTTATTAGTTGAATCATTTTCCATTGATACCTGTATTTTCCAGGTAAAATGAAAGGCAAAGGTATTTTTCGAAAGAAAAAAACAAACAAATAGGCAGAAATCGTAAATGGTCTGAGAGTTTTACGTTCATCAAGAATATGTATACTTTGTTGGTCCTAACATGATTATTTCGAGGAGTTACCTAGCGAAAGACATGTATATATCACAGAATTGCGATGATTAAGGGCACCAAAAAAGTTGATAATTTGGTAAAACATGGTAACCCTATGAATTTATTTTTTTGGTTTTTTACCGAAAAATCATACTTATTGACTATACATATTGAAAATTAAGGTGTATTTAAGGAAAGAATATGTGGATATTCCAAAAAAAAAAACAAAAATATTGACATTTAAAAATTTTGTCCCCGAATTCAGAATGTCCTCTAATAATTCGCAGCCCCTGATGAAAATTCGGGAACAGACCTCAAATACCGAAAATGTCCCCAGAAAGATCGGTGCATCCAAACTTAGTCCCTGAATAGCTCTCCTCACATATATATATATATATATATATATATATATATATATATATATATATATATATATATATATATATACAGTAGCGTGCAAAACCGATCACACCTTCTGCGGTTTTAGATATTAAGCTCTGTAAAAATATTTGTACGCAATTAAATGAAATGAAACTTTGTTGATTCATTACTAGAAACAAAACAAAACAAATGGCATACAACACTATTTAGTATAACCAGGTTGTGCAGGATACTATGTAATAAACATGAGAGACATCACATATGTTCAGTTTTGCACGTTTCGCATTTATTCAAAAAGCAGAAAGTTAATGTAGAAATGTAAACAAATATTTACCGTTATTGGTCTCTCATGCTTTTGTTGATCTCTCATTGGTTTTTACTCTTTATCTTAGTTTGGTATTTTACTTTGATATTAGTTCTTAACACGTGTTGAAAGTGATCGATTTAATAAAATTATCATTTAATAAAAAATGAAAAAACTTAGCGTAGAACTAGAAAATAGTGTCGTGGTGTTAACGGAAAAAGGGCATTCTACCAGAGAAATAGCCGAAAAATTGAATATTGGTCAAAGCACTGTAGTTAAAGTCCAGAAAAGAAAAAATATTGTGCGAGCGCCAAATGTTGGAGGTCGACCGAGACAACTTTCTGACGCGGATGCCCGCTTAATGGAACGAGAAATGAGAAAAGATAGTTCCATAACACCTAAACAAGCTGCAGATGCATTAAATAAGAATGTAAGCGAGTGGACCGCCCGTAGAGCGTTGCATAGAATTGGATTGCTATCAGCAGTAAAGAAGAAGAAACCGGCTTTATCCGCTAAAAATGTTAAAGCTCGTTTAGCATTCTGCAAGAAACATGTGAATTGGAGTGTTGAGGATTGGAGGCGAGTCATTTGGTCGGACGAAGTAAAAATAAACCGATTTCAATCAGACGGAATAAGTTACTACTGGCGTCGTCCCAAAGAAACCATCCAAAGGCATCACGTGAAACAAACAGTGAAACATGGTGGAGGTAGTTTGATGGTGTGGGGCTGTTTTACATGGCATAATATTGGACCAATTGTTAAAATAAGTGGGATAATGAAGAAGGAGGACTACCTGGATATTTTGAAGTCAAATTTACCAGACTTCGTACAATCCAGTCCATACTCGGAGGAGCAAGTCATTTTCCAACAGGATGGAGACCCGAAACACACCGCCAAAATAGTAAAAGAGTGGTTTTCCCAACAAACATTTAAGCTTATGGAGTGGCCCGCACAATCACCCGATCTCAATCCAATTGAGAATTTGTGGTCCATTTTGAAAAAAAGACTTGGAAAATACAAGAGAGCTCCTGAGAATATGGATGAACTCTGGCGGCGTGTACAATTTGAATGGGGACAAATTCCTGACAATTTTATCCAAAATTTAGTGGAAAGTATGCCCAAACGTATGAAAGGTGTCATAAAAAATAAAGGGTTATGGACAAAATACTAAGAATTTGGAAAACAACGAATATATGCGAAACGTGCAAAACTGAGCACATGGAGTTCCTCTTATGTTTATAATAAATTATCCCGAATATGTATACACTTTAAGTTGATTTCAGCCTTAATATTATTATAATGAATTAAATAAAATATAACATAAGTTTCATTTAATTTGATTGACTTTAAATATTGTTACACAGCTTAACTGCCAAATTTGCAAAACATGTGATCGGTTTTGCACGCTACTGTATATATAGACCCCAATACAACGGCTATATTCGCCATTTTTATGCTTTGAACAGAATTTATATATATATATATATATATATATATATATATATATATATATATATATATATATCAAATTTTAGAATAGGTTTAGGTTTGTTCGAATTGGTCACCTTTGGCAAGAATTATGGCCTTCTAACGGCCACTGAAACCGTCACAGGCTGCCCGAATGTTTCTCTTGAGGTGATCTACACTTTGGTATTTTTTATTGCCAACCATTTGGTGGCCATTGTGCGCTGGAAATGAAACGGGGAACCTCGTTTGTAACCATTCTTGGGTGGCGCGTTCTGAGTGCGATGGTGCTGAGCCCTGTTGGAATGTCCAAGGTCTGCGGCCAATATGTATGCGTACCCGAGGCTTTAATACACCCTCCAGAATATTTTCGCGATTAATACAAGCGGATAGCGACCATCGGTTTTTATGGCGGCCTATACCGTCACCATGGCCGTCGCTTGAGTTCTGGTGGCCAACCAAAGGTGCGCATTTTAAGCTGACCTCTTTGGCAAGTAAACACGATCATTTTGTTTGTTTGCAAACTGCTGGACAACGAATGTTTTCTTATCGGAGAAAACCAAATTCTGCAGTTCACCATTTTTGGCTAAACGAAGCAACTCTTGTGAGTCTATTTTCTTTCCGTTACGGTGTAAGTTCTTGCACTTTTGGAAGTTCAATTGCTTTACCCCGAGCTCATTTTTCAATAGTTGCCAAATGGAATATTGCAATATGTTCAGCTCACGAGCCATTTTTCGGCCACTGCGACACAGGTTTCGATCAAGTCGCTTCTTTACTTTTCGAACCATTTCTGCTGATGTTGCTGTTTTCTTCCGTCAACCTATTTGACGTCGAGCTACGCTACCAGTATCACGGTTGCGAACGATGGTACAAGACACAAAAGATTTATTCACATTCAAATATAAAGAAATCACACTATCACGTTTGAATTCCATCACGAATAACTTTTTTTTCTGGAAAATTCTAACCAAAATGCTTTTGTACGCTTGTAAACAATATAATGAGCTGTCACTGGAATAATTTTAACAGTTTTATCATCTCATCCTATAGTACACATATCCATAAATATGCGTCAAGTTGGCAATTACGGTATTCTTTTCTATTCTATAAGCCGCGTTTCTATTTATAATTTTCTATAGAAAAATTTCATTAATGTTATACATTTTATAATGCCATTCATTAAGTTCAGTTAAACACTCCTTAAGGTGAGATCACATAAAACGTTTTTTTTTTTTTTTTTTGACGGGATTATGTCATCGGCTGGCTCTTTCGTAGGGGAATAAAGGAGTTTTAGGTTGATTCACTTCGATTATTGCCCTAAGCTTCGTTTTTTCCAATGAAGCTTATACATACAATGTTTCGCCACCTGAGCTAGAACCCGTTATGGCCAACAAATCCCAATGTTTAGACAAATTCGTGGGAAATGTGGCAGAAATCATCAAAATACCGAATATCGGGATGTACCCTAGTATGGGGGCTATACAAAATCGTGGAACTATACACACAATGTTTCGCCACCGGAGCTAGAATCCATTATACCGTACAAATACAAATTTTTGGACAAATTCGAGGGAAAATGTGGCAAAAATCATAAAAATACCGAATATCGGGAGGTGCCGTTATATGGGGTATATACCAAAACGTGGGCTTACACACACAATGTTTCGCCGCCGGAACTAAAACCCATTATACCCTACAAATACAAATTTTTGGACAAATCCATGAAAAAATGTGGCAAAAATCATCAAAATACCGAATATCGGTAAATACCGTTATGTGGGGACTATACCAACACGTGGGCCTATACATACAATGTTTCCCCATACGATGTAGAACCCATTATGACCCACAAATACCAATTTTTAGACAAGCTCGTGGAAAATGTGGCAAAAATCATCAAAATACCGAATATCGGGATGTACCGTTATATGGGGAACTAGAATCCATTATGACCCACAAATACCAATTTGTAGACAAATCCATGAAAAAACGTGACAAAAATCATCAAAATACCGAATATCGGTAGGTACCGTTACATGGGGGCTACACCATACATACAATGTCTCGCCACCGGAGCTAGAACTCATCATGGCCAACAAATTCCAATTTTTAAACAAATCCTTGAAAAGAAATGTGGCAAAAACCATCAAAATACCGAATATGGGGAGGCACCCTTGTATGGGGGCTATACCAAAACGTGGAACTATACATACAATGCACTATGGGGCTGATGGCATGTTTTTGAGGCAAACAATCATATTTTGAAGTTAGTTGTTTGAATAAAAAATTAATGGAGTTTTGTTCAGAACACTTTCCAAACCTCGAAAACAATCTGGCAGCATCTTACGGCCATATGCCGAGTTATCGAAGATGCCATATTTTCTTTTCGCCATTTCCTTACATTTAAACTTATTCAAACCCTATATTATTATTGGTGCCAAACAAAAACTGTTTGCATTATATTCGGCCCTATTATGGTTGTCGTCGGCGTCGCTAAATGAAGTCGAGGCGACAATAATGGTATTAGGGTTGTCGTTTTTTCTCGATAGCAACAAATGATTGCAATTATCATTGTCGATACAACAGTCGACGTGAAGTCGATTTTTGATAATATCTGTCGCCGTAAAAAATTGTGACGACATTGTATTTTTTGGTCGACGTTGATATTGTAACCATTTTGTATTTGATATTTGACCATGAAAAAAAAACAACAGCAAAACAATTTGAAATGTTTTTATTAGTAATTCTTCTAAGTTTGGAAAGATTTAAAATTTAAAACAAAAAAAGTGCAGAATAAGGGTAAAGCCAGCAGCACTGAAGATGGCATTTTTAAGTAAATGACTTTGTCGCTTTGGGAGGAGTCTGTCGCGAATGTAATGCAGTTATAAAGTTGCTGAATCCACCAGGTTATAGTTCATAAAAATGAGCAAGTGGACGAGGCTGATATAACTGCTATTGAAGCTTCCCGATCTCCCAGAAAAAACAATGGTAAATTGTCATCAAGGAAAGCATAAACTATTGAGCTGTTGAAAGAGCGGCATAAACTTTTGGAACAACACAATCAAGAGCCAGACAATGCAAATATGTTTGTTTGCTGCCTTAGCACTCGCCGCTGCACTACTAATACATTCTCCTCTTCACCCTCACTTGAACTTAAGATATTGAACGCATTTATAACATTCATTTTTTCACTATATTTTTTCGAAAGAGACGAAATTAAAATTCAAAATACACAAAAAATTATCTTTTTTGTCAATAACAAGGGAATGTTGCCAACCTTGTTATTAATTGTTGCCAACTTATATTTTGAACTGGCGATATCGCTTCTATGCCTCACCGTAATACCATTTTTGAATCGAAGCGACGGCGACGATGACTTGCACATAAAGTCGACGACGACTATAGTAACGACAACCGTAATTGGGCCGTTTAACAACAAAAAGTGAAAAACATGTGGAAAAGAATGTAAATCAGAAATAAAAAGTTTTGTTAAACGTTGCAAATTTTCTATGGGGTGAATGTGTAGTGTCTTTTAATATAGTTTTTTTTTATGTATCATTTGGAGTAAAACTTTCGGTGTTGGTACGTAACAAGGCCCATTAAATAGGTCGTCCGATTAGCCCAGCTGATTTCACCCATTCTGTCAAAATACATTTGTTTATATTTGGAATTCGCCAAAAAAAATGACAAGCTGTAATTATACAATAGTCCTGTCTGGTTATTTTCCTGAAGTAATTGTCTAGTAATTTCTTTCTGAGAGTTTTATTCTCTTTTATTGTCAGCTGATTTATGAAAAACGAAGGAATAAAAAGAAATAAAGTACACACAAATTGAAAATAAGCCGTAAGACTATACAATTAGGCTTTTGATTACTAAAATAAATATGTTTTAAATGTGCTTCGGAAGGAGAAGAATAGCAAATGATTGCAAGAAGAAATTTGTCCAGGAAGAATTTGCAAACACTCAGTGAAAGAATTCCTCTATAGAATAAATCTCTTTAGCAGGACTTTTGTGTTAAAAGTAACGGTTGTTAAAAATTTTAGGGTAAACAGACACAACTAATTATATCCTGGCTGCTTGACTGCAAATGCGATTTTTTCTCCATTCCCAAGTACGAAGACGCAATGTCAAAAAGGAGCACAAATTGCCAAAATATGTTCATTGAAACGTCTTGCCTTCTGTTTAATTTTAATACTATGGTCGTGTGCTTTGTTTCGTATCCTTTACTTTGTTTTTTTCTCGTAGATGTTTACAAATTCGCCACAAAAATGATAAATAAAGGCGAATTATTATTCGCTTCAGAAGAAATTTTGACAGTTCGAAGAAGAAAAACAGCTGATTTTAAAGCAATACGCCCTTTACGCGACCTAATAAATGGACCTTGGTACGTATTTTGGAAACAATATACATGTGGTGGTGGCGATCTATCATATTTAAAAAAAAAAAGTTTGCACCAATTTGCACCTTTTCAAATAAATTAGTTTTCAAGTAGCTTAACGCTCAAAAATTCATATATTCTTTACATTTGGCTGGAAAAATTGCGATAACCCACAAATGTAATAATCAATATCTCAGCAATATTAAATTAAATATTGTCGATTAATATGAAATATGAGCACGAAAAAGCTAAATAATAACATTTATTCACAAACTTACCTTAACCTGCTAAATACAAAGGACCAAAAGCACTCTTAAAAAGGTAAAAATGTATTTTTGGTTCAAGACAGAGTCTTTAAGTTAGTAGCTTCATCTGATCCGTCCTTGTCAACTACGTATTTTAACGAGTATGGAAAAGACAAAAGTCAATCGGAGCCGACAATATGATACCCTACATCACTCTGCATACTAAGTACAGCTTCTAGTAAAAAGCAATTGCTTATATTGTGTATTTGTTTGAAGCAACAATGATCTTTATTGAATGCCCAAAATGGATTTAAACCGGATGAAATATATAAAGGAAGCTATATCTTAATCTAAATTGCTTTCCATTAATTTTAAAGGAGATATTATGACTTTGAAAAGACTTTGATATAAAATCGTATGAAACATATATATGAGAGCTATTTGGTTCAAATATAGCAGGCTTTAATTATGACTGAATTTTACCGTATGAACCAAGACACAACCTAATTAGACAAAAGTAGCATGGTTGGTGTATCACCTACAAAAAAAAAAAAAAAAAAAAACAAGTAAAAAAGCAGTAAGTTCGGCCGGTCCGAACTTTGAATAGCCTCCACCATTTAGAACGAATTTGAAAATTTTCGAAAAAGATAACATTTGCCAAGATTTCTGTTAACATTTTAAAAATATTGAATATATAGGCATTGTTTGCCACAAGCGATTACCATATTCAAATTCGAATCTTGAAATAAACGGTGAATCAATAGCGTACATAGGGAGGTACCGTTATATGGGGGCTGTATGAAAACGTGGACCTACATGGCCCATTTACGAACCTGCCTACTGACAAAATAAATAAATTTTAGCCTTCTGTCTCAATTCGTTCGAAAGATAACGTGATTACAACAGACATGGCTAAATTGTCTTAGAATTTTACGCTGATCAAGAATATATACTTTGTTGGGTCTATGATCATTATTTTGATGAGTTACAAACGAAATGACAAAATGAATATACACTCCGTAGTATGGTGGAGGGTAAAAAAATTGAGTGGAATGTATATGGGAGCTATATGTAAATTTGAACCGGTATCGACCAAATTTGTCAAAAGTATTTCTAAGCAGTATCGTACCGAAAATCGCTATTATAGAGCTCATATTACGACTCTTAGGATGAAAGTTATATGTGGGAGCTATATCTATATACTTGCGGACTCGAAAGAAATTCGGCACATGTTCTTCTCATCATAACTAGCTCCTAAAAACGAAATTTGGGTGCTCTACCACGTCCCTGTGATCTGTTGCCTCAAAAACAAGCCATTGGCCTCATAGTGCAATGTTTCGTCATACGAGCTAGAACACATTATATCCTACAAATAGCAATTTTTGGACAAATGTGCCAAAAATCATCAAAATACCGAATATCGGGAGGTACCGTTATACGGGGACTATAAAAAAAAGGGGACCGATATATCTCATTTTCAATACCAACCTTCCTAGGCATAATACAAACTATTCTGTTAAATTTTGACGCTCTATAAATATTAAAATATTTAAAATATTAAATTAAAATATTATTTAAAATCAAACCAAACAAGTTAAAAACCAGTAAGTAAATTAAAATATTATCTAAAATCAAACCCAACAAGTTAAAAAGCACTTAGTTCGACCGGGCCGAACTTTGAATAACCTCCACCATTAGAACGAATTTAAAAATACCGAATATAGCCGTTATATACGTGGACCTACATTGTTGTCATAAGCCATTACCATTTTCAAATTCGAAAATTGAATAAACGGTGAATTATGTAGCTAAATTAATAAAAACAACGTACATAGGGAGGTACTGTTACATCGGAGCTATGCGAAGACCTGGACTTGCATAGACAATTTTCTGTTATGGCCTGTAGCATCCATTACGAACTTCAAATACGACATATCCAACAATTACGGTGAGTATTGTACCTAAAATCGTCAAAATACCGAAAATAGGGAGGCAGTTATATGTGGGGCCTATACAAAGTCCTGGACCCGCATAGACAACTTTCTGTCATAAGCTGAAAGCGCAACCCTTTACAGAGGCGTGAAAGTCATGTGCTGTGAAAACCAGGAATCCAAGGATTCCCTAGTCACCACAGTATCTAGATTTCGCGATCTTTTACAAGCCTGTGATCTGGCGGTTGTATCCTTAAAGGATATCCCCTGCCGTAAGATGTTGACAGCTTGGGTGCCACCACCATCTGTGGATCCGGCACGCATCCTGACAATAGTGTGCAAGCAAAACCCCAACCTCAGAACAGACAACTGGCGTTTTTTCAGTTCAAGCTCTGAGGGAGGTGGCCTGGTCATGAAGGTATCTATGGATACGGATGGTCAAGAGTACCTTCAAGCTCGTGGGGGGAAATTGCATTTCGGCGCCTGTTGGATACGTTTCCGGCTAACGCCGTTGCATTAGAAGGAAGGAAACAGCAGCTACTTAGTATCATGCAGATTAATCTGCATCACTGCAAAGCAGCTGCTGCCGAACTCCTTCTATTCCTCACGAAAGCTGAAGTAGACATAGCCCTGGTTCAGGAACCCTATATATACAATAATAGGGTAACTGGACTAGGGAGTGGGTAGTACGTCTCTTACGCGGTCTCCAATGGTGATAAGGTAAGGACGTGTATTGTTGCCAAAAAGAGTTTAAATCTTATCTTCCTTAGCAACTACAGTAGAGGAGACGTTACGGTGGCGAGAATGGAATCTAAATCCGGGAAGGGTTCTCATTTTCATCTCTCTATACCTACCGTATGAGTAACCTGATCCACCTGGCCACGAAGTAGAGAAGCTGCTTAAAGATCTGGCTGACAAAGGACATCTAGTTATGGGTTATGATGCCAACGCACACCACTTCCAATGGGGCAGCAACGATACCAATGTCAGAGGTGAGTACATTTTTGATTTTATCTAGAAATATAATCTCAAAATATGTAATAGGGGCACTGATGCAACATTTCAAATCAAAGACAGGGCAGAGGTCATTGACCTCACCCTTACTAACAAGGATGAATCTCTTATACAAGACTGGAAAGTTTCTCCTGAGTGCCCGTTTTCAGAACGCCGGAAGATAGTTTTCAAAATCTTTATAGAGGGAATTCATCAGAAACGTCATAGAAACCCAAGGAATTCTTGCAAACAATCTCTGACCTAATGCAGGGAGCTCTAGTCACCCTATCAAGGTGAGCGCGTCGCAATGGACTAGGCGTGAACCCATCAAAGACAGAGCTCGTCCTTTTCACTAAGAAACGTAAATATCCTTCATTTATACCACCGAGGCTAGATGGAGTCACTTTAAACCTCTCACCAGAAGCCAAATACGTTGACACTATCCTCGACCGCCAATTAAGTTGGAAGAGGAGCACTGAGGAACGAGCTAAGAGAGGTTTGATCGCACTCTATTCCTGTAAGAACTCCATAGGTAAAAGCGGGGGCCTCAGACCACACATCATTAAATGGATGTTTGAGTTAATTGTTCGCCCCATTCTATCCTGTGGAGCTCTAGTATCTTCGCATTCCTTGAAGAAGTCAACCTACTTACGACACATTAACAAAGTTCAAAGAGCCGCATCCCTACTAATAACGGATGCTTTCAGGAGCATACCTTAAGCATCACTGGACACCCTACTGTGCTTAAGTCCACTGAGCATACATGTAGAGGAACAGGCATTCAGGAGTGCTCTTCGACTCAGAGAACTAAACGAATGACGAAGTCAAATCTTTGGACATTCTGCGATTCGAAGACGTGACTATATTTCATCACGGTTGTGCTTTGACCCACCTGACATACACATACCTAACAGAGACGCCTGGGTCCATAACAACCCACCTTTCCGCGACATAGCTGTTTTGAACTGCAGAAAAGCCATGGAAAACACTGAGTTATCTATCAAGCTCTGTGGTGGGTATTATCACAGGTCACTGTAAGGTAAGGGCAATGACCTCGAAATGGGATAGCGACAACTTTGACTACTGTAGGATCTGTAAAGATGAAGAAGAAATTGAGACAGTCGAACACTTGCTCTGCCACTGCCCAGCACTCATTAATGTGAGACACAGGCTGGTGGGTGAACTAGTGTCACATAATCTGTTTTCTTTTTTTAACACTGACCCTATAGTAATTCTTCAATTAGCCCGAATACTAAAGTGGCTAAATATGACACAACAAACTCCTTAGCCGTAGATCACACTCTATAACTCTATATTCACCCCCTTCTATCAAACATTCCGTCCTTTTTTCTTACTATTCGGAATGACAACTTAATATACCCTCCATAGTATGGTGGAGGGTACAAAAACGCCAAAATGAGAGATTTAATCACGAAAAGCCGTAAAAAATACAACCATACGTCAGCTGGCTCTGCCTGTACTGACAGTTCAGTTGTAAACAAACAAATTGTAAAAAAAAAAACAAATAAAATAACATTCCTAGTTTCTCAGTGATTGTGTTCAATTTATTTATTTATTCAAAAAATTAAAAAAAAATAATATTTCTGTTGCGCTATATTTTATGGATGATGTGGAGGAGCCGCTGCTTCTAAATATTGAGCCTCCTCTAGCGAACTCAGGATTCTTTTCCAACTAGCGCCCATAGCTCTGCAGGAGATAATTCGTGCTGGAATTAAGAAAATAAAAATTATATTTGTTGTTGGCGTATTATAATTGTATTTATTATTTTTACTCACCTTTTTGTTACTATTTTCAATCATAGCAATATTGATGCTGAAACAATTCTCCTGAATTATAATTAGACGGCAGCCATTTGTGTTCGCATGCGTGCGAAAGAACGCAAAATTGCACTGAAATGCTTATGTTTTCATTCGCTTTGATGTTCTTACAATTTTTCGTTCTGATGTATTTTAGTGGAACATCAATTAGCTGTTTGCGTGTAAAAGGTATGCGAACGTGTTCTTTCGATATCGTGGAAAAGGCTGCATTTCTTGTTTATTCACTATAGTGTGAGAGTTTTGAAGGCCATTATTTCGCGAAAGTGTTCGAGTTTTTCGACACTATAGTGCTGTGTTAGTAAATTCTTGGAGGCTTTTCGGTACGTTCCTTGGACATTTGAAAAGCTTGGTCGATTTTTTTGAAATTGTTGAGCTTGTTGATAATTGTTGCGTTGTTATTCCTTCGTATATTGTGCAAAGTCAAATTTTGTTTTTGATTAAATTTTTAGCAATTTTGTGCTTTGTTTTGCTCTTACTTATTGTAGTAGAGACTTGGTAAAAAAAACTTTCAAAATGTCTTTGACCCCAATCGACATGGTTATTAGAGCTTCGGATGCTCTTGTAAAGTTTAGCCCTAGCTTTGAACCTATGAGAGATAAGATTAGACTTACAGTCTTTAAAATTCCCAATCAATGGATTAGAAAATTTGTAGCAAAAAGTGCAGCAAAAGTTTGAAAAAGTCTGTGATTTCATGATGACGTCTATAGAGACCTCAAAAAATTAAATAGATGCTGTCGATATATAATGCATCTTTTCAACTGTATTTACGATGCCCGTCTGCAATTAATAGGAAGACCATCAAGTGTTAGTGGTTCCTTAGCGTTGTTGTGAGAAACCACAGGTAAAACACTAGAAAAATCACCTAATCCAATTCTACCGAAAACGTCGGTTGAAACGCAAAACCAATTGAATGTTTGGAATCAGGTTTCGCTCGAAAATCCTTCTCAGATTCAGACTCCGCTTGCCTCTATTGTGGGGAAAAGTAGTGCGAGTTTTCGTACTTTAGATTATGTAATCTAAATTTTCCTCCTTGTGACACAGATGTTTTTGAAGTTGATTTTCACTCATGGCCAATATTTAGAGATTTGTTTACCGCCGTGTACATGAATAATGCTCGTCTAAGGGACATTGAAAGACTTTGTCGTTTGGTCCGGGAGATGACAGAGAAGCTCACGAGATAGTCTCAATATTTCCAATAACTAATCGTAGTTTCGCGCCGGCTTGGAAGGCTTTGATCGAAAATTATGACAATCCTCGGCTTCTTGTTCATAATCAGAGTCTTTGGGAGCAGAGTGCAAAGGATAAATCCTCGCTTTCACCTTGGAAAGACTTTGATGATTTTCTTACTGAGTGATCTGTCTAAGCGATCAAGTTATAGAAATGTCATAAATTGTATGACTGTCCCCGCTTTAAGAGCTTATACCCCGCTAATCGATATAAAGAAATGAAACATCATCATTTTTGCATACACATTGTTAAATTCTGGGAACTTGAGGAAACTCCCAAAAGAAAAATTTTATACCCATCGGATCGTTTTTGTGAGGAGAATTACGCCCGGACTACTCGTAGGAACTCAGACGGTAGATATATCATTAGGCTACCAATAAAAGCTTAGATTGGCGCTACCAGTTACTTTGGAGAACCTCGCTCAAATGTTTTATCACAACGAAAATTCTTTGACGAAAAAGCCGGACGTAAAAATAGTCTACGATCAATATTATCAGAATACTTGGAACTTGATCACATGAGTTCAGTATCCGCAATCAGTTAAAAGCAGGTCATTTCGTGTTATTTACCGCATCACACTGTGATTCATTTTCAACTCTGACATTACCCAAATGTGTAGGAAAATCCGCGTAAATCTCTTCGGAAACGTAGCAGATTTTAGACTATGAACTGGTGTAAATTGTGCACCATACTTAGCAATCCGGACTCTTTTATAACTGGCAGATACTGAATCAGAATTCCCGAAATTGTATGTACGTTGACGATGTTTTAGCTGGAGCTTACGACATTGAGACTGCATTTGCATCTAGGGACCAGTTGATTACGGCACTCTCGTCGGCAAAGTTCGAGCTTAGAAAATTGACTTCCAATAATAGAGCTATTTTGTTAACAAATTCAGCTACAACTATTGTTTACATATCCAGCTACAGCTATTGTTAACAAATCCAGCTACACTACTACATTACACAGTTGGTTGGTTGGCGCCAGTGATTGTGGCAGCGAAGACTGTTATGCAGAAGGTCTGGTTAGACAGTGTTGGTTTGTCTAATCATATCCCCATGTAAATTCAATCCGGATTCCTAGGTATTACCCGCAGATTTAGGAAGTCGTGGTATGTCTATTGGTTAGGTAAGAATAAATCTGTATGGTCGAATCATAATCTGGTTAGAGAAATGCGCCTTTTGACGTTCGCAAAAGATGCATTTCTCTAACGAGTACAACAATTTGTTAGACAAAAAGCCGTTAGATATATAGATAGTTGTCAACTTCCCATTAATGCTTTGTGGATGAATGCGGCGTCATGCGGATGAATGGTAGATTGTCACATTCACCCACGCTTTCCTATTCGGAGCGATTCCCGACAATACTCATCTCACGGTGATATTCAATTGATGTTACGTACTTTAAAGTTCGGCATAGTAAAGTCTTCCTTTTATTGAAAAAGCGCAGCTGCAGTCAATGCATGGCTGCACTTCCAACAGAGAGAACCACCCTTGATTGACCATTTACAAATACTGGCGTGGACTTGAAAGCAAGCTCGAAATCTTAGGTTTACGTTCAAAGAATTAGAAACAGTTTTGGCAAGGATAGAAGCGTGTTTGAGCTCTCGTCCTCTTTGGCCGATGTCGGACAGTTAATTTGTATATGATTAACACCGTTGAAATCTATCGATGTCAACAGATTTAAACGAGTGACTAATGGCGCTAACGCCGCCTTACTTCGTGTTGGGATCGTTACATTGCAATAAGAATAATCCTGTTCGAAGGACCACAAATGAGGGGCTCCGCCGACGGGATTGAGATGCCGAATGCGTGGAGGACTGTAGTGTTTTGCAATAGAAAAAAAAACAGTAAAAAAGCAGCTAAATTCGGCCAGGCTGAATATTTCATTTCGAAGGAACTCGAAAATTTTCAAAAAATTCCGAAAACAACCACATAAATTAAAACCGTTATATGGGGACTATACGAAGACGTGGACCTGCATTCGAAATTTTTTGTCATAGGCTGTAGTGCCCATTACGAACTTCAAATGCGACATTTTTTACAATTACGGTGAATAATGTCGCAAAAATTATGAAAATACGGAGTATCGGGCGGTACCGTCATATGGAGGCTATACGATGCTGTGGCCCTGCATACGGAGTTTTTTGCCATAAGTTGAAATACCCATTAGGATCTTTCAATACGAAATTTGAAACGATTCCGGTGAATAATGTTGCTAAAATCGTTAAAATGCCGACTATCGGGAATATACGAAGACGTGAACCTACATACAAAACTTTTTGTCATAGGCTGTAGTACCTATTGCGAATCTCAGCTACGTAGTTCGAAATAATTCCGGTAAATAACGTCTAAAATCATGAAAATAGCGAATATGGGGAGGTATCGTTATATGGGGGCTATACGAAAACGTGGACCGACATTAACCATTTACGAACTGATTACTGGTAAACTATGCATGTATGAAAAATTTTAGCCTTCTATCCCAATTCGTTCGAAAGATAGCGTGATTACAACAGACAGACAGCCGGACATCGCTATATCGTCTTAAATTTTACGCTGATCCGGAATATATATACTTTGAAAGGTCTATTATATTTCGAGCAGTTACAAAATGAATGACAAAATTAATATACCCTCCATATAATGGTGAAGGGTATAAAAAGGTAAATAAAAACACAATAAAATTAAACGATTTTTTGCTAGTTTGGTTGGATGGTAACAATAGTACCTTTGGCAACAATATACCTTTCTATGCAACGATATGTGCTTGCAAACGATATTGCGGGTGTTCCGTAGCGTACAAATTCAGTTTTTAATTTTAGCTTTGCGTGGTTTAAATTGGAATCCCTCTGAACTTCTTCCGCCATACGAGAGCCGTTTAAAGTTGATTAAGAGCATTATTTATCATTAAATTAATACGATTAATTGATTGATTCTCCAAGAAGAAATAATGATCTTGAAATGAGATCACTTTGTGTAATTTATAACAGCTTAGGTAATTCTATTTCCTTAAATAGTCCCTTGAACACAATAAAAAATTGTATTGTACATATGTAATTTATGTCGTGAAATATCTACGATAATTTTATGTTTATGTTACCTTATATTTATGTTTTAACTCTATATGCTCATTTTACGGCATATTATCTGCAAATGCCTCCGCGGAACCAGTAGAACTTCGCCTTTGATCATCTTGCATTTGATCTACAATACCCTATGCCGAACAGTAGACGTGGCCAATGAGCAGTGCTTGTAGATTGTTGCTTTGTAAATTTATGTTTACTACTTTGTGTGTAACTTTTAAAATGACTTTTGTATTTTATTCACTGGCTGATGTAGTTTCTGTAGCCGGTGTGAAACCATTGCTAACCTGCCTTGGTCCGTACGCGCTCTTTGCGTTATAGGGAGGTTGCCCCCTCGGTCGGCAGGGGCGGTTGTGAGAGGCGTGGGACCGAACGAACAAAATTAGATTTTTGATATTGAACTTAATCCGATGTGGAGGTTATACATTTCGAGGGACGAAAAACTGGGACTGAAGCTGACAACAACGATTTTGACGAGCTTTATGTAGACTTTGGAATCAGAACCGAACCATTCGGATTTAATGACCATTTACTAGTTTATTTATACAATAGCCCTCTCACTTGACGAATGCAAATCTATTGGCGGAGGATAACTTTTTAAATTTTGAGCACAAATGAAGCCGATGGTATATACCTTGTTCCACAGCAGTTGCGTTTCTTTAGGTAAACATTGTAGGAAATTGAAGACAAGTATAGGATCCCATTGATATGTGGGAACGTAATAGGTCGACATCGAAAAAATTCAACTGTTAATTCCCCGTGGGATGTCTTTTTGACCCGATGCAGTTTCTTTTACAATAATTGGAAGACTATACAATGACTTTAGTTTATGATGAACCAATTATTGCTTTCCATACGACAGCGAAACCACGATTAGGTTGAGGAAATTGAGAAACGATTTCCCGAGATTCTCCAGCAGTTTTTAGAAGCAAGTACTTGTGTTCCACATCACTCAAGCGATTGTTATTTAGGTAAATTTCGCTAAACAAATCCCGAAAGGAAGGCCAATAAGAAAAATCTCCCTCAAAAATATCAATATCAGTTGGGGGCAATGCCAAACTTTGAACAATATCACAGCCAAAAGACATATTTGCGGTAGTATTTTCCTGCGACTCAGAAACCAAAAGGGATTGAGCCGATTTCTATGAGTTTTATCCGCATGAGTTTTATCAAATTTCTTGTTATGCAACGTTATTTTATAATTTTTCTATAAAGTATTGGCATTGTATTGGAGTAATTGTTAAAAGAAGCGTTATATTTATTTCTGCCATATGCAAATGTTCTTTTGTTACATTTTCCAATTGTTTTAAGTTTTGCGACGACTTATATATAACTTATCAAAATGACCAAAAACAACAACAAAAATTAAATACAGGGTTGCCCATATTCGACGGACCCAACTGGTAACGCCATAACTTTTGACAGAGATGTCACATCCAAGCAGATTTTTACCATGAACCAATACATGCCACGCGAGCGCTTTGAAATTTACATTCAACAGAAGAAGTCAATTGTGAAAACTCAACGTGCTTTTAAAACATTAAAAAATGTGAGAAGTGCGCCTTCTAAGAACACCATTAAGCGTTTATACGAAAAATTTTCGACTGTTAAGGCTCTTTCTAATCCGAAGAGGCCATATAAAAGTCGACCAAGGCGATTGACCGAGAATATCGCTGCCGTACGAGCCAGTGTTGAGAGGTCCCCAAGAACATCCCAAAAACGCCGTTCTCAGCAGTTGGGCATGGCTCGGTCCACTTTACAATGGATTATTCGCATTAATTTGCATTTGTTCCCGTACAAAATTCAATCGACGCAAAGAATATTGCCTGCGGACAAGCCTCGTCGATTGGAATGGGTCCAAAGGTCCATCGAATATGGGCAACCCTGTACACTATTGCATTGATTTTATTGTAACCATATTGTAATAATAATTTTACACCCAATACCAACTAATATAACAAACAAAAGTAACCGACCAACGTAGTGTAGCTACGTAACATAATCGGACACGACAGAAAGAGGAATAAACAAAAATAATCTTCCTTCGTTTGTTATGTTCGTACACTGATGTAACAAAGCTCAAAAAACAAGTGCTGATCAGAGAACAACGACAAGCAAACAGTGATGTTGGTGGATGATCAAACAGTGTTGATACTTGCGACAAACAAAACAGAAAATGAATTTAGCTGTTGTTACACCCAGAAAAAACAATAAATGTAAAAACAACAATTTGCAATATTAAAAAGGACAAACCAACCAAAGAGAATAGTATTGTGAACTTTGCTTTAGGTAGTAAGGCACTCCCAACTAAGAACTACTAACAACGATGATTTTGTTGGTATCAACGAAACGAAATATTGAATGTTTTGTTGTTTAAAATGAATCAAACGAAAAGAAAATTAGCAAACGATATTTGCCACAATTTTATTTTCGAGTTTTGTTTTGGTTATGATGCTGCCGAATGCAAGCATCTAAATTAGAAGCCAACGTAAATCGACCTCACTCGAATACAGTGCACTGTATGTAGTGGATTCCTAAAGCGACCAAGAGGGCTGGAATATCCGGTTAGATTGGACCAAATGTTTAGCTCAGAGGGGCTCCGCTGATGGGAGTAAAACACCGAATGCGTCGTGGAGCGTGGGGTTTTGCAAAAAAAGATAGATAAAAACACAAGGGTTTTCTTAGAATAAAATTGAATAATGAATAAAATTTGAATAATGCTAGTTTAGTTGGATGGTAAAGAATATTACCTTATTTGCACAATAGCAGGGAAAATTTTAGTACCCTCAACCATGAGGATAGTCATTGGATCCACTTCCATTTTTGCTAGGGAAATCGGTTGGTAAAAAGTCTTAGAAATGCCATAAAGTCGATGGTACTGGTTTTCTGTCAAAGCGGTTGTCCTGGTACAGAATACCAAATTCAAAAAAGACTTGCTAAAAATGTCTATTCCAGCAGTCTTCGATTCCACAGCACTCTTGTCGAATAGCAAGATGCATTAAAATAGAAAGAAAGTTTGGGGACACCGTTGACCGTTGGGGACACCGTTGACCTCATTTTACAATCAACTATGGAATACAATAGAACAATATATTCTGTTACTAAGGACAAACCAATTCATTCAGCACCCTCTGAGTTTGGTAAAAAAGGGGTGGATTTGTAACGTGCAGAACAGACAGTTACATAACTTTAACAAAACCCGCAATCATAGAGTTTATAATGTAGAGGACAAAGTCTATGTTAAGAATAACCGTAAGCCGTTATCGAGGCAGATATCAAGGTCAAGATCAGTCGATTGGTATATCGAGTCAAAGAGAAAAGTTCGATTAGTAGCAACAGGGTATTCGCAACCACTTGGTGAAGATTTTCACGAAACTTACTCTCCTGTTGTGCGATCATCGTCAAAAATCCATCAAATGGATGCTGTGACGGCCTACATAAATGGGAAACATGAGAAATGCAGCAATGGGACGAAAGAAATGGTCTGTTTGTGAACTCAATAAAGCTTTGTATGTCTTATGGTACGGAAGACACATGTTAATACTTATATATATTGACGACTTATTGTTGGTTTCCAATGAACCAAAATGGATAAACTCCATCACGATGTCACTATCGCCGTCATTTGATGTAAATAATTTTGGTCAAATGAAATATTTATCTCTCAACGTAAATACGCCGACTTGGTACTTGATGGTTTTTGCATGATGGATTGCAAATCCTACTCCACGCCTTTGGAATCAAATTGCAAATTGGCAGTACCATCAGCAATTTGTGAAGAAGCAATGTTCAAGTATCCATGTCAGAAATTAATGGGAGCAGGTAAATATTGGCTATGCGGTGAATTTTATGAGTCTATTCAAACTACAACGATGAATATTGGAAAGCAGTTAAAAGAATTCTGAAATATTTAAAAGAAACATTGGAACATGGAATATTAAACAAGAAAATTAATATAGATGTAGTTGACGTTCATTGGGGCCAGATCGTCGTTTGTAGTTTGTTTATATATATGTATATATATATATATATATATATATATATATATATATATATATATATATATATATATATATATATATATATATATATATATATATATATGTTGGGAAGCACGAAAACAAAGAGAGGTTTCGCTTTCCTGGATATAATGTAATAGCTGAGGCAACTAAAAAAGCTCGTCATTTCAAAGGAAAACTATTCGTTTGAATACCTTAATTTTGTACAATGACAGTCAAAGCACTCAAAAAAATTGAATATTTATCAAAAAAAAGGTCCAACAGAAACGGGCACATTTTTTGTTAAAAAAAAAATGAGTTTAAAGAATCAGCAATATCAACAGTAGTATATTTGCACGGGGGAGAGTGCTTTGGAAACCACGCAAGACTTATATTCTTACACAAAGAAGGTTTTTTTGCATGAACAATATGACATAGAACGAGAAGAACTAGAATTTTGTTCATTGTTTATTCTACACAATACACAAGAAGCTTGAAGCCGTCGCAATGCATATAAGTGACACATTATAAAGGCAACGATGCTAAGCTGGTAGTCAATCATCGTGTTTAATCCTAATTAAGCTTTTAAAGTACGTTAAGATTTTACGAAATCCACTCAATCTTAAATGCCAATTCCATAGCGGATCTATGAATACGACATTCGTGACATAGGAACAATTCTTATTTAGCTAAAACCCTCGGGTCGATCTGGATTTTTTTCTGTAGGTAGATCTTAGTCTCGTGATTAAAAAATGTAAATGTTAGCCAACAGTCATAATCGGTTATCATTGGCAAATTTGTCGGTCAATTTAACGAACTGACAGTTTTTCATAACTGTGATTTAATTTTTTTTTTGCATTTTAAATTTAAATTCACTTACCGTACAACCTTATTTAATTCATGCCAATAAAGGCAACAACATAAGTAGTAAGTATAACATATGTTTTAATTATTCAAATTTAAATGCTGAAATAATGAATAATAATAAAGTTATAACAGAACAGAGACAAGTTGTAACAAGTAAAAAACATTAAGTTCGGCCGGGCCGAACTTTTATACCCTCGCACCTTACCCTAAGGTGGAAACATTTTTATGTAAAAGTATCTGAATTCAAGCGTGTTACACCTTAAACTTCATATTCCAGTAAGACCTTTTACATAATGCAGTTAAACTTATCAAAAACCCATAAAGTGAGTGAGGCCGTTATATGGGGCCATACCAAAACTGGAACCTTTATAGACAATTTTGTACTTCAAGGATTGCCATATATCAAATCTTCTAAAATACCAAATTTGAAACAATTATGTGGGAAAATATGACTAGGATTATCAAAATATCGAATATCAGTGGGTACCATTATATGTGCGTTATGTGAAAAGGTTTAATTAAATATTAAATGTTCCACCAATGGACTAGAACCCATTATGAACTAAAAATACCAATTTTTATCAAAAAATCGAAAATCAGTAGGTACCGTTATATGGGGGCTATACCAAAACGTGGACCTATACATACAATGTTTCGCCATACGAGCTAGACTCCATTATGACCCACAAATACCAATTTTTAGACAAATTCGAGAGAAAATGTGGCAAAAATCATCAAAATACCGAATATCGGGAGGTGCCGTTATATGGGGGCTATACCAAAACATGGGCTTACACATACAATGTTTTGCCACCGGAGCTAGAACCCATTATGACCTACAAACACCAATTTTAAGAAAAATCCATGAAAAAATGTGGAAAATCATAAAAAAACCGAATATCGGGAGGTACCGTTATATGGGGACTATACCAAACCGTGGACCGATACATCTGATTTTCAATACCAACCATCCTAGGCACAATAAAAATTTTTCCCAAAGGTCCGTCGAATATGGGCAACCCTATACCGTCCTTTCCAAGGTAAAGGGTATAAAAATATGGCATCGGCCGTTAATTACTACGCGTTATAAAATTAACATCAAAATGAATATAAATAGTATATCCGATCTTTAATAATACAGTTTTTGATCATGTGCCAGAAAATATTGTACAAGTATTAATGGATTGGGAATAATTCTCCAAAAAGGAAAACTAAAATGTAACAAGGGACATATCTTACAGTTAAGACAATGCTGCAGTAGCATAGGTGGCGATAGATACAAAAGAAAATACTGTAGATATAATTTTTACCAGTCCATTCGTAAGAATACTTTTTCGACAAATCCCACCTATGAATGTTCAATTTTTCATTGTTGCAAAATAGTTAGGCTTAATCCCATTATTGTTGTTTTTATAAAAACAACGTTTGTTTATTAGTGGAGAAAGATGGCAATGTTTAACAGGGGATAAGGCAGGGAATACCTAGGTTTCGGAAAGAACCACAAATCCTCATCAGTTCCCTTGCTTTTTGTCTGGGATATTCTCCCCAGAAATTATTTTAAAATAACTCCAAGACCTGTGAATAACGCAAAGAAGAACTGCGAACTAGCGACTACTTTAATTTCGTCGTTAACTAAACGACAAACTTCATTAATTACGGAAAGTAAACCTCCGCCAGGAGGGATGAAAACATGAATATTACTGGAACGAATTTTATTTTAAAAAGTCTTAATGAAACTAGCGGTACCTGTACATGGGAGCTATACCAAAACGTGAACTAACATAAACCAATTTCCAATCCAAAACCAATAAAAAATATAACACTGTTGCCTTTTTTTGGCTGCAATAACTTGAAAATTCAACACTGTTATAGCTACAAGTGGCAACACTGTCGTATTCGCATGCCAAAGTCACGATTTAATCTTAGATGTGTCTTAACATTAAAATTCCAATATTAGGAGGTACCGGTAAATAGGGACTATATAAAAAAAACAAGAACCTACATAGAAAGTTATTGGCTACAGTGTTTGGTATCTATTGCGAGCATTATGTACAAAATTTGAAACACTTTCATTAGAAAATGTGGTTAAACCGTAGAAATACCGAATATCGAGAGTAACCGTTATTTGGAGTCTATAGGTACCCTAGGATCTTTGTAGAAATTGTTATGAAATGCCGAATTTTAAACAATACCGTTAGTAATGTGGCTTAAATCGCCAAAACCCTGCATGTCGAGAGATGGGGCTACACGATGTCGACTGATATGACACATTTTCTTGGAAATTTAAGATTTATATATTCGTTCGAAAGATAGCGAGATTAAAACAGACAGACGAACAGCGCTAAATCGACTGAAAATATTTCGCTGATCAAGAATGTATATAGTCTGTATCAAGGTAGATTATAGTGATTCTGGAATACAGCTCCAAGCCATGGACAATTCAGACAATTCATTTCTGCCATTTTATATAAGAAAATAAAACAAATACTCTTTTCTAGTACCAGGAAATACCTATTAGTTTTCCAATTTGGTTCATCAATTGTATTGCTATTTTTTCGTACGGGAACTCACATAATATTACATTGCTCTTTTTGTCACTAAAGCAAAAGGCAGACCAAATACCAAGGCACTGACGTATTTACAGCAGGCATTTCAATTTACATACATATGCATGCACATATGGCAATCAATGGACTACACGATAAATACAAACATCACATCGTGCTTTATGTTCAGCATGTTAGAAGGATAAAATAATGTATATACATAAGTAAATATGTATGTGCATTATTTAATTCTTCTGGAACCCACTTTGTGAATCAGAAAAAAACTTAGGCAGTTTATATTTGTGGTGTCTTTTTAGTAAAATCCACAATAACTTACAATTGGTATAATCACGGATTGATGCGATTATGTATGGTATGCAGCAATGATTAACTTTTGCAGCCATTCTACGCATATCATATGATGTAGGTGTGTATAAGCAAAATTTAATAACGACCGGCCCGATTTTACTCAAATTTTCTTTCGGAGCCAGTTGAGTTTAGGGGCTATGCTTAGATCATTTGAAACGTTTACCGCACGTAGGCATTTTTAACCCGATAAAGGGAAAATAATTTTTTCGAGGGGGAAATACCCTGTTACATAGTTATTTACTCGGAAGTTCAGATACAAAATCGTGTTTTATCCAGTTCTACAAACATTTATTTACAAAATGGGTATAATTTGAAAGCTTATTGAAATATCTATCTAACAAGTGATGGTGTTATTGGAACCAGTTTCCGAGTAAGTTAAGAAAATTGGTAATTTATACCAGTACTTTTTTAAAAGCCCCCAAAAAAAATGGACCCTTTATGGGGTATTAGAGAAAATCTCAATTTCATGATTTGCAACACTAATATCTTCAGAACTACAAGATATCAATACATTTAGCATAATTTTGGAAAGGCCAGAATGTAGGGTACAATGTAGTATGCAGTTTTTAATATCCCATAATGGGTTCACTTCAAATTTTAGGGGGTTTTCAAAAAGTTCCGGCAGAGAAATACAAATTTTCTTGTATTGCTCTGGAATCATATGACCGAAGTTCCGTGTCGAATAGTGAGGTAAATGGGTATTTCTGCCACAAAAAAAAAAAATTACTTTGCAATCAGGTTAATCCCTAAACTTAAGCCGAAAATGCAGAAATTTTTACCAAAGGTAGGTCGTGTTATTGCAATTAATTTTGTCGGAGTGAAATCAATACTTAACTAAATAAAGAAGTTCCAAACTTGCGAATTTTTTTTTATTTTGATATTTGTAAGACAATAATCGAGATAAAAACTTCAAAATGTCACCACCGGTTGGTTTTTCTATCCTGATTACAACAACAAAACATGTCCGAAAGATGGGTCCATAATGCCCCATACTGCAAACAACTTGTTACTCTCAATTTTTTTACCAGCGTTTACATAAATTTAATATTTATTAAATAATCAAAAATATAATGACCTTTATAAAATTCGGAGCCATATGTCTCGGGAAGTATGGACCCACTCCCTGAAAATGTTTTTTTGTTGTAATAAGGATACAGAAACCTACCTGTTGTGACAGTTTGAAGTTGATGTATTTTTGTAACTTTGGAACCCTACATCTCAAGAAGTATTAATTTTCTCCAAAAATATTTATGTCGCTGTGATTAGGAAAACGACCTACCTTTAGCAAAAATTCCAGAATTTTCTGCCAGCTGAGGCTAAACTCAATTTAAGCCAAAAGAATAATTTTCTTTTTTATTGTTTTAGGAAAGTTAATATAATGCGTGCAATAATTCAGGAACTTCACGTTGTAATGTGTTGAAGTTTCAATAAGAAACCCCAGACATACATATGTTGCTCTGGTGACGAGAAATTATCTTTTCTAGCAAATCCTCCTAGACATTTCATTTCTTTCGCCACGATGAAACCATTTGGAATTGTAATTTTTATTTTCCAATATATATTTTTTAACTCTTAACACTTTTTTTCTGCCATTTTTGAACGACAATTCATAAAATGTTTGCTTTAGTGGTTCATACTTAATGGTTTAATTATTTTTAATGTTTTCCTGTATTGCATATCAATAATCAGTAAATATAAAGTTTTACGCTTGCTCTTGTCTCCTCATCAAAAAGTAACGCTATTGGTACTTGTTTTTAGGCTTACCTTTTTGCCTTTGAGTCTTTTTAAATTATAAGAAAGTATTTTGTTTTTTTTTTTCTTCGTGTTTTTATTTATTATTATTTAGATTTTTTCTAGGGGGAAAGTGCAATTTAGATGTAACATTAGATTTTAGGTTTTTATAATTTATTTTAAGTTTTCAATAGTTCATAAGTATTATTTAGTTTATTTATTTTTGTATACTTTAAGTTTTAACTCACTAGTTTCTAAGTTTTAATTCACAGGTTTCAAATTAATGTATTCTTAAATTAACTAGTTTGTAAGTTTTACAATTCAACAATTTCTTTGTTCTTCTTGTTGTATGTTCTTGTTTTGTGTTTGGCTCTTTATGTTGTAAATTCACTGTTTTATGTTTCTATTTTTTTGTAAAAGTTATGTTATTAGTCTTGTTATTTTGTGTTTTTGTATTGACAGTTTCACTTGTCACTCGGGGGGAAACTCGCGTTCGCGCTTAGAATTCGATTAGAACTAACTATTGCCAAATTTGCATCGTCACATCAAACCTGTTTTGGCTGTTGACGATGCTTAGTTACTGAAATTCAGCATTGGAATTTACCGGTGGCTGCATAAATGTATGTGTGTATGTGTTTACATTATTTACATCATTTCGTTATGATGCCATTTATGCGGCCGCCGGTAAATATCCAACCAACAGTGTTGGGCAAAATTATAGCAATTTTATGAACATTTTCTGGGCCCCGAATGACAAGTGTAAGTATTCATTTGTATCCTCGGTTTTCAGTTCCTCGGCATGTTCTTGATTGGTCCAGCAAACACGTAGCCCAGTTGTGTGTTGTAGGCCAGGACATCTCCAATTCCAGCTGCTGTACACCCATCCTTCCTTATGGCGGAGTACGTGTCCGCTGCCAGTTCCACATCGATCGGACTATTTCCTCTGGGATCCGGGTCAGCAAGAGCATAGTTCGTAAAACATCTCGTGGGGTTTTCTAATATCGGGTCTGAGTAAATGCGTCTGGGGAGGTCTTCAATTATTAAAGCATTTACCTTCAGACTCCAATCAGAGTTTGTGCGGCGGGGCGAAACGGTGAAGGTGGTGAATCGCTCACCTTTGTAGCTCCGCGACTGCAGACCCAAGCTGCATACGAGATCTTGGACATCGTCGCCGATTGGCTAACTATGGCTCGCAACATGCTGAAACCCTCCATGCCCTCGGCCGTTATGCGTACCATCGCTGTTGGTACAAAACTAAATCCCATGCGAAGGCTGGGGTGGTGACGACTTCTATGTTGAGGGATACCTCGTCCAATTGAGACGCCCCGTGCAAAAGGGTATGGTGCCGGTCGTTGCATCTCCGGCAACCAGTTTAAGACGGGCAGTCGGGGGCCAAATGACTTCTCGCCAGGCAATTTCGGCAATACCCCCGACGCTCCACGGTCTCATACCGCTGAAAGGGCGTCTGCCGGCGGAACCTCTCACAGGCACTGAGGGCATGGTCTTCTTGGCATAGTCCACATGAATATTGCCAGTAGCTTGGTCTTTCTTGGCGTTGACGGGGTCTTGCATCGGATCGACTTCGTTGACGTCTTTCAGGGGATGTGGAACCGGGACGATGGATTGGCCGCATGGGTCGATTGGCGCTTCTTGCTGTGGGACGGGCAGGTGAGTCTGGGCTACGGTTGCGATCGTCCAGACGGCAGTCCTGGTTGGGCAAGTAAGCGGCCATATCTGAAAAGAAATTAAGGCGAGTACTAAATTCTTTTTTGAGTGAGAATCCGACTAGTCAGTCGGAAAACAATTTGACACTTTTGTAATGGGTCTGGTAATGTTGCCACTTGATGTCCGTATGTCTACAACCCTTGTATTTTGGTCACTACCTGGATAGGTTTTTTCGATACGACCTAACTTCCATTCATGCGGAGCCAATCTATCATCTTTTACGACAACTAAATCTCCTTCTTTGATATTCTCTTTTTCATATTTCCATTTAGTTCTTCTGTGAAGTTCGTGAAGATATTCTAACTTCCATCTGTTACAAAAATATTGCGAAATAACTTTGAGTCTTTTCCAACGATTGACTAATCTTAAATCGTTATCTGAAATGTCTGGTTCAGCTGGGGTAAGAATAGGTGTTCCTATTAAGAAATGACCAGGTGTCAAAGGGGAAAGGTCGTTTGGGTCGTCGCTAGCAGGACTTAAGGGTCGTGAGTTGAGACAGCCTTCAATTCTTGATAAAATTGTTGTAAATTCTTCAAAGGTAAAATTCATTTTTGGGATACTTTTTCGCAAATGAGTTTTAAATGATTTGACGCCAGATTCCACAAGCCGCCCATGTGCGGAGCACCAGGAGGAATAAATTTCCAAGTAAGATTTTGAGTGAAATTATTTTGAATTGTGCTATTTTGAATACTTTTCATGAAAGCTAATCTATCTCGCTTTAATAGATCAACCGCTCCCACAAAGTTAGTTCCGTTGTCCGAAAATATACAAGACGGACAACCTCGCCGACTAATAAACCTAGAAAAAGCGGCAAGAAAGGCATATGTTGACAAATCGCTTGTGGGTTCTAAATGTATAGCCTTAGTAGCGAAACAAACAAATAGGCACACGTAACCTTTTGTAACAAAGCTGGGTCCTGCAAAATCTACCCCTGTGTTTGTAAAGGGTCGAGAAAGAAAAGTGCGTTCGGGTGGTAGCGAAGCCACTATTTGAGTTTGGGTTTGTTTTTTGTGAATTAAGCAGATTCGACATTTTCGTATGGTTTGTTTGATAAGCGACTTGAATCCAAATATCCAGAATTCGGACCTTAATACTCGGGTCATTAGTTGATTACCCCCGTGTAAAGTAACCTTATGAGTGAATTCGACTAATAATTTGCTAAGTTTTGCGCCATGTGGTAATATTATTGGGTGACGTTCGCTATAGGTAAGGGCTGGCGATTGTACCAATCGGCCATTTGCTCTAATAATACCCTTTGAGTCTATAAACGGTTGAGTGTCAACAGAGGACTTGACGGAGAAATTTGAGTCTTTTTCGTAAGTGAGTTGTATTCGTCTGCATATACGAATTTCTGGGTACGAATTATGCAAGATCGTTTTCCATCTTGGATTTCCTCTGAAGTAAGGTTTTTTGATGAGGTGCGAAGGTGTTGCCTATTTGATCCAGTATTTTTCCAGAGTCTTAGGGCATATGCGTATGATCGATAAACTTTAGATAAAGAGGAGAAATTTTTTAAAGGGTCTTCCTTTTCCGCGAAAATGGTCATGACTTTTGCCGTCTTGGCTTCCAAATTTGTGTCATTTGGGATTTCATACGATGGCCAACGGTCTTTTGGCATTCTGAGCCATTGAGGTCCCTGCCACCAGAGATCACTAGTCTTTAGCTAATAAGTAATACTGCCCCGCATAACTCGAGTCTGGGTATTGATAATTTTTTAATTGGAGCGACACGAGTCTTTGCTGATAGCAAGAATGTATGTGTGGTATGGTCAGTATTTTCCACCCGAATATAAAGAGTTGCTCCATACGCGCTTTCTGACGCGTCACAAAATCCATGAATCTCTACAGAACCATCTAGCGTGTATTGAATCCATCGAGGAACTCTGAGATATTCAATATCTTTGCTATTTTTGACAAAATTGTTCCAGTTCATTTGTGTTATTGGCTTTAATTGATCATCCCAGTCAATTTTGTCTAGCCAGATTTGTTGCATTATTAACTTAGCTACGACGACCACCGGTGCCAGCCATCCACATGGGTCAAACAATTTGGCTATTGTTGATAAAACTTCTCGTTTTGAAGATATATTTTTATTTTCCATTGAGGGTGGTGTGAAAGAAAAATAATCGCCTGAGATATTCCATCGAATGCCAAGGGTCTTAGTTGAAGCATCTTCGGAAATGTCTAGCCAATTGAGTGGTAGCAAATGTTCATGTGGAATATCTTGTCTTATTTTGCGATCATTTGATGCCCATTTCATGAGTGTAAAACCGGCAGAGTCTAAAGCGGCTGTTAATTCCTTTCGAGCTTTTATTGATTCATCTTTAGTGTGACCGCCAACTAATACATCATCAACATATAAATTATTCAAAATTATATTTGCGGCTCTAGGATATGATTCTTTTACATCTTCTGCTAGTTTATGAAGAGTTCTCAATGCTAAATATGGTGCGCAGTTAACTCTAAATGTAACTGTTAGCAGCTCATAATCCTCTACTGGGTTTTCCGGAGACTTTCTAAAGAGAATTCTTTGATATTTTGTTTGCTTTGAATCCAAAAGTATTTGGCGATACATCTTTGTTATATCTGCATTGAAGGCATATTTGAAGAATCTCCATTTTAAGATTTGCAATACTAAATCCTGTTGAAGAATGGGTCCAGGATATAGTATGTCATTGAGACTTGTTTTGTTTGATGAAGGACAAGAAGCGTTAAATACGACTCTTAACTTCGTTGTGAGTCGATCTGGTTTTATCACAGCGTGATGTGGTAGATAATAATTTGGCATTTTATCTATTTCATTCGGATTGATTTTCCTCATATGACCAAGTTCTAAGTATTCAAGTATTGAGGCATCATATTGTTCTTTGATCTCTGGTGTTTTCATAAGTTTTTTCTCCATTCTGTAGAATTGAGCTAGGGCGATGTTTCGGGAATTCCCCAATTCTTCGCATTTTTTGAATGGGAGAGTCACCACATATCTTCCATCCTTGTTTCGTATTGTTGTTTCAGTGTAGTTTTGTTCACAAAATTGGTCTTCTTCTGACCGTAAAACTTTTTTAGGGGTCTCTTCCACCTCCCAAAAACGTGTAAGTACTTTCTCTATTGAAGTTGTATTCAGAAGTGATATTTGTTTTCGTTGAAGGATGCTTCCTGGTATGGGTCCTCCAACTATCCATCCAAATTTGGTTTTTTGTGTTAAAATTGATCTAAATGTTTTCATTGGAGTTCCAATTGTGAATATTAATGGTCCTATGTCCATTCCAATAAGTAAATCGATTGGTTGACTAACGTAAAATTTCGGGTCAGCCAGTTGTAATGCTGTTACATCTCGAAGTTGTGATTCATCTAAGTTTTGTGGTGGTAGATTTGAAGGTAAGTTCTTTAAAACTGGAGCCCAGACTTCCAGTTTAAAGCTAGGGTCGTATTTGGATCTCATAGTGATCAAGCAAGATTTCGTTGATGTCTCAGAAACAAATTGACTTAAGCCAGTGACATGAACTAAGTTATTCCGTGTAGGTAACTTCAAAAAGTTTTTCATCTTTTCCGAAATAAAGGTGGATTGTGATCCTGAGCTCGGGCATCGTAAATTGTCCTTTGGTTTCAATTTGTACTATTGCTGTGAAAAGTACTGTTCCTCCAGATTGTCGCTCACAAATTTGCTTATCTTGGAGGGTCAAAGTAGTAATAGTAGTTGGTTCTAGGTTTGTAGTGGACTGTATTTGATTTGTAAGAGCAGCAGCACTAGTACTAGGTCGTGCTTCCATGAGTTAGGTATGAGTTGGTTGTTTGGGTTTCCGTTCCCTTGTGTAACAAAGTATTGTGTTTCATAGTACAAATACGGCAGCCAAAGCGACTTTTGCAATCCTTTACTCCGTGATTTGATGACAAGCAATTGTAGCATAAGTGTGAAGTTTTCACGATGTGAATTCTGTCATTCAAACTCTTTTTCAAAAATTCGCTGCAATCTCTTATGAAATGATTTGATTTGCAGACTTGACAAGTTTGAGTATTTTTCGGCTTATTTTGTTGAGGTAATATTACATTAGTAGGTCTTCCTCTAAAGTTGTTTGTATTTTTTGAGACATTTGTTTGAAATGTTTTCAAAAATCTAGGCGTGTAATTGCTATTTGGTTTTTGTTGAGCAAATTTCGATGTAGAGGGCTTTATATTTCCAACTGATTCCAAAGTTTTGAATTTGTTTGTTAAGAAAAAAAGCCTCTAGGTAATTTTGTTGAACAAATGTCTATTAAAATCGGATCCCATCCTTTAACATCGACATCAAGCATCCCCAGTGTCTGAATGCTGTTATTAACAGTGCGTTGGAGTTTTTGTATAGTGTGACTTGATTCAGTAGAAACTCCAGGTAGATTAAAAAGTGTCTTGATTTCTTCATTAATTTGCATTCGTTTATTCTCGTAACGATCTGTAAGATTTTTCCATGCTAATGTAAATCCATCATTAGTTAGTGGGACATGTGAAATAATTTCTCTAGCTTCTCCTGCCGTCTTTTGTGTTAAATGGAATAATTTTTCGACATTGCTTAATTTTGAGTTGTTTATGTAAATTGCCGAAAATAGATCTCTGAAAGTTGGTCATTCTCTATAACCACCTATAAATGTGTCTGTATCGCATGGAGGTAACCGCGATACATTAGTAAAATCCACTTCCCTTCCTTGTTGTGACATCTCTGACTCTCTTTTCATTTTTTCCTGTGTCTTTTCATCCAAAAGATTTTGAATTTGTACATTTATTGAACTCAGCGCTTTTTTGTACGATCCCATGGTATCCATATAGTGCTTTCTCAGTTTATTTTTATCGATCGGCTTTCCTTCCTCTTCTGGAACATAATCTATGTATGCTCTTTTGACCTGGTCCCATGCAGAGTCCAACTCCATTCGTGTTGTTTCCAAAGTATGTACCGTGTCATCAGGTTTGGTTATTGAAAAAATTGAAATATAATCCAGAAGATCGTTGACGCAATTTGTGAATTTATCGCTTAAAGATTTATCCATTTTGCAAGCTGAGCGTTAACCATTCTGAGCCATTGAGGTCCCTGCCACCAGAGATCACTAGTCTTTAGCTCTGCAGGCGAACATCCCCGGCTCGCAATATCAGCTGGGTTATTTTCCGAACCAACATGTCTCCAATTTTCTTGTCCTACATTATCAGCAATTTCCGAGACTCTATTTCCAACAAATGTGCTCCAATGACAAGGAGGCTTTTTTAACCATGCTAAGACGATGGTAGAATCGGTCCAAAATTGTGTCGAATATTTTGATATTTGTAGACTATTTACAATGGATCTAGCTAATTTGGAGAGTAATACTGCCCCGCATAACTCGAGTCTGGGTATTGATAATTTTTTAATTGGAGCGACACGAGTCTTTGCTGATAGCAAGAATGTATGTGTGGTATGGTCAGTATTTTCCTCCCGAATATAAAGAGTGGCTCCATATGCGCTTTCTGACGCGTCACAAAATCCATGAATCTCTACAGAACCATCTAGCGTGTATTGAATCCATCGAGGAACTCTGAAATATTCAATATCTTTGCTATTTTTGACAAAATTGTTCCAGTTCATTTGTGTTATTGGCTTTAATTGATCATCCCAGTCAATTTTGCCTAGCCAGATTTGTTGCATTATTAACTTAGCTACGACGACCACCGGTGCCAGCCATCCACATGGGTCAAACAATTTGGCTATTGTTGATAAAACTTCTCGTTTTGAAGATATATTTTTATTTTCCATTGAGGGTGGTGTGGAAGAAAAATAATCGCCTGAGATATTCCATCGAATTCCAAGGGTCTTAGTTGAAGCATCTTCGGAAATGTCTAGCCAATTGAGTGGTAGCAAATGTTCATGTGGAATATCTTGTCTTATTTTGCGATCATTTGATGCCCATTTCATGAGTGTAAAACCGGCAGAGTCTAAAGCGGCAGTTAATTCCTTTCGAGCTTTTATTGATTCATCTTCAGTGTGACCGCCAACTAATACATCATCAACATATAAATTATTCAAAATTATATTTGCGGCTCTAGGATATGATTCTTTTACATCTTCTGCTAGTTTATGAATAGTTCTCAATGCAAAATATGGTGCGCAGTTAACTCCAAATGTAACTGTTAGCAGCTCATAATCCTCTACTGGGTTTTCCGGAGACTTTCTAAAGAGAATTCTTTGATATTTTGTTTGCTTTGAATCCAAAAGTATTTGGCGATACATCTTTGTTATATCTGCATTGAAGGCATATTTGAAGAATCTCCATTTTAAGATTTGCAATACTAAATCCTGTTGAAGAATGGGTCCAGGATATAGTATGTCATTGAGACTTGTTTTGTTTGATGAAGGACAAGAAGCGTTAAATACGACTCTTAACTTCGTTGTGAGTCGATCTGGTTTTATCACAGCGTGATGTGGTAGATAATAATTTGGCATTTTATCTATTTCATTCGGATTGATTTTCCTCATATGACCAAGTTCTAAGTATTCAAGTATTGAGGCATCATATTGTTCTTTGATCTCTGGTGTTTTCATAAGTTTTTTCTCCATTCTGTAGAATTGAGCTAGGGCGATGTTTCGGGAATTCCCCAATTCTTCGCATTTTTTGAATGGGAGAGTCACCACATATCTTCCATCCTTGTTTCGTATTGTTGTTTCAGTGTAGTTTTGTTCACAAAATTGGTCTTCTTCTGACCGTAAAACTTTTTTAGGGGTCTCTTCCACCTCCCAAAAACGTGTAAGTACTTTCTCTATTGAAGTTGTATTCAGAAGTGATATTTGTTTTCGTTGAAGGGTGCTTCCTGGTATGGGTCCTCCAACTATCCATCCAAATTTGGTTTTTTGTGTTAAAATTGATCTAAATGTTTTCATTGGAGTTCCGATTGTGAATATTAATGGTCCTATGTCCATTCCAATAAGTAAATCGATTGGTTGACTAACGTAAAATTTCGGGTCAGCCAGTTGTAATGCTGTTACATCTCGAAGTTGTGATTCATCTAAGTTTTGTGGTGGTAGATTTGAAGGTAAGTTCTTTAAAACTGGAGCCCAGACTTCCAGTTTAAAGCTAGGGTCGTATTTGGATCTCATAGTGATCAAGCAAGATTTCGTTGATGTCTCAGAAACAAATTGACTTAAGCCAGTGACATGAACTAAGTTATTCCGTGTAGGTAACTTCAAAAAGTTTTTCATCTTTTCCGAAATAAAGGTGGATTGTGATCCTGAGCTCGGGCATCGTAAATTGTCCTTTGGTTTCAATTTGTACTATTGCTGTGAAAAGTACTGTTCCTCCAGATTGTCGCTCACAAATTTGCTTATCTTGGACGGTCAAAGTAGTAATAGTAGTTGGTTCTAGGTTTGTAGTGGACTGTATTTGATTTGTAAGAGCAGCAGCACTAGTACTAGGTCGTGCTTCCATGAGTTAGGTATGAGTTGGTTGTTTGGGTTTCCGTTCCCTTGTGTAACAAAGTATTGTGTTTCATAGTACAAATACGGCAGCCAAAGCGACTTTTGCAATCCTTTACTCCGTGATTTGATGACAAGCAATTGTAGCATAAGTGTGAAGTTTTCACGATGTGAATTCTGTCATTCACACTCTTTTTCAAAAATTCGCTGCAATCTCTTATGAAAAGATTTGATTTGCAGACTTGACAAGTTTGAGTATTTTTCGGCTTATTTTGTTGAGGTAATATTACATTAGTAGGTCTTCCTCCAAAGTTGTTTGTATTTTTTGAGACATTTGTTTGAAATGTTTTCAAAAATCTAGGCGTGTAATTGCTATTTGGTTTTTGTTGAGCAAATTTCGATGTGGAGGGCTTTATATTTCCAACTGATTCCAAAGTTTTGAATTTGTTTGTTAAGAAAAAAAAGCCTCTAGGTAATTTTGTTGAACAAATGTCTATTAAAATCGGATCCCATCCTTTAACATCGACATCAAGCATCCCCAGTGTCTGAATGCTGTTATTAACAGTGCGTTGGAGTTTTTGTATAGTGTGACTTGATTCAGTAGAAACTCCAGGTAGATTAAAAAGTGTCTTGATTTCTTCATTAATTTGCATTCGTTTATTCTCGTAACGATCTGTGAGATTTTTCCATGCTAATGTAAATCCATCATTAGTTAGTGGGACATGTGAAATAATTTCTCTAGCTTCTCCTGCCGTCTTTTGCGTTAAATGGAATAATTTTTCGACATTGCTTAATTTTGAGTTGTTTATGTAAATTGCCGAAAATAGATCTCTGAAAGTTGGCCATTCTCTATAACCACCTATAAATGTGTCTGTATCGCATGGAGGTAACCGCGATACATTAGTAAAATCCACTTCCCTTCCTTGTTGTGACATCTCTGACTCTCTTTTCATTTTTTCCTGTGTCTTTTCATCCAAAAGATTTTGAATTTGTACATTTATTGAACTCAGCGCTTTTTTGTACGATCCCATGGTATCCATATAGTGCTTTCTCAGTTTATTTTTATCGATCGGCTTTCCTTCCTCTTCTGGAACATAATCTATGTATGCTCTTTTGACCTGGTCCCATGCAGAGTCCAACTCCATTCGTGTTGTTTCCAAAGTATGTACCGTGTCATCAGGTTTGGTTATTGAAAAAATTGAAATATAATCCAGAAGATCGTTGACGCAATTTGTGAATTTATCGCTTAAAGATTTATCCATTTTGCAAGCTGAGCGTTAACCTTTTATTTTTGTCGAAGAAAACGATCTTATCTTATTGGTTTGAGTCAAATTATATTTCGTTTCCTTTCAAGAATTTCAAAATTTTTGAAAAATTTCAAAAAATTTTCTTTGTACTAGACGCCGGACTGATTTGATTACAAATGTTTGTTGGGTTGCCAGAAGGAGTCAACTTTTAGCCAAAATGAGCAAAAAGGAAAATAAAATCTCTTAAAGTCCACTTACAGGAGGATTTTATTTTTGCAAATCGACAAATAATCAAAAGTTTTTAAAACAAAAGTGTGTAAACGAGGATTGCAAAGGAAGAAATTACCAGAGATGTTTTGCTGTAATAAACTATGTTTTCCAAAAAAAAAAAAAAAACGAGAGTCTTTTTTGATAGTCAAAGAGAAGTTTTATGTTCCAAAAAGTTTCAGAAAATCCAAAAAAATTTCAACGAAAGAAAAAATGTGTGTTGGGTTGTCGAACAAAAGTTTTAAAATTTTTACTTGAAATCGCTTAATATCCTATGACAGGAGGATTTTATTTTATAAAAGCCAATAACTTTGATTATTGCTGTGAAAATTTGTCTGATTCAACAAATTTTCTAAATTCTCCAAATTTTTCGATAAAATTCGCAGCGAGAATTAGAGAAAATTATGTATGTATAAATCCAAATATTTCAGCAGAAATATTTCAAACAAATATTTGGGTAAAAAATCCAAAACTTTGAGCAAAAATTTCCAAAAAATTTGATTTGGGTCAAGGTCCAAATATTTCAGCGGAAAATTTTATGTCCCAGCAAAATATTACAAAAGAAAATAATAGAATAATAGAAAGAAAATAATAATCCAGGTATTTTCAGCAAAGAATTCAAGAAAGTGTAAAAAATGTCAATGAAGAAATTTTTTCCCAAAAAGTTGTCGTGTTATGTGTCACAAAATCAAAAAAAGTATACCAGCAAAATATTTCTGCGAAAAATGCAAGAAATTAATTTTGGGTCACAGAAAAATTTTTAAGCTCCTTAGAGCAATAGATATTGTGCTAAATGGGAAAAAAGGTTAAAATTAGAATAGGAATAAAAATTGTAAATATATGGGATCGATTTTATGTCTGTCCACCAGACTCCGATAAAAAATTTGTTCTCCAAAATTTCAAAAAAATTTGTAGTTTAAGTTTCAAATGTATGTCTGTCCACCAGACGCTTGCTTTATTTCCAAATTTTTTTTCCAAAAATTTCAAAAAAATTTAGGTTATTTTTCGTCTGTCCACCAGACACGGGTTTTATTTACTCGTTTATGTATTCGGGTGACGCCAAATTTTTCCAAAAAATATGGCGACTATATATTGCAAATGACGCTTTGTTTCCAAAAAATTGTATATAGTTTTTGCAATATGGCCTTTATATGTTTGCCAAGTTTAGTGACGCCAATTTTCCAAAATTAAAAGCTTATGTATTTGTGTCAATATGGCGCTTATGTATTCACCTGAACTCTACGTTCAGAAAATTCCAAAATTTTTAGTATATATATATATTTGTATATGGCTGAAAATTCCCGCTATTTTTGAAAAAAATATGTGTCTGTCTGCTTTTTTCCTTTTCCGGGTCAATAGCCAAATGTCTGTGCACAAAAATGGCTCCAAATGGAAAATTTCGTTCACTGTGTCAGAGCGGGCAACTAGCAGCTTTGAATATGTGTCAAAGTTATCTTGCCAAATATGGGAATATGCGGGTCAATGCAAATATTGAAGATTTGCCTGCTCCCGAAATGCCCTTTTTTGTCAAAAAAGAAAATTTCACGAGTACTCACTTTGATGTTGGGTTTTGTTTCCTTGTCTCGATGTTGTACCTTGTTTGTTGTTGTTGTGCTGCGTGTGTCCGTCCGTCTCTCCTTGACTGCTGTATCCGCAGTTTTCCTTTGCCATTGCTTTTTGTGTCACTTTATATTGTCTCTTGAGTATCACTTTTTATTGTCTCTTTAGTTTCTAAAACTTTTTGTTTAATTGTACTTTTTTTTTATTTTATATCTTTTAAAATAGAAGAAAACATTTAATTTTTCTAAAATTTTAAATTTTTTGTAGCACTGTGTATAGTCTCTTTTCGTTGCACTGTGCACTGTCTATTTTTTTTTTTTGTAATTATTTTTAAAGTTATTTTTTTTTCAAAACCTTTTTTCTTTGCACTTATTTTTGCACCGCTCTGGAGGACCAAATGTTTTTAGGCTTACCTTTTTGCCTTTGAGTCTTTTTAAATTATAAGAAAGTATTTTGTTTTTTTTTTTTTCTTCGTGTTTTTATTTATTATTATTTAGATTTTTTCTAGGGGGAAAGTGCAATTTAGATGTAACATTAGATTTTAGGTTTTTATAATTTATTTTAAGTTTTCAATAGTTCATAAGTTTTATTTAGTTTATTTATTTTTGTATACTTTAAGTTTTAACTCACTAGTTTCTAAGTTTTAATTTACAGGTTTCAAATTAATGTATTCTTAAATTAACTAGTTTGTAAGTTTTACAATTCAACAATTTCTTTGTTCATCTTGTTGTATGTTCTTGTTTTGTGTTTGGCTCTTTATGTTGTAAATTCACTGTTTTATGTTTCAATTTTTTGTAAAAGTTATGTTATTAGTCTTGTTATTTTGTGTTTTTGTATTGACAGTTTCACTTGTCACTCGGGGGGAAACTCGCGTTCGCGCTTAGAATTCGATTAGAACTAACTATTGCCAAATTTGCATCGTCACATCAAACCTGTTTTGGCTGTTGACGATGCTTAGTTATTGAAATTTAGCATTGGAATTTACCGGTGGCTGCATAAATGTATGTGTGTATGTGTTTACATTATTTACATCATTTCGTTATGATGCCATTTATGCGGCCGCCGGTAAATATCCAACCAACAGTGTTGGGCAAAATTATAGCAATTTTATGAACAGTACTACTACTATTAAGTACACAATAGGCGACAAATATTACTGCGGTAATAGTCTAACAATGAACAGATTTAAAGCAACCATTACCGGCCTTCCGACATCAAAATAAACAAGTAAAGCTAGAATGTTGGGGATCTGATTAAACCCAAAAAATGGGATCTCACTCCTCTCAGTGAAGTAAATAAAGACATTAGTGAGAAGTAAGATAAACTTCATATCGTCTCTTCTAGCTGTTTCTATAATCACAATGTTAGCATTGGTGCCTTTAGTTAATCATAATTGTTCATCAAATCCTGCAGAAAGAAGTACTCGATGTTTGGCTATTTAATTTCTAACTTCGCGATGCTGAACGTTATGCTGGTAACTAATGAATTTGGTTATGATGTAACGTTTCTCTTCCAACATGTGCTGAAATCCAATTACAATGCACATGTTGTATCGGTAACAATAATCATAATTAATCCCCTGAAGTTAGACTCACCCATGGTACAATGATATCAAGGTAGGGCTATGATACCATATGATTTCAATTTTTTTATTTTCTTGGCTTAATATGTCATCTTTATTTGTTTATGCATGTGTTTTCTTTTCAATAACAAAAGAATTGTTCAGAAAATATTCCAATTTGTGTGTTTTCAAAATGTTAATTTCAACGTATGCATCGACAAAATCTAGAGTTTTTGTAGCGAAATAATCCTTTAGGGATATATAGTACATGATTTTGAAAATAAGTGTTGACCTTTCATAAAGTTATCGCGTTTTTTCAATTATTTATTCAAAATCAATGCAACAAGTTGTTTGCTTTTTTATTGTTTTGATAGTAATTCTGACATTACAAGCCAAACAGGTAGACCTCTATACTTACAATTTTTTCAAAGTTGACCTACCTTCTCTTCATTGTACCATGGACTCACCTAAATCATTTTGTGGTCCTTCTGTGATTGCGCTTCCCTTCTTTCATTTCGTGCACATTTCGAATTAACTTTTTTAGATTAATTAGTGAAGACCAGTGGTTGTCGTTACTGTGCATGCTCCACCTCTTTTGATAAAACGTGTTTGCAATGAAGGGCAACGTAAAAACAGCTTCCTTACAGTTAGCCCTATGGATTCCTGACTAAAAGTACGTTTATATATATGAGGGTTAACCCACTAGATTTAGATTTAAATTGTCATATCCATTACTTTTACTTCAAATAAATCCTCTCAAAGTAGGTTAACCCTACAAAAAGTTCTAACGTAAACATGGCATAACATGGATTTGGGATTTTGATGCCTTAAGTAGAAATTGTTTTTGTTTCGTTGTACAACAGCTTTGAGTGCGTGAATGCATATTCCAATTCGTCTTTGGCTATGAGTCTGTGCTACATTCAGAAGCTTCATTTTCTTTCCTTGGCGGATTCTCTTTGCACATCCAGAGTTCTTGTTAGCTTTTTCTGAGTTTAATATTTTGCCCCACAGTGCTTTAGGCTCTATGACAAATAAAGAACTTTTCTGAGAAGACACTTTTAAATTCACTTACAAAAATTGTGTACTTGGGGGTTTCCGGAACTATGTTGAATTGCACATATCGACAAATAAGCCATAAATACAAAATTGTGTTTGTAAAATTTGCAAATGAAACAAAGCAAACAATTCGAATGATATAAATAATATGCAATGTCATATTAAATCAAAAATTTCGGATTCCCATTCGTATAATTTATTGTATCCAAGGCAATAAAATCAAATGCATTTTCCTATAAATCATTTGTTTCACATGAACGAAATAGCATAATCATGTAAGTTGGTTTTGTCTGTTACAACAAAAACTCCTTCGTCGACCTTAGCCATGTAATAACAATGGTAAATAAAGTAAATGGTATTTTAGGTTTTGATAAACGGAGGGCCAAAGAATTTTCTGATCCATATATAACAAACCATTTATTTACGTCTCTTGTTAAACCTTCATTAGAATACGGCTCTGTTGTATGGGATATACTCTGATAAAATAGAATACGTGCATAAACAATAGGTGTGTCTGGTTACCCTAAAATTTGTAACAATTGTTACAAATTGTTACTGGAAGTCGTCTGTTAACCCGAAAGTTCTGCAAAAGAGAGCCTTCTTCTTCTCATTCATGGACATTCAATCAGATGTTTTCTATTGTTTATTTATTTTTTTTGTGATTTTAATTTGAAAATATTGTTTTGGAATTAGCAAGACTAATTGTTTTTGGAGAACAACTTCACAAAATGTGAAAAACATAAATATTAATATGTAATAAGAAAATTAAAGACTAATTCCAACATTTTTAGACAAATGCCACTAGCAAAAGAGAATAACTACCTTACTCTCTCAGAAAGATGTTGCTGGACAATTCCTGCAGAGAAAGTAACCAGACACACCTAATATACAATATCTCCTTACGAGGTTTATATTGGAATAGTGATTTTGTTTTGCCTCCATATGTTAGCAGGCTAAAATTAATTAGATTGCCTATACTTAAAAGCAGACGTATTATGTTGAACTCCATGTTTGTACTAAAAATTTTAAATGGTAATACACCTTCAGATTTCCTAATCTCCTCTATTAGAATTAATGTTCCAAATAGATCTAGTAGATACTACCTATTATTATATACTAATTCTTACCGCACGAATTATTCAATGGACGAACCTCTTAGTAAATTGTGTGTTGACTTTAATTCTGTGTACTGTAATGTAGATTTTGGTATGAGTTTAGAAGTTATTAATTCCAGAATAACTTTATTTTTAAACAATTAAAATACATGTTTAATTATTTGACAAACTAGCTGATGAATTAGATACTGTAGCTGGTTTTTCCCTACTAAATTCCATAATGATGCAGACCATGCAGACGATTCCTACGTAAAGGGAGGTCGGCAGTGGTGGGAATGTGAGGCGTGAGAACGTTAAAAAAACTGTAGATGCATACGTTGCAATAAATATTTTGAAAACACCCAAATTTGAATATTTTCTGAACATTTTATTGTTGCAAAATAGTCAGGCTTAAATCCATTATTGTTGTTTTTATAAAAACACATTTCCTCGTTGAGAGCTCATCGTGTTAAGACGTAATTGTATACCGTGATGCGTGTTTTTTACTTGTGGCTGCTGTGTAATTTTTTTCTTCGGTTTGCTGTGCAGCAGATGTTTTGTGAGGAAGGATGAATAATATTTTTATTAATAAAATAAAAATCTGTTGCTGTGCAACTACAATTTAAAAATTCCTTTTGTGGTGTGTGAGTGCTTAATTATCTGGAACGTGGCTGCAAGGAAGGTTATGGACGCCATGGCGTCTGTACCTAAAGACGCATTTCTATGTGTGAGTGAAGCTAACACCATTGTTAGCGCCCAGGCGAAATAAGAATTCTAGAAAATGGCGATGTTGATCAAAAAATAAATGTGTGTTGTAGCGACGCTGCTGATAACGCTGGTGTGCAAGTGCAAAAAATCCTGTAAGATACCAATAAGAGGAGATTTATTGACGAACATAGAGGTGAGTTTATGGTGTTAGTAGATACTAGTGAGGCAGAAATCAAATATATTAAAGTAAAAGGGTTTCAGGGTATCAAAAGGGTAGATGCGATTAGCGTTACGCTGCACAAAATCTCCTTTGAAGACAGAATTTCTGCCAACGCTTCTATTCAAAATGAAGATTTAAAGAAGAAAAATTGAGAGCCTTCGTCCCAAGGAATTTCGTGGAAACCTTTGGTGTCATTAAAAATTTCCCATTATGTGTTTTCAACCACACGGTTTTGGTTATAAATGCCTTTTATCCAGCAGTAAGACTATGTATCAACTTCGTCGTTCCAAGGGTAGATGTTTGGAGGGTATTAACGAGATGTGTAAGGGAAATTGCAATATTAAAAAATGTGTTTTGTGCATGTCAACAGATCACTCCTGTAAGAAAAAAAGAGAAATGCTCAGCATGAGCCAATGAAATCAAAACTAACGAAATAATGACGAGGAAAAAAATTCCACAAAAAGTAGGATGAAGCTACGAAATCCAGATATCGTATGATATTATTGCTGACAATCCACTAGTTAAGTCAGGCTCATATTCCCGACAGAAATCCCACAAGCCATCTACAAGGAGCTTGCTGACTACAAAATGCATGATATTGAATTATTTGCAACAGATGCGTCGGTCAAAGACAATGCTACTGGTTGTGGAATTTACAACATCTCCAAGAGACAAAGATTTATCTTCAAGATTGACTTGAAAACCTCCTCCACCTTGTTGCCTGCAGGGCTTTAGCTACTGTTAACTCGGACCATTTTCGGGTTGGAGATTTCATTCATTTCATTCTACAAGATTTAAATATTCAACGTTGTTATGTTATATGGAGGCTTTAATGAAGATTAAACACAAAATTTCCATGACTGGAACGAAGAATTCACTCAAATTTCAACAACCAAGGGGTAATTTTTTTCCAAATTTCCGAAAATGTTAGTGCACGTCCCTGGTAACTATGAACCTATCCTCGAAGGATACAAAACTAATAAATAGGTTGATGGTTGGTCAACCTTATGACAAGGTGCCCCTACATCGCATTGGAACTGTTGATAATGATAATTGTGATAAATGTGGCACTCGCCCAAAGCGATGCCCAAACCTGTATTTTTGAATGCCTGAGGTTTAAGATGCAAATTCTCTATCCTCTTTCCACTACACCAAAAACTGAACCAAACCCAAGACCCCAATCTTTGCACACAACTGCTTGAGTTCAAGGGAACTCATCTACACCTGTGAAATTTCCTTATACTGTGATACAATCTGTGCTATTTTGCCTGAATCCTTCTACCCCACAGCTTTATATTCATTGCTTTGGATAAGCCATCTTAATCTACTGGATACATCAAAGATCACCATTTTGGCTGTAATTTCCGGAGATCATAATCATATAAACACACTGGATTATTTTCTACATGCACTGCTTAGTGTTATAGGCTCTGAACGCCGTACTTTCCTTAACCACGGGAAAGCCAATTGGCAAGAATTCAGAGAATATACCAATCGCCGCTTCAGAGAACTGCCCAACCCATATGATGTTCAGGTAGCAGATAAGTGTTTCCGGGACATCATCAAAGCTGCAACCGCTCGCTATATACCTGTTGGTCGAATACCTGAAATAAGACTAAATTTCCCAACAGAGGCAGCGGGACTAGCAAACGAGCGAGGTGAGCTTCGCCGTATTAACCCTAAGAGTCAGGGAATTTGCTCTGGAGGTGTACAAAATACTTTTCACATACTTTTGAGTGGGTTGAGTCGCCTCGGAAATCTAGCAATAAACAATAAATATTATAAAATTACATTTTTCCCAGCCGCCATAAAACACCACAGTGAACAATTCGGTGATCTTGTGCGCTGACGCATACGATAATTTGTGAGATAATAAAGGTTATGACCCACAAGTACATATATCGATGGGCTCAGTAGATGCACAAGACCACTTGAATGAAATAACAAGCAGCCCTGCAATGTTCTCCATTCAACATTAGAATAGATAAGAATAATTGCGTGGCTGCAATTAGGTTAAGTTAGATTAGTTAAATACAATTAGAATTGAATCAACAGCCAAACCATTCGGTTGGTTTTCTTTTCTCATCTTACATAGGTCAATCGAGCCTTCGCTTCGTCAAAGTGAAACGAATTAGCGACCACAAAACGAAAAAAATTGTAGGAGTTTTCCCCCACCAGTGGTAAGAGACTCACTACAAGCAGAAGTAGCTATTCTTCAAAAAAAAAAAAGAGAAGAACTGCTACCAAAAGAAGTCCGCTGAGATATTTGAAATATAATACCGTAGGGCATTTTAAAAAATAGTCGAAGGGACAAAATTAAACGAAAAAGTCATTGTGCAAGAATAAAAAAGCCATAGAGGCAGAATTAAAAAAAAAAAAACATATAAATATTACAAACGAAACCCAATGGGCAAAAATAAAAAAAAACTCGCCATAGGGGAAAAACCAAAGAAAAAATCGCTAAAAAAGTACAACAAAGTCGCAAAACAAAAACGTACAAAATTTGATAAGAGGACGTCAAAACTCCGAACTAAAAAAGATATAAATTAAAAAAAATAAATAAAAGCCAAGAAAGCAGCATCGAAAAAAACAAAGAAGCAAAATATTCAAAAAAAAAAAAAAAAAAAAACAAAGAAATATAAAAAAGCAAAATATGATGCAAAAAATGAAAAAGGAGTTCCAAAAACAAAAGCTCCAAGAAGGGGAGCATGAGCTTCAGAAAGCGGATAAAACAACGGCGTCAAGAGGCCTTGAGGTCGAAAAGCCTGGGGCATTGAATATACCAGATTATTTTATAACAGCAACAGTTTCAGGCGTTCCAGAAAATGATGCTGCAGCAACAGGAGCATTTCAAATCGATGATGGAACTAATAAAGCAGATGTTCCTATTGCTACAACCCAGCAAAAATAAAAATGAAGACAAGAAACAAGAGGAAAGGCAAGTCGTCAAAACTGAGAAAGATGTCTTGTCCAAACAACTATCAAGTGTAAGAAAGGAACATGATGCTGTTGAACGAAAACAGATTTCAGGCTTGGAAGGAAAATTTGGGAATTTTTTCCCGCCGGCAAGTCCTCATTTTGAGGAACGAGATGTGGAAGGAAATTCTGGTGTCGCACCCGCACTGACTGTTGAAAAACCACTCCGGGAGAAACTTATCAAGTTACTTAAAAATAATCGAAAAGTGGGAGAAGAGGAGAAACCGCTGCGCACATAAGGATCCAAGATTTTCGACGAATATGATGATTACGATGACGATTCTAGAGGAAAAGAATGCATCGAAGAAGTGGGGAAAGCGGAACAAAGTCCTCTGGTTCTGGTTCTCAGCAAATCATCAATGACCGTTAGAACCCTGGGAAAAATTACGATCGGACATCTGTCTCTTTTAACGGCGTAGAAGTGACAGATATGAAGAGATGTGCGTGTTATTTCAACTTTCTGGAAAACATCTTATATTATACCTTTACATAAATCTGGTAGTCTTACTAATGTGTCAAAAATTATAAAGGATGTGCAAAATTAAGCGTCATTCCAAAATTGTTAGAAAAATTAATTACTGCAGCAATTTCACTGAAAATTCAATCTATATTGAGTCTATATCAGCATGGTTTTTGTAGCGGTCTTTCAACTACAACAAATCTTAAACAATTTACGTCAATAAAATTTACAGTAATAAAATAATTTGTCCATCGTAACTCGAAATTGTGAATGTACGCAGATGATTTTAAATTATTCATTTCCCAAATTTTTGATAAAAAACAAATAGTTTACTTCAAATCGATTTAGATAACCTTTTTCAATAGTGCATGTTAAATTGTATGGATTCAAATTTGAGCAAATGTATGCATATATGCTTCTCCAGATCTTCTCTGATATTGCAATATAATATTGAAGGTCATTCATTGTCAACTGTAGATTCATTTGTCGATCTTGACCTTTTGATGGACCCAAAATTAAAGTTTAATAGCCATGTAATAACAGTGGTAAATAAAGCAAATGATGTTTTAGGTTTTGTTAAACGGTGGTTCTGTTGTGTGGGATCCTCAATATGCAATATACTCAGATAAAATAGAATCCGTGCAAAAACAATTTCTGCTATTTGCCTTACGAGGTTTATATTGAAATAGTGATTTTGCTTTGCCTTCTTATGCTAGCAGGCTAAAATTAATTAGATTGCGTACACCTAAAAGCAGACGTATTATGTTGAACTCGATTTTTGTACTAAAAATATTAAATGTTAATATACCTTCAGATTCCCTAATCCTATGTATTCGAAGTAATGTTCTGTTTAGATCTAGATACTACCAATTATTATATACTGATTTTCACCGCACGAATTATTATTGACTTTAATTCTGTGTACTGTAATGTTTAGTATGAGTTCAGAAGTTATTATATCTAGAATATTTTTATTTTTAAACAATTAAAATACATGTTTTATCATTTGACAAACTAGCTGATGAATTTGATTCTGTAGTTGGTTTTCAATTGCCTACAAAATTCCCATTGTGATGCGGATCATGATGTGTACGCGGTCCCTGCGTAAAGGAATGTCACAGGGGTGGGAATGTGAGGCGTGGGACCGGCCGGCAGTACTTGGGGAGCTGATAAGGAAACCTTGTTGACCTCTTACAACACGATAGGACGGTCTGTGGTAAATTATGCGGCTCCGGTGTGGTTCGCCAATGTTAGTGCTACGTAGTGGAAAAATATTCAGTCCTGCCAGAATGCCGACCTTAGAACCGCAGCAAGGAAAATCAAACGACTTCTAAATGCACTTTCCGCACTCAATCTTTTGTTTAATCCACCATAAAACAAATTACACTGAATTACTTTCTGAACATTTCTCATTTATAGAGAATGCCGTTATCAATAAGACTAATCTTTTGAGATGCCCTACTTCAATCAGAGAATAGAAGCGTTGTTAGATCCAAAATTGAGTACTCTAAAACGACAACTGCTAATTCTCCACAGTACATAAAGAAAAAAGTTGAACGTCTAATTGACATGATTAAAAGATCCCTGGGAGTGCCCAAATCATCACCTACTCTTGTGGTATATACGCTTGCTGGAGAACTACCGCCTGCACACAGAGCCCAGTTTTTAACTGCAAAAAGATCAGTAGGATGAAGCTACGAAATCCAGATATCGTATGATATTATTGCTGACAATCCACTAGTCAGGCTCATATTCCCGACAGAAATTCCACACATCAGAACCAACTTACTAGCTTTTACAAGCCATTTACAAGGAGCTTGCTCACTACAAAATGCATGATTTTGAATTATTTGGAACAGATGCGTCGGTCAAAGACAATGCTACTGGTTGTGGAATTTACAACACCTCCAAGAGACAAAGATTTATCTTCAAGATTGACTTGAAAACCTCCTCCACCTTTGGTGAGTTTTTTGTCCTTTAAAAGGCTCTTCAGATTGCTGTGGAAGATACCACATTGTTGCCTGTAGGGCTTTAGCTACTGTTAACTCGGACTATTTTCGGGTTGGAGATTTCCATAACATTCTACAAGATTTAAATATTAAACGTTGTTATGTTATATGGAGGCTTTAATGAAGATTAAACACATGCCATGACTGGAACGAAGAATTCACTCAAATTTCAACAACCAAGGGGTAATTTTTTTCCAAATTTGCGAAAATGTTTTTGCACGTCCCTGGTACATAAAATGGACCTATCATTGAAGGATACGAAACTAATAAATAGGTTGATGGTTGGTCAACCTTATGACAAGGTGTGTCTACATCACATTGGAGCTGTTGATAATGATAATTATGATAAATGTGGCACTCGCCCAAAGAGATGCCAAAAACTGTATGCTTGAGTTCATCAAGGAAACTTACATACACCTGTGAAATTTCCTTTTACTGCGATACAATCTGTGATATTTTGCCTGAATACTTCTACCCCACAGCTTTATATTCATTGTTTTGGATAAGCCATCTTAATCTACTGGATACATCAAAACTCTCAAATATCACCATTTTGGCTATAATTTCCGGAGATCATAATCATATATACACACTCTGAACGCCGTACTTTCCTTAACCACGGGATAGCCAATTGGCAAGAATTCAGAGAATGTACCATCGCCGCTTCAGAGAACTGCCCAACCCATATGATGCTCAGGTAGCAGATAGGTGTTTCCGGGCATCATCAAAGCTGCATCTGCTCGCTATATACCTGCTGGTCGAATATCTGAAGTAAAACTAAATTTCCCAACAGAGGCAGCGGGACTAGCAAACGAGCGAGGTGAGCTTCGCCGTATTAACCCTAAGAGTCAGGGAACTTACTTTGGAGGTGTACAAAATACTTTTTACATACTTTTGAGTGAGTTGAGTCGCTGGGAAAATCTAGCAATAAACAATAAATATTCTAAAATTACATATTTCCCAGCCGCCATAAAACACCACAATGAACAATTCGGTGATCTTGTGCGCTGACGCATACGATAATGTGTGAGATAATAAAGGTTATGACCCACACGTACAGATATCGATGCGCTCAGTAGATGCACCACAAGACCACTTGAATGAAATAACAAGCAGCCCTGCAATGTTCTCCATTCAATTTTAGAATAGATAAGAATAATTGCGTGGCTGCGATTAGATTAAGTTAGATTAGTTTCGGTAGCACTTGAGAAACATATTTTTGAAATAAAATTAGAGTTAAATCAACAGCCAAAGCATTCGGTTGGTTTTCTTTTCTCTTCTTACATTGGTCAATCGAGCCTTCGCTTTTGTCAAAGTGAAACGAATTAGCGACCACAAAACGAAAAAAAATTAGGAGTTTCCCCCACCAGTGGTAAGAGACTCACTACAAACAGAAGTAGCTATTCTTCAAAAAAAGAGGGAAAAAATTAAACGAAACAGCCATTGTGCAAAAATAAAAAAGCCATAGAGGCAGAATAAAAAAAACACATATACATATTACAAACAAGACCCAAGGGGCAAAAATAAAAAAAGTCGCCATAGGGGCAAAACCAAAGAAAACAGGTAACAGGTTTTAATACCCTCTACCATTTTGTACAAATTTGGCAATTTTCAAAAAAAAAAAATACCATTAAAAATTCTGTTAATATCTTAAAAATACCGAATGCCTCTACGACGACGTGGACCTGCATAGGCAACTTTTGTCATAAGTTATTACAATATTTAAATGCGAAACTTGAAAAATCTGTTTACAATGTAGCTAAAATCATCAAAATACCGAATATCGGAGGGTACGGTATATGGGGGCTATACGAAGACGTGGACCTACATGGCCCATTTTCTGTTTTATGCTGCAGTATCTATTACGAACTTCAAACACCAAATTATATGTTATATGGGGACTGTATGATAACTTGGGCCTAACATTAAAAAATAAAAAACTAAAAATAAGTAAATAAATAAATAAATGATAGACAGCCAAGAAGGCAACATCGAAAAAACAAAGAAGCAAAATCAATCCCACGGCAGCGGGTTCTACGATACCGGATTGACCCGAAACAACAAGATCCCAGTTTCGGCCAGCGGCTGCCAACCCAGTATGTACATGTTTGTGTTTGTTTATTTTTCTGCATTAGGAGCAGCATATCCCGGAATGCTTGCTCCGGATTTTAATGGTCCGTGCCGGAATTGAGGAAAACCCCGGACCTTGGTTCTGCTCGGTTTGCCAGAACGTCATCCACCACAGATCAGTTTCGGTGCGATGTAATGAATGCAGAGAATGGGTGCACTTCAAGAACTGTTCCGGACTAAGGCGTTTACGAGACTACAGCGAAAGGGATTATGTTGCGACTTGCTGCAGTAACGTAGTCCCCAGCGAGTCCACTTCTTCGTCGTCATCAGAACGTCGTCGGAGTATGGCACTCCACCGCAGTCTCCAGAACAGCCACCAACACCGCAGCACCTAACGCCACATGTTGCTGTTCCAACTCCGGATTGTGCATCATTCTTGCAATTCAATTGCAACGGACTACGGGGCAAAATAGATGAGATAGTGGAATTTATGAGTCGGAGGAATATTAAGATCGCAGCGGTGCAGGAACACAAGCTGAATGAAAATTGCAGCCTACAACGTTGTAATGATTACAACGGTTAACGAGGATGCCCCCACCCGAATAAGAGGAGAGAGTCACAGTTCGCCAGGCTTAACCATAGTGTCACCCGGTCTGATAAATGACGTGACTTGGCAACCCGTCATTTCTCTTGGCTCAGACCATTTTCCGATAATCGTCTCCATAAGCAGGTCGCCCGATTTCATAACCTCTGAACGCCGCACTTTCCTTAACCATGAGAAAGCTCACTGGCCAGAGTTCAGAGAATTCACCAACCGCCGCTTCAGAGAACTGCCCAACCTTTCTGATGTTCGGGTAGCAGAAAGGATTTTCCGAAACATCATCAAAGCTGCAGCCGCACGCTATATGCCTGCTGGTCGAATACCCGAGATAAGACCAAACTTCCCAGCGGAGGCAGCGGGATTAGCAAACGAGTGTGATGATCTCCGTCGTACCAACCCTACTGATCCTAGAATCAGTGATTTGACAGTGGAAGTCAACCGGTTGGTACAGGAGCATAAGATGAAAAAGTGACTAGACCATCTGAAGTGCTCCAACATTGGAACCGATATGAGTAAGCTGTGGGTAACGGTTAAGTCGCTCTCGAACCCTGGAAAAAAGCATGATAGGACCTCAGTCACTTTTAACAACGTAACGGTGACTGATCCGAAGAGGTGCGCGGAATACTTTAACCGACAATTTGTCGAGCACCCCGAGAGCGATAGGGCGAAGCGAAGAGTACTACGTCGTATCATATCTCTTCCCGCCGAGGAGGAACCACCACAGTTTACGATGGGTGATGTTGCAAATGTCATCCGTTGGGCCCGGACGGAATCTCAATGGTATTGTTGAAGCAGCTGGATACGCCGGGAGTCGAGTACTTTACGAAAGTTCTCAATTTGCCGCTAGCCACCCACATAGAGCCCGAAACCTGGAAAATGGGCCGGGTGGTCCCGCTACTGAAGCCAGTCAAGGATGCCAGTAAAGGCGAATCGTACAGGCCGATTTCGCTTTTGTCGCCAGTAGCAAAGACTCTTGAGGCTTTACTCCTCCCCAGCATTAGAGGAAGCTATACAGTTGCCAACCACCAGCATGGATTCCGTCCACAACATAGTACCACAACAGCATTACACGCCATTTCCACACATATTAGTAGAGGACTGAACCAGAACAGGCCGTGTGAAAGAACAGTGTTTGTAGCCCTTGACCTATCAAAGACATTTGATACGGTCAATCATGCCACACTGTTTGAGGACGTGCAGAGAACTACCCTCCGGCCAAGTTTGAAACGTTGGATAATCAACTATATGTGTGGACGCCAGTCGTACGTGGAATTCCGGAACATGAAGTCCAAAGCCCGTAGAGTGAAACAGGGAGTTCCCCAAGGTGGGGTGATATCTCCGGAACTGTTTAACCTCTACCTTTCCAGAATTCCTCGCCCTCCAGACGGCATTGAGATCGTAACGTATGCGGATGATTGTACGATCATGGCGTCGGGTCCAGTGGTCGATGACATATGCGAAAGGCTTGCCGCATACTTCCACGCGAGGAATATGAAAATATCCGCCACGAAATCAACGGCCACACTCTTTACCACATGGTCTGCGGAGATTAGAACACAGCTGAATGTTCAGGTCGAGGGGAATCTAATACCGACCACGAACTACCCCAAGATTCTTGGGGTCACGTTCGACAGCATGTTCAAGTCGTCCGCGCAAGCCACAGCTATCTGCGACAAGATGAAAAGTAGGAACAAGGTCCTCAAGGCGCTAGCCGGCAGCTCTTAGGGTGCGGACAAAGAAACCTTGTTGACCTCTTATAACGCGATAGGTCGGTCTGTGGTCAGCTATGCGGCTCCAGTGTGGTCTGCGAATACTAGTGCTACGCAGTGGAAGCACATCCAGACCTGACAGAACGCTGCCTGAGAACTGCGACAGGGTGCCTCCTCATGACACCAGTGGACCATCTACATGAGGAGGCGAAAGTCCTTCCCTTACGTCAGCATAATCATATGCTTTCGTTGCAGTACCTGATTGGGTGTTACCGTGAGAGTCATCCCAACCATGATATGGTGGAGAGAGGGAGGTCCAGCGCTACAAGAGAGAACCTCTAGATCAAGAAGCCTATCAGGCAGGTCTGAGTGGCATTCACACCGATGCAGTCGCGGATGCTATTAGCAGTTTTAAAGTAAATGCCGTCCTCGGAGTTTACTTACTAAGCCCAAAATTGATTTTGGGCGTGATGTCTGCCCAAACCCCGGACATAACCCCCTAAACGAAATTGGGCATTATGTCCCCCAATGCTGCGGACATAATGCCCACTGGGCGTTATGTCCGTTTTTATTTAAAGTAACATTTTTGCAGTTCAGTTGTAGAAATTAGAAGTTTATTCAAATCAAATATAAATTTCTTGTGTTTGACCCACAATTTGTCTACAGAATGGACATAATATTAAAGTACCTTGATTATTATGTTTATCTTGTATTCCTTCAAAACAAGGTTTACAAAGTTTTGCATGCCTGCATGGAAGCAGAAGCATACATTTTTTGTTTTTAAAACATATTTCACATAACAACCCATCCTGAAGGATAGGTTGACTTTCATCCTCAGTTTCGCATTCATCAATAGGTGTTCGGTCCAAAACTACTGGGGCGAGATTATTTATTTTATTGGTCATCATCTGGAGGAACATTTTGGGAGTAATCTGTTTATTTGCCAGTTGCTCTGTGAGAATTTTCACTTGCTCATTGCGGTCTCTATTTCGTTTTTTTGGTGGTTGTGAAATTTCCGAAACGCCATCTAAAATCTGTTTCAGATCAACATATTTCTGAAACTCTTGCTGTCTAATTATTTGTAAAAAGTCCCAGAATGAGCCATGCATTGGAATTTGTGCACACAAAAAGCTGTTATATGATTCCACAGCGCTCGTAGTTCGTACGCATTCACCATGGACAGAAAATTTGAGTGGACTTTCCTATGGAAATATATATACATATTTAAAATTTTCTGAATATATATGTATGTACTCACTAAATCTATCCATTGTCTTTGAAAATAGTCGAAGAATTTCTCAAATACATTCTCTGATTTGTAATAACAGTTCATGGATGCGTACGCTTCTTGTTTGCACAAATTGAATGCGGTTGGTATATCGTCTGGAGGAAGCAGTGGTAAAACAAGCATCTTTTTAAAAATTCGCCTTGCCGCATCAGTGGTTTTGACAAATTTAGCCAATTCTGAGATGTTGGTTAATTTTCTTCTTAATGCTTGGCAGTAATGGAACCAGCATCCCTTTAGTTGCACCTCAGGATATACCTTTAATATTCCACTTCGTAGGGCCTTCTCAAAGTCTGTGGTAAAAGAGGCGGGATTAAGGCGAAACACATTTGCGTCTATGAACCGCAAAACGTGTTCGTAGCATTTCTGGGTTTTCTTCGACATAAGTATATATGCAAAAGGGAATACCTGCAAAACTCGGTTATGAATGTACCCATACGGAAAATGTATGCCTTATTTTAAATTAGAAATTGAGTAATGAATCAAGCCGAAAGATGTTGAAAGCTATTGATCAATAGTCATAGACGGTGGATTTATATAAGAAAATCGCGCGATTTTCCTATATAAATCCACCGTCTATGACTATTGATCAATAGCTTTCAACATCTTTCGGCTTGATTCATTACTCAATTTCTAATTTAAAATAAGGAATACATTTTATACACATAATAACATCTAACTCAACAACTTACGTGACGCTCATACCCGATGTATATAAGAAGTAATCATTTGTAACCGCTTGATGGCACAACTGCAAATGTCGCATCGACAAGATAGTGACGAGAGTCATCATCCATTGTAGAAATTAATTTCGTCATTGGTAAGGAGCAGAATAGGGTGTAGCTAAAGTCTGTTTCCAGGATTGTTGTTTGATAAAATGGTTCGTCCGGCGCGCTCTCACACATGCCGTATTGCTTCATGTGTTCGCTGTTTGCAAATATGTTTATAAATTCCTGAGGAGTTTGTGGAGATTTCGGCATAGCTTGGCTCTTTATCCGCCTCAAGTGCCTCTGCATTTTGTTAAAGACAATTTGATCAGCACTATCCTTAGCATTTCTGCATTCAGCGTTAAAAACAACTCGAACTTTGTTTGCTACCAAGCTCGGTTTGGAAACACCTTCTTTTATTGCAGCTTTTAATTTAAATTGATTCATTAGGCTTTCCTGGTCGCCATGGTCAAAGTATCCATTATTTTCTTTTGGTAAAATTGCTACTTCTCTGTTAATAACTTGAAGAAATGCTTTGCAATTATTTTGATAACAAATGTATCGCCTTATGCACTCTCCTTTTTTATTGGTGTATTGAGTTTTAAATTTGTACAATTGTTTTTTCGTCGGCGTATACACTAACTCACAATTGAGGCGAGCGCCTACAACAAACTCAAATTCAACAATTTCACCCATTCTTATCACTAGTTTGGAAACAACTGAATGATGATTGCTATTTTACGCATCAACAACTGATCTTTTACAACTCATTCTTAATAGCTAATATACCGTTATTTTGAAACCAGTTCTGCATTACAACATACCTAGTTCCCATTTTTTGGGCGTTATGTCCTATTATTTTTGGGCATTATGTCCGCAGCATCGGGGGACATAACGCCCAATTTGATTTTGGGGGTTATGTCCGGGGTTTGGGCAGACATAACGCCCAAAATCAATTTTGGGCTTTATGTCCGTTGGGCGTTAAGTCAGGTCGCCGTTAAAGTAGCCGAATTTCTAAACCTGGAGCTGGAGCCAGATTAGCAGAACGGAAACACATACATGTACTACTGCTACAACAACAAGAAGCAAAATATACAAAAAAAAAGAAATATAAACAAGCAAAATATGATGCAAAAAATGAAAAAGGAGTTCCAAAAACAAAAGCTCCGAGAAGGGGGCATGAGGTCGAAAATCCTGGGCCATTGAATATACCAGATTATTATATGACAGCAACAGTTTCAGGCGTTCCAGAAAATGATGCTGCAGCAGCAGCAGGAGCATTTGAAATCGATGATGGAACAAATGAAGCAGATGTTTCCATTGCTACAACCCAGCAAAAATAAAAATGAAGACAAGAAAAAAGAGGAAAGGCAAGTCGTCGAAGCAGAGAAAGATGACTTGTCCAAACAACTATCAAGTGTAAGAGAGGGACATAATACTGTTGAACGAAAACAGATTCCAGGCTTGGAAGGAAATTTCGGGAATTTTTTCCCGCCGGAAAGTCCTCATTTTGAGGAACGAGATGTGGAAGGAAATTCTGGTGTCGCACCCGCACTTACTGATGAAAAACCACTCCGGGAGAAACTTATCAAGTTACTTAAAAATAATCGAAAAGTGGAAGAAGAAGAGAAGCCGTTGCGCAGAGAAGGATCCAAGATTTTGGACGAAAATGATGATTACGACGACAATTCTAGAGGAAAAGAATGCATCGAAGAAGTGGGGAAAGCCGAACAAAGTTCTCTGGTTCTGGTTCCTGAACGGTATTGCCTTAGAGAAATCAATAGCAAATCATCAATGACCGTTAGAACCCTGGGAAAAATTACGATCGGACATCTGTCTCATTTAACGGCGTAGAAGTGACAGATCTGAAGAGATGCGCGTGTTATTTCAACCGGCAGTTTATAGAGCACCCCGAGAGTGACAGGGTTAAGAGAAGGATCTTACGCCGTGTAGAAAGATGTTGCATATGTCATCAGAATATTATTGTATTGTATATTGTTTAGAAACATTAGCACTTCCTTTAGCTATATTGCTTAGTTATTCACTTAAATTTGGTCACTTTCTATCTTTCTGGAAAACATCTTATATTATACCTTAACATAAGTCTGGTAGTCTTACTAATGTGTCAAAAATTGTAGAGGAATTGCAAAATTAAGTGTCATTCCAAAATTGTTCGAAAAATTAATTACTGCAGTAATTTTACTGAAAATTCAATCTATATTGAGTCTATATCAGCATGGTTTTTGTAGTGGTCTTTCAACTACAACAAATCTTAAACAATTTACGTCAATACAATTTACAGTAATAAAAGAAATTGTCCATCGTAAACAAACTGACACAATTTATATTAGTTTTAGTAAAGCTTTCGATAGGGTTAACCATGAACTTCTAATATATAAATTAAATTATATAGGTTTCAACACAAACTTAGTCAAATGAAATGGAAATAGATCACAACTAGTTTTGTTTGAAGGGTATCTATCCAAAACGATTAACGTTCCATCGGGTGTTCCGCAAGAAAGTCACCTTGGACCGGCCTTCTTTCTTTTGTTTTCACCGATTTACCTAATTCCATAAATTACTCGAAATTGTGAATGTACGCAGATGGTTTTAAATTATTCATTTCCCAAATTTGTGATAAAAAAGCTAGTTTACTTCAAATCGATTTAGATAACCCTTTTCAATGGTGCATGTTAAATTGTATGGATTTAAATTTGAGCAAATGTAAGCATACAAGCTTCTCCAGATCTTCTATGATATTGCAATATAATATTGAAGGTCATTCATTGTCAACTGTAGATTCATTTGTCGATCTTGGTCTCTTGATGGATCCAAATTAAAATTTAATAGCCATGTAATAACAATGGTAAATAAAGAAAATGGTGTTTTAGGTCTTGTTAAACGGTGGTTCTGTTGCATGGGATCCTCAATATGCAATATACTAGATAAAATAGAATCCGTGCAAAAGCAATTTCTGCTATTTGCCTTATGAGGTTTATATTAGAAAAGTAGTTTTGCTTATCCTTCTTATGATAACAGGCTAAAATTAATTAGATTACCCACACTTAAAAGCAGACATATAATGTTGAACTCCATTTTTGTACTAAAAATATTAAATGGTAATATACCTTCAGACTCCCTAATCTTATGTATTAGAAGTAATGTTCCTACCAATTACTACCAATTGTTATATACTGATTTTCACCACACGAATTATTATTGACTTTAATTCTGTGTACTGTAATGTTTAGTATGAGTTTAGAACTTATTAAATCTAGAATAATTTTATTTTTAAACAATTAAAATACATGTTTTATCATTTGACAAACTAGCTGATGAATTAGATTCTGTAGTTGGTTTTCTATTGCCTACAAAATTCCCATTGTGATGCGGATCATGATGTGTACACGGTCCCTGCGTAAAGCGATGTCACAGGGGTGGGAATGTGAGGCGTGGGACCGGCCGGCAGTACTTGGGGAGCTGATAAGGAAACCTTGTTGACCTCTTACAACACGATAGGACGGTCTGTGGTAAATTATGCGGCTCCGGTGTGGTCCGCCAATGATAGTGCTACGTAGTGGAAAAATATTCAGTCCTGCCAGAATGCCCACCTTAGAACAGCAGCAGGGTGGTATATCATAAGGACTTTGATCAAGCCATGGAACACCTGCAAGAAAAATCAAACGACTTCTAAATGCACTTTCCACACTCAATATTTCGTTTAATCCACCATAAAACAAATTACACTGAATGTCGAGGTTACCTTCATGCAACAACAAAAGAAGCTAAAGTTTCTGGGACGAATTATCTCTAACTCCCTGTCTGTTTCTGAACATTTCTCATTTATAGAGAATGCCGTTATCAATAAGACTAATCTTTTGAGATGCCTTAATGTATATAGAAGCGTTGTTAGATCCAAAATTGAGTACTCTAAAACTGCTAATTCTCCACAGTACATAAACAAAAAGGTTGAAAGTCTAAATGAATTGATTAAAAGATCCCTGGAAGTGCCCAAATCATTACCTACTCTCGCTGGAGAACTACCGCCGGCACACAGAGCCCAGTTTTTAACTGCAAAAAGATCAGTATCGTATATATATTCAGTATCGTATGATATTATTGCTGACAATCCACTAGTCAGGCTCATATTCCCGACAGAAATTCCACACATCAGAACCAACTTACTAGCGTTTAAAAAAGAAAACACTGATAATGACATGATACAAGCCATTTACAAGGAGCTTGCTCACTACAAAATGCATGATTTTGAATTATTTGGAACAGATGCGTCGGTCAAAGACAATGCTACTGGTTGTGGAATTTACAACACCTCCAAGAGACAAAGATTTATCTTCAAGATTGGCTTGAAAACCTCCTCCACCTTTGGTGAGTTTTTTGTCCTTTAAAAGGCTCTTCAGATTGCTGTGGAAGATACCACATTGTTGCCTGCAGGGCTTTAGCTACTGTTAACTCGGACTATTTTCGGCTTGGAGATTTCCATAACATTCTACAAGATTTAAATATTAAACGTTGTTATGTTATATGGAGGCTTTTATGAAGATTAAACACATGTCATGACTGGAACGAAGAATTCACTCAAATTTCAACAACCAAGGGGTAAAAACTTTTTCTAAATTTTCGAAAATGTTTTTGCACGTCCCTGGTACATAAAATGAACCTATCATTGAAGGATACAAAACTAATAAATAGGTTGATGGTTGGTCAACCTTATGACAAGGTGTTTCTACATCACATTGGAGCTGTTGATAATGATAATTATGATAAATGTGGCACTCGCCCAAAGAGATGCCAAAAACTGTATGCTTGAGTTCGTCAAGGAAACTTATCTACACCTGTGAAATTTCCTTTTACTGCGATACAATCTGTGATATTTTGCCTGAATACTTCTACCCCACAGCTTTATATTCATTGCTTTGGATCTACTGGATACATCAAAACTCTCAAATATCACCATTTTGGCTATAATTTCCGGAGATCATAATCATATATATACACTCTGAACGCCGTACTTTCCTTAACCACGGGAAAGCCAATTGGCAAGAATTCATAGAATGTACCATCGCCGCTTCAGAGAACTGCCCAACCCATATGATGTTCAGGTAGCAGAAAGCTGCATCCGCTCGCTATATACCTGCTGGTCGAATATCTGAAGTAAAACTAAATTTCCTAGCAGAGGCAGCGGGACTAGCAAACGAGCGAGGTGAGCTTCGCCGTATTAACCCTAAGAGTCAGGGAACTTACTTTGGAGGTGTACAAAATACTTTTTACATACTTTTGAGTGAGTTGAGTCGCTGGGAAAATCTAGCAATAAACAATAAATATTCTAAAATTACATATTTCCCAGCCGCCATAAAACACCACAATGAACAATTCGGTGATCTTGTGCGCTGACGCATACGATAATGTGTGAGATAATAAAGGTTATGACCCACACGTACAGATATCGATGCGCTCAGTAGATGCACCACAAGACCACTTGAATGAAATAACAAGCAGCCCTGCAATGTTCTCCATTCAATTTTAGAATAGATAAGAATAATTGCGTGGCTGCGATTAGGTTAAGTTAGATTAGTTTCGGTAGCACTTGAGAAACATATTTTTGAAATAAAATTAGAGTTAAATCAACAGCCAAAGCATTCGGTTGGTTTTCTTTTCTCATCTTACATTGGTCAATCGAGCCTTCGCTTTTGTCAAAGTGAAACGAATTAGCGACCACAAAACGAAAAAAATTTAGGAGTTTCCCCCACCAGTGGTAAGAGACTCACTACAAACAGAAGTAGCTATTCTTCAAAAAAAGAGGGAAAAAATTAAACGAAACAGCCATTGTGCAAAAATAAAAAAGCCATAGAGGCAGAATAAAAAAAACACATATACATATTACAAACAAGACCCAAGGGGCAAAAATAAAAAAAGTCGCCATAAGGGCAAAACCAAAGAAAACAGGTAACTGGTTTTAATACCCTCTACCATTTGGTACAAATTTGGCAATTTTCAAAAAAAAATAAAAAAAATACCATTAAAAATTCTGTTAAAATCTTAAAAATACCGAATGCCTCTACGACGACGTGGACTGCATAGGCAACTTTTGTCATAAGTTATTACAACATTTAAATGCGAAACTTGAAGAAAAATCTGTTTACAATGTAGCTAAAATCATCAAAATACCGAATATCGGAGGGTACGGTATATGGGGGCTATACGAAGACGTGGACCTACATGGCCCATTTTCTGTTTTATGCTGCAGTATCTATTACGAACTTCAAACACCAAATTATATGTTATATGGGGGCTGTATGATAACTTGGGCCTAACATTAAAAAATAAAAAATTAAAAATAAGTAAATAAATAAATAAATGATAGACAGCCAAGAAGGCAACATCGAAAAAACAAAGAAGCAAAATCAATCCCACGGCAGCGGGTTCTACGATACCGGATTGACCCGAAACAACAAGATCCCAGTTTCGGCCAGCGGCTGCCAACCCAGTATGTACATGTTTGTGTTTGTTTATTTTTCTGCATTAGGAGCAGCATATCCCGGAATGCTTGCTCCGGATTTTAATGGTCCGTGCCGGAATTGAGGAAAACCCCGGACCTTGGTTCTGCTCGGTTTGCCAGAACGTCATCCACCACAGATCAGTTTCGGTGCGATGTAATGAATGCAGAGAATGGGTGCACTTCAAGAACTGTTCCGGACTAAGGCGTTTGCGAGACTACAGCGAAAGGGATTATGTTGCGACTTGCTGCAGTAACGTAGTCCCCAGCGAGTCCACTTCTTCGTCGTCCTCATCAGAAACGTCGTCGGAGTATGGCACTCCACCGCAGTCTCCAGAACAGCCACCAACACCGCAGCACTTAACGCCACATGTTGCTGTTCCAACTCCGGATTGTGCATCATTCTTGCAATTCAATTGCAACGGACTACGGGGCAAAATAGATGAGATAGTGGAATTTATGAGTCGGAGGAATATTAAGTTCGCAGCGGTGCAGGAACACAAGCTGAATGAAAATTGCAGCCTACAACGTTGTAATGATTACAACGGTTAACGAGGATGCCCCCACCCGAATAAGAGGAGAGAGTCACAGTTCGCCAGATTTAACCATGGTGTCACCCGGTCTGATAAATGACGTGACTTGGCAACCCGTCATTTCTCTTGGCTCAGACAATTTCCCGATAATCGTCTCCATAAGCAGGTCGCCCGATTTCATAACCTCTGAACGCCGCACTTTCCTTAACCATGAGAAAGCTCACTGGCCAGAGTTCAGAGAATTCACCAACCGCCGCTTCAGAAAACTGCCCAACCTTTCTGATGTTCGGGTAGCAGAAAGGATTTTCCGAAACATCATCAAAGCTGCAGCCGCACGCTATATGCCTGCTGGTCGAATACCCGAGATAAGACCAAACTTCCCAGCGGAGGCAGCGGGATTAGCAAACGAGTGTGATGATCTCCGTCGTACCAACCCTACTGATCCTAGAATCAGTGATTTGACAGTGGAAGTCAACCGGTTGGTACAGGAGCATAAGATGAAAAAGTGACTAGACCATCTGAAGTGCTCCAACATTGGAACCGATATGAGTAAGCTGTGGGTAACGGTTAAGTCGCTCTCGAACCCTGGAAAAAAGCATGATAGGACCTCAGTCACTTTTAACAACGTAACGGTGACTGATCCGAAGAGGTGCGCGGAATACTTTAACCGACAATTTGTCGAGCACCCCGAGAGCGATAGGGCGAAGCGAAGAGTACTACGTCGTATCATATCTCTTCCCGCCGAGGAGGAACCACCACAGTTTACGATGGGTGATGTTGCAAATGTCATCCGTTGGGCCCGGACGGAATCTCAATGGTATTGTTGAAGCAGCTGGATACGCCGGGAGTCGAGTACTTTACGAAAGTTCTCAATTTGCCGCTAGCCACCCACATAGAGCCCGAAACCTGGAAAATGGGCCGGGTGGTCCCGCTACTGAAGCCAGTCAAGGATGCCAGTAAAGGCGAATCGTACAGGCCGATTTCGCTTTTGTCGCCAGTAGCAAAGACTCTTGAGGCTTTACTCCTCCCCAGCATTAGAGGAAGCTATACAGTTGCCAACCACCAGCATGGATTCCGTCCACAACATAGTACCACAACAGCATTACACGCCATTTCCACACATATTAGTAGAGGACTGAACCAGAACAGGCCGTGTGAAAGAACAGTGTTTGTAGCCCTTGACCTATCAAAGACATTTGATACGGTCAATCATGCCACACTGTTTGAGGACGTGCAGAGAACTACCCTCCGGCCAAGTTTGAAACGTTGGATAATCAACTATATGTGTGGACGCCAGTCGTACGTGGAATTCCGGAACATGAAGTCCAAAGCCCGTAGAGTGAAACAGGGAGTTCCCCAAGGTGGGGTGATATCTCCGGAACTGTTTAACCTCTACCTTTCCAGAATTCCTCGCCCTCCAGACGGCATTGAGATCGTAACGTATGCGGATGATTGTACGATCATGGCGTCGGGTCCAGTGGTCGATGACATATGCGAAAGGCTTGCCGCATACTTCCACGCGAGGAATATGAAAATATCCGCCACGAAATCAACGGCCACACTCTTTACCACATGGTCTGCGGAGATTAGAACACAGCTGAATGTTCAGGTCGAGGGGAATCTAATACCGACCACGAACTACCCCAAGATTCTTGGGGTCACGTTCGACAGCATGTTCAAGTCGTCCGCGCAAGCCACAGCTATCTGCGACAAGATGAAAAGTAGGAACAAGGTCCTCAAGGCGCTAGCCGGCAGCTCTTAGGGTGCGGACAAAGAAACCTTGTTGACCTCTTATAACGCGATAGGTCGGTCTGTGGTCAGCTATGCGGCTCCAGTGTGGTCTGCGAATACTAGTGCTACGCAGTGGAAGCACATCCAGACCTGACAGAACGCTGCCTGAGAACTGCGACAGGGTGCCTCCTCATGACACCAGTGGACCATCTACATGAGAAGGCGAAAGTCCTTCCCTTACGTCAGCATAATCATATGCTTTCGTTGCAGTACCTGATTGGGTGTTACCGTGAGAGTCATCCCAACCATGATATGGTGGAGAGAGGGAGGTCCAGCGCTACAAGAGAGAACCTCTAGATCAAGAAGCCTATCAGGCAGGTCTGAGTGGCATTCACACCGATGCAGTCGCGGATGCTATTAGCAGTTTTAAAGTAAATGCCGTCCTCGGAGTCCACCCCCCATCCATTGCAGCTGAAGAACGTCAGCTGCCTAGACAAACCAGGGTAGTTTTGGCGCAATTACGTTCAGGATTCGTATTGGGCACGAATTGATGAAGATGTGCGTCACGCCTGCCCGGCGTGCGATACAGGCCCGCACAATACGCTACACCTCTTTAATTGCACAGCCAAACCTACCCAACTCACTCCAGAAGATCTCTGGCTACAGTCCGTTAAAGTAGCCGAATTTCTAAACCTGGAGCTGGAACCAGATTAGCAGAACGGAAACACATACATGTACTACTGCTACAACAACAACAACAAGAAGCAAAATATACAAAAAAAAAAGAAATATAAACAAGCAAAATATGATGCAAAAAATGAAAAAGGAGTTCCAAAAAGAAAAGCTCCGAGAAGGGGGCATGAGCTTCAGAAAGCGGACAAAACAACAGCGTCAGCACTTACTCAGGTCGAAAATCCTGGGCCATTGAATATTATATGACAGCAACAGTTTCAGGCGTTCCAGAAAATGATGCTGCAGCAGCAGCAGGAGCATTTGAAATCGATGATGGAACAAATGAAGCAGATGTTTCCATTGCTACAACCCAGCAAAAATAAAAATGAAGACAAGAAAAAAGAGGAAAGGCAAGTTGTCGAAGCTGAGAAAGATGACTTGTCCAAACAACTATCAAGTGTAAGAGAGGGACATAATACTGTTGAACGAAAACAGATTCCAGGCTTGGAAGGAAATTTCGGGAATTTTTTCCCGCCGGAAAGTCCTCATTTTGAGGAACGAGATGTGGAAGGAAATTCTGGTGTCGCACCCGCACTTACTGATGAAAAACCACTCCGGGAGAAACTTATCAAATTACTTAAAAATAATCGAAAAGTGGAAGAAGAAGAGAAGCCGCTGCGCAGAGAAGGATCCAAGATTTTCGACGAATATGATGATTACGACGACGATTCTAGAGGAAAAGAATGCATCGAAGAAGTGGGGAAAGCCGAACAAAGTTCTCTGGTTCTGGTTCCTGAACGGTATTGCCTTAGAGAAATCAATATTGTATATTGTTCAGAAACATTAGCACTTTCTTTAGCTGTATTGCTAAATTATTCACTTAAATTAGGTCACTTTCTAACTCTCTGGAAAACATCTTATATTATACCTTTACATAAGTCTGGTAGTCTTACTAATGTGTCAAAAATTGTAGAGGAATTGCAAAATTAAGTGTCATTTCTATTCATTGCTTTGGATAAGCCATCTTAATCTACTGGATACATCAAAACTCTCAAAGATCACCATTTTGGCTATAATTTCCGGAGATCATAATCATATATATACACTCTGAACGCCGTACTTTCCTTAACCACGGGAAAGCCAATTGGCAAGAATTCAGAGAATGTACCAATCGCCGCTTCAGAGAACTGCCCAACCCATATGATGCTCAGGTAGCAGATAGGTGTTTCCGGGCATCATCAAAGCTGCATCTGCTCGCTATATACCTGCTGGTCGAATATCTGAAGTAAAACTAAATTTCCTAGCAGAGGCAGCGGGACTAACAAACGAGCGAGGTGAGCTTCGCCGTATTAACCCTAAGAGTCAGGGAACTTACTCTGGAGGTGTACAAAATACTTTTTACACACTTTTGAGTGGGTTGAGTCGCCTCGGAAATCTAGCAATAAACAATAAATATTATAAAATTAAATTTTTCCCAGCCGCCATAAAACACCACAGTGAACAATTCGGTGATCTTGTGCGCTGACGCATACGATAATGTGTGAGATAATAAAGGTTATGACCCACACGTACAGATATCGATGGGCTCAGTAGATGCACAAGACCACTTGAATGAAATAACAAGCAGCCCTGCAATGTTCTCCATTCAACATTAGAATAGATTAGATTAGGTCAAGTTAGATTAGTTTCGGTAGCACTTAGGAAACATATTTTTTAAATACAATTAGAATTGAATCAACAGCCAAAGCATTCGGTTGGTTTTCTTTTCTCATCTTACATTGGTCAATCAAGCCTTCGCTTTAAAACGAATTAGCGACCACAAAACGAAAAAATTGTAGGAGTTTTCCCCCACCAGTGGTAAGAGACTCACAACAAGCAGAAGTAGCTATTCTTCAAAAAAAAAGAGGAGAACTGCTACCAAAAGAAGTCCGCTGAGACATTTGAAATATAAGACCGTAGGGCATTTTAAAAAATAATCGAAGGGACAAAATTAAACGAAAAAGTCATTGTGCAAGAATAAAATAGCCATAGAGGCAGAATTAAAAAAAAAAAAAAAACATATAAATATTACAAACGAAACCCAATGGGCAAAAATAAAAAAAAAACTCGCCATAGGGGAAAAACCAAAGAAAAAAATCGCTAAAAAAGTACAACAAAGTCGCAAAACAAAAACATACAAATTTGATAAGAGGACCTCAAAAGTCCGAACTAAAAAAGATATAAGTTAAAAAAAAATAAATAAATGACAAAGAGCCAAGAAAGCAACATCGAAAAAAAAAAACAAAGAAATATAAAAAAGCAAAATATGATGCAAAAAATGAAAAAGGAGTTCCAAAAACAAAAACTCCAAGAAGGGGAGCATGAGCTTCAGAAAGCGGATAAAACAACAGCGTCAGGAGGCCCTGAGGTCGAAAATCCTGGGCCATTGAATATACCAGATCATTTTATGACAGCAACAGTTTCAGGCGTTCCAGAAAATGATGCTGCAGCAGCAGCAGGAGCATTTGAAATCGATGATGGAACTAATGAAGCAGATGTTCCTATTGCTACAACCCAGCAAAAATAAAAATGAAGACAAGAAACAAGAGGAAAGGCAAGTCGTAAAAACTGAGAAAGATGTCTTGTCCAAACAACTATCAAGTGTAAGAAAGGAACATAATGCTGTTGACCGAAAACAGATTTCAGGCTTGGAAGGAAAATTTGGGAATTTTTTCCCGCCGGCAAGTCCTCATTTTGAGGAACGAGATGTGGAAGGAAATTCTGGTGTCGCACCCGCACTGACTGAAAAGTGGAAGAAGAAGAGAAGCCGCTGCGCAGAGAAGGATCCAAGATTTTCGACGAATATGATGATTACGACGACGATTCTAGAGGAAAAGAATGCATCGAAGAAGTGGGGAAAGCCGAACAAAGTTCTCTGGTTCTGATTCCGGATCGGTATTGCCTTAGAGAAATCAATAGCAACCGGCAGTTTATAGAGCACCCCGAGAGTGACAGGGTTAAGAGAAGGATCTTACGCCGTGTAGAAAGATGTTGCATATGTTATCAGAACGGTTTTTGTAGCGGTCTTTCAACTACAACAATTCTTAAACAATTTACGTCAATACAATTTACAGTAATAAAAGAATTTGTCCAGCGTAAGCAAACTTACACAATTTATATTGATTTTAGTAAAGCTTTCGATAGGGTTAACCATGAACTTCTAATATATAAATTAAATTATGTGGATTTCAACACAAACTTAGTCAAATGAAATGGAAATAGATCACAACTAGTTTTGTTTGAAGGGTATCTATCCAAAACGATTAACGTTCCATCGGGTGTTCCGCAAGAAAGTCACCTTGGACCGGCCTTCTTCTTTTGTTTTCACCGATTTACCTAATTCCATAAATTACTCGAAATTGTGAATGTACGCAGATGGTTTTAAATTATTCATTTCCCAAATTTGTGATAAACAAGCTAGTTTACTTTAGATAACCTTTTTCAATGGTGCTTGTTAAATTGTATGGATTTAAATTTGAGCAAATGTTAGCATACATGCTTCTCCAGATCTTCTCTGATGTTCCAATATAGTATTGACGTCTTTCATTGTCAACTGTAGATTAATTTAGAGTATTTTAGAATCCGTGCAAAAATAATTTCTGCTATTTGCCTTATGAGGTTTATATTAGAATAGTGGTTTTGCTTATACTTCTTATGCTAGCGGGCTATATATATATAATGTTGAACTCGATTTTTGTAATAAAATTACTAGTAATGTTCCTACCAATTACTACCAATTGTTATATACTGATTTTCACCGCACGAATTATTATTGACTTTAATTCTGTGTACTGTAATGTTTAGTATGAGTTTAGAAGTTATTAAATCTAGAATATTTTTATTTTTAAACAATTAAAATACATATTTTATCTGATGAATTAGATTCTGTAGTTGGTTTTCAATTGCCTACAAAATTCCCATTGTGATGCGGATCATGATGTGTACGCGATCCCTGCGTAAAGGAATGTCACAGGGGTGGGAATGTGAGGCGTGGGACCGGCCGGCAGTACTTGGGGAGCTGATAAGGAAACCTTGTTGACCTCTTACAACACGATAGGACGGTCTGTGGTAAATTATGCGGCTCCGGTGTGGTCCGCCAATGATAGTGCTACGTAGTGGAAAAATATTCTGTCCTGCCAGAATGCCCACCTTAGAACCGCAGCAGGGTGGTATATCATAAGGACTTTGATCAAGCCATGGAACACCTTCAAGGAAAATCAAACGACTTCTAAATGCACTTTCCGCACTCAATCTTTCGTTTAATCCACCATAAAACAAATTACACTGAATGTCGATGTTACCTTCATGCAACAACAAAAGAAACTAACGTTTCTGGGACGAATTATCTCTAACTCCCTGTCTGTTTCTGAACATTTCTCATTTATAGAGAATGCCGTTATCAATAAGACTAATCTTTTGAGATGCCCTACTTCAATCAGAGGAGGTCTACATCCAAAACTAGCCTTAATGTATATAGAAGCGTTGTTAGATCCAAAATTGAGTACTCTAAAACGACAACTGCTAATTCTCCACAGTACATAAAGAAAAAAGTTGAACGTCTAATTGACATGATTAAAAGATCCCTGGGAGTGCCCAAATCATCACCTACTCTTGTGGTATATACGCTTGCTGGAGAAATACCGCCTGCACACAGAGCCCAGTTTTTAACTGCAAAAAGATCAGTAGGATGAAGCTACGAAATCCAGATATCGTATGATATTATTGCTGACAATCCACTAGTCAGGCTCATATTCCCGACAGAAATTCCACACATCAGAACCAACTTACTAGCTTTTACAAGCCATTTACAAGGAGCTTGCTCACTACAAAATGCATGATTTTGAATTATTTGGAACAGATGCGTCGGTCAAAGACAAAGCTACTGGTTGTGGAATTTACAACACCTCCAGGAGACAAAGATTTATCTTCAAGATTGACTTGAAAACCTCCTCCACCTTTGGTGAGTTTTTTGTCCTTTAAAAGGCTCTTCAGATTGCTGTGGAAGATACCACATTGTTGCCTGTAGGGCTTTAGCTACTGTTAACTCGGACTATTTTCGGGTTGGAGATTTCCATAACATTCTACAAGATTTAAATATTAAACGTTGTTATGTTATATGGAGGCTTTAATGAAGATTAAACACATGCCATGACTGGAACGAAGAATTCACTCAAATTTCAACAACCAAGGGGTAAAAACTTTTTCCAAATTTGCGAAAATGTTTTTGCACGTCCCTGATACATAAAATGGACCTATCATTGAAGGATACGAAACTAATAAATAGGTTGATGGTTGGTCAACCTTATGACAAGGTGTGTCTACATCACATTGGAGCTGTTGATAATGATAATTATGATAAATGTGGCACTCGCCCAAAGAGATGCCAAAAACTGTATGCTTGAGTTCATCAAGGAAACTTATCTACACCTGTGAAATTTCCTCTTACTGCGATACAATCTGTGATATTTTGCCTGAATCCTTCTATTCCACAGCTTTCTATTCATTGCTTTGGATAAGCCATCTTAATCTACTGGATACATCAAAACTCTCAAAGATCACCATTTTGGCTATAATTTCCGGAGATCATAATCATATATACACACTCTGAACGCCGTACTTTCCTTAACCACGGGAAAGCCAATTGGCAAGAATTCAGAGAATGTACCAATCGCCGCTTCAGAGAACTGCCCAACCCATATGATGTTCAGGTAGCAGATAGGTGTTTCCGGGCATCATCAAAGCTGCATCTGCTCGCTATATACCTGCTGGTCGAATATCTGAAATAAAACTAAATTTCCTAGCAGAGGCAGCGGGACTAGCAAACGAGCGAGGTGAGCTTCGCCGTATTAACCCTAAGAGTCAGGGAACTTACTCTGGAGGTGTACAAAATACTTTTTACACACTTTTGAGTGGGTTGAGTCGCCTCGGAAATCTAGCAATAAACAATAAATATTATAAAATTAAATTTTTTTCCCAGCCGCCATAAAACACCACAGTGAACAATTCGGTGATCTTGTGCGCTGACGCATACGATAATTTGTGATATAATAAAGGTTATGACCCACACGTACAGATATCGATGCGCCCAGTAGATGCACAAGACCACTTGAATGAAATAACAAGCAGCCCTGCAATGTTCTCCATTCAATATTAGAATAGATAAGAATTGATGCGCTCAGTAGATGCACAAGACCACTTGAATGAAATAACCAGCAGCCCTGCAATGTTCTCCAATCAATATTAGAATAGATAAGAATAATTGCGTGGCTGCGATTAGGTTAAGTTAGATTAGTTTCGGTAGCACTTAACAAACATATTTTTGAAATAAAATTAGAATTAAATCAACAACAACCAACCGAATGCTTTGGTTTTCTTTTCTCATCTTACATTGGTCAATCGAGCCTTCGCTTTTGTCAAAGTGAAACGAATTAGCGACCACAAAACGAAAAAATTGTAGTAGTTTTCCCCCACCATTGGTGAGAGACTCACTACAAACAGAAGTAGCTATTCTTCAAAAAAAGAGGAGTACTGCTACCAAAAGAAGTCCGCTGAGACATTTTAAATGTAAGACCGTAGGGCATTTTAAAATATAGTCAAAGGGACAAAATTAAACGAAACAGCCATTGTGCAAAAATAAAAAAGCCATAGAGGCAGAATAAAAAAACCACATATACATATTACAAACAAGACCCAAAGGGCAAAAATAAAAAAACTCGCCATAGGGGCAAAACCAAAGAAAACAGGTAACAGGTTTTAATATCCTCCACCATTTGGTACAAATTTGGCAACTTTCAAAAAATAAAATCTGTTAAAAATTCTGTTAAAATCTTAAAAATACCGAATGCCTATACGACGAAGTGGATTTAAATGCGAAACTTGAAGAAAAATCTGTTGAAAATGTAGCTAAAATCATCAAAATACCGAATATCGGAGGGTACGGTATATGGGGGCTATACGAAGACGTGGACCTTCATGGCCCATTTTCTGTTTTATGCTGCAGTATCTATTACGAACTTCAAATACCAAATTATATATTATATGGGGACTGTATGATAACTTCGACCTAAAATTAAAAAAAAAATAAAAAATAAAAAAAAATAAATAAATGATAGACAGCCAAGAAATATAAACAAGCAAAATATGATGCAAAAAATGAAAAAGGAGTTCCAATAACAAAAACTCCAAGAAGGGGGGCATGAGTTTCAGAAAGCGGACAAAACAACAGCGTCAGCAGTTATTGAGGTCGAAAATCCTGGGCCATTGAATATACCAGATTATTATATGACAGCAACAGTTTCAGGCGTTCCAGAAAACGATGCTGCAGCAGCAGCAGGAGCATTTGAAATCGATGATGGAACTAATGAAGCAGATGTTTCTATTGCTACAACCCAGCAAAAATAAAAATGGAGACAAGAAAAAAGAGGAAAGGCAAGTCGTCGAAGCTGAGAAAGATGACTTGTCCAAACAACTGTCAAGTGTAAGAGAGGGACATAATACTGTTGAACGAAAATAGATTCCAGGCTTGGAAGGAAATTTCGGGAATTTTTTCCCGCCGGAAAGTCCTCATTTTGAGGAACGCGATGTGGAAGGAAATTCTGGTGTCGCACCCGCACTTACTGAGGAAAAACCACTCCGGGAGAAACTTATCAAGTTACTTAAAAATAATCGAAAAGATGAAGAAGAAGAGAAGCCGTTGCGCAGAGAAGGACAGAAAGGACAATTCTAGATGAAAAGAATGCATCGAAGAAGTTTGGAAAGCCGAACAAAGTTCTCTGGTTCTGGTTCCTGAACGGTATTGCCTTAGAGAAATCAATA